>NC_091013.1:49712562-51142562 GCF_041296385.1 Aphelocoma coerulescens | reverse complement strand
CTAGTTGTTCTGCAGCTGTAAACACAGAGGAATGCTGGCCAGTTGCTTCTAAGAGTGTCATGCTTCACTTAAGAAGAGCATAGATTAAAACGAAGATTACATACAGATATTATAAATACTATATATTCCAGAGAAGTATCTCCTAACCATTAAAAAAAAAAAAAAATCATGCCAAAGGACTCTATGAAGCTTAAAGAAAGCCTCATCAAGTTTGCCAAAGTTCTGGATGATATATTTAGACATATCAGTGAACAAGAGCATAGAAAACTCAGGTGTAAATAAGAACTTCAATATTAAATGCAGCATTTTGCCTTCCACCTTCCAAGATGAGCATTTTCTCTTTTTTACATAGTACCATCTGTATAGAATAAGGAATAATTCCAAAACTTGAGATGTACTGCCCAAAAGGCAGGTAGAAATTTGAATTGTAGATCAGAGCTAAGTGCTAGGTTAATTCTTCTGAGAACTCATGTAAAAAATGTATATCAGAGCATCCAATGGGGATCTGCACATTTAATAATTCCACCTATTCACACACACAAGATCTGCACATGCAAGACATATTGTGACTAATCTTAAACCCAGCCGTCCTGTTAAAGGACTCTGCTTGCTTGGCATGTGTACTATTAGAATGATGCCTTGAAATGGGTACCTGAAAACAGTGGCTAGACAAGAATAAGAGAATAAAAGCAGGTATTTATTTGAAGGGCCTTCAAAGGTACACCTTGGGAGTGTAAAGCATCTGGGGGCTCCACCCAAGATGGATGCTGGGTCACAGGTTCTTCACACTTTTATAAGTTTGGTCTATTTGCATATCAGGGTGAATTCTCCAATTATAACTTCAGTTAATGATGTAATTACCCCAAGTTTGCTTGTCCTCTCAAGGCTTTAGTTTACACATTCTGGGGCCTGGGACAATCAAGGTGTCCTTGAAGTGCAAACCTAGCGAGGTTTCTTATGTCTAACCAGTGTGAGAGAACAGCAGCTAACAGGCCACAAGAAACTTCAGAGTTACACACTAGACATTACAGGGTTTGAAAGAGATAAAGGTTGAAAACCTGAGGCATCAAGAACACAGTTTTATTAAGTAGGCAATCTTTTATACATTGACTAGTCTTGGCTGGACTGTCTATTTGAATTACAAAATGGAAATACCTAGCAGCACAACGATCAGGTAAGCAGGTTTCTGAAGGTGTACGGACAACTTTAAACTATAATTGTTCTGAATGTGCTAAGTTTTATTGGCCATTTACAGTACTAGCTACCTTTGACAGGTATTTTATGGCATAATTTCTTTCTCCCAAATGTCTTCTTTCAATTAAGTGCTACCATTGTGAATTTTTTTTTTTCTGGACCTCACTGTTTCTACGCTAATATTTTCTCATAGTGATGGATACAAAATTTGCACAGTGGGAATATTACCACTACAAAAACTGGCCAATAACTTCTATTATCCCAACAGCTTAAATATATACAACTGTACCAGATCACACTACATGTGCCCTGTAAAAGCAAGGATCCATTCACATTGTTCCACTTGCTCCCATGGCTGGCATTGATGAAAATCAGTAAGGGTTTCAAGTTCATTGTGTTCTTTTTTTGGCAGTCTTCTGAATTCTTTCAAAGCAGTGATGTACTTTCTCACTTTCAAATTAACATTAAAAAATAGAGAAGGCTTAGTTTTATTGCAACATCACAAAAAAAGGTTCTGTTGTAAGTCATCTGAAAAAGCCCAGAAAATGGCCGTATCATGCATCTTTTGCATTCTTCAGAGTTTATATTTTATTCATAGTCTTAGGATTACAAAGGGCATTTCCACTGCCCTAGGGACATACACAAACTATCTACATTAGAATTCTGGTACTGAACTATTAAGGAGTTACCACTGCAGTTTTGCTCAGTGACTCTGCAAGAGAAAACTGGGTGCACTCTCTTGGAGTTGACAGTGCTTGTGCTGTCTAGACTGGTATGATTTCCCCTAGGAGTAGAACAAGCAACAGCTAAACCGGGGTTCTTTCTTGGGCAATCTTATGTGCCATCTGTTTGCATCTTCATGGCAAAACACAAGCCCAGGCTGGTGGTCAGATGTGTCACTTAACTCATACTCAGTAGGAATCACAATGCCTACTGTTCCGCAGTCACACAAAGAAAAAGGAATGGTGCTGACCAGAAGCAAGTAAGCAGTGGGTGGAGGATCCTTCATGGTTTTGTTAGGAAGGGGCCACAATAGATTATCTATTTTAAATTTTTTATGTTCTTATTGAAACAAAGCAGCAGCTGTACTCATTCCCATCTTTGTCATATTTAATACTCACACAAATGCTGCACAAAAAGCCACTAGCTATAACTTCTATCAGTTAACAATTTTCAACTGAGTTTGTAAAAATAAACCCTCAGAAACAACAGTGATTTGAGAATTTGAAAGAAAAAAGCATTTACTCAGGTACTGGACAGAAGAGCTTGCTGGTGGTGTCAGCTGGTAGGGCACAGCAATGACCACTAGCTTTTATGTCTGTTTTGCCCAATGGACTTCGTTATAATACAGTTCTCCTCTATGTAATTACTAGAAGAGGAACAGAGTGCTCCTTTTTTGGAGTGCTCTTTTTACCTCTCTGAATAAAATATTTTTCATAATACTAGTGGCACTGCTATTATGAAAACATCAATTTATATTTATTAGGACAAGCTGAAAAATTGATTTCTTATGTGAGTATTAGCCAAAAGCCCTAACAACGGAACCTGTCTTTAAGGCAAATCCCTTAAAAACCAAATTTTCTGCAAATTCTCATTGCTGTTATTATTAGCAACATAGCAAACAATTTCAGCAGCATATCAGTGTATTCAAAAACAGGCTAGAGGTGTAGGTGTGTATTTATCTAGCTTGCTAAGTATCCATCAAAATGAAAGGGGAAATAACAGCTGATAAGCTTTTATTCAGTTCAGTTAAATGAGACAGTCTTGCATGTTTTGTTTTAACATATTCCTCCCCTTCCTTTCCTCTCCTCAGTGAGAATGCTTAACCTCCACTGAGCTGCATTTCTATTCCAATTTCTAATTAATTCACCACATACCTTATAACATAAATTGTTTATTTAGGAAAACGTTAATGGCACCTGATGCAATATCATCTCACCATGCAAACTATTATTGCTAAATAAAATAGGGCCAGCTGGCCCTGCTTTTCCATGCGACCAAACTGCCAGGTCATCCTTTAATTAATTTTTTTTACTCTTCTACCTACAATACACATCCCTGGCAGAGGACAGTAGTGCTCAGTATTATAGTGTGGGCCAGCCTGTAGAATCTGGACATGAAGCCTGAGGTTATTTCTTTTGTTACAGTAGTAAAGGTATAACCATATTGTCTTAGAGTCTCTTTAACTTCAGTGAAGACATATTTAATTTTGACATGCCTCGGGTTGCAAGGAGGACCAGTGCTGCTAAAATAACGCCTAAGTATTGCCTAAATCCACTATGTGCTCTTAAAGACTTTGAGGGATTCAGTTGAGTCAGTCACCTTAAGAAAAGGGAGATATCCCAAAGAGGAGGAATTTTGCCAAAATTTTGGGCTAGGAAAATTATCAGTTACAGTCTAGAAAGTTTATATTTGAGAGTACTGGAAAAATTTTTCAGTACACGGACCAGAGTCAGAGTAAATCTGGATTTTAATATTAGCTGTGTGGATGAAGCAGGAACGACTTCTTAGAAATATTATAGATAAATAATCTGAAAATTTCTTCTGTAACTCTGGTCATAGGGATATAGCTGCAGGCAAGGCAGTGGTGTTTCCATGCTATTCCCTGCTACTTCAGTGGTGACATTCCTTTAGTCCTTTAGTAAAGGACTGGAAGGCCTTTTTTGCAGTATTATGCTTGAGCTGGCAGACAGACATTCACAATGAGATATGAGAACGACAACCTGGAGTTTGAGATGAGGCAGAGAAAAGAAAATGGAACAGGATAAGATCTGTGAACTGTCAAGGCTGAAGGAGAAGCTAAGTGTGATGTTGCAGATTCTGGTGCTTAAAGACTGGATGAAGATGGGCAAATTAAAGAGAAACCCCTGAAAAACACCAAAATCTGAGGGTTCAGGAAAGACCACCAAGGAATGGAATTGCTCAAGAAACAATTAGTTCACCCTAGAAGCCATCCAGGAGTGCAAACAAAGGAAAGAGATAGTGAAGGACAGTGACAGTCAAGAAGGAAATAGAGCATTGCTTCTGTCATCTGGGTGAAAAAGAGCTTTGGTGAAAGCAGGATTTGTCAAGTCTGTAAATTCACTAATAGGTCTTAATGGTCCTGACCATCTTAACCTTGTATAAGGCTTAAACTCTGGCCCTGACTATCCTGTACCCCTGCCTGTGGCCCAGAAGTTCCATGTAGATTCATGCCTGGGCACCTATGCCTGAGCTATGCTGCAGGTAGGCTAGTCTCCAATCCTGCCTTCTGTTCCTGACTAAATGTCCTGGACTGTTGCTGCCTGTTCCGAGCTTCCCTTCCCCCTCCCCAAGACAAGCCAGGACTTGCCTCTGTCATGTGCTCCTGAACTCCTTTGTTCCAAGCATGGACAAAACCAAATGTAACTCAGACTCTTTAGCAGTGTCTGATTGGCCGCTCACCCCAGGTGTGTCCCCAGTCCTCCCCTTTCCCCTTCTCTGAATGAAAGAAGGGCCCAAGAGGGGCCTGTCCTCTTTGGCTTTGCAATCCTTCTGCGAACATCTGCATCTGTCTCTGTTTGAAAGCTTCTAATTGCAGGAATTGGGCAACCAAAGGCTATATTTCTCCCTCTTTGCTTCTGCTGGTGGTATCAGCTTTGCAGCTGCCGTTTGCTGCTTTTAGAGCTACTGAAATGCTGGATTGCCTGTGCTACCTCTCCAGGCTGCCCAAGGCTTTCTAAGGCATTGAACTACGAGCCTAGCCGGTGAAAAGCTGTGAGTATTTTTCCACACTGGACAGCCTCACAGCCTGACTTGTTACCTGGCCTTGACTGAAGAAGTGATATTCATTTGACTTCTAAGTATAGCTAGTGTTGACAGGGTAATTCTGCTTTTCTGTTGTAGACTGGCATATGTATCCTGAATCGTCATTGCCTCTGGTGCAGTCCCCCAGAAACTGAACCAAGGTGCATTTGATTAAAAAAAACCCAAACAACAAAAAACCCCCACAACTGGCTTTGCCCCAAATGACTGAAATGGGTAGCACATAAGAGCACAAAGCTATTGATAGTGTCCTAGGCTTGCTTGCAGGAGGAGGAGCCTAGAACCTGCAAGTGTGGCTAAATTGCTATTCCATACCATACACATCAATGCTGGAGGATGTGGTCTTGCATTTTGTCAGGAATAACTCCCTGATGAGCTGCAGGAATGGCCACCATCTTGCCTTTGTATCAGTGGCCACACAGAACTAAAGTTGAGTTGTTGAACACCTCTTGTGTGTAAACCATGTTTTCTTTGTATATTTTTGTGATTAATATTGCTGCTGTTACTGCGCCATTCTTATTCCATCGCTCTTTGCTTTCAGTAAATTGTCATCTCAACACACAGTCTCTGCCTTTGGACCTCTCTCACTGGAGGGGGTGGGGGGAAAGGGAGTGGCTTATTTGGGTTTAATTCCCAGTTAGTTTTAAACCACCACAGCTTTTATTACTTTTAATGTTCTACTGGGCTAGGAATAAAACAGTTTTTTAAGTTTCACTAGAAGTTTCTGTGACTCTTGAGCTCATTTATTTATTTGAAATCACCTTGGCCTTACTATCTGTTCTTTACAATAAACAGTGAGGTGAAGTTCACAAGATGCTGTTACAGATATCAGTAAAGCTGCCTAGGCTGTGAATGACAAATCCATCTGGGATGGTATATTCTAGTGGAAAAAGTCTTAACACTCTTCAGCAAGGATCTGTACTGATCCCTATTTTTCAGCTCCTAATGGACTATAAATGTAATGTGAAGTACTGAGTTAATATAAAGTGATTTTACCAAAATGACAGAAGTCCACTTGTATTATGAAAGTTCCCTTTTCACATTAAAAAAAAAGATAGGTTTTTAAGTTAAAAAATAATGACAGTTAAAAAATTATTTCTAACAATTTTCTCTGAGAAACAATAGAAAAATATAGTCAATAATAGGTGTAAGCTTTGAGGTAAAGTCTAAGAATAAGAGCCATGGAACAGCAAATTTGCATTTCCTTATTATTTTACCATGTTTATGACTATTTAATCTGAAAGTATTTTTTCATTTTTATCAGGTAGAATAATTAAAAATTTCAGTTAAGCTTTCATCCAAATTTTATTGTCACTAAAGAAAAGATACTTGACAGATGCAAAACTTGAATCAGTATTACAGATATAAACACTGAATTTTATATCAGACAAAATTGATTTATTCTAGTCAGTCATTTTTCAAGTTAACAAGAAAGTACAATCACTACAATGAGATTTTAAAAGCTGGTACTTAATGCATAAATCTATATGCCTCTCTGGCATGTTTTTCAAAACTGGTCATACCTGTGGTCTGTGACTCATTATGTAGGCAGTCAAGGACCAGACCCAGGAACAAAATTAGATTATTTGGTCATATGTGTGTTTGTTGAGATCATTGTCAGAACTCCTTCTTTGAACAATGGAGACAGGCAAATACCGAACACAGCTGGGTCCTTACCTTAGGGGGAAATGAACCATCTTCTGACCAAGACTAGCAGAAACCTCTATACAGCTGCTTTAAAACAATCTGAATCTTACCTGTAAAGTTCTTAACTAAAATAAGGTTATTTTTTCTGAGCTCAGCTTCTAGCAGGACCTAGCTGAAGCTAAAAAGTAGTTTCACAGATTTGTTAGGATATTAAGGCTTTCCTTCACAATAAGTAGTATAGAAGTGTGCAGAGCTGAAAGAGATAGATTACTGATGTAGAACGCAAATGCAAAATGCCTGAGTTACACACCCTGTCAAAAAACTCTCTAATGTCATCACCTATTCTAGCAATACTCAAATGTGAAGGAGAACTGAGATGAGGGGAGGCTAAATTACTATTTTTGACAAGAGGCAATTTTAAATTCAAGAAAGACGTGACGAATACTGTTACCCTAATAGTTCAATCCAAACCAGAAATCATAAAGAAAATCATAGTTCAATCCAAACCAGAACTAAGAGCTCAGATTTTATATTTTTTCAGCAGCAGTGATTTTTATAAATGGTCATAATAGTACGAGTGCAGAAAAAGGGAATTCATGACCATGCACTGTTGAATAAGGACCAAATATTCCTGCTTGGTTATCAAGGCACAGGCAGGACATTGTGACAGGTCTTTCAGAGACAGACATAGTTATGGCAATGTTATGCTCCTAAAACAAGTACTCAGAGATTTACAGCTTGAATCTGCTTGAAGCTCAAGCTGACCTCTGTGCCAAGTACCCCAACGTAAATATTAACCCAGGACTCCACAAGCTATATTATATGTTAGTGAGCTTGCAGGTAAAGTTTAAGTTGTTGATTTTGACTAAAAGAGCCATAAATTAGTTTAGGACCTCACAGAGTCCATGTTCACCAGCCCAGATAAATAAACAACCAACAGCCTGTTTGACAGGCAGTCTTTAAATTTACTTTATTTTCAAATAAAAAACATTAACCCTCCACTGAGCCACGAAAGAGCAAAGCCTGCTGCTCCTCCTAGTCCTTGTAAGTCTTACTTCACACCAGACTGCATCTAAGGGGCTACTTATATCTTTCAGCTTGGAATTATTCTGGTTGATCCCTGGTACCTTAATGTTTTTTTAAGGAAACAATGATAAGGCAGCTGCTTTTGTAGATCCTTAAGTACTATTGTAAAACTCCTCCATTTTTTTCATCACTATTCACCTCTCCATGAAACAAAAGACACTTCAATAGCTGTAAGTCTTGTGATTTCCTGAGATAAGGCAACAATTGCTTGAGTAGTCCAGAAGTAGAGACAGGTTATAAAGCACTTCCATAATTTTTATCAAGGCAGTATAGGCAGAATAAGCAGAGCAATCCCCAGCAGATGCTGCTTGAGAGTTTCAACTGCCCAGGTGACAATGAGGCACTCTTTTAATGTTTTACTCTGCTCCTCTGGAAGAAGCTCTTGGCTCAAACAATAACTATCATTCTCCAGATCACTTCCTTTGAAAACACCCATGTGAAAAAATCTTTAGTGAAGTCTGCATTTTTAAGAATTAAAGCATTAAAAAATTATGCAGACACAATATATCTGCATGGGCAGCTTACCTTTGCCTGAAGTGCTTTGCTCACCACTAAACACACTTAAGGTGGCCATGACTGCTCCAAACCTACAAATCTCAACATGAACTGGTTAAAGACCAATTCAATGTTAGATCTCCTCCTTCTATCCTTATTCCAAGACCACTTTTTCCTAATTCCAATAAGGCTTTTTCATTTTTCCCTCTTCAAATTTTGCAATATTTGAAGTCACAAAAAGAAACCATATACTGTGATTTTGACTGAATTTAAACTGGGGAAAAATATGTCAAAGTAGTCTTCCTTTAAAAAAAATAATGGAAAACATGCACATAATATGTTTCTTTTAAAACCATTATTTCTGTACCAAAAAGTGATAGGAGCACAGGAATTGCATGCTGACAGCTAACCACTGTGCACCATCAGCAATCAGCTGGTAAAAGTCATAGATAAAAACCAGATCCTCCTAATTAAACATTCAACATACTTAAAGAGAGATCAGCAAATATAAAGAATAAATGGTAGCACTCCAGAAAAGGCAAGCTGCCAAGTAACAATCATAGCTTGGCTAAAAAGTATAAATGTAAAGGAGACTCTTGGAGCAAACCTAGAGGCAGGAAATCCAAAGAGCTGTAGAATTGTCAAGGTTGGAAAACATCTTTAAGATCATTGAGTTCAACTGTTAGCCCAGCACCACCATGTTCTAAACAACTAAACCATGTCCCCAAGGGCCACATCCACAAAATTTTTGAACGTTTCCAGGGATGGTGTCTCCACCACTTCCCTGAGTAACCTGTTCCAAAACCTGACCATCCTTTCAGTGAAGAAATTTCTCTAGCATCCAATCCTGATCCATCTTGAGGCCATTTCCTCTCGTCCTGCTACTTTTTACCTGGGAGAAGAGACCAAGCTCCACCTCACCACAATCTCCTTTCAGGTAGTTGTAAAGACCAATAAGGTCTCCCTGCTGGAGCCTCCTTTCCCCCAAGCTAAACAACCCTGGCTCCCTTAGCTGCTTCTCATCAGTCTTGTGTTCCAAACACTTCACCAGTTCCACTACCGTTCTCTGGACACGCTCCAGCCCCTCAATGTCTCTCTTGCAGTGAGGGGCCCAGAACTGAACACAGCACTTGATGTGTGGCCTCACCAGTGCTGAGTACAGAGGGGCTGGGTCCTGCTGGCCACACTCTTGCTGATACAGGCCAGGATGCCATTGGCCTTCTCGGCCACCTGGGCTCACCAATGGTTCATGTTCAGCAGCTGTTGACCAGCACCCCCAAGTCCTTTTCTGCTGGGCAGCTTTCCAGTGGCTCTTCCCCAGCCTGTAGCACTGCACAGGGTTGCTGTGACTCAAGTGCAGGACCAGCACTTTGCCTGGTGGAACATCACACTACTGGACTCAGCCCATCCATCCAGCCTGTCCTCATCCCTCTGCAGAGCCTTCCTGCCCTCCACAGATCAACACTCCCACCCAGCTTGGTATTGTTTGCAAACTTGCTGAGGATGTACTTGATCCTCTTGTCCAGGTCGTCCGTAAAGATACTTAATGAAGCTGGCCCAAATGAAAATATAAAGAGAGAAAATAAAAACTTCAAGAACCACTTCCCTTCAATGCACTGCTTCTGAGCGGCAAATTAACTTTGCTTTAATCCTGCCATCCCAAGACACAGTATTTGGCCTCTAAAGGATCTGAGGATTTTTGCCAACTCCCTTGGGTACTCAGATTGCCTTAAGGAAAGTGAAGGGATAACAAGGCCTTTGAAGGAGAAATGGTCATTATAATTAAATTTTTTTCCCATGTTGGGTCTGTGCATATTGTGGGAACCCAAAGGGATCTCCCACCCATGGCCCTACAGGCCTTGTGTGTAATCTCAGAGAAAAGCTCACAAAGCAGATCAGAAGATGATTGTTATGGATAGAGGAATCCCTGGAGGGAGCACACTCCAGACCCCATGGAGAGTTACTACTCCAGCAGAGAGGAGATCCTCAAAAAGATTATTTTAACAAACAGGTCATTTTTCAGCTGATGTAAGTGAAGACCTAGCAAGGTCCCTAATTAGTCCAATAAACAGAAGACACAAACTTAAGTCCTGTTTCATGTCAGCCAAAGGATGCATTATTCCCAGAGGAGAGGTAACATGGTTTCTATCAATATTTCTGTGGTTTCAACTTAAATAAGAAGTTGCTTTTTCTGAGCCAAGGCATTGTTCTTCCTCATTGTTCTTGATGGCTTTTGAATAATTGTTCTCTTTGTAAAAAACCAATTATTTGTCACAAGAGGTGTTGTATTCTGTAATTGACAACACACACCCCAACAGGGAAAAGGAAGCAAAGCAACTCTTTTGTGTGGAAAAAAAATGGTCTTAGTTCACAATAGTATAAAACATACTCATTCTCCCACCCTGTAGTCAAATAGGAAGTAACAATGAAATACAATTTTTTCTAAGATGTAGCATCTGGTTTTTGTATATAATCCATGAAAGATTTCCAAATGCCCTTAAAGGAGTCCTAAATCTTCTACAAATTTGAGTCTTTCATAAATCCTCTGTTTCTTAATCTATATGACATTTTCTCATAATGGACTGGTCTCAGTAAGAATTTCCATTCATCTTCAGCTTGGGCAGGAGGAGGTAAAAAAAGGCAAGAGGAAAGGGGACACTGCCAAACAGAAAGAGAAGAAAATAAATTTGTGTTTATATGTCCTGGGCATTTTTAATTTAACAAAAAAAATTTGTAGATGCATGATGGATTCCATTGTATTTATATGGCTTTCCCAAGAGATTCAACCATTGTTTTAGTATTTTATGCAGAAGCTTCCCCCTGTGCTAGAAGACATGAACCACAAAGACAATAAGACGTGTTGGCTCATATAATCTGAAACAACTATCACTGGATCCAGCCTCACCCTGGCATTACACCTTGAGGAGTGGATTTGCTCCATTCAAGGTAAATGCAGGTAACTACCTCGTTTGAATTGTGGAATTTCCCACAGAATTTTCAAAAGGAAGGCAGCATGGTATGAGAACATATTTCAAGATCAGAATTTATTTAATTATTTATCTCAGAACTCTGCATCCCTTCAGGCGGGTTGTTTTTTTTTCTCTGAATAAGACTAAACAAGATCCTATCACACAAAGAGAGAATGTTACTTGAATTAGGCTTAAATGAGCTTTCAGCTATTGACTTGCAGTAGTGATTTCACAAGTTTCCTCCCAAATACATTGCTAACTACAGGTTTTTCAAACATGGAATACTGTTCAGATTGAGGGGAGAAGTTCACTTCGGCACAGATCTACTTCTGACAGGTCTGTAATCAGAATTTGGGTAACAAACTGTAAAGTATCTTTTGTGGAGAAAGGCAGACAGTAAAGAAAAATCAGAAACAACGAGACTCTTTTTCAAGTGATGGAATTTGCTTACTAATATTTTTTAAAAGCCCCCCCTTCTTATTCTGTATCTCCTCTTTTGCCTACTAATGAAGTAAACTGCATAATAGGCAGGTCTTTGGAGACTAGGAGCTGGAATACATGCACCAAGCAGCAGAGCACTTGAATTTCATCTTCATTTTGTGGTATTTCCATGGGAGAAATTACTAATGGATACACATTCATGGATGCCTTAGGTCTCTCCCTTGCATTACCTAAGGCATGACCCAGGAGAACAGCCTTGTAGATAGTGGCAGTACAGTGTGGAAATTTTCCCTAAGGAAAGCTCACTAACAAAAGGCCTCTCTGGATGTGTTGCTAGAGGGATGACAACATATGCTGTTATGGAAGAATCCTCTAATGAGAGCCAATTATGCCTCACAACAAGAAAGTGAACCTCAGGTCTTTACCTTGTCTTTGCAGTTTCAGATATCCATTCAGTGATTATGAAATAATAACAGCTAAAAGCATTTCTGTTAAAATAACCAGATGAAATTTTAGAATATGGCTATTACTCCTCCACATTGTAACAAACAGGAAGGAATTACACTATTGGCAGTGGAGGCATTTCTTAGATTTTCCTTCAGTATGTTTGCACAAGCATTGTAAAATCATAGCCAGAACATTGGAAAGCTTTTGGTTTTGTTCATGTGAAGAGAACATGCTGGTCAGTTTTCTCTAAATGTGTAACAACTAAAAAAGCTGAATTTCTAGGACTGCCATTTAAGCATTGTTTCTCTACACAAACTTTGCACTGATGACTGGTTATCTCTACTCAGGGACGACACAGCAAGAAAGGTATGCAGCTTGCTTTCACCTTAGTTTTTTTGCCAAATGGTAAAGACCACATACCAAGAAATCAATGAGAAAGCCTTAGTGCCAGTGTGAAAAGTCTCTCACATTGCAGTCTTGCATTTTGATGCAGGATATGTGAAGCCACCTCAATTTTCTCTAACTTTTTTCGACTCTGCATGTGTTGAAACATCACAGTATTCGAGAACTTCAAACTAAGCCTTGAAAAATGAGTAATGCATACATTTTTGGTATCACACCCTACCCATTCCTTTCAGACACATACATTTTTGTCTGGTTAGTTTTTGCTCTCCACCCAAAAAGTCTGCTGTTGCTAAGAGCATAGTAATTGCATGTCAGTGACAGTATATTTCAACTTTACTGGTCAGAAAACAGGAACAAATTCTGTTGGTCTGGCCAAAAAGAAAAGCATTTTGAATCTATAAAATGAAACCTTATGAAAGCTTGCACAAAAGATCATACTGGATCATTTGAAATTTGCTATTCGTATTGTGTTTTTATTAATAAAGTACACCTGTTAATTATTAAAGCTTTCTGTATAAAATTGCTAAATCAAAAGACTTTTTCATTTTAACCCTTTAAACTAAGAAAACTGAATAATCTAGCATTTTTAAAGGTACCTTGCTTCATTTAAAAGTTAACTTGTTCAAATTTATCCAATTAAAATACCCGAGAGAGTCTTTGTCTTGCAATTGTCCATGGAAGAGATCTAAGAATGAGACAGAACTTCCCCTCTGTAAAATTTATTGATTCAGGCTCTGCAATAGTCTAACTATACTCTATAGCTTCAAGCTCAGAGGTGATTTATACTTCTGTCTTCCAGAGCATGGCCTGAATTTGCTTTCCTTTGCCTAAAAAACAGGATGTAAATCAAATTTCTTGTGTTTTCTTCAGAAATGTTCATTGCTCTTAGAGAATGCACTGAGGTACTACCAAGCTCTCAGAAAACACTGGGTGGAGATGGGGCTGGGGGACCTCAAAGTATGAAATTAAATCAGTGGAAGTGGAAACATTCCATTAAGTTCAATTTGCACAGCATCTCCCATAATAATATCACTTTGGCTGTCCAGTCCTTCCATACAAACCCTTCAGCAGTGAGTATATCAGGGTGGCTGTCATTTACTTCCCAGAATTTCAGCATGGGCTGTTTCCTGCTTCATCCAGGAATTTTTAGTCTAGAAAAGCCCAATTCCCATGAAGTGCTCTGCCTACATCAGGGGCAGTGGAGTCTTTGGCTGCCCAGCAGTGCTTCACTCACACATCAGTAACTAAGGCTGCCATTCAACAAGCAGTCTGTGTATTGCTCCAAGGCTCTGGGGCTCCCACTCACTCCCTCATTTGCAGGAAAGAGTGCCAGAAATAACATTTCAGCTAGCAAAATGGAATTTTTCAACTCAAAGATTTACAAAATCCACATGCTTCAGGACTGCTTGCTTTCTTTTCTGACTCTGTGCAGATAATTTTTTCCCAAAAGAAGTCATAGTCCATGTCATGCCCACTGGTACAGAGACATTCTTTTCAGCCACTTCATTTTATTCAAGTCAATTAATCAACCTGCTCAGTCTGAATTTTAAAAAATAAATCTGCAAAGCAACCCAAAAAACAGAAGTAAACCTGTTCAAATTGAGATATTTTTGTGACTTCTAATGTAAACCTCGTTCTCCTGGTCTGAGAATTTTTCTGTTCCTCCCAGGCAACCCCAGTAACAGCTGTGATCCTTGGGCATTGGTAGCTGCAAAGTGCTGGAAAGAGAGATACATGATTTCAGCTCACTTTTCACTCCACTGGTTTGGATAAATGGGCAGGCTGCCAGAGAAGTGACTTCTTGTGTTAAAAAAAAAGGTGTCCTTGTATCACTTGTATCCTGTGACTTCACACTGGACACAGCGGATTTAGGGAAATGTCTGTGGTCCTGGTAGCTTTTCCAAGAAAGAAAGGAATAAAAAAATGTCCTTTCCCTCATGTCTATCTGTGCACTAAAGCTAATTTTCCATAAGTCTTGGGATATTGGGAAAGTTCCAGATGGCTGAAAGGAAAAATTATCCTGTGACAATATCTTAAAAGGATTAATGAAACCTGAGTCCACAATAAGGCTGTCAGCAGGACTGAAGTTCATGTAAAATGAAACAGGAAAAGAGAGAAGTTGATTAATGCTACATTAAAGGAGCATAATGCAATTAATGCCAATTGCCTTGGATTTATGGAAAATAGACTTTGTCAGAGAAAATTTCTTATCTTTTTTGATGAGGTTACAAATCTGACTCATGAAAGTAATAGTGATAATGTAATATACTTAGATTTCTGTAAGGCATTTGACTTAGTACTACATAATATTTTGATCAGGAAACTCAAATGATGTAAAATCAATATAGCAGACACAACATTAAATGAATTAAGAGCTGGCTAACTGATAGGTTTCAAAATGTAATTGTAAAAAGGCACTCACTTCCATACAGGAGTGTTACTGATGGAGTCCTGTACAGATTGCATTTTGGACCTTTCAGGAACCTGGTAGGGGAAAAAAAAGAAAACAACTAAAAATCATTGCTGATCGAATTTGCAGATGACAAGAAGATTAGTTCTCTGAGAAATAATGAAGAGGAAAGGTCAGAGACACAGAGCCACCTGAACCTCCTTGTAAAATAGATGGAAGCAAAGGATATATGCTCTGGTACAGCACACGCATAAAGATTTAGAAACAAAGACAATAAGCTTTATAGATTTATGACATTTTTACTCTTTTCCAAGTGTTAAACTTCACATTTTAATTAGACCATTAAAATGTGAAGCTGGAAGGTCTAAGCCACATCCTAGTGTATACAAGTGAGAGACATGAGTTCTGGAGGCATCAGGTAACAGTAATATTCTTTGTATGACTTAATGTTGTTTAAATATAATTTGATTTTTACATAAACTTGTTTAACTTTTAACTTCCATAGGAGTCGAGGGGGAAAACCACCTTCCCATGCAGAGACCTTTTTTGTCCTGAAGTAGGTATCAACCTTTCTAATAAATTCAAAATGGAGCTGTGAGCTCTGAAACTACTTTATAGAAAAAAAAAAAAAAGCTATAAGATGACACAATTCTCAACCAGGTGTGGGCTTTACTGCAAAAAGAAAAGGATTCAGTGAAAAAAAGTTACGAAAAGAACTCATTAGAGATGTGCATCAGGGTAGAAATAAGGTGCTAAGTATTAAAATATTCAGAGGTTATTTACAATAAATATTCAGGAAACTATGGAAAAGGAGTAAGTTTAATAAGCTTCAACCCTAAGGAAATTAAAGGAAGTGGTCAAGATGTGAAGCAATAAGAAATTTATGCTGCTTCCTAGTCCTGTTATATATGTGACAAAACCAGATCATTAACAACAGAAAATTACTTTGGGAGGCTACAATTACTTTTTAAACTCTTTGCTGCCTAGCATGATGGACTAATTAGTGGAAGTGATCAGAAATTCCCTGTAGGCCACCTCCAGAGAGACACTCCCGTTCTGTAGCCTCTGGCAGGGCTAGAGAGAGTCTGCCAGACCCATCACCTCCTGGTTTCCACCCCATGTTTGCAACATCCTGCCTGGCCAGCTGAGGGACGGTCAAGGTGCTGGAAGCTTGAGCAGCCCTGAAATTCATGAATTTGTTTAAACCCACTCGCAGAATATAATTTAGAAATTATCTGGACAGGCTGGGTCCTTTTCTTTATTTTCTCCCCCTTTTCACCCCAAACAAAAGCTACTAGTATGTGGTTTAGTTTCACAGAGAAACAGGAAACTGGAGTTTCCACAACAAATTTAAACCCAAATTTTACAGCTCCAGTGCCACTTTAGAGCGGAAAAATGACCTTTTTGTAGTGCAATAAAAGGTAATCCATTGACTAGTTTCTAATGTTATGCTAAGGTGGCTGTGGTTCCATAGTATTAGTGACTGCACTTCCCGAGCCAGACTACAGTTTTATCTGAGTAGACTAAAAAGTTAAAACTGAGTTATCATAATCCCACCCCTATTTTGTCCTTAATAAGCATAGGTAAATGCTACAATAGGAACCCACATTTAAATAGCAGACTTGTTTTCTTTTCAAAATGTTGTGGGGCTTTCTTACACTGGAAATTACTGATCATCTGCAGTAGAGATCTTTTAAAAAAAAGTTCACTGCCTGCTACCAGAGTTAGTTCAGGTAAATTTTCCCATGATCATTTTCAGGATGGAGAAGAATACTTTTCCAGCTCTTACCTGGTATGCCATTCTGTGCCTGCAGAATGTGGGACAGGGTGAGGAATGGTAAGATGAAGATCTTGGCAGCCGAGTACATTCAAACTGAGATTTTCTGGAAGCTCCTGAAGCACAGATATATATATATATGGATTTTAGGAGACATACATTAGCTATGTATTTTTGCAGCAAGAGTCACTGTGATGGTATTTCAGCAGTTTTCAGGGTTTCTCAGTCAAGCCCTTTCTTAAAGAAATTGGCCAAGCCTTGTAATTTCAGGTTGCCAGCTAACTTGGGAAAACAACATTGTATGAGTTTACATTTGGCCCATTTATTTAAAAGCTGTCCACAAGTGTTAGAAGCAGAAGCCTTTTAGGTTTTTTTTAATGGAGAAAGAGGTTCTTGAATGCAGTTTGTTCAGAACTCTGTTAATGAAGAAAATGGAGGCATTTTGTTAGGAGGTAGCTGAATTATAGTTCTAATACACCTTGGAAATACACCTTCCTAGTCTTGGTGGCTCTTGCCTTCTTCTCGTCTGAATGAGCATTCAGTCCAGAATGAGACAAAGTCCTTAACAGCCCGAAACACCAAAACATAAATGTTCAAACAAATCTGCTGGTTTTGTCTGCCAGGCTTTTTTTGGCAAGCTTGGGAAAGTACTTTTCCTTTGAGATCATCTATTGCTGTTTTGATTAATAGATACTTCCATACATAACTTAGTACTAACCTTTACATCTTAAAATTAGTATAATGTTTAGAAATATGCAACTGAAATTGTTATGAAATTTCCAGCAGTGACATTACAGACATTTTATTTGACTGAGGGGATAGTTTAAACTAGCTTTGCTGTTGAACAAAATATTCACACAACTACAACTTAACGTTACAGAACAAAATTCTGAAGAACTTAGAAAAATAAGTATTTTAAAGACAGATTCCAGGGACTCTCAGGCTCTCAAAGTCAAGTTAACAATGACCTTGTATTTCTCTTCTCTGTATAAAAAGAAAAAAATCAATCAAGCCTAAAAGATTATATATGCTGAATATGCATGAAGAAAATGGAGACTCTCATTATACTAAGGGACAAAACCTAATCATACACCCTCTGTTGAAAGCTCAGATGCTCTACTGGGAACCCAGTCTTCACATATGTAACACTTGCAAGCCTCTGGAGCTTAAGCTGTGTCTAGAAGCGCTTAAATCCCTGTGGCATATTCCCAAAGAGTACATCCTCTGTCTTGCATATCTCCGGAGATCTAGGACTTAAAATGCAGTTGCACATCCCACAGCAAAGTACTGACTTGTCAGATTCTTCTCACATGCCAGAAATAGGAGCCCTGCATGTTAGCCTTTTAGTAGATATGTATGCATAGTATACAGAAGCTTTAGAAGAAATTGAGACACAGCTCCTTTTAGTTAAAGGACAAATTACAAATTGTTACTGATGATTATAAATCTGCCAAAGGTAGGATCCCACCCATCCAATGTGCAGTACTTCACACAGATGTGATCCATCTTTGGAAATCTCCATAAGCAGCTGCCTTCCCCAATGACTGGACAGGGATCCAAAGCATCTCAGTTAGGGGCTTCAATAGACACCAGAAGGTTGTCTAGCACCTATGTCAGGCAGGCTGGATCCACCCCTAATACCTGAAAACTGTGTCCTTCACTTTATCTCCTTCTTCCCTCAGGGTCTGTGTATGTATTGAGTTTCCCTTCTACACTACTTAGCTCCTGGAGCAGAGATTTCTTCTTTAGCCCAAGCTGCTAGAAATGGTTCAATACTCTTTTTCATAACCTTCTGGTTCCTCTGCCAGCTGACATCTTCTTTTGTGCTGATCTGGAAAATTCAGACCCTAGGCAGGTGACTGTTTCAGTGACCTGCTGCCTATTGTACCAAATCTGAGTAACAGCAGCTGGCTCATTGCTTGAAGCAATTATGCTTCAGTGATCCTGGAGCCACGTCCATTCCTCTGCTCAGTCTGACATGCAAGGAGACAACAGAAAGGATAAAAAACCTAACCAAAACAGATGGCAGCTTTCCAACAACTCACAAGTCGTCCCTCACTCTTCACATCCTTCTTCTAAAAAAAATTAAAATCGCCACAAGCACTACTCACTTAGATTTATTTAGAAATGGAAAATTTAGGTCATGGTACTCCTTACTTCTCCCTTTTCCAAGCTCTGTAGATATTTTATTGACTTAGTAAAGGGTAACTGGGCTTTCTTCTTTGCAGTGCCTGAATGCTGGCACAGCTCTGCTTAAGCCCCATCCCTCCTGCCAACATCCCTCTGGCATAAGAAAGGGATGGTAAAGCAACTTTAGAACCTCACAACTTCTTCACAGCTTCTGCAGACTCTTATGAATGTAACTGGTAAGGTACAGAGGAATCAAAACACCTCCAACTATCAACTAAAGACTAAGCTACCAGCTTCCATGGTCATGTGGGCATCACCCACCATTCACCTACTGCCACATCTGTAACACACTTCTTTCAGGTAAAGAGGGCTGGATGTTTATCAAGGTATTAAAAACAAACAAAAAACAAAAAAAACCCTCAAAACAAAAACCCAAAAACCCCAGAAAATCTAGGAATACAGTAGATATATAGAAGAAACATGCATGCAATCTGTAAAAGGGCTTAATAAATGTACGAGCAGAATCTTGTTGAGACTATGCCTTACCAGAGAAGTCACAGCATACAGAGGGTGACTAGAGTTCTGTTACATAAGTTAGTTGCATATACTTGTTTCCAAATACAGCTTGTTATTTTTAATTGCATCTTTTAATACAATGCCTGTGCAGAAGTTTTCTAACCCCAAGCCTGTCCAAAGTAATTTTTATAGCCTAGCTAGAAACTTCTAAACATAGAGCATTTCTAATGCAAAACCACGGGCTAAACTTCAATAACTGTTATATTATGCTGGTGTGGCCGGGGTAAATTATATACTGTGATGACTTAAAAATGGAAAATAATGAAGTGAAGAAGCAGGAGCCCAGTTGACTGAACAATGACACAGGTAGGGGTCCCAGCTTGAAATTCTTCAGGACTGTTTGTGCACACAGTGGAATGCTCCAAAGTTTCATTTTTCACATCTTCCTGCAACATCAGCTGTTTTTCTACAATACTAATCTGTGCCATTTAAGAAAAAGTTTGGCATTAGCTACTTAAATCTTTATAAAATTCCCTTGCTTTTCTTCGCCACGTATAACTAACAAATATAGCAAATAAGAGCATCTCTAACAGCTAACGGATCAAAGCTGAGATCATGCTGCTGTTCTTCAGAGAAACTGAAAGTTTCATGAACCGAATCAAGTACCATTTTCAAGGCTTCTTTTCAAGATACATACATTAAAAAAAAAAAAAAAAAAAAGAGGCTGTTGTAATAAAATGCAGATTTTTTTTTTCTTTTACCGAGCAGTAACAGAACATTTTATGACTTACACAGATTCCATCAGCATTTCTAATGACAGCAGAAATATTTCTGGAACAAGAGTTTTCCCAAGAGGTTTGCATAGTGAGATGAGTAACCTTTCCAGATGAAAAACAAGTATGTAAATAAATGCATGTTTTTAAAAAATGCATTATTCCCATCAGAATAAATTTGAGGCCAACATTTGAAAAATACTGAATACTAGGTGAACTTCCAAGCCCATGTTATTCACATGAGCACAAATAGTTATAACGATGCTTGCAAAACATATGCACAGAATGAACAAGACAGACTGTGTGTGAATGAGTTGCTCATATTTTTTGTATCAATGCTAAGAAAAGAATCAGCATAGTATGCTAAAAAATAGAAACTAAAGCTTCACAGATTATTAGAAGGATAAATAATACCCTGTTTCTAGCAATATGTTATGGTTTTCTGCCTCAAACCATGAATCTGAATTCTTCAACTGAAGACACCCCCATGGGGCCATAGTAAAAACCAAAATCCTCTCAGTTCTCTTTTAATCACTTGTTAAATATCAGTTCTTTAGATGATAGTCTGAAAACAAAGCTCCTACAAGTGATTAGCCTATGAAGTCTTCATGATGTTTCAAATCAGGTTTTCTAATACTTGGAATGCTATAACACTGAAGAACATTGAGCCAAGTCAGAGAGAACAGTTATGTGACTTTTCAGCCCCAGCAGAAAGAAAATTACATAAAAAGAAAATTATGGTGTGCTCTATGAAGCAACAGAGAGAGAGTAAGAATAAGAAAGGTTTATGAACTTAAGCACATTTCTACTTACTTCACCGATAAGTTTAATATCTCAATATGGTTAAGGTACAAAGTGTAATTAGTAATTATTTCTACAAAAAAATCTGAAGTCTTTTTTCCTCAAATAAATTGTTAAGTGTTTGTTTTATTTTTTTTTGTTTCACAACACATAGCACTGCCTAATTAAGTGCTTCCAGTTCATGTCTTCATGAATAAGACTTCTACATATTTGAAAGTGGTCTCAAGGTGACAGAATTCACTACATGCTGCTCCTGTCTAACATACAGATGATGATACACACAAACACACTGTCAGGTTTGTCCTCTAATATTTTCCAGTGTGCTTTCTTTTGGGAACCATATAATGAGAAATTTAACTGTAGATCTGAAGGCCAATAAAAATCTCTCTCCAAAACTAGCACTCAGCATCTTCTGAGGCTGGAGTGGTAAAACACCAAAAGATATCAAATATAACAAATCAGTAAGAGCTCTGCAGGTTGGAAGGGAAAGTTTGGGCAAGCCAAAGGAGGACAAGAGGACAGGCTACGCAGATACTACACACAAATATTCATGACACATCACACATGACGCAGCTCAGCAAAAAGGAGCTGATGGAACCAACATTAGAGCTAAAACAGTGACTCAGAAAAGGCAGAAAAGGGACTGTGCTGTGGTAATCTCTTTATGGTCTAAGGTGCTGAGAGCATCTAGGCTGAATCTGCAGTCTGTGTGCATCTTTCCCACCTTAAGCACACTTCAACCCAGATGAAGGTGAAATGAATTTAATCTTTACATCAGGAATTTTTGATTTTGCCAAGAATGAAAAGATCAGCTTAAGCACAAAACTGTAAGCTAGAGTTCCTCCATACCACGTACTGCAGCCTGGTGTCAATTCCAAGCTTGAGAGCATGTCTCTAATTACACATATAATTTTAGAAACAGTGTATTTCACGGGGAAACTAATGTAGGCAGGTAGGTAATCAAGCTTTTCAGCAGACCAGGCAATGCTCTCTACTGCTATAAATACTCTTTCAACAGCACAGGCATACTACACGTACATTTAGGCTTAAATCAAGATTGAAACTGTAGATATCAAAGCTTTATGTTTAGTATTTGCAAATATCTCTGTATTGCTGGATTCGGTTTGACTCTCTTTTATCTGCTAATAGAAACTGAACAATAATTACCTGTAACTAATGTTAGTTTTAGTGAATATCTTTGAGCCTGTTCCAGCCAACAATGCTGAGGCTGTGCAGTCTGTGTTTCAGTAGTCAGTGGTCAGATCCTTCACTAAAATTGACCAAGGATTAATGAGTGTTCTGAAGAACTTCCTATCCCTTCAGGAGTTTTCAGTAAATCTTTTATTCAAGTTAGATGGAATAGCAAATTCTTCTAAGAACCAGTATGGCACACAGTTCAAATTTTTCTCAGATCTACTCTGAGAACAATACTAATTTTACTGTAGAATTATACCTGGATCCAGTCATTTAGCTTTAGAGATGTCCTTAGAAAGACAAGACTATATACATATAAAACAAATACCTCTCAGATTCATATGCAGCTGCCCTCAGCATGATGGACTAGAAGGAGGCAACATCCATTCACCTGTAGGTAGTATCATATTAATGCTACTGTTTTCCACTTAGAGAACTGTATTTTGGTGCTTACTTTTGATAGTGACAAATCTTCCCCAGATGCAATAACTTGAGTTGATTACACTAAAAAAAACCCAAACCTGTTTCCAAACATTTCCATGAGAAATAATTGTGTCTGAACACTAGCAGCTGCTGAAACTTCTTATACATGTAAATGAGTACACATTCACTTCTCACTCTTATCTTTAGATATTTTTCAGGTAAGCTTTATGCCACTATGTGTGTCCCACTGTTGGGGTTTTAGTTCTCCTCCTGTTTTCTTTTTCTCTTAAAGGAATTTCCCCCATACATGTTGCCAGGGGGACAAATTACTGGGTGCTTAAAAAAAACAAAAGGCCTGGCCATAGAGGGAGGGGTGCATCTGGCTACTCTCTTTCTCCTGGGTTTGTGGGCTGCCAGTTCCTGGCGTTTGGATGGGGAGAGAGGCTGCTTCTTCGGCTGCCTTCCTTCTACCGGAGAGACCCCGGGATCCCAGGCCTGCATTCCCTGCCCCGCTAGGAGCCAAGCTGCGACCGCCCTGCCCCCGCCGTTGCTTCGAGCCTTTGCTACTCTGTAGCCCTGCACGCCCTGCCTGCCCAGAGCTCTGGGGGTTCCCACTGCAGCTCCGGAGTTTGATACATCTCTTCTGCCACCCGGGATTTGTGCTCGTCCCTGCCGTTCCAGCCTGCTGCTCCCGAGGGTGTGGCCGGACACCGGGATTGGCTGCCCAGGGCTTTGTGAAGCTTTTTTTGTCCCATCCCTTCCCGGGATCCCAGGGCACTGGTGCCGCGTGCTCCCCGAGCTCGCTCCGGAGCGCCCCCTGCAGCCGCGGGGGAACCATCGCACCTGCCCTGCTCACCGGGAGCCGCCAGCGCCCCTGCCGGCTGCGAGCGGAACTGCACCCGAGGGGAAAGGGCCCGACAGCCGAGAAGGCCGGCACTGGGTTTGTGTTTGTTTGCTGTTACTGCCATAGTTATTGTTGGTTGTTTGACTGGTTATATATATAATAGTAAAGAACTGTTATTCCTATTTCCCACATCTTTGCCTAAAAGCCCCTTGATTTCAAAATTATAGTAACTCGGAGGGAAGGGGGTTGCAATTTTTTTTTTCTTCCATTCCAAGGGACACTCCTGCCTTCCTTGGCAGACAGCTGTCTTTCAAACCAAGACACCGACTCAGAAGAAAATCCTGTAACAGGTACATTTCAAATGAAGAGGAGTAGCAGGGCTTTGAAACTTTGACAGCAAATGTTAAGTGTATTGGGGGAAATGTTTGCTACATACCATTGCATCATTTAAAATGTGCTGAGCTCAGAGGACATGAAAAAGATAGCATATTATCTGGAGGATATTGCCCACAGCTGCAAAAAGGGGAGGTTATAGGGGAAGTTCTGCTTCTGGATGCTATATACAAAACTACAGAAGAACTCTCTTTACAAAAATCCTACTGTTCTGCAATTTCTGATTTTTGTCACATTTATGCTGTAGAGCTGCACTATATTTCACTGCACTACAGCAGCTGGGATATTCCTGTGTATAAGTGGTTTGCCTATCTTGGAGTGACAGAAGCCAAAAAAAGTATACTTCACAAATATAATTCCTGATTGAAGATGTGTTTTCATTGACCTCATTGGACCTTGGACCAGATCCACAAACATGATTAATCCCAGAAAGAAACTTAATCAGTTAATGATATTCAAGACTCTTTCAGAATGGTTATTTCTTTTCCCACCGCCTTCAGACCTTCTCTGTTTGGAATTTGTTTATGTTAAGGCAGTGTAGTTGCTCAGTATACCTTGAGAAGGTCTCTATCAAGCATGGATTTTCAATAGAAAATTATGAGGACACCAGCCTTCCTCATTTGCCTTTGGTGGTTTGTGTAGGACCCTGTAGCTGTAATGCTATCCCAGAGAGACTGTTGCTGCATTCACCCTTATGGGATTTGGCAAGCTTTGTGATCTGAAACAAGTCCTGGTCATTTATTTTATATCTTCTCTCATAGTTTCTGGAGGTGTTTCAGATTAGATCCAAAGAACATGGTCCCAGACATTTCACAAGTCAACTTTCTTCTGCCCTCCACGGATTTCAGGTATCCTGTGCCCAAGCAATACACCTCACAAATTCTTGTTCCAGCAGTCAAAGACATCCTTCCTCCAGACAACCCTGTTCTCCCTTCATAAGGGGAAGCACATCAGCAACTCATTCATCCCTGCTTCCCACATTCTTCACTGTTAGCATTGTATTAGGGAGCCTTTGTGTCTGGCTGCATAAACACATTTTGCACAGCACTTGGAAAACACAACAGCTGATTGGAATTAACACCTTTGTATAGATCAGATGAAAAATTCTTTCCTGGACAACAACTATTAAAAAGATACAAGTAATCACTGCAAATAATCCTCAAAATTCAGTGCTATAAACTTCCAAGCAAGTTACTACAAGCAAACAGGACTTCAAAATATATCTATAAGGCAAACCTTCACTCAAATCACTAACATTTTAAAGCAAGAATAATGTGTAAACTCTAGACCTTTAATAGGAACCCTCTGATTTTGGACAACAACACCATATAATGCAGCCTATATCTATAATTGGGCAAAGATTCTCCTCTCTCTGCTCATATGCACTTTTTGTAGGAGAGGGTTTTTGTACAATAACCGTGGTAACTCTGAGTTGCCAGAATCCCTGTTTGGCAGCTCAGAACTCCCCATACAATGTCCCACCCATTCCCTCTGTATCATTCCCCTGCCATAATTTAAGTGGAAGCTTGTCAGTGTCTGATATTTTCTATTGCACATGGCCAAAGAAGGCTAGAAAACTCTAGGAAATGCACAGGATTACCTGGAGAAGTAGTTACTTCCAATAGTTTGTCTTTCAAAAATGGCAGATCATTCCTTTTCCAACCTACAAAGGACTGAAATAATTATTTAATTCTTTTCAGAAGGCCACTTGGAACAAGCTCCAGCGTCTACGTTATTAAGACATATAGATTTAAAGAGCCGCTCAAGAGTCAGGAGAGTAGTACACTGAGATTCAAAAAGTTGAAGAGGTTTCCTATTGAAATATTGACTGAATGAATCTAGGATGAATTAGAACTATCCCACTTCATTTCATTCATTTTCTAGCAGAGAAACATGGTAAAATTTCAACATTGACCATTAAAGAAAAACACCCAAATCCTTTGTTCATTATCTTCAAGTCCATCCACACACAGAAAATACAGTTAAATTGCCTCAATAGTATCAGTGATGAACAGAAATCTTACTCAGTCTAAGTAAAAAAAGTAAAAAGTAACCAGTTCCTTTGTGGAAGTCATTGCAGCAGTATGAACTCCAAAAGTTAGTCAGAGAGCAAACAATGCTTTTCTTCCTATCCCACCCTCTTTTTTACTTGTAATTTCTTACCTAGAGGCATTATGTTCTGGTTCCAATAATAGTTTCTTAATCTGTTTTCACCATGGTTTTATCAATAGAATTAAAATATCCAGGAGTACCCAGAACATGAGTTATCTTATTTGTGAATAATAAAAGGAGTTGATGTGAAAGCCCCTGGAAAGGAAAAAGACAAGCTGAAAAAAACCACAATCCACTGAAAGCAGTGCTTATCCTGTGTGTGCACATTCACTATGAGATATAAATATTCATTTCATTTTTCTTATTATTCTGACAAGGACAAACCTTCAGAGGTAGGTAGCTGATTTTTCATAGAATCATAGAACGGTTTGGGTTGGAAGGAACCTTAAAGATTATGCAGTTCCACACCCCCCCCCCCCCCCCCCCCCGCCATGGGCAGGGACACTTCTCACTAGCCCACATTAATCAAAGTCCCATCCGGCCTATCCTTGAACACTTCTAGGGATGGGGCATCCACAACTTCTCTGGGCAACCTCTTTCAGCGCCTCACCACCCTCACAGTAAAGAATTTCATCCTATTATCTAATCTAAACCTACTCTCTGGTTTAAAGCTATTCCTCCTTGTCCCACCACTATATGCAAAAAATCCGCCTTTGAGGCCGAAGTGGAAGCAGCAAATACACGTGCCAGTTCCCTAAAACTTTAAAAGAAGTTGTTTTTAGACACAATGATCCTGAGCTTGATCACAAAAAGGCAATAGGAAATTAACTACAACTGCCCTGAGATAGCTGGACTCAATGGAGTTATTCTGGTGTTGAGAGATTGTTCATCACCTCTACACTGATCCTTCACAATGATGCTCATACCTTGGTTTAGCAAGATGAACTTTCTGTTGCACCCGATAAGATGGCAGTGACCGCTTAGTGCTGAAAATAACTCAGGCATATGCAAGCCCACAATTAAGATGCACAAAGTAGGCAAAAAGAAAGTCCTGCAATTATAAGGAGAAGTATCCAGATATTTTGCTCTTCTCAGTTAAAAATTAAAATATTGATATAGACACAGATGTGCTTACCAGACTTCAGTGGCTGGAGAGATTGTTCTTGCTTATAACTAGTATTAAAAATAGCATAAGAAATTAACTCTGGCAGGTATTTTTAAAATGTTGTAGATGCAACAGAACTCAGAGTTTTATGGTTCTACATTTCAACACTTTTTTGTTCCCCTACTGAAGCCATATCAGTCAATAAATTCACACTGATGCTAATTTGTTCTTTGCCTATTGACTCAAGTGCTTCTTGTCACTTCCACTGGACACAAGCAGTATTTTGGTATACACAATGAAAATGACATAAAAAGTGGTGAGAAAAAAAACAGGGAAGGGCACTGCTTTTTTTTTGTAGCACCACAGATGTACCTTTTCTTCCAGGTCCAACTGCTTTCTGTCTGCTCTCCTGGGACTTCACGCTCTGCTGGACAGAATGCCAGCTTCCCATTGTTACTAGACAGCAGTTGTGCCATACTGCGAGTTTAGAAATTCATGAATCTGTAATGTAAGAAAGGGACAGCTTTTCCTTACTGTACAACTCCAGCACCGCACAAAGGTAACAACACCAAAAGCCTGCTGGAATTCAAGAGCGTCTTTTTGTTTCATTTTAAAGCACTGAAGGGATATTATGATATAAAATATTGAGGGATATTTAGAAACCATTAAAGCTAGTTTTTTTTTACAAAACCAGCAGCCCAACACCCATAAGATTCACTGGTGTAAAAGAAGGGTCCACTTACAAGATATTCAGCTCTCCCCAGGGGAAACTGCCCTCGTAGAGGGAGTCAGAGCCATGTTTATCTGGGACTTTCTGCCCTTGCATCTATGGCTTTAATCTCTCCTTTATTCTTTATGCCCAAAACTCCTTACTACACTGGTTTCCTTACCTGATGTAAACTGCACAGGATTTTGTTCATACTGTTTAAGAAGAGACTACAGTGGGTTTTGATACAGAGCAGTGTATCTGCTCTCCTGGCTTGGGCACTGCAACCTGTCTGTATTTTACTGTTTGGGACTGTGTGTGTGCCAAGCTTTCAGAAAACAGCACTGAAAAGTACACGTTTAGGATAATATAAAAATAGGATAATATAACAAATGTGAATATCTGTAAGAACAAACTTAAACTGTGTATTTAGTCCTTTACAACAGAAACCAAAAGTGTAACACTTCCATCCACATCATGCTGTATAACCCTGACCATATTTACATAACACTTTCCTATGCTTGAGTGGCTTTTTATCACTGAACATTTGAGTGGTCTAAAATGGACAATATTCTTTAAGGACACTTTGCCACATCCCTAGGCTTGTGAGACCACACAGTGAAGACTAATTCAAGCCTGGAAAGCCAGAATATAATTTCTTATGCAACCCTAGCACGGAGACCGTCCCAATGGCTCTGGTGCCCCAAGCAAGCAGATGCAGACAGGACACTATTAAAATATGTTATTTCCTTCACCTTGGCTAATCCTATGCTGGGCACACAAGGCCACATGAAGATTTGGCAGTGTCAGTGACCCCTTTTGCATTTGGGATCTCAGGGACTCATTTGCTTCTGCAGTTCAGCTTCACTGCCTTCCACTTCTGGCTGAACGTTGAGTTCCTACAGGCTTTTCTGAAATTCAAAGCGAGTGACTTTCCCAAGGTCACACGGGAAGTGCATGGCAGAGAATAAAGCAGCACTCTTTGCACACATAACATCAGATGTCTTAGCACTCAGATGTTTTATGACAAGTCCTGGACTCCAGCCTCAACACTGTGTTTGCTTATTAGCTAGAGAGCAGGAGAGAGTGGAAAGCTCAAGGAGCCTCACATGGACCTGGTGGGAGATATCAATTAGGTCAGTTGGGCTATTTCACTGCTTTTCTTTGTGTTCTATAAAGGATAGTACATGTGGTAGATTAAAAGAAAGACCATTCTTATCATAAAATTGCACTTGTGATTGTAAAAAACCTTGGAATGATGGCATGAAATGAACAAAGAAAGTGCTGACAGAGAAAAAAATACTTTGGAGGCATAAAACTCTAAACAAAATCTTATTCTTTATTAACACATATTTAATTTCAATGCTTATTAAAACAGATGAAAAAAATCTATGTCAAAAATTCAGCACCTTTCTCCTTTGGCCAATCCCTCATGATTCTTTGCAATTACTGAGAAGGAAAAAAAAAAACAACCAAAACCAAAACCAAGACAGAAAACATGCATTGCAAGAAACACAACTAGCTAAATTAATAGATCAAATAGGAGAAGTATTATAAAGCTGCCCCAGTCACATACCACATCCACAGAGTTTCAGGATTTGTTACAGGCCATAAAGAAACAAAGGAGACACTGAGGATAGGACACAGCACCTGGTTATAAGTAGATATTGTGATTCTAAATACTGTATGGTCTCTCTCTTTGCCTTCATCTGCCAGGTCTGGAAGGCAGAGTGTCCTGTAGATGCTGGGTCATGTCTACCTGCCCTCACAGGTGTCTCACACAGGTGCCCATCATGCCCCCGATGGCAGTAGATGCCCATGTTTCTCATCATCAGGTCTAGGTTATATAATTATAGAAACATGATAGGATGAATTCCAGGTCTGGACTATTGGGAAGTGGTTCAGGTACCTAAATGTAGGGGTATCCTGCAATCTGAGATCCCATGGGTTATCTAAGATATGACAGAGGAATCCCAGAAGACCTGCAGCTGTCTCCCTGAAAGGACTCCCTTGAACATCTCAAAGCATAAAACATCAAAATTACTGAACCTTTCTAACCTGGAGGAAAGCTGTTAATTAATCCTTTTTCTGTGCAAAATTATGTGGGGAAAGTTTAGCTTCTGCTACACAGTCAAGTAAAAGTTAATATTCTTCTGCTGCTTATGAATTCTTTTCTCCTTTTTGGATTATTTTTTATTTTATAAATTTTATCTAAGTTGGAAATGTCAGACAAAATTAGAAAAGTGTAGTAGCATTTTATTATACAGCATCATGGAAGATACAGAAAAGAGAAAACGTTACCATAGAAGGCAGAACAGCTTGTTCTCACATGTAACATTCAGGGAATAACAAAAAGCCAAGTAATGGGATATAGAAAAATTATTCCATTTTTTGTAAAATAACCAATAATGTATGGAGAAAAGCATGTTCAGATTCACTGTGATACAGTCAAAATCGAGCAGCAAAACAAAGATAATATCCCTCTTGGAGTCTGAAAGGGAAATTAGTTGTTTATATCGCTAATTTGTACAGTGTCTATCACCATTGCCACTAGGTGTTCTAATTACAGAAAAGTAATGATGCAAAAGTTGCTAAGCAAATGTTAAACACAACTAGTGCATATTCTGTAAGCCCTAAGGGGCTGTTAGATTTAAGTACTGGAAGACAGAAAGAGGAATTAACTCCTCAGAAGGGAAGGAAAATCTGGGGAGACAGAGCCTTGCTCCAGAGTACAGTGTACAAATTAGGGATGCAATCCATAATATGAGGCCTACCTAGTAGGTCCAGGAATCTATGCTATTATTTATATTATTAATAACACCATTTATATAATTTTTTTTCTGCAGATTCTAATTAATATCTATTATTATGTCTGTTACATTTGGCCTTGAATAGTCATGAGTGCTTAGGGCTTCTCTGACACAGAACATGACAAGTGTGGGAAAAATACGTTGATAAGTGCATAAAATAGATTTTCCTTCTTCATTCATTCTTTCTTGCTCTTTCTTTCTTTCTTTCTTTCTTTCTTTCTTTCTTTCTTTCTTTTTCTTTCTTTCTTTCTTCTCTGTTGTTTCTTCTCTTGGCTGACAGCTACCAAAACCAAGCACTTCTCAGCCAAGCAATGGAGGAAAAGGAGTGAAATGGGATTTCTCAAACAACCAAGTGATCCACAGAGCACTCAAAGGCAGGCAGATGTTTTCTACATTAAAATGAGCCTCTAAGAAAACAATAGGGCAACATACCAAAATTTTTATGTAAATTTCTCTGATTCAACTCTTTCTCTGAGGCCTGGGGACAATTAAAAAAACCTGAAAGATAATTCATATGTTCATCCCAATGCAGTACTCATCAAGAAAAGCTCATCATCATCATCCATAAGGATTTTGCAAGGCTGATTTAGTCTTCGGTAAATCTCTTTAAGCCTGAAGATGTTTAAAAAGGCATTTAATCTATGATACTTTAAGTAGGGGAGGTATCTTAGCTATTTCTAGATGGTGGCATGTTTGTGCCACATTTAAAGAGCTCAAATATTTCCTTTCTCCTCTGTTTACTTTGTGACAGCCTTCTCAAAGTCTTCATACTACTCTGAGGCAGGGATCTGACTGCTCCATGCGGAGTAGCCCTCTTTTGTTTTACCAGGTGAATCCAAGGAGTTTCAAGCGTCTTCGTTTCTTCATTTTGAGAACCTGCGACCAGAGAAAGTACAGGCCAGTGGTATTTCAAATCCCACGTGTGGTTTACTTCATATTCATAAGCAAGCATTGAGACGTAAGAGGTGAAAGAGGCAAATTAAAGCAACAAAACAACTTACTTTCATGGTTAGCTTGACTAGACCACCCTGGTACAGGTACAATAGAAGGCTTTCATTTGCACCATCAGGGATGTTTCAGTGTTGCCTTTGTGTTATTCTGAAAGACTTAGAGCCCTTGAATTATGCCTCATGTTATTCCTCAGGTCTCTCTAGCATCTTCAACAGGAAATGTTCCTCCATTTGTGGTTTCTATTTTTTTTCTTTCTCAAAAGCTGCCACCTTTCATGTCTTAACTAATCTCCGGTTTACTTAACTCTATAGAATTATTCCTTCTATCTTTGGGCTTTCTTGTTTTTCTGGGCTTGTTTCTGGGGTTTGTGTGGGGTTTTTTTGGATGCTTTTTTGTGGATCATTAAAGCTTCTGAAAAGTTAGACCTACAAGATGCATCTGCCCTGTTATTACAGAGAAACCATGTGTATGACTGACACACCGCTTTCTCTGTACATGAGGTTTCAGGTGTCTCTGAGCCAGCCCAGGTCACTTGGCTTTCAGGGAGTAGAATTTGGCTTTGTTTAACCCATTAGAGCACACCTTGCACTTGGGTCAGGCACCTTCATCTGTCCCACCAGCAAAAGCTGGTGACATGACAGGCAGCCCTCCTCCGGGCTCTTTTGAGGAGGTCTGGTGCTGCTGAAAGAAACATGAGATGGAAGGCAAGGTTCTTGCAAAGGAAGTGCCATGCTGTGGGAGAAATTTGAGCATGTGGTTTTACTGGGACGCCGTGCCTCAGTCACTGCCTACTACAGTGACTAGATATGGGAAATAATTTGCACCATGTCATATTTATGAGTGGCCAAGAGGATTCTCCTCGACAGTCTCACACTTCCTTTAAAAGAGCCTGCTAGGGTTTCTCATGGCTTGACCTGTCACCATTCTACAGGAATCTGCTGTAGGAATCTCCTGTGGGAATACTGATGGATATAACAACAGGCACACTCTACTTTCCCTCAACAGACACACACAGAGTTCGTTCCATGCCACCGATCATGTTTGGCAAAAACACAGAAAAAAGGCAAAAAGATAAGATGTAAAAATTATAGAGGCACAGCATTCTTTTCTCCAGTTGGTTTCTCTACAAAATCCATTCTCCGGCTTAAGACACTGTCAGATCTGTATCTTAACAAGGCAGAAATTTCAATTAGTTCTTTTGTTTCCCTAATTTCTGGGACTTAAAAATACTGTAAATCTAAAACCCATTCATGCCAAAGATAAATCCCAGAGTGAACTGTCATCCCCAAACCTCATATGCAAAAGATATGGCTTTGGAGGAAAAGAAGGAAATATTTTTGTGGTAGTTCCTTCTCTTCTACCAGGAGAAGAAGAGGCTGTTTGACATCTTGACAGAGGTTTGGAATATTAGAAGTAATTCCAGTAGACTTTAGTGGGCAAAGTACAACTGAGCAGTATGTTCAAGGAGGCGAATGCACATAATTTATTTCATGGTTCCATGGTTTACAGAGAGAGAATGCAAAGATATAATATACTGCTTTGCTTACAAAGCTCCACCATTAATGAGAAATAAAATATATGGCTTATTTTATGGTTAAGGAATCATTTTCCTCCCACTTTTTTTCCCCATTAAAAAACTTACTTTTATGTGAGTAGTATTCATCAAATGGAAATTCTTACTCTTATGCTGGCTTGGACTACTTCAATCCATTGATTTTTCTGAAATTGTTCTTCCAGTGAGAAGTGTGTTGAACTTGTTTAGATTCAGGAATTTGAAGGGGGGAGAAAAGTAGTTTTTGAAAAGGTTGTGCTTTTCAGCAACCCCATCCAGACAGGAAAATTGATTTAGTTCTTAGAGAAATAAAGGCAGCAAGAAATTAGTTGCCAACTGGCCTCTTTCCTCTTCCTGGATTACACAGCTCACTCCAGCCCACAGGTTTTTTTCAGCATTGAAATCAATGTTTCTGGGCATGCCTCATAGCAGAAGCTGGCACATCTGTCCTACCCTGAGTTTGCTAGCACAGATAAAAATCAGTAGCAAGATGGAGCATTACATACTTTTATGGCTACACCACAGTACCAACTTGACAACATTGTCACTTGTATTGGTTGTTACTGAAGCTGTTGGAATTACATTAGCACAGCGCTCCAGCTAAAGCCACGATCCTGTCTTAATTCCGCTGTGTCGACGCAGCCTTATCCATACCATGATAGGGCTATGAGAGGTATTCGGGTGCTCAGTCCCATGGCAGATCTCTTAATGTATGCCTATCTGCTAATGGCTTTTGCTAACAGGCAGCTTCAAAACATGCACTGCACTTTAGGGCATTGATTGGCTAATTCTTCAGCAGGAGATAGCCGATATATATATCCAAATTTCTTAATTAATGAATAGGGAATTTAATACGGCATCGAACTTAATTGCACATCTGGCACATCATCTAGGTAATGTCCAGTGGTACTGCCTGTTTTCCAATCTGTCATGATGTTTTTCATAGGCAAGATCTGAACACAAATAGGCATGCCAGATGTCTCCAGCCACTGCTGTCTTGGAAAGTGCCAAGTCCTGGATTTTAGGTAATTGTTAAAAGAGGGGCACAATTCAGGCCCTACTATCTAGTGTATAAATATAGAACTGGGGGTTGTTATGAGCTCAGACATAAAAAAACCTGAGACAATTATTTATTTGCCCTGTGTTGAACACACAGGACTGATGTCTTAAATACAAGTTCTGGAAGAACCTTGATGCATCCCCACGTACACTTCACTACCAGGAAGCAGCTGAGTTTAAAATCTCTGATGGCAGAAGGAAAGGAGCCAGCCAAACTTCAGCTCTAGATGAGAGGAGGTCAGCCAGGAAGGGCAATTTTGGTCTGAATGTGTCAGGCAAAGCATCACTGGCCAGTTGAGGGAGGGGATTGTCCCTCTCTGCTCTGGGCTACTGTGGCCTCACCTCAAGCGCTGTGTTCAGTTTTGTGCAACACAATACAAGAAAAATATGAAGCTATTAGAGAAGGTCCAAAAGAGAGCTATGAAGATGGTGAAGGCCCTTGAGAGGAAGCTTTATGAGGAGTGGCTGAGGTTGCTTGGCTTGTTCAGCCTGGAGAAGAGGAGACTTGAAGGGGAGATGTCATTGTGGTCTACAACTTCTTGTGAGTGTAAATGGAGGGGCAGGTATTGTGCAGGGCCAGGAGTTGGACTTTATTCCTTGTGGGTCTCTTCCAACTCAGGATATTCTATGATTCTCTGGGCATATCAGGGAGAGCCTGCACTGAGAATAACAGAGCACTGGAATGGGACTGTCAAGCCAACAGAGGTGGGTGGGGGAATCTCCATCACAGGAACTCTGTAATAAAAAGTTGTGCAAAATTCAATCGATATGTCAGCAGAGCAATAACTAATCCTGTAACTTTTCCAGCTTCAGGGCAGGAGGATGAGCAGGGATTTTACAGAGTTCCTCAGAGGTATTTACTTTTCTGTGATTGTAGGAACCAATCTGTAGCTGACATCATCAAATCCTTCTTGTGTACACAAGACCAGTGTGCATATAAGATATACCCTGCTGATTAGAGGTCTTATTAAACCATTTCCTTTCATCTGCTAGTTACTAAAGACAACTCAACTGTGGAGCATTAATAATTCTTATAGGTGGTAAAAGCCATGGCTACAGTTGCCATGGCTTCAAAAGGAAAGAAATCTAAAGGAAGTATTTTGTGGAAAAGAAGCAACTCCCCAGAAATAAGAAATTAGTAGCATCCCTTCATGCAAAAATAAATGGATTATTCAGCACTAACACCATACAGAGCATTGCTCTGAATTCCAGGAAGACAAGGTTCTATACTTCATATTCACCCTCTCTTTGATAAAAAGGGTACCATTTTATTTTGTCTAATGGAGTCACTGACGAGACCATAGTATTCTCTACAACCTCACTGCTTTAGTATGTGGATATGTGACTCACAGGGAAAGTTTTTACCTGAAGAGCTATAGTCTGTGGGAAAGTACAGTTTTACATGAAGTATTATATGATTAGCTGCAAGCAAACCTTTTCTGAAAGCTTTCATAGGAGCCCTGTGTACAGCACAGAGGAATCTCAAGAGATCTGGAGAAATCATGGAGGTTTGGTTTTGTTGTTTTTTTTTTTTTGGCACATTGACTGATCCAGCTGAGCAGATGTCCTGCTAGAAGAGGTAAATACAGCAATGATTCCAAGTGACTTGCTGCACTTCTGACTTTTCAAATCCCAACTGTCCAACAGTAACATCCTCTCTGCTATTACAATAAAATGCACACCAGCAACACAATCTACTTCACCTTCCCTCCAAGTAGACATCATGTTGGAAATTCTGAAGAAAAGCAGAAAGAAAATATTCTGCTTGGGTGAAAGGGAAGACAGAACTTGGAAACACTTGGAAACTCTGCAATGTTATTTTTTGTCTGGTTTGGCCAACACTTTATCCAGGGAAATCTGATCCCATAGTGTCTTACACAAAGATTTACTAGCTGATAGCAGAATCTGTGGGTGTGTGAAAAGCCTGACAAAAACTGTAAGAATTTATTTATGGTTGCAAATATTACATCCATATGGGAAAGTTCATTTGTCTTTAACTTTTTTTCAGACACATTAGAGACTGTTATTGATTTAATAGTCTACTGGAACATAGGAAAAAATGTGTAACAGGAGTAAACTAATTACTATAATAAGAGCAATACATGTATAATTCCATTTTAAAAATTAGTTACTCCTCTTTCTCTATCATGGTTTTTCCCTAAACACAATTTTCTGTTCATTAGGAGATAATTACCTTCATTGCCAAGCAGTTTATAAATGCACTGTTTATACCAGGAGAGGATTTGAGAGTTACATTTCTTGTCAAAAATGTTATTGCCGTTGAGGCAGTCTTACTGTATTATATCCAACAGGTCACTAGACGTGCAAGTGGATCCATGTGCATTTGGTAATCGTCCAAAATTTATTCCCAAAGGACATGTTTAAAAAAGGTTAGTTTGCTGATTAGTCTTTTCATTCCAGATCAATACTATCAACACACTGAAAGACATGCCAGCAAGAGCTCTCTTACTTCACCCTCTGCCTCTCCTTCTTTTCAGATACAAGCAGCTTCTGAGGAACGTGTCTTGTTTCCCGCACAATATTAAAAAGTGGCACTACAGAAATACAGCACTAAGCAACCTTGCATTTGAGGAGTGCATGCACTAATTAAATCACACCACCTTTGCAAGATAATTACCATCATCTCTATTTCAACAGATGAGAAAATGAGAAACATGGGAAAGTGAGACCATGCAGCAAGCCTGAGCTCAAGACCCGCCCTTGCTCATGTTCATCATTATTCTGCCCTTTTGAGCTTTGCATCACAATTCCTGGCTGGAAGGTGGCTGGAGACAGTGTGCACAGCTGCATGGTAAACTCTACCTCAGTCACTGGGCTCCTGCAGCTTAGTCCACTGAGGAGGAACACCATGGAGCAGGAAGCCTTCTTCAGCCTTCTTCATTGTAATTCTTCTCCATCAAGCATGCAATAACAGGCAATGGGCACTGGTCCATATTTAGCCAAATAAGTACCCAGATTGCTCTTTTGCCTTCCTTGATAGTTAGCAAAGAGTTTGGTACATCCAGAAGAAGATTCAACATGCTTGGGATCTGAGTTGCCACATATTAATAAAATTAATTCTATCCTCAAGGAAATAGCCTGTCTCCTGGTTAAAAAATTTACTGACTTCGATTTTTCTTCTCTGTTATATCTCCCCTACTACTTGCTGAAAGTGCTGATCTGGCACTGGCATCTGAATTTGCACATTGTAGTAGTCATTAAGCAACAGTAATGTGTAGTAATCCCTTTACCACAGACTTTTAAAATCCTTCATTCTCACAAGCTCCTGGAAGGCCAATGCTGTAAAGCTAGGGTATGTTTCTTGCTTGAAGAATTTGAAACATTAAAAAAGATGCACAGCACACTATGCAAAACAGCCTAGAAATTATTGCAAAACTATTTTATTTTCTGTCTTGTACAATAAAGCATGACAGAAAGAAAAAGTTCCCAGAAAAATGGAATAATGGAGAGTAATATAATCTGTGGGGTTTGTGTCCTTCATGAGCTATTTTTAATGGGCCAGACAATGAGGTCATTATTTCTGGTACTGAAATTATGATTTTACAAAATCAGTAGAGTGCTATTAAACAAGGACCTAAATTAAAAGATTCAGTCACTCACTCTACAGAGAAAAGAAAATGTAAAATACATGTTTCTGCCTTACAAATTTCCACTGCATTGGAAATCCAGTAGGAAACTGAATGCGTGCCACAGGAATGACTTATTCTTTGGTTCAACACACAAACTGAAAAGTTGAGGAAGTAATATGAAAATTTGAGGGGGAAAAAAAAATCACAAAATGAATAAAACAGTGTTTGGATGAAACAAAACATGAAAATTTTCATTCAGTTGGAATTGATAGGCTTCTTTTTATTTTCAGATAAAGAAGAATTTTTTAAAAATATAACAAAATAAAGAAAAGGAGGGAAAGCATGCATGAAAAACTAGTTCTTGGAGCCATTAAAAACACCACAAAAAGCATGCGGCAGCATTTGTCACCTCTCTCCAGAATAAGCTGATTAAAGCATTCATCTAGGATTAATTTCTCCTTGTCATGCAACTTGGAAGAAAGACTTGAGATCAGGTTTCCCTCCTCTAGATTCCCAGCCAATAGAGTCTCCTTCTTCACAGTGAATATTTGTTTATAATAATAGTTAAATAACTAAAGAGGCACTATTTGGTCGTTCAGTGGGAAAAGTCTCCTTAGCAGAAATATATTCAAATCCCCTTTCAAAATCAGGTAGGGGTTTGGGGTCTTCAACATGTTGGGCCAGTGTCCTAATCACCAGGATTATGAGAGCTGGAGTACTTCAGCAGATGCTCCTCTTGAATACAGCCCAAAAAATTGAAACATTGTGCTTGGAGAATGCTGAAACGAATCTTTTTGACATAGCCAACACTTTTTTTGTTTTTTTTTTTTCTTTCTTTGCTTGCCTTTCTTCAGTCAGAGCTGTTCTTTTAATTTGACCTAAATTTGGCACTGGTTTCAAGCAGAATTGTGAATGTTTAATTCAGAAACAGAAAGTGGCTAAGCCGCAGTCAGGACTGGTCTCAGAGTACCTCTGCTTCTCAGCCCAAATACCCTCTGCTCCTTTGCTCTCCATACCAATCTCTTACCCTGCTAAAGCTACAGATCTATGTCTTTTCATAGCGATTTCAGACATATGCCTCTATCAGAAACTTGATTTTATCTCACAGATGGGAGGTTAAGGAAAAACAGTCTAGTCTAAAGCTAACCTTTTGGCAAATTTCCTGTGAAATTCTGTAAAAGCTTGCACATATATTCTTGAGTCCCTTGTGTATGAACTCTCTTAACTCTCTACCTGAAGCCCTCTTGTGAAGTGAGCAAATAAGTTTGCTGTTCTGTCTCTCTAATATCAGAAGAAATGTCTGAGACAATACTCAGAGTCAGGATCTGCTGTCAGGGAAAGGGGCATCACAACACCAGCCCATGAGAGACGACCTGCATGAAAGACCCAACCCTCTCAAATGAGAATACCAAGAGTGATTTCTGCCCGCCTCTTTTTGGTACTTCTCCCTGATTTTTTTCAGCATTGTTTTTAACATGTGCTTTCTAGTTTGTTCATGTTTTTTGACCTGGGACATGAATATCTCTGTGTATTATGATGTGAACATCAAAGGCGTGGAAGTGGCCTCACTCTGTGTATCTCCAGCTGATGACGGGGTTGTATTTGTGCTAGCTGATTTCAAGTCTGTAAACTGTCTGGGCAAAAACATTTAACCACCTGCAGCAGTTTAATGGTGAGCACAGTTAAAAGGCTTTGACTTCCCATGACTTTGATTCAGCTCAGCTCTAACAAAGGAATAACAACATATGAGTTCTAGCAAGGGAATTATTTATTGTTATGGGTAGGGCTGGACCTCCTGGAAACTGGTGGGTGTAGCAATCACCTCTCAATGGAGATAACTTAAAAAACTGTTGTGGTATTTTATGGAACTGTTTACTCAGACATCAGAGACCTTGTCACAAACACTGCACTGACAAATTATTCAGATATTTGTGCCAGGATTGAGGATTTTACACTGGTTTTAGTGGAGTGCAGGTATCTATCTTTGAGTGCAGGTATCTATCTTTTGAGGAAAAGTATAGGAGAACACAAAGACACAGGCATAAACTACATGCAAATGGTTAACCAAAAATGGAAACATAAGAATGAAAAGAAACCAGAAAAAGCAGTGTGATACACAGACAGATAGTGCTGGGGAACAGGTTCACTATGCTGGAGAACATACACAATAAATTGGCAAAAAAAATGAGTTGCTCTGAGGTAAAGCATTGCGAGATAATAGAGATATTTGAGAACCAGAAAGTAGAGAAGAATGTGAAGTGCAGGCAATTCAGCATCAAAACAGAAAATAGGAGATGTACAGCCAAAAGGCAGAGAGGAAGAGAAAGGACAAGACATGCATATCAGTATCAGGAAAAAAATTTGGAGCCTCATCATCGTTGTAGGCTCTTTCAAAGGAGATCCATCAAGTCTGACAGTCAAGCACATCCAGAGCACAGAGGGATGTGCAGTCTGCCAAGAGGACAGGTACACTGAGGTACAGTGTGGGCCTCAAGCAACAAAGGACCTGGGAAGGAGCAGCAAAAATCTGTTGATCGTTCTTCATGCTGGAACAAGTAATACTGACAAAACTAAGACCAAGTAAAACTGATACTATAGAACAGCCTCCCAAAAGAAGGAGTATGCTGCAGGAATGTGGAGATGCAGAGCCTGGGTTTAAGAAAGCATCTGCAGACATGTTTTTATCATTGCTGTTTGTAACACAGGAGGTGATTCAGTGATGTCGGTAGTCTCACTGCTTCCAAAATCCTGGAGAAGATGCTGTGGAGGCAGGAGTAACACTAGTGATCCTGGGGTCTTTCGAAACTGATGGCAATGATTTTGCAAGGAGATCATGATTCATGAGACTCTTGTCTTCAGTTTAGGCATGTAAATATCCCCTAGTCTAAACCATGTTATCCCAGTAGTCAGTAGGGAAAAGATGCACTCACAAGTAAGGATTTATCTCATCTGCCTTGGGTGTCCATTTTAGTATGGAATGACTTACCTTTTCAGAGAGACCTCTCTGTCAGATATAGAGGGACCAAAATGGTTTAAATTTAACAAACAAATGGCTGTACAAAATTTTATTTTTATATATATGTGTATGTATATGTACATGTATAGATTTAGATTTGATTTAGATTTAGATTTTACTTCTGTTTGAGATTGTAAATAACAGTGTCAAAAAAGCTACTTTCTAATAGACAATATTTCTAGAAGAAAATGCTATCATCTGCATTCAGTGTTACTTGGCCTGCAGAGAAGTAGCATATAAATATTTTTGTTTTCAATGATTAAAGTTGGAGGGGAAAAAGAGTGAGAAAAACACTTTGAAGTATTGAGATTTCAATGTTTTAGTTGTTACAAGATCTGACCTTTCAAGTGCTAAAAATGTGAAATTTGAGGCTATTTTTACTACTAATAATATGTATGTTTACATGTCACATTTGAAGCTCTCAACACACTTACAGAGAATGTTAGGTATTGCCAATAAGTATTTTCAAACAAATCCCTGAAAAAGAGGCAATTTAGGTTGGAGTCATCTGCTGTAATTCAGATGCCTACCATTTGGACATTTGAATCCAATGTACTTACACTATGTTCTTCTTACAACTGCTAATAGATCCCGTCTCCCGAGGGCAATTCATCTTCTGCTAAGACAGGCAGGCCAGAAGAATGGCTTTCCACCTATTTTCCTCCCTTCAGTATCAATCAAGCCTAAGGTAAATTTCTCAGATAATTATACATATTAGGTGTATAACTTTTCAATATTGAAAATGAAAGAAGACAGTCCTACTCTAAATATCCTAGAAAGAGTCAGTTCTCTCAAGAATGTAGTCTTCCCATCCCCATTAGGTCAGAAAGTGAGGTTGGAGCAGAGCTGCAAATCAAGTCCAGCATAACAATTTCTGTGCTGTGCTTCCTCCTGTTCCCATCCCTCTGTTTACAACCACAAGCAAGATCAAGTCCAATTTATGTAGCTATTTGTATGCAAATTAGAGGATATTTTCAGATGTATTCAGCTCCATGTAGGAGGCAGGCAGCATTTAAAAATGTGTTTTTTCCCAGGATAATAGTGAGATTTTCAGTTTCTATTTTGCTCATCCCGCATTTGTTGGCAGGATGTTGTTCCTGACGCTGATTTATAAGCATTTTAAAGCCCAGTGTGTCATACACTTCCTTGCATCCAACAGAGATTCTAAGTTTCCTCTCCTTCTCTGAGCTCTGCATCTCATCCTCTCCATTCTCCTTGCTGGGTCCAGATGTCTCCTCTGTCTCCCTATTCACATATCTCAAGAGCCTGCTCCAAACTGGGCACACATCCAATTCTTTTGCACCCCGCCTTCTACCATCACTGCTTTATAGGCTCGCTTACTTTATCTCTCTGTCCATTATAATTTCTGTATTTCCAGGTCTCCTATCTGCCACCTATGATAATGTCTATGCTGTATCAATCTTAGCTACATTTCTGCTCAATCTTGACTCTTTCTGTGTATATTTCTACTTCCAGTATCACTACTTCCTGCTCCAAACATGTCTGCTCTTTCCTATCCCTCACCACATATCTCCCTCATAAGATAATTTTTCTCTTGGTTCTTCTGATGTTCCCTCTCTCATATTCATCCATGCATTAAATTTTAGAAGACTTAGTTATGAGCAATAGAAAGTAGATGTTTCTCTTCCAAAATCCAAATATAAGAAACCCTTTTATCTTGGTCGCACCAGAGTGAATCTAAAGTAACCTCATTGAAATCAGTGGAGCTACACTAGCATGAAATAAAAATATCATGATGATTGTACAGATCCCAGATACTTGCCTCAGCCCTCTAAAACTCTAGAACTCCATGCATAAAATAAATTAGTTTGTGTCAAGAAATGGTTCAGGGCAATAGAATTCATCATGTCCCAATACTGCTGGAGCAGATCCTGGCATGGTTCCAGTACAGAATAGCACTCTCCCAGAGTAGTTCTCTCCTGAGCACAAGTCAGGCATGCTCAGTTGGAATGCTGACACCTGGTTTGGAAGCTAGAAGGTTTAATTTTGTGGTCAAAGGCCATTCCACACCAGCTGGCCTCTGTGTCAGAAAACTGTCACAAACACATCTGATGTTCTTAAAGCTGTATCCTTACAGACTCTCCACTGTTTCACACTAAGGTTCTGTCCCTATTGGACAGACCTTAGGAAACCATTCCACTCTGGAGCAAACAAATAGTAGTCTTAATAAGCACATCTCAATGCAGAATAATCTACCCTAGACTATGAATAATCCAGCCTGGACTATGGCTAGCCCACACCTCTTCAGACAAAGAACATTTTGAAGCACTCTATTATCAGTGACAAAGACAGGCTAGGTATGAGTGAAGGGATGCTCTCCAGCTGGGGTGGGCAAAAGTCAGGGACTGGCTCCTCCTGACCATGCAGAGGAAAGTACGGGACCCTTGTATGGCACCTACAAGGTCTCTGCCCTCTGCTACCCCAGTCATTAGCTCCTTTCACAGAGATTTCAAGTTCTCACTTTTGACATAACCATCCTCCATCCCCCTGCAACATCCCTCTAGTCACACAATCAGAAGCAGGAATCCCATGACAGGTCTCTGCTGGCCAAAGGCATTGTCTGACAGGTTTTTGCCAGTCATACTGACTTCCTAATTACAGCAGGTAAACAAAAATTATCTCCCAAACGTGAAATTTTTATACATCAGTTGCTACAGGCTATTATTTACTCATTGTATTTACTTTCACACATTTGCATGTTGTCTTTGATACCATAGTGACTGAAAATAGCCAAATTATATGCATTTTGTTTTGCACTACAGACTTTAATTTCCTGGTAGACTGAAGGACCAATCTTACACCTGTCAATAACTTATAGGCTCTTATTTAGGAATTTCCACCAAGAAACAGTTTATTTCAGTAGTTAACAAGCACTCAGTAAACTGTCCTAAGACAATGCTAAGGACAAGTTAATGGTGTAATAAATCAGTCCTTACATTAAATGATCAGTTTCCACTCTACAGTATTATTGCTTTATTGACCCCTACTTAAAGATTTATCACAGTGGTATTTTATTGTGGTTATAGGACACGCGGTTGTAATACTACAGGGTGCAGTTTAGCTTATGCTTCTGTTTTATTTTTAATTTCATTTAGTGCTTGCTGTGGACAAAGAGCCAAAAGAGTTGGAAGCGCAACACATGAGGACAGAAAAGGTCACTTTTGCTAAATGGAAGCAGGACAGCTGGCACCGGGGCAGTGAAGGAACCAGAGGGATGCTTCTTGTTTGACTCTGAGCTGTAAAGCAAATACAGGACTAATGAGGCTGTAGACAAGGACTACTTCTACAGTTTCCTTGTGCAAGAAGTACTAGCCCCAACTCCACAACCAGGCTATTTCCTCTTCCTTTCTCCACCAATCAAGGGTTACCATTTCCTCCTATCTGACTGCAGATCTACTTTAATAATTATTTCCTGAAGTGTTTCCATCAAATTGACACCATGTTCCAAGAAAAGTACTGTGCCAGCTCTTCTGGAAAGAAATTGGCTTGCTTTGGCTGTCACTACAAAGATGTCACATGCATCTGTACTGGAAAATATGAGACAGATCATAAACTAAAGAGCAGCAAAGAAGAGAATAAGGCTGTAAGGCCAGGCATCCTCTTGGCAAAAGTGAGGATGTCCTATGTCACCTGCAGTGGGAGAGAAATTATTTCTTTATTACCCTTTTTAGGACCATTTTCTGTGTACAGAGTTTTTTAGTTGGCTTTTGTGCTAGTCAGGATTCTCAACTGCCGTGTTCAAAAACATAACTGAAATACATGTAGACATTATTTTAAACATGCAACCTGCTTTTAAACTGGCTTTGTGTGGTAGCAAAATGCACCCAGCCACTGAGAAAAATATTCTGGTGGTTCAGCTCATGCTGAACACCAAATTTCTTCTGCTTTGCTGGTAGCCCTACCCAAATGAGACATTTATAGTTAGCTTGAGGTATGTCTACATGATCAGCAATCACAGCAAGAGATGCCATGAAATACAGCCCCACTCAGCTCCATGCATAAGGGATTAGCCTTTAGAGACACATTGGTGGCAAACAGATGTTATCTCCACATGCACTCCACCTCTGGATTTTCCTAATCTATGAGTTCAGAGCTTCAGATCACAGCCAGACCCAAAATATAAAGAGATGTCAAATCAAGTTATCACAGCAAGACTTTTGGCATTATTAACATTTCATGGTATTTGGGAAGAGAGACATAAACGTTCATTAAAGACTCTGGAAAAAGGAAACTAATTTTCTTTCTTTATCAATACTTCATCCTTTACTGTCATCTTTACAACTTTTTATCTGACATACTTTAGTCCTGTCTAGAGGTAAGGGAAACAGAGAGAAACAGAACAGCCAAAATATTAGGATACTTTAAGCGAAATATCAAAGTCTTCCCAAGAGTGATGGTGTATTCAGTGATGAGCTCAATAGCGACACAGCCACAGAAATCACAGGGGTCTATCTTCATTCAAGGTGAACAGAAATATCTCCAGGAACACAGAATAAATATAATCTGCAGAATTTTCTATCAGTCCTTGTGTCAGAACAGTTGAAATTCAGAAAGAGCATCTATCCATATCAATTAATGAAACCATAGGGATCTACCCTGTAATCCCTCAAATTTTTTGTATTAGATTACAATTTGTGTATCGCTGAACTAAAAGGCAAGACCACCTTCACCCAAGGTCCTGGCTTGCTCACTGGCAGATGTCTCTAGCTAATCTGGTTTTTGATTTATATTGCTAAGAAGAAATTTTTTCACTTGAGCTAGCCACAAATCTGGAACATGTTCACATCTCTGAGTCTGAACAACACAGTTCAGTTATTATATATGTATATATATTATATACATTATATATGATTAGCAGTAAATGATGAATATACAAACCACAACTGATAGTCTTACATAAGTCAGTATAATTATTAGTAGAGTTTACCTACATTCCCTTTGCAGCCCACCAGCTTCAGCCTGTTTATCAGCAGAGATGACAGTATGAGAGTAAAGACTTTTAGCATCACCCAGCAATTCATCCCTCAGTTGAGTTCTCAGTTCAGCAATTTATCCCTCAGGGGTTTCAGTTCTCTGAATTTGAAACCGTGATCAATCTCGTCATAGATCTACTCTCACCATTGCACCTCTCTTCCCTCTATCACCTGTCTGATTGTGGTTTTATAAGGGAATGGGGAAGCCCTAGATTTGGACCATTTTTATAGTAAAGACTTTGGTATTATGTCTTTTTCTCAAAGCAACAGGTATATTTTTGCACTATTTTTCTGCCCAGAATTTCCAGATTATGTTTGGGGATTTTTTTTTGCTCCAGATGAATAAAAGAGCTTCATTTTAATCTGCAAGGTTTCTCAATCTATACAAAAGTCAACCCAGAGACATTTTCTTAATCCATATATTTCTACATTATTGTAGCCATGGTCCTGCACACCTACAATGAGGCCAAGAGTCTGAGATATGCTCTTTCATATATGGAATAGCAATGGAAACCTGAAGCATGAACTTCACTGCCTAAAACACTGGAGGTGTAGAGTTTGAGGAAAGTAGTTTTTAGTATCTTGATCCAATGAGCACAAAATCTGTGAAATTGTTACCCTTTTCTAGCCATGCTATATTTGCAAGCATGTTTTCGTTTTAAATTGTCACTGTTTGCCTTAATTTGCTTTAAGGATATGTAAAGAAATGGCAGCTACTACAAGGAAAGAGTTCACATAGTGTCAAACAAAATAGTCCTAATCTTACACAGAAGCAAACAGGAGAAATATGTGGGGTGTTCTCAAAAGGCCCACCAGTGCCCTCCAAATGCATGGATTACTACTGGTCAGAAAATTGGATCTGTTATTGGGTTGTTTTCAACTTTCTTTAAAAAACTCTTTTAAAAATATGCTTCTCTTAACCAAAACCTTATGGAATTTCAATCACACAAGTTTCTTTAAAATAAATTACCATGCTTTCCATGGGGAAGCATACTTTCCCGTTAAAATAATTAAAAATTATTAAAATAAACAATCATAATTGCTTATTGCAAGAGCCAATAATTTCCACTGAAAAAAAAATTTGCAAGATTTTTTTAAAATTTGAATTTGCTGTTACATTGCATCCAATTTTCAAATCCTGTGTACTTTTAAACTATCTATATTATCTCTGGATCTCAAAAGCAGACATCCCAGGTGCAGACCTGCTGCCTGACACTCTTTCTTAGCAGCAAGAGCCCAAAATCCAGCCACCTGAAACAGCTGGATCACATACAGTCAGCAAGACTTCGCCTTAATCCTTGATGGCGTGGAAAATGAATTAAAAACATATTTTGTGAAAGTGATCTTTGTCAGTGTGCAGGCACACGCCTTATTATTCACAGGCACAAAGATTATGGTCCCTGACTCCTGGTCCCCAGGCCAGCCTGCAGGCAGCAGTGCCGTGTGACTTTGCTGCTGACAAGGAACAATATAAAAGTAAAACCTCATTCTGCCAGGCTGACAGGCAGAGCAGAGTATGATGTCACTGGCCGTGGGCTTGCTGGCTCAGCTCTCGTGCTCACGGGCCCAGGCAGGGTCGATGGCCATTGCATTAATATTCTGCATATTGGCTATAAATACTACACCATAAATTGTCTGTGACACTTGGAGCTGTGCTGTGCTCTGTGGATGTGCCCAGGTGGACAAAACACGTCACATTCATTCTGCCTGTAAGACAAATACAAAAAGTCAAGTAAAAAAAGTCTGGAAAGCATATATATATATATATATATATAGCTTTATATTGTACCATGTAAGTGCCCGTGTGAGAAACCACAGAGCCTTGAACAAATGCAATTTATTATTCACATCTGACTGCTTTTCTTGAATTCTGGTCACTAATCCATCTTCCCTGGGATTGCCTCTTAATGCTACAAACTCTACTCAGCTTTCAACAAATGGTTTAAGAACAAGTTTTCCATCTCCCCCTTCAAATGTGGGCTTTATTCCATATAATTACACTTTCCTGAGGTCTGGAATGAGTCATATTTAGTTCTGGAACAGTTGAAGATATAAAATTCAACACAGTACAACTCATTCAGGCTGCAAAGTTGAGCTCCATCACATCAGAAAACTAAGAATCACAGTTAGAACACATCTAAGCATTTTTATTTCTTTCTTTTCAGTGCTATATTTTAGGTATAAGCTAAAGAACCAAAAAAAAAAAATCTGGTTCTATTCTGTATGGAAAAGCTAGCATCATTTAAATAGTTACTAGAAAACTAAAGTCACTGAAGCCTGTTTGGCTGGATACCTGGTACTAGGCAAGTCTGCTCAGATTCATAGTTTGCATTGTAACATTCCTCAGTAGTCAAAAGAAGAAGAGAACAGAAAAGCATCATTATGTCACTGTGTAACTTTATAGTGCAATCACTCTTGTCACCCCATTTCCAAAGCAGTCTAACAGAGCTATGAAAGGCGGGGAGAGGGACAATAGGGATCATCAGAGAATGAAGCAGCTCCCATATAAAGGCTCATCCCAGTAGACTATGTGAAGCATATGACAAAGGCTTGCAAAATCCTAAGTACTATGGAACAGACTAAATAAGTCATGAGACTTATTATTTCTCATAAAATAAGAACTAATGAGTTCCCAGTGAATTTATCCAGAGCAATTTTAAAAGCAAGCAGAAGGAAATGCTTTCTTATACAGCACAGAGTAGCATCCTGGCATTCACTGACAGCCTGTGGTAAGAGACACCACAGGAAAAAGGGTTTAGAAAGTGATTGACTGAGCGTAGATTAGATAGGTGGCACCTCTGTATAATCATCTACATGCAACTCTCATCTCCAAAGCCCCAAAGCAGCTGATTTCTGTGAGCTGAAGAGTATAGCAAATTCAAGGTCACTGTTCACATCCTTATCCTGTCACCCCTTCCCCCAGCATCTGTCACAGGTCATGATGAGGGACAGGAGGAGAGATTTCTAGGCTGACCCAAACAGCAGCATTTAAGACTCAGAATGTATATTTGGTTGATCAATGATAAAATTATTTTGATGTAAAGTGTCTGAACACAGAGGGAAGGATAACCCAGGAACTACTCTGGAAGGGAATGGAAAAGTGAGCTTTTAAGATCCTTTCTGTCAACTCAGGTGGGGACAGCTTGACTGCATGAGGCATTTAGGAGGGTACTGGAGATTTATGTTTGTGCAGCTGCGTCACTCTCAGAGAACACAGGATAAATATATTCACAGAGTATACATATGCAGCATTCTTTTTGGATGAGCGGAACAGCAGATCCTGGCTTGGACAACCTAAAAAATTATTGTATATTTTATCTCACCATCCTATAAAAACATATAAAATGAAGCAGGTACAGGAGAGGTGGGAGGAGAAGGGCAGGGTTTTACTGCCAGCTTACAATCCAGACAGCCACCAGCAGAAAACACAGCAAGCTGCTCATTTGAAAATGGCTAGTTCTGCTGGCTGAGCTGCCAGGAGGACTCCCACCTCCTCCACTCAAAGGACAAAGTTATTCCATGCTTTGCCCTGCTCCTCCCTCCCAGAATAATATGATGGGGCCCATGTGTGCTGTAAAGTCGATAAAGCAGGTGGACCGGTGAGGTCAGGTACCACACAGAGGTATACACAAACTGAGTTGGTTGATGGCTCCAATTGCTCCTCATTTTCCCAAAAGTCAGTGGAGGCCAGTTAAAATAAGGCTGACATGATGGTGAAAGAGTGATTACCCTGTTTTCTGCCAGCATCCCTGGAAACGCAGCTCATAAAACATTCTGAATCATATAAAAGTCTTCAAGGATTCAACAAGAGACAGGAAAATTAATCTTTTCTCCATTGGCATCTTTTTTTGCTAAAATGATGACACCATACTCCTTGAGTTCTTCTGAAAGTTAAGGACTTTTATTCAAAGAGGACCTGACTCTGCAATCCAGTCATGTTGAGTAACATTTCAAGGGGATTTTGCTGTGACAGTTTGAACAAAAATATATTGTTTTCCTATGAATCAGGCCAGCAGAATGGGTCTTTCAGCTTTTGTCACTGCTGTTGCAATTTTCAAGCTGGCAATCAGGGGCAATATGAAGTGTCAAGTGAAATATTTTGTACCCCTTATTCAACAGTATTCTAGAAACTACATGCCATGCCAGCTTAGGCGACCCATTTCTTAGAGTAAGAAAAGGGTTACAGTAATAAACTTTACTTCCACCCTAAAAAAAAGCAAATGCACAGCACTCCACTGCTAGAGTGTTGTGGAGGAAAAAAGCTGAGAGGTTACACAGCATAAAGCTGCCAAAATTATTCTTTTCAAAATCCATCTTCTACTGCGATCATCTCCACAGTCCTGCACCTCCAAAACCCAGCAAAAATAAAAGTAGTTTCATAAAAGTCTTCTCTTTGCAGGTCAGATGGAGATGTAAACTGATGTTCCCTTACAGACTGTTTAAGAAATGTTGTCACAAGTAAAGAAAGCTTTCCCCTTAGCTCTTTTTAAAGACTAAAAAACATTACACTCTAAAAGCAGAAATAACCTTAACATAGGTGTTCTGAATGTGGGTTATTTCTTCTGAAAGCATCCTATAAACCACATACCTTTTCCTGTAGCGCTCCAAGGAGGCACCTCAGGGGCCACCTCTTGTGGAAGGGAACCAGGAAGATTTTGGTTGGTTTTAACCAGGGCACTGATGGTGGCAGTAGGGGCGTCACACTTGGGTTGCAAGGGGAAAAATCACAGGGTTCAGAGACAGAAAGGGTCACTACTGCAGTGTAGGAAAGAGTGCTGCTGCTCTGCTTGATTCTCCTGGGAAGGCCAAGTTTATGTCTGCTCACCTCAGTACCACAGGGGGAAAATAAGGAGTCCAAAGCACAGCACAGCAATAAGAACATTTTTTTTCAGACAACATATTTCCTTACAGGCTCTGCAGCCTCTATCTGTGTCTTCTTCGATATCATTGGTGTTTGTGGCTATAAAACTCCTCATCATGAGTTTTTTAATGCAGGACAGAATTTCCTACAAAATGTAGAAAAGTCACAGTTCACCTCATAAATACATGAAGCAACTGATATTTTATGGTGCCATCCATGCCTCATCAAGCATTAATGTATTCCTTGTAAACACATATTCTTTATTTAGTTAGGACAATAACCGTGCCACGTGCCAGACTCACCATTAAATCCCGGTTCGTCTATTTGTAATGCGCTGTAGCAGATGTTTTATCCTCAAAGAATATCCTTCAGTCCATTTTCTCTGCTAAACACCCCAAAAATCCTACATTATTGATCTGTACCAGTTTTTCCTCATTGCCTTTCAAATTACCACACAGAAAGCACTTTGCTGCAGACGTGTGAATAGCTGTTGGTAGGTGAGTGATTTATATCCTGGCACAAGAACGGCTGAGAATCACATCAGTGATTTAAAATGTAGCGAGTGACGGAAGGTGGGAGGGTGGGAGAGGGGGAGAGAGGGAGAGGAAAAGAAAGGAAAAACCCCATAAATTACGAACACATCCTCATAAATCTCCCCCAGACTATAAACATCTCACAACCTGAACCAGGGCTTTTTCGAGAGCTGGATGTGCCACCTCTGCTCAGGGCAGCCACATGCCCTCAAGTCAAGGGTGGGCTGCGGCCAAGGCAAGGCTTGAAGAACTACAAGTGCAAGGATGGTTTTAAGTGCTCCACCAACCCTCCATGCAAATGCCACCTTAGCCACAGGAGGTCTTCATTAAGGCGTCAGGAAACACAATTTCTACTCATTAGTCCCTTGAACATGCTTGGGTGGTTGCCAGAGCTGAGGGTGGGCCATGAGCTCTCTGCAACTGCCTCTTTTTTTACCTTGTTTTCCACACTGAGACCAGGAGAAACGAAATAAACTGCAGCTCAGTTAATTTCGTTTTATTTGGTTCTTCTAAGAATAATGGCATCTTATCTTCCAGCCACTACTGTGTGTAGCTCAGCCAGGGGTGTAATAAACATATGTCCTCTCCTAAGAGCCTACCAAAAAGATGGATAAACCAACCTGCAACTTTAAATCTGGCACAACCTGCTGACTTATTCACATGAAACCTTGTGCAGCTTGGCTTAGAGCGCAGTTTGCTTCCAGCCTGCTTTCTAGAAAGCTGGTCTGCAGTTGAAAGCACAAGTTTATAAAGCCTTGTCTCTAATATACATAAGCCACCAAATTCATCGGCACATGCCACCCTGTCTGTGGGTGAGACAGAGCCAGAATGTGTCGTCAAGTAGGGGGACAGGTCTCTTTCTGTGCTTTTAATAGCATTCATTGAATAAAGCTTCATCTGCAATTGGGAAGCTGAAACGCAAATAAAAATAACTCTTATCACAAATCAAGCAGATAGATATTTCCCTGAATACTATTAGTGGGATTCAGCTCAGCAGAATAAGCCTACAATAAATATAATCAGAGATACACAGAGAGTGTCTGTTGATAAACTGCACTGTAATTTTATTTGATGCTTTCTTATAAAATTGTGGGTTTCTACCTGCAGTAGTTTGATTAAGGGGTATATGCATTTACTAGCAGCAATATTGCATTTCATGTCTAGACAGCTTTGTGGACATCAGGTGAGATGTTTCTCCTTCATTTGCTTTTATGATTAAAAAAAAAAAAATCTTTGTTTACACTATTAGTGTTTTCAGCCAAAATGCTAATTGATTTTCAGGTTACTCCTTTCATTTTCTGATTCTTTCTTTGACTGTACAAACAATATTATTTGTTTTCCTCTGGGTGATTTACAGGTAAAAATTTTATTTTCCTTGTTTGTCAAACCCATTTTCCCCTGAATATGCCATGCTGATTTTACTACTGATTTGTATTAGATGAGTTTATATTTCACATGGAAACTATATGTGCTTAAACACATACCCTTGATACTTAGATGAATTATACACTACACAGGATAACTGCATCCTATGTAATATGCAGTATCATATATGGCAATATGTAATGTTGCATGTTGTGCAATAAAATGTCACATATATTGCCTTGTGAGACTGCTAAAAAAGCCAGTGTTTTTGGATAATGTGTCTTCAGTTCCCAGCTAAGGGGCAGGATCTGGAGGGTCACAGCTGTAGTTTGGAAATTTGCTTAGTCTCAGTCATCTCATACATGCTCCTCACACAACTGCCAAGCCAGTTGTGCCTCATGTGCTTGTCAGCCTGTGCCACACTTCCCACTTACTACATGCAAAAATGGTCCCATCTACTCTTATTCTAAAGAAGTCTTAATTTTCTCTATCCTCCCTCTAGCCATAAATCATCTTCCTGCCTTCCCACTAACCACAGCATCTCCAGCTTGAGGTGTTGTTGTCAAAATAACTTGAGATGAGACATCTATCTCATTTTCATGGAGGAAGTCATACCAGCAAAAGATTCTGAGTTCTGATTTGGGGCCAGCTGAGACTGAGCTTGTCCTGATTCAATTCCACTTCAATGAAGCTTCAAAATAAAGGCCTGGGTTCAGGATTGGTCCTGATGTATGGAGCAGCCGGTAAGGATTTTTAGCTTTGTTTTGACTCAACTGCTTGATTCTAAAACATATTTCTACTGAAAAGGACAGTTCTGCGCCCTGCTTTTGGGGCATGAGGGGATTTATGATTGTGAAATTACATCTGCTAATGCATGGAGATCCTATGCAATTCTATAGAACCTTAAAAGTGGTGATTTTGTGCCATTGTGAGTTTAGGCAAATTATTATCCCATCTTTTATTAAGGTAAACCCTTAAATTATTTTGTTAAAGTGCAATAATAAAATGTATTGTTACAGAGGAAAGAAAAAAAGAGCCAGAAGCCACTGTGGGTACTTTCTTGTCATAGGTTAGCAAGCATAGTCCCGGAAGGGATATCCTTGCTAAGGGGTGCTTACAGCTTCCTCTGGGACCTGATAGAACCTATCAGCTGGCCAGTTTGAATATGGACAATTCTTTAGGCCACTTAAAGTTGTGGCCGCCTCTGTGATCCACACTTAAGAATAGACAAACTCCCCCCCAAGCTCTCTCTCGTTTCCGGCGCTGGCACAGGTGGCTGCAGGCCCCGTGCGGGGGCCAGCGGGCCCGGCCAGGCCCTGCTTGGGCCAGGCCGGGCCGGGCCACGGCCATCCTGGAGCCATGGGCCTGTTCCAGCCATGGAACCCCCCCCCACTGCCTTGCCGTGGGCAGCCGGAGCGGCTCGGAACCCCCCCCTCCACTGCGGCCGAGATTCAGCAAAGCGGCACCGCTGTCCGGCAGAGGTCAGGGGACCAACTGCGATAAGCCACATTCCAGCTGCAAGGCCGAGGTGAGATTAACCCTTTTATTACTGTGAAGAGCTGAAAACCTGCGGGAAGAGAGAGAGGAGATGCTTAAAGCTGAAAGTCTGTTGTGAAGCTATGATATATCAGAGTATCCCGTTGTAATTTCATGAGATACGGGGGGTGGAGTGTTCAACTCGTAAGCAGAAGCACCTGCGCTGAGATAGGCAGATGCTGCCGCAGCTGTAATTTCATGAGAAGCTTGGACAGGGAGAGATGAACCAGATGAGGACTGTTGCTCCAAATGGGAAAGGAGAAAAACCTCAGTTCCTAGAGATGCTCCCAGAGATAGTCTTAAAGATGAAGATGAGGAAGACCCTTTGCTCCCAGGGAAGGAGAAGGGCCTCTGTTTTTTTGTTTCTGAACGGCTCAACCTTAAAATTGTACCCCAAAAAACTTCAAGAGTGGACCCTCGAAAGCAGTTGTGGGGAAAGCTGCAAGTCGGGGGAAGGGACTCACATCGCAAGCAGAGAGACTCCTCTTCCTGAATGGACTGAACAATATTTGGAAGTGGGTGGCTGTCTCAGTGTGATACTGTTTTCATAGCATGAGCAAGAAGAGACTTCTCTTTCTAAATGGACTGAACAAGGTTATTATGGAAGTGGTAACAGACTGAACATCTTAAGGGTTGCCTTTTACATTGTCAGTGGGAGAAGGGAGGAAGGTGGGGGGAGGAGGAGAGTTCTGAAGGTGGTATAATTTTTTTTTGGTTTTTGTTTTTTTTTTTCTTTTCTTCTTTTAGGTCTGTTAATAAACTTCTTTATATTCATTCAAGTTGGTGCCTGCTTTGCATTTCTCCTAATTCTTATCTCACAGAAGATACACAGTAATGAGTATTTTAGACCAAACCACTACACTAAATTGGTGTTTCCGCCCGGTTACAAACCCAACCCGCGACATTTCTGAACAAAACCTACTTAGAAAACCTAGAATAAACCATATATTCAGCAAATTCAGTTCACAAAATCAGTTGTACCAAAGGCTGCTTTATGGTGTTAGGTGCTGAAATTATGGCCCTGTTGAAGTCTATGATTGTTTTGCCATTAACTTCAAGTGAGCTGGGATTTCATCTTGGCCTTCCTACTGGAGAAAGAGGCTTGCTGGAGGAAATAGGGCCAAAGAAATGCCACCACAAAACAGTACAGGAAATCAATATGTAAGCAGAGCTGATTCAGGTGATAACTCAAACTAGCAGTCCATATAGGTTTGGGTGCTGACAACAAGTGCACAAATGTCAGGGAAGACAAAAGCTCAGTTTTGCTCTGAAATTTTCATTAGATCTCAATATCACCTCAGTACAGAAAACAGGACTAATATTTTCTTAATACAAGAGCAGAGGTTCTCAGTTTCTGCTAAAGTAGAAGAGAATGGGAATTTCCTCCTTGTTGGCCTACTGAGGCATACAGGGATATTTGTGCTCTGCACTGTGGGCTGGCTGTCAGAGAAAAAACACTGGTGCAAGTGTGGCACAGGCTCTCTTTGGCCAACACAGACAAAAGGCTGTTCATCTTTCCGTTTCTTTCGGTTGATCTAACTGGGGACCAGTACAAAAAATGAGCTGTTCACCATTGTCTTCTACCCATCTGAATGCTGGAAGATATGATAAACATTAGTAAGATACTGTAAATATTAGGAAGTTCTGTTAGGACAAAATATGCCTAGAAACCATTACAGGCAGAGATGGGGAAAGTTTAGCCACTCATACTTCCAGTTCTCTGCTCAGTTTCCCTGACCAGACTTCCTCTAGTAAACATAAATGGTCTCCAAGTGCTGGTGTTTTGAGCCCAGGTGTGTTCAGAAGCACTGCAAATTTGAAAAGAAAAATTGCTGTGGTATAAAGTTCCACAGGTATATTTTACTGCAAGGAAACCTTTGTCATTTACTTTTTTTTTTTCCAACTTGGAGAAAGGAATGGGAGAGGAATAGTCATCATAAACTAGGAGAGCGTTTGAGAGATTGAGAGAGCAGTGCCCAAGTTAAGTCACTAGGACAAGTCAGGTGTGTCTGAGAGAGGAAAACCCTGGGCCAGAGGAAGATACAGCCTTGCAGAGCTGAACCTAGAAAAAGTGCCTGGAGAGATCAGCAGAGTAACAAAAACAAACACATATGCTCTCTAAGGAATGTTGGGTATGAGGGCTTTTCCACGTGTCTAAAGAGCCCAGAAAGTGCAAAAATGAGGAAAAAATTGTTCTGTTAGCTGTGGTTTTCCTTTAAACATTAATGCATCTCAAAACCAGCATTTCTTACAGTTTCTTCCAGTCGTTAGCAGTGGATGCCAGGAATGCAAATGAGCAGCTGCCCTTCCCAGCCCCTATTTTAGATTTTACATAGTTGAGAGAATCTTTAGACCTTAGAGCATATTTATTCTTTGATTTCTTTTGCTAAAACAGACTGCAGCCTGGGTAAACACTGAGGAGGGCATGGAGCCAAGTGGTTAGTCTACATAGGCAGCTTTTTGTTTCTCCAGCCTTCATTCAGACTCACAGCTGAGCAGTTGGAAGTGGTGGATGCACCCTGGAGAATCGCTTTCAACCCACGCAAACAAAGCTGAAATCTGTGAAGTTTCCTTCCCACATCCAGATTCAACTAGTTCAATATATATCTCAGATGATTTGGGCAGCATATTAAATAATCTGTCAAAAGCACTTGCCGCCACCCCAGTCCCATGAGGTCCAGGTCTGATCTCAGTGCACTTTATGCTAACACAGGTTTTTTGGCACTAGCAAAGTTTCTTCTGGTTTGTATCAGTATAAGTAGAACCAGAATGACCAAGGGCCAGAGTACCAACTTTGGCTGAGGGACCACCTCAGATAAATGACTTGCTATACCATTCCTCACATGTGTCATTGGCTTGAGCTCATACAACCCCAAATCACACTCATAATTCCTATCCATTTAATAACCCCCAGCCCCAAGTCTGGAGCATACTGAGAGAAACCATAAATACTGACATACACCTAGTACATAGCCCACATTTTATGGATAGCCCCTACTTGTCCTGCAGACAACTTTTAATGGAGAGGAATAAAATATAGACAAGAAAACTAACTTTCAAGTTCTTTATTTCAATACTTTAAATCATTTTAGTGAAATTTTACTGTTTGGTTTTCTGCACAACAGTTCTGTGTTTGCACAGCTTTCTTTTAGGCAGCACTGCTGTAGTTCCTACAGTTCATGGGAGGTCTGAGTAATTACCCTTTCCATTGGGATAAACCTCCTATTTTAGCTTTATTGAGAGTGTAAATAGAAATCAACTGCTCATCACAAGCTGAATTTTGCCCAGCCTGAGACAATGTACATCTGTATTTAGATGGATTAATGAAATGTACTTGCAGTAGATCCATTTGTTTTGTTTTAGTTGTGTGGCATATTACAGGCTGAAGCTACTCAGAAGTTTAGAGGAAGAGCCAGTGGTGAGGAGTTCATGGGTGGTGTAAAGCTAAAACTGGTAAACCTGGAAGTATCTTCTGCCTCTCCCTGAGTGACACACAGCACTAGTCAGTCTACAAATACTAAAGACAAATATATTGGCACTGTCTAAAGTGAGGTAAAGCAGAGAAGAATAGTACAGAATATGTATCTTTAGGTTCTCAAGTTGTATGAAAGTGTGTGTGCCTAAATATGTACCTCTCGTTTCAGTTTTGGGGAACTAGGCTTAATATTATTACAGAAAAGTTTGGAGATAACAGAGAACAAAGGGAAGGGGCAATTTACATCTCAGTTAATAAGTTCATATCTATCATATCTACATGCACACTACATACATTAGGATACGGGTTTAGAACTTCTTTCAATCCAAACTAGCTTGAAATAATAAAAAGGTTTGGATTTTAAGTGTCCTATAGAAAAATCTGTTTCATATTGTTCTATTGATTCTCTCCATGCAGGCATATCTGATTATCTTTTTAGCTTACACAGTAGGTTGATAAACTTTTAAGCATAGTGTAGTAAGACAACAGACAACCTAATACTGGAAACACTGTAGGAATAGGGAAGAAAAAGAAGGCCATATTTCAAAAGGCCTTTGAATATTATTTGTGTAATAGATTTTCAGCTGAAGTAAACTGATCCTTAGTATCACCATTGAAATGACTGTATTTTCCTAAGGCTTTGTTTCCTAGAGCTTCAAAACAAAAGTCTACACTGTCATTTTCCTCTGTTTGCCATGACTAATGTTAAAACCACAAACAGTTGATCACAGGATCTTATAGAGTAAAATGGTTGTGGTAAAGGTGCCTAACCTAGCATATGTCTCTATGAAATATATAGCAGAGGGACAGTCCTCCTCTTTTAAGTTTGAATCTATATTAAGGCAGAAAATAAATTTTTTCATCCAATTTTTCCTAGTAGGTTATGCCTTTTGATAGACTAATATTATTTTTCCTCCTTTTACACTACAATTGATCTACACTACATTAGGAGATACCCAGTGTTTGGCATAGGTTATAAGCTTGCACTCTTTAGCACAACTTTCTAACCATTTTTGCCAATTTTCCTCCAAGGCAATTGGGTGTAGGTCTGTGACTGACTTTTTTTTTTGTCTCAGTAGCTACATCTGCCATGTATTTAAAGCAGAGGCCCAAGGCCAGTTCGTATTTTCTATAAAATCCTGTGCTCACATGAGAAAATGAAGAACTGGGATTTACCTTTGCACTGGCTTGAACAGGAACAGCAGGATCTGCCAAGTGGCAAAGTGAGCCAGGGAATAAAAAAAGAAAAAAAATCCCAGGCCTTAGCTCTCTGCAAGGCTCTGGCTTTCAGGAAAGCAGCATAGGTGCAGCCAGTCTCAGCATCTCCTTTTCCTCCCTGCATTAGTAAATGGAATAGTAAAGCTATACTGTTGCAATGCAGCATGGACACCCAGGAAGTACTGGCTGGGATCCCAAAGCACTACAGGTGTCTGGGAGCATTCAGCATGGTGCTTTACACCACATACAGCTCCTGGGCTGGAGCTGGGGCTCTGCCTAAGTTTGGACAGAACAAGCCAGTCTGCTCCGGTCCACAAAGACACAGCCCAGGAGTGGCAGCTGCTTTGACTCCTTGCTCAGTCACTGACAGGGAGGCAGAGAAGCCTTTGAAATTATAAGTTAATGCCAGAACTGCTAGCAACAGCTTTTAAAATTCTTGCCAAAAAGATGGGTTTTCTGCATGCTTGGGGATACACATTTAACAGAAGGGAGGGGAACAAAGAGAACACGCACAAATGAAAAAAGATGGGTCATTTTTTCCCTTCAAGAAACAATGAAAGTGATTATTCTCAGGTTGTTCAGCAGTTCAGGATTGCATCACTTAAATAAAACTGTTTCTAAATCAATACAAACTGCGGAAAACTCTTATATGAACACAGATAGATTTTTTTTTTATTAGGTGAAACAGGGCAGACAGATACCCACTAAAACATGAAGAGAGAAAAAACTACTAAATGCCTTTTCTGGTGTTTAATTATTTTTTTATTTTTGCTCTGATGAAGTTGGGCTTCATTTTGAAGCAGTGTTATAGTAAAGAAAGTGTTGTTAGTAAATCTGCTGACTCTGTAGTCACAGCCTTTTCCTTCTGGTGAAAACCACGTTTTTTTTCCTTCTCTAGTGAATTTATCAGCAGGAGAAAGATATAAGCCTGCATTCTATTTGCTATCAAAAAAATCATTAATTTTTTTCCAAAAAGTAATATTTGGTAATATTGTCTAGTTGATACAGTACCTAGTTAGGACACAAGTTAGGATCTCTTCTGCTTGTCTGCTGTGTTCCTGTGAAACAAGGCGTGTCATCTCTTCATTCCTTAGTTTCCTCAGTAGCCTAATTTACAAAGTGTTCGGAAAAGCATTGATGTAGTACCTACATTTTGTCTTTACTGTGAGAATCCACCTAAGAGAATCAGGCTGGACAAATGTCACCAGTGTAAAAATTAGTCTGTCATACATTTGAAGAAAAAAGATCAGTGCTGATATGCAAATAAGTACAGTTATCTTTTGAATCTCAGCTGAGATCCTGACAGCTGGGAAACCCAAACAAACATTTGTTTTGAAAGGAAACTTGAAAACTAATGAGAAAAAATTCTGGATCACTCCAGTGCTATTTATACTATTGCTTCTCACAGTAAAAGCATATTTTGGGCCATAGTACATGGTGAATTATACCTACCTCATGTTATGATAGGCAGGAAACCCCCAAATATTGCATGAATGCACAGAACAAGATGCTCTCACACAGTACAGGAAGCTAAAAAATGTTCTGTTGTTCTGCACTGTGTCCTTTATTTTGCCCATATTTAGCATCAGCTCTGATTTCTCACTTCTGCAAAGGTGAGTAAAAACACATTTCTAGCTGGACCTTAGGCCTCAAAGACTTTTGAAAAAGCTTCTGCATGCTAATCCAGACTAAATTCACAGTGTGATTCTGGGATAAGCAGAGCTAACCCAAGTGGCTGCTGCACAGCCAATTCTGATTTCCCCATCCAAGGCACACCACCCATCCTGTTTCCCTGGGCTGGCACATCTCTAGGCAAATGAACCTAAGCTAGCAGGAAAATATTCCTCTTGTTATTTTAGTATTTACTCTGCTGCCCGATGAACTCCCTGAACTGGCATGCCACAATATCATCGGTTTTCTGTGCTGGCCCAAGGGCATATTGGGATGCAAAGGTGGGGAAAAAGAAGATCTCTCCCCATGGCAGCAGCTGCCACTGCAGTTCATCAGCACACCAGCAACTGCACCCTGTGTCCAGCCACCACACGTGTTCCTTAACTCCACTCTGGGGCAGCCTCCTCCTCCTCTACGCCCCACAGCCCCAGTGGGAAGGACGTGAGCAGCCCAGAGGGGAGCAGGTGGGGATGGGAGAAAGGGAGGAAGGCAGGCAGGAACTTTATCTCCCAGGGTCTCTCTTCATTGCACCAGCAGATGTGTTTGTGAAATGATGGGGTCAGAAATCTTTGTGCAGCACCACAGAGTATTCTTAATTGAGGATTTTTCTCTGTTTTTCTTTTCTTTTCTTGGAAAGTGTTGTATTGCTGAGTACTAGACTGTCCTCTATGACTTGAAATGATCATGTTTTAATTACTAATATGTGCAGTTTTTTAGGATATATAGCTGCTTTTTGCTGTTGAAAATAACTGTTCTATAAAGTAGTTAATTTATACTCACAAAGCCTAAATATCTGGAACAAAAATTTCTAAATTGTCCAACACATTTTTAAATTTATTTTTCTTTCAAGTTGTTCCCCCTTCCCCACAAATTTTCACCTGTTCATCCTGATCAAGGCTCAGAAAAGCCTCACAGATCCTCTTTCAGGCATGAAATTTGCTTCCTGTGAATCTCTGGCTGTGAAGCAACATTAGCAGTAGTCAGTGTCTCCTTTTTCTGCTACCCCTTGGGCCAGGGTGGGCTATGCTGGAAGCAACCACCCATGAAGGGACCAGAAGAAGTGTGAGCTGCAGTTTGGATGCACCAGAGCCCCTGCAGGGCTGTCTGCAGCCTTCACCAGACCTCAAAGAGTACAAGTATTCTGGGACCTGAATCCCCAGACAATTTTTTAGCAGGAGCCACTCCCCACTTGGAGAATTATGAAATGAAAATCCAGGAGCAAGGACTTAAAGAAATGTATTTATCCCTTGTTTAGAAAAGATGAAGTGCTGCAGGGAAGCATTGTTCTCTAGTGCGCATTTCTAAGCTGCGGCAAGTTTTCTTTGTACTTAGGTAGTTGGCAATCTACTGCTGTAATAATGTGATTCTGAAGTACGATCCCTGATGCTGGCTTGGAGTCCATGGAAGAAAACCCTTGCTTAGCTGTTATTAAGTCTCTCCAGGTCTCCTAATGACAGCTGAGAACTACCTTTTTACAGGTACAGGTCTTCTGACAAGACAGTGATACTTGCTATTTGTTGTGCTGCTGCTGCTGAGACTGTTCATATTAAAGCTGGCCACCATCAAATTCGGGGAGAGAATTATTTTCATATAGCTGAGGCTAGTTGTTCCAGAAATCAGTGACATACTTTAACCATATTTGAAGTCCCTACTGCTTACAATTAGACTGGAAAACCATTGGAAAAATATTTAGCTAGCATGACAGACCAGATGAGGTAAGAGGCACTATTTTATCTCTGATGTGAATTATTTTACATTTCCTTACATGGGTGTCATCCTCGAGGTAATGGAGTGAAGGAGAATGGTCCTCTTTTTAACAGCTGAAGAATAGGAAGTTGGGGCAAATAGAAGTTTTGCCCAAGTGCCTGTCAGGGGCACAGATACACGCAATGGAGGAAAGCTTAAGACACCGTTATATAAAGGAGTGAAAGGCTATAAATACTAGGTAATCAGGTTTTCTTTTTTATGGCTTTACACACCTATCCATTCCTTGGACACAGGAATTCATTATTTAAAGAAAAATTCTGGACAAAATCATAAAGCTCCAAGTGCTTTTCAATTGCCTCAAAATTCCCTGACTGATATTAAAACCAAAATGATATAAAAGCAAAAGCAAAAAAAAAAAACTGAAATGAGACTCAGAAAAAAGTGGTGTTAGACGTGAAGTGTAGCCTTAGACTAGCCCATCAAGTGCTGAATTATGGTGTTTGATGGGCTAGACTTGTGTTAGAGAGTGCTAATAAATACAAATAGTCCAAGTCATGCAAACATGTGGGTGGACGTCTCTCCCGATCAGCCTCAGAACTGCTTTAACATAATATTGAGAAAGAAACTATGCAAAGGGAGGCACACATGGCTGAAACACTCCCAGCCAGCTTTCAGGGCTCATCCTCTGAGTATCAGCATTGATACAGTTCTCTGTCAGCACTTGGTGTGCTACACTGGCAGGCAAAGAGAATAGAATCAGGAATCCAGCAATACCTTGATCCACAAGGAAGCTGATGCTAATCCATGAGAAATGAATTTTCAGACTCAGAAGGGTGAATGCCTGTGCTGTTGGTGAACATTCTTGCAAACTGAAGTACACCTTTGCCTACCTCTTCACACAAGTTTCCAAGCACATAAAAATTAGGATTCAAGTGGGTAAAAGTTCCTCATTACATTCATTCCTCCTTTTGAGCACTGTTGGTCAGTTCAAACTGCAAGACATTTCCAGACAAATTTCCCTCAGCTTTCCATCCTTCAGGTTTTCTGAGATTATAGTGTGGCCTGAGCAGAGGGGGGAGGGGGTGTGGTTTTACCACCAGAGATGCCTGGCATGTGTTTCTCTCTTTCTCCATCTCTTCAGTGACACAAGTAATACACACCTCTATACCACCCATGCACTTGACATGTCATTCTTCACCAGTTTAAAGCCTACCATGGGCCATTCCTACCATGGGTCAGGTATTATTTAACAGTGCTCAATAGTGACAGCAAGTCCTGAAAAACTACCCCATAACAAAGTGCAAGTTTGACCTGGCAAGTAGAGTCCTGGTTTATTGCTTATGACAAAGGATTCCCTAAAGCAGGACAAGGAATGATTTTTGGTTTGGAGAATGGAGAATGTCTCAGAGTACCGTGACTGTTGAAAACATACTGCCACAGCAAGACACTTGGAGATAAGGGATTTTCTTAGGTTCTTTCCTCTCACACCCACTTTCTCATTTTTTGTAATTTCTCTGGCAGATGAGCTGAAAATCAAAATCTTACTGCTGAAGAGGATATACTGTATATCTGTTTCCAAGTTCAGAAATTATTGAGATCATATTGCTTGTGGATCTACAAAGGCATTCCCTTGTTCTAACACAGACTAATGTCAGTTCTGTCTTGTTCCTGCTGTACATAGTTATATTATTGCTGTTTATATTTCCCTTATTATTTTTGAAAATCATTGCACTTCTTCTTGATCATCAAATTGGTGTGACACACAACACCATGTAGCTGCTTAATTATGCATGTGAGTGTTCATTTTATCAAAACTACAGCTTTCATGTGCAGTTCTCTAATAAGGAAATGATTCCTGTGTCGTTTTTTTTTTGTGAGGCACATCACTGCATGGCTTTGCAGACACCCACACCGTGGTGTCACAACATTTACATCATAGCATGCTGCAGCCTGCCACCACGAAATGCAATGAGAAAATAGGAAAATACTGCTATTATGTCACGTTGACATTGTCTACATTGTCTGCTGTAAAATGTGGGGCAGCCACATTTCTCCAGCAAAACACAAGACATACCTTGTCAAAACCAGCCTCTACATGGAAACAAGAACAGAGGAAAATCCTTGGGGGAACTTCCAACCATTACACAGCTACTGTAGTTTGCCTGCAGATTTGTTGCCTTCAATGTCACACCTATTCAATGGCACTGGGGTAGAGGGAAAAGTTTCCCCTTCATCAAGGTCAAGAGGAATTACTGCTCCAGCGCAATGACCCAGTACTCTGAGTCCAGACTGAAGTCAACTGACCTTCATACCAAAAATCACTCCAGATGACACTCCTGGTGCTTTCAGCATGCAGCTAATGATTGAGTACTCCCTTTACTCCAGAAGCTGGAGTATGGATATGGCAGGACACCGCAATGCCAGTACTCTAGGCACTGTGGGGAGAGAGTGTGTCATTCTGTCCAATTGCTCTCTACAGCTTTCAATATTATCTGATCAAAATATAAAGAAACACCTATATGATTACCCTAGAACTTTTGTAGACTGAAGGATTACTTTTCAGCTACCACTGTCTCCTTTGATTTCTGTATTAGATAAGTCTATTCTTTTGGACAAGGAATGCTATGCTTCTTAAACTATGCTTCGGCAGAGAAGACCTAAGTGATTTGCCTCTTTGGCTCATTAGCTTGTCCTTGCACTTAAGAAAGGACAATGCTGCTTATGAGTTGAATGCCCACTTCAGCTGATGAAGAATGGCAAAGAGACTAACCTGGCTTTATCTCCATTCCGTCCACACTTCATATTAAATTTCCTTGCAGATTAAGAATTATGTAAAATTCTTAAATCACTGCAGAACAGTTTTGTGTGTGCTGTCCTATGGGTAGTAAGCAATAATACTGCAAACACAGATGGACAGAACAAAGAGCTACAGTATGGCAAAGATAGGCAGGACAATGACACAGTGACAAGCAAAGCAGCAGGACAAGAGCCTGTGGACCAGTTTGGGAAGTAAGATACAGGGGAGTGAAAAGTCATGATGAATATGTCATTTTCCTACAGACAGGTGTCTGAGAACCAGATTAAGGATGTTCTCCAAAACAATTATAAGCTTAGTTTAGTGAATTATGTTTTAAATCAGTTTTCCTGTATCTGTTATCTGCTTTTCTACACACAATGACAGATACCACATGAACACATGAAAGGAATTCCTCATATAGGATGAGTCTCAATGTTCAGCATATCCTAGTTGTGGATCTCCGTTTCTTCTCAAAGCCAGGCCCCCTCCCATGCTGACAAGATATATTGGGACCCTGCCTGCCAAGGACTCACATTTTATCTTTAAATCCCTGCAATTTTATGTGTTAACGAAAATGTCTTATTGTTAATAGCTGCAACCTTTTTTTTTTTTTTTTTGAGTAATTACACTAGCTGTGTATTCATTCCCATTTGGATAGAATTTAATTACCTAAATTTTGCACATCGATATAAATACATCACTCTTTCAAAATATGCAGTTAACATTCAGTTGGTATGCTCTTAACATTCTTAACATTCAGTTAAATCTGGTTTTAGTTACTTCTGGATTTGAATTTTTGATAGACTTGGTGTCCATAGTTTTAGGAAATTAGTATATCAGATGGATTATCTCCCTTTTTCTTGGGCTTTGTGTAGAATTCTTTCCTATTAAATACAGAAAATCAGGATTCAGTACTAGCCTTATTACTTAGACTATGACAGCTGATTAGAAACATGATTGCTGTCTCCTTTATTCCTCTAAACAAGAAAATCTGCCCAATTGCTAGAATGGATTTATAGTGATTCATAATGGATTATTCACTCATACAACCCTACCAATTAACAATATTACACCAGGGATTAATTTGTCTTGTGACATTTAGGGCATAGGTTGCGCTTACCAAGGGTGCGTGTAGGTACACATTAACTCCATAATCATTGTTATTAGCTCAAAGTCTCTCTCAAAGTGAAAATCCACCAGTACCCATAATCGTCTGTGTAGAAAGCCATCATATAAAATAATCTCTGGGAAGTTGCTGCTTTCAATATTTTACATAATAGCTGCCCTAGTATTTTATATCATAAAATGTCCTTAGCCATAAAATATTGCCATTTTCGAATACTTCTGTTCATCAAATCAGAATGTGTGGAGTGTTTCTACAAGACTGCACCCTTAAAGCCTTGCTCCTGCAAATGCTTGACTTTCATGACACTTGAATGTGGCTATTACTCATGTTTCTAAGGTTAAGCATATTCATGTCTACTGGATCACTCCTTAGCTCCTAAGCATCTTGAAGCAGGAACATTGCCTAGAGATGAGCATACCCCTGGGAATAAATTTTCATTGATGTGCTTCCATGCACAGTGTATAAGAATCAATGATGTATGTATTTCTTTTCATTTAATGAAAAGAAATCCATCCTGTGTCCTCAGCGAGACCAGTTTATCACCAGTACATCACAGCTAAATGAGTCACAAGTCAGCTAAGGCCAGTACTGCCTCCTCAGGCCTCACCTCTATGTCCCATGCTGGTTTCTACCCACAGAAAGCACAGCTTTTAACAGCACTTCATGAGGACTGACTTAGAGGAGGACATGATTACAAGTTCAAATCTATGTGTTTCATATATTTCAGGTAAATTCCATCCTTTTTTTATAGGTTCATGCTGGGATGGAGCTCAGTCAGGGAGGTTTGAATTAAACTACTGTGGCAGCGGCCAACCCAATGAGTACAGGGCTTGAAAGGACCAGGGATGTAAAAAAATATTAGCCACATATCATCATTAAATAGTGTTTCAGAAGAGCATACCTTGAGTTCATTCTTGCTAATTCAGCAAAACAGAAGAATAACTGCAGTATTGTTATTCTTCACATGGGCATTTACCATTTCTGAGCAGCAGTAAAACAGGAGAGGATTGGGACTGCAGCACGTGACCAGCAGAGCAAGAAATACACAGGTTCAGATAATCACAGCATTTTCATTCACACAATAAATACTTCTGTCTACCCAAAACCACCGTTGAAATCAGCAGCCAGGATCACAAAAATAAAGTTGTGCAACTGGATTCTTTTTAAGAGAGAAAAAAGGCACACACCATAACCTCCAGTATGGCACTGCACATACACACACACGCAGACACAGTCCTGCAATGCCAATTTTATGGACAATGCCAGCTCTGCACCTGCCTTGCAGTTAGAGAGCAGAACCAGGGGCTTCAAAGACAGATTTTGCATGCATGCACACACACACACAAAAATAACAAAGGTATGGCTCAGAAATAACAAAGGTATGGCTCAGAAATAACCCTCTGAGCTCTTGGGGCACAGCTAATTCATCCCAAGGCTCGGTAGCCTGAGAGTCACCCCATCCGTGCTGCCGTGGGGGGGGGGGGGGGGGGGGGGGTGGGGGGGGCAGGGATGCCACACTCATGGGAAGGCCTTATCCCATTCCAAAATCGCTTCAGCTTCCCTGCCACCGGAAACATCCCTGCTGCTAGCCCCCGCACCCGTGGGCGTCCTCCACTTCATCCTTCACCCCAGACAGCTCCCCCAGCAGCGGCGCTGCTGGTGCCCTCCAATCAGCAGATATCCATGGCAACCGCTCTCCGGCACCAGGAGGAGAGAGCTGAGCTGGATTGAAAACCTGCCTTCTGCTCCTGCCTCCATCACGTGCGACGAATGGGCAGGCGAGCGGTTTCCCTGCTCCCCCAGACTGGGAAGCAAATTCCTGCCTCCCTTTGTTTCCTCCTCCTCTCAGGCCATCATCACCCGCACGGCGCTCACCGGGGGCACCCTCGCATCGCCGCTGGTGCTCACTTAACGAAGGCGCTGTCGGCTGGCACTGCTCTCCCACCCTCCCAGAATTAGCACTCCGTGGGCGAGCCTCGCAAATTGCTGACAAATACAGAGCCTCTGGCCATGCCAAGGCTTTTGTTGCACTGCCCTCAGAAACCAGGCAGCCGCGTAATAAATAGGTTCTCGTAACACAATTAAATTGGGGGAATCAAATAACTGTTATCATTATAAAGCGTTTGTTGATGCCGCAGATATTTAGACAGGATAACAGACTGCACATCGCTTTCCCGCTCCTTGCCAGTGGATCCCAGGAACCGATTTGCATGCCGTGGCCCCGTGGCTTGGCAGCTGAGCCCTCGGAGGATTTGCAGCAAACCTGTCGGCTGTGGACTGCTCGGCAAGCACATGCAGACACACAACCCTTCACGTTGATTTCTGTTGATCCAAGGTATTGACAACCCTGGACCAAGCCAGGCTGCCAAAAATTTTGAACTCTGTTTGGGGAGTGTGTCCGTTCTAATTTGTAAGCTAATATTTTTAGATACCCAGCTAAATCTGACTTGCAGTTTGGCTTTATGGTCATTCATCCTTGAATGAAACATTTTTTTCACTCTGTCACACTTCTTGCCGGATCCTTGGAAGGAAGAAAGACAAAGGAATTTGATAGGCACAGCACCAGCACAATCCTGTCCCACCTCTGCTGCAGCAGTTCAGAGGCTGATGCTAAACCTCTGTGTTCTGTCCAGGTTGTCTCTGAGTGTTGTATTACCCTAAAAGGAGGCTGAGAGACAGGTGTCTTACCTTATTTTTATCACAGAGAGTCCAGTGCCAAATGTCTATGGATCTACATTCACAAGAATCTGCCTTCCCTTTGGCTGATGCTGACAAAACCCTATACAGCTCTGCAATCTTACAAAGGTCTTTCAGGATTAATCACTGAATACACAGTCCATCAAATGCCTTAGAATATACTTATGAAATATCTGTGATAATTTTTTTAAGGAAAAGCTGCAATTCATAACTATTTTAAATATTAAAAATTGGGGTTTTCTCCCAAACACACAGAAAATTAAGATCATCTGCAATATGAAGAATCTCTTTATATCTTCTTTTTTAAAATCCAGATTCTAATGATTGTAGAGGGCGTGTTCCCGTTAGCTGGAATGCCTGAATGGTTTGGAGTGCAGACATGTTTCAGGTGACTGATTGACCTAACTGGCTATGATGGCACCAACACGTTCTTCAGCTGCACTGTGAAAATAGCAGCCTACAGCAACATCAGAAACCTGTGTTTTCCCGAGACAGACGCAGTGGATAGGCCACATATGTAGCATATTAATACATAGAGATGATATATACAGGCTTTTTGTCTCATCCTTCTAAAAAGGTAATTAACTGTCTTTCTTACATCTAAGGGGAGAGATTGGCCAGAGCTGTCATATGTTCCTGTCAGATTTTTCATACCAGCACTGCAAATTAGGGCTTTGGGGAGTTAGCAAAAAATAAAGATAGGTGGTACAGAGCCAAGTGGAGAGAACTGTTGAATGTTGTATTTGCATAGGGTTTAACAAAAATAGGATCAGAGTGAATTCATTCCTGTTGCAGAGGGCTGGCTTGAGTCCCATGAAACACCCCATTAACCCCTGATGGCTCCACAGCTAAGGTGGAGAGAGATCCTTTGTACAAAATACCCCCCTTAAAGAACAGCAGTCTGGCTCGGATGTCCACAGTGTTTCCAACTGACTCCAAAAAGATGTAATGCAATGTCAGAAAATACCATCCCAAAAAAAACCATAAGATACAGCTATCACTAGAACCTGGAAGGGGAGATAAATATATCATAGCAAGTTTCTCCAAGGCAGGAACAGCTATTACTGGTCAGGAATACAAGGGCTATAGAAGTGATAAATTTCTGCAGTAGAAGTCCAGTTACAAGAATTCTCTGCTTTAGTGTGATTTGTTCACTGCATATATTTACAAAAACAATACTATCAGGTCTTATTCTTTCCTGTTGGTTATTTATTTATTATATTGTACAGGCCATATCTTGTCATAAGCCTGGGTATCTCAGAGGCTGCCCCGATGTACAATGCCTGCATGAAGGAGCGGGGGAGAACGACCACACCTGTTCCAGCCTGTTCCCACACTAGAGTGGTGCTTTGGTCAAAAGAAGGAGAAACTGGCTAAAAACCTGAGCAAATAGTAAATATCATTAACTGCTTGCATTTGAAGTTCAAAGTACAGAACTACCACAGGAGAGTTTATTTCCAGCCTCACCCAAGTTTTGCTTGGTTTAGATGGCTCAGGGCAGCTGGAAGCAAAACCTCACTATTTTATTACTCCATAAAGCCCACATAGATACAATAGAACACTAATAGTTATAATAGCAGTAATGGAAGGCTCATGCAAAAGACTTTAAGACCCAACCCTGCCCAATTAAAAAAAAAAAAAAAGAAACCCAAATACATAAGTGAAAACCACAAATAAGCACTATGAGAGTTTCCAGGATTTGAATGTTTCTCAAAGATCTGCTGTGCATCAGTGGAAGTCTTTGCTCACTAGGAGAGAGATAACAAGGTTTGTTCATGCAACTAGAAATTTGACTTTAACTGTTTTACTCCTATTGTTTTGAAGATATTCATGTTTTCTCAAAAAATAACATTCTCTACCCAAAACCAGGCTACTTCTGCTCGATTATTCAGTGAAGTCACCATAATTCTTCTTTACAATGCCAGTCTGTCACCATCTAAATAATTGCCTTGTCACAAATCCGGCATCATAACTTTACAGTGAGATGAAGCAAGAGGAAACAGGCAGAGGGGTTAAAAATACTTGTGAAGCAAACCTCTGAAAGTAGCTTTGAAGTGCCTTTGAAAGTGGTCACAGAGGCTTGACAGAAAAAGATAAAACCACCTGAAAGGTAAGCAGATGTAGGCAATGACACAAGTCAAAGAGGCCCCCAGTGTGAAAACTCTCCTACACAAGACAAATGAGAGCATTTGGGTCACAGAACAGTCACGTCTGTGTGAAGGGTGGAACATATGGAAATTTTTGCTGTTAATTAGGGTGTGCCTATGGCAAGGCCACTGCAGCTGGACTTGCTTCAATTCAGAAATATTCAGCTCATAATGGTCTGGTTAGAATTCAGAAAAGAAAACCAAGGGTTGTGGGTTTTTTCCCTTCTTTTTCTTTTTCACAGATGCCAGAACAGACTATGTAGAAACCAGGAGGAATAACAGTACAAGGAGTGGAAGAATGCCCAGAGTCTGAGCAGGGAAGGTGATGCCCCAGGTGAGACACCCTGTTTTGGGATGCCAGCTAGGACAGAGGTCCCATGCCTTCCCATTCTGCTTAGGGTCAGTTTTTGCCCTTCACAAAATGAGGATAGTGATGTTTAAAGGCCTCTGTAAAGTTCACTGGGTTGGGATGAAGGGGATCTGGACTTTGTTCTTGTCACTTCCATCTCTGGTTGAGTGATGCTGGGCCAGTTCCTTTGCTCTGCCCCGGGTTCCTCAGCTTAATCAGGGCTAACAATACCGACCTCCTCTATAAAGGGCTTTCCAGTCCACAAAAATCTGGATGTTATTATAATGATTGGCAATCACATCATGAGAGTGGGATTAATTTTTTCAAATTCAGATGTTTAAATTATTTTAACTCCTTCATAACAACCCAAGAAAAGTCTTACGCTCACTTTAGAAGTTAACTTTTTCTTTGGTGTTTGTGCACAAATATTTATGAGACTTGATCCGATCACCAAACTTAAATGCAGTCCAGAATATGAACTACATTTAGACTCTCCTTTTGAAGGAACTGTTGAATACTCAGGAACTGAAATCTTAATGCATGAAGTGAAACATAAGGAAATGTGTAATGGATCCAGCTTTTCCAGGCTTATTTTCTGAATACCAATGACTTAGTGATAAAGAGAAGTCTTACTTGTGATTCCTAAATAAATCAAAGCCATCCATATATCTGTTAATGTGCTGGCTGTTTCTCCAGTGAAATGGGGGTCTTTGTCCCTTTGCTCTTCTTCTCTGAGCTGAATTTCAACAAAAATTCATATTCAGGACAAATAATGACATAGAGTTCTGTGGACTTGGATAAGGTCTGTGGTGAACTACAGCATTGTATCCTCACTGGGCCTCATACAAATATGAACCTGTGTTTCAAATGACCATCCTTGTCACAGCACCCATGATGTATCTTATGGGCCTGACACAGCGTGACACTATGTTGCTTGGGGAAAAACCTCGAGTTTGTTTAATATAGTCCCTCAATGCTAATAAAGAACTTTGGAACTGATAGAGGCTTTTGAATAAGCCTTTAAAATGATACTCTCTCACCTGGGCATGAATAGGTCCAAATTAGCATTTTGAATGAGATAAATTGCTGTAGATCAAAGCAGGTAATCAATCACACTTTATCTAGGCCTTTGCAGGGGTAAAGAGGGTGAATGAAACTGCAGTATTGGAAAGAAAATGGACATAATACACCAGCCATGCTCCCTGCCCACTCCAGAATAAGAGAAGGAAATTTTAGAGAGTCTCCATTACAAGGAGATGCCCCTTTTTTTGATTAAGTTTTATTTAAAAAAAAAAGCTCCCAGCTTTCACTTCTTCTGTACAGTCTGAGAAACGGAGCAAGCAAGACCAGCCGGTTGTATTCCAGACACCATTCTTAGGGTCCGTTTCCCTTTGCCATTTCCTGCTACCCATTTTCTGTTTCAACAGCGCGCACTCGCTAGTTCATTTGACAGCCTCTGCTGCCCTATACATAGACCTCCTTATTACATCAGGTTCATTGAGGTTCAAGAGCAACTCAAATGTGAAAGAGAGCCCTCATTTAGTTTCACAGTAATCTTGTAAATGCTGCACAGAGGTAGCTCTAATTTCCCAAAGGACAGATTGACCCACAGACCACTCTGGGACACCATGATTTTCCATCATTGTTTCAGGGGTTGAGAACTTGTAAGGGGTTTTTTTGGTTGTTTTTGTTATGTTGGTTTTTTTTTCTGGAACGATTAAACAATGGAAATTTACACCACATGATATCTTCCAAATATAGCCAGTACTGATGAGAAGAGATATATTTATCTCCCTTTGTACTTTTCTGAGACCACCACAGATACAAAGAGTAGAGGTTATTAAGTCTGATATCCCAGCTGTCTTAGCCTTTCTATGCTGCAGCTGAATGCACAGAATTGAATTTATTGACTAGGCTTACATCACTGAACACAGGTATCCAGAAAAAGATTCCTTCAGTGAACTGGGGAAAGAGACAGGATTGAGGCAAAATATATTTTGATTTTTATTCAATTAAGAACTTGAAAAAAAAAATTAAAATATACAGCAACAACAAGATGTTTTCCAGAGCATATGTATTTGCAGTCCAGTGTGTTAGGAAGATGTGAAATTATTCATGGGCTTTTTCTCTGAGATAAGTCAGTGGAGAAAGATATTATCTCCTCTCAGCTACTTTCTCCTAGGCTTGAGATAGTCTCTTATGTTGACTGGCTTACTCGTATGGCTAGAAAGATCAAATAGAAGACAAAGTTGGATGCTTTATTCAGATAACCATCCACATTTTTTTGGCTTATTTGAAATACACATATAATATTTGAAAAATTCCCAAAATATACACAAAACCCCTCAATAATTTCAAGAGTCATTCTTGTCATATGTGGGAAGACTGTCTACAGTGAGAAAACATTATTCCTTATTTATGTCCATTGCTACCCTTACAGAGGACTCCATTTATTTATTTATTTGTTTCAACAGAAATTTAATGAAGGTCATTCACTCTTGACTCTTTTCACCTCTGTTTTTCCACATGGTAAGTGAAGGACAGCGGTCTTTCCAGAGCTCCTTCTGTTGCAATCGCAGTCGTTGTGTTGCAAGCAACAAATTTTGTATTTTCTGCTACTCTCCCTTCAGGGCAGGTCAGGTTTGAAGCAGCAGTTGGGGTTCTATTTCAGTGATAGCCATGTCCAAGAAGAATATAGTTTATTTGAAAACGCTACCTTTACCTGTTCAGTCAAGGAGTCCACAACTCTTCATTTTTAGATTCAGCTGAGCTGCACATTGCTTAGGTACAAAGTCTTTACTTTCTAGTATGGTTAAATTTGGGGAAATTTGGCTTTCCTTGACCAAATTCCAGAGGGATTTCTTTAAAAATCTAGACATGACCACTTAATTGACTTATGCCAGAAGGAAGATTACTTATTAAATAAAATGGGTTTTGATTTAATCACATTTCAGAACTGACTTTGATGGTCTGGAAAGTCCAGGAGGCAGTGTAAACACCTGCATCCTGAGACCAGTGTGAGGAGTAGCTATACCACCCCTTAAACTGGGCTCCTTGAACAGTTTTGCAGCTAGAGAAAAAAACAAGGTAGTATTTATAAAACTTCAGCTGGTCTTCTACTTTGAGGCTTAAAGACAGTTCTTGGGGCTTCTGTGGCAAGAATCCCCAACCCGAGTTAACTCAGAGGATGGATAAAGAAATAGAGATGAGTTATCTGAAAATACAGTTCAGTATCTATTGCTGGCACTATCTGCACTTCATACGTGTGACAGACATTACAAGAAGTGACAATACATTTTTCAAACAGTCCATCCTACTGAGAAATAGGCAGCTGTGGTAAAGGGATGCTTGGACAAGCACTCTGCATTGGATGGAATTCAAAGGACCTCCCACAGTCACTCAGGCATCACCCTACAGAAGCTTTGTTTTTAAGGAAGATATACCACAACTGTAAACAGAGGGCCTGGATAGCAGGTGTGATCCACAAATGACAGCTCTGACCATCTCTTTTCCTTTCCCACACCAGACCAAACAACATTTAAAGCAGCCTTGCAGTAACTGATGGCAGACTTCTCCACCTCACTCTGCCATTTGGAGCATGTCGTCGCCCTTCTCTCTCCACAAGCTGCCCACACATCTGGTCTCTGTCCCAGGCCTACAGATACTCATCCCAGGGCTATGAAAGCAGCTGCAAACTGCTTGGATATATGGAGCAGGTGGCAAATCCTTGATCTGTGCCAGGGCTGAAGGGATTCTGTTGTGAAGGTGCTTTAGACCTTACCTGCATTCATAGAGACAGAAATAGTTATACAGCTTGCAGGATATAATCAAACCCGCTGTGCTAAATCCAGAGATGCAAAATGCATGCATTGGAACCATGGCAGGGATCTCAACACATTGACTAGAATAGGAAAATGTGGAAGTGTATGTGTGATGGAGGATGAAAATGTGTGCAGGCAGCTGCCCATCGCATAGCACAGGATTACACAATGTATTGAGCAATGGTCACAGAGGCACAGGGAGTTATTCTGCTCTCACTCTCTTCTAGACAATCCCTGCTAGGTGGCTACATCCCAGTTACCATGTTTCCCCAATACAACTGGAAGAACCAAGGATCATGTCTAAAGTAAAATCTAAAAAGTAAAATCTGTAAAGTAAAATCTACTACTTTTCTGAGAAGAAAAAAGTCTCATTAAAGACACCATTCCCCATATAAAAACCAGCAACATCAAAAGTACCACACATGTACCCGGGTACAGAGTGCATATTTGAGAAGCCCTGCCAGGTTCCCTTGCCTACAGAACAAAAAGTCACCTCTGTCCCAAAACAGGAGCTAGTGCTGATAATCTCTAACTAATAAATCAGAACAGAAAGACATGCTTGCACACTGGTTGGTTTATCAGAATAATTTACATTATTTAGCTAATTCCTGAGCAACAGCAACAATATTCACTGCTTTCTGATAGACTAAGTCTGTCAGGGGAGTAATTTCCCCCATGAAATATGCAGGCAGTTGAAGGAGCAGAGACAGGAATTGTCAATTTTTATGTATCAGATATATTTTTACTTTGCTATTGTGATGAAGCTTCAAAGGAGAAGTTCAAAATGTTAGGTGTGACTCAGTTTACACATCCATGTGTGTCAAAAGTCCAGCAAATGTTTGAAATGAGCTGCTTCCTGCCACAAAGGACTGTGTTCCCTGTGCCAGGGGATGGAGTCAGTGCTGTAGTCACCTTACTTCCCTCTCTTTCACTTTTATCAGCTCATGTATTCTAAGCATACAGGAACACATTGTCTTCTTAGACAACAGGCTTCAAAAACAAGGGGAAAATATGTGTTTTCCCAGGGCTAGGTGGCTTACAGGATTATACAGCTATAAAGATCAGTTCACAAGGGGATTCCCATGAGAAAATACACAGGATATGATGGTGGGAATAAAGAAAAAAAAAATCAAGGCAGCTCAAGAGACTAAGAAAAAAAGAAGATGTTCAAAAATGTAAAAATCTCCAAACCTGATGCTTTTCAGGATCCTAACCAGTAACTGCTGAAGCTGTGAGAAGACAAAGATCATTGAGCTGAAATATTGGTAGTATTTCTTTCACAAGGGAATGAAAGGTCACAATGACGTCTTCTCTCCAAGATGTAGTTTCCTAATTTTCTCCCCAGTACCAGGAATGAATTCACTGAAAAGGCTGTGCCCTTGTGGAAGGCGTGAAATCTTCTGCTTAATATTTACATCTTTACTGAGTGGTAATATGGAAAACAGGTTTGGGGAGTGTAGAAGCAGGCAGCTTGGGGAATACTCTGGCCTGGTCTGAGGCTCTGCAGAGGCAGACAGCCATCTACCGCCAACAAATGAAATAGAAAGCAGCCCTACAGCTTCCTGAGAGCTGCATTTACAGAAAACCATGCCTCACAGGAAACAGCTTTGCTTGGCACATCAGGCTATCCAAGCAAGCCAGCATCAGGACAAACCTGTCTCAGGAAATGTAAGATTTTCTTCTCCCACTGACATGTTCGTGCTGCATCTAGGGGGAAAAAATTAGGAACAGATGATGGAATGGAAGGCTTTTCCATACAGATATGCTGCAGGTTTTTTGATTCCATTTGTGGAAAATCCCTTCTCCCCCTCTCTCCACCCCCCTCAACATGCACAGTCAGATTCACAATGAATCCTCACAGACTGAAACGCTCTGAGCTCTGACAAGGAAGGGCAGCAAATGGAGGCCAGCAGTGCAAATTGGAGCTCTGGGAGCACACTGCAGGTAGCTGAGTATCAGATTATCCAGGCACCACAGACTACAGCTTCCACCTGGAAGGCAGAGAAACAAAAGCCTCCCTTTGTGTCCCAGGGTTCTGCAGAAACTAAACACAGCTCCTCTTTGTGGTAGACCCAGACTCTCACAAGGAACAGGGAGCAGCCAGTAAACTCCCAGGCTGTCCTCAGGGAATGGACTATTTTAAGCCTGCTTGCAAACATCTCCCTGCGTATGTTCTGTATTTTCATGGAAGAATAATTTAATCTTCATTGCCATCATTAATTTTTGACAGAGACCACCATATGACATCCTGTTTACAGCCCACTAAATCTCCATTATGAAGCCATGCTTACAGAAGGAAGAACAATCTGAAGAGCTGTGTTAACTTTTATGATTACATTCCAGCCCTGAAATACAGAAACATGATTGAAGTTACACACACACATACAAAAAAAAAATATTTAAAAAAATTAAATTTTGTTATGCTGTTTTCAGGATCCAGAGGAAAAGCTTCTTGTTTAAATAACCTGCACTAATACAGCAGATACCTTTAAAAACCCCTGTATAACATACTGGCATTCATCCTTATACAATATTTACCCTGTTGTTTCCAGCTGTGTTAAACAGCACAGGTAAGTGCTGCTATTCAGAGAAATTCTGTGACAACATCAGAGATTTAACCCTGGTGGGTGGGATTTTGCTAATACTTCTTGTTCTCACATCCTTTCATTTGGAAATCTAAGAATAATTTTGGTGAGATCTGTTACTTTGCCCTGGGGGGTAAAATCACTCTGAACTAAAAAACACCATCGGCAAGGACAGCTGAGGTGAGCCAAGAGCTCCAGAAGGCTTCTGACACAGAGGCATCACAACCACCAAGGTTTCTGAGAGGGACTTGTAAAACCAGGAACAGTTCAGCAGACAAAACACAGCGTGTGACCATTGCAACCAGTTCAACAACAGGGAAATCCCATCGTTTAGGCCTAGATTTACCCAACTAAGTTAGGCACACCCAATTAATTTAACATTCTTCAAAAATCAGTGAAACAAGAGAGGTCCCTCCGGGGACTAATTCTAATCTTAGACTAAACTACCTGAAAGATAACATAAAGCCAGGATTATCCTCTGGAGTTTACCCACTCTCCCCTACTTCAGAGAGTGCATAGAAATACTCAAAATAAGTGCCTAAACAGTGTGGGGTAAATGTGGACAATAACTGTCCTCTAACCCACCTCCTTTGAGATGTGGTTTGAAGGACATCCAGGACACAGCCAAGATTTCTGGTCCTACTAACTATTCCAGGTGAGACTATTCTCTTCCACTATATACTTTAAGAAGTATATATTCTATTAAGCATTTTATGAAGCATGTAAGTATATATTTAATACAGTAATTCCCTTTCAATCCTGCTGCTAGCAGCAATCATTCTTCACATACGCCCAATCTCCTTTGGATTTAAGAAAGTTGAGTCATGGCTTAATACTCTAAAATTATCCCCATTAACATTAGCTCCCAGTCACCAGTTTCTAAGGAAAACCTCAGTGGCACTATTGAGGTGACAGCTCATGACTACACAGGGCAAAACCCAGGTTGTGTGGGTAACTCCATTCACTGGGAGCCTCTGGAAAGTATTTATCTGGAAATCAAGGTGATAAAAATTAGACACTACAGCCAACAGCCCTGTGGTTGATTTAATCTTCGTAGATTAACCAAAAAGCTGTATAAAACTTTATCATTGTGTATATTGTACAAATCTGCACAAAGCCTGTGTTTCAGATTCATTGGTCTTTTCAATCTCCAAAAACCTAGCAGCAAGCACATACACTTCTTTTTGTTAGAGCAATGAATAAAATTCTGGGGATTTTTTTTTTTTGCATTATTTTTCTATTTGGTAATAGAGACAAAATTAAGAACAACTAACAGTTTTGACTGTTTTCTACTAAGTTGTCTCATAGTCAAGGGTTTTACAAAAAGAGCAGGAGGTGTTTTTATCACCATCTTCAAGTATTCCATAGCATGAGACTACTGATGGCTATCAAACATGACCATATTTTTCTTTCTTTTTCATTCCCCTATTTATTTGTTGTTATTATTAGTACAGCCTGTTGAACCTCACACTCCAGTGAGGGCATTGCACAGCCTTCACCTGAGAAACACTGATGTCCTGTTTGACACCTCTTCCACAACCCACGTTGATGCTTCCTCAATTCTGTTGGTTTTGCCTCCCCCATCCATTTTCTTAAAGAAAGGTTGTTCTCCTTTCTCAAAGCTTAATATTCGCAGCTGCCTCCTGCCTGTTTCCCATATCTATGACAAGTGCCCAACCCAAGGCTTCTCCCTAAGCCCTCAGTACCTATTCTCCTTTTCCTTAGGGCCACATTCCTGTTTCACAGCCCTATCTCAGCCATCATCAGAGGGCTGCGAAGAGCTGGTGAAAGAGCAGAGGAAAGTTGAGGACTGTTCCTCAACCCCTCAAGAGCCCACTTTGCCTTTGCAGCCCACAGTTCTCTGTGGAGCTCTCTCTGCTGGAGCTCCACCACTACCCACACCTGCCCCTTCACTTCAGGTTTCAGGGCTGCAGTATAAGGAGCATAGGGTAGGAGGCAGACAGGGAGGGCACATGGACATGGTCTTGTTTTCTCTGAAGTTTACATCACATCTCAGTTGCCTGGGTCATCTCTCTCAGCCTGATGCCCTGCTCCTCTATCCCTCCCTGCCACAGCTGGTGAACCTTGCTCTCTGTGAGCCACCTGGCTTTCTTCTGTCTTTCCCTCCAGCATGCAGAGCGCAGAGAAAATAACAAAGCTTTCAGTGAAGGCTGCAGTCAGGAAAGAATTGAGTGAAACAGTTACCTTTAGTGATATTTTTTTATTCCCATGGCTATTAGGGGCAAAATTGAATAAGGGGATAGTATTGGTGATCACATCAGGTCTGTGCTGTGGTTAAAGGGCTGCGAACCCTGCTGAGAAACTGGTGATTTTCTTTTTCCTCCCATCTACATCTAATGCGTTTCTATCTAATTGTTCTGACATTTACCTACTGGAGATCAGATGTAGGATTTGGAAGAGAGAATAGGTTTCAATGAATGTAACAATTAGATTATGCAAATGAGAAGAGTGCTTAAATACTTAGGTAGCAGACTTTGCAGAAAGCTCAACACGCCAAACCTTTGCAAGCTCAGTTAATCCTACATGTATAATAGCCATGACTACGTGTGGCTTTTCATGTGAAGGCAAAGGAAATAATAAAAGTTTCTGTAAAAGGATGACTAAAGGAAGCCACTCTCAGTACACAAGTTTTATTGGTCCTGCCAAATCAAAGAAATATGCTACACATCCTTGATCCCTCTGTGATGAAATTATATTTATCATTTACATGCACAGACCAATGTAAACTCTGACATTAAAGAAAAAATAAAAGTGCAACAATAAGACCATAAGGGTGCTACTACATTTGGAGGGTTATAAAAAGCTAATGCCACGGGGGTGCTTCTAGCTGCCTGACTTGACATTTGGATTTTGCTGAAAACAAGAGCTGCTCTTCACCTGCAGGTCAGAGGCCAAGCCAAAAAGATGCAGGGATTTTGTGCACTGGATCTTTGCTCAAAAGGTCACCTCTTCCTTTCCATAACTTCAGAAGTTTTAAGTGAACTTGCTGAACTTGCTCTTTGGGAAGAGGAAAATGTTTTACTCACTTCAGTGTTAAAGTGACTTTGTGGCAAAACCTAATGTGTGACTTGTTACCTGTGGGTAAAGCAACCCTATTTGTGGGGAGCAGTGATTGCGGGTGCCATCAGTGTGCTTTAGGGCTACAAAGGATTTTGTTGGTAGGTGCTTTCTCCTCCCTGTATTGTTACTGTGAAACATTATATCTTGAAATGTTTACAGGTTGGAGAGAGTTGCTGGCTGAGCCGAAGAGAGATATCCCAACTCGATTTGTGACTCCAGACCTCATGGGGACAGGCACCTCCAGCAGGCTAAGAAAAGTGGCATGGGCTTCTCCTCACATGCCTAATGCAACCCCAGCCCTTGTCCTCTCCTGCAGTATATGCTCCCTCCTTCCTTCTGTTTCTCCTTTTCCTTCTCTGCCTCTGGGCCATTACACTTTTAGTTGTGTTTGAAGTGGTTTGCTGCTGTGCACACACTACAGATGGTGATAGAGCACACATTCATTTTATGACAGATACATGGAACCAGGCCCTAAACTCCAGCATGCTCTATCTACTTAAGGCAGCAACAGGAGCAGATCCTTCTCCTTCACCTTGCCCTGCAGCCCCAGGCAGCAGCAAATCCTCCTTCACCTTTCCCTCCAGCTCCAGGCAAAATTTTATTTTTGCTATTCATTTTCCTATTGCACACAGGACGGACTACAGTTTATTTCTGTGTTCAGAGGTTTACGCTGAGACTCTCTTCAGACTCAGACTCCTCTGAGACGAGGGGAAAGAAAAGGAAGAAAATAAAAATAATAATAATAAACCCCACTGGAACTACTTGCTCAGATGACACTGTGGTTGAAGAGCAGCAGTCTTGGCATATATGGAGAGAGTGACAGCATCACATGTCCCTCTTCTCCTTTTCCTGCCCTCCCCAGCTTGGTGACTAGAGATCCCAACTCTGAGGTCCGGGAGCAAGAATGGGCTGTAAAGTCCTATCAGGATTGAAGCTCACACAGGGGAGGGAGCACACTCAAAGGAGCAGAGGATCTGCCACAGCCTAGATAGCCTGAGGGTTCATGTTTTGTTTAACAGCATGTTCATTATAATTTCCCTCAAAGCATGCCATAAATGGACGGGGGGGATGGGGGAGAGAGGTTCAGTAACTGAGATCCTTTGAGCGTTCAGTCATGCTCATTATTTGAATCTCCTAAGTATAAGAATAAACAAAGAGGCTGTGGAAGCTGTCCATGTTAAATGTTTCCGCTGGTGGTTTTTTTCCAAGATGCATTTTTGACCAGAAATCTGGGTTTTTGTTTCCTTAACAATTGTGCTAACCATTAGGCTATTATATAGAGGGTGTGAAAAGAGGTACTGCACCTATACGTTTCTTGCTGGTATTTGCAGTGGATGAGAGAGAAGGAAGGATGAGAGAGAATGTTTTAGGACCCACCACAGCCAGAATAAGGTGGACATCAAAATTAGATTAATCAGATTAACTCTTTGCAGGTGTCGCTACAAAGCCAGTGTTGACCCAAAAAGCTTGATGAAGGTTAAATCAAATCATCCCACCTCTAAAAACAGGCACTTACAATACAGTGGTACGTCTGCCTAAACTGATCATAATTGCCGTGGGCCAATGCTGCTCTTCCCACTTCTTTGATTTAATGGTAAATTTTTGGGACAGTGCTCATCTTTTGTCATCTTATGAGATTGATGTTGTAGCATCTCTCTAGGCTCTGTTACATCACAAATAAATACAGTTTCCTAGATGCAGGATTCTCCTCTTAGCAGCTTTGCACCATTAGAGAATTTTGGCTCATTGAGTACTATGATCATGTCAGGTGGTGCTAGGAAAAATATATACTTTTTGTAAAGGGTAAGTAGGACAAATGTCAAGAAGCCAGAATTCCTCAAAAACTGACATGGTATCATGAGTTTTGGTATAAATAAGCTGCTATAAAAGCAGAAGTGTTTGTCACATCTACTTTATGATTTCCTACCTTAATTCCATTTCTTCCTGCCCTCCCACACACAACAACTTTACACATTTCCAGCCCCCTCAGCTGAAGTGTCCTCCCGGGCTGTTTAACTTCATCAGGCTTTCTTCCACTGACAGACAGTTCGAAATAAAAAACCCAACACCTTCATATACTAGGGATGTTACCAACAACCAAGCCCTGGACCTTTTAATGAGTGGCCAGCTGTGGCCAGGCATAGGAGACATCCTCTGGCATTGCTTGTGCCCAATTTCTGCAAGAGCATGCAAACGAATCCCAAGGAACCGCCACACGAGGCTCTCTGCCTTTTCACGGAAGATGGAATGCAATGTCACTGTCCATTGAGCTGATGGAAATACATTTCTTAGGAAAACACAAGAACTTTGATGCTATGGTTCTCCAGCAGGCAGAGGTTGGTAAGAACACCACGCACAAGCCAAGGAAATGGTCAGTAGTCTCACCCTTCTTGAGGAATGCAAACAGGACTACAGTGGCTACACATGTGGGGGCCAGCTGGAAAAAAAAAGGACAGGCCGCAGAATCCTGTCCTCCTGCCAAGGATATAAAGTAATAAAAGCAGTTATGCCACTGTAAGCAGTTTAGTGGCTCGGCATTCCTCATTTCCCTTCCTGTTTAGAGTAGGAAGGACATAGCTTTTACTTGTCTAGGGCAAAACATGATAAAATTATGTTCTTTCAAAAGAACTGCTACCTTTCCTCCTTCCACAACATGCAATACCAGAACTCAGGGCAAAAATACCCATTTCAGCCTATCAAAGCCCTCTGAAGTTTTTCAGGATCACTGCAATGGAAGACAACACAAAGGTCACAACTTTTGGTTAGGATGATGGCTTGACATGCATCCAGCCTCAATAGCTGTGACTGCTCAGCAGGCAAAGGGCTGCAGGGAATCACTGCTCCCAGGACTGTGTAACCCCATCCCTAGGACTACTAGGACCCCAGGCTATGCAGCATGAAGGCACATCGGTCACTGAATTTTTAAGATATTCTCTCCCCCTCCAAAGCCTTAAGCACTGCTGAAGTTAATGTTGTTCCTAATTATATCTTAAATAAACATGTGACATCAAAAAATTACCCTGTAGATTCTCCCTCATCTATATTTACTCAGGCATAATAGCAGCTGCCTACACGATTTTTGTCTTGCTAATGCACAGCAATAATCATAGAACCACCCACAGCCCATCTATTTTGGTAGAGTGCAGAAATAGACATTAAACCTATAAATGTCAGAACATTGCCTTCATTTCAGATGTTAGTATTATTTAAATTAGCACTTGAATGATGTTTCCACAATGTGATAGCTTTCCAAATGATGGTATATTGCTCATGAAGTGCACTGGCCCTGCTTTAAGCACCTTCAACCCATTAGGCCCATCTATAATTTGGTGCTTTTAGAAATGCAAACGCATTGAAGAAGGGCTATGGTCTCTTTGCTTATGCCCAGAGGTCCCCAGGGAATTGCTTATGCCATAATTACCTGAGTATGGTTTGAATATGGGGCTCTGGTCGGGAGGTAAACATGTTGTCCAGACCCATTTGGGAACAGCTGTGTCTGGGTGGTTGGAACATCACGTTATCTGAACACGTCCTCACATTTCAGAGTGAGCACAGTGCTCACTATGAAAGCACTGCCGTTGGAGGGAAAATGTGTTAACTGGAAAATGGAAGCAGCAAATCATGTATTCTCTGTAGGTCTAGGAAAATTAGGAGCAAATCCTCCATCTTCCTTCTGACCACTAAAACCCAGTACGATTTAATTAAAAGAAAACCAGGGAAGAAGAACTGATTATTCAAGATTTATTGGACATGGGGAAGCTTATGGCAAGGAAACTTTATTTTTAAAAGACAAAAAAAAAAGGCAAGTGTGAAATCAGACAGCAGTTAGACCAGATCAACTTGATGTTGCTTTCAAGAAATACAGGTTCTGCTCAAACAGAACTGTACAAAAGGAGACACCTGGGATTAGATTGCTGGGAACAATAGATGCCAGTTTTAGGGTGAAGTGCTTCCATAATTCTCTTGCACAAGTGCAGAGATGAAACACCGTAAGACATCCGTTTCTGAGAAGGCCCTATGTGTCATTTAGTAAGTCCTCTCATTATAATAAAGTCCTTGACCACAAGCATCACATTTTATTACAAACAGAATGCAAATAGAGCATCATGCTTCATCAAACAGGAGACTAAGTTCATTCTCCTCTCTAAAATATGAGCCACAAAACCACCAAACCGACACACACACACGAGCTGCATGTACAAAACCAACAGTGACACCTCGTGGGCAATATTCAAGCACAAATACACTAACTACGATTTCTTCCGGAACATCAACTTTAGCAGATTGATCATTAAAAAAAAATGAAGGCATATGTTCTTTTGTAGCACTGGGGGGGGAGGGGGGGGGGGAATCACCCTTTACTGAGTGCCGTAGAGGATAATGCAGACAGCCCAGCAGCTCCACATAGATCAGTCCTGTATCCTCCAGGAGCAGTACCAGGGGAGTCCTGACTGGCACTGGGGGCCTGCCCACAGCAGCATTTTTCATTAGAATCAGGTGTGCACTTCAAAGGACATCTCTCCCTCACCCCTACTTTCCCCAGTTTGGTTGGCATCCCAGTGCTGTCCCAGCACATAACACTAAACTGGAAGACAACATTTGGGAGCACCAACTGCATGGGACAAATAGGCACTCAGTGCACAGGCCAGGCCTGGCCTCACCTGCAGCAAGGAGCCTGAACATGCAGCATGGAGGTGATGGCCAGCCTGCCCAGAGCCTCCCACAGACTGCTCCTGGCTGTTCAGCAAGCCAGGCTTTGCATGGTGTTACTGTGGCTGCTTCTGGGCTCCAGCTAGTCTGGATTTGCACTTCACACTGTCCCCACGGTATCTCTAGTCCCCATGTCTGCCACTGGTGTCAAACTAGGAGGAGCTGTGGACTCCCTCAAGGGTAAAGGGACATCTGGATAGACTACAGAACTGGGAAATCACCAACTGGATGAAATTTAACAAGAGCAAGTGATGTATTCTCTACCTAGGATGGGGCAATCCTGGTCATACGTACAAACTGGGGGATGAGAGGCTACAGAGCAGTCCTGCAGAAAGTGATCTAGGTGTTTGATGGCAAGTTAAATTTGAGCCAGCAACAGTCATGACAGCAAAAGGGCCAACCATGCTCTGGGGTGCAGCAGGCACAGAATACTTTTCCCTGTGTAAGTTTCAGCAAGAAATGATGTATAGCACTTGTGTCATCTCTCAGCACATGCTCTCATCAAAAATAAAACCTATATAATAAAACCCTCTTACTTTCCTTTATCAGAGTGAAGACTTGACTAAGCTGCAGTTTGAGCACAGAAACAGCCTGGATAAGCTCCAGGAGAAGTTTTTTAATGGTAAGACTACAAACAACAATTCCCAAATCTCTCGTTAAAAGTGGCTGCTGAGCAAGAGTTCTGAAGAGCACAGTTAAGGACTGGAAGACTTCTCAACTCAAAGAAAATGCCAACACAACATTTTGGTAAAGGACCACTGCCAGCTCCTTCCTTTGGTCCACAATTAAGGTCAACACTAAAATAAAACCAAACAGAGCAAGTGCCAATCTGTCCAGATTCTACTACACTGCAAGCCTGTCAGCACACAACCCATCAGCTACTCAAGGCACCAGTCATCTTTGCTTCACTGCCCAGCTTTTTACTGTCACTGCAGAGTTCAACACACTTTCAGACAGAGTGAGCTAACATGTTAAACTTTAGGCACATGAACTCTCTCTTGCACACTGGAGCAAGGATATAGCTAAATATTGGATATGTCTTTTTTGAAAAGAGCATTAAATTTTGTTTTTTCTAGTCAGTAGAAAGACTGAGGAAGGAGAAGCATATGTTAAATGCACTCAATAGCTAACACTGGCAGTAAAAGATGAAGCACAGAATCAATTACAATTCTTCTAAAGGATGGTATAGCTTGGCATAAATCTTGACATGTTACAGCCTGCACATGCCTGTCAACACCCATCTATGACTACAAAGACTGACTGGATAATCACTATTAACACTGCCTGGGGTTATTCACCTCAGCACAGAAAAGGCTATTCACACTAATACCTATGTGGTTTCAGGTTTAGATTAAGTGTCCAGATGCAGACCCTCTGGATCACACTAGTAATATCAAATTCTTGGATCAAACTGCTGAAATTCTTTTGTATGTTACAAATTGTTCAGCTTTCTTGTAGTGATATTGAGCTAAGGTCGATTTTCAGTAATATCTAATGCTTTTTTTAGACAAAAGTGAACAAATACAACTTTCAGGCACCTTAAATAAGCATTCCTCTTTTGAGGAGATAAATAAATACTCTATAAGAGAAGAAAAAAAACCCAAGAAACAACTTTCTGGCCAGACTTTCTACCTATAAAAGAAACGAACACCAGAGTCTCCTACATTAGCCCTTCTTACCACACTGACTTATTTCAGCTCTATTCCTAGCCAGTTTGCTAGCTAAAAGGACATATATCTTCCCAGACTTTGAAAAAAAGCCCTCTACCAGCAGAAAGCAGTTTAAGTTACCTGTTTCTGAAAACAGCAGATACTTTTTCCTCAAGAGTTAGTTCTCCACAAGTTTAGTGCAAAAACTGAGAGCGCTGTTGTGCTTAGCTCAGAGAGAACAGCAGCTTTATTCTGAGAACTTTTTTCCAATCAGAAAAACGAGATACAGAAATAGAAGAGCAATTTGTCTGATCCCAGGAAATGCCCCTTCTCCCAAGCAATTATCCTTGCAGCTCTGCCGCTGGCCCACTGGACCTTAAGACCTCCCTCCTCACAGCTGCACAAGTGCAACTGCACAGAATAGCTGTAAAGCCATCTATACATTAGGTAGATGGACTCATACACACATCAGTTCAGTCTTCTAGATAATCTTGCTGGTTATTCATCTGAAGATGTGTGGAGGAGAGCTGCTTGAGTGCAGACTTCAAGCTACACAGCCTAGAGATATCCAGTTACAAGGCACTCTTGGGTTCAGCATACAAACATTATCAGAAGTGTCCTGATGCCATGAGGCACTTACCTCACTGTGGTTTTACCTCTGTAGTTTATTCCCATGTGTTGTTGCACTCTCCTCCCACTTCAAAGGAAGATACACAAAGTTCATCAAACTACTATTGTCAACATGCATGTGTACTAACTGAACTGCTACAGAACAAAAATACCTTTTAACAATTTCATCTTCAGTTAAGAACAATGAAAGATTATTCTCCCTGAGAAGAATATATATCCTTGTACTCTGTGTACTTTTACAAATCCTGCAGGTTTTCTTCCCCACAACTAGAAACTAAACCCAGATCCTTTTCATATTTCATGTGAACAGTATTATTGAGAATGAGATTGGTACTTGAAGTGTAGAAAAATAAAACTAGCCAGAGGCTGTGGGAAATGCAGCAATGACGTTTATTGGAATTTCTCCAGGCATTACATGAAAAAAATTTAAAGTGAAACAGACGATAAAGCTCATTCAGTGCATCTTCAAAAAAAAGATGTACCTGAATAATCTTGATTCTTTGTAATAGATGCTGCTGCAGTTCCTGGGATTAGTTTTTTATATACACATCAGATAAAACTCACTCTTGAACAAAACTGCAAAGAACTGCCTTGTCACTTGGCATTTCCCCATCTAGTACAATACGACATTCTTGAAATATCTAGACAGATTCCACATAATTTTATACACAGTGTTAAGACCTTTCACCCGAAATGTAAAAAGAGAGACTGTTAAGTAAATCAGTATCTTTAATCAAATAAAACATCATGGAAGTAAAAAAAAAAACCAAAAAACCCAGGAGAGCCAAAGCCCTTAAGTTCCACAGCAGTGTGCAGCAAATAAGCACTGTTGTTGCTCACTTTTATGGTAACATAAAGCATAATACTTAGAAAGCAGTGATATTCAGTCCATGCTTTCTAAATTGGACAATCTTATGCAAAAAGACACTGCTGGATTTGGCACTTTGCTTAATTGGTTTTCTTACTAAAAAGAACAAGTGTTTCCTGAAATACAGTATAAAGGGAAAGAGATAACATGAGCCACTGTAACACGCAATTAAGGGTTCAGACATGCACTCCAAAATACTTGTCTATTACACATTTGTCTAAGCCTTCTCAAAAATTCCACTTGAAAACATTTTCAAATCTATATGCAATTTTTTATAAGTTTACCTCTATAAACATAATTTCTCCCTTGAAATGATCAGAGTTTCTCTCACCTTCTGTCCAGAACACATAAATTCATGACTTTTCTTTTAAAAAGAAGACCACAAAGCAGTATTAAAACAGGAATAGCCTGGAAAGCATTATTAAAACTGTGCCTGTACTTCAGGATCCCCTTTGAAATGTATAGCCACTGTATATGTGAAAACTGAAAGGTACATAATATCTGAGACTTGCTTGGTCCTCTCTTGTGCACTCATACTTAACTTCCTGCAACCTACCTCAATTTTCTTCTCAAATAAAATTTAAAACAGCTTTCTGCATCCCAATATAATTACACAAGGCTTCTTGCAGCATTTCTTTGGTTAAATGAGAACCCCTTACACATCTAACTCTTACAACAGGCAAATCTCCGGTGGAAAACTAACATCGGAATGAATCCCATCCCACTGCTGGGCTTCCTTCCTCTCCTCATCACGATCAACCCCAGCACAGGTAGAAGCAAACAGGCCAAGAAGGTGATGCCTTTTCCTGGTCTTAAAATCAAGAGTCATGCACAGTTAGAAGGGGAAAAGGGATTTTACCTTGGTATTTATTTTAAGGATCCTTAGGTGTACACGTCCAGGTCATATGCATCGAGATGCACCCCACTGAGTCCCTCCCCCCCAACATTGGGTATAACATTATAGGTTTTACTAATTAGCATATCTATCAAAGATTCTCCAATGAGAGGCTGGAGTGAGCCCCCCTCCCCAAGGAACCTTCCCCTGGATGGTTCTATCTTGGTTTACAAAATGTGTTCTGGAGAGGACCTTGGGGTCTGGGGCACACTGATCCCTAGCTATGAAGCTTCTAAAATGTTTAGTCTCTTAGCTTGACAAACAAGTCCAAGAATGTAGGCAAAAAGCACTAGGAATACAGAAGTTGCAAAAAGGTATAACAGGGGTATAAAAGAAAAGGCAAAAATCTTCATGGCATCAAAGGAAGCAGCAGTCACCAAGCTCTTGCCTTTGCGAGCTCTGCGAGTGCGTGCAGACACCTATTCCTTAGCTCTGGGTGACGGAGGTGGAGCTAGGATGCAATGCTTTTTTGTTTCCAGTTCCAACATGCATGTGGAATCACACTGCTGACTGGGACAGCCCAGGCAGAGGATGGCACTACAGCTCTTTCTGTGCGAACCATGTCATGATACTTTTTCTGCTTATTGGTCTGTGCTCACAATGTCAGTAGAATTAAAAGAGAGGCACGCATGAGTTCACACAGATTTTCCACAGAAGATGTGAAACATGCTGCTCTTTGGAGGGAAAATTACATTCTCCTTTTTTTTTTCTTCAAGTATTATTCAACATATTCAATATACAGATATATAAAGACACACTATCCTCATTTCACTACAAGACAAGCACATCCAGAGTGAATTTGCAGATCACCATTATCTTTCTCTACTCCAATTCCTCTTTTTCTTTAGGTCAACTCTAAATATACATCTATTCATCATAATTACATGTGAGAATCCTTTATTTCCCCCTTGTGATTTATTTACATAACCATAAAAAAATTAATAGCCTGAATTTGCATACTGACACTTGAAGGCCCATCTGTAGCTATGAGTGTCCCAGCACTATTTTTGGGTAATACCATTGCCTATTGCTAAGTAGTTATTGAAAAAGCAGCATACTCATTTTTTCATTCCCTTTTTTTTTTTTTCTTGAAGAAATGCTGCCTAGAAGACCCTGGCTTATGGCTTACTTCATATTTTATTATTTGGGTTGTAGTTTACTTCCTTCAGGAGCAGTTCACAGTCAGACAACACTTCCGCTGGCAAATACTTCACTATCTGCTCAAGAGTCTTTTGATACGTTATCTTCTCCTGTTCCAGGGACTGAATTACAGTCTTCATTTTGTTCTCTCGAGTCAAAACAGTCTCCAGGCTGGCTTCCAGACTCTGAATTTTAGCGTGAGCAACCTGTAAATAATAACATCATAATAAATTTATAAATGCGGAAGAGTTTTCTTTTAATATTATGATAAGGTATCTGTTAAGGAAAGAATTACACAGCTACTTCTAAAAGACATCTGTGTAGGCAGACAATACAAGGAATGTGTATTGTGTATCATACACCAAATCTCCTCACAGTGACCAGATCAATCTGAAGGATTTCTCAAAGCTTTACAGAAGGAAGGAGACCTACAAGTTGCAGCAAGCAAGGGACAGATGAAAGTAACAAGGAACTGGAGCTGGAGGGGGAAAAATGAAATCAGCAGCTGGAGTAGTACTGGAAGACATGACCTGTGTGACAGTGATGGAATGAGGGGAATCCTCTGTGATAAAGTTAGAAGCATGGAGAGGCTGGAGGGAAAGAGAACCTCAACATTAAGTCTAGAAGCAGACTGTGTTCTCTATTGTCCAATTAAAAACCTACAGCTTCCTCTGACTAGTCACAGAAACCCTTTACCACAGCAGTAGCAGTTCCCTCTGTGGGAACTGGAAGAATTCTAATTGTTCCTAGGAAAGGGTACAAGCAGAGGAATGAAGAAGTTACACAAACAAAAAGGTGAAGAGGTTAAGGAACTGGGAAAGATGCATTATTGTAAGGCACTCTGAAAGAACAGAAAAGCTTTGATAGAGCCTTTCAAATCAGCCACTCGATTATTCTATGCCTGTGGTGCATTTTCAGAACAAAGGTAAAAGCCAAAGCTGCAGTAAATAAAGAAAAATAAAAAAGAAAAACTAATAATAGTAAAAAGTTGAAGTGATTCCTGTTTTCAGTATCAAAAGAACACAGCACCCTTAGCCCATAAACACAAAAATAATGAGGACTTGATCTTTCCTTTTTTCCTTCCTTCTATTTTCATGTTTCAGAAGCTGAAAGTGCTTTCTGAGCTCTTTGCAATGTTTGTTCAAATTAACAAATATAACAAGAAATAGCCTGGTGATGAAAAAACAAGAACTTGCCTTTCAAGAAAATGCAAGACAATACATATTGCAACTGAAACAAGTCTTGGCCAAGCTACGGGTGAATAGTGAAGGAGGAAGGACTTCTTTAAAGCACAACTTTATCAGGCAAAGTCTGGTGCCTTTCAGATGTAGTCAGGTCTGCTAGAAGAGACCACCTTCCAAATGTAGGACTATGAGTTTCAGCAGAAGGAAACAAAATAACACTGCCTACAAAGGCCTGGAGAAAACAGGTCTGCTGCATTATGGATTATTTCTTAAAATTTTCCAACAGGAAAGCAAAGAGATGAAGGGACAGAGAACTTATTTTTCAGTAAGACACACAAATTTTGCCAACAGATTTTATGGAAGATAAGGGCAGAGAGATTTGGGGAAAAAAGAAATCTAAATCAAGAAGGAAAAGTCCAAGGAATGACAAAGGATTTAGAAGTATGCTTAGCAGAACTGAATCACTGTAATTAAGAGAACTGCTCGACTGCACAAGGTCTTCCAGCAAGAAGACTTCTCACACAGACTTATAACAACACTTTCTCCACTATTGGCTGAATCATAGAAATGACTTCTCCATGAGTTTGTAGCCTAAGTCCTTTACCTGTAGCTTCTCCAACAAATCCATGTTTTGCCTCTTCAGATGATTGTTTGCCCTCTCCAGCTTCTCCAGGGGTTCACCTTCATCACAAGGACTCACATTTTCCTGTAGTTCTTCTTGAAGAACATGGTACTCTACCTCATAGGCATGGAGCTGTTTTGAAATATCCATCTCAAACACCTGCCATGAGAGAAAAAAACATTTTTAACTACAATAGAGAGGACTTATTCCACATGAATATTTGACTAAGAGTCAACTCTTCTGGATTAATGCTTTTTCTGTCCCCTTCAAAAAAGTGTTTAAGGGGATGTCTACAGTAAGAGCATTGTAACATCGAGAGTTGTAGCCATAATAAATCATGGACTTCAGAAAAATTTGGATCATGCCTTTTACAATCACTAAATACCATCTCTTACTAGATGTATCAGCAGGAAAATCTTATTCAATCCAAGAATTTTATAATATGGCCAAGTTTTATGGACTCTTGCTCAGGAATATTAAGTTCAAGACAATACTTTTAAATCTGGGATTCATCAGATCTCTGCCTTCAAAACTGAATCCCTTGACGCCCAGAGCTCATTTACAGACTTCTATAAAAACATTCTGCACAGTTACAGTTTCCATGTGCTTTATCTCTGCATGATGACACACTACTATCTTATTGGGATACTTTAGGGACAAAGCATTGTGAAGACTACAGAACTGAGCCTCTAACAGTGAACGGATCATATGACCCTTATCTGTTTACACATCTAGTCACAGCCTCTCAGCCTCAGAAAATTACCAAAGGTTTTTAGACTAGGATTGGAAGAATGTCTACAGTGACATCAATTTTCTGTTCCTTATCCTAAAGATCACAAATATTCCACCAACACAGACACACAGATTCCCTGAAAAACCAAGTTCTGTATTACTTTCACTGTTCTATTCAAATGAGATAAAACTTTAAATTATGTAGTGTTCAAGGTGGCTAAGTACCATTTTCCTCTACATAGCTACCCAATCAATCACCTGTGTATTACAGATCTGCATGATGTCTACATTTTTCTTTCACTACCCATTATAAGGGGATGGTCCTGGGAACTACCAGAGTGAGATAGCCAAACAACTGTCCCTGCAGCCAGGCTGGGTAGGAACAATAGGATACAGGCAGTCTACACATGAATGCAGATCTGGAAGGCTGCTCAGCATGAGACCACACCACAGGCCAGCAGAGCTGAGCTGACCTGCGTGTAACCACATTCAGCTCTGCAGGCAACATAACTCATTCTTTACTCTATCAGACCTGGCTTTGATCAAAGCCATTTCTACCATGCCCACACAGCACAGCTGCTCTGCAACCCATGCAGTATTAAACTACCATCTCTATCACTGCCAGAATCAATGAGTTGTGAAGACAGACATGAAAGTGCCTGACACAGGTTTAGCACAGCAGTCACAGTCAATGCAATGAGGAAATGAAGATTCACATTGTCTAAAACTGAATTCTTATCTAAAAGCACCTGAAAGATTCAAACCTTAACAAGCCACAGGAATGAGTAAGTGCTCACTCACACACATGGTTTTCTAGAGCTCTTCTGTTATCTCTGAACTACCACCTGAAGGGGGAAAGCTGCTCCCAGGTTCACAATTAAGATACTAGACTGAGGCTCATTCTCAATTTGCAGCTTCAGCGCAGAGGAAGTTTAGGTAGAGAGATGAAGATTACAGCCACAGACAGTATTTCTCAAGAAGGTTTTCGTATCTTCTTCTGAGAAGACTTTTGCTTATACTGTAGGCATGATTCTTTTGAAGTAAAATAAATGGGGGGAAAAAAAGAAAAGTGAAAAACATCCTTACCTGAGTAATAATTTTTTCCATTTGAGGCTTAGTCATATCTGGAATAGTGGTTTTAAGAAAATCAACAATGTTCTCAAAACTCTCACATCCCATTATAGATGTCTCTTGACTGCTAAGTAGGCTCAGTGCTACTTTAAATATGACTTCTGTTCCTTGAAGAAAAATAATGTCTAAAAGAGAAAATAATTACAGTACCTTGAAAATGGGAGCTAGAGTCATTGGATAAATACATATATTTGCTGGGATGTTCTTCTTTGTAATCAATCACAGTGCAGATATATTCAGTTCAGAAGTGCAATGTCTTATTTCAACAAGAGGATAAAGCATATAAAAGAATTTTCTTTCATCTTACAGATGTGAGAGAGCATTAAAGAAAATACTGCATGCTTGTTATGTCTGTAGCAGTTATCTGCAATAAGCATTTCATCACTGTCTGCCACAGACTGTTAACCAACTGCTAACTGGTTTTAAGTGCTCCTGTGACTGAAAAGCTACTGGGGAGCAGATCACAACACAACTGTTTTTCTACAGGCAGAAGCTAGTCCTTAAAAAACAATCATGTCGATTCCATAACGGATTATAATATTTTCAAAATTCATGGCAGTGATCTTACTGGCTATAATGTAAGCCCCAAACTCTTACTTTGAGGTATAATTACATGAATAAGAGAAGAAAGTCTGGGCTCTGCAGGTCAGTAGACACAGACTGTACAGAAATGGGAATCTTGATGACAGTAAATAGAAATTCTGCTTCAGAAGCACTTGCAGTTACTGAGATGAAGGCAGCACATGGGCATTTCAAATAAACCTCCTGAGCTGTCAGCTCTGTCACACCACAGGGTATTTGTTCAGGGCTACACAATTGAAGAAATTCAGTTCCTGATTCTGATACTCAAGAGGTCATCCCTAGCCTAATCCAGTATCACAGGGGCACTAGCACAAGGACACTGATGAGGCAGCCATCTCCCCCAAATGCAGTTTCTGAAATTCCCCCTTCTCAGGTCTATGATGGACATTCTAACAGCATAAATATAAGTATATAATTTGTGACAGGTAGGCAATAGCCATTTGTTACTGGTATATTACAATGGCCCATAAGACACTGAAAATTCAGGAATTCAAAGCATTAGGAAGTAAAACAATACAGTAACTTTGCAATTTTAAAATGGGAACATGCCTTGCTCAAATTATTTACAGAGAAATGACCACCAAACCTCTTTCCTACCTTCCCCCATTCTTAAAAAATTCATTTAGGAAAAAAAACCCCAAACAACAAAAAAGAAAGAAACATGAAATGCTCAAGTGTCCCAGAATTCAGTAATCCCAAATCCCATGGGGAGATATTCACATGACTGGTACACCACTGAAAAAGAGTTACACCCATCATTTGTTCACCCAGACAGCAAAGATTTGCTGTAAATGGAAAAAACCCTGTATAATGGAGAAATCATTGGGTAAGAAAAAATTAAGAACTTAAAACCAAACCCAAACAACCAAAACCTTCTTCCTGCCCCCAAGACAACATGCCACACAAACTGAGAACCTAACACACTCCAGTATTAAAACATGAGACGAAGTCAGGTTGAATTTCTTAAGAAAAGACAAAAGGTGCCATACGAAAACAAAGATCAAAGGGAAAAAAGTATCTGATTTAAGAGGAAGTACCTTATACATGCATTTAGATTCTTGGTGCATATACAAGTACAGTGAGTTTTGCATTAATAAATAACTTTAAAAAAAAAAGGTGCATTACTAGAGATTTGACTAAGCTGGCAGTTCTTATGGATAAGAAAAGAAGACAAAAAACAATTACTTGACATTCTGATACTGTAAACACTACCAGGCATAATCAATATTTAGGTTTCTGTACTACACATTACCTGAAGAGAAGCATATAATGAAAAAACCTAGCTGAATGAAATCAGAGACACACTAAGACTTGGAAATTGTTCAATATATACATGAATACCTAAACCAGCCTTTAAGTTCAAATTTGCTTGAATTTTATTAGAAAGCACTTTAGAATCTGAATTCAGAAATGCATTTTCTTTTTTCAGTTTTCAAGTTGGCCAAAATGAACTTTTCTATAGATATAAACTGAATACATTTGCAACAATAAACTTTCTGCTGTTGAAACTTCAGGAGTCTCTTAGGTAGTAAGAGAAGACATAATTATTTGCTCAAGTCTGATGTTTCAAGGAATACCTTTTGGATTTTCCTCTTCAAGAAGGAGCTGACACCCCACCATGAAAAGTGTTGCTACTTGCTACCCACAACAGTCACCCCAAATGTCCCCAGCATGTAGAAAACTACTGGAGAGTTTCAAAACACAATGGACTGTTTATTATTGCAATAGAACAAACTTTCTTACCAAATACTCTGGCTACAAATCCTAATGGAAACTGAGATGCAAACAGTGTAAGAAACCACGGTGCAGCATAAAGACTGGGACTGATTTCATTTTCTTCAAGATGATTATACAGGTCTCTGTGATAATCATGTAGAAGCCTTGAGAGCTGATACATCTGAATCTACAGTGCATGAGGGGGTTGGGGGGGAAGGAAGTAAAGAAAGAAAAGTTCAGCTTTACTCAGTTTTCCAAATCATTCACATTTCATTTGAGGGAAATTAACTGCAGTACAGATGGCACAGTAAAATGAAGCTTAATTGCTGCCTGGGGCCTCGAGTGGTATCTACTCACATATAAACAACCTGCCACTAATGAATTAAAATCAACAGGGTAGTCAATAACAAAGAACAGTTTGAACCTGATTACTAATGAAGTATCATTTCAGAGTCACAGGCTTAAAGTAAGAAGGGAATATATTGCTCCAACTTTGTGAACAAACCAGAATTTTCAGTCTCACAGCAATGAAAGTACAGGTACCTCCAAGATGTCCAAACTCTCCATGAATTATTTCTGACTAAATTTACACATTCCAGCTTTCATTCTCTGAATTTTGGCCTTATTTTTGCTGCATTTAAAACTCTAGTGGTACAGTCATCACTTTAGACAGTTTCTGTACCCACAGAACACATTTTATTTCCCTGAACACCTCCCAGTGGTCCTGAGGAATTTAAGATACTGGTGCAAAAAGTGTTGCTATACAACCTATAAAAGGTTGCAAGGGAAAATGGTTAAAAGGTGCTATTCATGGCTAAAAATATCACTCTGTGGTGAATTATTTCCTTGTGACACTTCTCTCAGAAAGCAGACATACATTGATTAGTTGTCAGGCCCAATTTTGTTGTAAACAGTGCTTTATGCTTAAGGTGAATCTGCTCCTCAATAAGAAAATGACTCATTACATCCAGCTATTTTCCTACTTCTGGAGTTTATGCTTGTTCTCTACCAAAAGCTGAGAGCCCTTGAAGCTACCTGTTTGTCAGCACTGTGTACATGGAGAGGGATCATTCATTTAGGCAAATCAGCTAAATTTGTGCATGCACTTGAGTCCTTGCTTTAATTGCAAAAGATACCAATTAAGCCCAGTTTGGACAGTGCTAATACAAAACACACATGTGAAGTCACAATTGCATCACAGAGTAGTAAACCAACTGGGATAGTTCATTATGAACTAAGGATCTAGATTACTACTTTTTCCAGAAAACAACTAAAAAATCTAAGACAAGTAAGTTTTCATTATCTTGAAGAATCATCCAACATTTTTCTTCTACAGGAGTGAAGCCAATTCTGCATAAAAGCTTGCTTGCGTTTCCCTACTGTAAATGCAGAAGAATTTGCAATACTCTACTCCTATTAGAAAACAACCCAAATATAGTAAGATCCTCTAAGTCTTCTTGTCTAGTTTGTCTTGATCAGACAAAATTTGACTTTAACAGAAGAACTGCCTAGGAGCAAACTGTGGGAAAAGACAGGCCATTTAATTTAAAAGGCAAACAGGACTACAAGTGGAAAACCTCTCCAAATTTAGAAGTATTCTTACAATGAAAGAGTCACACTCATTTAAACTATAATGTGAAATCCTGGACATGTGAATGCTCTCAAATCATCAGATGCTGGAAGTCTACAACTGCAGTATAACACACACACACTTAGAGAGCATCTACTAGGGAAGAAAACCCCCACAAACATGCATTTATCACACTTTTACCCTCACTGGTTTAGAACGTATTTGTGAGGGGAGATGGAACAGGAGGAGATAAAACAATGATTTTTATGGCTGTTCACAATTCATCAATAACAAACTTGTTATAGCATACTTACATTCACAGTCCTCTATCACTTTTAGAATAAGCACATACAGTTTCTTTAACTATGATCTATTCCATTGCTCTGAACATTTGCCAAATAAGCACCTAAAGAGACTGGTCATGAAAAGTGGGCTGAAACTCTCCCTTAAGTTTTACTTAATAATAACTGTTTGCAGGGAGCATGGGAAAAAAAAAGGAGACTTTTGTATCTGCTGCTTTGTTTTCCTCCTCTGTGGACTATAGAAAACTCATCAGTGGTATATTCCTTTACTATATAAGGGGTTTATAAAATATACTTATTCAAGTCAGTGGACAGTTGCATGTCAAGGTGAAAGATTTCTCAAACTTTAAACCCTGAAATTCATACAGATCTGAAAATTTTTGTCTCCTTCCTAAACAGTCTTGAGTATCTACAGCTAGCTGCTAAATAATATTGCAGAGCTTGCATCATTGCATAAGCTAATTAAACGATTAAAAAGTCATCTGTTTTCTCTCTCTGAGGGTAATGGAGTAGAAGACAATGAGAGAAAAAGAGGTGAAACGATGAGCCAAGGCAGGGCAGCCCGAAGTACAAATGCCTGAGGAATACATTGACTGGCCACTGTGTGTCACTATTGACTTGACTTGGCCTTGCAAGAGAGAAATCTACATCCAAGTGCTCATGGACTGAAGAAAAACAAAATCGAATTAATTTTTAAACTCTATCCACACATGACAAAGCATATCAGTTTTTTTCTAGCATAAGGAAGAGAGCAATGAGGAAAAGAAAAGGAAGGGCAAAATAGCAGAAATCAGAATTTCTGAAGAGGAGATGACAGGGATGTGCAACAGGAAAAAGTCTGCAAGTTTTAAACTTCTCTGTTTGCAAACTGAGAGGCAGAGAGGGGTTTGACAGTAAAATATACATGCACCTTACAACCTCCAAAACAGCATAAGAAGCTTCTTATGGCCCTGGAGAACCTAAGCAAGCCCTGAGAGCTCAAAAGTGATTTAAAACTCTGGTTTGCTCCAGAAGGACTGACTTACCTGTAGCGACATCATGTCTGGCCTGTACTGTTTACGGAAGCCAAGGTCATACATGAGGAATTTCAGCATTTCAAAGGCCTGTTCTTCACTCATATGTAGAAGCAGCACTCCAGCTACAAAGCTTATACCTTGACAATAACCCACTTCTTTGTCCAGCAAAGAGTATGCTTTCAAGAGATTAAACAGTGATAGCTGTCCTGCTCCAAGGTGGGTGGAAAAGTAAGGATGCGTAGGGAATGTCCGTCCTGATGTAAAGAGAGAAGAGTAGTTGATATTCAATTCTTCTAAAGAAAAACCCCAATCTATCTGACAAACAGCATTTCTCCTCCCTCAGACCATTTCTCTTTGCTTTCACGTGCAGTTTGCCTTTAACCAGATCAATCTGTATCTTACCACTGATTTTAGACTGTACCTTTTGATCTCCTTTAATATTCTCATCTGCACAGAACTTGCAGAAGCAACTGCCTGACTTCTCTTTTCAGACAGATGCAGAAGGGCATGAATATGAATGGCATAGCCTAGGAAATCATCTGATTACAGGACTCTAAGTGGCATACACAGAATGTATCCTGGTGACATGGAAAATGGTGTTCATAGAGCAGCATCTATCTTCAGCAACAGCTTCTATTTTGGCTGGTGTGTTTTTCACTCAAAGACCCACAAAACCAGTCAGAAAGAAGAGACTTACCTAGATCTACGAGGATGGCATGCTGTTGAGCAGTCAGTTGTTTCAGAAGTTCTTTGTAAGAGATGTCAGGAGGCTGCTGCTTGTTCGGCAGCCTGTGCCTGACTCGGTGTTGCACAGCCAAAAACTGCCAAATTTCTCCCCGACGACTTTTGGGTACACCTGCAGGTCAGTCAAAAAAGTAAGAGGCCTAAGCAGGGGGATACTTTTAGTGCTACAACAAAAGAATTTGCTTTGTCATAATCTTGACTGAACCACTCTGGATGATCCCTTACGAAGTGAACTCCACTCTGCATTGTGTTCATTCAGTAGCCACAGCTCAGTCCCACAAACTAAACATGAACAACAAACTTAAGAGCAATTACCCTGAGCAGTATCTGGGGCAACTGAGGTACAGATATCCCTTGCTTTGCCACTTCTGAGCTGTTAGCCTCCAGCAGGAAAAGATGCACAACTACACACAGAATGTAGAACAACCTGTTTAGAAAGTCTGAACTAAATTCTCAAGTGTAAAGTACAGGGAAATCCACCTCCTCTTTCCCTTCTCAAAAGGCTGCTCATATCAGTCCACAAACACAGAGAAATACATCTCCCTTCTATTTCTCCCTTTCTATTTGAAAGTCAAAATGTCAATTCTGCTAATACCTTCTAGGTAAATAATTAAAAAGAATGCAAGTTAAAAATACCATATCCTTGTTCCCAATTCTGAACTGCTATCCAACAGCAGAAAATAGGGTATCAAGATAAGTAATTTGTTGGCAGACTTCTGAAGGGCACTAATAGGAACTGCTTTATATCTACTACAATTTACTTTGGTAGCAATTTAAACCTCCCTTCTGTACCACAGCCAGATCAGGCTGAACTGTTTTTCAGCATCTGTAACACAGATACGAGATTCTATGGAAGAGGGCAGAGCAGTGCAATCAGGCCCTACATCTGCATCATAACAAGGCCCCCTGGATACCCTCTTGGCCTATGGCTAGTCCACAGGAAGATCTACTTCAAGACAAAGTCCCCAGCCTTTCACTCCAGGAAATGAAATACTAAGTGACCGTATTCCAGGACTCTCCAAAACTTGGCTCTGATTTCCCTAGGTTTTGGGCACAGACCACAGCAGATGTTATGGTCCAGCCTTCTCAGTAAGCAAGTAAAATCAGAGCATCTGAAACTCAGAGTCAATTGGATCCACTGATCAGAAACCAGAAGTTCAGAGGTGCAGAGGCTCCTAGTTCAATCTTGGATGTAATGATACATGGAAACAAGATGCTACTTTCAGGGGTATGACTGTACATGTTTCTGCATTGCTGACATTGCAAGATGCAGACACAGCAGAACCTATTTTCTGTTTTGCAGGAGAAGGTGAGCGCCTCTGTGAAAAGAAGGCAATTTTTTGCTTCTGGAAGAAGTGTATTGCTGGCAGATTTCTGTTGGATCAGAAGAAAACAAAAAATATCTTCAGACTTCATAGCTGAAAGCCCTCATACATAAATACCTTCTTTTAAAGTGGAATGAATATCTTCCATGTCGCATCGGATTTTGGCTCTGCAGTTTAGTAACTTCTTATCCCAAATATTTATGGCATCTTTCTGACATGTGCCAACTTCATCATAGTCCAGTTTTACTTTTCGTGATTGGAGCTCATCTCTGCTTGCTAGAACATGGAACAAAAAGGAAGAGCACATGGAAAACCAGAATATCAGAAAATTACAATATAACAACAAATGCACAAACCCCATTCAAGTTAGATGTATCTATCCAATAAGCTGACTGGGAATAAATACATCTACAATTCATTAGTTTATAGCTTAGATGGGGACAGTTGTCGTAAGATGCTGCATATAACAATTTAACTTCTCTGACTGGGTCATGAATATTAGCAATTCATGAAGCACATAAAAACATTTTTTAAAGCTTGGGGCAAAAAACCCCACATTCAACAAAACCTCAAAGCACCTGCCCTGCAAAAACACCTTTGATCATTTTGTTCTTGTTTATATTGAACATTACAACTGTTTTAGTATGGAAAGTCCCAAACATATGAATGTTTGTATTAGAGATTTAGGCAAGCAAGCTGAGCAAGTCTTCTGAACTAAAGTCAGTCACACTGGCTCCAGTTCTTACAGGTCCCTTAAGAGAGCGAGAAGAGCTCTGGGCAGTGCTACCTGGCATCATCAGGCTGAGCAAACAGAATGAACCAACATGAGCCATATCCAAAAAGATACGTTTGTGCTGAAGCACAGAACTCTTCATGTAATAAACTAAAAAGCTTTGCTGCATAGGACTACCTGGTGCAAAGTATTTATTACAGTACTTGTGAGACAAAGCTGCATTGTCATCCTGGCATTTCATTGAGAAGCAGCTTTCATTTCCATTACTAAGAAATTAACTCTGGGTATTGTATTATTCATGATGCATGTGCAGAAAAACACTTCAATTCCTCTAACTACTGGTACAAAAAACTGAAATCAAGACTTGTATGTGTCTTAATTTAGAGAGATATGTTTAATTGTCACTGAAGTGGACTGTACATTTCACAACTTGACCTCTGAGCTGCAGTTGATTTTATCCCAAATTTGCCTTGATCTGTGCACAATACTTCTTGCAGAAGCCTCCTTCCTCTTACAAATGTATCCCCTTCCCCACCATCACCTCTAGGTAAAAGCAAACTCTCGCTCACATTTTTATACATCCTGCAAAACAAGACAATCTGTTCCTTCACCTACTCATCTCACTTTGGATAGAGTTAATATTGGATCAGTCCACAGGATCATTGCCTACCCCACTTCAAAAATGACAAATTATTTCCAAAAGCTCTGTTACACCTCTGAGATCTTACCCACTCAATACTACAGGGGCCCCTGCAGAAGCAGGTATTATGCAAAGTGCAGTACACTGCTATAAAAATGTAAATGTGATCTTACCACAGGAATTTGCAGTTCAGCTGGGGCGATTTCAAATGCTACCCTACTGCTCTATGATTTTACCCAAGAATTCTCACTCTTGGAGGCAGCATGCAACTCAAGACAGCAGTAACATACTTACTTCAGTGTGACAACAAACTCCCACGTTAATTGTGCAGTTAACCCTAGCGAAAGCCAGCAAGTTTGCCCGCTGATCATATGTGCCCTACCTACTACCCCATCCTTGGTTGTTTTCAGCCATCCTTACATTTTTCCTAATCACTGCTAGGTGGCCTGCTACTTTTTGCAGCTCTTATATTTCTAGATGACCTACTGGAAAAAGGAGCTTCTAGGTTCTCAGAGAAAAAGAAAGGACAAGAAAGCAAGTTTGCGCAATTGACAGAACTTACCTTCTGTAAAATAAAGAACTAATAGCATTCAAGTCTCCTCGACAGCAAAAGGAATAGGAAAAGAGGTTCTATTAGTATTTTGTACATAAAAGTCAATAAATGGTTAACAGAAAACCATGAGACACAGTTCCACAGCAATTCCAGTCTTAAACCAGTCGAATATATACAACTAATAAATTCACAGCTAGGAACCTGGCTTCAAGTAAAGATATTTCTGCATTTCTGTTACTACATTTCCCTTTCTTGAGATGTACATTTAATTGTAGGCTAGGATGCCAAGAACCACCTGAACTAAGGCTTGTTTGGAATGTATCAGCTCTGCACATGTCCTGTCCATAAAATGGCCCATGTTAGAACACAGGAAGGAAACCTAGATAGGTGCTAGAAAGTTTACTTTTCACTCTTTGAAAATAAGATGATGAATTCTAGCTAGCCAGAGCACCACTTTCACTAGCAGTACTTACGAACCTGAAAATAAGAATGGAGACATGCTCCTTGGAGCACAAACCAAGAATGTGGGCTGGCAAATGAGTGCCAGTTTGGCATCTCCACTGCCAACACTCCTGTTTTCACCACAAATGATCTGGTAGGAAGAACCTAATTTCTACATATCCATTACAGAATGGAAGCAACTTGTAACTGAGTCTTAAAGGAACTGGACTGATTTACCAGTTTTCAGTACCCTTAGCCACACAGGATGGGTATAGCAAAGAGTTTATCCCTCAGCAGCTTAAAATAACGGAGGGAATAACATGAAATTAGTCACCCGGGCAGATCTCCAGCTTCCTCACCCCACAACAATAGACTATTTGCTAAAAGGGTTTCTGAAATGAAGATTTTGGCTGAAGTTCTCTCTAGATGTTCCCTATGAATCTAGGAGTTTCCACAGAACTGTGTGTCAACAGGGAGACAAAATGTAGAGAGAAATGGCACCAAGAAATACTCTACGTGTGCAGGAAATACATTCAAGGATGTATGCTTGGAGGAACATGGGAAAAACTTCTGTCCTGATGTTTTTCTTTCCTCTCCCTGCCTTCTCAGTAAGCTAGTCCAAAGAAGGCCATAAAGTTAACTGACCTTAACAAGATCAGTATGTTTTGTCTGAAGACTCAGACTACCGTATAGGTTGTACAGCATAAAGGAGAAGATGAAGGCAGCAACTGCAGAGAGGACACTTGGAATTTTCAACTTGCACCAAAAGCTTGCTAGTCTATTATACTGAAGAACTTCTATATGCTAGGACAGACATTGCATCCTATCTTTTATTTGTGTGAGTCTTGACCAATCATAATAAAGTATCTTAGCCAGAAGCTCAGGCAACTGACAATCAGAACTTTAGATCAACTTTAGATCACTCACTAACAGCACTCAATTTTCAGTGTACAGTGCTCATGGTTCCAAAAAACAGAACTTTCTGACATACCTCAAGAGCCAGTTGCTCAAAAATCATATTTGGATTCAAGCATTAATAAATTACCACTGTGACGTGGTTAATGAAGAACAAAAAGCCTGGAGAGAAAGGCCATGAGCTGCAAAGGACTGAAACGAGATAGAAAGGGTAAGGTTTACCATACCTAAGTGTTCACACAGCTCCTGTTCTCCTCACTCCACATTACAACTCCTGGACTCAGACAGATACAACAAAGACTGTAGCATCCTTTGTCTAACATGCACTCAAAAAGAGAAATTAATCACTTTCTTCTGTCACTAAGATTACTCATTTAAAGTCAGGTAGACAGAGAATCTGGTAGACTGTGAGACAGGACTAGGAAAACACAGGTTTTTTTCTAGTACTGTTAACTGAAAAGTTACAGAACCACATCTCTGAGGTGCCCAACACCAGAACAGTTTTCATCTTCAGGCAGCAGAATCTGCAATAGCTTTTAGGGGTATTTTCTAAATAGCTAACCTTCCAGCTTCTGGTTTTCTTTTTCCATTCGAAGTAACAGAATTTGTTGATGGATGGCTTTTCTCCACAGACTTTGTAGTTCTTCTGAGTTTTTCCTCTCTCCAGTTTTATCTGGACCATCCTCATTTTGCAAAACTAGAACAAGAGGGTCCTCCTCCAGGGGCGGAGCAAGGGGGGATAAGGGTAACAATTCACTTCCATCATGACCATCTGCAAAGAATCAGAAAGCTATTACAGGAAACTCAGATTGTTTGACATACAAAAATCTATGTCATAGCAGAACAAAAATAGCTGTGTTTCACATTCAGCAGTGAGTTGCTGATTCCAAAGACAGAGAAAATGCAGTTCAACAGTAGAGTTAAATAAGTGTTTTGTTTACATTAAATAAATTTATATTAAAATGAAATAGAGCTAAATAAAGGGTCATCCAGTATTTCAAACCTTTCCCCTGCCAGCTCCTTCCACAGGCCCTACAATGAAGCATTTATCCATAAAGTCTCCTTTACAGCTGAACTTGTTTACTGCTGTGATTTACCACGGGTTCTATATAAAAAGCAACCTTTTCCATCTGCTAACCTGCACTATAGAGAGTGCTATAGCACTTTATTCTCACTAAACACTGAGTTTGTCATTTGCCTATGGTTTTGAATTCTGCCAAACAGGACTTTATCAATAGCATGATTTCAGCTATTTCAGAGGTTTCTACCTTAAATGGCTTAAAGCTGTAAGAATTATTAATACACTCAAGAGGTGCTATGTGCACCACAAGGACACGACATAAAATTTACCATTTTCTGCAAATACTCCTATTATGTACACAGGCTAGGATAAAAATTTCCTAACTGCTAAAAAGAGTATCTTTGTCAGCAAGAGACCTGTCTTAATTTCCTTGCTATCTGCAGCAGCTATGGCAGATTGCAATTCATTTGATTTTGATGCCAAAGGCCTCTCTTCAAAGCAACAAAAACCTAAATAGTCTGAAGCCAAATGAGCACAACTGATCTCTGGTGAGGTTCTAGCATGAATATTGTACCACACTGAGTCCCTTCTCCCTTTCATATTATCACATGTTGCAGTTCACTACAGTATTAAGTAACAACTGCTTGTTTATTTTCTTTAAAAGCACACACAGACCTGGATGCTGCATCTTGGAAGGAGATTTATTCATAGGTGAAGCTACCTGCAGGAATATTCTCCGCCGCCAGGAGATGCGGCGAGGTGTGAGCGTGGCCCCCACAGCATTTAGAGATTCACTGCTGCAGAAGGTTGATGTTCTTTTCTTTCCCTCCCCATCACTGAAGGAAAGAAAAAGCAGATGGGGTATTTAAAGTCAGTATTCCTTGTAGGGGGGGAAAAAAAAAAATCTTTATAAACTCTGTCTAATGTATAACCAAACCTGCAGGAGCATTTGAGGGGAAGCTTAAGAAGGCAAAGCATGCTGTGTGTGAGCTTCACCTTGAATACTCAAGTGCCCAATTGTTTTCTTGTAGCACAGTGCTGTGAAGTTTGCACTATATACCACCAGGAAGCATCCATAGCATTCATACAGGGCTTAGCTGGAAGCTTAGAATAAAAGCTTAACTTTTGGAGAAGCTAAGAGAGAAACATGGTAATACTTAGCCTCTAACTTTGACAGCAATGTGTTTTGTTTTGCCATACACAAGTCTTCTGGGAGCGATCTGATGTAACACCTCTAAAAGCAGAGATGGTGCTCCAGTGGAGCACAACACTCCATTTAGTGCCATTTTAAATGTCATGCTGAGCTCACAGGTGAGTGTTTTATTGGAGACAATATTCTGCCTTCTCATACAGCCTCTTTCCTAAGCTTCAAGAAGTGGATGCTTCACTTGGATAAATGGGGACAGATGTCCTCATGTTTCATCAGCATCTCCAGCTGTAGGAACAGAGCCCCTGCAAACAGAGGGCAGATCTTCTCTCCAGCTGCCATGTAGAAATATAATTACACATTAGTTTTAATAATATTTTATGCTGCTGGAAGAAGTAAGGAAAGGATAGAGGAAAGCTTTACTGGGGGGACACACCAAGCATACCTTTCTACTGACTACTGCCAGAGAAAAAGACATTTAGCTGTCATAAGTACTTGATCCACTTTCAGAAATATTTCAAAATTTTGCATTTGTGGTAGTAAATTACGTGAACAGATATTATATAGCAATGGGTACATTGATTATCTGCCACAAATCCTTTCACATAACGTCAACAGCACAATTACAAGCTTTTAGGAAAAGAGCATCAAACAGGGGGAGCTGTTTCTGCAGCTTCACCTTCAATACAGGGAATACTGATATATCAAAACAGTAGCCACACTTAAACCTTCATCCTGTAACAAATTTCCATGCTATAATGCAAGGATCCTAAAAAGTTAGATGAAAGGAAAGCCCAAAAGCCCAGCATGTTCACTATGATTTTAGTGTTAAGGCAGTTGCAGATGATTGCAGTTTGTCAGCTACAGTCCGTCCCCCCACATCTGGCTTGCACAGGAGAGATCTGCAAGGGAGGACTACGAAGTTTCAGCTATACCAGTCTGCCAGCTACACTATCTTAACCCGCACTTCATAAGGAATACTCTGTGCTGAATGAATGTGCCAAATTCACCAAGCTAGAACCAGCCTTTCTGCTGACCAAAGCTGTCAGGATGTTAATGATCTACAACAGCTCCCTGATATTCGTAAGCCTGAGTGACCAACTGAACTCACTATCATACCAAGGTATAAGACCCTCCTTTCATATCCTGGTGGAGAAATAACCATGACTTCATATTCACCTACCCAGCACAAGGCTCTCCTCTAAGAACAGTGCTACTGGTTGGGAGCCCTGAGTAATACATAGTCTGAAGTGTTCTCCACTCCTGATTTAGCTTCTGCAGTGCCTCAGCTCCCTATGCATCACACTATTGGAGGGTGGCCTTAGAAGATCCCCATGTTGCATTAACCTAAACAACAGCTGTAACAATCTTCTTTATCTAACTCCGTGTCTGAGGTAACCACTGCCTCTGGTAGCCAAACACAGACTACATAGACTATAACACTAATTCTGAACCTACAGGTGCTGTTTTTCAAAGGTATTTCAGTCCAAAGGCTCCTGGAAATGGGATGCTGACTTTGGATATATATAATTCTAACTTACGTTTCTATAAATAACTGTAACAGAACTACCGCTTACTGTTTCAAGTCTTACATATCATCACATGTTATAACACAAAAACTGAGTCATTCCAGGGCTTACTAAACAGATGCTATATAACAAAGGAATGAAAACTTCCTTTCTACAGCTACTTCAGCTACTGTGCCTCTAGACAGTCCTAGGAATACTGTTCAATTTACAGTAGCAAAATTCACAGAAAAGTCAGAATAAGGAGGTGGCTATTTTAGGGTGTGAAACTAAGTTGTTTACACCATTTGAGTCATGGAGTTCACATTGGGATGAACCAATCACGTATGCTACCTCATGAAGCGTGCAAACCGTACAGTTCTGAGGACCCGTATTCTGTTGTTAAAAATCCTCTCTCCACAAAAATCCCCAGTCATCTTAGGCAACTAATATTAATCATCTCCTCTTTCAAAGAGCTGTCTGATAAGTGATTAGAGGAAAACTTCTGCAAGTCTCAGAAACACACCTTGTCATATTAACCCAGGAAAACACTAAGACTTAGGAAAGGGAGGGAGCAAAGAAAGTTTCTTCATTTCAAGACAGACAACTCCTAGCTTAGTATGAGATCTGAAGGTGTGAAACAATACCCTACAAAGCAAAAGCAGGAAGAAGTCAGAGTAAAATGGTAGTGTCTCCTACCCTAAAGAAAAGATTCAGGAAGTTGGTGCAAAAACCAGTTTCTCTAAACAGGGTGGGGGTAAAGAAAAAAATTAGCTATCAGCTCCCAGCAAAATGAAGAGGTTTATTAATGTGAGTGGAGAGACTAAGAGCCAAAGCATCTCCAAAACAAGAAAAACAACTTCTTAAATAGAGTTCAGTCATTGCTACTGAAAAGCAGAGCAGAATTTTCACTACCACCTAAGCAGACATCTACATGGGAAATGTGCTGCAAGGTCACCTAGCAGAAGAATCTCTGGAAAAAGATGACAATGTAATACTCTGTATTTAAGACATATGCATCACAGCTCAGTTTGGAGAATAATGGGTCTCTGTAGGGCTACTTAGCCTACGCTTCTGACCCAATACAGAAACCAAAATGCATTTAGCAGCTTGTATACAATAAAAAATGAACAGCTGTAAATTCAATATAATGCCTCAAATATTTCAGTCTGTACTTTTATCCTTAAGCTAGTCCAAGCAACAACCCAAGTACTCAAGAGTACTGATCATCTAAGGTTTTATCTCTGGTTTTAACTGCAACTCGGTTTCACCCGTTCACTATTCTATCAGATAATGCATAGCATGAAGATGAGACAGCTACTTCAGAGGAAGAAAAAAAAAAGAGAAGAAAGAAGAAGTCTCAAAAAATTGGTCAGATTACAAATATGCTTCTTGCTTGGTTTTAATTAGCTAAATCTCTTTCCAGAACTGTTCTTTAAAATGTACCCGAAGACTGATATTTAGAAACCACAATGCTATCCCCTTTCTTGTGAACTCTTTACATAATACTTACCTGAATTATTTTTCACTTGAGTCCATGAAAGCCAACTGACTTGTGAATAAATACTGTTGTTGTTCATGCCAAGACTTGTATTTTTCCCCATTTTGCTTTCATTTCAACTTCTCTTCTTGATTGCTCTAAGTAGCAATTGAATCAATGCAAGCTACTTTGCAATTTGGAGGCTGAGACAGTACAAAATCCCCCAGATCAAGTACAGAATTCAACTTCCCAGCACTTCAGCTAGCAGAAGCCTGTACGTAAGACTAATACATGAAGCATTCCTCCCATCTGGGAAGAAGAAAAACCAGTTTCTATCAGTTTACACCCCTCTATTCATTCTCACTCCTGTCATATATTTTTATTCTGAATAATTACTTTCTGCTATTTTGTTTAAAGAATATTCTCAAGTAGTTTACTTCCTTCATGAGACATGAAGCTGTTTTTAAAAAAAGGAATCTGCTCAAATTCAAATTCAGCTTAAATTATCCTTGCACAGCAATGTAATGAACAGAGAAACTGTGGGCTATCAAACCTATGCTGAAGGTTGTTCCATTTTTAAAAGTGCTGCTTTTACGTTTATATTAAAAATCCTTGTTTACCTCTATGTTGATCAGACCTTATTTTTACTCCTTATCTGCAACTCTGTTCAATATTGAATGCTGCACAGCACACTTGTCAAAAGTCAAGACTGTGTGGAGATCATTTCCATCCTAGCCTTCTCTCCAGAGAAATGTATTGACAATGCCATAAAAACATTCTGAAGGCACCTAAAAATATTACAGTGATGCCAAAATTTACTATACTGTTTATTCCTTAAAGAATGGAACTGTATGAGAAGCTTCCAACCCAAACCATTCTGTGATTCAATAAAAAAACCCCCAAAAAAACAAATGAAAACAAACAAACAAAAAACAACCAAAAAAACCCCAACAAAAAATCCTATGCCATTCTACAGCATTCTCTTTGCATAGGCCCATCTGGCTGCTACAATTCCAAAATCTTTCTACAAAGAATTCCAGCTGAAACTGTCTCTGCTCCTTCACACTGAAGATTGCCAGAACACCAATAAAAGCTGCCTCCTGCATCATGTGTAGTCTCAAAGCTACATGATAAAGAAGTGAGACTCTACAGAATTTTTCCCTGGCGCAACAGGAATTCCACACTTCGTGAATGCACAGTAACCATGATTATTCTGGAAAATGCACTGAAGTTTTAATTAGGGTTCCTAACAGTCAAACAGTTTATAGTTTGCAGATTGCAAAGCTTAATTCCAACCTAACATATACTCACTCATATGAGAACACTAAGAACACCTCACACTGATCCTACTGGCATAGATGGTGGTCCTCTCTGAGATAAAAAACAAAAGGGAAAAAAACCCAACAAACCAAAGAAGAAGCCTACAAGAAAAAAACACTGTAAAAAATTAGAACTTCCTCTCATTCCTAAACCTGACGGCATGACGTACATTCGCAACTTTTGACCACCATCAATTGGACAATATATTTCATTCTCCATTAGCCAGATGAAGTGGATTACCTCAGTGACCCTCATCACATCAGCAGTATTCACTTGGCACTTCTTTCTGACTATATTTGCCATATTCCCTCCACAAACCCAACTAGATGCTAACTGTACACTCTTGCTACTGCAATTTCCTCACCATGACAGTTCAGGCCCAGTTGCTCCCAGCAAGACCTATAGCTAATGATCCCATTTTCACAAGAGTCCTCATACAAATTAAAGACCAAATTGTATCAGGAATGTGTATACTGTAAAACCTAAGTGGAAGCATGGTGGTCTTCTGGGAATTACGCCTTGAAAATCTCCCCACCTTAAGAGTTCAAAACTCCACTACAATGAAACACAGTATCTTGACCTGCCTGCATAACCAATTCCAAAAACAGTATCTCAGAAATTTCAGTTTGGAATTATGTGGCAATAAAGTACAGTTTTCATACAATACTCAATCCTTCATTCTCCAGATCCAGAAAGCTTGGTTTAATGGTGTCCACTGCCTGTACAAACTGACCTGGGCATTGGTTCAGCTTGGACCAAGTCTGCTATCTAAAGGGAATACAGAAATAAAGCTGGAATGGAACCCAAAATAGAGTGGTCTGTAAGAGACAGGTTTGGGGGTTTTTTTGCCACTTCTCATACCTTTGCTTCTTCCCAAATCCTCTTCAACTAGAAGTTGTTTGTTAATTCTCTCTAAATGTCTCACAGTTAGTATCACTCAGTTAACTTGGTGTTTCCCCTTTCTCATGCACAGGCATCCCACATTAGTACTGTACACTCTTCACACTGCTCTTTTCTTATTTTCACATGCCAATGATCATGGCAACACATGCTGGTTTGCGTTCAGCAGAGAAAGCGTTAAATTGGCATAACACTCCTAAAATCCACTGCATTTCACGTGACAAATCAATGCAGCAGATTTGCAACACGACAACAGAAATAGGTTAATAGCTGCTAGGTGTCAGCATAGAAGCCTCTGTTTTTAACAGGCTTTTTTGTCCAAAAGCCCGCTTGCCCACTTGCATCACGGAAGTCTGTTAGAAATGCAGGAGCACAAGGCGGAGTGGGAGAGATGCCATGTGCTGCATTCCACTGGGAATCCTGCTGTTAAGCTGGTGGCACTGGAGAACTAGCCAGGAGACAATGCTCTCACCTCTTGGAGAGGTCACTTTCTGAGTGCTGGAGCAACCTTCCTGAGCCCTGGTAAAAGCTTTTCAGGAAAGAAGGGGCAGAGAGAGAGGAGGGGAGACCAGGTGACGCAGATTCACTCTCACTGAGAGCGCGCCGAACCCCGACCACAGGACTGTGCAGGCAACAAGAGAACACAGCAGATGGGTCAGCATGGATTTGGATACAACAACAAAACCACCAGATTAGAGACACTGGCCAAATACCTCATCTTGGCTTACATTAACTCTGTTTCCCAGATGATAAAATATACCATGTGCACTCCTCGGCAGCTTCCCTGAGGATATTGATTTTGCTGTTACAGCTGATTTCTATTTAAAAACTTTTCAATGACATTGCAGAACAGGGAGACCACCTTATTTCTTTAGCTTTATTTATTCTCAAAGCAAATTTAGAAAAAATAATCTCTTAAACATTCAGAAAATATCTTTAGAAACCTTCTTCCAATAATATGAACCTCATTGTTTCTTCCCCTTCAGTTTTCTTTTCCTTTTGTAAACAACACATTAGGAAGTAGAGATTATTTAAATACAGTCTTTCTGGACAAATTTTTGTGAAATAATTAAATTAAGAAAGGTAGTCCTACTACACAGTTACTACTTAGCAGTAGTAACAAGTATTGGAGGGGACATGAAAACTAATTCAGTTTCTTTTGCTTAACATTTATGACTAACCCTCAAAAGGAAAGAATGAAAAATCTCAGCCTAGAACCACGCTGCTGCAAACTGTTTTGACTAAAAATCTGCTGATGCCACTTAATCAGTGACTTCTTACAAGTTACTACAAAGAAATATAGTCAGCAAGTCCTTCACTTTGAACTGTCAGGGTTTCCTGTTTGCATACAACACGGGCAGTGGGAAAAAAGTTTATCTCAGTAAAAAACACATTATCTCTATAGAAATACTACTTAACAAAGGCTAGTTTCTTACCCTTCACTCCATTCCATTCTCTCAAAACAGAATAAAATTTTTTGCCCTCCTCTACTAGGCTGGTGCAGCATTCACACTGATATTTTAATGTAGACATCAAACAGCTGACAAATTACTATTTAAAGCCATTTTTAGAAAAGAGCCCACAAAAAGTACGATTATAGCCAAGCACTGAAACAGACAATAGATTGGAGAATGTGATCCTCCAACAGAAAAAAATTCGGCTCATCTGGACCTGAGTAAAGGGTTTGGAGTTTGTATAGTCACTTACTCCAGGTAGCCAGCAGCCCAGAAGTAAAAAAGAAGGTACAACCAAAGAAGCCCACAATGAACTCTGGGGACTTCTTCTGCTGAGTGAAGGAACTCCTGAAGGAACAGTGTTCCATATGTTAACAGTGGGAGAGTCTCCAAAAAGGAAGGAGAAAGAAGTTACAGAGGGAAGCTACAGAGGGAAGCTCTGGAGAAAGGCAAATGGGAAAATCACATGCCTCAGAGTTCAGTGGATGTGTTTAATCCTTTTGTCCTTTTGCAAGACTCCTCACCAGTTTTAAATCTGGACAGTATCTCTGTGAGCTTTGACCAACACAGCTACAGACACTTGAAGCTGTCGGTGCCTTTTTCATCCTGGCATAAAAGTTTCAGGCTGCCATCTCTGCCGTTCAAAGCACGGAGGCCCTCTTCTCCAAAGGGTCTGACTACCAAGACTGCCAAAAAGGCTCAGCTCAGAGGTAACAAATAAATAAATAAACAGATTGGTGCTGGCATCCAGCCAAATCACCAATTTGATGTACTGATGCCTCCCCCGAACCACTAATTCAGGGGTTATTGAGTTACTGCAAAGTACCAAACTACTCAGAAGCAGAGAAGATAGGCTGAGAATAAATAAATAAATGAACAAACCAACCCCGGAGAAGTGCAGAAACCAATCTGAACTAAGCTCCTCACATACTTTGTCAGAAGCAGGGCTGTCGCAGCCTCCGCAAGGAGGGCCGCGGGTGAGGCTGGAGCACGGGAATGGCAGGGGACCGCGGGCGGGTGGCACGGCATGCCCCGACTCACCTTGCCGCCTCCACGCAGTTCTGCCGCAGCAGCGGGGACCGGGCGCTCTGGGACCTCCCGTTCTGGAAGGTTATCCTCCGTCTGGCACTGGAGGGCGGGTGGCTGAAGGTGTGCGCGCGCCTCCTGAACTGAGGGGAGTCCGAGCCTTCCTCGGGAAACGTCTGCCAGGCCGAGGACACGGGGGACGCTGGAGGAGTAGCCGGCGGGGAATCGCCCGGCGAAGTGTCCTGAAAGGAAGTGCTGGCGGAATAAGGCCTGAGGCTCTGTGCCCTACGAGATCTCTCGCTTAACCCACGGGCCGCCAGCACCAGGGCACCAAAGCCTCTCCCCCTTCTGGGTCACAGCCTATTGTATGCTAATATCACCCAAACCAGACATCCTTTGATAGTTCACTCCAAACCAGCAGCGTCCTTCTTCCAGAAAGGGAAAGCAGAGGGAGGAATAAAAATGTATACGCAACACAAACAACATACTAATTATTCCAGGCATCCTCTCACAGGGACTGGCATTCCAGCTACCAGACTTCTGTCTCTTTCGGGAAAACACAGGAATGGAAAAGACTAGGGAAACTGCTTTTAGCTAGTTTCCTCGACATATCGCGAGCATACTTCCTGTACCGTCACAGCAACATCCTGGAAGAGAGACTGTTATTACACAGCCAGTTTATGAGTAACTGTAGCAGGAAAACCATAACAGAATCTTCACCTCCTGGGAAAACCAGTAACCAACCCTCATGTGAGGTAAAACTTTAAAAACAGGAAATAAAAAGAAAGTGAACAGAGTTCCGCCTTCTTGCTACCATACAGCATCCCCAACAGCTGGGCTCAGGTCAAAAATTCTTACTTCCCTAAAGCAACTATTACTTACAGAAAGGATTCTTCACCTTCAGAGCACTTCCTTTTGTTGAGACATGACCTTACTTAACTACTTCAGTAAAACAAGGCAGAAACCTGAAATTCCTTGTTTTTTGTAAAAGCAAGGGAAGTGTAGGAAAAAAGGACTGGCAATCAGATTAAAGCCAAAGCTTCAGGTCAACATAAACCCCAGCTTTCCTACACCCTCTGCCTCCCAATGGAAACATCTTTGAGTTTTCTAAGTTGATGTGCTTTGTTCTACTTCCTTCAAATTAAAGCAGAGTGCCGTATTTACGCTTCACTGACACCTGTGTATGAAAACACCAGTTTAAGCTAAGCTCTTACATACTCTGTCAGAAGCAAGGCTGCTGCAGCGCTCAAAGCTGTCCATGCTTCCCAGGCGGCCTCGCATTCTGTTGGCTCCCTGCAAGAAAAAAGGCAAGCAATTTAATCATTTAATCTGGTCTTTTTCCTCTTTTTCTGAAGGTTAGGCAAAGATGACACCACCTCTGCAGGTGAACATGGGACAGTTCAGGCATGCAACACGTCTGACGTAAGACCACAGATCATGGGTCAGGCACCGGACTTTACAAAAAATGACACCTTTAAACTGGTCAAACTGTATCTTCTCCTGCAGTGCTCCCAGTTTTAAACCTGCAGCTCTATTGTTTGAGGCAAGTGAGTATTTCCTGACTAGACCGAGGCAAAGTAGCTAAGTTGGCTTAAACAGCTGAGTTCAAAAAACTCCAGACTTCAGTACTGTGCACACACTGCTCCTGATGGATGCACCTGACACATCACCATCCCATGAGACACAGTTTATCTATACCTAAACATTTCAGACAAATTAAGTCCACCTGAGCAAAAGGAGTAAAAGTACTAAAACTGGGAAAAAATGCTCTCTTGGCAGCAAATCCAGCCAAATACCACCAGACAAGACAAGACTTTTCATTTATAATGCAGATAAACCTGATGCAAATTTGCTAGAAATTTATGTTAAAGGATCTTTGCTGAATCTGTAAGTGTCCTTTGGTTTCACAAGGAAAGGCAATAGATCTGCAACACTTTTTACTACCTTTCACTCCTAATGTTAACTCCCTGGTGATGTTTGCTGTTGGACACTTCTGACTGCTGAAGCAAGTTGCTTTCAGTACTTTATCAGGAGAATAATAGCCTAGGTTTTAGGAAAACTATAGACAGAGCTCCTCTTGATATGCTTGCAACTCCAGGGGAAGTTTTGTCAACATCATCAGAATTTACTTAGCCTACTTTTTCCTGGTAAGAGTTATTTCCAAGACTTGGAGTGCCCTTTAAGTACATTATCCCACTCAAGCACATTACCAATAAATACTCTGCCTGAAGTATCTCTTCACTGAATCTCCCAAAAAACCACAAGCAAAGTATAACTTGGAAGTTTCTCACTACCTCTGAAAACACACAATTTTAGCACCGTAAAAAAGACTTTTTCATTAAGAAAGAACAAGAACAGAAGAGGTTAGTGCAGCATGGACTGGATGAAGTCCGCTCAAGAGGTCAAAGAAAGGTTATATTTATTTCTCTGAAGTACCTCATTAGGAAGCCTGTTTTTGGTTCAAACCTCACAAAAATAAGATCAGTCCAGCAAAACAAACAAGTGAAGAAGTGACATTCCTCTGGGACTATGTGAAGCCAGGGCACAGAAACCAGCATGTTTCCTAAGGCAAGTAGTGAGTGGCTTAAAATGTCCCTTGATGCTATTTACCTAGCTAAGAAGCCATCCAGGTAAAGTGCTCCTAGAAACTGGTTACATACTCCTTTCTTTCTAACTTTCCTAAGATTGAGGCTGTCTAAGACTCTCCCCAACTTATACTGACTTATACTGACTGCCAAATGCCACCTTAAAACAAAACGAGTATAGATTCTTTCTTGGTCACTTTGTTACTAAATGTACTTTTAAATAAAGATGGCAACTTATGCATAATTAGCTCTATTGCATCAATACCATCTGCACCAGGCTTAAGGAGAGGAAAACCCACTACACCAATAGGTATTAAGTGATTAAATACCTTTAGGAATTAACCATGATCCATTAGGCTTGTTGCAATAGCCTGATGAAGCCTAAGAACTACTGAAACAGTCATTGCATATCACATCTATGACATAACACACAGCACATCTGCACAAAGACACTTGTATGTACCTGCTTTAAACAAGTAATTAGTGCTTGAGCTGCACTCTAAGTAATTTTTCTTGGTCTTGCATTGTGATTGTGTAACCTTTAAGTGGATCTGCAAGGATGAACCCCTGATGTGTATCATGACTCACTGCAACATACTGCTGTTCCTGATCTACCGTGCTGTCAGGTTAAAGGTGAGACAAACCTTTCTTAAAATCACAAATCCGCTTCATAAACAGCAAACTTGAAATGGCCCTAATTGAGATTCAGGTGTCCCCTTCTCTTGAACTCAATTATAGGCTGTGGTAGATCCTTACATTAAAATACGCAGCATGTCTCAGTGGCCCTGGAGAGAAGAAATACACTATACCAAAAAACCCCTGACATCTATTCACAAGAAACTTCCCTTCAGAGACTTCAATTCAAGCAGTGTATTTCCTCCAAAATGATTTTTCCTTGACATGACTGGAGTGCCAGCATAGCTGGGCATGCTTTGCTGAGTTATTTCAGTGATATAGGCTTCTTTCACAGCCACCACAGGGTTAGTGACCCACCACCAGAGCTACATCACTTGCCAGTCACATGTCCCTTAGATGTGGAAAAGAAACCAGACTCATCAAAGGCACAACTGTAGCTGTCACCATGTGATGATATTCCAAACTGCTGAAATTACCCAGATCTTCTGACTGCTATCACTCTTTTGCTCTCTTTTGCATACATTCTCTCTTTCTCCCTCTCCATATTCACACCAAGTCCCTAGTTTGTAAAATCTGCTACACCACAGAGGTCAAATTTGACCAGGAGAGTTTTACTGCTAGTTTCAGTCCTAGATCAAATTGACACCTACCTGTAAGTTCTGAGGATTCTCTCTGGCTAAGACTTATCTGTTTCCTTTACAGGGAACATCCGTAGCATCCTACATTTGTAGGTTACTTTATGAAGTGTCCATGTAAGCTGCAGGACAAGTGCATCTTAGTGCTTTTAAAGTTACTAGCAGAAGGAATTTAATGTCACTGGTCCAAATTATCCTGTACTCACAGCTCATGACATTTCCTCTATAATGACACACTGGATCCTAGGCACACAGCCTTCTTGAGATACTTCCCTATATGCCTCTTCTCTGACTCACCCTTCTGAGCAGGGGACACTAAGCAAAACTTGCCATTCAGACTTCTTTACTAAAAGACTACTTAATGTAAGAGAGTTTCAGTGATAATCTGCAATTTCACATCGTATCTGGCTAGGAACATTAAAATGAAGATCAACCCACTTTTTAAGACTATTGCTTTTGTTTCTCCCTGCAAAAGGAACTTTGTTACTACATTTTAAAGATTCTTAGTGCCTAATATGAGCAATTTTAGCTATGAGCTGGAAGGCATTACTTCTCAGAACAGAAAGATTTCCCATATATGCAGGCACATTTACTTACACTGTGAAAAACCAGTAATGTCTCTTTATGGGATCATGCAACCATCCTGATTAAATTTTATTCTGAAGCAACACATCTGACAATACTCAGCTCACTTGCCACCTACAATGAATGTTCGTTATTCAACATATTCATCTTTTTTCCCTTCAGTATGTGTGGCCTTACTGCAAACTTTCTAGTACAGTTAAGACACAATCAACCCAGCTGTAACTCACAGATTTCACAACGGGGATATTGCTTCATTAAGCATTTATCAGACTGAGGACAAAACAAAAGAAAATCTGATAGGTCTTTATTGTCAAGGGTATTTGGGACAGCTGATGGTAATGAGTTGTTAAACTTACCCTTGAGAAGATATTTTCCAGAGAGCTAGTCAAGGATTTCTTGGCCTTGTTTTTCAGAACGTCAAGTTTAAACCTGCCACCACTGGTGGTGCTTTCTGGAATCGCACTGTTAGAAATGACCTGTTGAAATGACCAAGGACACTATTCACCTTTGCCAATTCTTTTTTTAATTGTGAAGACTATTTCCAAAGACTAGAGCTGAACCAAGTTACATAAGAAACAAAATACCCTTGGCCTTATTAAAAAAACCACCACAAACACACTACCCTCCTTCAAAAAAAACAAACCTCAAACAAAAAAACAAAACAATCTCCCAAACAAACAAACAAACAAACCCACCATTAAAGGCACATTCCATCCCCAAAGACAATATTGTAAAAGCATACCAATTTAACAATACTGTTGCCCATCTCCTTTGCAAGGCAAATTCATAGTTTAAACTGAAACAAATGCCCTCTTCATTCCTATCCTCCCTAGATATTATTGCTTGGGAGTGGGGATCAAAGGGGAAAGAAAAAGAAGAGTTATCCTCACAACATAAGGAAATATAGACATAAAAGTAATTGGTTGTCTTTCTTTCTGTCCTGTCCCCTCAACTTATAAAACCCAAACAAGCCACTACAAATTAAATCAGATTTCTTTTCCTGTACAGTCCTTTCTTAATTACAATACCCAGCTTCAGCTACTCCTGAAGAAATCTAGCACTGATCCTACTAGCAATTAAGACAGCATTTTAAGAGGGTGGGAAGAGGGAGAGAAATAATACAAAACCAAGCTTTACCGATGGTGCTTCACCAATGTGGATGTGCGTTTTCTGCTTAGTCTCACAGAGCTGACGGAGATGTAAGATCACAAGTTCATTTTCTTCCTGGTCATTGTCAGGCTTCATTTTCTGTCAGTAACAGCAAAGAAAGGAGTTTGTCTTTCAAGTCATGATTTGCTTATTTTTCTTCCTATGTAGGTATTCTTTAAAATTAATATACTGGTACCCCAAACGCCAGAGTGCACTATGTTGAATTGCAATTCTGTCTGTGTGCCTTCACACTCCCTAGCAAGATAGAACAAAAACTGAAAAATGTTACAGGCTGTAGAGAGAACGGAGTCTTATGCCCATACATTTTGTTTTCTAAGATTGTCTGTTACTATACAGCCTAATATGTGGCATAAGGAAACCAAGCCACTCTATTCTTCAGGAATCTATGGAGGAGCACAGCCTTTGGAAGCCTAAATCACTGGAAGTTCATCCACTAGAGTACATCTGCTTACACCAGAATGTTGTGCCAAAGTAAGTCAAAAAAGACAAATTCTGAAGATGCCAGACATGTTCCTGATACATGAATGTCTCTCCTGCTCTCAGCCTACTCCCACATCACCTTAGAGCAGGGAAACATGTTTACAGATGAAAAACTAAGCTCAGAATAAAAAACACACTGGGTAAAAACACACAGTATCTCAGCAAGTTTGGGAAACGAAACTTTTCCAACAGCAGTATATCACACATAAGGTTAAGTTGGAACATGCTATTTCATTATGACGTTTGGTGGAAAAATAGTAAATTCTAGATCAACTACATAACAAACCAAACATAATCAAAAGCAAAAATATCTAGTCCATTTTATCATGGTCCTTTTCAAATTAGGAAGAACAGCTTCTAAGGTATTACCTGAACACGTTCAAAAATGTCTGCTTGCTCATTATCACTTAGTGATGACAGATGTCTCTGAATTACAAGTTTGGCTCTTGGTGGATAAAGTCCTGGGAAAAGAAAGGACCATTAAAAGCTTCTAGAGTCTCAAATGATCTCTCAAAAAACATTCAAGCAAAATGACAGTAGAAGATATAAACCTGTATTTGAGTTTATGCAAGTTAAATGTATGACAGTTGTATATCCACTGTATACACAATACAAAATAATTGAGGTTTTGCTAAACCCTCTGGCTTTGTCCCATTTCTTTAGCAGCAAAAATATAACCAGCAGCAGCTAAGTGGCTGGCTCCTGTGTAAAAGGTTGTGCTCCCTACCCCACCAATGGCTTCTGTCCTAATACCAAGAGATCACTGACAGCTGGAAGCCTGACAACTGAACGGGAGAGAAGGAGGAAAGGAACAGATCAGGGTAACAACTGGAGAGATAACCAATGCATAGGATACTTGGAAGCTTTCTGATGCTTTTAACTGAAAAACTTAGATGCCTTTCTGCCCAAGGAAAGGATAGGGTAGAGGTCATACCAGAGAAATGAAGACACTTTTAAAAGCAAGAACGGCATAAAAGCTGTAAGAATAAAGGAAAGAATTTCTGATACTCAATAAAGTGCATGTTTTGTCACAGAGCTCATTCTAGGAAGCTACAAAAAATGTGAGCAAAAACAAACCCTTTGAACTAGATAAAGATGTTTTTTCTAAGATACCATTCACAGAAAATTGCAATCAGAACAGATAAAAAATTTTTTTCAAAGTCATGCAGCTTTAGGTTTGATTTTGCTAAACTTCTAGACTCAAAACAAAGCAGATGGATTAAAAAAAGGGACAATAAAATAGGTCTTTCAGTCACTAAGTAAAAAAGTTTATGAAACTACCATTACAGTACTCTAGTTGTTGCCTTAAGAGAGATTTTATTTTGATACTGGGTACTTATTATCCTGCAAGCACCTGTGTTCAACTTACCTACACTGCCTTATACAGCAGCCTCTATAGCTTATCATTTACAGAAAACTTCCCAGCTAAGCTTTACCACTTCTGAACACCTGTTGTTAAACCCGGAAACTGTAAGTCTCAGCCTAACAAAATTTCACCCCACTAGGATTTTACACTTCGCTTTTCATCCACCAGAGGGAAGTAAGTTCAGTGAAGCTTCAATGAATGGGAGAACTGTAAATACGGAGCACCATGATCACTAAACCAGAAGATACAAGACTATTTGCTTTTTGTAACATATAAGCTTTTTTTTTTGCATAAAATACTTTGCAAGGACACATAGCAGAGTGACTATAAAAATAGGATTCTTACTTTTTTTTAATTTTTTCTTGTAAGACTTTTTGCATGTGTTCTGGCATACTTCACTTCCAGAGACACTACAAAAGTTTGTCTATTCATATCTGAAGTCGGGTAGTTGCCTTAACTTTCTTTATTAGATATTAATCTCCAAATTTAATAATTTATTTTCCCATAATATAACTAGATTTTGAAGTGTGTGAGGGAATAAACACAAAGAAGGAAAAAATAACCCCACACAGGAAAGAAGGAACACACAGGAAAGAAAGATCCCTTTTGATCATGACTGTCTTTTTATGAGTCATTTTGAAAGCATGAAAATAAAAAAAAAACACCAAAAAACAAATGGAGGGTCAACTGGTGGGCTTTGCTGCTCTGCTTAAGAAAGGTATAATGATGAAAGAGTATGTATTTACAACAGAAGCCATACTATTTCTGTCACAGTATCACTACTGCTAACACTCCACCTACATAGAGAGAATGCAAAGTGACAGTAAGAATTGCACACCGGGATACTTTTCCTTACACTAAGTTATTCCTCTAGAAAAATCAGCAAACAACAATTAAAAAATAAACTCAGCTGCTACCTTCAATTCTTTCACATAGTTTGTGCAATGAATGCATAGGGCAGGCCTCACACAGTTTTATCTGTGTCTTGGCATTTTGCAGAGCTGCAGCAGTGCTGAAGGCTTGTTTCAGGGTCAGCATTACCTCATCAACCTATATGGGACAGAGGGAAAAGAGTATATAAACAAAAATGCATGCCATATACATGAAATTAAGATTTATAAATCACATCACAGGTGCTTTAGAATTAAAGAAAAAACCAAAACTATACAAACCCATTTTCTGTTTTTTAAAGAGATCCAAGTTGAATTCCCAGCTTTCTACCTTTTCTGTAGATGGTCACCATCTTTAACTTCAGCCAGACAGTGTAATTTTGGTATCTAACTGCAGCTAGTCAAGCTTACTGGGAAGGCACCCACTGTTTTAAGAAGCTGCAAGTGGGAATTTTTGGGTTGAGTATGTGCTGGCTAAATAAAAAGCATTAATTTCTTTAGCTTCAAGTTTCTCCTGTAAACTGCACATGCTCCCTCTTAACCTCTGTCTTCCCACCACTAAACCATTTTAGCACCAACCCCCACAGACCCATCCCTGCTGCCAGACAGGAGCTTCCCATAGCAGTTCACTTTTCTCCCGGATACCAGACTGCCTACCAGCTTCATTACAATCACCACATATCCTTAAGTACTGCTGGCCTGCCCTGCAGTCTGCCCTGATCTTTCCCCTGCTGCTACCACAAACACAGCAGTGCTATGTTCCCACACACCAGCACTGGAAAAGCTCAACTTGTATCTAAGGAAGGTTGAGCTCACAGCATCTGTCCACATTCATTCAAATATTCTCCCAGACCTTGCATACAAAGCACTTGGAGTTCCCCTCTCTGTATTTCAGGGGAATATAATGCATATTAAAAGCTGTTTGCTGAGTCTTAGCATTAGCAAGGAAGGAGAGAGACAGCAGCTTGAGAACAATTTTAGGAATGAAATCAGTATTCAACTTCAGGATCAGGTCCTCACTCTGCTTTTTTAGTAAGCAGGAAGAAAAAAGCTGAAATATTTGAGACCAAAATCATGCAGTTTAACACTGAAAACATACAGACTTTTTTGAGGGTCTGTCACTTGGGAGAAAAAAGAAAAAAAAAAAAGTAGGAAAGGAACCTGAATGTAGAAATTTGAACTAGTTTATGTCCCAGTATGTCTAGGTTTGTTTTGTTTGCTTTAAACCTCACAGTTTTAAGCATTACCAGTAATTTCTGGGTGTTTTCTCTTATTAGCAATAAACTAGCAGGACATTGAACAGTGAATGTCCATCTTACAACACGGACTGGTACGTTTTTTAAGTTGGCTACAATCCCTCTCCAATGCAAGATCCACAGAACAGTGCTAAGCCTATGGATTATGACTACACTAAAATCGTAAGAACTATAGCACAAACTGTAACTAGGAACAAATATACACAAGCCTCCCAACACAACCTGTCTGGCAGTAGAGAATCTGGAAAGCTCTGCCCTGTCACAGCCAAACTGCCACCAGGATCTGTGTGGCTGCATCTGACAGTAGCTCAGGACTTTTTATTTCATATTGCATTGTGGACATACCCACATGTATCAGTACTAGAATAGGCAAAGAGGTTCATAAAAACATGGGGGTTTTATAGACCACTTAAGTCTTTGAATTATGCATGGTCAGATTTATCAATAGGTCAGATATAACATTTTCTGTTAGTGCAATGATAAAGCTAACTTCATAACAAGCTCCCATTTTGACAAAAGTGCAGCCTCGGCTGCCATTGTACATCTAGAGCTGTTAGCTGTTTGAAGTTCTGTTGATGTAAATCTGTTCACTCTCAAGCTGGTCAATGGATTAACAAATTGCATTTTCAGCTAGCTAGAAAAGTGATTTTAGGTTTATCTGAGAAAGAGCTAGCAGCTGTTAGCAGAGCCATCAGAAACAAACATGTTTCAGAACAGGAAACAACTTCTTTTTAAAGTGTCAGAATTTTAAAATAAAAATGGAGTAGTCAAAATTATTTCCTGTATGCCTCTCACACTATTAAGCTACCTGTTATCAGTAAAATCAGTAGCATCTGGAACTTCTGTTAATTGATACATACTTTATACAATGTCCTATGTACTTCTCTTATAGTTACATACATGCACGAGTACTATGGTTTTCTTCTTCTGTGATCAGATGCTGCTGTTTTCTTCTCCTGAGGAACAAAACAGACTACAGGGAAAAAGCTAAAGCCAGATGTAGGCTTAAGACACATGCAGTAGTTTAAACCCTACCCTGAAGGGTATGTTTGGGTTTTATTGTCAGCTTTGTTACCGATTCAATACATGTCTTCACATGTCTAATGGAGAACCAAGTCTCTCAGGAGTTAGAATTGGAAGAGTTACAATCAAATACAGAGCCCGAATATGCTCACAGTCTGCATGCACAAACACACCCCTATGGATTTATCTGTTATGGATATAGGCATCAGCAGAGCAGCAGGATATGGCTGTGCACGAACGGAACGCATGCGTTTCCTATTGCACATTTGCATAGGCACAGCTGACATCTTGCACCGGAGCAGATGTGACCACTGAGGCTCAGCTGACACAGCAGAATAACAGAGACTCCTGTTGTTCAGGAAATGCCTTGGAAATGCTCTGATGAAAACGTGAGGATCATTAATAAATACTCACCAGAGACTCACTTGCACACTGGAACACATAGCAAATGTACTGGCTTAACCCAGGTTCCACAGATTCCCGGCAAATGAAACCAAAGTGATCAACGTGTTTTATACCCTAAGAGAGTTTTAAAACAGGATTAGGGAACTATTTTATAAACAGGCTTAGTTTCCAAAACTTTGAGAAACTATAAATTCATACTCCTAATGATCTATTTTACAAGTAGTATTGTTTAAATTGCTTTTTGTATTTAAGTTATATAAAGATCTTTATACAATCAAAACCAAAGTTATACAGCAATAAATCTGGACCTGAATTTATTCCATTAGCAAAACCAGATTTTCAGGGAAGCAAACTAAAGACTGCTAGATTGCATTTGGAATTGCCTCCACAGTGAAAATCTGATGTAATAAGCCCATGCTAAAACACAGGATTGGAGAAGTATCAGGGTAGCAGCAGACCCTTACTTTCCTGTGATACTAAACCAAAAAAAAAAAAAAAAAAAGCAGGGAATAAGTGGCAACATACAGAATTCCAACCAAATTCTGAAATAAATTCTTTGAGACTGAGTTACATACCAGAAATTTCAAGACTTGCTACACATTACTACTGATACTTTCTTTCAAGATCTTAGTATAACAGCTTGACAGGGAATGCTACCTTGCTAACAACAATGAGAAGATCAAAGACAGCTGCTTCCTAAGAAGCACTGTATTCCCAGTCTCAATTCATGGAACATGACTCACTATTGTTAAAGCTTTTGCCAATGTTTTTATCATCTGAGTATGGTAATAGTAGATTTTCTCAAAATGAAAGCCTAATCCCTCAAGTTCAAATACAACCAAATTCAGAACACGGCTGCTTGGATCCATCTCCAAAGAAAACACCTATATCATAAAAGAGAGGAGGAGGCAAAGCAACTTGCCTGTCACTACAGAAAACACTCTAGACAAAATTGGAAATGCAGTACGTGACAGACTGAACACATTGTCGCTACACACTTGTTTTTAAAAACAAAATTCCAATAGTCACATTTGTGCCACTTAAAACTTAATAGGTGCAAAGGGTCGCTAAGGTGACACAAATGCCATTAGTTGAGCTATGGTCCAACTAATCTTGACTTCATTTTCTCGTGACACATGAAGTCTTCAGTCAGATACATACACATGTTGATCTATAGTACAGTGAAGTGTTGACCTCTGTTTTGCAAGAAAACATATTTACTAAAGGTGGTTTGGTGAGATGCCAGTTCCCTCACTGCTGACAGTGCCTGAACAAGTCTACTGCTGTCTTGACTTCTCAGTCTCCACAGGAGAACATTTCAGGGAGAAAGCGGATGTGACACTTGCCCTAATGAAGCACAAATAGCACGGTATGTTCCTAAATCAACAGTACTTCCATCACATTTCTTTAAGAGGGTGGCTGGACTTGTCATGATGAGAGAGCCAAGTTTTCTGTTTTTCTGGGTTCCCTCAAGGGTAAGGCTGCAACAACAAAACTTCTACAGCTATTTGATATCTGAGTTTAGACTGCACACACAGAGGTTTATCATCAATTATGTCTGCTGCTTGTCAATTTTAAGGAGCGTGGATAAATAATTAATTGAATGCAGCAGCTCAACCATGCTTAAGCTGTAAGATAAAAAAATACCTTTATTAGACCAGACTAAGAGAATCCAGAATGCAAAGTGACGATAACATCTCCTTTTCATTGTTTGTGAAGCTTGAAAGGACAAATATTCCTAAGCCACAGTCCCACAATACATAGTAAATCACTGCCCTATAAATCTCTAACAGAGGAGCCCTGCCTGGGGCTAGCACCAAGCTCTTAAAGGAAATACTGATGAGGTTTATGAAACTAATGCTTAGTCTTGAACAAAATAATATTTTATTTCTATTGAACACAGAACCCCCTCGACTTCTCTGAAGTAACTGCTTTTCATTAAAAAACACCCAACAAAACAAACAAAATCCCTGAAGTATTGTGACTTCTTCTGTGCCTCTGAGTTCTTCAAGAATGCAAAGTAACAGAAGCTTTGCTCCAAATGAAAGCGAAGAGGTGGAGTGAAAAACACATCCAAAGCCCAACACACAGAATTACCTAACACTGTTTACTGTATAAAGTTATTTTCCTGAAGGAAAGCTGGGTCTTGAAGGTCTTCCATGGTCTTATTGGTCACCATACTTTAAAGTCAGCAGAAAAAAAGTTGTCCCCACTTAGGACTGTTTTGTTTGACTATCATAAGTATGTATATATACAACCTAGGAGCCCAGTACCTAAAGCTGAAGTGTCACTTTTATTAGTTCAGTACACCCAAAAAGCAGGAGAAGACCCAAGTAGAAGACCCAAGTCATCTGCAAATTCTGCTTTCCGTACCCCTGCTTTAAAATTTTGATCTGTATTATAAACCTATTACAACACTGTTTGATTATACTGTCCCATTCTGTATTTGCATTAGCTTTTTTCCTCTACCAAAAGCAATACAAATTGTAGTTAAATAGTAGAGTCAATTTAAGGACCTGGACCTTTAGTTGGTAGCTCAAGATTCCACTTGAGTTACAAGTATTGCCTAATTCTTAATTTTTGTAAGCATTGGTAGCCTAGTCATACAGGAGCAGACTTGTTATTATCATTAAAATGAAAACACTTGGGGGAGAAATACAGGTTTAGAGAATGCCAAAAGTGTACTTCAAACTAGAATAATCATGTTAACGGAGGTCTGAAGTGATGATGTGGCATGGCAAATGAAAGGAGATAATAAAGTAAGACCTCAAACCAGAAAGTGTCTTTAGTAACTGGTGCTGAACAAGAGCAAGATGGAAAGGTGAACCTCTTAGCCTTGACATTTAACTTTATAAGAAACATTTATTACTGAACATACTAGGCACACCTACTGCCATATTCTCCAGAAGAAATGATGCAGGTGAAGTGCTGTTTTTCTGAAGGGTTGATTTGATGCTCTCCTCCTTTCATTCTGAAGGATTTCAGGAGCTTATCTGCTCAGAAACAGCACACTCAGAGCATCCTAAATAGAGATTAAACTACTTCCAAAAACATATCCCATACTCTCCCAAAGCAGAACAGTTTATACTTTGTTTGCTGACCAGTGATCAAAGTTGCTGCTATCACACAGCTCAGACTGGCTATTTTGCACTCATATTTTCTGGACTTTTCTGGAAATAGAATTCTACATTTCTTTTTTTCTCCTGCCTATTGACCAGTGAGGCGACACAGCTGATGAACAAATAAAATCTTTTTCTCTTGATGGTCTACATACTGCTTCTCATTAGTGCTTACCTGAGAACATGAGGAGATATCTTTAAAATTCTTTTCAAACACAACAGATTTGGTATCTGGACTGATGAGGTTAACTTCAAACCTTCCAACCTGAGGGGGAGGAAAACAAATCTAATTTATGACTGTCTTGGGGGCACAGCACTGACAGCAACAAAAATGCCAGAATCTAGCCCTTTCTTGTTCACATAGAGCACCTTTTGGCACAACCACTTACTCAGCAGGAACAAGGGTGCCAGGGTGCCATAATTCAGCCTATGTTGAGTAAGAATATTTCAGCAAGAACAATACACTCAGTTGAATAAGAAAAAGACTTGGAAAGAAGACAGCTTTTCTTTCCCTCCCCCAGCTTTTTTCTTCAAGTTATTTTAGTCCAAAGATCACATGTTTGACAGACAATACTAAAACCTTTAGGAAACAATGTGGCTAAATTAAAAACCACAGAAAAAAAAATAATAATTTGGGGATTTTTGGTTTTTAAATTATACCATAGATAAGCTGAGAAACTAAGACAACACTTTCTGGTTTGTACTAATTCTAAATGAGAAAGAGCAGGTTCTGCAGCAAACTACCTTTCAGCTTTCCCAAACTGTTTCTTAAGCCTATGGAACTTACTCTACAGACCTCAGAGACTTTTTCAGCTAAATCCTTTTAATTACTAGTGATAAGCTGTAGCTTTCTGAAGGGCAGTGCATTCTCGCTTCAGTTATCATTTCCCCATGAGAATAAAAAACAAGAATGATCTTTAAAACAAATGGAAAGACAAAATCCAGGCATTTAGCCTGTCGTTATTTTAAGGTCCAAAGATTTTTCCTTTTATGGGTCACCTCCTTTATGTGTCCTTCTGTTTTCTCAAAACAAGTTCCAAAGATATGAAATGCACTTCAGGCAAGACAAATAACCACTGGAGTCTGAAGGAAGAAGCCTTCAGTGCAGAGATGTTTGAATACTCATCTGGGAAAGAGGAGACATTAATACAAATTTTCAGAAAGAGGCTGGCTCAAACATAAGGTTGTAAAAGTCTTACGTGAAGTTGTGAGTTTCTTTTTAAGTGCACAAAAAGAGAGGTTTTGTTTGCATGGTAGTCTTCACTGATTCTCTTTTTGAAAGAATATTCATGTTTTTCTGCTAGGTTCGAGATCTCACTAATACAGACAATCCAAAACTGCATATAAAAGAATTATTTCTCTAAAACCTCTGCTCCTTTGAGTGATTACTCCATAAATAATTACTTTTTCTTAAAATTTGCCTGAGCTCGTGAGTTGAGGTGACTTCCTTAAGAAAGTTCAGCTACTAGTATTCCAACCATTTATGAACAAATACAAAAATTTTTACAACAAATTCAAATAATTAAGCCATACTGGATCCATATTACTTATCTTGCAAAACTTGTCTCAAACTGCACAGGGGAAAAAGATATGGTACAGAACCAACAGGAAATTAATTGCTCATCCTAGTACACACCTGGAACAACATTGTCCTGTTCTTCTCAGAATCAGAGGGCTGAACATGACTGGGTGCACTTGCGTGTCTTCTGCGGGACTGTATTTTCAGGTTTGTGTCATGAACCCTTCTCTGCATCACTGCAGTGACACTGCTGCACCGGGAGCGAAACTCCTGCTGCTCATCAAAGCCAGAGTCCTCTAAAATCCTCTCTGGAAAGAAGCCACGAGTGCTGGCCAGGTTGGTCAAGTTGGTCTGGCTGCCAATTGTAAACATTGCAGCATGCCCTGAAGTGCTGTTTGGGCTGTCCAGCTCCTCAAATGGGCTGTCCAGTGGAGAAGCTGGCACATTTTCTTCACACAGGGGCAAGTCCAAACTCGACTCATTATTCCGCTGCTCATTTAACTGTTTCAGGCGCTGGCGCTCATGAAGGCTGAATTTCTCTATGCAGTCATCAATTAGTGTGGAGGGAGCTTTCTTGTGAGCCACTGTCACCTTTCCACAGTACAAGACCTCAAATTTTTGAGAGTCATAGAAGGCATCTTCACTATCCTTACTTGGTTTGGCATCTTCTTTCAGTGCTGCTTTAGAGACTTGTCTTATGCTGCTGATGACATCAGGAACCTAAGGGGATAGTGTGAAAGGCTTTTTTAGTAACCACAAATGAGACAGCATAGACAGTGATGTGTCAAGCATTTGTTAAGGTAAGCATTTACACATGCTATTTCTCCAGCAGAGTGCCACAAGCTTCTTGGCAAACAATATAAAACCAGTAAAGTCTAAATTCTGTATGGACAATTGACGCAGTGGAAGCAGAGCAAATAATTTCTAATTTTTTCCTGGAATGTCTTCCAATACATAAGGTTTTAAATTACATAAGGTCAATTGGCAAATGTTCACATTTTTTTAAATTTGTTTGTTTTTACTGAGACTACCTTCTCTTTTCCATGGTCCTCTGCCCACATTGGCATATTTTACTGCTGTATTCTGTAAAGGGCCATCACTGTTCCTTTGTTTTTATTTTGCAGAGCCACTTATTCTATTCTTAAGACTGCTTTGGGAACAGTTTTGTGGAAAAGAGACCAGCAATCTCCATCAGTTTCAACTGTCAGTTTCGGAATACAGGTAGCAAGAATATGGACATTGTATTGAAGTACCATGTGCAATTGCATTAGGTCTCACTTATTATCAACTATAAAAACCTTGCCCCATCCATCCTATGACACAGTTCACCTTAACGTCACACTTCTCTGCTGCCTCAGTCATTGTGCAATTAAGCAGCACACACAAATCTCTTTTCTCTTCCACACAGACCTCTACTATATATATAGTGTGTGTGTATATATATATATATATATATATATATATATATATATATATATACTTACAAGGCCCTACTACTGTAGGGCTAAACTGAGCATCTCCAGTAGAAATTCACAATTTCAGCCCTGTATCACACAGTCATTCACAGAATCCTGCGTCTTCCTCCATTTAATCCAAATCTGCTTTCAGTACCAACATATTCAATACCTGAGCTTGTTTTTCATTTTGGCTTCACTAAAGAAAACAAGGACTTACCCAACTCCACCAACTGCAGATCAGAGTAATAAAAGTTGCTCTTTAGACAGTACCTACTCTTCTGAACCATGCCTCTTTCCAACATGTCCCATTTCCTCTAGAAGTATAATGAATGGCATCACACTACATGCATTGGGGAAGTTACTGCTGACAATAACAAAGAGAGACAATATATCCAATTTTCTTTGCAAGAGAAATCAGATCTCAACGTGCAACTAATCCATTATAATTAATCAACAGCTTTTGTATTTTATACAGCTTTCCACTGTGTCTGTAATATATGATATTTTTCAAAGAATTTTTCTATTAAAAAAGGGTAACTTTAAAGTCACACCTTAGTAAATAATCCATGCTCCCTACACTCTCTCTTTCTTTTAGTCACATGATACACCTGAAGCTTGCTACTGAGGCAGCAATCTCATATACCAATACTTTTGCAAGTCACAGTGGAAAATTACCTTATCTTAATCCCCATCTCCTACTACCCACTCCTCATCCCTTGGGCATTCAACTCAAATCTGCTTCCAGTTCATTTATTGCAAAATGACGTTCGATTGCGCTAAGGTCTGCTGACCATTTGGCTTCTATCCCTTTAGATGCCATCACCATCTCAGTTTTCAGTGAGGTTAAAGCTAAGTCTATCTGACACACTAGAGTGCAACTATTCTTTCCTCATTCTCACTACCAGGCTGCTTTACCATCACCCAAGGTGCACTTCCTCCCAGCCATGCCAGTTCAGCTGGACATGCACAATCCTCACTTGGCATTTGCCTGTTGTATTCCAAGACACAGCTCTTTTTCCACTGATCGATCTCTTATTCTCTCCATGGCCTGTGCTTAAAGAAGTTCTAGAGTTTAAATTTCTTAGTTCTCCATTTTAACAGAATTCACAAACTAGCTATCTTTTAACTAAAACTTCCCTTTTTAGAATCCAGAAGCTGTTACAGGGCAATTCACATACATTTCTACTCAAAGTACAGTGACAAATGATAATTGTATTCAAAACGCACACGCTTTACACACAATCAACTAGAGTAACCACTGTCAGCTGTTTAATCAGCAATTTAGATTTTTTTTAAAGGGTACCCTCACTTCCACTCCAGTAACTGAGTTTTGCCTCTTGCTCATCATCTCTAAGAGAAAAAAACTGGAAATTCCTAAGTTTTTCTAAAAATACCCAATAGCCTCCTAACACATCCTTCCCACTCTCTCCCTCACCAGCAAATGTCCAGATAGGCTGACGATAAGACACCACCAATTCTGCTCCAAAGGATTACCCATCCATCTCCTCTTCAGTCAGAGATCTCCCTCACAAATACAGAGTTTTAAGTTATTCCAATTCTACTTAGAGAAACCCACCATCCTAAGTATCCTGCTGTTTATCACTTTGTTCTATTTCCATATTTTCCAGACTGTGTTTAGTCTTTAGACATTAGTATTTAAGTCACAATTATTATTTCAGAATCTCTGCTCATTAAAAAGCTTTTGCATCACATAAATTGCTACAATATTTTCACTTATGCAGAGAGGGATCCTACCATTAGAGCAGGGGTTTCAGCTCATAAAGCCCAAACAATCCTTATTCCCTGCTTTGTTTAAGTAAACTTTTTTTATAGGTTATATTATTTTTTTGGATGCTCCCTCATCAGCATTCACTTTTTTCTTCTTTTCAGCCTACAGACAAAACTAATGTGAAAAGTGAACATTTTGAGACCTGTTTAATGTCTGTGGTTATGAATACTTTCCTTATACACAGATGAAGAGAAAAATTATGTAATGCAATACGGGGATGTCACAATTGATAACTAATATCTGTCAGACAGCCCAGAACTAGTTCCAGATGCTTGTTGGTTGTTTCAAGGGTACTATGAGTGGCATGGTGTAAAAAACAGCTTCAAGTATAACATTAAAGACAGATACTAACATTGCCAGGCTATTAGTTGTACACATGGATTTTATTGGTCTTTAGAGTACAGGAGTAACTGTGTGCTGTTGATGATGTACCCAATGACTGACAGTGTGCCAGCCTGGGCTGCTAGACCTGACCCTCTTCACTCCCAGAGTGACACCTTCTTATCAAGAACCAGGAGCTACTTCTGAGATGTACCCGAGCAGAGTACAGCATTTTCACGTACAGATTTGACTTTGAGCTAAACCCCTAAGTGGGATCAAGCGGAGTCTAAACAACAGTTTGCATCTGTATTTTCCTGAAATGCAAGATACAGGAAAAGTTAACATAATTATCAAGCATACATCCCAGTATGGCTTTTTACACATTTCTTTGACATATATCATTGGTTTTTGACATTTTGCTCCTCTGTGTATCAAGAAATCCCAGTAATAAAATTTCACCATCAAAGTTGTGTAACTTTTTAGGAGATGGATATTAGCTTATTATCTGTTACTGTCAAAATTTCAGGGCAAAGTTAGACAAGACAATAAGCAGAATGGAGCTTTTAAAATACTGAATTACCAGAATGAAAATGCCTAATTACTTTTAGAAACCAGTTTAGGAAAACTGATTTTAGGAAATCAGTTTAGAAGACAGACTCCTGAAACAGTGAAAACTTACTAACATGTTTCCAAGTTCTAGTATTTCCCTGAAGAAGTCTCATTAAATTAAGCAGCCAGAGGGCAGAAATGGGACTCTTACTCCTGAAACACATAGGACCATTGACAATCTTCCTGGACATCTACTACCAGCTGTTACAGTAGAGCAAAATTAAAATGTTAAATGAGTTATTGCATAGGTTTTCAGTATTAACCAAACAATGCCCCCAAAGGCAAGAGGTCATTAAGACATGGATGGACAGTGGGTACCGTAAGTATGAAACTAAACCTGTGACACTAGTTTGGCTCTTCAGTGTGAACAACGCTACAAAACTTGATTGAGAAAAAAGAAAACCAAAAAACCAAACCCCAGTACCAAAACCAACCAAACAAGACTGCGAGTTAAGAGGCAAATAGTAAGTGCTCTATAATGTCATCCAACAGGCAATATTCTCCTCCCAGGAAATATATTTATCTAATAAGAGCAATTTAAGAAAAAGAAACAACCCCACACTTGGGAACCCAAATCAGATTTCTTATTCACATCTGAATAGCCTAAGATTATATGAACCAGTCTTCACCCAAGCAGATCCGATTTGATACGTCGCGATTCAATAAGGAAAAGTTAGCTGTACTCAAATCAGAACAGATGGCACAGGCCGAGTTCTGCATCACCTAAAATTAGATCTGTTCTGAAAAAACAACGTAAGAAGTAAAGCATGACACTGCCACAAACTCTGTTTACTACAGGCAGTAGTGTTTTGATAGTTGAAACTAATGACAGCACCAATTTTAGCCAGATAACCCCCCATCTCCTCTATCTGTACCACACACCTCCCCTATGGTCTTGGCTAGAGACCTTTTGAGCTACTGCACCACATCATTCATTTGGCCAGACAGTGTAGAATAAGATGGCAGCACTCAGCCAACTCCTGCTCTGCAATTCAAGGGCTAGATCTAGTTCTATCTCTTGTAACTAGACCTGAAATAGGGTCAGTTCATAAAGGAGAACAAACACCTTCCACGTGCATTAGCAGCACACCACACAAAGGGCATGTGATTAGCACTGCCAAGAAATAGCACTACTATACATCAAGGCACTTCACTGCACTTCACTGCATTCTATGCAGAATAGTATTTTCATGTTCAAAGAAACATCACTTTAACTGATATAAGTAATGCAAGGTCTTGTTAAAATTAATTCCAACTTCAGCAGCCCTTAAAACTTCAAAACCAGAACTTCAGTTGAGTATTTATCATCAATATCTTGAAGCTGTAAAACAGAGAGATTATTGAGCCTACTAAATCATGGCTGCTGCAGCGTAACAGTAGAACACTGTCACAACTCTAGAATGGGCAGAGCATCTCCATCATAACACTACATGGTTTCTTGAACAGCAGGGACAGAAGTGGGAGGATTAAAAATAATAATAATAATAATAATAATAATAATAATAATAATAATAATAATAATTCCTTTGAATTTACAAGAGCCTCCAGTGAACAAAGGTGGATGTCCCGTTTTTGCTGGAGTGATAACTTTCAGTCCATCCCTTGGTAATTACTGAGCAGTGCTTTCAATTTTAATCCAAACTCAGAACTTGAATGCTATGGATATTGCAAAGAACAAAATTCACTGGCTGTATTTCATTATTTTCACAGATGAACAGAACTTCCCTGCAGAGAAGCTGCAGTTCTTCCTAATTTGTGTCTAGCTTCCACATGGAAAATTTCAGTCTGGAATTTATTAACAAAGCAAAGCCCCTCTTCATTCCATAAGGCTTATAAACATTAGTGCGACTGTGAAGTACTAATCTAACAAACATGCCTAACAAATCTGGCTACTTAATGACAGCAATTCTAGCAAGGCAATTATTTTCAAAACAAGGAAAAAGCTCAACCTCTCTTACTCCGTCACCACACAAAGTGCAGTGGCAGATCCCTTCCACCATACACAGAGACAGGAGATGAATGAACTTCACACACACATGACAGGAGCAGTCAGTACCTTCTGGTGTGCGATCCAGCTCAGAAGCAGAGGCATGTCCAAGCAGAATTGTCACCAAACCTTAGTGTCATGAACACGAAGACTCTGCAACAGATTCCTGGGATAAGTGAGAGCAGAAAGGATCCCCCTCTCACAAAGGGCTGGCAGTGCTGTCACGGCATTTCCTCAGGCTCGTTTCATGATATCACAGCAGAGCCAGAAATCCGTGCAGCAGCCGTTATTCTTCAAAAGCCAAGTATTTCCTGACTTGGGGCTGGAAGCATCCGCGCTGCCTCGGATTTGAATAATGCATCCCACTCATGATCAAGCTATGTACATTTAAAAGCAAACAAAAGAGAAACGGGATACTGTTCAGAAATCAACACCCTGCGCTTTGCTAATTACTGGGAGTTTGACATCTATCAACTAGAAAGCAGCGCAACGTGAGAAAAAATTAGGAGCAATTGGAACGACTCTCCTTTTAGTTTGTGTTAACTTGCATATCCATGAGATAGGAGAACCCAGCCACAACAGTGAAACATGAACAGAGACAAAATTAAGCCGCATCTCATATCCTGCTAGGTACCAGCCATTTGACATGGAGGCAAAGTTCTTATCTTACATAAAAACACACCCAAATGCCACCCAAAGTGCAGGTATCTGTAACTATTCTCAACTAGAAAGAAGGGTGGGAGAGGGAGAGAACTGTTTTTCTTTAACTGCTATAAATGTTTTTACTGCCATGCAGTTAGTCCAACGCTGATCATTCAGACCTGTTGTACTTCTAAAACTACTGCATTCTGCTGCTTCCCACTCTGGTGACAGTGTTCCAACTTAACAGTTTTCACCATTAAAAATTCATCTTTCCGATAAAGAGATAAAAGACCAGGTCAACATGATTCAACTTATGCCATCACACAAGCAATTTGCTGACTTTGTTTAAAGCTAGAGGTATTTAGAAACTAGAATAGAAGACTCTGCCTCCATCAGCTGACTTATTGCTGAAGGAATACTGACTGTCTTCTGTTTTACAGAAATAAGGAGGATTTGTAGCCAAGAGAAATGCTATCACAAAGGGAAAGGAGTAACAGCCAAATTACTGAATATTTCTATAACCCATCTGCACTCAGTGTACAGTCTAAAAATACAGTTTAGAAAACTCAAAGTCACAGCAGGCAGTAATAAGCATCTGCCATCAACTCCAATTCATTCTGCTGCATGTCTGGGCCAACACAACACAAACCCAGTAGCAGAAAGCTGGAACACAGGCAAAGAAAGATTCAGTGAAAGCAGCTAGTGCTTTCACATTTCTGCTCATGAGTTTAGCCAAAGCTTAAAGCATCAGAAAACACACTAAAGGATTGCATAGAGGAACATTAAAGGATTGCATAGAATAAAGTTTTGCTTTCAGGAGACAGTCTTCCTCCTGTTTGCCTGGCCTATATTTTTCCTAGGTGATTGGTCAAGACCCAGCTAGCTTTGCTTCTAAAGAACTGCCTACAGAGCAGTGCATGTATTTTACTCTGACATTCAGCCTCACACCACATACTGGGGAGATCACATACTCCTGCCGAAGGCAGAGCTGAAGACTACTACTACACCACCTTAAAGACAGATCTATTTTTAGATAGGTAAGCTAAAATAAAATTAAATTCAGTTTTCAAAATAATTCTTATCCAAGATCAACTCAGCAATTACTTACACTGTTTAGTTTTGATACAGTCAACAAGCAGAAAAAAGTGCCAGAGTTGCACAGCATATACTTAGCAAACCATCACAGCTCCTAATTTGCTGCTGGAAACTTGTGGATCACCCAACACATTCTGTGTGCTACACACACACAAGACACTTCTATGCCAAATATCCAAATTTAAATAAGCACTATAATGACACAAGGTGGATCAAGTTACTTAACAGGAAAGAATGTCTAAGAGTTACAAGATGGTTTAGATGCCTGAGTGGACAATAGGTGCCTTTCTTTATACTTCTATGTAAGCGCTCTACCGCGGTATATCAAAGAACTTCAGTGATGGCAGTGACAGCACGGCACAACAGGAGCAGGGCTTAAGCAAGGAAGGTTCTTGCACTCAGTATTTTGCTCCTGTGTTTAGGCCAGTCAAGCTTGATGCTTTTCCACCTTTCAGATACAGCTCACATTCACTCAGCTTGAGTACTCTGCAACCCACAGCAGTGTCAGTACAGAGGTCTCATGATGATCCTTATCCTCTTTGAATGTGTAGATTAGTAAAACTCAATTCATCAAGTTTAGGACATAGTTCTCAGTGAAAGACTTAGCAAAGTACAGCTTGCCTGGAACAGCAGTTCTTCTTAAACTTTTTTAAGCCAAGATCTTACGAACTATAAAAGCACAAATTCAGATGTTGGCTATGAATTTTCTCCCGAAAACTGCATTTTAGCTTAACTTGGCAGTTCTAGTAAGAGGTTTATTAAAGATGTTGTTTTCAAAACTCCATCATGTTTAACACATACCCTATTTTTAAAAGGGCTTGCCTGAGAAGATAAGGCTGTCACGTGGACAGTCCCAAACAATTAATACATTCTCTGCATTCATTTCCTTTTGGGGGGGGGGAGAATTTGGAGAGCTCATTTAAGTATTTTGCCCATTTATGGTCACTACTCACTTCTCAAATATAGATCAGAAGATCATGAACTTCATTTTAGCAGATTTAAAGTGGTAACACTGAAATAAATGCTTCATGCACCATGTTTAAGAAGGCAGCAATTTTTTAATTTCGTAGTTTCAGATAGAAGTTCTCAAGATTTTAAATTTAAAAGATTAACTAACATGTTGATTTGCTATGAAATGAACACACTTTGAAAAGTCTGTTTTTCCCTAATCAGAAGATCAAAGTTTTGGGACTCCTACATGGCAGAACATGAAGACTCCTAAAGTGAGTATCATGCCAGATTTGGTTGAAACCCACCATGATACGTGTGGATGACATCACTTTTATAACTCATTTGCTACAACAACCACCTTCTTCTATTGTCACTGAAGGAGAAGATGGCAAGTGGTTAGTAACTCAGTGCTGACCTGGGAGATTGGAAAAGTTAGATTCTATTCAGTCTGGCATATCTAGCACATGTGGATATACTTGGTCCAATAAAGTCAGGCACTGCAAAAACTTCTAGCTCCCTTAATGAGGCTAGAAATTCCTCAGTGACATGAAACCAAGGAGTTAGCTCTTTTCTTATTTAATGTTTTCCCACAAACTCTCAACTGCAGTGGGAGGTTTAAGACTACACACTTTCCTTAAAAAAGGCTCTGCTTACAGAAAGTTGTACACCAAAACCAGTGTCAAGCAGCAGGTGATACCGTGGCAGAGACAAAAAGCATTACTACTGGGTTCAAGGCTCCTTTTCTCAAAAGAACATTCATTAGGAAACTGTGAAAGACAAATGCACATGGTTCATCAAACAATGTGCACGGAGTATAAAGAAAATAGATTGCAACTTAGTAGCATTTCAACAGCTTCTCCACACCTGCCAAATAATGTCCACTAGTTTTCTAGTACTTTGGAGATACACACCTGTACATGTTCCAGCTTGTTTTCTAATCTCACAGTTCACAAGAGCAACTGCACTGTCTTGTGACAGCATCAAATGCCTGAGCAACCAGTTGTACAATTAACTCTTCCCAGATAACAACCAGGAAAGAACCTAAGCACAAACACAGCAAGGAAGGATTTCAAAGCCATACTCTTCCAGATGCTGAATTACCAACTGTTTTGAAATGAGGTGCTGGGAAGAGCAAGGAACTTCCACCTAACTAGACTTCCTCCAGCACTGAAGTCTTGAACCACCACTTTGCCTAGGAGTCAGAGGAATAATGAATACCATGCCTGAAGGCAAAGTTAGCACAGCACAGAACACTAAACACTACTCTCCCTGGGAGTCACATTAGTCTAATCTAGTCAATCAGTAACTGTTTAAAATACTAAGATTTCATCAGCTGGTTATGGTAGCTGTGAAGAAAATTGTATCATTAGATAGTTATGGTGTTCAAATGTAAATCCATACAGACACAGCTCGATGGGCAAGTATTTCAAATTTAATAGCTGAAAGTAATTAAATGCACGGTCCTTTTCCTTCTTGACACAGAGAAATTCTAGAAGAGCTACAGAGCTACTGTTGCTACTACTAATAATAAAACAAAAAACCAAAAGCAACCCACAAGACCCAGGGTCAACAGAAAAGGAAATGCTTTCCCAGAAAGCTTTGATATAAAGGAGTCAATAAAGTAAACAGACAGTAAGGGCCTTTCAGAAAAACAGCTTTATAAGGTGATTCTTGCACCAATAGTGACATACATGAAGAGTAAGCTAAGGGTGTGACAGAGACCCATGAGACCATTTATATATATTCCAAAAAGTCTGTGAGAGCATTTTGTTTTGGTTATGAATATGGGTTCTACAAAACTGAAGGGAAAAAGGGAGCACAGAGGCACCTAATCACTGTGTAAGTAAGAAAGCACAATAGATATATAGAGTCAAGATGGGTGAGAAGAAGTTGTTTCTGAGATCATCGGGGAAGTTCTGCTCATTTTTTTGCGCAACATTTTCATACATATCAGGTAAAGTAACTTTTGCACTGCTTCACTAATTGCTACTGGTAGATGCTGTTTATTTCAGCACAGCTAAACTTTATTTTCTGAATTTATTGTGCCTGGTATGTGCTAGGTATTTCTGCGCCAGCAGCTACACAGCACTGCCTAACAGCATAAACAGTAAGATTTTGGGCATTTGCTTGAGACCACACAGGTAAGAAGAACAGCTAGGATAAATTAAATGACTGCAGCTAACTTTTTGATAATAATATTCACAGAGAGAGTGGCATTGGCTTTACAATGTCCTAGCAACACAATGACAAATTAACCCAGGATTTCTGGCAGTTTTGCAGAGCAAAGCCCACACTGCTTCACCTTCTGTAGCAGTCTCTTCATTTTAGTAGTTGTTCTGCGTTTGCATGGCAAGGTTTTGGTAGCAAAGGGGACTGCAGGGGTGACTTCTATGAGAAGCTGCCAGAGTTCCCCCAACATCCAACAAAGTCAATGCCAGCTGGCTTCAGGACAGACCCACCACCAGCCAAGGCTGGGCAAGTCAGTGATGGTGGTAGCCCCTCCGAGATCATGTATTTGAGAAGGGGAAAAAACCTGCGCAATGGCAGCTAGGACAGAAGAACGGGAACACATGAGAGGAACAGCCCTGCAGACACCAAGGTCAGTGAAGAAGGACAGACAGGAGCTGCTCCAGCTGCCAGAGCTGAGATTCCCCTGCAGCCCCTGGTGCAGACCACGGTGAAGCTGTGCCCCTTCAGCCCATGGAGGGCCATGGGCATGTAGAGATCACCTGCAGCCCAAGGAGGACACTACACTGGAGCAGAGGAAGACCAAAGGAGACTGTGACACCATGGGAAGCCCATGCTGGAGCAGGCTCCTGGAAGGGACTTGTAGACCTGTAGAGAGAGGAGCCAGCAGTGGAGACGGTTTGCTGGCAGAACTCCACCAGGAGACCCACGCTAGAACAGCCTGTTCCTGAAGGACTACACCCTGTGGGAGGGGCCCACACTGGAGCAGTCTGTTCCTGCAGAACTGCACCCATGAGAAAGATCCAGATGAGAGAAGTTGGTGGAGAGCTAGCTCCTGTGGGAGGGGCGCCACACTGGAGCAGAAGAGTGTGAGGAGTCCTGCCCCTGAGGAGGAAGCAGCAGCAGAGACCGTGTGTAATGAATCCCCATTCCCTGTCCCTGCACTGCTGAGAGGGAAGAAGGTAGAGAAAATTAGGAGTAAAGTTAAGTCCAAGAAGGGAGGGGTGGGAGGAAGGTGTTTTCAGATTTTTCCTTCTTGTTACCCTACTCTGATTTGATTGGTAATAAATTAAACTGATTTCCTCAAGCTGAGTCTGCTTTGCCCATGACACTAATCAGTGAGTGATCTCTCCCTGTCCTTACCTTGACCCACAGGCCTTTTGTTATGTTTTCTCATGCCTGTCCAACTGAAGCAGGGATTGAGAGAGTGGCTTTGGTGGGTGCCTGGTGTCCAGCCAGGGCAGCCCCCACACCAGTACTATTAGCACATCTTAGCTGGATACCTGTATAGTAAGGTATGTTCCCTGCTTGTAAAGGAGAAGGGCAGCATTAGTCCTAATGTCTAGGGCTTGGTGAAAGTATACTTAGATGTAACATGGCAAATCCCATCATGTGGCTCCCGTCTGGCCTGGAAATAGAAACTCCTATTTCTGGTCTGATGGGCGAGAGATGAGAAGGGAAGAGTTATTTTGTCACAGACACAACCGTGTTCTCATGATATTTAAGTAAGTTATTTAGAAGGATAATATAAATCCCATTCACTTCAGCTTACTACAGGAGTTTCTTAATAATTTCACCTAAGGTATGACTTGTCATGCTCAGTGGCCATCAAAGCAAGATACACCTTCAAGTAACTTAAAGTTTCAGAAGTATGTGAGTTGTTCCTTCATAGAAGACAACAGTTTTCTCTAGCCCAAGGAACTCAGAACTCAGTTTATCCACAATTTGATCATTCTACAGCTTAGTTTTTACTTCCGATATCCCAGATTATGAAAGATTTCTCTCTGCAACTGGTGAGAGTTAGCAGTGAGCATGTATTAACAAACTATTAACCAAAATCAGAAAAAAGGTCCCCCAAGTAGTGAACTCCATTCCTTCTGCTCATCAACTCTCCCTCCCCTGGGGGAGCTTAGTTGATCTGGGAATTATCTATGCTCGGAATCTATTATTGGTCATGTCTGAATGTCCTGTTCTCACTGAAGTCAAGGCTGAAACTTGTTTTGCAAAGCCAGCGAGGAAACATTGTATCATAAAAGTCAAGCATATTTCTTAACTATCTTTTCTGTGATTCCCAGCATCCTGTCTCAGGAGAAAGGTATGTCTTACTCACCAAGCTTCAGTCCTTTCTCAGCTGTGACACCTACAAGGGCTTCCAAAACAATTCCATACATTTCTATACGGTAGATACCGATAAACTTCAAGAAGAAACAACAAACATCTCAACTTCAGAGGTTATGCCAAACATGACAGAAATATACAGCACTAGTTAGATTCGTTATTCTCTAGGGAAACTTTAAACCATCTGGCATAGTCCCAAGTGCTGTAGTTTCTGTTTGTTCAAGAGCTCTCAGGGAGCTGAAGCTAGCATAGGACACAAATTGGATCATTTCTGTGTGTTTTTGTTCTTGTAAAAACTTAACATCTTGCATAAATTGAGTAACTTCAAAACAGATATGATATAAGGAAGCAGATTTAATAGATTCATATCTTATCAAGAGAACTTTATTAGAATTTATAAGGGTTCAGAAATTAGTATGGACTGTCAGCTTTGTCAGAAGCAAAATCTGAAAAATACATAATCCATTTGAGAAGATGTAGTTCAAAGGGATTTACATGAACAGAAATAAAACTGAATATATTAACATCTCCATCCATATTTTTTCATAAACAGAAGCCAAGTCCACCAACATGTAAATTTTTTTGTTCGGGTATTGTTTATTTTTTTATGGGGCGGAGTCCTTTATGAGAGGGTTAGGAAGCATTGGAGCAAACAATGACAAAATCCTAAGTGAAAGTAATAGGAAAATGTAAGAACAGGCATGTTTGCTCCCAAATCCAGTACTAGGTACGTACACAATTTCAAAGTGCCAATTGAGAGCAGCTTTCTGCAGCATTACAACCTGCCCAGCTGAGGATGCTCCCCACATGTGCTCGAACCTACATCCCATAAAGAGATTTTAACATCCTATTTTCCCTCATGGGAACAGTGGGAATGACTATCTCAGACTTGGACGTTCAATTTAATATCACACTAAAAGTACTGCACTGTGGGATATGCCCAGCCCTTGCCCTGGAGGGATCTCTGCTGAGACAAGAGATTTTGCAATCGCCCAGCAGGACTCCCTGAAAGGGGCAGCCGCTTCTTGGGTCATGGCGAGGAAAAGTGGACCCACAATCCTTTGAGAGACACTATGCAGATCTTTCTGTAACCCATTGGTCCGTCCCAGACCCTCTGTAACCCATTGGTCTGTCCCAGACCCTCTGTAACCCATTGGTCCCCCGCTGATCCCCTGTATCCCTATAAAAGAAAGCCACCTAGCTCTGTGAGGGAGAGAGCTCGTCCCTGGCTTTTCCCTTCGCCGGAGGGAACCAACAATAAAGCCACCTCTGTGCGGAACCAGCCACACGGGCCTTCTCGTCTCTCTCTGGTCTGGTTTGGCCTGGAGGTGCCCTGCAGAGCTGAGCTGGAATCAGGAGCTGACAATCACTAAAGAGCTGACGGCCTCTGCAAGGGCCCTCCTTTGCCAGCAGCTGAGAGGAAGACACTGGGCCTCGGGAAGGCGATCCCTTTCGGGACCATCTCTCCGGACCAGTCACCTCTTCCTGGGTCAGAGCCACGGACCCCAACCACCAGCTGAAATACTGCACCTCCTCTCCCCAATCAGAGAAGTACTAAAGAAGCCTTTGTATGCCATGGTCCTTATGTTTACCACAATCCTTGTTCAGTCTGTTGGACTCCTTCAAAGATACATCACACATAAACACCAGTCTTGGAATCAAGCAATTTGGAATTGCCACCAGCATGTAACATGTAAAAAACTGTATTACTTTCAGTTAGTAGCAGCTTCATGATCATTGTTAGCCCAATTTATTTAGATGATGCCAGCTCTGAGGCTGACCACAGAGACAGGGGTTCTAGAAGGACACAATAAAGCAGAATTGCTGCAAGGAACTTGTAAGCCCCAATAGCATATGGTAAAAAACAGCTACTGAACAGCAAATTTAAAACTTGTGCCCTCTTTTCGTGTTAAGAACACAAGAGGAAAGCAACCCATGAAATAAGAGCTAATCAAAGGAAAAAGAAAGAAAGGGGAAAAAAAGACTTACACACAAACTCAGTTAATTATGGGGATGCAGAAGAAAGCCTGTTACAAGTTACTGGATTGACAGGTCTGAAATTTTTATGTACAACCAAGGAGTAAGAGTCTTTTGAGTCAAAGAAAATAAAATTATCCTAAATGTCAGATGTTGTCACTTCTGGAATTAGTCACTGGTTTAAGTGGATAAATTGCTAAGTAGGAGGATGATTTTAAGGCAGCACTTCAAAGAAACATATTAGGTAACAACAGAAGATACATGACATGTAGTAACATCCTGGTATTATACCATGTTCATAAGTGGCATGAAGCTGAAATACAGGGTTCAAGACACCAAGGGTTTATTTCCACTATACAAATAGCATAAGATTAGGACACAGGTGAAGAACAACTGGCAATCGTAGTATTTTATTAGGTTTTTTTTCTGTATCTATGAACAGAGGCAGGAAATTAAGATCAAGTTGAGGTCATGTGGATATAATACATGTTGACTGTAACAAGGATTTTACCAGAAATAAAAAAGGCAGAGTCATCTATGCAAGCAACTTTTGTCAATAATCCTGTATTGTTTATAAGCTACACTGCTTGTTGTGAATTCCCAAGCAGATAAGAACTGCTCATGATGCACAGACTTCACAAATAGCTCCACCTCAATAAAACTTGGGGGATGCACACCTGCTACTCAGAAATTAGGATTCCCCTCAAAATTTAAGTTACAGCTTATTTCATAATCTATAAATTTACAATAAAATATTTGTCATTTATTCTTCTAAGAAAAAAAAAATGGATCATCATTTTGCCCAGTTTATAGAATATCCTACAATTTCATTCTGCAAAAAAACCCATACAGACATTTAGAAAAATATTTATGTAATTAGAAGGATTTAAAAAGAGAATTTTAAAAAGAGTGAGCTGCTAAAAACACACACTTGATGTCAACACAAACTCCCAAGCATTTATCAAAACTACAGTGCACAGCCTAAATGTTTCTTAACCCGTAATTATATGCAGCATAATTGGAAAGCCTCAAATTTTAAGAACTACCCAAGTGGTGACAAGATAACAGAAGAAACTCCTACTGGAAGAGGAAACACCCCACTCCCCAACAGCTGGTCCTTAGAAGGGTTCATATGTGCAGCTGGAAAGGAAGAGATTCATTTCAAAGTTGAGATACTGAAGAGCTTCCCTCCCCTTCTCTCAAGATATCACACCAAGAATAGTGGTGAACCTGAACCAGTACTAGGTTACTAGGTGGACTTGGGGATCTTAGAGGCATTTTCCAACTTTAACGAATCTATGATTTATCCTGATAGCTGCATACAAATAGGATTGCAGACATCATTGTATTTCTATAAAGCTTGGTTGGATGCTCACACCCACAGAAGGTAAGAGTGTACAAATTTACATTTGTACACTCATTTACAAAAGACATTCCATTTTGCCTCCCCAGCTTTACCCAGCACTTTCACAGGCTTTATGAGCAGACTTTCCTTGAATACAAAGAACTGAGCTGAGACTCTACCCACCAGGTGTTGCTCATAAACAGACAAAACTGAGGCTTCAGCGCTTTTAAGTTCCCAGATAATTAAAAAGTATTTCATAAACTGAGTAAGGGAGGGGGAGCTGCTTTTTACAACACACGTTAAGAACAAAGCTGCATTTATGTTATTTCACTGCTTATCTGAACACCACCCTCTGCTATCTAACAAAACACACACTGCACTTTCCTGATAAAACACCCTGTGCTAAGGTAGCTGTCCCTCTCCACTGGGATGTGAACATGTGTCCTGAGCCCTATTACAAGCAGCACAGAAACAGATTATTTCAGGCTTTATGTACTCAGCTTGGATTTAATCAGCAGCCGCACAGTGAAGCCTCTGCACACCCACAAGCCTGAAAGAGCACTGGCTGCACTGCTTTACTTTTATTCTAACTTGAGATCTTGTCATCTTAACCTTTACCTTCTAACACCATCAGCCACATTAGGCTGAGCACCTTAGCCAAGAGCTTCCCATCTAGACAGCCAGAAAACAGACTGCAAGACTTTTTTTTCTGTTAATGAGGTCCTGAGGTCATCAAGGAAGGGTCCAAGCAACACCCACATACAAAGGTGCACTAAATTAACCTTGCAAAAATGCACAGAGTGCTTGGCTCTTGGAAGAGAAGTGTGGCCGTGAGGCTGCAATGCTCACCCTCATTTGTAATGTTTTGTCAGATTCTTAGGCTCTGTGAGGACCCTCTGCAAACGCTTTTAATTTTAAAAGCAGAAGATAATAAATTATTCTTTATTTTACTCTGAAGGGAAAAAAAACCAAAGAAAATAGTTTACTACAGTATTCATTATATTTACAAGTGCAACTTCATTTCTTTGGCAGATCTCTCAAGTTTACCACTAAAAGGATAAGGTCACAATACCGAATTTGCTACAGTGTAACTGCTTTGGGGGGAAAAAAAGAACTTGCTTTTCTGAGACACTCAAGAATTAGATGAAAAATTGAGACCCCTGGGAGGAAACTGTCCCCTGCACGAGTACTGTTTCTCCATTACTGTAAAAGTGCAGGCTTTAATCTCTTTCCTTCCACAGCCATACCCAGACAAGTCCACATAGACTGATCAATCAGTTCTAGTCATCAGGACTCTGTGAAAGGGCAGAAGGCCTTCCTCTCAAATCAAACTGCAATATCAGTTTTAAATGCCTGTGAAGGTTCATCTGATCTGATGTACGTGGTAAGTTTACAATGAAGTAACTGCAAAGGCTACGCAGTAGAAAAAGAAAAAAGAAGAAAATTTTTGTATGAGAATAAGTACCACTTTTGTAAAAGTTTGTTCTGTATCAGAATGTTTAAACAAGAGCAGCTTATTTATTAAAAAAAGAAAAAAAGAAAGAAAAAGAGTTTTTATTATGTCTTGTAGCAAATAATGAATAAGTTAAATCTGCACAGGGAGGACGGGAAAGTCTCTCTTCCCAAAACTTGAACCAAATAATGAAGTCCGTCTTTCCCAAGAAGATGACAGAAGACAAAGCTTTCCCTCCATGTCACCTGTGTCATTTGTACATTCAACAGCACGGTGACACTTCCCAAAGCAGCCAGGTTCTAGCAAACAATACAATAGCTCACACAAGGTGAACCAGCAGTGTCCACTCAGTATCTCTGTTAAGTGTTTCTGAAGTCACTCCTGCCAGCATCATTTTTCTACACATTCAAGGAATCTGATGGAAGATGCCAGCCCCTCAAATTTCAGCAACAGGAAACAGCCACCATCAAATTTATTTCTTTTCTTTTTTTTTTTTTAAATACTGTACCGAGTCTTAACGCACCAAGCAATTGAAAACATAGCAACAATACAAGTTGAAGGTGAACTTGAACAGATAAGATATAAGGTGTTTTACAGTGAATTCTGACTGGAAACACTTCAATTCATTGCCAAGCATTATCAAAAATTTGGTGAGAACTGCATTAAAAAAATTAAAACTCTGATTTATTGAAGTTATACTCAATTTATATCCAAGTTTATTTTTAGGCCTCAAGTTCTATTTCTTTCATACTTCAAAAAATGAGATTTTGGATACTTCATTGGCTAGTAAAGCTGATTTACATTACAAAGCACATAAGTAGCATGAAGAGCATAATCTGATTTGTGGTGCCTCATGAACGACAGACAGGACATTTATACATGCTACTTAAAACTTCATCTCTCAGGAAGGAAGTTATTTGCAGTTCTTCAGTCGAACTCAATAGAGCTGGGAAGAGATTTAGTTGCTCTCAAAAGCTTGTTTTGAGGATTCAGAAGCAGGGCAACATGGTAGGCTGCGTCTGCACACCTTAACTTTTGCTGAAAGCATAGCCAGCTTAACCATTCCTACAAGCAAACAAGTGCTTGTAGCAACAACTACAACTTGATTTATTTTTCATAAACCCTTCAGTTTATATTAAATTCCAGTGCAGGAAACAAGGCTGATTTCTGCTTACAAAGCATTTTCATTTATCATTTCACAGAATGAACCTATCAAATTAAAGGTACAGTGTAACAGACCATAACAACGTGCTTTTTCTTTCCTTTTTGGATAAAACTAGTGTTTGGAAACAGGACTGAGACTAGAATTCCACACTGCCTGTCTTAGTTCTGTTCTTAGATGAGCCTAGTCTATCATAGAGGTCCTTTACCTGGGGACAGTCAGGGATATAAGAATGCTGCTCAGACAGTTGTATTTCATCCCCAGCATCATGAGGAATGGCAGGATAATACTGAGAAATTACATCCTCAAGCACACAGAGCAAAGGTACATTCAGTGGCCTTCTTTTGCTATGAGCTACCTGATGTGCAGCACGTAAACTTCATTCCTTGCTTCAGATACCCGAACCTCTCAGGGAAAAGCAGAGCTTCCCAGTTCCTAGACAGCAAAAGGAAAGTGTTTGCAAGGAAACACCTACTATTTAGAAAGTAAGAGTGAAAGACCTTATTGGGATCTCCACAGATAATCTGGAGGTGCCTGATCTGCCTTTGTACGGATCACAGTGCGATCAGGGTTCTCACAATGAAAGAGCTGCATGTCCAGCTGTGAGACTGGAAGAAATAATCACAAGTCCCTTGTGAAACATTAAGGACCATCTACAGAAACCTTGTACACCTCATTTCCTAGCTAAAAAAAAGGCTTCTGAAATCACATCATCAGTTCCTTCTTGTCTTCTCCATTCTCACAAGCACCTAAGGTCCATGTTTTCCACTGAATCTGACTGCTATGTCTACCTTTAGCGTAACCTTTGCTGGGGAAGGACAAGTGGAATGTGTAGAAGAGAACATGACCAAGTGGCTTTGTAAAGCACAGACGCCCACACAGAGCAGAACTGACAAGCTTATACTGAGGGCAACTGTTCTGCTCGGCTGGCCAATGCACACACAAGTGTGGGCACAGTAAACATCACTACAGCTGGCATAACACACTGTTTCTTGCCCAGCAACTACCTGAGGACATAGAACAAGCTGAAAAACTGAAAGACTGTTTAAAACAAAGAACGTGATAAACTGCTTTATACGAAAGAAATTCTTATTGTGCATTTTATTTGTGTGTTTTTCCATGCCCTCTTTCTTCTGCTCCACCTCATTGGACAATTTCACGTTCATTTTCCAGGAAATGCTGAAGGCCTAGCTGAATCTTCTGAGGTACCCAGCATATTATATCTTTCTTATCTCTTTGAAACAGAAGGAAATGGATCAAAATAAGAAAGTCTGTAACTCATGAAGTGGCAGGAGTGTTTGTTCTGCAGCAATCTGGATTTTCCCGATTTGTGAAGGAGAAGCTGTATTACAGTTTTACATAAACACTAACACAGTATTATTTCAGGCATGATGATCACAAATTGCATTCCTCCTTCCTACTCCCTCTTAGCCATACACACACTGCAGCATTTCATCAGTTGCAGTCACAGCTCTCTAGAGTTATTAAGCCAAATGTTTCACATTAAGACTACATTATCCATTATCTCCAATGCTACACCAATTTCGTGTGCTTAAGCTCAACCTGTTCCTATTTACACTTTGCAGCATGTCACTGAACACCACCCACTATTTAAGAACACTGAAAACATTGCACAACATTTCCCTGGCTCAGATACTGCCTCCTAAGCCAAACTGCTGACTTAACAGCTGAACTTTACAAGAGCAACAAGACAGAGCTGTATCCCCAGCAGGACAGCAGAGAGCCTAACACACCTCCATCAGCTTGTCTCACAGGGCACATCCAGAGCTTCTAGATGGTAAGACTTCATGTTTTCCAAATGCGTAAGAACTATCCCCTCACCACCTTCCACAAAGTATTTTTCAAGGGCATTATACTGACAAGCTGGAATATCTGTTATGGGTTTTCAAGGACTGAAATGATTAGGTGTTTGAACACAAAAGCGTGTTACACAACCCTCATGCACAGAAACAATTCTTCAGCCTTGGAAGAGACAGCAAGGATTTTGCCATTCTGTAAGATAATGCCACAGCTACCTAAGCTACCATCAAATTCAATATTAAAAATTAGTAAAGTTGACTTTTTGGCATACTTGTTTTCAACAGAAAGTTGGACTCTAAGTAGCACATAAAATGCTAGTGTAGAAGTATTGTGTTTGGCTAGTCAGGAATCTTCAAATCCTAGGTAGTTATGTAATATTTAACTATTTAGTCTTATGCTGATTGTCTTTTCTAAACAATTGCTAAAGCAATTCATGCATACCATATTTCTGTTACTGTCAATCAAAACACAACTTTCTCATGCTTTAGGCAAGACTGTTTATTGTGAGTGAACAGACCAGATTAATAATTTAGTGGGTGGCTAATAGAAGAGAGGAGTTTTACTACTCCACGTAAGTGAGGTACAATAGCCACCTGTAGCCACAAACCTGTAGCTCAATCGCATCCTGCCCTGTCCCATCCCCAAAGAGATTTCTGTTTTTCCCCCCTGAAATGAGTTTGACTGAAGAATGTGAATTCTCACAGGAGAAACATAGACAGCAGAGTGCCCTGCATCTTGCTGACATCTGGTCAGGCACCCCAGACTGAATTTGGTAGACTATTGCCAACTGTAATGTGCCAGGTATAGGTGCCTATGAATAAACTCAAAAGCATGAAATAGCAATAGAGAGAGAATCCACTTACAAGCAGCTCTGATTTTTATCATCTCTTCATATACAAACCCCAAGGTTACTGTCTAAGTATCCCAAACTGGCAAGAGTTACTTCTGAACACAAATAAACACAGCCTTCCACTTTCCAGTTGTCCTGGTTCTGTTCAAGACAGGGTTAAGTTTTGCAGTAACCACATCAGAATCAAATTTACTGAACCCGATCTGGTATTTCAAATTATACTGAGCAGATTAAAACCTTTCATTTACTCACCATTCTCTTCGTAGTTATTTCCTATTACCTTTCTCTCACCTTGTAAAGACTTTTCTCTGCCTTGTAAAAGTCAAAAATTAATGCTCACTCTTAAGAAACTTATTCCTCCTAAAGCAAATCCTTCGTAAATTCCTCACTGATACCATTTAAAAAATGGATTGAGGCAACAGGGGTATTTCCTAGTATCCAACTATCTAATTATGAGAACTTATGTACTTCAATTTTGCCTCCTTATCCAGAATTTAACTTTCTTTTCCAGGTACGACAATAATTCCATTAAAAAAAAAAAAAATCCATCATATATTTTTCCTGTAGTTCACTATTATCCGAAGGGTTCTTTAACCCACAAGCCTGGCTAAATGAGCAACTGCCATTTGAGCTTATTGACCAGGGGTACTACTTGTTATCATCCAAAGCATCAACAGCCAGGAAGGCAGAACATGTCCTAGGACATTCAGCACTATCTGAAAGATGTATTTCAAAGGCTTCCACTTCAGTCTCAGGCCATAAGTGCCCTCTAATAGAAAGAAGGTCACACATCCAGACTCCAGTCCGAATATCAACTTCCTGCCCTACCACCCCCACCACACCCTCATGTGGCCATTAAGAGCTTGTTCCCTTCTTAATCCATAAGCTTGAAAAGAGACATTGATTTCAGAGGGAGCAGTGTCCCTGTTACCAGCTCTGGATCCTTTCTGGGCAGAGTTTGTGGTCAGCACGATAAATCCTAAGGAGGCTTATGCTGATTTGTGTCTAGAAAGCCTGGGATCCTCAGGGAGTCCCATCCCAAAGGTCCAGTGAGTTGCTACAGGATCAGCTCGTGTGCATTTACTGAACAATTTATCACACACACTTTGACAGCTCTGGAAGTTGCAGAAAGCCCTTCCCGCCCTTCCCTTCCAGCAGGGATACCTTAGCTTCCAAAAAATCCTTGCTCAAGTTTTAGACATTAATCAAGGTTTTCTTGATGACCTTTGCTCACACAAAGCAACTACACATTTTAAAAGCAGTCTGAGACACAGACTCCCTTCTGCTCAGGAAGCAGTCCTGCTATGTGCAAATGGTTAGCTTTGGGCAACAATACTGATTAAAAAGAAAGACATTTAAGGAGTATGCCCAAGGTTCTTTACGTCAGACCCTAATTCAGGGACCGGCTTTACTGAAACTGTGTCTTGCACTGACAGTTTTCTGTGAAAGTGCATGAACTTTCAGAAAACAGTAGAGTCTACTATAGTAGTAATTAAATGCAAGTTGGAGAAAAAACAAATCTGTCTAGAAAGTTGTCAGTTGTACAAAGAAGTCCTCCTTTGCCATTCTACCATCCTATGATTTTGTAGAAAGGCAACTTTAAAACTTGGCTCATAGCGGTGATGAAGTTATGCATACAAGAAACTTTTTGCACCCCAAAGCCAACTTCCCTGCTTGAGGAAGACATACAAAGAAACTTAATTTCCTGGGTTGTTGTGAGTTTTTATTATTTTAGACAAAGCAAAGCATATCAGATCTAAAAAGAGAAGCTCAAATACTGAGACTCAAAGAGTCCTGCGAAAGATAAGCGCTTGCCAGTTGCATGTAACCTCTCTTCCAACTGGTTCTGTCCGAACTACATGGAAAGCTGATTTTTCATCTATATTTGCTGAAGGAAAAAAAAAATTAACAAATCTGTATCAAGGTTCAAATCATACAAAGGGCTTACAGTTACCATACAGGAGAGATCATCTTTGGCAATTTGACTTCTGACAACTGGAAAATTGTTTGTGGGTGAAATGATGCAAAAGAGGTCAGAGAGTGTCATCTACAAGTGATGACAACAAAGTAAACTGTAGGAAACAACCTGTTTGCTGGAAGTTGCACAGCATTGTGAGGGCAACCTGAACACCTTCCAACGCCATCATCTGGGAAACAAGGTATTGCTAAATCCCACAAAACCAAGCTACATTATATCAGTTAATTCCTGGCAAGTAAGGGCCATTATCAAAGTATTTAATCAAGTATAACACCACCTGTACTAACTTAGATTCTCCCTGCTGCTTTTTTTCTCCTGCCCCAGCTGTGATCTAAAGCATATTATCCAAGAAATTACTATAGCTATAGAGACAGTTGCAAAGAAGAAACAGTTGGGTAAGAGTGAAGAACTTTAGCTTTAAATACAAAGAATGCTGTTGGAGTTATACAGATGTACATCTTCCACATGATAGCTTTTCATTAATTGTGGCAGGACTCAAAAGATATTTCTAGGAAGCCTGAAAAAATTAGTAAGGGGTTTTGTTCATGGTGACAGAAAGTAGAAGAGCAGCAGCTAGCATTTTCCCAGTGCTTTGGGGAAAACAGCACAAGCAGTAGTGAGAGCTCTTCTTTAGTGAGAGCCCATTCCAATGTGAAGTGGGCAGAAGTTGCTCTTTACAGCTCCTACTTAAAAGGACCAATAAAACAAACTTAGAATGTACCCCATCAACCATACATCCTACAATGGAAAAACCCTTTATTTTGGTCACAACTGCCAACTATCACACCATGAAATATTCCAGAAGAGGTCATGATTTTTTCCCAAACTAAAGCTCTAATGGAAGAACAGCATTGCTGCTTTTGATACATAGGCAGACACTACCTGACAGCACATAACTCCCTACCTAGACTTTTTTCCTGAAAATGGCATAGAACCAAGGGAACTATCTTGCAGCATTATAAAATACTATTGCTACGTTAGTGATTTGGTCTGGCAGCCTCTCCAAAGCCATCAACATAAACAGAAGAGGCCTTCTGTAGAGCCAGTAGACATGCAGACAAAATACTGAACACACTGGTTCCCACTACAAAATGCAAACTAGATGAACGCACCCAGAACAAAAATTGTTTTCAGATGGCCTGAGACAGGGCAAGTATATTTTTGTGGGTGTAATATTTATTCTCAGGCATAAGACTCAGGCTAGCAACTTGCCCAGATCCTAGTATCTGGAACCATAAAGGCAGAACAATATGTCACCAGCCAATGGATATTTTAAAAATCCTTTGAAGCCACTAACTGAAAGGAAGCATTCAAGCACTATAGGGGAATGAACTACTAACTTGAAATAAATGTTTAAAACACTCAAGAGATCACATTAGAAATCTTATGCATGTATGGGGTGATAAGTCCTACTATGGATCAATTCCTAATAAAAAATCCCTCTCTAACCCCAACTCTAGTCCCTTTGTATCCAACTGTACTACCATAGAGACTCAAAATCTTAATGGGAGACTTAGAAATGCTAAGTGTCTCAATGACCAGTCAGAAGTCAAAGTGTACATCTAACAGTGCACAGTTATCAGGCAAATGCCACATTTGCAGCTAATGAGTGACCACATCACCCTACCCAAGCAGAGCTCCACATGCTCTCTGCACAGTATCTCCCACGCTGGCTGTGCTGACACCTGGCTGAGGTGGGAGGGAAGTGCTGTATGCCTGCTGTGTTACCACTCCAAGGAAAACACAGCTATGGCAGAGCTACTGTGGAGCTGTCAGCACTTGAGCTCTTTTCCCTGCACCTTTGCTGCAAAGCAGACAGGTCTTAACAACAGCTGGAACACGTCTCGTGCTCTGACCTGCACCTCTAACAGTCCCAGGGGTGGTCTGAAGACTTTCCACACCAGTGCCATAGCCAATGAATGAGAGCTTGGGTTTAGTGGAAATGTACTCGAAGGCACACTGAACCAATTACCGAGATATGAAAGCCTCATGCTCCTCCACTTCATAAAGCATCAAGGTAACAGTGTACCTAAACCTCAAAGAGCTTCAAATTATCTTCTATAAATGTAAAGAAATAGATTCCTTTAACTGGGAGCAGGGGAGACATCATCTTGTGCCTCCCCCAGAAATATCTTTGTTTCTCAAATGATCTTCATCCTTTGAAGTCAGAAGGATTTTCACCTAAAGTTTAATTAAAACCATTTGTCTTACGAAGTGATGTTACTCTTTCTAAACATGGTTTGTGGCAAAAACAATGTGAAGAGAGGTACAGGAGGGAAGAGAATGCTCTGGATTTTAGTTACTTTAGTTACTCTTACTAGGAAGAAACCAAAGGGAAATAACCTGTACCTTCTTTTCTGTTAAAATGTACATGCTCTGAAGCACAGGCTAGCACCACTGAATGCTAAAAAAGCTTGCTCTGACTACAGAGTACAAATGTATCATCCATCAAATGTACACTGACAGTCGTTCAGTAAGGAAATTCAAATTCATACTGTCCCAATCTGCCAGTCATATATTTATTCCCTACAAGCTACCCTCCTTGGGACAGCAAGCAGGAAAGACACATCCTTTAAGAATTACATTTTTGCATGTGCAGTGTAACTTAATACCACAAAGAGAGAAAAAGACGGTGCACATCAGTCTGCAACCACTGCTAGCATTTACCAACAAGAATCCCCTTCCAGGTCCAGAGTGTTGCCAGCATTCTGGAGTTTTGTTACACAACTGCAAGAACTGCTTCAGCTCCCACTGTGCAATTTTCCCCGGTAGCAATTGTTAAAGGCTGTTTTTCCTGCTGTGTTATGGAACAATGGGAATGATTAATGTACCCAAGAGCAATATTTGAGTCGACGATTATTGATATCAAGTGTTGGTGTTTGGCAGGAGATGAACTAAGTTCTGCTACATTACAGACAACTCTCCTCTGCCAAAACCCTAACCTCATTTTTCTAGAGGGAAAAAAAAAACAACTTAACATAAGTAAAAACATTTTTAGGAGGGTTACCCACTTAAAAAGATATAGCTAGTCCCATTATTTGTTTAGTATTGGCAGTAAAAGATATAAAACTAAACCCTAACACATTTGATCTGACATTTAGAAAAGTTCAGTAGTGTGAAGACTTTAGCTTTACTCATAAATTGTGTCTTCTAGTACAGGGCAGTAACAACAGTCCCTACTGTGTTTCAGTCCACTTTCTTTTTAATCAAGGTTGTTTGTTTGTTTATTCAGCCCTTATGAGCTGGGTGAAAGTACAGTTTTGCTTAGGTACACTTTGGTCACCATCAGCTCTCCCCTAGGAATTATTGTTCATGACCACAAAATTTGCTTATCTTAGTATTTCAGTATATTCTCCTATTTGTACTGAACATCCTTTTAATCAAAAGGTACAGATACCGCTGGGTTCTTTGAAGCACTTCAAAGCTTCCCTTTTTGAAAGCAGCTACAGAAGCACACATGCAGCCACAGCTCACCCCTGTGAGCAGAGGCTTAGGGAGCCTCTTTCATCCAGCATGACAAATGTCTTGCAAGGCCAGGCCTTGCACACTCAGCTCTGGTCATGGATAGATAGGTGGGAAAGGGTGGGGGAAGCAGGAAAGAACTAATGTTTTTCTACATAAGGGATATATTGCTATATGAGTGTTTATTGCATTGATGATAAATGCAAGCACTTGAGTAGTGAAATACTAAACACATGCAGGTTCTAAAAAGTAGATTCAGAGTGAGGTGCACAAGTGCAGAATGTCTTCCAACTAAGGTCTTACGATTTTTGATAAATGAAACAACTTAATATGGGGCCAAAACCCTTCCATTTTTACCATTCTGTAAAATGTAAGCATTAAAGTAGCTAAGTTAGATCTAAATCACTTGTTTGTACATGACTGCACACAATTTCACTGGGTTTGAGTGCTCAGGTTTAAAAAACAGTGAACATGTGGAAGCTTGGCACCCATTCCATGAGCATATTGTTTAAGGAACTCCAAAAACTACAACAGAATGGACATAAAACTTTTTTAAAAAAGTAATCTCCCGCCTTAATGGAGATACAATCCTCACAAGTCAATGGAAAAACACAATGAATTAATACAGGGTTACAAGGAGGGAATAAGACTTGGGGATTTTTAAAAAAGTTTTGTAACAGAGCTCCAAGACCACAGAAATTACATAGAAGAATGCAAAGACACACTGATGCAGATTATTTTTACTCCTCAGACTATTTCAACTCTTCCTGCAATAACAATCCTTTTGTCCCTCTTATCTCCTCTAGCATTGTCCTAATGTGTGTAGTAGAAGCATCTTACCGTGATTTTCACTGCTGGACCACTTAAACACTAAGCTTATTAATGGAATACTTCTATTTACATTTCTTTAAACAGAAACTGCTGGAAGAGTGGAAAGAGTTCAGCATGCAGCTGGGTCAATGAAACAATGACCTTAGGTTAAAATACACACTCCTTAGAGGAAGCTGGTGGCTGCAGTTGTGGTGTACCAGATTATGGATAGCAGTGGCATGTGTCCAGGAAGTCTGTGTTTGTGCTAATGTTATGCGCACTCTCAACCACCAAAGCAGCATGAACCATCTTTGCTATTGAGTGCAATCAAGTGGAGGAATAAACAGCAGGGGCAAAACACATCATTTCTAACTGTAACAAAGCAAAGGAGACAAAAAAACCCCATATATGTTGTAAGAAATAATGCATGTTTCATCTGGTTCCCCCCCCATTCCCATTACTACTCCATTTTCTCAATCCATGTCTGTAGCTCATACCTAAGTGCAGTCTACATCATCATTTGCACAACAGGTTCTTTAGCTACAGCTTGGTTTCAATACCTGACCTTGTTATTCCTGCAGAACATTTGAGCCTTACTTACCTATCTGCTTTAATAAGTCAGAGAAATCATAGTATCAAGACAGCATAGCAGAAAATACCTTAAAAACATCTTAAGTACCACTCAGGTTCTACACTATTAGAGAACAGTTTAGTTCTAAAGACCTGAAGATCTTAAGTCAGTATTTTGCATTTGCTGTAATTTAATAATCAGTGATGCATACATTTCTTCTTGCAAGCTCTAAGAAACATGCCATCAGAGAACCCAGAATACAAGTGCCTTGCAGAACCTCAGCACATGGCTGTGTTTGCTACTGTTGGACAATGACCTTTTTTAAAGTCAGATAGTTTTTAAAAAAAAAAAAAAAAAAAAAAAAAAGCTTTACTCCATACTCACTCAGCAACCATACAGAGCAAGAGAGCATCAGCTCTGTCAGCAACTAAATGCCACAATCCATAATCACACTCAAGCATAGGCTGGGACTCTACAGTTTGACATTTTTTTTTTAGTCTGCCATGGAAGCAATTTCATTAGTGATATTAAACAGCAATGCAAAATTTCACAAATCCTGGCGGAAAAGATTACGTTTTTTCGTCATGACACTTTTAATCTGAGGGCAATTTAACAACCCTACTGTGGAAATATTAGGGAAATACTTCTGGTTCTGCAGTTTGGAGTCTAGGTTCAATTATTAATTAAATACAAAGGCAGTGAAGCGTCATAGAAGCATTTAATCATTCATTAAGAGAAGCACTGGCAAACTCCTTATTTGACACAAATAATAATCCAAGGAATTTACAACACTTTTTTCATATTCCTGCATAACACTGGAAATAAGTTATAAACTTATAAATGCATAGATAAATTTTCTTTAGGAATAGCTAATTCATTTATTTAAAGAGGCATTCTGCTGAAGATAAATAATTATTCACAAACATTCTATTTTGTGCCAATAAAAAGAACCATTTTTTAATTACCTACTTCATGCGTAAATGGAAAGGAAATGGGCTGTAAAATCGGATGCCAAAACTGCCACATTCATCAGAATGAAGACGATGGTCCAACATCACCCATTTGTTCTCTGCAGGAGCTCCCTCTTCCTGGAGAAGCTGCCTCTTCATCAGTTAAGACTACTTAATTTACAAAGGTAAGTAGACACAGTTGCTGTTAGATGTGACCAGCTTCCCAACAACTAACTTTCCCTACCCACCCAGAAGCTTTTCTGGGATCAGTCCAGTCATTTGCTTCTCATACCACCAGTCTGAGTGGCTACAGCTGCCTGTAAGCTCCTCTTGAGAAATGCAGCAGTCAGTCAAAAAAGGTCTCCTCACACCTGCTTTCCTTTAAAAAACCCAGATCCTCAGCAGTTTATCAAGTCATTCAGCAGCTTTCTCTTGTTCACCATGGATAAGCTGCTGGCCAAGAATTTTCACTGATGTTCTTAAGGCCCTCAAAATAAAATTCCTTGAAAATGCTGTTTGATTCCTTTCAGCCTGCCACTTGCTTTGAATTTCAGTCCAAAGTCTCATCCCTGTTCACCCACACTGTGCATACAAACTCACTCCCAAGTACCCTGTTGGCTTTCAGCACCTCGCCCCGTTGGCTTGCTCAAACATTAAGGATTAAGCCTAGCACCACCTGCTTGCAGGGCAATACAGAAAAACAGTGAGACTGCATCAGATCTGACCCTTTCTCCCCTTATATCTCCAACATTTACATGCAAGTGCTGCTTTCCACCCTCAGCATCCCCTACTGTTCGTGTAAGGAAAAGGCTCTTCACCCAGCCAGTGGTTGGGCACTGGAAGAGGCTCCCCAGGAACATGGTCACAGCACCAAGCCTAACAGGAGCTCAAGAAGCATTAGAAAAATGCTCTCAGACACATGGTGTGATTGTGTGTAGGGCTAGGAGTGGAACTGATGATCCTTGTGGGTCCCTTGCTACTCAGGATATTCGGTGATTCCATGATTCAGCCAACTCCCAGGACATGACAGAATCACTTCAGCACCATGCCACTGTGTCACTCCTGCGACTGCCAACTCCAACCTCATGTTTTTAGCTCCCTGAACCATGCAAAGTGCCTACCTATGCTTGGAGGCCCTGTGACCACAAGAGACCTGGATAAAACTCCAAGAAGATGCTGGCCAGAGTGGACAGAGCCAGTACCCTCTGGAGGGAGCTAGCTGGGCAAGTTCAAACACAAGACTCCCATCTGTTTGATGCTGGAGTCAAGAGCCACTTCCCAGAGCAGATACCTTTATCAGGATATACACCAATTGAAATAGGAAGCTCTTCAAGGACATCATGCTTGCACAGCTCCCTCTGCAATGCAGCGCTGACTCTAACTGTTCAGCGGTGCAAGAAAGACTGCAACTCCTGATGCCATCAGCTCCATGCTAATTAGATTAAATCTGCCACTCAAAACTGTACTTACAACACTTTAAACATCCTGCAAGGCACAAGCTGTTAGTTGATGTCATTATCCTCCAATAATGTTATAACTAGTGATGCCTTCATATGCCTATCAATATGTTTAACATGTACTGTTTCAGCAGTCTCTTCTCCAAGAATGACTGATCCTCATCGTAACACACTGAATTTAATGGGAGTGGGTTCATAACACATCTAATACCTGCTCCAATCTGATCACCGAAATGGTGTTTTGGTACAGGTGCACCTTGTATCACTGATGGAGGTGTCGTTTCCAAATGGTAGTGTTTTGTGAAATACAGCGCAGAGTCATAGGATTTTCACTGTTATCTCCCACTACCTCTCAATATGAAACCCCAGCTATAACATGAAGGTACCTTTTGGATAGAAGAAGGTAACAGCCTGATGCATAACTTGGTGCACTAAAGCCTCTCTCTGTGTAATACAGTGATTTTTTTTCCCCAGCTTTAGCTTTCTTCTACCACAACTGAAAGAACATCATAATCAGACTCCATCTTAGCCCCCCAGATGTTCGGGGAATAGGACCCATTGCCCAAAGCAAGCCTCCTTTCCTTTATCTCCCTCACTTTCATAGATGTCTGAAGCACTAGTTCCACAGCACTGATGTCTCAGCTCTATCAGACACAGAAACACTATATACATCAGAGATCTCAGTATTTAAGCAACTTATAAATCTATACAGATCATTATGCTATAATTTTTGCACTCTTCCATTTTTTTTTTTTTTCTCATCTCCATTCAAGTTTTTATCCAGGGCAAAGTCCACCCTAAAATAATGGATGTCCCAACAGTGTAGCTGTTCTAATCAGAGCTTCCTACTGAAGGCTAAACCATTTTAGAACTTCTCTCCACAGGGACTATTCCAGATGACATTTTAAGTACAACCCACATGGCAACCTGTTCTGAAGAGCCAAACCTGTCATTATCATCCTAAACAGTTTTACTCTCAAGGCAACACCACAGAATTCTTGTAACAGCATACATAGAGAAAGAAAGGCAAGTAGATGAAAACAAGCAATAGTAAAACTGACAGAGTACAGATTTTGCATGGGAAAACAGGAGCTCCAAGGCAGCCCATACAAATCACCTTCATGTGTTTTAGGACAAGTGCTTTTTTGTAGCTTCAAAAAAATAGCAGAGACAGTTCACTTTCTGGTACCTCAGTAACAACCTGCCTTTCATAATCCAACCATTTTTTAGTTCCATTGGTAGTTCTGGTAACGAAGCTTAAAATTAAAAAATCAAGTACTATTGTTTTGTTGTTTTGAGGGGAAGATGTATTTTTTTATGTTGACAAATAAAATGCAACAGTAAACTTTTGCCTTCATTGGCACTACCTTCTCCTACAGCCGCAAATTTTGTCTGGGGTTTTATCAGGAGTCTGGAGTTCCACCAGGATAACTGAGGGCAGAGCCTACAAGCTGAATGCAGGTAACCTTGCTGGGAGGCACAACAGGTCCACGGGACACCTGCTCTGAACTAACATTTCAGTTAGAAACACGTAAACATTCCTGGTTAATAACAAAACACGCAGGAGCTTTGACTGTGCATGAGGAACATAGCAGCTGATTAAGGTGTTGATTTTGTCAGTCACTGGCTCCCACGGAAAAACCTAGCCAAACTTTCCATTATCTAAAGTAAATGCTAATCAGCCTTTTCAAATACTCAGCAACATGAGCTGAAGTCCTTAGTTAATTTAAATTACATCGATTTTTTTTTTTTTGCACCTGCCTGTCAAGACCTGTCTGATACAAGCTTTTCAACTTGCAGTGAAATAAAGCACTGCTGTTACTACAACAAAAAAAAAAAAGGTAAGACTACAGACCTGTTGTAAGATGATGTCCCATTCAGAACAACATGCTTGGATGGAAGATGCTTAACCATTTAGCAGTTAAAAAAAAAGTCAGGGAATGACAGCATCTCTTGTAAATAGAGGTCTGGATTTCTCTTTGTCTGTAGCTTTCTTGTGGAAAGCCACAGCAACTTGACCAATAGATATCCAAACTTAGATGTGAACAGCCCTGGAACCCTTTTCCCTTTAGCTGTTCCCAAATTGTTTCTAGCAGTTCCTGGTGCTGTTTGCCCAGCTCTTCTGCAAGACGTGCCTCCACCCCCTTAAGAAACATTCAGGTTTATTTTAAAATAAAAGCATTACCACAGACATATTTAAAAAAAAAAGCATTGTAACAGAAATTATAAAAACTTAAAGTTTTCTTCCTTTCTGAAAGAAATGTTTTCTTGGCTGTTTTTTTATAATGGTAACTAGCAAAACGCATGCTTTTGTAGATTTCTGTTACTCAGTTATGCTACTGAACATTAAGGAACAATTAGCTAACAAAACAGAGTTACTCTTTAGCACTTTCCAATTTAGGAGGAGAAAAACTCAGAATATGGAGTCTAAGAACACAGTTGCAGGCATAGAAGGTGAAGGAGCTTTCAAGTAGCCTTAATTTGTAATTCATACCATATTTAATAGTCTGCAAATCCAGATTCTTCAGCAAATACCCACATCTGCTAAAATTTTTGTCCAACCACATCACTTCAAAGCTTACTGTCAAAATTAATCCTTCTTGTCACTTATGACATATTTTATCTAATATACTAACTCTTTTCAGGAAAGAATAGCACAGTGTTACTGCTTTAAAGCATCATATTTTTACTCCTTTATTTCTAAGCTACCGGAACTTTAATTGCAACACAGTTAAATATAGAAGCAGATGAAATGACTGTAGCAGAAACATCTTCCCTGTTTATCTGTATTTTACAGGATTTAGGATTTAAAAATTTAAGCTGCCTTACAATGTATCTAGCTGTTGTGACATCTTCAGCCAGTTTGGTAACCTTTCCAACAGCCCTTGAACAAGTGAAATTAAAGTTAAGCAGCTGAAACAAACAGTTCAAGAAATATATCCAAGAGAGCTAGCTAAGGCTTTTGCTGAGACTCAAGTGCTTTATTGGTGCAATTAACATCATTGTTATAGCAGATTTAATTTGTGAAAACCTTTGGAGGAAGCTTTAAATAACTGACATCCTTCCCCTTCAATTAAAATGTGACAGCTTAAACTATACACAAACTGAAACACTCTGGCCAACAGCCTGCGGATTGCTAGAAATACTAGAAACTGAACCAGGACAGCTTTACAGACTGCCTTTGCACGGGAAGAGAGCCTGAAGGGAAGTAAGTCCAGTGATCCCACATTTGCAACCTCCTCCTCCAGGTGATGTAGTGCCTTTCTAAAGGCATTTTTCTCCTAACATCCTTACCAATACTTTGCACTCCTCCAAAGGAGAAGCACCATATGGCTTGTGACAAAAAAAGGTTTAAATATAGGTAGGAGTAGGAAGCAAGGTAACACATGCTTGCTGTGGTTTCCTCTTCTCCTGCCAGGGCAGGACAAGGAAAACATCCTCAAGGCCACAGCTTCCAAATACCTAATACTCTAATTTGCTTCTACAAACTAGTTTTTGTTGTGTTATTTTGTATCTAAATGGGGAGAGAAAAGGTGGCCCTGGAAGTAGCCAGATTGTGTGCCCAGGAGGATGAAAAAACTGCAGAGGCAATAAAAACTTTCTGGCATTTAAGGGACGCTGCATGTGAGAGAATGTGAGTCCTACCATTCTGGGACAATGCTAAAGCCTCTCTAATGTATGCCAAGGAGCAGGGTTACATTTAACCTCTGCCAAGAAACCTCTTGAGTACAAATTACAATCTCCTATTCCACTTCTGAGAGTTAAAAGCTTATTTGGACTACGAGAGAACTTGTAGTAGCTAATCATAAAGCGTAATTGCTGAGAGCTTAAGCAAACTCCAGAAATAAGCATAACCCTGGTTTCTGACTGATGAGAGATGCAGCCAAAAAAAGGTTCAGCAGAATCATGCAGTCTTGCACTACACTTTCCCCAATTACATGGGAGCATTTTGTTTTGGTTACAAACCATGTGAAATGCCTGAGCTTTAACACTTGCAAGATTACTGAAAAGTATTTGGAAATCTTATAACTCTGCTTTCAAGTCGTGCTTAAAGAAAACCCTTCAGAATGCATCAATGGAACTCCTACTGCTCATCATTTCCTTATTGGTTTATGTGCTTTTACGGTATTTTTTTGGTCAAATTTAGATTGGGAACCATAAAATGCAAATTAATATTCCAAAATGAATAGTAACTTTGTTTCTCAGCCTATATACATGCTAGATGTCAAAGAACATTTATTACAGTCATTGCTTCCTTAGATTTTAGGTTCTTTTCTACCGCTATTTAAATGTGCAACAGTGGAAAAGTGAAGGGACAGATTTACTTTTCTATTTAGTAATAAAGATGAAAAGTCAAAGAAAAAAAGGTCAGTCACTGTAAACGATGCATTTCTTTAAGAAAAGTTATAGTCCTGACTGACTACTCCATGGATCAGTGTCTGGCTATAAAAAAACAACCTTTAGATCTAATTTGGGATCTCTTAAAAATAGGACTATTAACAAATGGAGAATGATTTTTACCTTATCAGCACAGGATGTTTATTCCTGATTAACTTTATACATCCATGTTAATCTTTAATACATTAAAAATAGCTCTTGCATAACACAATACTTGTCCATGGTGCCTGAAGGTTATGTTCCACAGAAGTATTTTGGTGTTTCCAATAAAGGCTTAAAGGACTGTGTGTTGATTAGGAACCCTAAACCAAAAGGTTCTACATGGTTGACCTTGAGCCACTGTAAAGCGAGAACACATGTAACTTTTTTTTTTTTTAATCAATTGTATCATCTGAGTGATGGCCTGGATGGGATTCTCATGTTCTGATTCACTGCTCAGAGGACAGGCTCAGCGCTTTGGGAACAGCCTCAGCTCCAACTAATCAACAGATCTAGGATGTAGCTTGGCTCGTTCCACACCGGGAATCAGCAAGCAGTCAGCTGCCAAACATCTGCTTTGAAAAGGCAGAAAGCAGCAGAAAATAAATGTTCTGGTAAGAAAGCAATTTCAGTTTCTGAGGAAAAGGGGTTTTTTTGGTATGCCTGGTTTCCAGAGGCAAATTCTGGCCCTCTGCTGTAACACATGCCAAATGACTCTGATAGGACAGAGGTGAGGCCATTCCATGACGCCCTCTGGTCAATGAGGTAGGTTTGCTCTTCAGACTGAGGAGACTTCTGGGGCGCAGCACAGCTCTCCTCCTGCTCTGGGGGCTCTCTAACGATAAAAAGTATGCAGGAGGCAGTGTGAACCTGGACCTTATGTCATGGACAGAGTAAAGCAGAATCACAAGCTGAAAACCATTCCTGGTCTCTCTCATACTACAAGTACCAAGGAAGGACCTAGTTTATTTTCTGACATCAAGAAACAATCCCAATGGATTTCACCTTGTAAAGACAAATCTGTCACCTACCTTTGATCTGAGAACTAGAACAGTGCAATTTGTGCAGCTTATTTGTGCAAAACAGAGCAATTTTGCTGAACTCGTGTTAGAGCTATATAAAGCTTGCACTGAACAACTAAAATAAACTGGCATTCTGATGGGTACGTGAGGCAATCTCTCATGGAAACTTCCTTCCTGTTGCAATCCTAATTGAAACAATATGAGAGTAAGTAACTGTTGAACACTCAACTGCTCCCATCACACAGTTTGTTCCAAAGCTTTCTGAACCTCCTTGGCTCTTTAAGAGTCTTAACAAATGGAATTTCTCCTCTCTTTATATACCACAGTTGGGGTGTGTGTATATACATGTATATAAATGTAACAATGAGACTCATGACAGTTTTTGTCCCCCGTCACTTTCTTACTCAAAAGGCGAGGATACAGTGCCCCACATCACCAATTCCAACCTTCTTGAAAAGTTAAGAAAACTGAAGGACTACCCTCCATCACGTCTGTATTTTGTTGTGGTGTTTTGGGGTTTTTTTATACACCACTCACTCTTTGTGGCATTATGTCAAACAAAAGTCAGACTCCATGATCCTCTCTGTGCAAGAGAGTTGTATTTCAGCTTATTTCTGAACTTTTTATGTTCTCATCTACTTAGGTGGATTCTTAATATTCTTTTGAAGTGCAGTTTAGCTGGACCTGTAAAGGCACAGGATAAACTCCATCTGATAAAAACAGTTAACAACCAAAATCAAATAAAATTGGCTGTTTCTGTGAAGTCTAATTGTAAAATAAAGCATATGGTCCACAATGCTGTCCCTTTAAAGAGTTATGTATTTTAAGAGACCTCTGCCCCTGTTAGGCCCATTTGTCTCTGCCCACAGCTGGCAAAGAATTTTGATCTTCGCATGTCAGCTCATACTTAAAAATAAAGTCTGTTTATTTTAAACCTATTAAACAAGTTTGTAATACTGAATGGATTCAGGGCACCAAATCTGCTTCTGTCTCAAATGCAGCCTGTCCAAGCTGATTGTTTCAAATTCAGAAATGCCTAAAAGTGATTAAAAACTGCTGCAGTTTCTTTACTCTGTAAAGAAAATTAAGAGACCAAGCAGCCATTACCAACAGACAGAGCTGGAAACTTCAAAGGGAAACAGAAGTGTGTGTGGACAAATTAACCTGTTTTTACAGGTAATCTAGGTGTTAATCACCAAAAAGCCATGGAAATCTGAAGAAATGCCACAATTTTTTTTTAAAATAATATGTATCTCAAAGAGTATCAGGGAATTTCACATTTGCATTTAAGATAAATGGTGATTTTTTTAAGAGGTGACAGACTATTCATCTCAAAGAGTCTTATCTGCCCTTAATACATGCTACCATTCTAAAAAGTAGTTGCTGCATATTAAGAGTGGTTACTAAAACTTAGGCTATAAAAGCCTGTCCTTTAAATTCAGTAAATGAGTAATCATTTCCCTTCTGAAACTCTATTTGATAAACAGATGCATTTATCAGGAAATACCTTCTCAAAAATGAGACCAGTCACTTTCAGCTATTCACAGCCCAGTCTCACCATTGTGTCTTGAATTCAAATGCAGCTGAATGCATTTTTCACAGATGGTAATAAAAAGGGTAATGCACTCTTTACTACAGAGGCGTGACTGAATTCATTTAAGCTGTGAAATTACTTCTAATGCTATTGGAAGGCCCTTCTCTTGCAAATGAAATTACTTTGACTGAACGGTGCAGGGAATTAATAAACTCTAGTAATTCTTAACATCTCTGAATTTACAGAAATCAACTAGATTTTAATCTACCTTTCCCATAACATCAGGGGAACATCTATCACACTCCTGGCTCTAGATGCTTAAAGCCAAGACATGCAAGTACCTCCTAGTTTTACTCTGACCTGAAAAGCATCTCCTTAGGGCTCTCTTCCTGCAGAAGCAGGCTTAGCACTGGACAGCACACGTATGGATTTCACCAGCTCTCCGAACAGCACACAGTATCTAGCCCATGTGTCCTGTCTTCACTGTCTGCTTTTAAATGTACAAAGGAGGACCAATAGGTCTGCTGAGGCTCACCTCTTCATAACCCCAACACTGCTGTACCAGGAAGATGCTCCATCTCCCGGTGTTTGCTCAGAAGTAAGAATATGAGACCATGAGCAAAGGATCAGCTAACTGCATCAACATCTTCCATCCTTCTTGAAGATGACCTTAAAGCAATCTCTATTTTTAGAGCCACTCCCACCCCCAAAGGCTAGGGTTCCTCTCTAGTTCCTCTTGTTGGTCTGTCAATCCATCTGGAGGGAAACAACAGTGCACCAGCGCTTAAAATACAACAGAAACCACAACATTTTTATTGAAAACATGAATGGAAGTAATGCTTCTGAACATTCATAATTTCAAAAGCACTAGAACCATGCTGCTTGCAGAAAACTGAATGTTTGAGAAGTCAAGCACTAACATTTCTATAGCAAAACCAGCTGCCCACCAAATTTGTGGATCTTAACTCATAAAGGTTCCATGTCCTGGTGAGCTTAAAGGAAACAGACCTTTCTGCATATATTAAGCTCCATTCCTTTTTCCCCCCACAATTTTGGTAGTTTGGTAGTTCTCATCACTTCTCAGCCAAAAATATCTGACAGAAAGAGACACCATTCCATATCCCCAGCCCAGAAAATCCATGTGGAAACGCTTGATGGCACTTTCAACAATGTAAAATAATGTCCACTCTTCTAAGGAAGAGCACCACCTGGATGTTGGTTTCTCCCCAACCAATAGTTTTATTTTAAAAGTTACATGTAACTCCTACAATTAAAGGCTGCTCAAATGAGGCAATAGTTCATGACACAATAGCTCTGTTTTCAGATCACAACCAACCTTTCTGGACTGACATCTGCAAAGAAGTTCAGCCACTGCTAAGAAAGAAATACACTTTTTGCCTGGGTTTTGGATTCTGTTAAAAAATAAAATCACCACAAGCAACTCTTTCAAGGCATCTGGAAATGCCTTGTCCAAATTCTTCAGTTTGCCCTCACTCTTAATGTCTGTGGCATATTTCTAATAAAACTGCTTTTTCCAAAAAACCCTGAAGTTATGAGAAGGTCACATAAAACTGTAATCTACTACAAGAAGTACTTGGAATAAAAGATCCAATAGCACGTTCTTCAGTTCCTAAGTTTGTGGGAAAACAAGTAACAGCTTATTCTTAGAATGTTTTGCAATTATTTGAAGTTTCTACTTCATAATAAAGTATGCCTGCTGGAAGAGGATAGGTGACATCCTACACACCTTTCCACTAAAGCACATTTCATTTCTTCAGCTCATGAATAAATGAAAGAACATTTGCCTTGGTAAAAATCAAAATTTACAAACAAGCTTTCATCTGGAAACAAGACCTAACCATAGCACTCTTCAGATTAACCTTCCCAGTCAAATTTTGGGCTTGCAGCCAATTTCAGGAAAATTTCTACACGAGCCAAGTCCCTGAAGTCAGCTGGAGTTGTCCAAGAACACCTGAAAGGCCCGTGCCTTTAGAAATCAGCTTGGAAAGAATCACCACTTCTAAGTTTTTAAGCATGTAAAATCAGCAGAATAATGTAGTTCTGTGCAAGAACTGGCATTTTTGTGCCAGCCCAGCTGTAACACTTGGCAATTGTGTTCAACCAGGAACTGCAGCTCACAAGGCGGCAGCATGACTGCAAGGTCACAAAAGTTGTTTACAAGCTGGGAAACAACCTGAAGTAAGGTACTTTAATAGAAATTACAGCTATGATCCCATGTTCTCAGCAGGGGATCTAGAAGGAAAGGAACTTATCTATGCAATAGGGAGTGAGCTGGACATTTAAAGATGATCAGTCCCACAAACAGGAGGTTGACGTTTGCTGAAACAGGACTCGTGTTGTTCAAAGCAGCCATCAGCACCATAGCTGCAGATGCCTTTATGTGAAACTGCAGAACCAGCTACAAAAAATACACTTATACTTGATCACATCCAAACTACTTTACAAGGTCTAAGTGTTCCCATGTATCTTTTTTTGCGAGGCACGGATGTTTTTGCTTTATACTACCGCATGTGGGAATTCTTGGGATACAAAGTGAAAGATGCAACATATAAACATTAGATACTTAGACTCTGAAACAGCAAAGTAAAAGCCACTTATTCTTGAGAAAATGTAATTATGGTGAAAGCTGCAGGGAAATTTTACTGAGACACAATCATCCTTCACTGAAAAGCTGGAGAAATACACAAGCATTAGAGCTCCCCAAACACATGAAATAGGCATTTTTGTTAATCAGGACTATTAAAAATTGCCAGTGACTCAATATATTCTTGAAAATAACTGATCTTGTTTATAGTCCTAATAAGCATTCTGCACATAAAGCAAACCCACCTCTATTAGCACCTTTTTTTTTTTTTAATTTACTCATCTCTAAAACAACCTACATCTAATCATATCAATTTATTTCCAACCTATTTCTGGGGCACAAAGAAATAATGCTTTTATGAATGGAATTTCCATGCTTGAGCTATTCAAAAACATTTTCAGGCAACAGCATCTTTTAATGAGCAATTTTGATGCAGTTAATGTCCCCTCATTCCTTAGCCAACACCATCTGTTAGTTTATACTCTGGAGGCTCAAGCAAGAGGTGTGCACTGATGCATTCTGGCTGAGACCATCCAGGTTGACAGAAAGAAGCTACTGGGTAACAAAGAACTGTCGGAGCACTCTGAGCTACCTGGTCAAAAGACAGGGGGCATGTCTCTGGTTCTCTGTGGGACTCGAATCTGTGAGTGCCTAGATGTAATATGCTTGAAAAAATTGCTACTGTATTTGGGGTTTTTTTCCTTCATGTTATTCAAACTATGCAGACAAGTGGTGACATGGATAACAGGAGGTATGAGGCCCAGGAGGGTATTCAGATAGTGACTTATACTGTAAACTTGTAGCTGTAGTGCTACATCTGTAAGCAAACCGGCAACTAACTGTGTTTGGTGTTAGAAATAACATGATTCAAGAAACAGATGGAGTGTATATGTCAGAGTCACTGCTTAATTATTCAGGAGCCTGATTATCATACAGGACACCAAAAACTTGCCTTTCATATGAGTGGCCACTAATCACTCCTCCGGCAGACTCCCATGGAAGCATCACTATTCCCCCATGGAGCAGGGGAATTGCCCGGCTTTTGCCTTTTGCTTTAATCTATGTTGCTGTCCTCCCCGAAATGGCACTCTGAAATTTTGTAATGTATAGTTTCAAGTCACATCAATTTGCTAGCTTCTTTAAGATCAGTGAGACAACTGAAGGATTGTTAAGAACTTTACCTACTCACCCTTTGCCACAGTGCACTGGGGCAGGGGCTTGCAATTATTCTTGATGCTCAGTTTTAAGTCTGCTTGCTTGTAAAAAGCAGCTGGGAGGCAAGTCAAGATTAAGGAAGGTAGAAGCGCTCCTTGCCTTACAATTAATTAACTAATCTGTCAAAACAATCTTCCAAAGGACATGATGTTCAAAGATAACAAAGTGAATAGAAATTTTTGAGAGATTAATTTTACGTAGTTGCATACTCTGAGGCTCATACTAAACCCATTAAAACCTCATTACATAGACATGACCATCAGCATAGTGACCTACAATAGCAGCCTAGTACTGCATTAAGAAGCAGAGAAGCAATAGTCAGGAGACTCCCAAGGACAGATATCAACATTATATTTTGATATATGAACCCTACCTGTATTAACAGTAAAAAAGAATGTGCTCTCTGCTACTATTACTAGGAGACTGATAGAGAAGAATAAATTGGAAATTTATAGTTATGTCAATGTCATAAGTATGTTTGCACATTTGAAAACCTGAGGCACTAGAAAATGCTGTTGAACCAATTAAATGTTACAGAGATTAAAGTACGCTTATCTGGAGTGTACTTTTCACAGCAATTTTTACCAGGTTCAAGTTTACTTTGCTCTTAACCAGGCAATCCACCAGCTGTAGCAGCAGGCATGCAGTAACAAGCATCCTTCAGCAGCAATTCATCTCACCAGCAGCTATAAATGACTCAGCTGTTCATATTAGGCTCCAGGAGTTATTCTGCTAATATTACAGCCTTTTACCATATAGCACAGCATACCTTCCCTCTATAGTAGAGGTTGGGGTTTTTATTTGTTTGAGGATCTTTTGTTACTCATACCTTCCTTCTGAAACACAATACAACTGTGTTGGTTACCAAGGAGACTAGCTTTCACTGCTCATCGGCCATTGGCAGTATCACTTAAAAATAAATTTGTGCCAGGTCATGTATTTTAAAAAAAGGGTGTGAAGGTGAAACTAAACTTTAAATGCAAAGGAACTTTGAGCAAGTAAAAACATTAGAACAGCAGAACAGCTCTATTAAAATTATAATGAACATCATGCATGATCATTTTCACATAAAATTTTCTGTTTAAGTTGCTATTCAATAAACAGCTGTTACCAGAACATACATTTTAAAAAACCTGTTAATATCAACATAGGAAAACCGAAAAAAAAACCAAAAAAGCCGAAAAAACACCAAAAAACAAACAAAAAACCCAAACAACAACAAAACCCCAAACTAGTCTTGGTGATACTTCTAAAATTTGAAACTTGGAACAAGCAATATGAACAGGAATAAAGTTAAAAATTTTATAAACCTGATAGCTGTATCTGAAAAGCTCAGCTCCTGGCAGCAAGCAACCAAAATAATGAGTAACTGCTTTTTTTCCTTTCAAGTTTTAATTTGGGGCCGGTGACCTGTGGGAAGCAGTAGGGTTAAAGGGACTATTATCTTTTTCCCCTATGGTCAGAATCATGACTCTTCATGATTGATAATACTGCATGCAGTACCAATAACTTCTGCAAAAACCAAAGATTATAATCCCGGACTGGTACAATTTCAAGGAGCTGAGAGAAACAGAAGAGCAACAGATAGGACGTAAGAAAATACTAAGCAGTGGACTTCTATACCCATATGGTAAAAAGACTGGAAAAGCCCAGAAATTTGAAAAGTAATGCATCTGTTAACAATCAGTAAGGGATCTCACAGGGATCTGTGTTCTTTACTGTTCTGCGGGCAGCTCTGATTTCTGTACCAGATTCCCCATTACCTTCATGGTGCAGTTCCCAATCCCACCTACACTGTGATCACTCCCAAGTGATCTAGAGAAAACTCACAGGTTAACTAGAGAAAACATCCCTTCAAGAAGTGTGCTCCCAAAGAACACTCCAGGTGCATACCACAGAGTCATGCAAACTTCTATTGGCACGTAGATTTGCTGTTTCCTTAGGTCTCCAAATGACAATAGCAATCCATACTGAAACTGAATTAGAAACCTGTCACATCCTTACTCACCTGTTTATTCAACTGAGCTAAAAGATATTTTCATATTTTAATAGGAACAGTACAGGAAGAAAAAACTTTCAGAGTATTACTTTTATGACACAGTAATAGTAAGAGACTGCTATATTTGTTAGTAGGATGACACTTAAAGCAGTAACAGAGTAGTGAAGTAGTATTATCTTCTAGCAGCTGGTGATCCTACAGGAAAACACTGTGCAATTCTGACAATGATTTTCGTGCCTTGGATCCTGTTTCAGAGCAGGGCTCTCTGGACAGAGTCTTAAGTTGTTCACTGAATAGCCCTCTGAAACCAACCCAAAGCAATTAAACCAGGGATGAAAGCATGAAGCAGACCCTGCATAGTTTCATGCAGGGCTCTTGTGGGTGCATAACAACAGCCCTTCCAAGAGCAGTGATCCATTACAATTTGTGTACACTGCTCCCTGAAACATGGCTGGGGAGCCCACGTGGCAGCAGTATGCTCAAGTGAATTCATTGACCTGTGTAACAGGACACTATTAAGCCTACTCTTTATTTCTAACCAAGCAGCCCAGGACAGGGCTGGGTGCTGTGTCTCCACAAGGACAGCAACAACCTGTGGGACTCCAAAGAACATTCTGAGCTTTCCGCAGAGCTACGGTAAGAATTTTAAAATCCGCAACATGAGTGTCAAAGCTAGTGGAACTCTGCCAGAGTTTTTCAGGTGATGGTAAACTACGTGTATAAAGTGTAATAGTAGAATTGCAAAGCATAACAGCAGGACTAAATAGCTAAAAGAATCTCCAGTATTACAGGCTGGCTTGGAAAAGAGTGAAATAGCACTGCAATGTTTCATTTTGATACTTCAAGCTTAGCATAATAGGAAAGCTTATGATAATCCAGATAATAATGTGAGTCTTGCAGATTTGTTACTTGATAGGTAATGAACAGCAGCATATACGTATACATCCCTGTCTTGCTGAGGTTGACACTTCTAGAAGTAACATCCTAAAGCATCCACTCTGTTGTGCTGCAGAAATACAAAAATTGTCTTCTCAAAATCTTCTCAAAACCTTTTTATGGTGGTCATGTGAGAACTCAGGGCAGAAACATATCAAATAGGTTGTCAAATCTTAAAAATTTAAATTCAGATAAGAAATAAAAAGGCACCACAGCTAAGCTTCTGTTCAGCTTACTACTGATGGTATTGTTAAAAATGGGTTTTAACCTCTAATTTTCACTAAACATGAAGTTCTCTTTAAAACTCCCATACAGCTACAACCAGCAAGACTATGATTTTAAGTAAAATGCAGAACAGTAAGCAATCATACAGAAATAAAATACTTGGTTACATAAAGAAACACAAAACTCAAGCAAACATAGCAGTCTGGGCTGGTCTCCATGTTTCTCACACTCGCAATTGTAATGCTATATATTTTAAGGACAACATACATATTGAACAAAGGGGAAAAAAATTCCCTAAAAAACTCCACAGTATTCATACAGATTGATTGATAGCTCTATATTATTTTTTTTATATCACCTTCTTCTGTGGTGATTTCTGCAGACAGAAGGTCAATATGGAAGAAACTGATTCATTTTGTAAACTTCACACTATCCCACTAAACTGCAGATATTTTTAGTTCTCCCTAGCACTAAGCAGACAGGGAATCCAAGGCACAGTGCCAGGATGTAAACCCACTCCTTCTGAGCTGGCTTTAGTCATGTTGCCTTGCTCCCACTCTGCTTCCATGTTTAGGTCAGCAAATTTTCTCAAGGCTAAATCTGAATATATGCACACATATGCCATGGATAATCTGGGTGTGTTTCTTCATGAATAACTTAAATAAAAGTATGGTGTGTTGCTCCTACTGAAAGGCTCACTTGATCTTCTTTTGGCATGGTTCACCCAAAAAACTACTGCTGAAGAAGAGCCAACATCTTGCATCTATTTATAATGTAGTTGGTTTACAAAAAAAAGTGTATCCTCTTTACAAGTTATTTTTTGTACTGCTAAAGTTTGCAGTTGTGCTGCACAGAAAATGAGGCCCTCATTGAGTATGACCATAAAGTCAGGTCAGAAGTACTGTCTACAAAAGGGATACTTGTTTGAAATTGCTCTCCCTAAAAAAACCAAGCCTTGTACACAAGCCTAAACCAAATTTTACAGAAAGAGCAATATTTTCCATAGAAAACTGTCTTACCAGTTGTTATGGGATCTGTACATCAGAGCAGCATTTTGGGATCTTAAGATATGTTCTTGTTCTTTTGTTTTTGTATAGTATAGTTACAGTAGCCTGTTTGGCAATTTGTGACCTAACTGCTTAGATTGCCACAGAAGTACCATGACACTGAGGGCAGCCTGGTATTTATTTTCCTTGCCAAGTGCGGCAGCAGGTCATACACACAATCCCTTCACCTTCTAATCTGCACAAAAGCAGGAATTAATTTTTTCACCTTAGACTACCAAAGCTATAATTTTGCACACTGTGACAGAGCTGGGGCAGGCAGGAATTGCAGACCTTTGCATTTGTACAGCACCTGAAGGTCAAACATCAGCTTTCAGCACAGGGTTTAGCTGGAGCTGGTGTGATGCTTCATTTCTGCCCTTCAGCCAAGCAGCAAGCAAGCAACTAGTTCCTCCCTGGCAAATACAGCACTGTTAAATATATATTAGCCTACTCTATTTTTATTTAGAAATCTTACCATAACTTGAGATGGAGTTGTTAGAAATAATCAAGCCAAAGCAAGAAACAAACTATGAGCAGGCACATAAAAATATGCTTCAACAAGTTAGCACTGCACATCCTAGCCTTTCACTGCTCTGTTACTGAATATTTACTGTTTCAGAAACACTTAAGAACCCACAGACCACTGACTATTCCCAAAGTACCAGGGACATTGCTGCTTTTTGCCCTTTTTCTGAATTAACATAACAGGAAACCCATATCTGCGTCACATAGTACATGAAATATATTTAACACCAGCATTCTAAAAAATAAATATTTATTTATCTTGCTATGAAAAACAAAATCACAAAGAGTCTGGAAGGCAGTCACTGCTATGCCCTGGAGGATAATATTCTGACTTCCCTCAACATGTTTTTCAATGCTTCAAGGATCTCTAAACAGCACTATGTAGATATTGCTACATGTTCCTGCCAGGAAGAGTAATGAAATAAAGCATAACTCCAGTCATTTTAACAGAGCAAGCTCTTTGTTAAGGTTTGTCAACATACAAAAATGAACTTCATGCGTGAAATACACCCTTAAAGTCAGCTGTAACGGGAGAGGGAAAACTGCAGAGCTATGGATGGTAGAGCTGGAAAAAGGCCACACTTTTATGGTATTGGTTTTATCTTACCCAACAGCTTCTACAAGTCTTTCACACTGGCTTTGAATAACACTCTCTCATGTTTGCATTTTAAATTAATTTAATCCTTCCGAAAAGTGCCACGTGCCCAATACTGTACAATCCTCTATCTTCAGCAGTTCCAGAGATGAAGAAGAAAATCCTTACCATATTACCCTTCCAAATTTCTAGAAAATATTTTTCGTAAAAGCCTAATTCAGAATACATAAAATGATTTTAAAAAAGGAAATTACAGATTCCATGAGAAAGCAACCAGATTTGAACAGAGATGAAGACAACTCACTACTACAAGTAGCTTATAAACTCAGATAATGTGGTTTAACAGATACAATTCCTCCAAAGCACCAAGCAGAGTTTGCGAATAGCATTAGGAGTCCAATAAAAATTAAAAACTGAAAAAAAAAATTTCTTTTTTGCAGTGGTTCAACTGAAGTATTTTGCCACTCTTATAAATGATCCAAACTGAAAGGAGTTGTAACACAACTAGGCAATTATTAGCTCATGACATCTTTTTGAGGCTCTGAACAGAAAAATAAAATTTAAGACATGTTTTACATGTATTTACTATATTCCATCTACCTTATCTGAACTTCATGCTATGACAGCCTTTGAAGTACATGTTGAAGGTTTTTGTTCAGTTGACTCAACTAAAACCACACAAAAGGACAGAAAAGCCATGTTTAAGCACTGCAACTGAAGCCAAGACACCAAGTTTGATCTTGGGAAGATAAAAAGATACCTAATGGTCTTGCTGGTGCCAAGCTTTTCCTTTTTTTTTGTGCAGAAAGAGTCTGCTAGGGGAGCAGTGGAAATCCTGGCAGCACCACCCTCTCCAGAAGAGGACCAAGTAATTAACTTCTCACTCTAAATCCTAATTCCCTGCAGCAGGGAGAGGGGGCGGGGGGCTGAGCAGCCCATTTCACTTAAGAGGGATGGCTTTAAGTAGGCTTTGCCTCCAACAGTGGGGCACAGTTGCTGTTCATTTCAAGCAGTGCCTGCTACAGAGAGGCAGAGGCAAGGAAGGGAGAGCGGCTTGAGATCGTGGGCTTTGTGCTGGTAGAGCATGACTGCGTTCAGAATAACACTGTTATTATAACAGAAATAATTATTCTGCATTCAGAATAACAACAATGGATTTTTCAAGAAACATAGTTAACTTTTATAAAAATATAAAACTCAAGGGCTACTGTGAGCCCTTTCAGTCAAATGCACGTGGTTTTGTTTGCTTGCTTGGGTTTTTATGTTCTTTTCTCTTCAGTCTTAAATACACTATCAGAACTAAACCCATCCAGCACAAACAGGTTTATCTTTGACCAATGCCAAGAGGAAAACTGGAATACCAGAGTAATTTCACGACTACAAGACCACCAAGAATATTTATTTGTCCAACTCACTGATCTACCAGATGTCACCTGATTAATACACCTAAAAAGGAGTAAAAAAACCCAACATGTTCATGGATGAAAACAGGCATATCCAAAACTTATGCATGTTCTCTGGTACCCAAAATAAATCACAAAATAGAAAGTCACATAGTTCATGCATCCCTGGTGTAACCACTTCCATATTTTTATCCTGCCCAGTAACATTCAGTATTGTCTTTTTATACTTTGACCTCTCCAGGGACAATATAGTTGTTTGTGAAATGATCATATGCTATCTTGCATTGGTGATGCTCTACTTTATTTTGGAACCCATGTAACTGCAAATGATCTTGATGTATCTGCTAGTGTCAGAAAATTAGGTGATAGATACTATATTACAGGCGATACACAGCAGGAAAGCACAGAGCCTGTTTCTAAATTAAATCACTTCACTTTACTGCCTTGAATTTGGTTTACAGCAGCCCTGAAACACCATATTATTTAATGACCTCTACAACTAGATTTTTACCCTTGAAGGTCTTGTAGGTATTTTTACCTCCTTGTGGTCTCTAAAGGTGCCTCAGAACAGGATGTAACACAAAGGTGGAAGATGCCACAATTCACATACGTGACAAGTGATAAAAGCCACATTGGAAATAAACTCCTCCTTTTTTTTCTCTTGTCTTGAAACAGTATCTGAAACCACAAAGGAAACCAAACCAAGTGGCAGAGGACAGCTGGTACCATGAGGGGACCACGACAATGCTGCTGAAAATCTGCATGATCTACAGACCAGACAGCAATGTCTGAATTGGTTCCAACTCACTGCAGTATTCATTCGCTACTTCACCTCAGAGAAACTCAAGATGTCCAGGGAGTTTCAAATGGACAAGATCAATGGAAGAGATGCAAAGAATGGTGAGCTGTGCACATCAAATGCTGTACCAAACTCTAGCAAAGAGCAGAGATTGATAGGCATCAAGAACACCACTATTTTGTAATGACTGTTTAGAAATTAAATCTTTTCTAAAATTCGCTTTTATAAATAACCACCTTCAACCATTTTGGTCTGAGATTTTCATCACCCCTAAAAATCAGACTCTCCTTGTTGCCAAGACACACATATGCTAGCCAAACCTTTTTTAAGACAGGTTTCTATTTAATTATTTTTAAAAGAATTTGCCCCTACATTGAAAGACAGGACAAAAAAAAAAACCCTGTAGAAACAAATAATCAGAAGAGAAGCCTTGATTTGGTATTCTCAGATACACACAAGCTCCTTTCTTTAAGACAACCTTACTATCTGGTCATTGTTTACCTACAGCCAGTCTCGGTGAGCTTACATAATTTCATGTATTTTATTTTGCCTTTTTGAAAATACAGTCCTCTGAGACATTGCTTCTATTACTCAAATAATGGGTGGTTTTCATGAACTGCAAAAGGAAAAATGAATTAATTCTTTCTACAAACACAACAGATAAGGGTATTTAAAACCATTCCCTTTCCTCTCCTAAACATTAGCCAGGAATAAAAAGACTACATACCACCATTTAGAAACACTTAACAATTTTCATGTTTTTATTATTTCTTCTGTTTGTGATGTAGAAAAAAAATATTATGGACAAGATGTTCAAAATTTAAAGACTGCTTTACAAGCCTAAAATGACAAGTACTCTCATTTTCAGGAAAAAAAAAAGTGCCAAATCTATTAAGGAAATGAAAATGAAACCTTAAGCTCTCAACTTTCATTTTCAAAAAAAGGGAGTGCAAGACTTTTCATCTGAGGCTATATAGCCCATGTAAGCTAGAGATAATAAAGCTGCTCACCAAACAATTCTGCATTCATTGCTAGCCCTTAACATCCATGCTTTGTTCTGAGTCATTCCTTTTCAGTTTCTCAACCCATGAATGAAATTCTGACCCCCACAAACTTAGAAAACGTTTCTTTTCTTTTTTTTTGGTCCCTCCAAGACTTGTTTTCTTGGTAAAAACTGGGACAACCTATCTTTGTCATGGAAAATCTTTCCTCTGCAACCAAATTGTGCTATCAACCAAATGTCATCTCTCCCATTTCCTACGGAATCCTTCAAAACCTAGAGCGTATCTATTTTGTCATGTCTGTTATACCTATTCAAAACACATCTATCAGACAACTCAACCAGTGCAATACCTTAATATGAATTCCAACAATGCTGTATATATGTACTTCGTACACCATGACTTTATTGCCATTCAGCTCATGCTCCTATATCACATAAAAATCAAAGGACAACAGAAATACACATGGAAACTTGACAAACTTTGTTCTTCAAACATTTCTAACTTACATTCTCCAGTAAGAAACTTTATGTAACATGATATTAATACAGCATAAAAGCCTCCTTTGACTAGACTTTGTACTGATTGCCTCGCTTTTCCAGAACAATTGTCCTACCTCCTTGCTTTACTGAAACACATTATCCAACAGAAAAGAAACACATTCTTGGAATAGACAAGTGTTTCTGACAAGTAAGCTGTCTCCGGCTCTTGTCTCTGTCCTTCTGTCTCTTCAGTTCTTATCACAGCTTTACACTATCACTAAAAAGGCTCCATTATTGCTGCTTCACCTTGAGAAAGCCTAGACCCTTAATACATGGGTGTAGCACAAAGACACAGCCACAGATTATACCCACAAGAGCTAAATTCAGCTGAGGTCTGTCCACCTGAACATTTTGTTTTTTCACAGCCAGCCTGGATTACTTTGGAAACTTTGTAACATTTTCATCATGCTTATAAGTTTAAGAAGAGAAAACCAAAATGCATGAAATGAGCTCTTACTTAAATGGAGAAAACAACTATTTTCACTAATAAGAATCAAGTATAGTATAATTTGATTTAGGATGCCAGTTCAGGTTAAAAAAAGCCCCCTCAAAACAGGCTTATTCATGTTTCAAGCAGGAAACACACAATCTAGATCAGCATGATAATAATAATTTAAATAGTGCAGAAAGAGATCATACCATAAGCCTCTCCCCCAGAGAAGAGGGAACTCAAGGCAATTGTAAAACTGCATTGATTGTTCCACACAATTAAAATCTGGTTTACAGAATAAAAATCAGTATTTCATGGTAAAAATGTGTTAAAGTTGAGCTTGAAAATACCAATTAAACAGCCTTTTCTCTGTGACTGCAAGAAGGGTATGCCTGCCATATTTATAAGCTCCAACTTTTCGGTTAAAAAAAACCCAAACCTGTTCCCAGGATTGTAAAGAAAATCTGTCAAATATAAAATGAGACAATGCTGTCATCTGATGTCTACGTACAGTCTGTGCATATCTGATAATTCTCAAATGACAGCAACACAAAACTAACAAATCTTTGGCTGCTACTCAGAAGATACCAGGAAACACTAAACAGACAACTACCCGTATCTACTCCAGCTGGCTACTGCTTTGAGCAGTTACAAGAAGCAGCAAACACTGTAACAAGTTCTGAGGGCGGGGGGGGGAAGGGCAAAAATTTCTGTTCCCATCTCCACCAGTCAGATGGCTTCAGATGTCTCCCCTTGTAATTGAACAGCAAAAAAAGAGACACACACCCACACTGCCCCTCCAGTAAAAGCATCTTAGCATCCATTGTCATGTTGACAAGCTCTGGGTTTGACACTCTGCCAAAGTACTACTCCTGAACAGGAGTCACCCCACTGGCTCCTACTTTTCAGCTCTGACTAAAATTTGCAGGCTTTCAAATTAAATATGAAGGTGTTTCATACTACTAGCTCACTCTCTCATTTTTCTCTAGTCACAGTAAATAATATTAAATGATGTTATCTTCCCACCTGACATCATCAGAGCACATATTACATTGGCTTTCTGGTAAAGAAATTTGCAGAGAATGGCAAGAGGCAGTGTTTTTTTCTATGAATAGCAGCCCTTTTTGTGGTTATAGTGAATGCATGTGCACCCTAAACATTGTGCAGTACAGCTGGTGCGACAAAGCTACAGGCTTGAAGCCAAAACTTTCATTCTCACCTGCACTGTTTTTTGAATTATCATGGTAGCATTAGTCCCTTGAAAGTCAATCATTAACCTCTCACTTTTATAATTAACATCCACCATTTAAAATTATGGCTAGCTGTCTTCTAACTCAGAGACCACAAGACATCTCCTGTACCCTTCCTTCATTCCAGAGTTACTTAACGTGCTGCTAAACCTAATACTGCCAAAATTGACAATACCATGGCTTTGCAGTCATCTCTGGCTACTCTGAAGTCAGCATAACTTCACAGGATCATAGAATGGTTTGGCTTGGAAGGGGTCTTAAAGACCAGCTAATTCCACCCCCACTGCCAGGGAACACCTTCCACTAGACCAGGTTGCTCAAAGCCGCATCCAACCTTGAACAATTCCAGGGAATGGAGTATCTACACCGTCTCTGGAAATGATCTTCTCTAGAACTTCTGGAAAGGCTATCTGACCCTTCCCCTTCTTGGCCACTCATTGATATCTCGTGCCTCCAACCCACCTGTCTTGATGTAAATAGTTACCAGGGTTGCACAGTAAAGCAAATGAAGGAACTGGTTTGGAAATACTCCAGAGAATGTAAGGGAAAAGCAAGCTTAACACAAGTCAATTCCCTGATCCTGTTTGCTGTATGGCTGCACAAACAGTTGTGCTGCCATGAGGACAAAATTGAGAGGAAGAAACAAGGGGTTGTGGCTTGAAGAGGACAGGATCACTTTTCTCAGTAGCTGTGCCAGCTTAGGTTGGCTGAAAGTCACTGTAGCCTAAGATGGAAAATGAGGTCGTCTTAAAATAACAGCTGTGAAAAATACTTTCTAAGCTAATACACAACATGAGGCTCATATAACCACTACGAAAGACAAGCGTGTAAAAATCTTGAAAGCATGCAAGGACAGCGTCAATTCTATAATAAACAATTAAGAGCTTCGAAAGAAGATTTTTAGAGCTAGTAACCTGCAGCTTGACTTCACCTGCTCAGGATCAAGCTTTAGCACAGACCAACAGCTACATACCTGGACAGGCTTAGCCAACCAAGCCTTGACAAATTGATAACAAAACTCGGAAGAGGGAAAAAAATCCACCTCTTTTCCTTTTGGTTCCTTAAAAAATCCTGTTAGTCAGACACTTGTGAATCACATTGCTAGCTCTGCGTTTACTGCCCTCACTGTAATTCAAAGTCACGCGCTGAGTAACACTTCTAGGAGGGATATTTTCTTTATTAATGATAACAAAGTTAAAAAAATCTTGACAGGTATAGCTAAAGACTGAACAAGATATGTTCACACTAACAACTTCTTTCAATAAGAAGACTTTACCTACAGAATCAGTTTGATTTAATTCAATGCACATGGGGCGCTTTCCCCATGAGGAAAGAAGGAAAGATATACAGATAAAGCTTTAGTCAGAAACAGCCTTCCAAATGTAAATGTACGTAGTAGCTTGCACATTCACTAGAGTACTAGGGATTCACTGTCTTAAAGCACGATTGGTTTACAAACTCATGGTACCAGTACAGACCTACCCCAGAAATAAATTTGATTCAGCATCTTCTGCCAACAGCAGGAACCTTAGTTTGCCTCAGTCCATACTGCCAAACTCCTAAAAGGACATTCAGGCTCCTTCCTTGACAGATATGATCCCCTCCATGCTCTTGCTTCGTGCTCTCCTGGCAGAGCACAACCCATAGCAGTTACCAACAAGTTACGCACAGTTATCTCCACTCGGGATACTGCCTGTCCTAAGCCTGTCCTTAAGCCACAGCTATGAATGCAACCTAAACACCTCCATGTTCTCTCTGGCAGTATGCTGCCATAAATTAAAGTTAATATACTGAAAACTTTTCAGTAGTTTTCTTAATACTTCCTACCAACCTCACTTAAGAAAACCCAAACAAAAGAAACCCGAGCAGCTGTTCAGTACATGCAGTAAGTCAGCTATCTTCTAACTGCAAGAGTTTTTCCTCCAGTTTATGAAAACCGAGAAGGTATTCTAACTTACTCAACCAAAGGACTGCTATCGAATGGCCTTTTTCTTGCTGTCATTGTGCTAAATTGATTATCCAACCCACGTGTCCACCCACTATTGCTCACATACTCTAAACAGGGAAGAGAAAGAAGTCTGCTGCATATTTGATGTGTGAGCCAAAGCCAGCTAGATAGTCAGGAAAATATAATCTTACTGCTAGGTCTTTTTTTCCAGTTGGCACTTTATCAAAAATGTCCCCACCCAAACCTAGCCTTGTTTGTAGCACTACTGCATGCGCCTGAGCACGGCCAGGTGTCCTTAGTGTGACCCGTGAGCACAAACAGGGCCCGCTGGTCACAAACGATGGTTTCTGTACCACGGGGGTCTGAGGCAAAGCACCATCCTCCACTATTCGACCCCTGTCCAACGCTGACAGCACTGCTGGGACGCTTTAACACAAATCCTGCTTTCTGCTCGTGGAGTAAACCGTGCCCTTGCCATTGAGCTGTTGCAGGATGCGAGGCCTCCCCACGGAGGATGAACCGGGAAGAAAGGGGCTCCATCTCGCCCTGCACTGCGTTCCGCAGAGCTTGGTAGCCCCAGCCTGCCAGGGGCTGGCAAGGCACCCCATGGCCACGCGGGGCTCTGTGCCCCCACACACCCTCCTTTCCGCGGAGCCCAAGGGCGCTGCAGCCGCCGGAGCTGGAGAGGCAGACCGGGACGAGCCCGGTGGGCACGGCCGGCCCCGGGCGGGCTCCCCCCACGCCGCGGGTGGGAGTGCGGGGGTTGCAGCCCCGCAGCGCCCCGCAGGCATCACCTTGCCCCGCCCGAGCAGATCAGACCCTCCGCGGCTGCGGAGCGCAGTGCCTGGGGTCCCGCCCGGCGAGGAGAGGAGCCAAATGGGGAAATCCCGGGCAGCGCCCCCGCCCCCTGCCCCCACTCGCCTGGTTGGGGTCGGTGGCCCGGAAGACGTGGCAGGCCATGGGGGAGTCGGGGTTGTCGGGCTGCGCCTTGATCAGGTAGGCGAAGTAGGTGAGGTCGTGGCTGTTGTGGATGAAGCGGGCGATGTGCTGCGCCTTGTGCTCGAAGATGAAGACGGCGGGCGCGGGGCTGCCGGGGCCGGCGGCGGGGCCGGGGCTGGCGGGCACGCAGCGCAGCGTGGGCCAGCCCAGCAGCAGCAGCACCTCGCGGGCCGGCACCCCGCTGCCCGGGGCGCCGCCGGGCTCCTGCCGCTGGCCGCGGCGGCGGATCTCGGCCACCAGCCAGGGCAGCATGGGCAGCGTGGTCCGCCTGTCCAGGCACGACGAACCCACGTACCACAGCCTGAAGCGCTTCTCCGCCGGCGGCGCCGGCTCGGGCTCGGGCTCCGGCTCCAGGGGGTGGGAGAGCGGCTCGTCCTCCCCTCGCTTCTCCATGGCGGGTGTCAGGGCGCAGGACGCGGCTCTCCGCGGCCGCTTCCCCCGGCGCCAGGTGCAGCCGGCGGGGCCTGCGCTCGGCCGGGGCCGCCGCTAAGCGCACATCCCGCCGGGCACGTCCCCGCCGCCGCGCCGCCTCCTGCCTGCCCGCGCGGGGTTAGCCTGCGAGCCAGGGAAGGACGGCCAAGACACCCCACTCCTCCTTTACCTCCTCCTCCTCAACGCCCCGGGGAGGAGCGGCGTGGATACGCCCCAAGCTGGCTCCGCGTCCCGACCACCCCCGGCCCAGGGGCGGGACAGCTCCGCCGGGCCGGGCCCTAAAGGAAAACACAACGTGCGCTCCGCTCCGCTCCCCGTTCTGCCGAGTGCTGCCGGCCTCCCTGCGGCCGCGGGCGCTGGGCTTTGCCTGCGGCTCGCAGCGTGGCGGGCCGTGCAGGGAGAGAGAGGAGGAGGAGGAGATCTGCAAGGGGAGGAAGATCGCCGAGCGGCGGAGAGAAGGAGGTGGGGAGGCTGCCGGGCCCGCCCCGCCCCGTTTGCAGAAGCTCCCAAGCGCTCTCTGAGTTGGTTTTGATTCTGACGAGTCGGAGAGTCGGTGGGGAAGAGGCTCCCGGCAAGGAGCCCGGGGCCGGGGCACCCCCGCCCGCGGCGGCTTCGCTCCCACGGCCGCCCCTCCTCCGGCTGCAGAACCTCCGCGAGCAGAACCAGCCGTACCGCGGCCGTGCTACAGCAGCGTCCCCCTGCACTGCCGAGTCAAGAGTTTCATTACGGCTGATTTTAATTTTCCTTTTTTTTCCTAAGCTTCTGTTTCCTGCTTGAGCTTTTAACGGGGGGGAGGAGGGGGGGGGGGCTTTCCGCGTCGCTATCGCGATAACATTTCTTGTCTACGACAAATTCGCCACCTACTGTAGATGTTAGTAACTAGTCTCCTCTACCTGAGAAAGTAGCTGGACAAGGCTTTGCCAGCCATACAGCATCCGCATCCTTTTGGTAATTGCCAGTTGTAGCGAGTGCCCCCGTTTAAATCCGTAGCAGCAGCGGCGGTAACTCCCAGTACACGTTGTTACGGCCACCGTTTTAACCCTGCCTACAAATAGAACATCTGTAGCTTGAGCTGAAGAGCGACTCCGTGTAATTTGAGACTGCATGATTATTTGTGCACAGGAGGGTCATGTAGCGCTCCGGTCACAGCCCACAGTAGTCTGAACTGACAAAAACTGTCGCATTTGCGGTATTTTCATACTGTTACAAACCACTCTGCTCATTTCCTGAACAATTTTGCTCTTCTTTTTTTTCCAGTTTAACCATCTACTTTATGCATTCTGGTTTATCAGTTGTAATTTTCAACTTAATATTGTTGTTCGGTAAGACCTCAAATATATATTCTCTCATGGCATCCTACAAGCCTTAAGGGACCTCCTACAATGTCCCTTAGGACAGGGAGCTAATGCACAAAGTCTTATGCAGGCTGAATATGTTCATATGAATATGAACCAGCTTTAATATGTGCTACAGTGGTACAAGTTAAAGCCAGACTGGAATTGCTTTCCCAAACTGTTTTCACACACTTGATCATCTGAACTGCATTGTTGTACAGTAGATTTTACAGCCAGGGTAATTAGAAGAATAAAGGTCAAATTTTGTGGATCACAAACCTAAAAAATTTGTTGTCCCTCACTCTGCACAGTTAGTACTAACCCTTTGGCTGAGAATGGCATTTAAGATTTTGTGCAACAGCATTGCAGAATGACAATTTGTGAGCCTCTTACCAGTGCACCTGGAAGAGGAGCTATTTGGTTCCTGGCGGCAGTGCTGGCACTGGTTTAATGCTGCCAGTTCAGTTCTGTGAGCTGCCTCTAATTTAAGTGACAGCGCTTATAGAGAGAGCGCTGTTGGCACAAAGGGAGCGGGAATGACTGCTCAGGGGTGAAGAGGGCAGCAACACTACTCGCCCCTTTTGGGGATGCTTGGTTAGACAATTCATCTAGAGCGTGAAGCTGCAATTCAGTCACTTGAGCACAAAGACCAATTTAACCTACCTGGGAAGTGAACTAAACACTGGCCTTGCACTAGAGCAGCGGTAAAACCCCTGCATACTTTCTTTTGCAATGGTTTCAGATGGGATAATCATTAAATGGCTCCAATGAAGCATTGCTCCAATGAAGCCTAAGGGGGAGGCTGCAACATACTGAATAGCTGCAGCTGCTTACCAACACCATCTCTGGGACTACTAGATCCCTTTTGTTTTATGTTTGTATATGACCTACCAAAACCAGTTTGTGGACAGCCACCGAGACTTTTAGGTGCTATGGCAATACAAATAATTAATAACAATCAGGAAACTTGAAGACAGTCGTGCAAACACATTAAAATAGCAAAAATATCTTTTAAGCAATTACAGATGCCTTGATGTTCTTGCATCATACAAATGCAACAAGAAGTCTTCACAGAGCTGTGTTTTCAGCTGATTAAGGATGTACTTCAATTATTGCAAATTTCCAGGTAGAACTTACGTTCTAAAATTTGAAAAATGAATGTGAAATTCTTCAGTTGTCACCATTGTGTCTGTTTTGTAAAGCTATTTGTTTTTTCTTTCTCTTGGGTAATTTGCTTAATATGGTATGACATCTGGTTATTTTGACTTAATTTATTTTTATTACTGAATTCTTTATTCAAATCCCTTAGAAGATGAAATTAATTTATATAAATGCTACCACTAATATTTTAACTACCTTCAAAATCAAATTCTCAGATGTTAATCCAAAGTTTTTGTGCTTTCTTATTGCTTCAGCTTACGTCTCTATGAATCGATTCTTCATAGTAATCCCTTTTAGCTGTTCATTACTTTTATCCATCTACTGCATCATTTCTTATCCTTTAATTGCCTAACACTTTATATCCCCCCTTCTCATTAAGAGTGTTTCAGTAGGAAGTCAGTCCTTTTGTTGTATAACTTTTCTTCTTGAAGTTGGTCCCCTTTTCCCCTTTTCTCATTTCTTTTCAGTTGTAAGATTTCATGCACCTCTAAGTTTAAAATTCCAATTTCTCTCATATTGAGCACAGTATTCCTTTGCCCATGACATCTGACATGACTCTCATGTAATTTCTAGTGTTTAAACTATAATGATAATGAAAAAATATCTTTCTCTAATTCTTTGCAAAATGTAGTTAGGAATTAGCATAAAATATATAATCCTTATAGCTCAGTTCATGGGAATCAAAAACTCTGGGACAGAGAAAAAAGCAACTTTCCACAGCCCTTTGAAAATATAATAATCCACAGAGCTTTGAAAATATGTCTGTTCTTGATGAAAGAACTGTTTCTCTCCAGATCATCCCAAACAGAAGTGTAAACGCAGCACCCATGCCAGAGACATGACAGACAAAGTCTCTGGTGAAAAGACACAATTTTTTAACAATTCCTTTTTTATTATTATCATTAGCGTTAGCATTGACCACACTTCTTGAAACAAACTGTAAAATCCAAAGGCAACACTGTATTGGAAGATCTGAAGTACATAAAGTACTATGGGCAATAATAGCCATAGCATGTGCTGCAAGTGCATGTTTAGTTTGTCAAGTGAAACCAACCACAGACCTAATCAGACTTTTTTGGATTGCTGATAACCTGCCATTGGTTTTTGTTCTAAACATAGACTTTAGATGTAAAACCTCTTAAATTAAGGCATATTATTGAAGTGACCAAACACAGATAAAGTTAATTAAATGTAAGTGCCTCTGAGCATTTGGATTTGATATGCTTGTCAATGGAGTATTACATGTAGAGGTTATTTTTCCAAATAAAACAGAGAATGTATTTTCTTTCTGTTTATTAGAGGACGTATGTTTAGTTCTGTAAGACCATACCTTGTTAATATATGCTGTTTCTGCACATGGCACCACAGCAGCCATTTCAGATATCATATCTGGATCTTCAGTTCATACTCTGTGTTAAAGGATTTAGACCTGCAAAATGGTAAGCAACCACAGCTCTCAGTAACTTCTTAAGCAGTGGAGAGACCTCAGCATCTCACATGATCACACTGTTAATTGCTAGTAATTATCCATCCCCTTAAGCTTTCTAGCCACAATTTTAATTGCAGAAAAAATATTAAGTTATTAGAGAAGCTGTAGGCTTGACTTTACAATCCCATAATTTATGCATAACTTCAGTCACATTCGACTATTATTTCAGTAATATGCCCTGAAGCTGAAATTGCTTCTGATTCAATTGCTTTTCTAAGAATGATCTCACTTAGCTGTCTGGGAATTCAAGGTCCATTTCCATATTTGCATTAGTTTAAACTAGTCATATTTTATTTTACTTTAAGATCGCCTTTTTGTAAGATCTGAGATACAGGCATTTTTACTTTTAAAACCATTTAATTAATTTCAACTACTGGGTCTTATTTGAAGACTGTAATGAAGTAACTTCTGGAAATATAATTGAAGTACTAGAAAGTTCAGTAGACTGGACCTATTACCAGGGCTTTAAGCTTGAGCTGCTAGAGAAACTCTGGTGCCTCCTCTTTTAAAGTACATAAAAAACCTCACTAGAAATAACGAAAATTGTGTATTTGGCAGGATGTATAGATAAAAATGCAATGCCGAAGTTTTGAGTAAGACATATGGGTCTTGTAGAGATATGTCAATAGCAGGGGACAATTGCTGCAGTTTGTAAACAATAAAAATGATGAAAAATTAATCTGATAAGGGGCGGGTTGGTTTTGGTGTTTTCTTCGTAAATCGCACTAATCTTTTTTGATCAAAATGACAGATTAGAATTTGTTCTGCCAATAAGACCCACTCCAAAACAGATTTAGGGGAACTGGAATGGGCAAAGTTCATAAGAGAATAATCCCTATCTAGAAATTTCATAAACATCTCTAGGACTTAAAGCAACCTGCCACATTTTATGTCTGTGTTCAGTTATTGTTATTCCATTTAATGCAGCACTGATTAGGAGAGACAAAGCATTAAATTATGTTACTTCCTCTTCAAAGAGAAATTTGATTGGGGAAAGATTCTTACTTAAGTCATTTTTTCATAACACAGTCATCCCATAAAACTTTCCAGGACAAAAGACTTTGAATGCAGTGAAGAACCACAATTCACTTTATTTAAAATTAAGTTTTAATCAGGAGTCCTGTGTGATCATAGAATCTTTCCATGTGGAAACATCTGAAATTCATTGGGGTTTTTGTTTTGTTTATAATAAGGCCCCTGCCCCCCAGAAGTGTGTGACATCATCTTACTACAACCCCTGTTGTTGAGGTAATTACAGAGTTTGGTGGCTGTCAGCAGCTCAGATCAGCTGCAAAGCTAGTGACTGCAGGAGGTAGAGCAACTTCTGCAGCAAGAACTTCCCTATTCCCAATTATTTCTGCTTTTATAAAAAGGAGCCATTTACTTCTCTACTATTCCCCAGCCACTGCAGTAGCAATAACATACAAATAAGAGAAAAAAATGGGGAAGAAGAGATGAAGTACTGTGACTGCTGGAGTCTACTTCTCTCCCTAACAGTGCCTACTCCATCTACCTCATTTGGGATTTGGAAGGGATCCTGGTCTGCTCCAACTCTCTAGCAATGGAAACTAAGACAGAATTTCTTGTCATTGCCAAAGCTAAAAGGACCATATTGATATTTTTTTCACAAATATATTATGATGAACACAAAGGATGAACCACAGGCTAGAAAGGTTAGCAAATCCGGAGAAGAGTGCAGAAATCCCAGGGAAGAGAGTTGCTTTGGAAGGCAAGAGTACTTCAAAGGGCACAAATTATGTCTCCTCAAGAGGAAAATGCAAATACCATTATGACTTCAAGTGTACCACTATTGAAGTGTTATTGTAGCTTCGCCACTTCGTACTGTTTATGTGTGGTAAAAGAAGGTACAGCTTAGCATGAACAACAGGGCACTGGTAGGCCCAACACAATACCAAGAATGGTGCCAGTGTATCTGCTAGCATAAAAAAAGAACAGATGGGAATCCCTTAATCCTCTTTCTCATCGTCCTTGACTCTCTCCTAGGTAAATCGACATCTGTTGTCTTGACTCTGTTGACTGCTGAGCATCTCTCATCTCCCCACATTCCCAACTGCGAGAAGCAGCGTGGCACAGCACACCAGTGATTCATGCCAGACACGCGACTACATTCCTCATTCTAAATGTAAACTTGAGTACCATTCTCAAGCTTCATGTCTGGTTGCAGCATCCTGGACTTCCCTGTTCAGAAGCATCACTGGGAAGGAAGTCTGGCTTGCTTTAATTTGGGCAAGCTCTCAGATGAATATTTTTTTACAAACACCTGTAAACTGCCAAAGACTCAGCAGCGATGACATTCATGGGAAACAGAAAAATTATTTTCAGCTTCAGTAACACCAAGAACATCTGAACATGACTTTTCAGATTCAGAGGTAATTAACAGGGGAATTAAGCTCCCAGGCCACTTTCAGTGGCAGAGAAGCATACTCCTAAATGTGGCATAAAGACACTGATAACTAGGCTGCATAACAGAATATGGAAGAAGGATTTAGAGTGGTCAAACAGCATGAAAACCTTGGATAGAGAAATGTAAATGCTTTTTCTATGATCAAGATACAGATCTAGAAAAATCTCCCTGAGAGATGTATAAACAGGGAAGAGTAAAATGAGAATAGGCCCCGAATGCAATGTACTATTTAAAGAGAAAGTCATAATGCAGGAATGTTAGTATAATTAAGTTACTGATTTAAAGTGCTGCAAATATGCAATATATGGTAGGTATTGTTATTGTTAAAATGCTGAATGTTGTTTATGTAACTGGAAATCTTTGTGCTCATCTTGATAATAATTAAAAGGGAAATTAGATTGTTTCCCTACAAGGTTAGAAGTGGGATGGAAGTTATGGTGACATTAATTCGTACAGTTCCAGATCCAAGCTAGAGGTCCTTATCCCACAGTCAGACATGCTGTCAAACGATTGCTGTGAGGCAAGACTGTATGTAGCAGTGCCACCTGGTGACCGATGCTGGGACAAAGTCCTCTGGAATTATTATCTAGCACAGAGATGTATTGTATGAAATAATAAAATTTCCTTATTTTTCCAAAGCTCATTATGTGAAGTAAAAAAACTGACATTAAAACTTCCAGTTTATATAAATGTAACAATATTTTTAATGTAAACACTGACGGAGTATTTGGAAACTACAGCACTTACACATATCAAGCAGAAAGTGTTCTCAAGGTAGGGAAGCTTTGTAATTACCCATTGCAGGTAAATGAAGTTTAGGGAAGAGAAAGCCCAAAAGTACTAAAATTAGCCTTCCTTCATGGAGAAGATCAGCGATCTCAGCTTCCTTACTTGCTCAATGACACAAAGTCATATATAATTAAGAGACATATCCCAGTAACTCAGCTAAATGCCAGGTCATTTCTCCAACTTCTCTCAGAAAAGCCTTGGAAACAAGAATCAGGAAGCACCCAGGACTGGGTATGAGGAATGCCAAGCATCATCCTTCTGACTTGTGTGCTTGTGTCCTGGTTTGGGCTGGGGAAAAATTCATTTTCTTTACAGGAGCTAGTAAGGGGCTGTTTTGGATTTGTGCTGGAAACATTGTTAATAATAGTAGAGATGATTCTTTTGTTGCTGAGCAGTACTTACACAGAGCCAAGGCCTTTTCCACTTCTGACACCACCCACCAGTGAGGGGGGGTGGTGCATGAGTAATTAGGAGGGAACAGTTGGGACAGCTGATCCCAACTGACCCAAGGGATATCCAACACCAAATGACATCATGCTCAGTATATAAAGTCGGGGGAAGAAGGGGAGAACAGTTGGCATGATGGTGCTTGTCTTCCCAAGTAACCCTTACACAGGATGGGGCCCTGCTTCCCTGGGGATGGCTGAGCACCTGCCTGTCCTTGGGAAGTGGGGAATCAATTCCTTGGTTTGCTTTGCTTGCCTGTGCAGCTTCTGCTTTACCTATTGAACTGTCTTTATCTCAACTCATGAGTTTTCTCACTTTTCAAATTCCCCCTCTCGTCCTGCAGAAGGGGACTGAGCGAGCAGCTGTGTGGTGCTTGGTTGTCAGGCGGGGTGAAACCACAGCACCTCATACGCTGAAGAGCCAAGAGCAGATCTGTATGAGTGAGTATGGACACTGCTGTACAATAAAAGCAGAAGTAAAGGAAGCATTTGGCCAAAACTCCACAGTGACGAGCAAATGCAGTTACGAGCTGGCTGAGCCTCAGGAAGGAAGGACTGCAACAGCATACCATGCAAGCTGAGGTTGAGGCACTCAGGTCAGGTACTGACCTGCACCAATCCAGCTTCCTAATGAAGCGAATGCCCAGCAAGTTATCAGCCCAGCCAACGGGTATGTAACTGTACTAAAAGTCTGTCTGGGAAAGGATCCCTACCATGATCAACCACAGAGTCTTGGACAGGATAGAGGCTGCTCAGTTTCAAGTGCTTCCCCCCATAGCCCCCGGCCAGTAGTAGAGGTTCTTCAGAGATGCAGCATTTCTTTTTCTGCAGGTAGATCAAATGACTCAAGACACGTTTTTGTGGTTTTTTAGTACCTGCAAGGTCTTAACAGAACCACCCTGCATGCCTCTGCAAAGCAGTGGAAATTACCCTCTCATTATACCTACAGCCAAGAGGGTAATAAAACATTCAAACAGGGCAAACAGGAAAAAGAAACATTCTTCCCCCAATTTATCACCTCTTTGCCTTTGTTTATAATTGGTCCAAGGCAATGTGTCTTCAACTGTTCAAATGGAGCACAAAGGCTTAAAAAGGTGAAAAATAAAGGGGGTGGGCTCACAATGAACAAGAAGGTCACATACCTTCAAGATGGGGTTAAAGAAAGGCAGTACAATTTTATAGAAGCAGGAACAGAGACATGCTTTTACTTGGCCAAAGTGTGCAGAAGCTAAACATATAAAACACTAGTGCACAGACATGCTCCAGCCATTTGTGCACTCCTTCTATGGAGCTTTCTACAAAACAGCTTTCAGCAAGTGGGCTGGTGTGTTTGAAATTAATGGAAAAAAAAAATAAAGTCATGTGATGAAGACAACAGTCATGGCTAGGACATTCCTTCATTATTCCCTCCCATGGATTTGTTGACTGTGCAAGATCCCACCCCCCCTTCCTTCCTCCTGCTCTGTTCTAGGCAAATGTTGAAAAAAATAAAATGTTTACTTGTCTCCTGAATACTGTTAAGGAAAGAAAATTAATGTAATTTCCTGCAAAATTTCATGAATCTCGTATGTCCTCTGTCTTTTCCAGTTCAATACAACATCTTGTCTAGCTTTAAGTAATTGATAAGAAGAGTCCTTGCAGCCTGCAGTTACCCATTAACTCCTTGGTACCCCATCACAGAGAAGGACTGCATATGTCTGAACTACATCCTAATTTAATAAGGAAAGAAATTTAGTCATTGTCTAGTCCTGAACTTTACTCATTGCAGTATTTACAAGACACACTTCCATGCAGTAGGCTTAAAATAAAACACAGACCAGCTTTGTCTTTGTTACCTACATGTTTAATGACTGTCTGTGGACTTACAAAAATATTCATGTTATACAATTTCTATTAATCAACAATTAGAATTAGGAACACACAAGGACTCCTGATTCTCTTTGAAAAGATCTGGTTTCTGCACATATAGACAAACAAATCACCAGCTTGTTTGGACATATTAGTATAGCTACCCTGAAAACTGTTAAGTTTTTAGTTTGGTTTCCTTTTAATTAAGTACTTAATTCTTCCATTACTCAGTAGAGGAATTCCTGCTGATAGCGATCAGAACACATTTCAAAAGTTTGAGTACATAGCCAACTTTACATCATAACTCCTCTGAATATCTCCAAGACAGTAAATTGGTATAGCATACATGTCCAAGCATCTTCCAGCCAGAATTACATGCTGGAGTTCAGGGACATTTAAAAAAAATATTCATCAATAGTTCTAGAATATCTGACTTGACAAAATAAAAGTCTTTACAAAGGCTGACAACTTTCTCCTCTTGCTGATGGAGCAAGCAAAAACGGTAACTGGAAGTTTCCTCATTACCTTCCAACATCTACTAATTGTTAAGACATGATTAATTAAATCTTCCTTTCCATGCAGTTCCAATGAAGGCACAAGTTATTTCCAGCTATATGAAGAATTTATGTGCATTAGAACACATAGGAAGTTATTTGTAAGCCCCCAGCTTTACTAAAATAAAAAAACCTTATTTTTTTCTGGAATTCTTGCATTGATGTAAAACAACTAATTCACTAGGCCAAAGCATGACAACGTTTTCCAGTTATAGGAGCCTTACACTTAAACTTCTGCAAATTAAAAAACAACAACAAAAAAATCAGCTGCTCACATCACTTTTCCATACACATTTGTTTGCTCTATGTTGAGTCCTGAGCCCTTGCAGACAGACAAGGGAAGAGGCAAATCAGAAGTCTGCTCCCAAGAGCATTTTGTGACACTCCACTGGGAGGGTCCCAGAAAAGACCAATCTGCTCTCCCCAGCCACAAAGCAAACACCTCAGAATTCAACCAGCATAAGGGAAGTATCACCCAGATCGAGGGCCAGGGCCAAAAACTTTTGTCAAAGCCAACACTGTTTCACTTTTTTGCGTTTCTAATCCATTCAAAGTACTGTTTTTATGCATCATGCATAATGCCTGAAATAGGGACATTCCTGAAAGGATTGTAGCATATGTAGCATGCACAATGTGCTGCAGTTTATTTTCATAGTGCAAAAAGGCAGGCATGACCTGTATCAATGACTTTGAGCCAGCTTTTTAAAAAGTTAACTTAAAAAGAAGATTTTAGTTAGAAAGGTAGAGTAGATGTTCATATCTTAAGTGGGCCTGAAATAATTTGAGGATCTGTCCCAGCAAATCTGGTGCTCAGTCTCTACCAGCCCGAAGTTGAAGCATAAACTTCAATCTGCTTATCAGTGTGAATTATCTCTCTTCAGATTTACTTGTTCTACTACACCACCAGCACATCTGGTGGTGGAGATGCAACAGTACTGCTTTTATTACATCCCACAATATTTGCAGTGTGTGTTTTGTTCTATGGAAAATTCAAGGAAAAAAAAAACTAAGAGGAGCACAAGCAAGCACATTGGATTTATCATTCCCTTTTAGAAATGCCCCCATAGTTCAACATCAAAGTCAAAATTTTGTTGGTTAGGACACCTTCTTAGGGCAAGTGTGCAGAGCACAGTCCAGTGGCTGCCTGTTACAATGCAACATGCAAAGAAATCTTTTAGTGTGGTCCTTTTTCTGATGTGTTTGTCTACCTCTCCAGCCTGAATTTTCAAGTTTCCTCTTGACTTTTCTAGTTCAGAAGTTGAAGTGAGGTAACTGCGTCAATATTCTAATTTAATTAGAAAGAACACTGCTGACCAAAACATCAAGCAGAATGCTTGAAATGATGAAATGAAAAAGCAGAAGCACACTAAAATACTTTTGAATTAAATTTGCCTTTCTACCTTTACATAAAATTAGCCCCTGGGCTTCATTTGAGAGAATTTTGGGTCTCTGGAAAAACTTAATGCATTAATTCAGTCTTTATAAGCCTAGGTGGTGGGAAATAAATATTTGAAATAAACAAGCTGTTAGGACAAGTACATTCTCCAGTAATTAAAAGACTGGAAGCCAGATCTGCAAATAGCTGCAACCAACTACCTGACAATGCCATTGTTCAAGAGTAGCTGTATGCTTGTTACACAGAGCTTCATATTCTCCTTATATGTAATACTACTGTTGAGTCCAAGCCCATCCCAATTTTACAGACAAAAATATTAACATGGGATTTACACTTCTCTCAGTATCTTCCCAGTCAACATTTTCAGATGTCTTTCTGCACTACAGAGTTCAGTGTGTAGTTTCTTACTCCTGGGTATTAGGAAGTCTACAGAGATGCTTCTCCATACACATCCTGATCTTTTATCTACTGGACGAGCAAAGCTGGACACATTTTCACAAACACTGCAGAGTTGGCTTCAAGTAATCAAAAGCGAAGAAATCTTCATAGCAATGCAAGGGTGATGCTGACCAATTCCTGTCAAGAAGACAAGGATACATACCTTGCTGAACAATGGCACTTTATTCCCTGTTCAGGATGGGAAGTTTACTTGGTCTTTCTCCAAAATGTCACTGTAAATACAAGTTCCCTTCAAACTGTTTCAAGAACAGAGGCCATTTCCTTGAACTGTCTGAAGAAGTTCTAAAAAGCAAGAATTGAGACAAATTTCAGTTGCTCGAAGAAAAGCTGGAACTGCCGTTCAAACTAGTGTGTTAGATAAAACACATTGTCCCTATTTCTCACTTTCAATGTACAGCTTGAACCTAAAAATTTCTGCTTTTCCTTCTGTGGGCTAGTTGGCATTTGAACAGATTAACAATTAAATCTACAAAGGTGATGCCTATTAATAGGAAAAGATGCTACATAAGAAAAATACAAAGTAGCTGTCGTGCCATAAAAAATAAATTTTTTTAAAAAACACCTTTCTCGCATGAATGTTTCTACTCCCAGCTGAAATAATCCAGACTTCTCAAATGTAGCATTCATTTCCTAAAGTAGCTGAAGAACAAATTATTAAATAGGCTTCAACCAGAATGAATACATTTCACAACACCCAAGGATTCAGAATATCCTTCTCAAATACTTGCCAATCAAATTCCAAGGATCTACTTAAGTTTGTATGATAGTCTAGGTGATGTACAAACCCTTTAAACAGGAACAACAATACAAAGGCCACATTTACGCAAAATTAATAGATGGAGACATTGCAATTCATAGATGGAGACATAAAAATTAAGAGTCAGCAGTGACAAAGCAGACTGATCTCCATTCCAAATCATTAGCAATTGTTAGACTTAAGCCAAGTTTTAGATTTTGAGGCTGGGGAAGAGCTCCGTAGATGAAAAACATTCTACGAATTTTTAATATGGCAGAATGATACCTGGCAAGCTCTGAAAGATGTTGTCTTTGGTTGTTAGTTTATTTGTAAGAGAACTGATCAACTACTGTTAAATTAACATTTTCAGGTAAGTGATGTAGAACTAAATAATATGAACACTTATGTTTAGCTTCTGTGTTTTAAATAGTTATTTAATGCTTCATGTTTGCATGACTGTATGAGTAAACAAGCAGCACAAACGTATGCATCAGGGTATACAGCTGACCCTCACAACAATGGCACTGTTGTTTTTAGGAGACTGAGTAACATTCAAGTAACACTCATTACAGACCTTGAACTGTGGGATCGTCATTTCAAAAGATTTGTCTGTTATTTGTCCTGAAGGGTCTGCCACTGTTAGTGTCACTGTGACATAAGGGTACTTCAGAGACCTGCAGGTGTCAGAGCTCATCGCAACTCCCAGTTTCCATTTCAGATCTACAAACTACAGAGATGAAAATCATTGGCAAGCGCATCAAGGAAAGAGAGCTATCCTCCCACTGCTATTCTCTTGGAGGGATATTCCACAGACAATACAGAACACCTGGAGTTCTTATCCAAATGGAAAGCAAACATAACCATTCAGGTATTATTGAGAATACAAATTATCTGCCCTTCCCCTTAATGGTGAACAAAGAAGTAATTTAGTAAGTTATTTGACTTTATCTGTTTTCCTTATTCAGGTACAATCGATAGTCAAGTACGGTCTTTAAAATTCTAAGTAAGAGAAGCTTAAGCCACAGAGCTCACCCAGCTTGTATATCATGCATGGGGTTTTTTGTCATGTTTTCTTTTTTTCAGAAGTTTCTAAATCAAAACCAAAGTTTCTAAGTCTAAACCAAATAATTTATAATAGCAATAACAGAGAAAATTCATGGCATTTCATAACTGCATTTTAGATAAACCAAAGTACATAACAGATACGTTTCAGATGAGTAAGTTACTGTTTTTAACCTTTTGTGAGGAAGGGCCTTTAGAAGCTGTCACAATCAGAAAAAGATTCTCTTTTCCTAATTGTATACTCTTTTAAACTGTTGTCAGAAAAAAAAAATCTTAAAATGTAAACAGACTGCTAATTTTTCAAGCAAAAAGGGAATGCTGAAAATTGACAGAAAGTATCTTTAAAAAGAATGTTTACATTTAAGGGAGACAAAGAATAAGCAATCAAGTGCTGGTGTTATCAACTTTAAACAATTTACACTTAAAACAGATTTACATAATGAGCCAATACAATAGTCTGCCAGACTGACTGCCATTCATCTTCCCTAAGAGTACTACAAAGCATGAATTTTTTAAAAAGGCATGAAATGGGAATTTATCATCCAAACAATAATATTAGAAAACTGTTCAGCAGGCAGACAACCTTTATTGTATATGCTGCTTTATCTGGATAGATTTTTGGCAACACGTACACGCACACACAGGGAGGAAAGCTTTCAGCAGTCAGAATACCACTGCCTGCCTGACAATACAAGACACACAGTGAGACACTGACATTTCTGAAATGTTCATCATTAACTCAGCTGCACTTTGTCATTACCTGCCCCACTGTGGCCATACTTCTTGCGTCCTCTGACACAGCAATGGCTTTGCCCTGCTCATTCCACACGTGACGAATAACTTGAACTGCATGTTTTGGCAGCGTGCTGCCAGCACTGCCCAAGGTGGTGATGAGTTCGTCAGTAGAGAGATTGTTTCTGGCTGCTGTGCTATAATAGATACATCCAGAGATCACTGCATCAATTTCATTCTCCACAAATTTAATACCATTTCTCATTTTACCCCAAAGAGCCAGTTTTTATTTCTACCTTAAGTGTACTTTAAAACAATGCAGCAGCCCGTGATCACCTTTTTTCCATAATGTTACCGATCTTTTGTATCCATGTGCAAAAAACAACATGACTTTAATATGTCTTAATATGCAGAGACGCAGATTTGCTGGGCTTGCACAACATCCAACATCAAACCAAAAATAATCACAGCCTCCAAGTGCTGTAGCAACCGGAAGAAGGCACAAGTCAGTGAGGGATGGGTGCTTAGAGCAGTTAAACATCATTATTGCTTTAGAAACAAGGCAATTTAATTAAATATTCAGCAGGTGGAGTTTAAGTATCACCAAAAGTAAGGACTTGTAGGTCACGGTATAATGGGTACTAACAGGAGTCAAATAATGCCATAAACCCTTCAACTGAAAAGGCAGCAAGTGTAAAGGAAAATTGCCACTTGATTTCCTCTACAGAAACAAGTGAACAAAAAAATCCTACTCTATTTGTTCATGCAGGTTCACTCCTCTTAAAGAGACATTAATACAAGAGAAAGTGAGTTAGTCCACCAAGTAGCACGGTCGAATATAACTTCAGGCATTCTATTTTATAGATGGAAAAGTAGTATTTTAGATTTCTACTGGTATATTTTCCTCAGTTGTCTTAATGCTACATAAAATGTTTAGATACTGGATATTAAAAGAACAAGCAAGATCCTGAAAGTTGTATCTTTCTAAAAATATGAATTTATCAACTAAAAATACTACCTAAAAACTCAGCTCATGGTACAATGCAGTATTATCAGCTCTGTATCCTTCAAAAAGGCAAAAATGCTCATTTCTAATCTCCAAGACACAAGAAGTTTTTAAAACACACTTTTTCCAGGCAAAGGCCCAGCTGACTTGGATTTAAAAGTGAGCTTAACTTCCTCTATTTTGTCACTAGTTCTAGAGTTTACAGACAGCATCTTGGAACAACTTCCTCTCTTTTTTTTTTTTTTATTTTACTATAAAAAGTAATACTACATATTAAGTAACTACACTTTTTAATGACACAAACTAAGCCAAGGAGTTCTTTTTTGTGTAGTGAGACTTACAAACTTTTGCCCTTTTCCCAAATCAGTTCATTTTATACCCACATTTAATATAACTTCAATACTACCATTAAGTTGTGATGGAAGGAAAAAAGACATGGTGCAAAGTAAATTATTTTGTGCTTACCTAAATAGAAATGAAAGAATGTTAGCTATTTTTGCCAGGTCACCAATATTAATTTCAACTCCTGATGTTTGAATTCTCTAGAAACAGAATATTCAAACAATTACAAATAATAAATTACGCATAAGTAAAAGCATCTTTATATACACACGCACACACAAGAAACCCCACATCCACTTGGGAATTGTATCCTTAACAGCAGATACAACTACTATACTTGCTTACAAGTGCTGGTGTGCCAACTTACCTGACACAATTCAGCTGTATTTACACCTGGGATCTTATGGTTCAGATGTTGAATTATTTGTTCACACTGTGAAGAAGACATGTTTGAAGACATTCTTAATGCATATTTTAATACACGAGACAAAGATAATTTGAATACTTGGGAGACTACAAAACAAAAAAGAATACTATTAATACAAAAATGGACAAAAAGAGTGAAGAGTGCAGAGTAAAGAATGAAGTAATTGAAGTGACTGATTTTAAAATTCCATCAAATACAATAAAAAAATGAACCAAATCAAGACTTTAGTTTCTACCTCACTATTGCTAATTAAGATACCAGTTTCATATTAACTGTTCAAGTGCACACAAAAGCACAAAAGCTTTTTAGACAAGTTACCTTGATATATCATTTAGATGATAGACAAAAATAGATTTTTAGAAGTCTTCTGTGATAAAAACATAAATTTAAAGCAAACCCATTGCTCTTAGCAGGACTGGTCTATTTTATGAGTCAATTCAAGCTACAACATACATAAGGTTCCCTTTGCAACACACGAAATCCAAAAGAGCTTAAATAAAAAGGCTTCCTAGATGCCAGAAGCACTTTCCCATCCCATTTATCGCTCTACTTACCAGTTCTGCAAAAAAGTCTTGAGGTATTAAACGAATCTTATCTGCTGCACCACCACCATCTGAAAAACAGTAGCGATAAGAAGAAAACACCTGAAGTATTACAGTAATAAATCTAATCTTTCTCTGAGAAATGCCTAGGCCATCATGCATGCACTTACCCTCACTTAATGCAATTAACTTTTAACCTGTATGCACCTGGAAGAAGCCCCCGGCTGCCCGAGCCCCCCCCACTCCCTCAGCCCAGTTCGCCCCCGCTCTCACCCAGCGCCCCCAGCGCCCGCGCGAGCGCGCCCGCGGAGCCGGCGGCCATGGCGCCGCGCGCCCGCCGAGGCCCAACTTCCGCCACACAGCGCTCGCCGCGCTGATTGGCTCCGAGCGCCCCTAGAGCGAGGCAGCGGCAGCAACGCCGCGCTGATTGGCTCCGAGCGCCCCTAGAGCGAGGCAGCGGCAGCAACGCCGCGCTGATTGGCTGCGGCGCGGGGAGCACGCGCTGCTCCCGCCTCGCTGCGGCTGCTCCCGCCCTTGTGGAGCGGGATGGGGGCCTGGCCTCGGGGAGCTTGGGACGTACGGAGCCGCCTCGGAGGGCTTGGGAGGTGCCGGCTCAATCACAGTCGGTTGGTGCAACAAGTTGTTTGCTGAGCTTGGTTTATTGACAGGGTTTTCTTGGTGCTCGTTGTCAAAGCCTCAGGTACGCAAATCACAGAACCATAGAATGTTAAGGGTTTGAAGCAGCCCTACAGATCATCCAGCCCCTATCCCCTGCCATAGGCAGGGAGTCCTCCCACTAGACCAGGTTGTCCCATGCAACCTGATTTCGAATGCTTCACGGATGGGACATCCCTAACGTCTGTGGGCAGCGCATTCCAGTGCCTCACCACCTTCGCAGTAAAGAATTTCTTCCTAATACCTAACCTAAATTTCCCCACTTTAAGTTTGTACCCCTTCCGCCTTGTCCTGTCACTACACTTGCTGGCGAAGAGTCCCTCTCCAGCTTTCATGTAGGTCCCCTTCAGACACTGGAAGGTTTCCATGAGGTTTCCACACGACCTTTTCTTCTCCAGACTGAACAGCTCCAGCTTCCTCAGCCTGTCTTTGCAGGGGAGCTGATGCCTGTTCTGTGTGCATGCTCCACATAGACTATATTGAACTTGGTACTGAATGACCATTCCTTGTACAGGTGAATTGTGGAATCAGCCCATACACTTTCAAATAAACTGTGGGTTGGGGGGAGACTTGTGTAGGTAAACTATGTCTTCAGCTTTATGGGGAAACAGCCACCTTTTGGAAAACTACAAACAGAACTGTGTTCAATAAGCATTTCATACTGATATTAAGTTTGGACTGTGGCTGGAGTACTAAGGCAGCACTGACCCTTCAGCAGTTTCACTTTTAAAAATATTTTTACACTTTTCTGGTATCAGTTTTACATTTACTTTTAACCTTTTAAATATATATATAGAGGGCATAATGTTACAATCTCAGTAGATCTATTCTGTGGCTGTGACAGTAGTAAAACATAACTTGTCCCACAGTAGTGCTGACTAATTTAAATCTATGTATTTTCAATGTGTTAATGAAAGAATCTAGAATATATTTCAGGAAAAGGCTAGTCATTATGGAACATGATGTGTGTTTATGAGCTTTATAGATTTATGACCTGTCTGATCGTGGCCTCTCCCTTCTAAAGTATCTAAGTAAGTGTGCAAATGATTTTTAATACTCTGTGTTTTTATGACCTCATGGTTGTCAAAATACTGGCAATGTATGCATCACTGAGATCTGTCTCTGATGCTGAGGACTCGGCTTAACAATCTCTTTGTTCTTAACTTCCCTAACTAATACATACTTTGTTATCTAGAGAACTCCACATAATTATTTTATATTACAATTTCATTAAGTCTCTCAGTAGTGCCCTTAGCACTATGACTAATATTCATTACTTTTCCTTCTTACTTTCTTTCTCCAAGATGTGGAGATGGGATGTGAAGTTTAGTATCTTGGTGGTTAGGTAATTACAAAATCATTTGCTGAAATTTTAAAATATTTTGGGTTTATTTTCATTGGCATATAAATATGCATTAATTTTTTTAAATTTGGAACAGAAGGTGGTGGAGTATGGATTGATTTTGGCTTGTCTGCCTATCCACAGAGTTAAACTCTGTATCTTTAGAAAATTTTGCCTTCTGGAAGTGTTTTCTATTGTTACAAACATAAATTATATTGGCTTCTCGCAAAGTATAAAGGTAAATATTATATAATGTTAGAAATGCTTTTTGCTGTGTGGATGTAGTTTTCTCTCTTTTTAGCAAGAATGTTGGCAAGTGTGAGCAAGTAAGATAACCTCCAAGCGAACAGAGGATGAGGCCCAAGGAGCTGCTAATCAACACTTTGTCCAGGGAACAAAAGGGCCCAAAGGCTGCTCCGGACAGAGAACAGGCGGCCAGGAGAGTCCGAGAGCCGCTATCACCGCTCTGCCCAGGGGCAAAGAGGCCCAAAGCTGCAATCAGCCCTGACTGTCTGGAGAATTAAGAGATCCACCCTACCATCGACTCTTACCTAGCGGGCCCAACCCCAAGAATCAAGAGAAATAAAACCACAAGGCAGAAGACTCCGCATGCTCTAAAAAGGCGGAACCAAGGAGTGGCCATGCAGAACAGCTCCAGGAAAAGTTTTAATATGAATGAAGAACAGACAGTAAAAATGGTATAAAAAGGACTCACCTCTAGCATCAGGTGTGCTCTTGGCAGAGCGCCAAGGCACCCGGCCGTTACCGTTTTGCTTTATCTTATGTGTCTCTTATTGTCTTTATATTAAGCTCTTTAAATTCTCACAGGAGAGTGAACCTCGTTTTTCCACAAGCCCGTCGATTTGGGAGTAGGCTCCTGTTTTAAAATTGCTGTTTCCTGTGGAAATATTCCTCCTGCCTCCCATGCTGCCAAGTGATTTCATTCCTGTGAACCTCTGCTGCAGCCAGTGGAGAGAGGACACGTTTGAGTTTCCCCTTGATCTTCTCACACTCGCTGTGAGAAGTGGCAGAGCAGCTTTGGCTGGGTGAGTGCTCTGTGCTAGCCCCTCACACCAGTGTTAGATACATCTGCTACATCTGTGGTTCTGCAAGAAACCTGACATAGCTGTGCTGCTGAGGTTTAGCTGTATCAACACCGGGGTAAAAAGGAAAGTTAAACAATCCAAAAAACTGAAACTCCTTCATGGATGGGCTGCAGCCCAGTTAGCTGGAGCTTTGTGGAAAATGAGCTGTGCAGCAGAAAGCCATGAGATGAACTGTTGTGCTTTCAGGATCATGTTGCAGAAAGTCTTTAAGCAGACGAAGCTGATTTGATGGTGCCTTTCCAGGGAAGAAGTGTTCTCCAGCATCCATCAGAGCTTGCAGTCTCCATCCCTTCTTCATGCTGAGTTACTGGCCCTTTATTTTTAGTCCCCTTTTCTCCCCCCACTACCCTGTACACACAAGGGTGAAAGCATGGCTGTGCTTTATTCAGCTGGTCTCAGCTGGTCCTGAGAAGCATGAAAAAGATTCATCACACCATGAAGATCATGGAGACCACAAACCATTTAGTGAGGAGTTAAAAAACTCAAACTGTGAAGCAAAACTTCATTTTTCCTTTTTTTCACCTTCTTTTTAGTGAGACAGCCTATGTCTGTAAGAAGGAGAACTTCTGTCCCTTCCAAAAGTCATGGCTTTTCAAAATCTGTATTTTCATGAGCAGTGGATGTTTTTTAAAATGTGTATGAATATTTCACCTTGACTCCTCAGCAGCTACTGGTGGCCACTTGTCTGCCTCCCTCTGCTTCACTCACCTGCAGACATCTCCTGTCTGGTGGTTTCACAACACTCCAGGCAAAGGGAGCAGCCATCCCTATTCCAGGAACTCTTGGGAGTTTAACATCTCTAATGTGCTATGGCACTCAACATGCTGCCCAGGTTTTTAATTACATCATGGTGATTAGCAGTTCAGAAAATCACTTGAAACCAATTAAATAATGTGCACCTAACTGAAGACTGCTGCAGGCTCTGGGGGCTGCTTCAGAGCAGTCACAGTTGATAGGGTTTTAAACAGGCCCTCTCCCCCTCCCTGTAAATGATTTACCTACTTCATTATTTTTCAACTCCAACAGTAATTGTTTTTTAGGGGTTTAGTAAGCTGCTATTATTAGTGGTAGCAGTGAAACTTTCTCCTGTATGTACCCCCCCATGTCTGGGTCGAGGCCCTAAAGTGAGCTGTAAATGATTTACCTACTTCATTATTTTTCAACTCCAACAGTAATTGTTTTTTAGGGGTTTAGTAAGCTGCTATTATTAGTGGTAGCAGTGAAACTTTCTCCTGTATGTACCCCCCCATGTCTGGGTCGAGGCCCTAAAGTGAGCTGTGGTTTTTCTGACCCCTGAATTACTGCCTGTAGTTTCAATGCTCTCACGTAGAGGTACCAAAGGTTCTGCTGCCCAACCTCCCGCTGAGTAAATCAGCCCTACAGCCCAGTCTGGTCTTGTAATGGAGCAGCAGTGGATGATGCACTTGAGGTCATTACTAATAAATATCCAAACCTCTCCAGAAGCAATGGGATTGAGAAGAGCTGAGAGCAAAAGGTGGTTTTCTCTTCCATTTTTTTTTCAATATGTAACCACATTTGCATGAGTAAAGGTCCCTCCAGGGGCAGATGTCCTTGTCCCTGACCAAGGGGGCTGAGAGCAGCTGTGGTGCCCAAGGGGGGTCTGTTTCCTTCTGCCCTACAGCTGCCCTGTGAGCTGGCTTGGCTGCTCCTGCAGCCTTGGGGAGCCCAGCCCAGAGCAGCCAGAAAACTCTCCTGGTCACCTCCCTGTGCAGAACCACTTGGAATCGTGGCTTATCCCAGGGCCTGGATTTATTCTGCCACACAGAAAAAAAATCAAGGTGAGGGGACACCCGGTGTTCTGGGGGGGAATCTGCTCATCCCTTGTGGGTCCCCTGCACGAGGCCTCGAGGGGCTGCTCCCAGCACCAGTGGCCAACTGGCCCTCCTCTGTCCTTGCAGCTTGGTGGAGAATGTGCTGGAGGGCAAAACCAAGAGCCTCCTCTCTGCGTGTTTCTCAAGTGTCTTCTGGCTTCCCCCAGAAAGGGAAATGCCACGCTCAGGTGCTTCCCTCTACATCAAGGTAAGTGCTGGGTGAGCCCCAGCAGTCTCCATTCACACTGGGCAGCTCCCTGGTCACCCATGACCAGAGACCTGAGGCAGGGTGAGGTCTTGCTGTTGCTTTCCCACCCTTGTGGCTCTGTCCCCTTCCCACAGGCCTGGCTGTGTCCTGTGCCACAGGCTGCTCTGTCCCCAGCAGTTTGTGTATCCCTGTGTCTGTCCTGGGCAGTTCAGGTTTCCTCCTCAGGCACTGAGAGTTCAGATCAGTCTCCTGGGTGTGGAGGAAAGAACAGCACAATCACAGGCACTGCTCTCTCTGTCGTCTTTGCAGACCCTGAAGGCCATGGACACAATGCTGAGGACATTGGTGCTCAGCTTTCCTGTCTCCAGTGTCAGCCAGGAGCTGCAGGACATCTTTGAGGTCTGGCACAGGCAGAGTGGGGGTCCCAGGGCATTCCTCACCCTGGAGAGTGTCTGCTCCAGTGCTCACCAGCACCTTCTCTCACCCCAGATGCTGCTGGACTTCACCAGAGCTGAGAGAGTTGTGTGGGAGAGGGCTGTGGGCAGGATTGGTGTCCTGACCCTTTTGCCATCCAATTATTCCACTCTGGAGGTAAGGACCAGGTTCCTCCAGGCAGACCATCTCCCCATCCCTGCCCACCAGCACAGGCTGCAGCTCTGAGCTGCCTTCATGGCCAACCCAGGCTCCACCACAGCTCTGAGGGCTCCACCAGCCTCTGCACTGAGGGGTTAGAGAGCAGCTTCAGGAGTCCCAGCTGGGCTTGGGGACAGGAGTGCCTCAGGAGGGGACAGAACCAACAGCTCTGGGGGATGGCTGGGGGGAATAAAGTGTTTTTGTAGAGTCCAGCATTGCAAGCCCTCCATCCAGGGGCATTTCTGCAGGGGGGCAGGGGTGCACTGAAGGCCTCAGGAGACGTTTGTCTGTGATCATTAGGAGGAATTTCTTAATGGAAACAGTTTTCAGGCTTTGGAAGGGAGTCCTCATTCCTGGAGGCACTCAAGAAATGACTGGATGTGGCACTCAGTGCTCTGGTTTAATTGACAAGGTGGTGATTGGTCAAAGGTTGGACTTGATGATCTTGGGGGTCTTTTCCAAACTTAATGATTCTGTGATTCTGTGACCCAGAGTGATCTGAAGACACCTACAGGGCAGATGGAGAAGTCCTGTGGTCGGACTGTGCCTGAGTGGCCTCTCCAAGCCCCAGAAAGGGCAAACTGTGAGCTTTTGTGTAAAATCAGGGCCAAGGAAGGGCTCCTAAGGGTGCAAGGAGGCTGATGGAGGAGTGCTGCAGGGACCAGGGGCTAAACAGGGGCCAGTTTCCCCTTCAGCACCCCAGTGCACCTTTTGATGTGCTCTAGAGGTCCCAGTTTGCCCCCGGTCCCCGCAGCACCTGCACCAGCTCAGGCTGCTCAGCTGGGCTGGACCAGAGGACAACAGCTCCCAGCATGATGAGGACCACAGCATTATCCTGGTGGTTGCCACCCTCCCATCTGCACTCCTACACCCCCACAGAGAGGTCAGGCTCTGCAGTATCCTGGAAGGAAAGGGATGTCCTGAAGGCACATGGGAGTGTCTGAACACGGGGCTCTTGGGTGCATGGGAGGGCACCAGGGATGTCCCGAGGGGATGTGAGGGCAGAGGGAGGTCTGGAGGCACCCTGAAAGCAGCCAGGTGCCCAAGGCTATGCCAGGCCTGTGCCCTGGGGGACAGCTTGCCCTTCCCTGCCTGGGTGGTGGGTCACTGGGACCTGTTGCTGGGGACAGGTTCCATGTCAACAAGCACTGGAACCCGTTGCTAGAGGCAGGTGCTGTGTCACAGCAGGGCCCTCTGTGACACCCCACCGCAGCATGTGTGGTCAGCATGCCTGCTGCTCATGCTGGATGGTGACAGGCAGGAGCTTGGAGCTGACAAGGAGCCCGAGTGCAGCCTGTCTTGCCCCATCACCCCTGGTAGCCCTGTTGGTGCCTTGAGAGGCCACCTAGAAAGAGAGACTAGACAGGAGTAAGGGAATAAGGTAGGTATTTATTTGAAAGGCCTTCAGAGGTACCCCTGGGGAGCCAGAGGCCACTGCCGAGATGGACCCCAAGATGGACAACAGGTCACGAGTTCTTCACACTTTTATAGGTTTGGTTCATTTGCATGTCAGGGTTAATTCTCCAATTAAAGCTTTGGTTTAATGATGTAGTTCCCCTCAGCTTGACCCCCTCTCAGAGGCTTTTGGTTTGTACTTTTTGGGCCTAGGATGGTCTGAGTGTCCTTGAAGAGCAGGCCTGGATAGGCTTTGTTATGTCTGCCTGGCATGAGAGAGCAGAAATTAACAGGCTACAAGAAACTCAGAGTTACACACTGGGCAGTGCAGGATTTGAAAAATATAAAAGTTAAAACCTAAGGCATCACTGTGGGGCTGAAGTGTTTTACCAGAGATTCCCATGACACCACCCCAACACCCACCCCAGCATCCCCCATATTGTCTGTCCTAAAGGATGGAGAAGAGACCCCCTGCCTCCCCCAGGGAGGCCTGGGGGGAGGACAGCTCTTCCGAGGAGAGCAGCTCTTTACACCTCCAGCCCTTGTCCTTCTACAACACGACCACGATGCAGCCACTGCAGATTGGTGAGTGAGGGGCCCCGTGGGGCTGGGCAGGGCTGGGGCCCACCAGCACACCATGAACGAGGCCAGGATCACATTTTCCTGGCACGATGTTGCCTGAATGCCAGGGCAGCTCAGGGCTGGAGGCCAGCCCCAGCACAGCCTCTCCCAGGAAAAAACAGCAGAGGGGCTCCAGGGTGTGGGCAGTGAGGGGCAGTGGGGCTCTGGACCTTTCCTGCCCATCAGCCCCGGGCACTGGGGCCTTCCCAGCTCCAGCAGAGCAGCTCCTCTGCTGGTTGCCTCCAGCCACAAACTGCACAGGAAAAAGGCTGTGCCAGGGGCATGGGCACAGGGCTGGGTGGAGGGTAGGTCTCCTTTGGCTCTCTCCTGTGGCCAGAGCCTCTGCAGCCCTCCCTGCTCTTCCCCTCTGGCAGATGCCAGCTGGTTGCCTATATATGAAGAAGCAGAGGAAGCTGTGGATTTCATCATGGCCTTTGTCAGCAGCCTTGACAAGGTAATTGTGGCCAGTCTGACAGTGGCTGTGCTGGCGTTTGCTGGCAGGGGCTTTGCTGGGCTGTGGAGAGCTGCTGCCTGGGCAGAGCTGCCTTTCTCACAGGGCAGTGCTCTGGTCCTGCTGGCTGTGTCCACCCTCCCACACTCCCCATTTGTGTCTCTGTCCCCTGGCTGCCAGGACACCCACAAGTTCACATTTCTGAAGAGTGTCTATGTGCTGTGCAAAACCGCCTTGAAACGTGGCTTGACCCAGGGCCTGGATTTATTCTGCCAAACGTGCGAAGTGGTGGAGAACATCAAGGTGAGGGGACACCTGGTGTTTTGGGGATGGGGATAAGCACCCCTGGCACTGGGACCCTGTGTGGACAGCACTTGGGTGGGGCAGGGACTGGAGGCACTGGGTGCTTGCAGCTGCCAGGTCCCATCCTGGTTGTGTTCTGCAGGACATCCTGGAAAAGGAGCCAAGGGACCATCTGTCCTCACGGGTTCGGTATCTCACCATGATTGCCATTGATGAATTAAGGTGGGCCCCCTGCCCCAGAGCTCCGAGGCCTCCTGCACAAGGCCTCGAGGGGCTGCTCCCAGCACCAGTGGCCAACTGGCCCTCCTCTGTCCTTGCAGCTTGGTGGAGAATGTGCTGGAGGGCAAAACCAAGAGCCTCCTCTCTGCGTGTTTCTCAAGTGTCTTCTGGCTTCCCCCAGAAAGGGAAATGCCACGCTCAGGTGCTTCCCTCTACATCAAGGTAAGTGCTGGGTGAGCCCCAGCAGTCTCCATTCACACTGGGCAGCTCCCTGGTCACCCTGTACTGCCCCATGACCAGAGACCTGAGGCAGGGTGAGGTCTTGCTGTTGCTTTCCCACCCTTGTGGCTCTGTCCCCTTCCCACAGGCCTGGCTGTGTCCTGTGCCACAGGCTGCTCTGTCCCCAGCAGTTTGTGTATCCCTGTGTCTGTCCTGGGCAGTTCAGGTTTCCTCCTCAGGCACTGAGAGTTCAGATCAGTCTCCTGGGTGTGGAGGAAAGAACAGCACAATCACAGGCACTGCTCTCTCTGTCGTCTTTGCAGACCCTGAAGGCCATGGACACAATGCTGAGGACATTGGTGCTCAGCTTTCCTGTCTCCAGTGTCAGCCAGGAGCTGCAGGACATCTTTGAGGTCTGGCACAGGCAGAGTGGGGGTCCCAGGGCAGCTCCTCACCCTGGAGGGGAGGAGTTGCCCAGTCCAGTGCTGAGCAGGCAGAGCGTGGTGTGGGGAGGATGCTCACCTCCTGTGAGGAAGCAGGGGCTGGCACCAGGCTCCTCTGAGGCACAGTGGCTGCAGAGGGTGGCACCTTCCTGGCCAAAAGGTTGTCCTGGGAGCTTTGTCCAGGCCTCTGAGGGACCCCAGGGATAGGCACCCCTCTGCAGGCTTTGTGTGAGGTCAGAGGAAGCCTTGAGGGATGATACAAGTCTGGCCCAGGAGCAGAGCTGTGTTTGCTTCTGGTGCTCACCAGCAGCTTCTCTCATCCCAGATGCTGCTGGACTTCACCAGGTCTGAGAGAGAAGTTGTGCAGGAGAGGGCTGTGGGGAGGATTGGTGTCCTTACCTATTTGATGTCCAACTATTCCAATCTGAAGGTAAGGACCAGGCACCTTCCAGCCAGGCCATTTCCCCTCCCTGCCACTCTCCATGCCAGGGCTGCTGCCCAGCTGGTTGCTCCCAGAGATGGGGCCATAGAGCCCTGCAAAGCTCAGATTCACCAGGAATCCAGCCCTGGGCACACTCTTGGGTACAAGTCTTCAGTACTAACTTCCTTCTCTTAGCCCTTCTTCTCATGCCTCCCTCATCCAGGCCTCTGTCAACTTTGGAAGAGACAGTTCTGGACCTGTCTGCCCTAAAGACATCTCAATCCCAGTCATGGGAAAGCTGCTGGGACGTCTCGTTCTTTTCCGATATTCCAGTGAACAAACAAGCTATACAGCCTTCCATGCTCTTTTTTCCCTCGCTGAATTCCTCTGTAAGTAAAAAAGCAAGAGCAGCTGTGGCCTTCACACCTGTGCACACAGAGCTCTCTTGACAGATCTGCTGCCTGACCTCCTTTGCCCCTCCCAGCTGCTTCCTGTAGCATCCCAGCTGTCACTTTGCTGCAGAAGCTGAGTGCTCACCTCAAATCCCAGATCTGTTTGTTACTGCTCCCTTTCCTCCCCTTCCTTTCAGGACCTTGAACCCCACTGGCTTGTGGCCCCCACAGCCAAAGCTACAATTGACTCCCAGGTCCCAAAGCCAAGCCTTCCCCGTTAGAGAAGAGCAGATCCACCACCATGGCTGCTCCCTCTTGCCTGTAGCAGGAAGCTATTCCTGATGCCCTCCAGAAATCTTGCCTGATTCTGTCCCGCTGTCTTGCAAGCAGATCTCAGGGTGGTTTGATGACCTTACTGACTTTTCTATGTTTGCCCTGCTGTTTAGACAAGTCAAGGCCAATGGACAGGTCAGGCCAGCTTGTTTGGGAAGCTGTGACCACCTCCTCGCTGTGTTCCCTGAGCACCAAGGACTGTACCCAGGTAAAGAGCCCCCCCTCCTCTTTGTGGGGACTCTTGTCCATGGCATCAGCAGGGCATTTGTGTGAGCAAAGGGACCCAGAGTCAGTGGGGCCAGTGGGGCCTCACTGCCCTGGCAAGAAGGTTCCTGCCATCCCTAAGCAGGGACAACACACAGGCTGCACTCCAGTGTCCCGGCAGCAGCTCCAGCCCCAGCAGGAGCTCCAGCCCTCCTGGCCCCCAGCAAGACCCTGGTTCTCTGTAGGGCCAGCACGCCATGCCCATGAGCCCTCCTCCCCAGTGTGGAGGGTCCTTTCTCCTCACCCTCTCCCACGCAGGGACTGCAGGCACTGCTGTCAGCTTTCCTGAGGGATCTGCTGCCAGCACTGCCAGGAACCTCTGCCCAGCCAAGCAGCACCACCAGGGCACTCAGTGGCATGCCTGCCTTCCTTCCTGCCATAGGCCTTTGGAAGATACCTCCACTCTAGCGAGAGGACAGATGTCATCCTTGAGGCCATTGGGGCGTTGAGAGATGCCAGCATCCTTGACAAGGAGGTGCCCAGCAGCATGCTGGATGTGGCCATGAGAGACCCAGACTCCTGGCTGATGGATGTAAGTGCCCTGGGGTTGGACTGCCATCTTCAGCCCTGTCAGGCCTTGTTCCTCCCTCCATCCCTTCCTCACAAATCCAGGTGACTTAGGCATCTGAAGCCACCTGAAGGTGGCAGAGAGGAATGGGAAGGGCAGCTGAGGACATGGCTGCACTCCAGGGGCAGTGCCATGCTCACCTGTTTCCTCTCCAGGTGCCCAAGATAGTGAGCTGCATCCTTGAAACCCTGCCATACATCACCACGGAGTCAGGCTGTAAGAAAGTGGAGTCACTGTTTCTCCTGATGACCAATGAGTATGGCTCAGCAGTGGTCATCAGCCTCTGTGAGATGGCTCTTCAAGGAGACAGGTACTGGCCCTGACAATCTGAAGGGCTTGCTCCATGTGGGGAGTGGGACCCCAAGACTTTGTGTCTGCCAGATCCAAGGAATGCTGCAGGACTTCCCATAGAGCCAGGCTCTCCATCCCACAAACCTTTCCAGCTCTCTGGCTGGGCCCGCAGCAGCCAAAGCCAGCCAAGCCAGTCCAGAGCCAGCTTGGTGCTCCCAGAACTCCCCCTCAACCCTGTCAGGCCTCCCAGGCAGGGCCCCTGGAGACCCCCAGCATGGGCTCTGCTCTGTGGGGCTGGTCCTGGCCATGGCGCTGTGGCTGAGGCAGCCCCTGGCTTCCAGCACTGTGCAGGAACTGTGCGACACTCTGTCCTCCATGCCCGAGATTTTGGACAAGGTCCTAACGGAATTGGCTACCTTGCTCCACAACCAGTGGTGCAACCCTCGCAGAGAAGGCACCTGCGTCTCTCACAGAGCCGTGAGTTGCCAGGAAAGGCCCTGATCCCTTGCCATGAGCCCTCTGTCAGCGCCTCATGGCTCTGTTTGTTCCTGCAGTCGTCCTCGGGGCAGATTGACGTGGAGGAGTTGGGTGATGAGCCCAGCGTCTGGAGCAATCAGGAGCATCCCGATGTGGTGATGGCCTTCCTGTTGCTGGAAGTCCTCGCTGGGCTGTCAGAGAGAACTGAGATGGTGAGCAGGGTGATGTTGGGGCAGCCACGTCGGCAGCCAGGGCCTGGGGCTGAGTGCAAGGCAGTGGCTTGGCCTGGGCTGGGAGTCAGGGCGTGTGGGGTGACTGCTTCAAGGATCCTCCCTGCTGTGATGGGGCCTGGGGTGGCTGCCCTGGGAGGCCTCCAGACAAAGCCTTTTCAGAAAATGGAAATTCTCTTCTTCATAAAGGCAAAAAAAGTTGACGCCTTCCTGCCAAGCATGATGAAGATACTGGAAGTTGGCAGTGAAGATGAAAAGCTGAAGATCATTGTGGTCTTCCGAAATATCCTGGGTCAGCTGAAAAAGGCAAAGGCCAGCTCCATCGCCATTATGCTGGTGGGGAAGGTGCTGCCCCTCTTTGACTCGGTGAGGCTGATGTGGGAGCCTGAGCCCTGCAGCCCTGCCCTGAAAGCAGTGCTCAGAGCAGGCTCAGCTCTCCTGGAATGGATTCTGGGCTTTGCAGCCAAACGCTGCTCCTGCCTGCTCTGGAATCTGACCCTGGAGCATCGCCCTCACCGCAGCCACGGGCAGGGAGCTGCTGTTCCAAAGCTCACTTTTCCTCCTTCCCGCCAGGAGTGCAGCCAGCTGCGAGAGCTCTCCCTGTGGCTCTTCAGAGACCTGCTGAAGTCTGTGTTGAGTAGGGATGAGAAGAAGATGAGGAGGGAGGTGCAGAGTGCTCTGGTCCCGCTTCTCTTCCGTCTGAACGACCATCTCCCCAGCGTGGCTAAGGTTTGGATTTCAAGGCTGAGCACTGGTATGGGGGGACTGCCACCTCCCAGGGATCCCAGGGACTGGGGCAAGGGCTGCTGGCAGCGGGCAGGGCTCCTCCAGTGCAGCCCCTGGGCAGGGTCCCTGTGGAACCAGCACAAGCAGGGGTGGACAAGGTGGCTCAGCCATTTTCAACACCGGCCCTGCCTGCTCCAGCAGGGCTCTGCAGCAGCCCGTGGCCACTGAGGCAGCACCTGAGGCCTGAACATATGTGCTCCCAGAAGCCCAGAGGTTTCTCAGCTTTCCTACAAGTATCAGAGGCCAGGGCTTCAAGCCTCAGTCAGTCACCCAGGGCTGTCCCCAAGAGACTTCAAGACATTTGGGCTAGGACAAGTCACAGCTTCCTAAGGGCAGAATCACGGCAGGAGTAGAGCCAAGAGGTCTCTTTGCCCAGGCCCTGGTGCCACCTCTGAGATAATGCTGTCCTGCAGGCCTCCAGGGAAGCCCTGTTTGCTGCTGCAGAGCTTCTCAAATGGAAGCAGCTCAAGCACCTGCTGCAGAGAGAGCGGATGTGGGAGCTTGGAGAATGCTTGGTAAGGACAAGCCACAGGGCCCAGGCTGGGTGCGGGCTGTCCCTGCTCTATGTCTGTCAGGGGAACAGAGCCTGTTCCGAGTGCTGCTCGCAGGACTGGGCAGGACCTGGAGGACCTTGTTCCTGTCCTCGAGAACAGAGCCCCAGAGGCTCCTGTCCAGGCCCCTCTCCCTTCCCTGTACCCAGCAAGAGGGAGGGCTCAGCAGTGAGGGGTGCTGGCAGGAGGGACTGCTCCAGCCAGCTGGGGGACTCTGTGACAATCCTGGAGACATTTCTGGTGCTCCCTGCAGCTGCTGAGGAGGAGCAGCAGGGCTGAAGAGTACATGCAACAGAGCCTGCCCTACCTGAGGGACCCTCAGTCCTCCGTGCGCCTGGCGGCCGTCAGGTTCATCAGTGAGTCACAGCCCCTGGCCCCTTTTGGGCCAGCCTGGCCACTTCCTTGCCACTGCACTGGCAGCAAGCAGCAACCCTGTGGCAACCCCAACCACCCCATGCCGAGCCTCAGCCTCCCTCTGCCCCTTGCCACAAGCTGGGCTTGGTGACCGCCTTGCTCAGCTGCACTCCCTTTGGCTGCTGGTGGCCTCTGGGTCAGCCCTGCAGAGTGGGAGGGCAGCAGAGCCAGGGCTCACACTGCTGGGAGCACAGCAGGAGCAGGGAATGACGGAGCTCTCTTCCCAGGGAGCGCCACGTCACACATGAGGGACCGGGATTCGGAGACTCAGGCTGACATCCTCAGTGGTGAGTGCTCTGCAGGGAACCCGCAGGGGCTCTGCACACACGTGGCTTCATCTTGGCTCTGTTTCTTTTGGTCACAGCCCTTCAGCCCTTGGAGACAGACAGGGATATCTCGATCAGTTCCATGGCAGCCCACGCTGGCTTGATCCTAACAGCTCCAAGGGTGCAGCGAAGATCGTGGGTCATTCTCCAAATGTTGTGCTGCTGGTGCCGGTGAGCTCAGCAGAGTTGTAGTTTTCTGTAGCTGCTGGTGCCGGTGAGCTCAGCAGAGTTGTAGTTTTCTGTAGCTGCTGGTGCCGGTGAGCTCAGCAGAGTTGTAGTTTTTTGTAGCTGCTGGTGCCGGTGAGCTCAGCAGAGTTGTAGTTTTCTGTAGATTAATTAATAAAGATGGAAAAACGCATCCAAGCCCATGGTATCCTTCAGATGTGTAGTGCCCTGAGTGTGCGGAGCAGACTGTGTCCTTCTCAGCCTGTCCCGCAGGCAGTGGGATGCTTCCTCCTCACATCCCTGCCATCCCAAAATGCCCCACTTGGCCCTAAAATTGCAGGCACAGGGCCCCAGAGTTTGTGCAGAGGGCCTCAGATTGCATCCCTGATACCCCAAAATGTTCCCGTGGGCCTTGAATTGTATCTGCAGGGCCCCACAGTGTCATTGACAGACTCCAAATTCCATTCCCTGTATTCCAAAATGCCCCGTGGAGAGCTGGAGTACAGCTGTGGGGCTCCAAACAATCCCTGGCAGCCCCGCTAGGTATGGAATCATGAGGGAATTCAGCCCTGAGGGGACCTCAGCGGATCCCAGAGCGGATCCCTGGGAAGTGCCAGGGGCTTGGAGCTGGAAATGAGTGAAGCGCTCTGTTTTAAATGGGCCATCTCCGATTTCCACCAAAACAAGCCTCATCCACGCACGCTGGGGAAAGCCTCCAGCTCCTCACCACACATCGAGAACAATGAGGAGGTGATGCCATCCCCAGGCGCTGGGAAAAACAGCAGAGAGTCTGAACAGCGAGAAGGGATGGGCAGCCGGGGCACCTGCGGGAGGAACCAGAGCGTGTGTGGGCTGCCGGGTTTGGGCGTCTTTTCACCAGTGCTGCTGTTACCGAAAACCTCCGAAATCGTCGGGGTCAAGACTCCCTCTAACACCGTCTTTTGAGTGTTAGAGAGTAAAGCATTGCTTAATTTTTGGCCAACAGGGGTGGCTGACAAATTCTGGCCTCCACGCTGACGCCAATACAGAACTTTTCCACTTACTCATACATTTTTAGCAGACAAAGAAATTAATGCTCATTGATTCTAAGTCACATAATTCACTTAATTAATTAGTATTCTATCCTCTACTGGTTTTCTTACTCTTCATGCTACTCTGCTCCACATTCTTTCGTCCTTTTATCACCTTTTTCTTGGGTGGGGAATCTCCAGCTTTCCAGACCTTCATCTCCTCTGTATCTTCTTGCTATTGTTTTCCCTTGCGGTGCCTCAGCTGTCCTGTAAGTGGTAGAGTGAATCTTGCCAACGAACTTGTCGTGCTTTGTCCCTTAATATTAAATCTGACTTTTGCTCATACCCTCACCAGTGATTTTTTAAGTGATCTCAAACCCTCTCGTTTGTAACACCCAGGTGAGGGACAGCACCGTGGGGCAGCTGCTCGGGGGTGTCGGGGGACCCCTCGGCTCCCAGCTGGTGAGCTCGGGGGTCCCTGGCAGGTCCCTGCTCTGTCCCCGGTGTCCCTCTCTTGCAGAGCAGGATGGCCATCAAGTGGCTGGTGCTGGGACTGGCACAGGAGTTTTTTATGCCAGACTGCTCCAGGAGAGCACGCAAAATCCCAGTCCTGTTCTGCAAGGAGTGGCAGGAGTGGCAGGCCAGCAAAGGGCTGCTTCTATCCCAATCGCTGGGCCAAACTCAAATCAGTAGCTGAGGGTTCATCTGCTTTTTCTCTCCTGTGCTTGCCCAGGAAAGCTGCTGCTCCAGGTGTAAAGCAAAGGGAGGACAATCCCTGTCTTGAGCAGCTATTGCCTGCTCTGGAAATTGGTTTTGTTAGACTTGAGCTGTTAAGGACTTCCACCAGCTCAAATAATTGATTCATATCTGTATATATATATAATTTTAAAATATATATTTCCTTGATTTTACTCCTTTCAGTGCCCTGTCCTGTGTCTTTCTGTTGGGATCTGTACCTTGGTGCTGTGTTTGGGGCCAGCCCCAGCAAGCAGAGATGCCTCCCAGGCCCAGGGACAACCAGGAGGAGGCTGGAGGATCCCGAGGGGGTGGGATCCCCCTCAGGAAGGGGGGCTGACTGCTGTGGGCACTGCTAACGCTGAGGAGGCTGAGGTCGTGCTGCATTTGCCTTTGGGTCACAGCAGTGGCCTGATCAGTGAACCTTGTCATTCTCCTCTGTTTGCCTGCAAAAGGGTTTTTCATTTTAATGACATTTTTGATAAAGTTGAGCCTCGTCCACCATCCTCTGCAACAAGAACTGAACAACTTACATAAAGCTCTCATGCTGGACAGGTTTATTCTCCTGAATATTTTCACTAGAACAATTCAAGATGGGGGTTTTTTTAAGCGTTACCGTTTTTTCTGGCCAACCACAAGCAGAACAGCAAGGAAGCTTCAGGAAAAGCTTCGGGCCCTTCCTAAAGCAATCATGCCTCCAACAGCAGCCCATAAGCACATGTGTCAGTGGCTTTGGAGCAGATGCTGGGCTGCTGTGTGGAGCAGGCTGATGGCTGGCTGCCCCGGGGAAGGATCCTGCTTTGTGTGTACCATCTACACGTGGTAGTACCATCACCTACAAACCTTGTTTCCACCTTCGAGCTGAGGATCTCCTCCAGAAGAAGACTCTTCTTATGCCCCAGGTTGAGAGGATGGAAGGTACAAAGCTCCTGGGCAAGTTGCTGGCTGGAGTTTGGATTGCATGGACACAGGGAAGCTGCAGCTCAGGCTGCTTGGAGAGTGCTGTAACCCTCTGGGCTGTGTGAAACATCTCAGTGAGTGCAGCAGCAGGGGGGAAATGCTACAAACCAGCACTGGAGGAAAGAAATCCACTTAAGCCACAATTTGGGGAACATGACTGCTCTCTGTTCCCTCCTGGCTGAGGAGTGAGAGCCCAAGCTGAGGCTGTGTCTGCTCTGTGCTCGGTGTCAAGATGCTGAGCACTGAAGTGGCACAGAAGATTGCAGGGGCAGGGGTGAGGCTGGGAGGTGGGAGGTGGGAGGTGGGAGATGAGCTCAGGGCAGGGCCTTCAGGTAGGTTTGTAGCAGATACCTGCCACTGAAGAGATGTTTGGTATTAGTCCAATTAATACCTCAAATTAGCGTGTATATCTATTGTTATAAACATATATTATATTGGCTTCTCGCAAAGTATAAAGGTAAATATTATATAATGTTAGAAATGCTTTTTGCTGTGTGGATGTAGTTTTCTCTCTTTTTAGCAAGAATGTTAGCAAGTGTGAGCAAGTAAGATAACCTCCAAGCGAACAGAGGATGAGGCCCAAGGAGCTGCTAATCAACACTTTGTCCAGGGAACAAAAGGGCCCAAAGGCTGCTCCGCCTGGAGAACGGGAGGCCAGGAGAGTCCGAGAGCCGCTATCACCGCTCTGCCCGGGGGCAAAGAGGCCCAAAGCTGCAATCAGCCCTGACTGTCTGGAGAATTAAGAGATCCACCCTACCATCGACTCTTGCCTAGCAGGACCAACCCCAAGAATCAAGAGAAATAAAACCACAAGGCAGAAGACTCCGCATGCTCTAAAAAGGCGGAACCAAGGAGTGGCCATGCAGAACAGCTCCAGGAAAAGTTTTAATATGAATGAAGAACAGACAGTAAAAATGGTATAAAAAGGACTCACCTCTAGCATCAGGTGTGCTCTTGGCAGAGCACCAAGGCACCCGGCCGTTACCCTTTTGCTTTATTTTATGTGTCTCTTATTGTCTTTATATTAAACTCTTTAAATTCTCACAGGAGAGTGAACCTCGTTTTTCACACTATGAAAATTTTCACAGCAGAGAATGTAGATGCAGGCTATGATGGTGATCTGACATTATGGGCCCATCTTTTAGCTAGATAAGGACCAAGAACTTCATATGAAGAGACATTAGAAGACAAATGTCATGAGCTAGAAGTAGACTGGATAGAGAGATGCTACAGTATTGTTGACAAGCCAAAGCAGAAGCTTCAGGCATAGGCATGTGGCATTACTGTAGTCCTAAGTGATTACAGCGGGCAAAATAAAATAAAAGCATCATTAGGTAATTTACTTTGTTTAGTACACTCAACATTTACAGAATGGGACGTAATTTATATCAAAACTCTGTGAAGAAGTTCTTCAAAAAGCTCTTCAGGCACACAGGAGAAAACATATCTGTTAACTGGGTCCTTCAGTGAGCTTTGTGGTATCCCCAACACTCTGCCCCTTCTTAGCCTCCTGGCACTTGGATACTCCCAGGTACCACAGTACCTGGAAACACCATTTGCTCCTCACACTGCACTCCTTCCTTCTCTTACAGCACTCTGATTTACCCGTGAGCTGGCAAAGTCCCCAGCTTTCCTGCACCTTCTCTGCTCACCCCAGATGTAGACTCATGCTCAAGCACCTATTTCCCATTGCTCCAGGTCTTTCTGCTCACATTCTGGGCAGCCTGGGAGGCCCAGCTCACAGACTTCTAGAAAAACCTTGTGTAAATATCTGCTTCTGAAAGCTCAAGGCCCTGTGCAAGTGCTGCAAGGGGCTGTGAAGGTCAGCTGCATCTGTAGAGAATGGTGGGCAGCAGCAGCTGGGGACAGCTGGGGCCAAGAAATCGCAGAATCAATTAGGTTGGAAAAGATCTCTGAGATCATCAAGTCCAACCTATGATAGAACATCCCAATGTCAACTACACCATGGCACTCAGTGCCATGTCCAGTCTCTCCTTAAATGCTTCTAGGGATGGTGACTCCACCACCTCCCTGGGCAGTCCATTCCAATGTTTAATCACCCTTTCTGTGAAGAAATTCCTCCTAATGTCCAAACTAAACCTCTTCTGGCACAGCTTATGACTATGTTTTCTTGTCCTGTCACTGGTTACTTGGGAGGAGGCCACCCCCAACCTGTCTACAATCTCTTTCCAGATAGTTGTAGAGAGTGATAAGGTCCTCTTGAGCCTCCTTTTCTGCAGGTTAAACAACCCCAGCCCCCTCAGCTGTGCCTCATAGGATGTACTCTCCAGACCCCTCACCAGCTTTGTTGCCCTTCTCTGGACTCGCTCCAGCACCTCAGTGGCCTTTCTGAACTGAGGGTTCCAGAATGGACACATTGGTGTGGTCTTGCCAATGTCATGATACGTTTCTTCATTTTTAGCCTTTCTGAAATAACTTGAAAGAAGGCATAACACTAAATCTGGTATGTATACATATATAAAATTTAATCACGCTATATATGCTATGTATGTATTAGACCGTGCTTCATCTTAGCCAAAAGGCCAAGAAATGCCATGTTTATGGTCCTGAGATAGGAAGTATGATGGGATTTGCAGCTATAGAATATAAATGCTGTTTTTAATCGTGTTTAACACATCTTGCAGTAATTTTCAGCAGGACATATGGGGACCTGACCACCCAAGTCCTTGCTGCTACACTGAGGTCTTCTCAGGCAAGATCAAGCGGAGTAGCATATACTGATCTCTTCTCTCTGGCAATCCGTGCCAGGACCTGAGGGAATGGCCTGAAGTTGTGTCAGGGGAGGTTTAGGTTAGATAACAGAAAAAGTTTCTTCACCCAGAGGGTGGTTTGGTACAGGAACAGGCTCCCCAGGGAAGTGGTCACAGCACCAGCCTGGTGGAGTTCAAGAAGCGTTTGGACAATGCTCTCGGGCACATGATGTGACTCTTGGGGACGTCCTGTGCAGGGCCGGGAGCTGGACTCCATGACCCCTGTGGGGGCATTCCAACTCAGAATATTCTGTGATTCTGTGATGTGGGGGTAATTTACTGCCACTGCTGCTCAGCAATTCCCTCTGACTCCCTTTGTCCCGCCTTGCCCCGTGGCCTGCCCCGTCCTCCGTGGGCGTACTTCCCTGAACGCTGCCCATGCCTCCCCGCCGCGGTTCAGCGTGGCTACTGGAGGCCGCTTCGGAGGGGCCGGGCTGCCGGAGCGTTTGGCGCGCGCTCCCCACACCCCCGCGGTTCCTGCCGGGATCGGCTCCAGCCTCTGCCGTGCCCCGACACCCAGCGGCCGCGCCCCCCGGCGGCTGCGGCGCGCCCCACAGGCCCCGGCGGCGGGGCGAGAGAGGAACCACCCCCTGCCCCGCTGGGAGAGTCCATTGCCGGGGGAGCCAAGAGAGCGGGGAGTGGGGGATCTCCCGGGCATCGCCGCCCAGAGCACTCCGAGGACGGACGGCGGCCACCGCCGGGCGCGCCGCCTCGGTCGCCTGTGCGGGACGGCGCGGCGGTGCGGGCGGGCACCGGGCGATTGTTTCCTCCTGCGCCCGCTCCCCCCTGTGAGGCGCGGCGCGGTGACGCGGCCGCGGGTCAGGGCTGAGGCGCGGCGGCTCCGTGAGGCGCTGTCAGAGCCGCGCTGAGAGGGTCCGCCCAGCTCCGCACCGGGATCCGCCGCCGCTGCCATGGAGCCCCATCGCTGGCTGCCCCTGGAGGCCAACCCCGACGTGAGTGCCCGGCCTGGGCGGTGGGGGGCTGCCGTGCGCGCGGGGGGCTGCCTGCCCGACAGCCTGCCTGCCGTGGGGTGGGCGGGAGGATGGCGGAGGGGAGAGGGCAGAGGGCTCCGGGCCGCGCTGGGCCACATCGCTGCTTAAGGGATGGCTGGTAGTGGCAGGGAAGGAGGGAAGGTCTTATCCCGTGGATCCGACTGGATCTTAACCCCCTTCTGTTTTCTGCTTTATTTTCAGGTCACGAATCAGGTAAGAAGCCTTTATTTGAGGTAACCTTTAGTCTCTGCAGCTTTGGGCCCGTCTCCTCTCGTTTTCATGTAGTAAAGGCTCCTTCTTGTCCAAGGAGAGTGCCCCCTTCCTTCCCCACGCGTGTGTGCGCTCAGTCGTCTCATGTCGGACCGTACTGGAACCTCTCCCGTAAATATACTGTATGAAAGAAAAACAAACAGTAAAAAGAGAATAGTTGCGGGTTGGTTATTACTCCAATGAAATCCCTGATGTTTTTAAGGTGGGTTTTAATTCATTGATTAGTGATTAAAACATTAATTTTGTGCCAGGTATGGACCTGTACATGGTGGCTTTGGGCACATGTATGGATCTTCTTGCATCACTGTGTTGTAGTCTCATTCTTCTTTGGCTGACCATAGAAAAGAATGTAATGTTACCATATTTGCACGTTGCTGCTTATTCATGACAATATGTGCGTGCTTGGTTGTTGCTGTTTTTGTTAGCATGGTAGGACCCACGCTAGAGAAAGGAAGCTTGTTCTAGTGCACAAAACAATGCTCCCACTAAATAAGCTCTCTCTGAAAGGAAATCACACATAATCCAACCCTGTATCATGTTGTCAGTAACAATTTTGAGCATCTTTAACAAGCAGTAGAGGTCAGTTGCTGATTTCAGCAGGCCTGTTGATAATGTTAAAGATGGTGTTTAAGCAAAGGGCTCTGAAGCTTCCAGCAGCAAAATTGTATTCTTTAAACTATATTATTGAAATATTTTGGAAACTGCAATTTTCTGTGTGTGAAGATTTTTTGTTGTTGTGGTTGCTGCAATATAAAAACTGCATCTGCAGGAGAGTGAAGGGTTATTTGATGCTGGGTCATTTTGTACTAAATAGTTTCCTAGTGCAAATAATTTTACAATTCTTACAGTATTGCTGCTGTGGAGCAAGTTGAGAAGTCTGTAATCCCAGTCTCCTGAGTTAAAAATGACAACCTTTCCTGGGACCTCATCTTGAACATATGCTATAATTTCCTCATGTATCTTTTTTTTTTTTTTTTTTTTTAATTTGGAAATTCAGAAACTAAATTCTGGTTTGGAAGAAAATAAGTGTCAATAAGTTCCTAGTAAGAATTTCCAATTCTCTGACTTATTTTGACTTTACAGATGTTGAGATGAGCTCATCATGGTACAAATTAAGACCTCAGCCTTAAAGTAGCAATCGAGGAGGAAAAAATAGTGACATTTTTTAATCTGAAATACCTTGTATCACTATGTGTTTATGTTGTATGGAGAAAATCCTCTAAGAATATCAAATGAACAGTTTTAAGTGTGTTTAAAATCCGTCTGTTTTGCCCATTGGTTTTGCATTGGTGATGGCTGTATCAGTTGTAGATGATCATGGATAACAGGAATTTGTACTCCGCAAGGATTTTCTTGTTCCTGTTTCTGTGTAAGAAGGGCCACTTGAAACCAGTTAGACTTAGATAGACTTCCTCCTTCACTGTGTTTTCCAGTCTTGACTGAGCAGGGGTTGTTATTATCTAGACTGAGAGATGTATATTTAAGAAAAAAAAAAGGTGGGTGTTGAATATGAAAATATGAATACACCTTGCATTATTAATTGTTCTTTTAATGTCATCAGTACAATGGTGAGCTGTGTAGCAACAGGGCTGTTAGTCATAAGTTATTCATATCCTGCTTGTGTTTAAAACAACAATAATAGTAATTTAAAATTCCAATGAAGTTGCAAACTCATTTTTAGAAAACCCTGTTGAGTTAATTGCAAGGATGGGCATTTTTTGTAGTACTCTGTACTGTGCTCTGTAAAATATTCTAGAAGTCTTCAGGATTAAAAAAGTCCAATGGTATGCCTCTACAAAGTGTAATGTTTGTGTCTGGTAGTCGTTTAATACATGTATTTACACAGACATCTAGCCAAGTGCCAAGTGTTTCTTCTCCGCTTTGGTTTGTTTGTTTGTTTTTTGCTATTTGACTTTTTTTTAGTTGAGTATTAGACTATCCCTCGTGCACACTACTTTCGTTAAAGTTATTGCTAGCTGTGGTAATGAAGTCTTAAACTGAAAAAAAAAAAAAAAAATCCAGTGACCTCTAAGATGCATGGATTCCTAGTATTAGATTGTAGTTAGAACTGTCATTCCAATTTAACAAATACGCTGTTTTGAATATTGTACCAATCATTTTATTCCCTTTATTAACAGTAACTAGTAGGGAAGTGTACTAAATGCAGGTTCATTTGCTTTGACTATGTTCTTACCATACTGTGTCTTCTCTGGTTTTGAAATACAGGCTGTAAATTTGAGGCTTTCAGTCTTTGTGGTAGAAAGCCAGATGATAATGGAAAAATAATGGTATTTCTCAGTTAGAGGTGTGTGAAGTCTTTCAAAAATATCTCAGAAGTTTTTCTCTATCTGAAAATGTTTATATTACAATACAAGTACAGGAATTTGTAAATCCTTAATGTATATAGAAGCTCTCTTTTTGCATGTGTTAAAATTACTTGACAGTTCAGAAACTGGCTGGTGAGGGTAAACAGGAATATTCTTTCTTAGCTTTAAAGATTTCCAGTGGCAGTGGAAATCTGCCACGTATCTGTAGTGATGTTTTCAAGAGAGAAGACCGTCGTTGAATGCAGCACACAGTGCTGGTTGTAACGAGTGAAGTCAGGAGTGAAATGTGCCATGCAGTGCTAAGTGATTGGCACAGTGCTTTTTTTCCACCTTCACTTCTACAGTCTGACAGAATGAATTGTTGTCTACCTCTGATACAGAAAGAGTTGACGATTCAGCATTTGCAAAGCTCCACTTTGTGTACAGTGATGACAGGGAATGGTTCCTTCTCTTTGACCTTCAGCTGGGGGGCCTGACATGACCAGTGCTACCCTCCTTCCTGGATCTCTTATAGGATTTTCCTGAGAGAAAGCAAGAAAATCGTGTTTGTTTATTACCACATGATGTTTGTGTATTTTGCTCCCAATTTCTTCTACAAAAAAATAGACTGCATGCAAATTTTTTGGAGTGAAAAGATCAGAACATAAGCTGATTGTTCTTCATCATAATGTTGCTTCAGTCTGGCTTGCATCCCACAATTGATTGCCTAGGAAGTGTAGATTAAGAAAAAGTATTGGTGGATATTTTTCTTGATGTCCCATCTTTTTTCATTCTCTCTTCCCTTTCTTCATCTTACACATTCTAAGAGATATCCCTACTTCCTGGATAAGATAACATTTCAAGTCATGCCTTCATTATATGCAGATAAGGGTAGAGTAATTGACTGTATCTGATTATGAAGCTCAAGCACTGGCTTCAGGTAGCTCAGAGTTCAGCTACTGAGAGAGCTGGCTGTGGCTTGAATTTATTTTGCCACATAGGGCTTAGTTGCTGGTTCTTAGTTACCTCCAGCATTATTTTTAGGGCTTTGGTCCTACTTTTTGGGCGGTTTTGAGTTTTTTAAGACATTAAGGTATTGAGAGTCAGCTACATAAAGAAAATTATTTTAGCTCATGAACACAGTTGAAAGCTGTGACTTGAAAGTGACAGGGACAATAAAGATCACAAAGCATAGAACAAATGGCAGAAACTGGATAAAGCCAGTCTTTATCCATTTATGGAACACCTCTCTTCAGGGTTCCACGCAAATACAGAGATGAATTAAGTATCTTGGAAGCAGGCCGTACTCTTCCTAAAGATCTTTTCATTTCCTGGACTCTGAAACACTATCCCACAAACTTTCCCAAAGAAAAGCTGTTGTGATCAAAACAATTGAAAATGCGGTGTGCACAATTCCTGACGTGTGTTGGGAGGTAGCGCTCATAGATTGAGGTACTGTCTTGGTTTGAAAGGATGTTGGATGTGGAGAAACACAGATGTCCTTCTGAAAATGCATAGCTAAACTTAATTTTTTTTTCAGGTGAGGGAGTGGAGTTTAACTCTTCTGTGGTAAGCAGAGTGAAAAATAGTGGAGATAGTATACATGCTTGAAAAACAGCCTGTTATTACTAGTGTAGCCTCAGAAGGTGGAAAACCAGGACTCAGTTTGTGTCTTTCTGCAAAGACAATACCCCAGAAATCCTTTCACAGAGTCAGCAAAGGGGGAGTGTTGAGCCTGTGGAGCAGCATAGCAAAGAATAAGCACAAGGACCAATATGCAGGAATTACAGATGACTCACTGTGAGAGCAGCACTTCATGAATGCCTTCTTCTAGTTTAAAATATCTCCAGCTGTGTAGCCCTCTTACTGAGTTCAAATAGGTAAGTATGTTGCACAGGGAAAATTGTAACTTGTTTTGGGGTTTAGAGTACTATTTATATGAATAGTTGAAAGATTGCCTTAGCTCATTCTTTGTATGTTCTTCAGTAATTGAAAGCTAAGAAAACCAAACTTCATTCCTCTATTTGTACTTGCCACTTCTGGTCCTTCTTATGTTCTTTTTTTGCTCAGTTTTTTAGTTCTTGTTACAAGGAAACACCTACTGTCTTGAAGACAGAATGGGGTGCTACAAAGTGGAAAACAAGTGACAGTTGTTCATGTCTTACACACTATCTTGTTGCACTGAAGATGCTGTTCCCCACTTCGACATTTTCCTTGCTTAAAGGACCAGCAGAGTCAGTAGAATCCAATTGTTGTTTCAGTAAAACTGTAAAAAAACAAATGTGTATAACAGCTTATTTAGAAGAGTCAATTGATCCAGCTCATCCTTGTTATTCATAAGTTTTTAGATCATGGGAGCAGGTCTTTTGTTTTTCACAGAGTAACACAGTATTGTGTTTTTAATCAGTGGGTCAGTATCAACACCTTAGGACTCTGCTGGAAACATTCTAAAGCTCTTGCTCACTGGTTTTGGAGGAAGCCTGGGTCAGCTGGTTCATCCAGATTTCTGCATGCTTTGCTTTGCATTGCTGCCTGTGGGATATGCCCTGGCTGAGTATGTACAGCAGTGCCTGGCCATACTGAGTGTTAAGTTTCAAAACTGCTTTATGGATGTGTTAAAAATATATACTGTGGTGGCCAGTGAACATACATTACAAGGGACAGAGAGTTCTCAGTAAGACAAGTCCCCAGTACCACAAGAACCACTTTATGTTAGGGTGACCAGAAAGGCTTCTCCCAGGATGCCATGTTCTGTTGTGTGAATCTATCCCAGTTTGCATTCCCTGTTTGGCTGTCAGCCTCTACCCCTCATCACTCCCCCAGAGCTTCCCCATTGGTCCCCATTCCCTAGTCCTGCCCTTTCCCCGCCCCTGGATAAAACTGAGCTGTGGGATCATGTTGGTGTTTGCCTCTGCACCCTTCACCAGCGTAGCAGCAATGAATGCTCCTGGCGGAACGCACGGAAATGCCCTTCTCGGCTCTTTGGTACCGAGTGCATTACTGAGCCCACCCGTGCGGCTGTGGGGGCACGCGGGGCCCCACGGAGCCGGGCAGGGATGGTATTAATATTCCTCTCATTTTGAAGAGCAGGAACATTAACTGTGAGTCAGTGTCGCTCTTTTAGATATCATAAAGTAATTAACACAGTTGGAAGGATAAGAACTTTGTGGGTATAAGTTTTCTCACGTTTTTGAAAAAAAATGTGCGATGGGCTGTATTCTTTGAAGTTGTTATGGGGTCCTGACGTATAGAACCTGAGGATATTAAAGAATTTGTAATAAATTTTGAGTTTCCCAAGAAAGTCTATTATAATGGAGCATTTCTTGTTTGAACAAGATCATACTGTAGCCATTCTAAGTGAGGAGTAGTTGGTAAAGAGGAATAATGCAGCTCATCTAAGTTCCAGCTGTCTCTTTGATCCTGGTGTGCCTTTTGACCTGCTATACAGAACTAAAGCTTTTACAGCTGCTACATGTGACTGATAATGACGCTGTCTCTAAAATTTATTGGAAAATTATTCCTTCATCTTAAGTCCATAAATGTCAGGATGAAAGAATGAAGAAATATATCCTTATAATGCTCCAACCATAAAATATTGTTTGGGTGGTTCTCTTATTTCTAGAAAGGAATTTCACTTCTGAAATAGACTTGGTTTCCTTACCTGCTTCTAGAAATGATATGTAAAGAATTGAAAGCAAAATATTGTGCATTTATATTTTTAATATAGATTAGTAAGAATTGCATACTTTAAGGAATGAATAATTTTCCCTTTCTTGATGATAATTCCATCAGCTACATTTTACTCAGTGTCTTACTACTATTTCGGGAAAAAATTAGCTTCAATTCAATAAAGTGCCAAAAATTCTTGTGCTTTAATGAAAAAGTTAGGAAATATTGATTGTCTTAATTGGTTTATTTTGAAGTTGTCCTTCCAGTTTCCTAAAGCCATAGAAACACTTCGTTTTTGCAGAGGAAGGTCTTAACTGTGGTTTTGTTGTGGTATAGAGATGCTTTAATGCATCCAGCAGAAGTACGATAAAATGTAGATGCTGTGTGTGTTTTGGTTTACATTTGTGCTTAGAAGAGGATTGCAACAGCTGGTTCTTCCCACCAGTAGCTCTCTGACTTCTGCATCTGTGTGTCTGGAAATATTTGTGCATTTTGCCAGTTCTGTGTTTTCACGGTTCCAACTTTTATACAAATACCACGGTAAAATGTGGAAAAATCCAGGTCTTGAGTATAAGGCCTTAGTATTTAAAATGTGATGTTCCTGAACTATTTGCAGAGGCTGTCCAACTTTAATTGCACTTAACTTTCAAAGTCCTATTTTGTTTCAGTTTTTATCCTCACTTAATTTTTACTTGCGACAAAGTAGAAAAGCACATTGCTACTTCAGACAATATTTCAATTGTGAATTTACTACTTAAGTTAGTAATAAATTTTACCCTTACATTGTCTTACCCCACTTACCCTTTCTATATCTCCATAAACCTCATAGATCAAATCTTCCTACTGGTTCCGTAACTGTGTTGGCAGTAGTCTAAACTCCTGAAGTCAAGTCACCTGGATCAAGGTGTTGCCTTGGTCCACTGGGTTTCCTTTCTACTTTTGAGGCTCTTTAAAAATAAATAAATAAGCATGAACACTTTTTGTGTTTTTTAAAGTAAATAAATCCCATTAACCTAAAAGGTAGCCAGTCAGAACAGAACATATTAAAGGTAACTGCTCTTTGCTTTTTTCAATGCTTAACAGTTAGTAGGCTGAAGTAGTGGTACCAGCAATGAAAACAGAATAGCTTATACCACATACTGCATATATAAAGTGCCTAGAAGTGCTTATTGTAATGTTTTTGCTGTTAACCAACATTTAGACATACAGATTTACAGTTTGTGATCGTTTAGAATAGAATGAGGTAGGTTGGAGGGGATTTCTGAGTTCTGCAGACCAACCATGCTCTGTTTAAAACAAGTTACTCAACAACCTGTCAAGTTCTGAATTTCTCAAGACACAGACTCCACAGCCTCCTGGACATTTTGTGCTAGCGTTTAACTATGTTTGTTATTTTTAAAATTTATTTTTAAATGCCTTCCTTATCAAATTTAAATTTCCCTGTATTTCAGCCTCTTTCGGTTGTTTCTCATTGTTTTACTGCATGCTGCTGAGTCTGTCTCCACCTTCTCCCTTAGCTAGTTATAAACAGTAGTAGTTGAGAAAGAAGGGCCCTCTGGAATACTGGGGAGGAAAAGGACAAAGTCATAGGAAGTGCAGATAAGGGTGAGGGGTGTAAAATAGTTTCAAAAGTGGCTTTTTGTCTAATGGTTAGCTGGACCAGTGAAAAAACAGGAAGTGTTTTTCGGCAAGGTCTTTTAAGACAAGAAGAAAAGAGACAAAAATATGACAACAATCAGTAAAAACAAAGTTGTAAAAAGTTAATACTAGATATGGACATGTGGGGGGTTTTGTGTTGCTGTTGTTCTTCCTGAGCTCCTCTTAAGACTTCTGTAATATAGCCAAGTATTTTTCTTTTTTTCTTTTCTAAGGTAAAAACTCAAAGACCTATAAATTAAGAATTGTCAGCAGTGTGATAAGCAGTGTCTGAGAAAGAGATTCTTATACTCTCTTGTGCAGATCTAGAGAAACATAAAGCTGCTATTTTATGTTAACTTGAGTACATGGTATCTGTAAGTCAAGAGAAAGTGAACAGCTGAAAATGAGGGAGCCTTCAAAGAACCCTAACTGTTCTTTACAGTAGGTATTTGTAGAATAAAATTGCTTGGATAATAACTAAATAATTGGAAAGGAAAACAGCAGAGATCTCTCCCTATAAGTGACACTGTCTAAAAAGTGAACTTCCTGCTGTCCTAAAATAGGAATGACTCCATCTTCCCATTCTGCCATCTATTGTTCATCTGTTACCCATCTGTCACTCTCTCTTACACAGGGGCTTATGCTGAGCTGTTTTAAAAATCTACTTAATAATTTTCAGAAGGATATTTCTATCTTTTTTTCCAGGTCTGAATTAAACCCTCTTGACACACAGAGGGATATCTTCTTTGCCTATTTTGGGTCTATCCTTAGTTTTTCATTTTTGGTTTATGATTCTGCAATAGAGTTGTTAGTCTGGTTGTGTGTTAAGATCATTGCTTGTCATACTAAGCCTATGCTCTTGCTGTTCTCTGTAGTGCTGACTATCATTTTTCATCATCACTCTCACTGTTTACTGGAAGTTAAAATTTCTCAGATTGTAAGGTTTCTAAGTGGTATGGTGACATGAATAATGAAAGGTGCCCTGTATCTATGGAGTTTTAGTTCTGTTAAATTTTTCATTCAGGAGTTTGAGTAAACCATTCTTGGGTTTAGTTAGCATTTTGTTGACTTGGGGTTTAAAGGGGTTAGTTTTATTTTTGTTGGTTGGTTGCTTGGTGTTTTTTTTTTTCTCCCCAGTTGTGTAGAAAAGGACAAGAGAACCTAAATCACTTATTTGTCCAGTAACTTAATGGGATCCTTTATCATTGCCTTTTCTAGTTTGTGGGGTCTTTTCCTAGGTGAGTGTTGGGTTTTTTTTATTTTTGAGGGTTTGTACCCTTATTTCATGTAATATTGCAAAATATCAAATGATACTGGAATGGAAAATAAAATTTTTTCAGTTGTGTTACTTTTCCTGCAGTAAAAATGATAGAAAGATTAGTCACTGGCTTAATAAGAGAAGGACTAGATGTACAAATAATATTTTAATGCACCCATATGTGTAGTCCTTTCTCTTTTGAATTTTTTTTTTTTTTTGCTATTCACAAAGTGGTAATTATCTTCACAATGTAGAAGATAATTCTCAATGTATGAGAATGTAAGTGCAAAATACACTGTCTTCTGTTTCATCAGTTACTAAATACTCGACACTTCCCCTTTTCCCCATGTTCACTCAAAGATCTATATATGCCACAGTGTACAATTAGCTTTTTCATATAGTTGTGGATGGTTACTGTGTGTGTATAATAACAACAGTTCCTGAATTCAGTTAGGTTCTTCCAGACTGACAATGCAAAGATTTCAATTTGTCTTAGATCATCTCTGTAGTTATTAGTTCTGCAACTGTTGTTGTGATGCCTAGTTTACTTGAGTACAAGAAGAATATCCAATTAAAAAGTGAGTATCCAATCTTTGTCTACTTCAAAATATATTACTCCATCATAGTTTGAAGGGATTTTTCATGTAAAACATACACCTACTAAAATGTGGTTTTGCTTCTAATGTCTTTTGCACATAGGAGCTCCAATGTGAGCACTGGTGCCAGGTATTCTGAAATAGTCATGGAGGCAAATAATATCATGTTTGTTCATATGTGCTCTGACTGATGGCTCTGATGATTAACACGAGTATTCAGTACTCTTCTGTTTTGTGACAGAGCACTTGTAAAATGGTTGAAATGCTTCAACACTTTGGTAAATAGTGCTGGGAGCATTTCCACTTCCCTTTCATAGAGACTAAATACATAAAACATGAGGATTTTGTGTGCGCTTGTGTGTTAGCACTGTGATTTATTCAGCCTTATTTATTAAAACTTGTATCTCTTTTATTCTCCTTAGATTTTAGAAAACATGAGTTGTTTTAATGTATTTCACATTGTGGTTACTCTGTTATGCTTCTGAAGATAGGTGTTTGGGTGTACTTGTTTAATGTTATGTTTGTGTTTTTTTCTTTTCCAGTTCCTGAAACAGTTGGGTATACATCCTGACTGGCAATTTGTAGATGTTTATGGTATGGAACCAGAACTGCTTAGCATGGTGCCAAGACCTGTATGTGCAGTACTACTTCTATTTCCAATAACAGAAAAGGTAAATGTTCATTTAATAATCAGTTGATTGCTGTTGTCCTAAGTGAAATGGGAATGAAAGTTTGCATCTTGTACTTTGGTGTCATATTAGAATCAAGATGAGACTCTACCCTTATTCAGGAGACTTCTTCATTGAAAGTAACACAAAAAATGCTTCCTTCAGAGCCTTCTGTTGCTAACCTTGCATGTATATTTCTGATTTCAAATCAGAATGGGAAAAGCTAATGTAGAAGCACAGAGAAATATGCCTCACATTTTTCTATTACAGGCAATTTAAGGCCTTTTTTAATAAGCACTGTGGAATGGCTCAATTTGCTATTTTTAGCAGAAAGCTGCAATAGCATAAGGAAAATAAGAAATAGGGTGTAGGACTATATGCAACTCCTTTCTGGGTTTTTGTCTTGTTACACTGACAATCCTTCAAACTTCAATCCACTTTCATTTCAGTCATCACATCAGTATTGATGTGGCTTTCACTTCTTGGACAGATGGGACATATTATTAAGATGAAATCCACCCCCCTCCCCGCCGTCTTTTGTTATGTTGGACTTTGAAGAACTTGATTTGGTTAAACCTTCAAGTGTGCTTATTTTGTGTCATCACATGCTTTTACATAGTGTGATTCATATTGATCTGTCAATTTATAAAAGTATGTCTTGGGGTGACTTTATGATGTGTATCCCCTATCGCTGCCCTATGCCCAGAAATTAACTTTGTGCCTTTCTATGCCTCTAAACTGAGCCTGAGAGGGGGAACGAAAAACTGAGCAAAACTTTTTCAAAGCAGTTTGCAGCTTGTTCAAGGTCACACAGAGATAGCAGGTTTTTTTCCAGCTGTGGCAGGGGAGGGAGGAAGCACCCGGCTTGCTGTTTTCCCAAGTCAGTTTTTTGGCCAGTGGTTCCGCTTCTTCTTCTCCGGAGAGAGACTGAGAGTTGAATTTTTTTTTTCCCTTCCCTGGAATTTTGGATTTTCTCCTTTTTCCACTGGATTGCTTCAATATTAGAACACATTGGGAGGACTTTCCACCAAGCCCCAGCTCTGAGGAGACCAAAGGGAGGGCTCTAACACTTTCCCAGGTTTTTCCTCCACAGCGGAAGATTTTATTATTTAGCATTATTTTCCTTTTCCCATGTGTTAGTTAAATAAATAGTTTTTATCTCTTTCACTTTCCTTTGAGGAAAATTTATTTTTTCCTGAACCTGGTGGGAGAGGGGTGGTTGTGCCTTCTCTCAGAGGATATATTTCTAAATTTGGTCAAATTGGTACAAAGTATTACATGGTTGTGATAAGGTCAGCCAAAAAGGTTGAAGTGAATCTGTCCACAATTAATTGTTTTAATATATCTCTCAAAAAGAATATGTAGCTTATAAGGACAAATCACTTAGCTATTAAAGCTTAACTTCTACAACAAAAGGTGTTTAAATTAGAGGGAAGAGTGACAACAGGTCAGTCTGCCTACACATTTGGTCCTGTAAACCTCTGCGTTCTCAGTTTCTCCAAAACAGCTATGCAGGCAGTCCTTTTCAAGCTTGATTTCAGCCACCTTGATAGTTTTGAGCTTAATCAGACTTTCAACTCACCTGTCTTCAGGAAATGTCCTTTCTGTCACCTTTAAAACTTTGTTTTCTCTGTGCTGTCATTTCTGGCTGGCTGTTTGAGCTACAGGTCTGAGCTCCTTTCGTGTCTGTCACTTTTCTTTTGACTCCCTGCTTGTGCAAACCTTCTTTTGGATTATGCTATGGAAGCATTATCTCATGGGAAAGAACAACCTTGCTGTTGTTCCAGAAGGTGTATCCAGTTTCATCCTAAAGAAGCACATGACAAACAAAACCAGAGAAACAAAGTATGCTGTGTTGCATCAATCAGTTGAATCTGAGAACCAGCCACGTGTTCAGCATGTTAATCCTTCTGAAACATAAGGGACACAAGTGTTTCTATCAACTGTTTAGCCTGGCTGTGTGAAGAATGAATGTTTCATGGGAGGTCCCAATATTCTAAAGCTTTTGTTGGTCAGTGTAAACTCCACAAGACCCTTGAGCATATTTCTAGAGTAGTTTTTCCCTCCTCAGCCTCCCTTTCAAAATGGCCTGTAAAATTACGCTTTTATTTAGTTTATGATTTATTTGTTTCTTGGCTGTGTCTACATTTGTGAAAGTGCATATTGGTTTTGCTGCTTTTGTAAACACTTTTCTCACATCTCTGTCTGTTCTTCTGTCTGGAAGTTTGGTTGTTTCATGGTTCATATATATCAATTTCCTTGAGCTTGCTTTTAGGGCAAGATACTCTTGTTAGCATACAGATAGTTTTAGGATTGTTGTCCACTTTAATGGTCAATGGCTTTCTTAGTCTTCATGGTAGGTTGACAAAGGCAATATTGTGAGTGTTTGTCATTTTGGGTCTAATGAATGAATAGATCCAAATGAATATACATTATGGGATATAGCTTAGGTTAGGAGGAACCTCTTGAGGTGATCAGGTCTAACCCTTGCTCAAAATCGTATTTTTGGTATTCTCAGTATTTGTATATTTATTTTTGCTGTGGATTTTATTTTGATGGGGGGGAATGAATGGCAGCTGTATTTTTTACTTCTCTAGTCTGAACTTTTTGTCCAATTAAGCTGTATGAAGTTTTTATCTCAATTAAGGCTATTTTTTGTTAGCTTGTAGATAAACAAAATTAAAATGGTTTATAATGTTCTTGCTATTACTTAACCTATTCAGAACATTCAGACAACCTGCAAATGTGGAATATGATGCTGGAAAAGTTTTTTTGGTTTTGTTTGTCACTGACAATACAAAGAGCCTGAGGGAAATTTCTCAGGAGTTTGCAGGAAGAGTTCCTTGATAATATTCTGCATTCATACTTCACTTTCATCATACTTGTATAAAAAGTGCATGTACTTCAATTTTTTTTTTCTGTCTGCAAAAAGACCTGGTAAAAGAGAAAAAGGAGGAAGCATTTGTGGATTTATTTCTTTCTTTTTCTGTTTGAAATGAAAATTTTAAGAAAGAAAACAAACAAAAACCCCTAACAAATCCAGTCAAAAAAACCACAATAACAATCCCCTCCTGAAAAGAACCAACAAACCACAGCCAACAACAACAACAACAACAAAAAAGCACAAAACTAACACATTTTTGCACAGTATAAAAGATTTTAGTCAAATATGGTATTTATAAAACAAGTACTTTAGATTGTTCAATCAAACGAAATTCTCTTTTTGCTACAGAAAATAAATATTTACTTTATGAATGTGGCTTTTGAAGGACCTGTTTTGGGGCCATGGGTGTTACACAAATCTTATTTTGTACTCCTGGGGAAAATGAAATGTAATAATGGGACTTGTAAAGAATGCCTCATGATGATTAATCACCTGAAGTGTTACGGTTTTCTTGATAGCACTTTGGCGCTTCTGTCCTTAAAAAGCCTTTAGTTGGATTGAAGAGAGATGGTGACATGAGCTTAATATTTCAGATCAAGGAAATGTTTTGAAAATTTTTGAGGTTATGTTAGATAACATATTCAAAAAGATGTTTCAAGTGTGAAAGCATTGGCTTAAGAAACAATATAGAGCTGTTCAGGTAAGTTTATTTGTTGGACCATATGTGTTAAACATTTCAAATGGCAGTATTAATTAGCTGTTGTGTTTTATAAATTATTTTTACTTTACTAATATAGCTATTTTTACTATTTGTGAAATGTCTTTACTTCTAGTATGAAACCTTCAGAACAGAAGAAGAAGAGAGGATAAAAGCTAAGGGACAAGATGTCAAATCATCAGTGTATTTCATGAAGCAGACCATTAACAATGCTTGTGGAACAATTGGGTTAATTCATGCTATTGCAAACAACAGAGATAAAATGAACTTTGGTGAGTTTTTTTTGGTTTGTTTTTTGTTGACTTTTCCCTTTTTCCCTTTTTTCCTTAACTGTGGGAAGCCATGGAGGGAAGGATATGTTTTGTACTATTTTCTCTGATTATAACCATTCATAAAGGCTAAAGGAGTGCATTTTTACCCATAGTTACGAAACTAATATTTAATCCTAATTTATGAACTAAAGCATTTGAAACATTGCAAACTGCAGCAGGCAGCAGTTCGCCTTGCTGTCAGCCTTCTGTGTTTTAAAAATACACTGCTGCAATTCTATCTTCAGGTCTTCTGTTGGATTCTGTAAGATGTGAATGAAGTTGCAATTACAACATGACACTAATTATGTCTTTTTAAAATTTTTTTAAGAAACTAATTCTTCACTGAAAAAGTTCCTTGAAGATTCATTATCTATGACTCCTGAAGAGAGGGCCAAATACCTAGAAACTTATGAAGTTAGTATCATGTGTTTTACTTTTGTTTAAAATGGTGTAAGAATTACTTGCATGAGTAGGTACTATCCTCAGAGGTTGACTCAGTGAAGCACCTTAACAAATTTGATTTTACAGTTAGCTTATGATCAGACAGTTGCTACAAAGGAAACTCTGCTTTGGTATTTTAGAGTATTCCTGCCTGTCCATAGCTCAGTCAGCAGAACGGATTTTGTCAATGTTCTCATCCATATTAATTCACTGGCTTAGTTTAGAATTACTTTGGAATGCATGAGAAATGTGTGCATAATCTTTTTTTTTTTTTTTTTGTGGGTTCAGGATGTAGTTTAATGGTTAATTTAAGCAGATTTGGGGCTATTGCTGAAAGGATGGTCCTTTTGCTGCCTCTTTTAATTTGTGCCTTCTAGTCATATCTCCATGCCTTTAGCAGTTGAGGCACACAAAGAGCTGATTTGGCTGAAATATGATCTCCTTCCCCTACCATCCTAAACCATGAGATGAATTAGCTGATAATGTGGTTGGCCACATCATTAGTGCTGTTTGAAAGTATGTGGCAGAAACATCTGGCCAGTGGTGGATGGAGAACAGTGCTGTTGCTCCTGATGGTAATGATGGTGAAAAAAAAGGTGCCATTACAAATTCTCAGATATTTGATCTTAATTGACTGTAATGAAACTGAAATATTGGTCTTCTGAGATCCTTGGAGGTGGAGATTATTTTTTTATTATCTGTATTATTTATTATAAGCACTGAACAAAAATAGTTACACCTATGGCATTTGATAAAATGAGGTGCAAAAACGGTTCTTATAACACTGAAAGTCTCTCATTTAAAGTCTGATTTAAATATATTTTAATTTTAGGCTATTCGTGTCACTCATGAATCCAGTGCCCATGAAGGTCAGACTGAGGTATTAATTTTTTTAAAAAGTCTTTGTTTAAATCTACTTTGAGTTGGATATAATTGACATGAAAGCAATCATATATTAAAGGTGTACAGTGAAATTGAGATTATTGCTTGGTTTTCAGTATTGTGTCATTAGTCCAAAATCAAGTGGGGGAAACCAAACTTGAAGCTTGGGGGCTTTTTCTTTGTTTATTTGTTTTGAGGGTTTTGGTTGTGGTGGTTGTTTGCATTGAGTTTTTTAGCCCTTATATAACATGAAAGATCTTTCTAAGCCTCATTTCAGAGTAAAACAGACAATAACAGAAATTTGAGGTTTTGATGTTGCACATTTGTAGGTAAGATGTAAGGTTCATAGTAATCATACAAGTGTAATGAACATTTTATGAGAGTTCAAAAAGTTTTAATTCAGGAAAAGAAATAGTCCAATAGTTGGTTTGCAACTGTGTATGTGCTGTTTGTATACAATTTAAATTCAGATAAATTCTCACTAGTATGTACGTTTATAAGCATTTATGCCCCAACAGGTTGTGTGATATGGAAAAAACAACCTGAAAGCTGACAAGAGGACCCTGAAATAATCATAAACTTGTACATTCAACATTTTTCTGCTTCAGTCATTCTAAGTCCATTTCCCATCTTTCCGGTTCAGATTTCAGTATCTATTCCACAAAAAAAAAATTGATTGTATTATTGCTAGCACTGCTTTGTTTGACAAAAAGAGAAACACTTCTATGTTTGGCTGTGGCTCCAGTGATTCATTCATTCTCTTCTTTTTAAGTACAGTAGATGACTTTTTTTTCTGCAGTGTCTTCTATACAATGTAGGAGAAAGCAAAGCAGTCCTTTCTGCTCCCCCTTGACCTGTTTGGAAATGAAAATGATGAGAATTGGTTTAACTATTTCTGTTATAGATACTCAACTTCCTTTGCGGTATTTTCTTTAAAAAAACACACTACTCTCTCTTCTTATCTTGTTCTCTAAATAAGTCAGGGTTCTATATTTCAAGAAGAAGCATCAGAACAAATTTCTGTTCTTTCCTTTTTTAAGTAAGAGATTAAAAAAAATCTGGTCTGTTTGTTTGGTTTTTTTTAATGAGTCCATTTCTAGGTATTCTTGGCCAGCTCAGAAAGAGCAATTATTCCAACAAGTTTCTGAAGACTGAATTTTTTCCTAAGATCCTTGTGAAATAGAAACTTCTTTAGTTATTTTGATGTACTGTGACGTTCATCTAGAGAATGTTCTGTCTCTGCATTCTTCTGGCAGATACTATGGAATGATTGGTAAGGAAAAATGTAAGGGCTGTCTGTTCTGAGAGTCTTCATGAAGATTCAGGAAGCACCTAAGTGGTGATGGAATCTCCTAATAATGGACAGTTAACTTCTTGAACTTCCACTAATTAATTTGTTTCCTGATCAAGATAACCACAATACAAAAGCGTACCAATTGCATGGAAAGATGAAGACTTTTTTCATAATAAAAAATGACAAGATTGTCTTAGCAACCATGCTTAAACACAGATACTGAATAGCTAGTTTCCTTGCCAATTATTTATTATTCCATTTTGTATAACTCTATCTGTAAGTAATTCAATATGGATATTCCTTAGACTGGCGAAATAACTTTTTCCTGTCTTTTTGTTCCCGAAGTAGAAATAGTACAAAGGCTGAATACATTTCCTAGGACCATTTTTTCAGAATAGTTCTCATCCATCAACCAAGGAGGGAAGAAATAAGCAAGTTTTGTTACTGGAACATCAAATTGTCTGGAAATACTGTCCTACCAGATGGTAGTTAAACAGGCAGCAGGGCTTCCCCCTTCATTGGTACCTGAGGAATTGCTTTACTTTAAAGAAAAACTCTTTTTAAACAAAAAAAAAAAAGAATATACTGTGAAGTAACTGAGAGTTGAAGTGAGTTAATCTCTTTTTCCTTCCACTGGTACATTTTAAATGTCACTGTGTACTCTCCACATAGTGGTTGAAGGGACTGATAAACAGCAGGATCTTGCAGGTGCTGAAGTTACAATATGCAGGTCATAGGAGGTTGTTGACTTGTCCTGTGGGATAAGTTGAGAATTTCTAGCACCTTTTGGGAAAGAAAGAAGAGAATCCCATTCCTCCTGCATAACCATTACTTGTTACGATTACTTTCCTGAGAATTTAAGGTTCCTTTAAGAACACTGGAAAGGAACATGGTTGCCTTCCTATGTCTGGGGTTTTTGACCATGTGCTCCCTCAACTGTCCAGGTAGCCAAGGCATGTTGCATAGAAATCTTTCCTTTGAGTTAAGTGGCTTATTTAGTTGCTTAATGATAGTGAATGCTGTATAGTTGGTGCTTTGTGAACAAATCTGTTTCTTACAGATTTAAAGATTAAGAAAACATGCAGGCCTACTTTTTCTTAGGATGATTAACTTGGCTTGTGTGCTTCACAAGAAAAGCCTGCTCTGTGGGTAGTTCTGTCCCTTAGGTATTGCATACTACTGTCCACTCACGTTTTTAGAAAGTCTTGCGTAAGATTAACTGTGTTAGGCAGAATAACTTCCAAAAGTGGGATGTATAGCAGTGAATTCCACTGATTTGTTTAGGAAGCTTTATAACTGCATTCAAGATTCGGATGTTTCCTTCCTGTGCAAAACACACCATCATACGATTGAGATAAAGTTAAATTTTCTGGAATCATGAGCTGCAGAAGGTTTAAACATAGCACAGAGTACAGACAAGTTCACTTCTGATAATACTGTTTGGTGGATTTGGAGGTATTTTTTCTGGGTTCTGATATTTCAGATATTTGAGGATTCAGCCTTTAATACTTCTAAGTCAAGCCTTTATTTATTGATTGCCCTTGACATTCTTGCTATGTCTTCAAAGACTTTTTCAAAATCTCAGTAACTACTTAGTTTTTACGGTATGCCAGTGGATTTTCTGCTTTTTTTCCTGTTTCATGTATGTGAGTACTTCAAACCTCAAAATAAAGCAAGTCTTAACTAGAAGGAAAAATGAGACTAGCATAAAGCAGTGCTGTCTTTCTAGTATCTGTGTATTCTGTCATCTTGTCTGGTAGGTAGGATTTGTTTCTGTTTTAGTATAATCTGTAATCAAATTTTTTTTCCTCCTAAATTTTGTATGTTTTGAGGAGTTCTTCTTGGGGGGAAAAACCCCGCACATTTAGCAAGATATTACTTGTAGTGGGCTTCTAGATTCCAGATCGTGACTACTGGAAGTTACAGTGATCAGTTTGCTTCTGGGATGTATCATTGCTGTGGAATCTATTTGGATGAACGTGAGGATGAATTGCTAAGCAAATGGATTGAAGCTGAAAGCTATCAAATGTTCTCCCTTGATGGGTGCTTTAAAAGGCTTCCCAAGTTTGATAGCTGTGATTAATCTGCTTAGTTAAAAAAAACCAAAAACAACTACTTTTCTTAAAAATAAGAGATTTATTTTTACTTTCAAGAAGATTAAACTTTTAAGAACTGTTAAGCAGTTTTCATTTTGATAGTTCATTTCAAGTTTGCTAATCAAAAGGGTTGTAAATTTGCACTTAATCCTTCAGGCCAGGTTTTGGACCAGGTTCTGTTAATACTTCTGGATTGTGTGGCTCCATGTCTCACTTTATTGCTACAGTAGAGCACCTAAATAGCTAAAGCAGTCTTATGGGTACTTTTTATGGATACTTATGTGTAAAAAATGTAGGTCTGCTTAAAATTACTTCAGTAGCAAGCAGTAAGATCTGGGAATGGTCCCACAGAAGTGTCTTCTTGGCTTTGATTCTGGCCGTGTGTTCAAATACCATAATGAGGGCAATTAATGTAAGATTCCTGTAACACTATTTCTGTTAAAGTTGATGAAGCTTACACTTTCTCAAATGGCAGGTATTTCATATCCAAAGCTGCCAAAAAAAAGGATCTAGGTCTTTACCTTAAGGCTTCATAGATCCAGTGTACTCTTTTCTGTGTGACAGTTCCTGAACTGCAGATGTTGTTGAGAGTACAATAGGTGCCAGATACTCAAGATCCTCTTTATTCTTTCATGAGTCTTCTGCTGAGCATACATTCCTATTTATAATATCTAGGGTGTCTTAGGATTTGGAATATAGAAACTGTTTTTTTTGTAGAACTGTACACACTTTTAAGCTGATCTTTATTTTATTGCTTTGTGCTGAGCCGTGTTTGAGTTTTCCCTTTTGTTTCACTTTTGGGGTTTTTTCTCCTTCTTGTTCTTCCGATGCCTCCTTGAGCAGTTCGTAAGCTTTGAAACACTATACTGCCACACATCTTAACATTTCTGATACCCTCTTATGAAAAAATAAAAACCACCCTCTCCCCTTGAAAAACCATAACCCTTCAAAAATATTAAAATGACAGTTTGTGGATCTGCATTAGCTGTCTAATCATCAGTGATCAATAATGACTAAGTTATGGCAATATCTGAGGGAGGAAAATTTATAACAGTGATCAGGGTTAGGTTCATATCTAAATTTTTTTTGCCTTGCTATCTTGCATTCCTTTCTTTCCAAATGTAGTAACTCTTTACAAGTAACAGATCAGAAAATCTGAGTGGAATATTTTTTGGAAACAGGAAAATATGAATGAGAGAGACTTCCAGGTCTAGGGCCTTTTGCAGAGTAAATAAATCTTGAAATTGCAGTTGGGGAAGAAACTTACTTTGTATCCTACCTCCTCATTTGCATTAATAATATAAAGTTACTATATAGTTGCCTGGGAGAAAAATGCAAAGGCACTCTTTGTATAGAAATAAGCCAGGAGAAATTGTTTAGCTCAATTAAACTATTACATGCTTGATGGAAGTTATTCCAGGTATAAAATACTATCTGTACTGATTCTTGAAATAAATGACCTTTTTAATATGGAATATAATAATGTGAGTAGAAGATGCTTTTGTTCTGCTCTCATATTACTAGCATCTATATCCACTACTTTTGCTACTGGGCTTCATTGCAGCTCAATTCTACAGTAAGGGAAATGACAAGCTATACCACAGAAATATTTTAAAAAGATTAATTGGCCTTTAGTCAAGGAATTAGATCCGGAGAATAATTCATATTCAATTTCTGCATTTCTCAAGGCTTTGACATGCTTAACTCCAGTTCAAGTGCTATTTTGGTAATAGTGTCTGAAGTTTTAGCCAGCTGTGTGTATCTGTGGCTGTTAAAATCATTCTGGCTTGGCGGGACTCCTACAGTGTCTTTCATGGGCTTCCCAAAGAGCTTCCTGAAACAGCTGATCCCGTAGCCTTATAGGAGCTAGTGCTGGCACAGAGGGGTTACAGGCACATTCCTGGGAAGAGAGGAAAAAGTTTAACAGAGCAGACTTAGATCTGCTTTTGTGGACAGGAAATACTCAAGTAATTGTGCTGTTAAGTGATTGGCAGGCTGTTTGTGCAACATCAAGGTATCGCTAACTGCTTCCAATGGCTTTCCATATCACTTTTTTATGTAAGTACAAATGATAGACTGAACTTTTTATTATGTTGTGTGGTACTTGTGGCATATGGAACCATTTTTGTGATGGAGGTAAAAGTTATTTTGGACAGGGGAGTTTTAGCAAGGTTTATGCACTACTGCTTAGCAGAATGTGATTTGTGGTCTTTGGGAAGTTTACTTGTTTAAGTGTTACTACAGTGTGGCTCAAAATGATGTTTCAGTCAAGCAAATAAACACAAGTGTTATGGCCACTTGAAATACCTGTGCTGGATATTGGTTAGAGTAGTAAGACCTCTGTTGGATATTGGCTAGAGAGTAATAAGAGCTTTTGATTTTGTTCATTACCTAAATTCTTAGGAGGAAATTAGGAGCTCTCACATTCATGTATTTTCTTTCCTCTTCCTTAGAGGCTGATGAGAATGTCAATCTAAACAAAGTTTAATCTACAGTGTTTAAGATTAGTTGTTAAGAAGAGGAAGATAGCAGCTGCAGTATAAAATATATCAACTATTAAGAGAGGGCACAGAAAACACTGCCTTTGTTCTGTAACTCCTCCTGTTTGGGTTATTTTAGTACACTTTGTACATCTATGTACCAACTGACAGCTTTGGCTACTAGAACTGTATGTTGAGCAAAATGAGGCTCAGAACTGAATGGACTGAGGTGCAGCATCTCAGCTGCTACTTCAAATGGAAACAACATTCTTGCACCTCATTAGACCTTTATCAAAAATATTGATCAAAAAATCAGCCTTTGAAAATCAGAACTGGTGTTTATACTGAGAGAGTCAAAAAACACAAATAAGAACATGTCTCAGATGTTCACAAAAAGCCGAAATTCTGGCGTACATCAGTGTGTTTACTTAGATACGCTTTTTGTTCACGAGTATGATCAGGAATATTTTTAACATGGATTGAAGTTGGCAGCCACTAAAAACACTACCACAGCTTGATTTTTTTCCATAACTCAAAGCATAGCTGCAAACTGTAGTCTGTAAACTTGTTTCGTGTGCCTGGAGAACTGTAATCTTGCTTGGAATGCACGAAGTTAGACTTTGATCACAGTAACAGTCGTTAACATTGGCAAGAGCTAAGCAGAATCAATGCACTCTGTTCCCAACTGCTATAAAACTTGAACTTTCAAAGATCTCTGGTTCCCTGGGGCATTACAATTTATTGTTAGAGAAGAAATATTAAGGGCTTCCCTTTTGCTCCTGCCAAGAGCATATGGTGGGATTTTTTTCTTAAATCACCCATATTCCTTGATGTTTCTTCTGAACAATCCATAGTCTTCTAAAGAAACATTTGCATCCTGAGAGAATATAAAATCAATTATGTAACTGTTTCGTACATGATTTTTAACTTAGCATTACAGAACAAGCATATAATCTCTCCTGTAAAAGTGGTGAAGTTGCCTAAAAGTCTTAGCTATGGCTTTTTCTCTTTTACAGTCTACACAGTGAAAGTGTAAAAGTGAGCTTACTAGAATCATGTGAAATGTTTTGGAAATTGTGCTTGGTTAGTCTGTGACTCATTGCATTGCCATGTTATCTAACGTGTCAGTGTTTGAGACCACATTAATTACACTGAGAAAATTGCTAATAAGGTATTAATACAGTAGAATTGTTATTCTGAATCTTATGCTTAACCATAAAATCTGCATGAAGAAATTCTGATTCCTAGGATGAAACATAACTATAGAGGATATTCGCACCCATAAAACCACCCACGGATTTAAATAACAAGTTTATAAGAAATAAATAACACAAGTGAAAAAAATGTTTCTACAGTTTTGCATCCAACATCTCTACCAATCAACTGCCATTAGTTTGTTTGGTTTTCTTTTTGTTCGTTTGTTTTTTGCATCTCTCCAATCCATAATGCTTCCTTTGCTGTTCTTGCACTATCTGAGGAAGAGACAGCAAGCAGCAGGGTATAGCCATGTGTTACAGGTGATAGTTGAGTTCACAGTCAGCCTCTTGCCCTTAGGCAGAAGAGGAGTTGGGTCTCTCTCTTTGTTTTTTTTTTCTTTATCAAACCACAAGTTTGGAAGGAGAAAATTAAAAGACTTTACAATTCTTAAGACTTGGAGTTTACAATTCTTAAGATTTGCAACATTTTACCAATATGGCTTAAGCTAGACAGTGGGCTACAACTACTCAGAGAACTACTCATCAACTGACTTTGCTCTAGGAAGCACTCCAAAAATACAGTATTTGGTGTGCAACAATGCTTCAATTTGTTTCAGAAAAAAAAAATGTTGCAAAGGAAAAACTATTTGAAAAAATCCAAAATCTAGTTAATTTAGCTTTTGCAGAGCTCCCTAACCTTTGAAATTTTCGGGGTTTTTTTTTTGTGATTCCACTTATTTTTGATCACAGAAGTCACCATTGTGATAATCTAGCTTGACTTTTGCCTAACATAGACCGTAGAACTTAATTTTAAGTCTTCAGGGAGAGATAAATTACCACTAATTTTGAAAAGATTTTTTTGGGGTGCTCTGATCTCACCATTTTTCTTGTCTTTACCCGTATGTCTAGCAAAGTAATATTATTGGGATATTGTCCATTCTTAATCATGGGTTAAACGTACATGGAGAATACCGTAAATATTTTCTTTTTAGCAGCTGCAGAAGGACTCACTAAACTTACTGGTGTAGATGTTGATCAGCTAGCAGAGGTAGCCCAATTTGGTCTGTAATCTCAGTCTCAATACATATTGTTGTTGGTAATTGTAATGGTGGCAAAACAAGTAGGTCTGTGAGGACTGGAGTTTATGAATCTTAACTTCCTAAGAATTTGAATGTTGGTCAGGCTTTTGTTGCATGTAAGGAATATCTAGTTAGGAACAAGCTTTTCTTGCAGTCGAAATACACACAATGGCTCTAGTTCATGCGAATTCTGTGGTGTATTGTTGGAGATGAGCTCATGAAGCATCTTCTGCCCCTGTGGAATTCTTCCTTTGTCAGACTCCTATTCTCTGTCTGGCTGCTTATCTTTTTATAAAAACTTGAAGGAACTTAATGTCTCCCAAGATTTCACCACCACCACCAACATGGGCTTGAAATGCTGTTGAGAGATTTAAAACCCTTGTGAAGGAAAGAGGAGGAATAGGATTTTTTCAGACAGTGTGATACATAGATTAAATTTGCATGTAAAAAACCCACTAATGATAATGACTAAGGAAGAAGAACAATTTTAACTGTAATACAGACCCTTTAAAATACTGTGTTTAATTCAATAATGAGAAATCATTTAAGAAAAATGAAGCTTCAAAAGGTGATGGGGAAAAATGATTGATAGATACTTAAGTACACCCTCTCTGAGAATAATCTTAAAGCTGTAATAACCCTTATATTGCCCACTTGGCTGGAAAAGTTGTACATTTTATTGTTGCTTCAGCCTTCTCCCATCCCTGCTCCAGGGATTACTGTATGGGAACTGTATAATGAACAGCATGTTGGGAGGAGTCCCTGCATGCTTATGGAGCAATGCAACCGAGCAGATGCAGAACATGTGCCAGGGCCTCTGATCCCAGGCTTGTGCCTATGAAACAATGACCAGGACTGAACGTATGCTATCTCCTTCTGTTTCCCAAGTTTGCAGACATGTTGTTGTGCAGTTAAAGCTCATTTTATCTCTGTCCCAGTGCAGCTGGCATTCCTTTCTACAGAGTGACACTGCCTCAAAACTGAGGAAAGAAGAAAAGCCCCTGTCCCAGCACAGGTTGTGAGCTGATAGGCAGGGAAGCTTCCAAAGAGTAAGGTATCATGGGCTTGAACTTTCCACTGTGAGGATGCCCTGAACCTTAGCTTCCAGATAGATGAATTTTTGTAGCCACCAGCAAGTTAATCAATAATATTTATTTCTTTTTAGAAATGGTCATTCAATACCAGATGCTGCTTTGTCCTGTCAGGTCTTCAGTGTATTACACGTGGACTGATATAATTTGCTGGATTGGGTTTCCCAAACAAGATGAGCAAAGAGATCCCTGTTTCTAGAACCTGACAGGTTTGGGTGTGAGCCAAGCCATGAGCTCCTTGGCGCTATCGAATTCAGGTACTTTTAGGTATGTGCAGAAGTGGTGCCTGACTGAAGTGTGCTCTTGGTGCCTGACAAACACTATATGTGATTCCTTTTAGATCTTAGATTTTAGTAACAGCTATACATAGGACTGAGTTTTGGATTGGGGCAGATGGTAATTGCCTGAACATTTTCCAGACCTATTCCACAAAGCTTTTAGCTTCTTTGTAATATATTTTTTTTGCATTTCACACTATAAACTTGATGTGCTTACTGGTTCATATGACAATAACGCTCAATTCTATTTCAGGGCTTTTGTTTTACCTCTTCAGATACTTGACCTGTTATAATTTTTAGCACAAGAATATGCTCATGTGCTCTTTTCCTCTTGTAAAGTTAGACTCATTCTCTCTTTTCTGCAGTTTCTAGCTGTTAATATCTTTTGTTTGAGTAGAGTATCTCAAGTTAGGATTTGTCTTCCATATTTTAAATTAAATGTGAAATGTATGACTGTATGCTTTATCTCGAGATGTGTATTTAACATTAATTTCATAGTAATATTGATGTGTAATTCTAATTTAATGTTTTTAATATTCATTTGAAAACAACTTCTGTTCACATAGCTTAATTTGTGCTTATTAAAACAATGCATAGAATCTTCTGGCTATTACAGCCTTGTTAATTAGCCATAATCCAGTATTAAGTTTGCTTTTCTAGAATTCCTATATACTGTTTGCTGAAATTCCACTCTTACAGATACAAAAGTATATTTTCAATGAAGAGGAAGTTTCTTATTCTTTTAGTTGATCTCACTAGGAGACTCACTTGTACAGGAAATAAAGGCTATAAAGATTCAGTGAATGGAATTTAAAATCAGGACAAATATGACCAGAAATATTAAAATGCTAGTTGCTCTAAATGGCATTCTATGGTATAATTCCGATTTGAAAAGCTAAAGTATTTTTTGGTCTTGTTACATTCAGGCAAGGGGTATTTTAATATATTCTCATTATTTTAGCAATAATTGCCAGAAAACAAATAATGCAGTAAAGAGGAATGGTAGAAGTATAGAGTTGTGGTAAAAATTGTAACGAAACTAAAAAATGCTCTCTAAAAAAAAATATCTCAATATTGTGCTCACCCCTCTACTGTTAAACAATTCTTAAATTTGGTATTGTTCAAAATCTTACAAATGGTTTCATAGTAATTACACAGGAGTCCTAAAAATAGGATTTTTTTCAGAGCAAAAGTAAACAGTTTAACAGCTTCCAGTCAATGGAATGCATCAGAGTAAATTCATACTCTCAGCAAGGTTTTTGGTTTCATTTTTTTCAAGTATTTCTCAGTAAACAGGTACTGTAATGCAGATTCTTGGAAGACTTATCAATCCTGTCTGTTACGATGGCAGCAGCTTACAAAATTGTAAAACGTACTGTAGTGTCTCTTGCCTTTTGTCATGAACTGTCTAGTCAGCAAAGCTCTTGAATTTCTGCCTGACAGCAGGTTCTAATCTTATCGGTTCCTACCTCCATAGGGAGGTCTGTGGACTATGAGGAATTCTAGAAGCAGTCTTCTATCAGTCATCTTTTGAAATTTTCTTAAGCAAGCTGAGAACATACAGTTTTTCAAGCCATCTGATACGTAATCTAAATGTAAAACGTCTCATTTTAGATCAGTTCTTCAAGTGAAGAATATGAAAAAACCCCAGTCAGTAGTACAGATAAACTGTAATAGCCATTAAGCTCCTGTAAGCCTTTCTGTCCTGTAGCAGTATTGTCATGGCTTAATTCCTTTTTATTCATGTAGTTCCATTTTTGGATTGGAGGTTTTCTAGTTTTGTGCTCTTTTATGAGGAGCTGCTGAGATGTAGGGTGGATCAGAATGCTTGAAATTAAAGAAAAAATCAAACTGTGACAAAGCAGTGGAAAACTGTTCTCTGGACAGGTTATGAGACTGGGTAACATTCCATGATTGTCTTTGAGTTCTACAGTTTCTACTGTACTTGATGCTTGCTCTTCATGAAGAATTCCTAACCCTATCTTCCTTCTTTAAGGTCAGCAATATGGGAGCAGAAAGAGCCAATTCATTGTCCCTTTCTTGATAGGAAAAAGAAAAAAAAAAGACAACTAAGATTAGTTGCTTCAAAAATAATAAATAATACAAAGAAAGTAAATAGTTTTGGCTGGCACTACAGTGACTTATTTTGACTAATAAGAGTGAAAACAATTTTTTTTCAGAGAAACTATCTAATGCTTGGTTTTCACAGCCCCTGCTGGAGTCATTCAGTTGAATGCATAATTTGGGACATACCTTAAGGAGCTGCAGTTTCTATTCTGCCTGCCCTAACCTGGCAGGTCTCAGTGCAGATAAGTGGGGTGTTAGTGATGAGTTACTAGGTTTGCTTGTGGGTCTCTCAGGGTTTGGTTCTAAGACCTGTACTATTAAACAGTCTGTCAGGGACATGGAAGACAATAGCGGGGTGACCAGATTGCAGCCTTCCAGGTGCCTGAAGGGAGCCTGCTAGAGAGCTGGAGAGAGACTGTATGCAAGGGCATGTAGTGACAGGACAAAGGGGAATGGCTTCAAACTGAAAGACAGTGGGCTTAGATTAGACATTAGGAAGAAATTCCTTACTGTGAGGGTGGTGAGGCAATGGAAAAGGTTGTCCAGAGAAGTTGTGGATGACTCATCTCTGGAAGTGTTAAGGGCAATTTGGGTGGGGCTCTGAGCAACCTGGTGTAATGGAAGGTGTCCCTGCCCATGGTGGGAGTTGTAACTAGATGGTCGTAAAGGTGGGCCTTTCCAACCCAAACCATTCCATGATTCTGTGATTAAAATATCCCAAAACCTACAGGCAGTGGAAAAAGATCAAGAGATAGTAAAGCACAAGACATCAACACAGGACAATCTGGATTGCCCTTTAGATTAGCTTCAAACAAAGGAGTGTTTTTCTGAGGCCAAATAAAAGCTGTGTAAATAGCACAAAAGATTAACTTTATTTCTTGACAGAAGGTGAGGGGTTCTCTGAAAGGCTGAAGATAACACTGGGAATTTTTATATATTCTAAGAGGGGAAAATAATAGTGGATGAAATGCTGAAGATGAGCTCCTGGTTTGGCATCGTGGCCAGATGAATAATGTAATCCATTGTTCATGTTACGTCATCATTGAACAGGACTAAAAAGGTTGCATTTTCATTTATTATGGATTTTAGTAAACTATATGAATATGCTACTTATTGTCTCTGTAGCTATAGACAGGATTGATTGAATTTTTTATTTGTTCTGATTTTTTTCAGTAGTAAAAAATTGTTAAGCTTGAATGTTTGTTTTTGTTTTATGAGTATGCTCTGATCCAAGCAAAACTTGAACTTGTTTGGTCCTGTGGCCTGTGTGGGACAGAAGATCAAAACTAAATCATCACAATGGTCCTTTCTGGTCATAATATATTTACTATAACTTTGTCAGTTGGAGCTGAGAGTCATTTTTAATACTTCTATGGTCTTTCTTCTAATAGTAACAATTTGAATGGTTTAACATAGTCCTACTGCTTCCACGGATACTAAAGGGATCCTGAGTGTTAATGGCAGTACTGCCACTGGCCTGCTATTTTAGAAGAATAGGTGAAAAACTTAGGAAGTTGCATACCTCACCACGGTAAGCTTCCCCTTTCCTTTGCTTTCCTTTTATGTTAGACATGGAACAGTAAAGAAACTCTGGGTTCTGTTACCGTAGTTACTTGATTCATTTTAAATCCCAGAGTAGCACAATCTAGCTTTCCCAAATTGCCAAGGAACTGTTGCTCACAGCTTTTATAGCTGTAGACAAAACTGATTCATTCTTTGTTCTTAATTATTCCTTCCATTAAATGATGCTTAAATCCCCTCCGTCCTCACTTTCCAACACTATCTCTTGAATGAGTCAGTTTATTTGTGTTCATATTGTGAAGTTCCCTGGGTGTGAATAACCTCTAGCTTGTCTGACTATAAACTTCAGATTTCAAAAATGTACAATGTCTTTGCTTATTCGCAGTGTTCTTTTATCTTCTCATTCAAATTCAACACATTCTTGATTATTGTCTGTATGATTTGAGCAGTTAAGGTACACTCAATAGTGGACACTTTTGCAGTTGCTATTTGCTGCAGTTGCAGGGATGCTATTTCAAGTTTAAGTGGGCTAAGTATGTTCTTTTTTAATGTTTATGTAGTCGTCATCGTCCTCGCTGTCTTCACCACCATGCTCATCGCAGCCCCAGGTTAGCCACAGCAGAACGAAGGCCTCACCATTGTGTCACTCTGCATCTCTCTCCTGGGCCAAACGTAATCATGTAGGTCCTGCAAAGGCTCCCAGTCCGTCAGTCCGTCTGCGTCGGTGGCGGCCCTTGATACGCCTTCCATCTGTCGGGCTTCATTCTGTTGTAAGTGTAGTCCATCTTCAGTCTTTTCTTACTCTGACACCACTGGCCTTCTGCCATGTAACTTCAGTCTTCAAGGCATCATGTTTTGTTGGGGTCTTTTCTCAACCATTCTTAGGATTTTTTTCTTCCTGGTTTATTTTTTCCCTTTCCACCATGTCAGACAGCAAAAGTACATCATTCCATGCTTTGCTGTCCAGGTATTTTTAATTCCATACATAAGCCAAATCATTTTCAAAGCGTAGAAGAAGTTTGCCTTTCATGAAGTGGCACTTTTTTTTGCCATAGGCTCTACATCCAGCCTCTTCTTTTCACCTCATCTTCATGATCTTTCATTTGGATCTACTAAACCAAGGGGCTTCTTAATGTTTGCCACGTGGTATTATTTCTTCTGTGTTTGAGACCTGGTTTAAGTTTTTGTATCCTAAACCTGGTCTCCTTTTCTTTCATCAACTCTTGGTTAATGGTCCCTGGCTATTTCAGTAAAGATAAAATGTTTCCTATAATCCCAAGGGGCTGGTTACTTTCTCACTTGACATCTTGTTTCTTTATCTAGTTTGTAGGCAAACATTCCAGTTGAAAGGGAAGATGTTCCAATAAGAAAAGCTTGTCATCAAATGCTTAAACTTTTTTCCTTCTTCACTCACAGACCACAGATGTATCTTGAAAATCTGGAAAAAAAAAATTATATGTATAGAATAGCCAATATTTCTAAACGGTCTGATGGCCACCAGCAGAAACACTGAACTGAAAGTGTCTTCTAGTGGTATTTCAGCCTGCTTTTAAGGAGTGATCACACTTTTAGTGCATACATGAATAAAAAAATAAATCTTGATATGTAGAACTGAATGGTCTTAAATGCAAAATTGGGACATTGATTTTGTTTTTATCATTCTTTGATACTGATCACATTTCACCTGTTCTTGGAAATTCTTCTTTGAGATATGTGGATTTTTTACAGAGATGAAATAACTACTCTGACTGTGGTCCAAGTAATTTTCTTGGCCATCCAGATGTGTCTTTGCACATGTGGAAATCCTTAATGTTTTACTGCTATTAAAATATTAGTGTCAAATGCTTCCACTTCTTTATAGCTTTTGTATTTTTATCCTGATAAATATCTCAAGATGAGGCCTTTTCCCAGACTTCTTTCTCTTTATGTGAATAGTAATTGCTTTTATTAAGTATCTAGCTCTCATGTAATATTCAGAACTATGGAACATTCTTGATGTTATCATTTGGAGCTAGTTAAATATTTTGGGATTTGAGGAGGCGTGAAGTTAAGCACAGACTTAAATTCTTCCCAGCTCATGCTTCTTAGCCCCCCATTTGTTTCGCTGACATTAACAAACATCTGACATTTTACCTGGGGATTTTGTTTAGCAAGCCTTGGAAAATTCTATGTCATATTTCTGTAATTTGAAACTGGGATCTTGTTTGAGTTTGACTTATCTATGCTTGTTGTTAAGAAAAGACTTATTGAAGGAGATTTGAGCTTGAATGTGCCTGCCTAGAACAAAAGCATTAATTGAACATGAGTTTACTTCAACGGTAATAAATGATGACTTATCCAAGGATGGACGTTACAACATAACCTGTTGTCATTATGGCAGAAAATCAAGTTGAGAGTTTTATTAACTTCAGAAAATGTCTAAAAACAAGTCCTCGTCCACTAGTAGTGAGCATTTGCTTTAAAAATGTTCAGAAAATTAGTTTAGCTTTCAATACCACTGTATTTGGCAAAGCAGAAGCTTGCCACTAAAAAGTTTTGAAATATTAAACCTTAACTCACCTGATGTCCTGTCTTCATCTGACAGGTTAAGATTGCAAGGCCTATCCACAAGGATTTATCTGTGAATACTATGTAGTCTCATACGTATTGGTAACTAGATGTTGTTCTCATCTGTACAATTTTGTATAGCATGCCTTTCAAGAAAATTAAGAACACATGACCTATTTGTAAATTAGTTTAATATGCAAGAAATCAGACAGCATTTTTTGCAGTAAAGCTCTCTTAGTTGGCTTGGTAAAATTTGAATGACAAGGTAATATTTAGAGTCCTGTCAACAAGTAGTATTAATACAGCTCTGGTCATTCTGCTAGGTGTACAAAGAGGCTGAACTGCTCAGCGTTGCATGAGGTCAGTGTATGAGAAATGTATGAGCATTTTAGTATTGCTTTTATTAAGAAATCTGTGCTCTTGAATTTAAGGGGGGGGAACACCCTGTATGTGTTTAAAACAGAGTTGAACTTTTTTGTAGTTTTAAGTACATTTCTACTATTAAAACATTGACAGACAGAAAAAAGATTCTTTCAAAATTCAGAGCAAAGTTTTGATACTGGGAGACTTTATCTAGGCTCCTTAAATAAAAGCACTTTTCCTAGTTAAAAACTTTCCTTGATTTCAGTAGTGGTTGACCTTGGCTGGACATCAGATGCCCACCAGGCTGCTCTGTCACTCTGCTCCTTTGCAGGCCAGGGCTGGGAGAAAATAAGAGAAAAAAATTCATGTGTCAAGATAAAGGCAGTTCAGTAAAGCAAAAGCTTCAAATGAAAGCAGGGGAAAACAAAAGATTTATTCTCTACTTTCCATCAGCAGGGGATGTCCAGACACTTCTTGGGAAGCAAGTCTTCAGTATGTGTAGTGGTTGGCCTGGAAGACAAATGTTGCAATAATTAATGCCTGCCCCCTTTTCCTCCTCCTTTCTCTTAGCTTTTATTGCTGAGCAGACCTCATATGGTACAGAATACCCCTTTGGTCAGTTTGGACCACCTGTCCTGGCTGTGTTCCCTCTCAAGATCTTGCCCACCCCCATCCTCCTGCTGGGGGGGTTGAGAGAGGGCACTGATGCTGTGCCAGCGCTGCTCAGCAGCAGCCAAAGCACTGGGGTGTTATCAGCACCTTTCCAGCTACCAATGCAAAGCTCAGCACTGTGAGGGGCTGCTGTGGGGAAATGAGCTCCATCTCAGCCAGACCCAATACACCTTTTTAGAGCAGGTCTCTAGATAAGTTAAGAACATATAATAGGAGGGGAAAAAATTGAAAATACTGTTCTGAAATGTTCTGTACAAATCTGATAAATTGCAGTAGATGTGGCAAATTTTTAAGACAAGCTAGAAGCATGCTTTTGTTTAGTAATGTTGACTTTTCTTCAATCCTTGTCATTTTCTCTTCCACCTCATCTATTCTTTTAGTATCTCTGCTTGCCTTAGGTTTTGCTGCCTTTTATATGTCAAACTAATCTCCTAATTCTATGAATCTTTCCTACAAATTTCTCAAATTTGAAAACATGCACTTTGCCTTCTCCCATTTACTTTCTAGATCAGACTAAAGTTCCTGTTCTTTAAAGAAAAAAACAGGAAATACCTGTTTAGAGCAGCATACTGCTGAATAATCTCTCTTACTCATGGATTTAAAAGGAAATTTGTATAAACACTCTGTATCCAGATACTCTGATCCTTGATAGAGCCTATCTTTGAATTCCACCTTCTTGCTTGACATTCTCCCATGCAAAATCAGGTGCTATTGTCACGCAGCTTGGAATTGCACCTCACCTGACCATTAAGTATTCCAGTTATGGTTGCAGATACAGAGGTAATAAGTTCAAGACAGCTTGTCTACCATGGCAGCAGAGTAGAAAAATATATAATGCAATGCTTGGCAAAGCAACTTCTTGTCCATTTTTGTGCCAGCATTTAAGACAGTCCCTCAGCACCTTTCTCATAGAAATTGTTTTTCATTGTTCTAGGCAAGGGATACCTTGAGCTAAATTAGCTGTGTGTGTTCAGCTGTGAAACTCCAGAGCATTTCAAGTACTGTAAACTTGCTGCAGTATATTGGGTATGAATAGAGATGTCACTGTTTTGTGAGAAATAGCCAGAAATAATCTTGATAAAAACTTGTGATCATTATTCTTACGGTCTTTGTTTTAGTTGCAGTACTTCAACGGAGACCCAAATGCCTTTCACAGTCCTACAGAGTTAATTTGCCCAAGCACATCCCATGCTTCAAAACAGAAGTTACAGACATCTGATCTACTCAACAGCAATTGCATCACTTTTTTCCTTTTACTTCAGAATTTATTGAATCTAAACCATACTAGTATTCTGTTGTGTAATCTTCTTTTTTGGATATGTTTTTCTTTGGCTTCTTGTAATTCCTTGTAAGTAAATTTGTATAGTTAAACCTCTAAGGTTTTTTCTTCTCTTAACACTGCAGCTGCTTTTGTCATGATCTTTCAATTGGATGTATCTGAAATTTTTTATTCCTGAAGGTTCTGCAAAATTGTCTTTTCCCTATCAGTCTTCAGTACTCTTCTTCCATAACCTGAGAGACTCCTGATGCCCGTTTCTTGACTTACACCAAGTGGTGGTTTTTTTCCCCTTTCCCAGTCACTACCTGTATTGCAAAGCATTCTAGTAAACTGGTTTGTGAGGCTTCTTGCTTTCCTTCTTCCTTTCAAAAGCAAGTGTAAGGGAATAATAAAAATACAAGGTATTGTTGGAAGAAATTGCCTGAAAATTGTCATGTAACATTGAATCTGCTTTTATAATGTGGTCTTTCATAAATATATTTTAAGTGGGGTGTGGTGAGGCTTGTTCAGTGGATCCATGAGAGTAAAACCATTTTTTTTTTCCTCAGTTGTAAGTTTGTCCCAGAAATGAAGCTTTGGGGAGAAGAAACTAGTTGCACATCGAATTTGATGAACAGTCTTGTTTTGACTTAGCACCATTTGAAGATTAAAGGATTTCAAATGCATGAAAACTGAATACCAACTTTTAGATTGGGATAATGTTCTAAGTGCCTTGCAAGATAAACTGTGCAGGTGATGAAATATACTTTATTAGACAAGCTGATATGATTGGGCAAACAGTGACATGGGGTGTACCATTGAGCTTCTGAAGGTTAGTACAACAACTAGAAAGACTGGTTTAGTTCATGAGGAGAGGGCAGCGTGTAGCGGTGAAAGGTAAAACTAAGGGAATTTCTTCGTACAAGAAGGAGTAGGAAGGGTTATCATTTATATTGTAAAAACTTTGGGAAGTGCCATTTTAATTAGTGATTTGAAATCTGCTAGTGAAGAGAAGAGAGGAAGAAATGTAGAGGTTCTGTTTCAATAGCATGAATTGACCTGAGACAAGTCAATTAAAATTGATTTCTCACAAAGGTCAACTTGTTTATTATTCAATTTGAATGTCCGGGTTAGGAGAGAAGGCAGTCAAATCCTCTGAAAAACCGGGACTCTGATATTTAAGTGCTTTTAATGTGGTATCCAAAATTAGAGGGCAGACAACCTTGGCTGTCTCTTTTGTGTGTGAGACTGGGTATTCATGAAGATATTCTATATTAATATCATTGAGTGTTACCTTAGTTCCTTGGGAAAAAGTTACATTTTAGCTGATGTTCTCAGAATCATCACTTTGAGCACTGAACTTCTTGTATTTTTCTTCTTTAAATCCGTTTCAAGTCTTCTGGTTTTTATCTTTCAGCATGTTTTTAGGTTGGAGAGATAAATTGGAAAAATTATGTCTACTGACCCATACTACCGAAACTTACTTCTTACTTCTTATACTATGATTGCAACCATAACATAAACTTTTGTAAGCTACTCAAGGTTCTGGTATTTGTCCTCTTTCTGTCTTTGCTGGATAGGAGAGAAGTATAAATTTTACGCACTCAGCATGACAGCTCTTCAGAAGACTTGAGAAATGAGTCTTGAATCCCATAGGTTAGTTCCAAATCCTGACTAGACAATCCCCTTATTTAGACTCCCGTGTCTTTCTCTTTCCTTGTGGTTCATACATACATGTGGTCCTTCAAATGTGCTTTCTCCTTTTGCACGCTGACTGGGCTTTTAAGTGAAAAGTCTGGAGGAACCGTTCATCTCAACACTTGATTGATGTCTGTGTCACTGTGGTCTTTGACATGACGAGTAATCAAGAGAAAATCCTCTGTAACTATTCTAAGCAATACTACGTAGTGATGAACGGGCAGGCAGACTTCTTAAAGTTATGCTCCTTGTTCTTTTAAACATTGACATAGACACTTTGTTGGAAACTTGAAAACATGGCCAAAGGTGTAGCTTTTCAAGGAGGCCACAAAAGACATGTCTCTGGAGCTGACATTCCCTCTTTTTTCCATTCCTTTGAAATTTAAAATCTTCTGCTTCAAGTGTTAGAATTTCTAGAGCTTCCCAGTGAAATGGAAATTGGCCTGACTTTTCATGTGGTGTCTGTGTGTGTGAGTGTGTTTGCACACATATGGATGTGTTGGGAGTTTTTTCCCTAAGGATGGGAGGGGTGGAGGGATTTTGAATCAGATTCATCACATTGGGAAAGTTTAGTCCGGTTACTTGTTTGCCTAAGTTGTAAGCAACAGATTTTTATAATACAAAGTTTTAGGTCATCGTGACTATTCAGACCTTATTGTTTCTCAGTGCTTATGATTATGCAAGTATTTTTCTGCCAAAAATTACTGAAATCCTAATTTTTCAAGAAATGTAACAAATCAACTTTACTGCTATCTAGATTTGATTAAAAGAAATATCAGTGGAAGGAAACAGCCTACGTTAGAACATATCACAGAAAACTTAATAATGGCATGGCACTTTCATTCTCTCTGAGGTTGGGGAATTAAAAACACAACATTTCTCACGGTCTATGGCAATAGTACAATGAAAGCATGTTATTTAGATTAGTCATGTACAAAAACTCAGCAGGATTCTATAGGAGTCTGCCTCTAAGTAAACTTTATGAAAAGTCAATCATGCTTTTTTTGATGAGTTCCTTATCCATCTTCTTTCTATATATAGACTCAGCATTCCAGGCATGCCAATTGTGTCTCTCTAGAGAAAGGTTGTTTATTAGAATTAGACAAAGAACATAACCCCCAAAATGGTCAAAAGGGCAACTATATCTTGTTCTAAATGTGGTCAAAATCAAATCCTGAACATGTCAAAGTCCTGTGAAGTAGTGATGTACTCTTCTACTTCATGTCACCTTGAGCCCAGGTAGAGTATGTTCTTTAAATTGTAAAGCCACTTCCTTCCTAAAGTGTGACTAACTGGCAGTGGTCTTTTGCCTAACCCTGAAATTTCTTAAACCCTGATTTGTTCGTTGGTATGTTTAATGGATTAGTGAACAGCGGTGAAGTCATATGTCTGTGAAGGGAATTAGGTGACAATGTGGGATTTGACAAGGATGCTCAGCCTTGCCTGCCTACACACTTTTGTAGCACTACAGTTTGGATGTCTGTAAAAAGTTGGGTGATCACTAGCAATAACAACAAGGTGCCATTGGATGTTACCTACTGCCTTGTGTGATTTTTATGGAAACCTGTGGTCCTTTGAAGTTTGCAGCTGGGGTAGTCAAGTTCTTGAGGCTGCTTGGTTTTGCTAAATCCTGGCTTTGCTTGACCTTCTGTGAAACAAAGTTATCAAAGGCTATTTCACTTAGACTGCTTGAATTTCTGGTGGAAAGATCCTCTTGCCCCTTTGAGAGATGCCTCATCTTCAGTGACCAGAATGCCTTTTCTCCATTCTAGGCTCTCTGAAACAGTGATGAAACAGGGTATTTGGGCCTTTCATACTTTTAACTGGTCATGGAGATAAATCTCAAATGAAAGTGAGGGGAAGTTGTGTGGTTTTTTGTTTTATTTTTCTTTTTTTCTCATTCTTGAGCTTGCTACATAGAATTTCTGTAAGCTGTTAGCAGTTCCTCCACAGTGCTGTGTTCTTTTGCCTTCTTGATGTATTGAAGGACTTGTGGTGACTTCTTGTCCTTCACTCTGTTCTTCTGGTTATTTGCCAAATTTCTTCAATTTATATCATCTTTTAAAGTCTTTTCTCATGGCCATCATCAAAAAGGAAATTTTGAACCCAGTCTTGAAAAGATGATATGACTTTGAGGTTCTAAAACTTATTTTACGCTCCAATCTGTTTCTAGCAAGTTTTTACATTTTTAGAATCTTTTAGGAAATTCATGTAAGCCTAGCAGTAATTAAAAGATTAAAGAAAATGGCATGAAATACATTTTCAGACAAGTCAGATTCTTGATAATGAAGAAAAACTGAAGTCTTTTTCCCATTTGCTCAGAATGGTATCATCTTAAATTGTGGATCAAAGTTCAGATGCAGACTGGACATACTGATAAGGAATTAGCACCATCAATTGCTATTGAACACAATAGTGGTAATAGAGCTTTTGGCTCAAAAGTGATGACAGAACTTCTGGCTCACAAGTTCAAACACCACTGCTCAGTGGGTGCTGGGAAGGTGTGTTGGTGGAGCACCACGCTGTGCATGCCCAGCAATCTTCTGCAAAAGCTTTTGCTTGCTGTAGTTGCCAGCACAGCAAAAAAAACCTACTGGCCTAGGCAGATCTTTAGTAGCAGTAACCATTTTTTGTGTCATGTCACTTGGTGCTTTCGCTGTACTGCAGTCCTTAGGGGGTATGATGAGTATGATACCACTTTTAAAATTCAGTCTGGGCACCTCTGGTTATTTTCTTTCATCCCCATCTAAGATGTGTTTGCTTTGACTGCCTGTGAAAAAGGATTGGTTTATGCAGGAAAAATTATTTTCTGTTTTAAAATATTACAGGTTTAGAGTTGAGTCCTGCATCATTTTGTTGTGGGAGATAGGTTTAGTGAAGGATGTTGTTTATATGAAAGTCTGTTTTTGATGTTTATGTATTTGAGCTGATTTTACTTTTAATTCAGTAATGAAAAATAAAGCTTTTATGTAGAGCTATCATCAGAAATACTTCCAGATACTCCACGGCATGGATTCTTACTGATACATGCAGACAGTTTCTTTATATTCCAAAATGTTCCTCACTTGACTTCTGCCATTCTGTATAGATCCAGAATGTGCTTCCCAATTGTGATTTCTTTTGTCCAGTTGTTTTGCATATTATGATGATACGTGTTCATTAATTGTATATCTATAAGAGTTTTAGTAAACACAATTTCTTTTTGTCTTGTTTTGTCTTGCAGGCACCAAGTATAGATGAAAAAGTAGATCTTCACTTTATTGCATTAGTTAATGTAGGTGGTCATCTCTATGAATTGGGTAAGAGCACTTTCTATGCACTCTGCATTTGTTTGAAACAAATACAAGTAGTGATGCTGTTAACTGTGAAAAGTTTCAGGGAGATGTCTTGATGTTATTATGTAGGGCTTAGGTTCTTTTTAGCTGCATCTTAGCTCTCTGGGGATTTCTGTCAAACAACTGCAGCCTTCTTCCCATTGTTTTGGGGTTTTTTTTTGTTCTCCTTCCCTCAACTCCATCCTATTAAGACAAAATGGTACAGAATACTAGACTGCCTCAAAACTTCATTTTTTGGCATTTATCAGGACAGGAAGCAAGAAAAATGAATAAACACTCAACATTTCACAGGACATTTGTTATATTTATGTTTCTGGATTGCCTGTGGAAGTATTAAATCAACTGTATGCCACTTCAGAAATGTTAGCTAAAGTATGTCATCAGGGTATTAAGAGATATTAATATTCTGCAACTCATTTGTAATAGTCTTGTCATGTTTTTCCTCTACTTTTTGTGGTCAATAGAGAGTTAACTGTACAACAGTAGTCCTTATTTTTTGAACCACAGCTATCTTTTCCCTCTTCAGATTGTGTAGCACTTAGTTTTGCTCAGATATTCTCTAATGACTCCAGCCTTAAATATGTTGCTGAGCAACTAGGTTTTCCAGCAGGCTCTTCAGAAAATCAGCAAGCAGATCAGCATTTAAAAACTGCAAGTCACTGATATTTCCTAACATAATTTTTGCAGTATTTTATGGTTATATGATTTTCATCTCTTGAAAATCAGCATGTAATTAAGCAATGCCCTTAACAGGTAGTAACTAATCACAACATGGGGCATAAGCAGTAACTAAGAAGTGCTTATGTTAATATTAAGTTGATCTAAGGGATATTGCCAGAGATAAGTCATAACCAATAGGCACACATTTTTGTGTTTTATGCCCCTGTGTATCTGTCAGTGGACTAGATCAAAAAGTTAAGAACTGTAGAATGCAATATAAATATTTTATGGCTCTAAATTTCAAGGCATAAGGGATGACTTGCTCTTTTTTCAGTTGTGTGCTATTATTTCTGTGATACATTTTCATTGTCCATTAATTTATGCTGATTAACAAGCAGACTACATACTATGATGACCATATTTACCTATTTTTTTAGGTATGAAGCAAGGGAAACCCCATTTGAATTTTTTCTTAAAATAAAAAAAATTTAGAAAAAGAAGAGGCATTTAGCTCTGCTGTGCAGTGGAATGCCAGTAGTACTACTTCTTTTGTTCTTAAAATAACTTCTCTCTGTACCAGCGGAAGGAAGCAAAAAAATCCCCAACTTAAAAGTAGGAAAATGGAAGAAGGTTTTTCAATTGATTCACTGGCTTCAGACAGTGTGGGCAGCATGTGGGCTTTGGTGTGTTAAGGGAGCACATGGATATTAAATGTTTATGATGTTTTTGTCATAGAAAACACATTATTTATAGGCACATGAAATTAAAATGTTGTTCTGCCATATGGACATAAAAAAAGCCCAAAAATTGAGGTGAACTTAGCTTGCAACAGTGCAGGGCATTCAGTTCTGTTTCCCTGGCATTTTCTGAGAGTTTTGCCTTGTAACTTCAGTCATGGTAGTTACAGTAATGAACAACATCTTGTTCATGTGAATCCATGAGTTTTCTAACATCAAATCTATTTTTAGTTATGGAAAATGTAGTTTGGAAGTGTTGTCAACTTTGATGGCATCTTTGGGGAGGGAAAAGCCTTTTACAGGGAAGACAGAGCCAAAAGTGAATTTAGCAAAAGTGGTTTAGCAAATACTGAGATGCCCTGTCGCAGGTTTTCATACTGTTAACCCTTTGCAAGTAACCTGAAGCATATTTATATGAATAAAATTATTTTTAAAATGCTGAGAATGACAAGCATTATTCTATTGGAAATGCAAGAAAAAAGTAACTATAGCAACCCTTTTAAATGCCATGAAAGTGCTTAATACTTAGAGCTGTTGGGTTTGTTTGCTAATTTATTTTAAATGACAGAAACATTTTCAGTGATGCCAGACTCTTCAGAATGGTGGGTTTGTTGCTTTGGTCTACCGTGGAGTCCCTGATCACAGCTGTCAAACACCACAGACATAGAGCTGTCTGTCTGTGTAAATGATTCAAATGTTGATGAAATTTTTCTACTCTACTTGAGAAACTGAAGTACTACACCAGCATTAAAAAAATATCAACTTACAGCCTTTAAGTTTTCAAATTAAATATTGAAACAATATTTCATTGTTTTAATTGGATTATTTTTTAAAAGTAAGAGATTGTATATAATGATACTGGTACAAGCAGTCAGCAGTGGAGACTAGGGAAGAGCTAGCTGCATGTGTGGCCTTTATGAAAAATGAGATAGCATTTTTGAAAGTGAAGTACAAACAATCTGTTTAAATAGTTTTAACTGGAAGAATGAAGCTTTTATAATTTTATAAATGTGTTGTTCAATCCCACTTTGTCTTTCAACAGATGGGCGCAAGCCATTTCCAATAAACCATGGGGAAACCAGCGACGATTCTTTTTTAGAGGTAGGGATAGAGAACCTTCGTAATAAATGGTGTTATACAAAATTCTTGCTGTATTTCTGCAAAATTTATAAAATAGATATATGAAAATACCTATACAAGTCTAGCTATATTTATGGTTGGATGAGGAATAGAGCGAGTGGAATGGTGAGGCAAAATTCGGTTTACTCAGTTTTGAAAAGAGATATTTTGGAACACTCACGTTGTGGCTCCGGATGAAAGTATTGTAGCATAAGAAATGTCAGAAGGGTTGACTATGACACGAGATCAGACTGACTTATCTTCTGTGCTTAGATTTTCATATACTCCTGCTCCTTTCAAATAGTACATGTAACAAGTTAGCAGATTGAAAACTTAAAATTTTTCATTCTCTTTCCTTTGGTTTAGTTATAGTTTGATAGGTGTCAGGCTAGACAGAAGCTGATTTCCTTTGTGACCCTTGCTAATAATCATTCTCCACTTTCACATCTTCTTTTGGGTGCTACTTTGTGTCATGAGCTGAGAAATGAATTGGAAAGGGATACACTGAATTGGGTGAATAAACTGTCATCCCCACAGAATGTGCAAAGTTGAAGTTGAGAGAAGGCAATGCATAGATCTGACTTCTATGAGATTCAGACTGGATTAGCATTACAAAATGAAGAAACCAGAGAAACTAAAACAAACAAAAGCTAAAACGATTTTATAGTTTAGAAGCATAGACTAATGTCTGTAAAGTTTGCAAACAATTTGTGCCTGCTTGGACAGGGGAAGAAATTGGATAAAGCTTTCCTTATTTCATATGTTCCTTTTTCCTGTTTTACTGATAACATGTGTTCTCCAGATTACACCCTAAAGCTAGACTAGATGAAGGAATTACTTAAAATCTTTCAATTACCCTGCCCAGCTTAGATTCATCTTGAAACAAAGGAAAAATTTCTAAAGGCAGCAGTACTAGTTAAGGCAAACTTCAGAGATGCATTTAGAAAGTCAGAGAAGCAACACATCTGCTGCACAAAGTAATATTCAGTCACAAATATCATCATTGCTAAGGTCCTGCATAAAACTTTTGCTCTTTTAGGCTGCCCATATGAGCACTGTAAGTCATCTTGCATAGTGGTAACTTACATCAGAAATACAGTTTATGTAGGCTTGTCACACTATTTAGTAAATCTTTATGTAAAAGTCCATTTTGAGCATAGTTTGGATAAAGCATATCTTCATATTTCAGTTACATTTTGTTTGGTTTTTTGTAATAAATATGATTTATACTGTTTTTCATTTTGGTTTTTTTTTGTACTGTTTTTCCCCTAGGATGCAATAGAAGTTTGCAAGAAATTCATGGAACGTGACCCAGAAGAATTAAGATTTAATGCAATTGCACTGTCTGCTGCTTAAAAGCCTTTTCCAGTGAGGCTACTCTCTTGCAATGTATTGTAAGAATAAAACTGTTGCCATATGTTAATAGTACAAATTTTGATACTTCCCTAACATTCTTGACTAATTGTAGCATACGTGGAATAAACTTTGCATTTGTCCTTGCTATATTTTGCTGCTTGTTCCTACAGCAACTTTGGGTATTTCTATACAGGCATGCATTTTGTGCAAGATTTCTATGTGGTGGGTTTTTTTCCTTCCACCCCCTTAAAAGTTTTGGGAATTACTGTCTGTGATGTAATAATGATGAGCTACTTCAGAGCAGGATTATCATTTGTGTCATGCACAGGTAACATTCTGAGTGGAGTATGTGGTGTGGTAATGGGTGAACACTGGGAGTATGAGGCTATCTCCATCTTTTATTTATAATGGTGCAAGAATACTATAAGAACTTCTTCAGGTGGCTCAAATGACAAAGACATTTTTTCAGTGCATTATTTATAAATAAATATATTGAAGAAAAAAGGCAGAAAAAGGACTATTCTTACTGTTGGTGAGCACTAACATTTTAAAATTATCTTAATGTTTACATTTTGAATAAAACTTCACTTTGTTTCTCAAGTCTAATAAATTGTCAAAAAACTTTAGTTAAACCAATGTTTGCTATTTGTATGTATGGAATAAATGACGTGGATTTTTCCTCCTGAAAAGGCACATTAACTAATTCAAATGGTAGGACTGTGGAGGGCACACACAGGTGAATACAGCAATGTGAAGTACCTCACTTAACTGAAATAAATGATAGAAAAGTGATGATGGTTGCAATGAAGTTTTGTTCAGCAACAACAGAAAGAGACTGGAGATTTTAAAGTAGCCATGATGGTCATATACTTTTCTCCCCTGTAGGAATATCTATTGTAAGTTTGTCAGGTGGCATTACTGAATGCTGTGTGATACCCTTCCCCTGTGCCATCCCTCCCACTCCACCCACTGTTCTTAAGGTACTGTTGACCATTTTCTGTACCTGAATAGTAACACTGTGGTTGGTTGGGGTTCGGTTTTCTTCGTTTGGTTTGGTTTTGGGTTCAGTTTTTTGGCTAAGCCGTCTTAACACTTTAGGATTCTTGTGAAGGTTGGTTTGTGTTAATGTTCATGTTTTGGACATTCCAGAAAAATATTCCTTATTCACTCCTTTAAAGTGGAATAATTTAGGTTTGCTTCCAATCAAACCTACTGCCAAAGGAAACTGAGCCCTCCGTGTCCCAGAGGATGCTTTCATTCTCTATCAATTGTCTTTGCAGTAAAAATGAACGGGGCTATTCCAGAAGCACTCTGGCAGAGTCTTCCTTCTTTATAGAAAATAAGGAGGCCCGGGAGTCTGTCTTATCAATTAAGAACATCTCTTGAACTCTAAGGAAAAAGTTGGAATGTCTGTCTAAAACATGTCACCTGGAGAGTCCAGCAACAACAGTCTGTTTTCTGTAAGTGAGCTGATTGGAAAAGCATGGGAGAAGAATGACACTAATGAGCTTCCATTTTTGAAGCTTTTGCTTTTTTACACCAATAAAATGCAGTATCATTAAGACTTGCTTTTTGTTGCCATGCTCATTAGTAAAGCCCTGAAACTTGCTTTTAAATAAAAATGAGAGGCTTTAGTAACCAAACCAGCTGTGTTGTCTTCTTGCTAATATCAGAAAAATCAAACAAAGGTTGTCACCACTGAATTGGGATATTGCATATTTTAAGCTAATGGTGACTTAGAGGATTACCTTTCAAGTAAGCCATAGTTAATATAGATAAGGGCCTTTTAGGATAGGGAGGAGGGTGAGGAAAGAGAGGAAGTGCAGTTCAAAGCTGTTAAACTAGCTGCATCAATTGTCTGCGCTAGGGAAATAGTCTCATCATATATGCTCTTCAATGTTTAGAACAAGTCAGTGGGTTTAAGTAATGTATGGTGTGTCTGTTTTTGTGCAACTGTTTATTGCAAAATCCCTTCAGAAGTGGAGCTCCTTGTTGATTAGATAAATTCAGGACAAAGGATATTAAGGTTAGAGTAATAAATTTGGGGTAGGATTTTCTGTGGTCACTCTGAAAAATACATGTTGAATCTTAATAAAAACGTACAGATAAGAATTCTTAGTATTTTGGCAATGTAGTTTTGCTTAGCATCTTCTACATAGTCTTCAAATCAGTTGTTCTGCAGGGTAAGGTTTCCCTCTTTTGCCTTATTTTCAGTGTTAATTTCTGGTTTATTAATATGTAAGATGGTACATTTTAGTGAACACTGCTTGGAGATGCCAAAGGAAGAGCAATGCCCCAGTTTCTATGCTGAACTGTGTCTAGTCACTGTGTGGTCCCTTGCTAGAAATTGTGAAAGGCTGCACTGCAGAAATACCATCTCACCTGACATGTAGAGTGTAATAGCCTTCCAGAGCTTGTGAGAGCATGCTTTGGCACAGGCTTTGGTGACTGTCTTGAGGGGCATGGGAAGTAAAGGGATCTACAAGCTGCTGGAGTATCTTTGTCATTGACAGAACCTGTATAACATGGATAGAAGAGCTGAGGTATGAACACTTGGCTGACTTGTAAAGCCAAGCAAGGTCCTGATTAGAGGCTGATAAGCCCTGCAGACCCCATGGTGCTTTTGGCTCTGCGATGCCCCAATGTCTGCATCATCGCCTGAGCTGTACAATCTCCGCTTATTAGTTCAAGCTCAGTGGGAAAATAACACTGTAGTTTCTAACTCGTGCAGCCCTGCCAGAGTCTCGACACCTTTGTGCAGAGGAGCGTGGCTTGGCCACAGGACCCAGTGCCAGAAAATCCCTCTTCAACCTCTGCAGTCTGGGCCACCCGTACACACCATCTTATGGACATGGTGTGTGTAGGAGTGAAGAGATGATGCATGCTCCACGCTTACATTAATTTTAGCTGAGTGGAGCTGGCGTGTTATTAAGCACTCAGGATTATTCAAGCTCTTTTAAGTATATTGGTGCAAGTTTTTCCATGTTATTTACAGGCATTTTGTTAAGAAATCATAAGAATTTAATAACCCGTACAATGCCCTTTCCTTTTAATTATGGCTGCATAATTCAGTTAAGGGAAGAAGAAGAAAGTTGTTTTCTGACATTGAAATGTGTGTTTTGGAAAAAAAAGACACTTAACAACCCACATTTATAAAGTAAATATGGTCTTTCTTTAAAAGAAGAAGCCTGCCTTGATAGAAAATATTATTGTGTCAAATATTTGTAGAACTCTCCTTGAAAAGAGTATGACGTAAACTGTTGCTTGACTTATCCCTAGGAGCACACACATTGAAAGGGTTTATTTTTGTCAAGTAGAACAATATTACACTTGCTACTTTTGACAGCAACAATTAGCAGTCGTATCTGGTATATGTAATCTTTCTCTGATCTAGGACTCTAGTGACTTACATTGTTAGCACAAAGGAATAATAAAACTATTTTGGTTGCTCAGGCTTACATAGATAATTTATCTGTGACAGTTGATTTAAAATTCACTTTAAAAATGAGATTTACATGTGGGAACTTTTTTTACTTGGTGAGTAACTTTGACTTGAAAGTTGCTGTGATCCGTGCAGTCTACTTAAACAATCAAATAACATGATTACTCAAATTACTTGAATTACTTAATCTAAAACATTAAACACTTCATTTGTAAGAAAAGTGAATTGATTTGTCATGAAGTGAAATAAAGCAACCAGAAATAAGTGAGAAATGTGATTTTTTTCTTAACATGACCTCTTTTGAAGCCTGTTTTATAGAATTCTTAGTTACCTTCTCCTATTTAGGGGCAAGCACTGTGTTTTTAGGTGAAGTGAAAGACCTTGAAAAGTGGAGAAAAGCTGCTGTAGTTCTCCAGAAAAATGTTTGGTAACCTCAGGTAATGCAAACTGATGTCAGCCAGCAGTAGCAGCTGATAAATGCTTTATTTAGACATTTTTAACCTTTGTAATCATGGATGTTAAGTAGTGAGATGAGAGGGTTGTTTTCTGATGTTCAGGCTTCCCACTCAAGAAAAATGCAGATTCTTCATTTGTGTTTGGTCTTGTGGCTGATCTGGCTTGGAACAGGAAAAAGGAGTAAGAAAAAAACTTCAAAATTATAGCTTGGATTATCATATTGTTCCTTGCTGACTCTATAGCATAGATGTCTCAAATCATACCATGGTGAGGAGCTAACTACATAACTTCTATGCATTTGTAACTTTAATAAACGTCAAACATCTCCCGTGGAACTTGCTTCAGCCAGAGTCACTTCATTTTCCCTCCTGTGTGTAACACCAGCAACACTGATTTCCATATACTGCAGAAACTGATAGCTAATAGCTTCCTGGTTTGTTGATCTCCTAGGATTCTTTTTCTCTGTTCTAAGAAGGTTTTCTATAAAGCAGAAATAAGATGTGTTCCCAAGTAAACATCTCAGGAGAAGTGAATTTGTGTGTGGTACAAATTTTGAGTTATCTTTTCTCAGTAGTTCTTCAAAAATTATGAATGTTCTGCCATGGGCTATGAAAGCAAAAGATGTATGAAGCAACACAGTTTTACTTACAGAGAAGACATGGAAAGAAAAAATACTACAAAAAGTTCAAGTAGGAAAAGATCATAGAATTGTGAAAGTTGGAAGAGACCTCTAAGATCATTGAGCACCACTGTTAAACTAACATTGCCATGTTCACCACTAAACCATGTCCCCAAGTACCACATCCACGTATTTTGAACACTTCCCGGGATAGTGATTCCCCTACATTCCTGGGCAGCTTGTGCCAATGCCTGACTGTGCTTGCATTGAAGAAATTTTTCCTTATATCCAATCTAAAATCTAGTTGGACCTCCCCTAGTGCAACTTGAGGCCATTTCCTCTTGTCCTGTTGCTTGTTACGTGGGAGAAGAGACTGAGCTTCACCTTGCTACAGCCTCCTTTCAAGTAGCTGTAGAGAGCTTAAATACAATCTCAAAATAAAATCTAGTGCTCCAGAAATCCCAAACAAACCAAAGCCAAAACCCAACAAACTAATGCTGTGGATTACTACTACAGAAAATGGCTCTTTTCCCTGATATTTAACTTTTCTGCTTAGCATGTGTCCACATCTTCCTGTATTGGAAGAAAGGATTTCACTGTTCAGCCAGCAAACCATCTCCCTCCTGGCTCTTATGCTTCGGTCAGCGTGGATGACCTTTTGCTGCAGCACAGCATGATCCCAACCTGCCCCACCTTTGTGGTCACTGCAGTGGGCAGAGCTCAGCACAGCTCCCACGCAGGCCCAGGGGTCAAGCTGTACTAAGACCGGGCTTTAGCTCTGAGCTTGGGATAGCGTGTGGGGTGGAAGAGTCGCTAAAAATCTGTTGTAGTGTGCCGGGGACAGGAGACACGAATGAGCCGGAGCAGTGGGCGCTGGTGTGGGTACTGTGAGCTAAACCAGAGCTGAAGCCAACGGGGCTGGGGAGGGAAGCATAGAAGCCGAGCCGTGTGCCTCCAGCTCTGCCTGGGCACCTCCACTTCGGTCACTTTGTACGAAAAGAGCTCAAAAGAAAGTGTGGATCTCTCATGTCTCCCGTAGCTGTGGAAAAGGCTCCTGACTTCATTCCCAAACGGGACAACGCTGCAGAGTGTGGAGCCGGGAAGCTTTCCCGGGATCGCGGCGCTGCCTGTGGTTGGCCGGGGAAGCCCCACCGGTGCGGAGGTGAGGGAGGCGGCCCGGGCTGCCGGGGCTCCCGCGGCCCCGCCAGAGGGAGGCGGCGGCGCGCTGGGCAGTCCCGGCCGGGCGGGGCAGCAGGTGGCGGGGGCCGGGGCGGCGGGGCCGGCCCTGAAAGGTGCGATTGTCCCCAGCTATTCCTGGTATGCGCCGAGGCGGGAGGCGCCGGGGGCGGCCTCCACCGGCCGGGAGCGCAAGGGGCGCCGCGTCCCGGCGGGAGGCAGCCGCCACCGCCGCAGGGGTGCGGCCCCTCCCGGGGGTCCCGGCGCTGCCACACGGCCCGCGGCTCCTCGGATTCCTGCGGCCGCGGAGCGCTAGAGAGCTCCCGGGAGGGGGAGTTCCGCGGGGAGGAGGCGGAGGGGGAGGAGACGGCGCGGGCAGAGTTAAAAGGAGGCAGCTGAATGACAGCGGCTGCTCCCGCGCCCCCGCCCCGCCGAGCACCGGCCGCCCCCCGCTCGCTCGCTGCTGGCCATGGACGGGAGAGAGGACGCGGAGTGCGACTTCCCGGCGGCGTTCGCCGAAGCCCGGCGATGGGTGGAGGTGAGGCGCCTCTCGGTCCTGCTGGTTGCCAGCCCCTGGTTACTCCCGGTACCTGCCCGAGACCAGGGGTCCCGCCGCGGCCCCCGCACGGCGGAGCGCGCAGCGCGCTCCCGCAGGGCTGCCCCGCCGCCCGGCAGCAGCTCCAGGGACGCGGCCCCAAACTTTGCTTCTTTGTCGGCAGCTGCATACTGCTATTTTTAGAAAGTATCGTGGCAACTTTCAGAGATCTGTCTCTGTGCAGTATCGCCACCGGCCCCTCCTCGCAATCCAAATTAAAGTCTGGCTTGATTGCCCTCCTGTCATTAAGGTTTATAATTTCTTGCCATCTTGTAAATTGCTTCTGTAACACTTGCTCCGAGACAGTCTGAATTAAAGACGCTCCTTCCTGTCTCGAAAGCGTTCAGGACAGAGAGCAACCTGAAATTAACACTCATTTTCTTCTCTCCTATTTTTAAACGTGATTGTCTGACTGCACATAGCGCTTGACGTAAATATCCGTGTTTCTGTATCGTTACCCCGAGTCACACCGGTGCGGTACGTGCTAAAGCGTGGGGAGGGAGCTTGCTCCTGGATGTACCTGGATATGACCAGGGCAGCATCGGCTGAGCGAGCGAGCCTGATGGCGTGGAAGCTGAGAAATGTTAGGAATACTGAACAGCCTCTCTTAGAGTTGTGGTGTGCCTTTAAAGACGAGCTTTATAGTGCTGGTTTCGATGTATTTTAACACATTAAGCTTATTGTTTTGTGCTTATGCACTTAAGATGAAACTTAATGTTGTCAGAACCACTATCGCAGTAACTTTGGAAGGAGGAAATATTCAAAAAAACAATGTTTGTTACTTTTTACCCCTCATCTTTATAATCTTGTCAAGACCTCAGTTTAGGTTTCTTTGTTTCCTCTATAAAACAATGACATCTAGTGCTTAAAATCTATTGAGAGTGTTGAACTGAGAGCACCAAAGGCAAATGTATCGCAAATGACCTCCACAAGTGTCAGTTTTGTGTCCTCTGTGAACGTAGGTAATTAAAGCAGTCCTGGCTTCCCCATGTGTCAATTTTGTAAGAGCTAGCTGTGAGTTTAAGTAATTAAAGCATTCCTCTCTCAAGTATACCTTTCTTGCATTGCTTTCTTTAAATTGGCAAAGCTTACTTTAAATAGCTTCGTTAAGGTGATGTAATGTTGTCTTTGAAAATCCTATTTTAAGGGTTTGGGGATCTGTTTTAAATATTATTAGATTTTGTATGATACTGGCTGGTTGTACCATTCCTACAAAAGGTTTTGTGTCTTTGCCTGCCAGTAGCATGTGGGAGCACTAGCAAAGTTGATGTGAGTGAGAAGTGTGTACTGTTTGTGCAGGAGGAAAAAAAAAACATATGCTCAGCTTCCCCCATTTCTCAATCTAATTTGTGTGGCTATCTTTTGATATGTGAAAGCTGTTCTCATTTTAAAGTAACTTTTAAACTTACCCCTTGGAGAAGTATTTTATTGTAAAGTGAGTGACTTGCAAACCTTAAGGTATTGATAAACAGGATGCTAGGAATTCCATAATGCTCAAGCAAAATATAAATATTTATTTCCCTATGAAATGAGGTTTGTGTTTCAGAAGAACCGTTGTGGTTCTCTACTCTTTACATCCAGATGGATTAAAAGGCCAAGACACTCACCATTTCCGTTGTTGTATGTAAGAGTAATGATATTTTCAGGGTAATGAGACACGTCCCAAGGTTTTCTGAGTCTTGGTGAAACAAAGTGGTGTATACATGACTGAGAGTGAAACTTGGTGAGTCCTAATGGTTAAACAATTAGTTTTGAAAATGAGGAAGATTTCCAAATATTTATGAACTTGAACTTCTGGTGTTTTGGTAGGGTTTTGTCTACCAGCTTCTCCCTAACATTAGAGGAAGATGAAAGCATACAGACACTAGCTACTACGTATTTAAAGGAACAAGCCAAAATCTCTTTGTAAACTGTTACTCTTTGCCTTTGCTAATGAAAGCTGTGTTAACATATTTCTGTATTCCAATCAAGAACTCTTTGGACTCTGAGACTTAAAAAAACCTCCAACCTTGAAGCTGAGGGCTTTTTACTAACGGGAATGAGCAGCTGTCTCTTTCAGATCTCAAGAGGAGTAAAAAAATACCCCAAAACCATAAAAGAAATTCACCCCATATGTTTTTGAAGCTTTTGGTGAGAGAAAACTGTGGCTTGGTCAAGTTCTTTTTCTGCCTGTTCCCAGCTGAATTCTCCATGCTGTAGGGCAGCCATTGGCTCATGGGAACTCAAACATTTGTTCCTAGTTCTAATGCTACAAAAAACCCCCCCAAGCCCCGTGCCCCAAACCTCCAAATAACCCAAACCCTAAAAGGCCAAGAACTTGATTAAGAATAATAATAACAAAAAATTGCATCTGATATCTGGTGTTACTTAAAGAAAGACTTTGTTCTTTAATTCAGGTTCATGTTGAGACATAGTTTATGATAATGCAGACAAGGCAGGTCTGTAGTCTTCACAGCACAAAGATGTCTTAAAGTGTGGTCCCCAACCTCTTGTGTTTCATGTGTTGTGAACTGGGAGACGAAGTTGCTTGTCTCAGTTACACTAGTTGGAGTCACTGGGGGAGCTGCCTGTCAAGGATGTCTACTTCTTTGGGGTAAAGAATGGTCATTTTCTGTGCAAAACTCAAGCTCTTCTCAGGTGTCCTTTCTACAGAACCCAGCACTGGTTTGTGGTGTTGGCTTCTTGCATCTGAGTCATCTGGTGCTTTTTGAGCTTTGCCTGGGGCAAGTGGTGCTGGTCAAACTCACATGAAGCCCAGCCTTCGTTTGTCGCCTTAGCGGGGCAGATGGTACATGCTGAGACCAGAATAAAACACTGGAATACCACAACTTGGAAATAGTTTCTCAAAGAAGAAAAGACCAAGGAGAGACCTCATCAGTCTACAACTTCCTCATGAGGGGAAATGGAGAGCAGGCACTGATTTCTCTCTAGTGACCAGTGATGGGACCCCAGAGAATAGCATGGAGTTGTTTCAGGAGCGTTTAGGCTGGATATTAGGAAAAGGTTCTTCACCCAAAGGTGGTTGGACACTGGAACAGAATCCCCAGGGAAGTGGTCACAGCACCAACCTTGGCAGAGTTCAAGAAGCATTAGGACAATACCCTCAGGCACATGGTGTGACTCTTGAGGCTGTCCTGTGCAGGGCCGGGAGCTGGACTCAATCCTTGCGGATCCCTTCCAGCTCAGGATTTTCTCTCATTCTATGAAAGGTAGAGCTTGTTTGCCAAAGCTAGAAATAGCTGGGTTAAAATTGTTTTACTGTGTTCTGTTCCGTATTACAACTTAAGCAAGCCAAAAGCTGTTCCTCCAAACCAAAGCATTCTTCCCCCAGCTATTAAATATCCCAGACTGCCGAGTCTGTTTTCCTGCCTCAAGATGTGGGAGGGCAGTCTGCCCCTCCCTTTCTGCAGTCCACTACAAAGTTCACCCTTGTGAATGAAGGGGAGACGCAGTCCCTCTTCCCCAACACATGCTTCACTCTTTTAGGAGTGATGCCCCTTGAAGAGTTCAAGAGGAAAGAAGTGTGTGCTGTTTTCTTGTAAAATGTCTCAGTTTTTGATTCCTCTTCTGTGTTTTAAATAAATTCTAATCTTCTGGTAAATGTCTATGGTTTAAAATTGTTTGCTAAAGCAACTTGAAACCTGACCCACAAAGTCTGTAAATCTTTAGTTAAAGTGCCTTGAGGCAAATAACGCTTGAATATTTTTCCCCCTGAAGTAGTCAAATGTACAGATCCAGTCTGTGGGAGGGTGGCCAGCAAGCGTGTGCCTGAATGAATTGTTAGACTGAAGCAGCAAAGCTGTAGGAAAGCATGTGGAGCAACTTCAACAAATCCACTGAAGTGAGAAATGGGTGTTCAGCCAAGTAACTATTAATATTGCAAATTATTACGGCTCTTCTTGTGAGCTGAATTTCTTTCTCTAATAACTGCTATAGAGTCAGTTGTTCTGAGAGCTACTAATTCCTTCAGAGACTGTTGTTGAGAGCGACAGTCTCAGAGTCAGAATCGGGACCCTGGAATCCTGGAATTGTTCCTCACGCAGGGATACTGCAGTAGAAGTCCTTCCTGGTGCTAACACTACCCAGTGATGATGGAGAGAGGTGTTTCACCATGAGGATTTCTATAGCAAGATAACTTTTTATCATGTTTAATGGACAGTGTTAGCAGAAGTAAGCCCAGCCTATCTGGATGGCAACTAAAGATACCTCTGCTGCTCCTGTCTGTCATGACCATTAAATAGGTAGTGGAATGGTATTTTGAATGCTGTTGTATATTGACAACTGCATGCATTATTGCATTACAGTTGATGTTGGAAAATTATTTGGGGCCTTTTTTTTTTCTTCTTTTTCTAGGAGGAAACAAATTTGTACATGTATGTGTGCACTCCCTTCCCCCACTCTCTCAAACCTGCTCAGAAGATTGAAAAAGCAGATCTGCAAAGTAGCTTGGTAGAAAGAGTATTCTTGAAGATAAAACTTGAGAGCCAGGACAACTTATTGAAATCTTTTGGTTTGGACAAACAGTACAGCAATCAAATCCAGGGAATGGTCTCTGACATGTGGTCACCAAATGTTTCCTTTTTTTGAAGCTGTTAGAAGTTTGCATTTCTACTGTATATTTTTATGGCTTCTGCAAATGCAGCAAGAGGTCTAGCAATGATGTTTTCCCTGAATTTGCGTAGTGATCTTACCTCAGTGGTTATTTTTTGTTTTCTCCCCCAAGCATGAATCTAATGCATACAGTCTGGTGTGGGAGGAATACCTGTAGAGATAGAAGACTAATTTCACTGTTCAAATCCTCTTCTTCTACGTACCTTTATTTAAATTGAATGAATCATGAAAAAAATTTTCTTAGTTCTTGGGTATTGTATTCTTGGATAGTCTGTAGAGAGCCAGTCAATATCCTGAATAGTGCCAGAATGAAAGATGTGTGAATGAAATGGGAAAATCTATATATTCTGTTCCCTAAACCATGTTTAATACTGGGTAATTCTGTCAAGTCATAAAACCTGGGTGGGCTGGTTTCTGGAGAACTTCTTACAGCACAGCTGCCAAAGTCCTGGCTCACGTTTACATAAAGGGTGTATTTAACCCTGCATTAGGTGGATGCATCAATATTTTATTACTGTGTGTATATTCTTGGCAATGAGTATTTCATGGAACAAATCTAAGTGTATCCAGTTGACATATAAATATTAATTGATGTATAAATGTACATCATGTGAAGTAAATACTGTGGGAATTTTAATCCTAGAAATAATGTTCTCTCCATTGCCTGCAGACTATGAAAGTGCTGTGGTAAAATGTCATATAATAGGGCTAGCAACAATGTATTAGAGGGAGAGGGTGATAGTAATACAGTTTGATCTGGCTTAACGTTTTTATTCGCTCTTACTTTGTCCCCTTGCTTGCAGACCTCAGGAAAGGTATCTGTAATATGTTTGAGAGAAAAATGGGACTAATTTTTGGTTGAAATTTTCCTGGTTTCTGCATGGTGGGTTTATATGTTTTCAAGTCTGTATTTGGAAATTTTCAGGGATAATCAAAAGTCTGTCTTCACATAGTCCTGTGTGATAGGCATGCATAGCTTTGAGCTGAGTTCACAATGTAGTTTCCTTTATGAAGTTTCTCTTTGTAGTTTTGAGTGTTGTTTTAAAATTTTGCATGAAAGCAGCATCTGCAGGCACTTTGAGAAAGAATTAACTTGTTGACTATAGAAGCGGGTATGTCTTCTATACTGGGGAAATGCATTGCAGCTTAAGGGGAACTACAGACAATTCTGACCAGGCTTTTGTTTTCTTCCGTTCTGTATTTTGTGGTTAGCAACTAGAGTTACTTGTGGCATTACTTTTGTTCTTTTTCTCCTGTCTTTTTGTTTGTTTGTTTTTTGAACTGTGTCCTTATCCTTTCTGCAGCTTTTTGAGGTCATGCAATTTTTTCTGCCCATAGTTTAGGGAGAAAGTAGATGATAATGATTTCCATGTTTAGCATGCTTTGCCCTCTCCTCCCCCATTACTGTGGATTCACTTTTAGCACCTTTTCTTTGTTTGGCGCCTTTTTTGGTCCAAATTTTTAAGTTTTTAATGAACACTTCTGCATATTACATTAGAGGGTGACCTTGCTGAGCTTTGGAAAACAGTTGGGTTTTATTGTGTTGTAAGAAACAGATACATTCCAGCTGTTTCTTGTACCTACCACTCCTCCGCTTTAAAGTTCCTTTATCCACTCCTGCAGGACATTTTTTAAAAACAAAACAAACCCCAACCTTTACTGCTTAACAAGACTAATAGAACTCTTAACTATCATTTTCTAAGCAGGCTTTCCAGCTACAGCAGTTTAATGAAAAACAGCATGTGCTCTCAAACCCAGTGTACTAGAAAGGCTTCTGCTGGTCTAAGGTGTGCTTGACACACCTCACTTATTATCCAAATTATCTTGGGAGGAGTGTTTTGGTTTTGCTGTTTTTCACATTCTGAATACTGTCAATCCAAGTGAAAATCTAACTCAGAAGGAATGTAGTGAATAAGCTGCTTTAAAATAGGTTCTGTGGTTCTTCATGCTGTGAGCTTCTGCAAGATGTTGTGAATTTACCATTTATTATTAGTGTTAATTTTTTATTTTTCCAGTGGAAATAAAGATGTATGGATCTGACTCACAGTGTGCTAGCTTTCAGTTGGATACTTAGCTGTAAAACTTTCATTTGTGTTATATTGAAAAGAGAGACCTAATTTCCACAGTGTTTTCCATTTATGGTACAAAACATCTGGGATTATCTTAGAAGGGCATGAAGATTATAAGACTTGCTTTATATTTTTTTTGCCGTTGTTGGCACATGCTGTGCAAATGTTGGCACATTTTTTTGGTACCAGCTCATGTGAAAGTTCCCAGTTTTGTTTCTGGATGTAAGTCAGCTTTCAGTTGTTACTATTAGAAAAGAACACAATATACTAACTTTGGGAAATAGTTATTACTGTGTTGGCCAAAAAAGTCAAAATCGTTGTAATGTATCAGAGCTCTAAAGGAGTTAGCTCAGCTGAGATCAGTTCAGCTAGCACAAACAGTGAAATCTGTTGTTTGGGCCAAGCTGTCCTCCTACAGTAGGTCCCACGACAATGTGGTTTTGTGTTAGTGCTAAGATGTTATCCCAGCAAGGTGTCATTGAAACTCCTGTGCTTGGCCTGTGCTTCCCGTGCCTCCTTTTGCTGTTTGTCTGATGCTCTGGTGAGTTGGCTCAGGGGAATATCAGCCTGTTTTGTGATATTTGGTATTTGCTTGGCTCCTGAGAGGCAAGGTGGGCACCAGTGCTCCAGCCAGGGAGGAGGACGTGGTGGTGGTGGAGATGGGCTTTGGCAGCAGCTCGCTGTTGGGTTGCGGCTGACTAGTGGGATGAAGAGAGGCAGACACCTGAACTCAGACAAGCCATCTCTTTCCTTGGAGGTTTCTCAAGTCACCTGCTTCTGCTCATTGCCCAGCTCTCTTCCTTGCATGACTCAGGATCTGTTTGCTGGGTGCCCAGGGTTGAGGTATAAGTTAGACACCTGGATTAGGGAGGCTGGCTTCTAGCCATAAATAACTTCTTCAGGATGAATTTCATAAGGCTTATAAATACAGTTGGAGCTGTTTTAAATAGAAACTCTGCCAGGAGTTTCTGAGCCAAAGTATTTGATATGCTTATACACTGACTTCTACTGTGGAAGAAGCAGACTTTGTGTCTCACTGAGGCTGTGTTGGCTGGGAAGTGGTCCTTCAGAGTTATTGGGATATCTGGCCCAGCAGTTCTGCAGCCATCATCACCTGCCCTTCACAAGGGCAGGCTAATCCCAAAACCAATTTCTAGTGTTACTTGTAGATTCTTTCCTGGAATTGCTTTATTGGCCCTGTTATTTTATTTATTTATTAATTTTTCCTTCAGGAAGGAATTGAAAAATCTAGCTTGTGGAGTTTGGTCTGAGATTTTCTGTGTAGTCAGATGACCGTGTCAGCTAATAAATCAAGATGAGATAAAGAACAGAAGCAAGTGTGGGATGTTTTTTCTGCTTACTTTAAGGAAGTGGATGAAAAAATGGCCAGTACCCCATGGGAGCTCCAACATGCCTTTTTGTGCAGCTGGTGTCAGAATTTGGGGGTGCTGGCAGTGGCGGATGGGTGCACAGTGTCAACTTTTCCTGCCAGTGGTAACCACATAGCCTGGGTCAGTCATGACAGTACTGTGTCAGTTGCTGATGCCTCTAAAAATATGACATGAGTATCCTATTTCTATTAGTTAGTATCTGTTTGACATTGAAGGAAGCAGAATGTTAGACTTGATCATCTTTAAAGGTCTTTTCCAACCTTAACAATTCTGTGAAGCCAGATGTCAAAGTGGTTGTGGAGGAGGAAAAATAGAGATCCAGGTTTGCCAGATTGGAGGAGTTCTGTAGCAATACCTGTTGCACTGCCCTGAAGTGCTTCTTTGGAAACTATTTACAAATTGGTGAAGCAGGGGATAAAGGCATTACTGCATTTTTACTCTTTTCTTCCTTGTGTCATCATGTTCTGTTTGCCTAAACAGTGCCACTGACAAAGTGTTCCTTTCTTGATGCACCTGAAAATGTAATCCTAAATGAAATAGGGCCAGACATTTGGTTGCAGGTTCTTTTGCGAATACAAGGGGTTGTAACAAAGTGACATTGACTTAACTAACTACAAGGGTCTCACCTTTGTGTATAGGTATGTATGGGGGAGGTGTTTTTGGTTTGTCTTTTTTCTTTTAATGTCAGGTGGGCATCCTCATTGTGAGTTCTAAACATTCAATAAAAAAGCTGCTTGTAGTTGATCTTATTCAGACTGAATGGAAATGGAGTGAGGATGAAGGCATGAGCTCCAGGTACAGATGGATATCTTTCACAGACATTTGCCTGATGCTGTGGAGGCAAAAAAAATCCCTGATATAATAAACATGACTCGATGACTATTCAAGAGCGTATTGCTTCACAGCTACAAGTCTTATGTGTGGAAGAATTTTTCAAAGACAAATCCCCATTAAAATGCACAGGCTGGGTTGCTCACTAATGACCTAGCTTTCATGTGTCTGATAAGATCCCAAAGCCCTCTGTGACTTTGGGGTAGGTCTGGCAAAGTGATCTCAGACTCCAGGAAGGTCTGCATGTCAGGTGTCAGTGGATACGGCTGGGAGCTGTGCGCTCTGAAGAAATGACAGAGAAGAGAGGCTTGGAAAGGAGTGAGGAGAAATGTGCACCTGAAGTTAGTTGTAAATAACTACTTTTTCCTTCATGAGTTTCTTACCTTGTAAGTATTTAAATTGTGACATTTCATAGAATGTGCCAACTTTTTAAGTCTGTGTTGTTTGGGGTTTTTCTGCATTTGTTTTGCATTTAGCCATTTAAAAGATCAGGGGAATGAAGTCTCAGACTGTTCTAAATTTCTGAATGTGTTAGTACACTTTTATTTTTTCACTTACATATTTTAAAATTAGTATCTCATCTGCTTTACTTACCATGGGACTTGTAAGCCTACTGTTAGACCTTACTGAAAAATGCTTATATGTTCATGCTTATGGCTCCTTTTTGTTTTCTTCCCTTTCTTACCTCTGCAGCTAAGAATTTCTAAAATTGTTTTTGTTCTTTACTGTGGCAACTAAAATCTTGTGTCATTCCATTTTCCAGTGGAATATTTGCTCTTTCCTTGTGAAGACTCTCTTCCTTTGGAAATGATAGTAAAAAGGTGAATGTTCTTTCCCTAAACATATTTAGATATACCACAGTTAAGGAGAATACTATCAAATCTTGTGTGGTTCTCAGTATAGTGGTTAATTTTGTCAGAACACAAAATAATTACCATGCACATTTCAGCAACAAGATTTGGTGTTTGTATGCAGGCAGGACCCATATTGCCCAGTGATGGTAATGAAGCGGAAGGCTGGAGCAGTGGCTCCCAGCCTCTCGGCAGATGTGGCCACAAGCTGGCAGTAATTCGGTTTCCTGTGTCTGGTGCATTGATGGGTTAGATGTGATCCAGCCATGCAGATTTCCAGTGGTGACTCATCTGAATGTATTCTCTTCCCTCTGTGATCAGCGGAGGAGGTAGGATAGAGGAGGATGTCTCTTTGGCAGTAGAAGACATCTCTGTCACGTTACCTTTCCGATATGGGGGAATGAAATGTGGAAAGGATATTGCTGTGTCTCAGCTGTTTTTAAAGGTATGCCAGCCTTCCTCTCCCTCCTTTTATGCTTTGTTGTTTCCTTAGTGTTATCCCTAACCCAGATGTGCTGTAGCTTGGCCATGTCTTACCTTTATTTTTGCTCTGTTGTGGAGTATGGGAACAGGTGAACCTTGTGCACACTCAGCTGAACACACACTGCTCCTGGGGCAGGATGTGGAGATGAATTCTGGATCTCCAGGTTCTTCTCATGTCAACTTCAGTGTTTCTACACTCAAGTAAAGAAGTGTATGTGTCTTTTTTTTTTTTTTTTTTTTTTTTTTTTTTTTTTTTTTCCTGGAGGCAGGAAATATGTATTGCCATTTAAGCAGGGGCATTTTCTACTGACTGTTAATGGAGGCAGATGTGCCATGCACCATTTTTACCGGTTTTTTATCTATGAATTCATATAATGTTGCTTAGGTTGCATGTAGTGGTTTTAATTTTTGACAGAGATGCAGATTAAGACTTCTGAGTGCTTTGACTGTGTCGGCTTACCTGATGTAGGCTGGCAATTGGAAGCAGCATGGCTGCTGTTACACAGAAATCCATGTGAGCCAGTATAGGTCTAGCAAGAATACCCACAGCATTATGCAATATAAATATCCTTTGAGATTAGGTTGCTATGCATTAATTGCAGCCAGACATAGCTCATTGTTTTCTTCATCTAAAGAGCCTGGATCTTGTTCACTTTTTTATGTTTTGTGAGAGAAGATTTGAAATATGAAACTTGTTTCAGTGTAACTGCTTTTATCTCTTAGGAAGACTTGTTTACCAGAGTAATAATACATAGGTGCCTCGATTATTGTAAAAATACAATGGGTGTTCATTTTTTCAAGAGCTTTATAGTCTTAGTTAGAGAATGTATCATCCTTTTCATGAGAAGTGTCTGTTGGGAAAGCTATTCTTGAGAAAGCTGCTTTAAACCCTCTCATGTTTAGAGATTTGTGGATTTCATGTGCCCTTTCCTTTATTAGATGGTAATGTCATATTATAAGAACTAAAGTCCCTGTGTAAATGTTAGCATTATATATCCCCTCCTGTCTACTTTTAAAGTGGTTTTAATCCTGGGATTTGTAAGGGAAATAGGTACTTTAGGAACATGCAAATAAAAATCCATCCTGTGCTTGGGACCACTCTGATAGACAGTGTGGTGTATTGAGGATCTTTGCATACAATAAGGAAGACTTTGGGGATTGAAGGTTATTGTAACACCACCAATCAAGTACTGAACACAGCTGCACATTACATGCCTGATGGTGTCATGTTCCTCAACTTAGTAAGAGAAGTTTTGGTCATCTTCTCAACTTCTGCAAGCAGTTCCTGTTTACTGGCTCAGTTTAAACTATCATGTCTTTTTTTACCATAGGTTTCATGGTAATGATGCTCTCTGGTTTTCTGCTAAGAAAAATCTGGTTTTAATATTGAAATCTGAGCTGTGGTTTTTTTGGGCAGTGCTTAGAAGTATGCATGAGGTTTCAGTATGAACTAGAAGTTCAATTGTTTCCTGCATATAAGTTCCAGGATGTTTTCTACTTTACACTGAATCCAACCAGGATCTGTTGCAGTAGCTCCCAGTGGTCACTAAAACATTGCTGTTATTTCATTTCTACGTGGAATTAAACTGATGTGTTTTGGAATATTTACATAGTGCACTTCTCTCTATTTAACTTTTTAGCATAATTAGGCTACAACACTGTCACAAAAACACAGTTTTGATAATGTGGAATCTTTAATGACCTCTGGAACATTGCATAAGTACTGTTAAGTCATAGCTGTCAGGCTGCAGTTGTGGAAAAAAATCTCTGAAGCAATGGTTAGTTTCAGGGAGAGTTATCCAGCAGTCAGAAAATGGGTAAAAATGCTATTTTAGGCCTTAAAATCCCTTGCTTTTATCCATATTTAGTGTCAGCCAGAGCTTGCTGATGATGCTTGTTGCAGATACCACATGCTGCAGTCCCGGACGATGGGGAAACTGCTGCATAGGGCAAATGAGCAGCTCATGTTCTCCCTCTGCATAGATTCATTACTCGAACCAAGTTACTCACATATATGCAGTCTGGAAATACTAGAGGTCTTTGATCTTTAAAACTTAGTGTTTGAAAATGTAAATGATGTGCTCCTTTTGATCTGCTTCTTAAATTAAATGGTAATTGTGAAAATTACATTTGGCAGTTTTCCACTTAAGGGTTTGTACTTCTCATTTCACACTATGTTAATTTTAAGCTGTATGTCCTTGCTGGTTTTCCATCAGTGAGTTCTGGTAAGGGGGTGGTCCTTATGTTTCTACATGGCCAATTATCAGCAGCATGTGTATTAGGTGCTAAGACTTTAACACGCAATTCCTCTAAGCCCAGATGCCGGGGATTGTCAGTTCTGCCTGTATATCCATGACTAGGGTAATGGAATCACTAAGGCTGAGCAGTAGAAAACTAGGAGAGTTTGAGCTGTGTGTGCCCAGGATGGGAGGCTCTGGCTTGTTCACCTAAGGTGTCAGGAAATGCTTGGGCACGTGCTCCACTGCGGTCTGGTGATGGGTCCTCACAAACATCTGCTGATAGCAAAGTATCAGAAGCTTTTTATCCACGTGCTTCTGTGCTCCTGGACTACTTAATGCTGCCTTTCCACATTACTGGCATCATCTAATCAAAAAACTACTGGATAATTCAGGGTTCCGAAAATGTTGATGAAGCTCATGCAAAGTTCAGTCTTTTCCTTGCATCAGCTTTCTAGTGTATAGTGGATTTGTCTCTTATTTACCATAAATGATGATAAAGACCTCTCTGCCTTTGTCCTGTTTTCTTATGAAAGGGGCCTTTGAAGTCTGAGGGCCACATCAAACTGCAGCAAGTAACTCACAAGATTATTCAGAAACTTATCTGTGCAATAGGTTCTTTTAAGCTCCTGTTGGTTTAATGCCAACTCAAAATCAGCTGCTAAACTGAAATGAAGTTGCTAATTACTCCCTTAGTAAAATCACTTTGTGTACTTTTCAATTATTAATATTTGTTTGACTCTGCAGAGATTAAATTTGTGGGGGAGAAGGTTCAAGGTGGTTAGTACTGAATGTCTGCCACAACAGCTCTAAGATGTACTCATGGCTGGAGGATGTTTTCTGTGGGTTTTTGTTTTATTGGGTCTTTTTAGGAGGAGGTAAAGATTCTTTGTTCCAGATCATAAACAGTCTGTGGAGTGGGGTTTTCTGTTTTCAGTATCATCATGTGGTGGATGTCCTGCAGTGACTCATGCTACAGTCCCCAAATTTGTCTTGCTTCATATCTCCTGTTGATTACCTTTAGGGATGTTTGCATTAAGTTCAGCATCATGCTGAATTAGCATATTGCTGATTTTGCTGATTTCTGTTTGTGTGCTGGCAGATTTGAGCATTCATTTCCAGGAATTTGCATAGGATGTTAAACAATCTGATTGCTTTAGTGGCGCCCATCAGAGTGAGGAAATTGCCCAGCTGAGGTGAACAGGAACATCACAACTCAGACCTGCTACAGCAGCCTGACTGTGAATCTGAATTTTTTCTTTTAAGCACAAAATACAGAGAAGATATTTCCAACTGGTGATAAAAACAGTTGCCAGGGAAAGTAAATTTTAAGTACCTTTCTGAGGTTATGGAAAACATTTACCTTTTGGTTTTGCTTTGGAGTAACATTTCCTCATTTTTTTTTTTTTTTTTTTTAGTAAATACTGGCTTATAAAACCTTCCAGATAAGTTTTCAAAATGCAAATGATCCGTCTTAGATTTTTTTTTTAAGTTGGAAATTGGACGCTTAAATTCTACTTCTCTTTGTTGACATGTGGAGGATTTGGGATCATCCTTTTTCAAATTTTCTTTTTCCCAATATGTTCCTTTGGCTTCTGCATCCTTTTAGATAAGGAAGACTTTTAGAATTATTTAAAAAAAACCTTAATTTACTTATACATATGAATTAAAATTATCTGATCAAAATATTTGGGTTGGGAGCAGAAGCCTTCTGTCCTCTCCTGTTGTGAGGACAGAGACCCCTGCCAGAGAGAGCTGGCTGGGAGTGGGGACCGTGCAGTCTGTGCAGCACCAATTTAAAGATGTTACTTTAAAATATCATGTGATGCTGAACTTTTTGTTTTCACTGTTCCTTCGTAGTGATTAAACTAATTTGAAGTCAAGTTAAAGCAAGTCATTAATTAAAGTAAGGAATTTTTGAAGCCCAGATTTTTTTTCTCAAACTTGAAGAGCTTGAAGCAAGTGAACTCCATAGGTGCCTAAGAGCAAACTTGTATTTCTGGTGAATGATGTAGCCAGTTTTAAACCTCTCTCACTGTTCCTTTAAGGATAGCCCAGAACTAAATAAAATAAAATAGAAGACCTTAAGCTTCAGACCAAAGCTTTGACTTTGAATGAATTGCTCAGGATGAAAAGAGAAGAGGTGGGTGTGTTCTGTTTCATGAAATTTAAAAAACAAACAAAGACAAAGTAGTGTCTGCAGCCAGGAGAGCTTCTTTCCTGGAGCCAGACATTCATAAACATTCTGGAGGTCTTCAGTTGTCCCAAAATAATTTCATTTTTAGCCCTGTTTGTGGAGTCCTTCAGAGTTGAAGGTTTTTCTGGAGACCAGAGCTACAGAGCTGCCATCCGTGACCCTTTGTGCAGCCTTCTGTGTCAGAGCACAAGGGCCAAGGATTTGCTACTTTCTGTAAAACTCAACAGGAACAGGAATCTGATAGTACAAGTCCTTTTTAAGGTGTGAGGATCCCATTTCTCTTGTAACCAGAAAAATAGATAGTTAAATAGCATTATGCCTAATTGTATCCTTCTTTCTCTTACCTCCTACTGACACTATAGGAAAAGGCTTGACAGTGACATCTCAAACTCAACTTCCTCCTCAGGGACTTGGTTACCAGCAGAAGTGTAGGTACTTGTTTGAAATCTTGAGAAACTGAAAGGGCCAAGCTTTAGGCTTAAAGAAAAATGAAAAAGTTGTTCTTATATGATATGTACCTACAGGAAGCCATCAGATGTCTTTCTCAATTTTATGATAAATAATAAATGCTGGGGTTTGGCATTAGATCTTAAATGGTGTTTAAATTAAACACTCGTAGTTGAGTAAAATGGTCTTAGACAGGCTTTACGCTATTTTGGTGCTCTAGAGCTAATCACTTACAAATTGCTGAGCTGAGGGGCACAAGTTAATGGTATTCCAGCATCTTAAAATATCCCTTACTAAGTCATACTGAAAAAATGTGTGTTCTGTGTTCAGATGCTCTGAATCTCACAAATGTTTCATTTCTGTGAAACAAATAGAATCAAGACAGAAGCTGAGTTGATGTTTTGTGTCAGTTACTTTCAGTTATTCTGAACACTGCTGTGTATTTTTGAGTAGCACAGAGATCTTTACAGTGTTTCCAAAATTGCTTTGGAGTAAAAAGCTGCAACGATTTTTCTGCCATAGTATTTTTCTGATGTAGGGTTTTTAAAATATTTTTTAATGGAAGTATGGGCATCACAAGTTTACTTGCAAAAAATTTCACTAGACGTCAAAATGTTTGCTTCTTAACCCAGTTTCACTTTGTGCTAAGTTTTCAGATATGTTAAAGTAACAATGTCTTCTATTGCAGAGTTTTGCAACTTTTCAAGGATTCAAAGATATTTTGCAGGGATTCTCAACTTACCATTACACTGTTTATGAAGGAAATCTTTTGTTTCATAATAGGATATTTTTTTCAAATATGTTTCCAAATTGTTTTATTGTACCCTTATTTTTTTGTTTTTGGTAAAATGTGTTTTGGGTAGTTATGTTGTGGCCTTCTTCCTGCATGTAGGTAAGAATATTAACAAGCCTTTTGGTCATTTTATTGGACATTATTTAATTTTAGTTTGCTTTTTCAAAGTAATTAAATGGAAGATGGGTAATTTACTTTATTGACCAAAAATTTGTCCTTTCACATCTATTGATAAATCTGATATAAATACTGGCAGTGACTTTTCACAGACATATCTCTTGATAGACACATATTGGTATCAATTTTGTACACTTTAAAGTGTAGCCTTGACTACTACCAATCTTTGTCCAAACAAAACCTTGAAGGGCTACCTCTGATTTACCAGCTTTTGATGTTCATATTTGTGATTTTTTTGAGGTTCTGGTGCCAGGTGCCATTTCCATAGAATATTTAGTCATTAGGCCTTGGGACTGTTTCAGTTTGCCAGGTTTCTGTGTAATCTCTCCAAAATCAGCAGCAATGTTGCCCAGGATGGCTGGAAGCAGCAGTGGAACTGGAATTATCCAGGCTCGCAGCTTTTCCAGCACTGGGTATAGACAAAGGCAGGAAACCAAGGTGCAGCAAATGTCACGTCCCAGTTGCAGACCTGAGGCAGGGTTATGTGAGGGCTGTGCTGGATACTCTGCTAGTGTGGGCTGGAGGGGATGGGGCAGAAACGAAAGTGGCTCTTCCTATCTTCCCACCCCCCTATTTCTCATATGCAAACATGAACAGCACATCTTCTAGGGTTCTCTATTTTTGTCCTTTGTTTCTTCTGTTCCCACCTCTGGCAGCAAGGCTGTGTTGAGGTTTTCATGTTCTTCCTTGAGGTGGCAAAAACTTGATTTTTTTTTTTTCAATTTCTTTTTAAATATGTATCTAAAGTAATACTTTGAGCAGGTGGATTCATGTAGCACCTGTGACCAAAAGCTATGTAATGAAGTCCAGACCTGCTTTTACTTTGAATATTCCCTTCCAAAAAAAAAAGTTATTTTTCTAATGTGGTTTCTGGAGGTTCTTCAAAGAAAACCCTGCTGTGGTTGTAACTATTCTCTCCATTGGTACCTGCCTCATTCCCACATCACTCTGTCATTGCAGGTGCCCAGGAGGAGCCCTTTGTCCTTCAGAACTTGTAGGTCAGTCATTTTTACTAGCTCAAGACATCTTCCATCAAGGAAAGGGAAAACAGATGTTTTTATTTATCATCTGACTATTGTGTAATCTCTGTGGAAGTGCAGAAAGTGCTGGGGTGCATGGGTGTCCTCAGCACCACCACCTGCACTCTCCCACCTCTGCAGGCATCTCCAGTGGTTCCAGGGCCACTAGAGAAGCACAGGTGGGCCACCTCTAAGCAGTGTAACACTAATAACCTTGCACATAAAGACCAATCAGTTTCTTCCTCCCTACCCCCAGCAAATGATGGGAATTAACAGACCTTACAATAGTATTGATTAGAGAATTCATTAGAGAGCATAAATTGGATGTGACCAATATTGTAGCCCGCAAATTCAAATAAATCCTAGTTCTTTATGCATCCTCTACCACAACATTAGAGTTACAGAGCCTGGTGTCTGGGTTATATGTGATAGTGTAAATGCCACTTAAATGTTGTGCCTTCAGAGTTGGCAATTATCCTGATCAGAGTAGTTATAGGTACTTGTGGGGGTAGTTCTTGTGTCAGTCCTCCCCACCATGTGCATACAGTTTTTCTTTTCTGTTGCTTTAACAATGCCATGTCATAGTAGGCATTACAGGTTTAAATTTCTTCCTTGGCACTTAGAGTGTATGTCCTAAAAGAAACTGATTTATTTGTAGAGATTTTTTTTTTTTGCGTATAGGTTATTGTGCGTTTTGAGCAGTTGCTGCAAAGTACCTAATTTCCAAAAATCACTCCCTGAAACTCACTTTGTTCTCCCTTGTGCCTTAAATGATGGAGATACATATATGCTTAACTTAGAATTTTCACTGGGTTTGGTATTTAGATCATGAGACTGAGTGAGTAATAAGTTCTTTTAGGTAGAAATGACATACATATATGGCTCAGAGGAGCTTCAGGGTCACATAGTTCATGACTACTCTTTTGTAAAACTGGATATTCTTATACCTCGTCCATTCCTGGCATATCTATCTAAGTATCTCTATATATTTTAACCTCTTAAAAACTGGTACTTAACTTTTCTGGTTAACTTTTATTCCCTAATGCATGACAATCTTCTTTGCTGAGATGTAAATCCATTAGTACAAATTTTGCTTTGATAAATTTGGAAAAGAAATGTTCCCTCTCATCTCTTCTTTGCAATAACTAGTCCTCATACTCCTAAGCCTCTTTTCTTGAAGCACAATACATGAAATAGCATGAACCAAATTAGGAGTAGGACAGCTACTGCCCCAATACAGACCAGTGAATTACCACTTAAAGCAGTGTCATTGCATAAAAGGGTGTGAGGGTGACCGACTGCAAACTGACATCAAGTCTGTTGTAAAAAAAAGTTAACGTTGTTTTGAGATGTACAGGAATATCCTATTCACATGTTCAGTTGCCCTGTTTTAAGAACAAGATTTTGTAGCCAAGCTGTGCTGAACTATTCTTGCTGAACTTTGCACCAGTGCTCCAACTTAGGACTTGAACAGGGAATGTTTGTCTCATGCAATGTCTATTGGGTTTGTAAATATTATGGTTGTTGTCCATCACCTAATTCTGTAAAGAACACACTAGGTGTCCTGGAATTTGAAATAACTTCTCTTGGGTCCAGTTTAGCACCTTATCCCAGTCTGATGTTGACACATTAGAAACATGTGTGGTCTTCCTACTTTCATGTCATGGCATTTAATCTCCTTACCTATATTGCATTTCCACAGTCTGTCTTTAAATAAAATAACAAGGCTTTTTCTCCAGTTGCATAACTTCAGTTCATCTATAGCACACTTGCTGCCTTTCTTGTGTCAAACCAGTTTATTTGCCGAGGCAGGGAAAAAAGTGACTTTTCAAACCAAAATGATCCTCCCTTCCAAAAAGCTAGCTTGTGGTGGTGAGTCAGCAATATTTAATAGCCTTCTAGAAGCTAAAGCTGGGGAGAATAGTCTAAACATTTTTCTAACCCTTTTTCTGGTTTCTTTCTCATGTCATCACACCTCAAAAGGGGATTTTTATTTTTAATTTTTTTTTCAGTCAGTGAGACCTTTCCAGCCCTTTGAGCTGAACATAATTGCTAATGGCTTAGAGCATGCTCTAGAACAGACAAGAACTTTAATTATGCAAATTCTTCCAGGCTTTGCCATCTTTAACACTTATACTCTCAGTGGTTGTTTTCCCAGTCCTATGCTTCTCTGAAGCATCTGCCAGCTCTTTAACTGAACATCATAACCATCTTTTCATTATCTGTTTATTTACTTTCATCATGCCTGCTTTGTCCTTTCTGTTTCTTCTAGTAGGACCGTAGAATTTCTTCTATATTTTGTCTTTAGTTACTTTTTTACCTAAACTTCCCTGACTCTTTTTTTATGCTACTTGTGTGAATTTTATTCACTTCTATTTTTGTAAATTGGTTTCTCAAACTTCCTGTTTAATCATGCTATACTTTGGTTTAGGCTATTCAATTTTTCATCACATTTTTTTGATAGAATACAAAATTAAACTAACCATAGTACTTTATTGGTTTGATTAAACATCTGTCAAATTCTGTAGTACCCTTGAAAAGAATGAATAAAGCTTTGAGGCCACTTGCAGCATACTGCTGGGTGGGCTCTATACAAAGAGAGCACATCTAAAGCTTCTTCCTTGTATTGTCCAAAACTCTTATCTTTATTAATAAAATTTTTGAGTGGGAAGGTGAGGTGTCTTAACATGTCTTATTTGACGTAGTTCCATTTTGTAAAAAAATCAGTTGTAATGTTAAATCTTACAGGACCCTTGTGGTACTCTGTACTTTGTTTAACATCCTTGCTGACTGTTTGTTACTGGAGGTGGAGTAACATTTTGGTGAGGGTCCTCTGTGGTTTGGTTTCCAGCAGATGATGATTTTAACTGGGACAAAACAGAATGTGTGAGGATGTTTATTGAAATAGGGAGTGTGTGTAAACTAACAGGCTGTCTCGAGACATCTGTATGGTGGAATGAGGTGCTGTGCTGGGCTTTAATGGCTGTTTGTTTTGTAGCTGTAGCTGAGAATCCTTTAAGAGTCAGTGGTTTATCTATATTCTGCAGTTGCATTTCCTGCATTTACTCCAGTAAAGGTGTGAAGGTAAATTTCTATGTGTTTCTCTCAGCAGAAGCAAAGTATTCAAAAATTTAAAAAAACCCAACTTAACGATGCATGAAGGTGAAAGTAGAGTTGTTGCATGCAGAACAATTAAAAACTTCATTAATTTTAGTATTGCTCAGAAAGAACTGAGTTAATGGTGAAAGCATACTGAAAAGAGCTGAACAAGACTTATTTCTTATGTTTAGAACTACAAGAGGTGGGTTCTTGGCATAAAGGTGAACTAGCTGATATTAGATTAGGGTCTCTTCCCTAGTTAAACATAAGGATAAAATTAGCATTTAATGCTCAAACACTCATTGTGCACTGTGTTGTTGTCTTTCTATTCCTTAATCAAATGTCTTTTCTGACTGAGAGAGAGCCTTAAATTCATACAGGTTATAAATATTTGATCAAGTACTTTATCATCTCTCTAGCCATGGGGAATCAGCAAGTCTGGCAGAAATCATACAAGCTGTACATGCAGTTTTATTTTGAAGTGTGACAGGTGTTATGATGGGAAAGGGAGAGAAAATGTTCTTTGAGCATTTGTGATAAGTGCAGTACAGGTTCACATGTTAATCTTCAAGATAAGGTCTGAGAGGAGACTTCTTATCCAAAAGGGAAAGAGAAGTTTGGAAGCAGAGAATCATGATGGACAGAGTCTCTTTTTTCTTTTCCCTTCAAAGTGTACCTATAAGTGAAAAAGTGGTGTTTTGCTGCTTTCAAAAGTTTGCCAACCAATATACCATCATTCACTCAGATTCACATTTTCACTGTTGTTAATGTATGGCATATTTAGAATATGATTTCTTTCCTAACCAGTACTGTCAAAATTCAGTATAGAGTCCTAGACTTGTGCATAATTTAGAGCTTGCTAGGCTACTGTAGAATATTTTTGTAGTGAAAGTGCAACTTACACTGGGAAAAAAAAAAGTGCTGTAAAACTAGTATGAATAATTTCAGATTAGTGTTAGTCTCTGTTTTGATATGTGCTTGGTGTTTTTGCTGGTATCAGTCACAAAAGCCTAAAACAATTCATTCTCAGAGAAAGATGATTGGGAGAATAGTGTCTAGATCCCAGAAAAACAAAGTATGTGTATTTATGTAATAGTCACATGATGCAGCTTATAATAAATGACAGGATAGTAGGAATGTGAGGGGGAGGAAAAAAGCATGGAAACTGTGTCTCATGGTGTAAAATAAAAGTGATTTTCCCATTATTTCTTTTCCCTGGATAATTGCAGATATTGAAAATTCTTATTCAGCTGAGGGCAGTGTTTTAAAGAGGAAAAATTTTTGTCAAAATAAATTCCACTTTATAACAGCAGAGGTCAGAATATGTCAAGAGATACAAGATGAGTTTTGCAGTGACACTCAGATTGTGTATGAATTCCCTCTTGCCATCAATGCAGGCTCTCAGACTGAGGCACCAGGCTTGGAGAATACTGTCCAGCATATGATGAGGTTTTAGTAGCATATTCATGGATGCATGCCTTAGTTAAAAAGGCATTGTATAGATTTATCACTTTGGACTTACCACAAGTTAGACTTGACCTGTGTTCAGGTTCTTCTGGATGCACATCTCCATATCTTGTATAGTACAAACAAAGAAATCTTTAAGCAACCGAGTCTTTTTAAAAGGTTGGTATATAAACACAGGAGGAAGTGGTGGGTGATGTTTCTCCTTTCTGTAATGATTTTTGATGCAAGCAAACTGTTTATGAAAAGATGTGTTGCTCTCCCTGTGTTTTTTACCATTTAATTATAGAGAAGGCTAGAACACCTCTGCTCCAAATATGAAAGTACTGGTATCCTCCCTCCCCACCCTGCAGGAGCGCTGACATACCTGGTGCATGTCACCATCACACTGAGGATGCTGGGTGAGATGGACAACTAGTTTAACTCAGTGGGATAATTCCTTTGTTAGTCTGTAAGTGTTGTGCAAGTCACGTTCGAATGCTTCAAGATGAAATTATATCCAGCTTCTTGTTCTAACAAATTATCTAAGAGTACGTATGCCCAATAAAACACGTGATTCCCAAAACCAGAATTAAATCTTGCATCGGAAATAGCATTAGTGCTACCAAGTATCATTCCTTTCTCTCTGGAATTTTGAATTAAAAAATCCCCAGGGACATCATTCTGCTTTGATAAAGCAGTGACCTAATGTTAAAAGCACTTCCCAGTTTTGTTTTTTGTTATGGTAGGAGAAGCATCTACTAGATCAAGCAGCAGAAATTGGCATAACTTCCTGCAACATGTATGGACTAAAATGTTTAAATTGGGGGCAGTCTGTGCTTTGTCTGTTGCTAGGAAAAATTTCAGACATTCTTGGAGTCTGCGTGCCCTGAAAGACAGCTGGTCACAGAAACCATTGTGGCTCAAACCCGAAATGCTTGAGGCATCTTGCCTATGGTAGAAGAAAACCTCAGTCTTCCAGGGCATAGATAATTTTGTCTCTGAAAAACTGTATGGGTTACTGATGGTATTTCTCCATTTAATGCCTTGTTATTTTTAAAGACAAAATAAAGTTAAGCTAAAGACAAAAAATGCCCAAAGTACATGCATCTGTTCATAATCTAAAAAGTAGTTACAAGGTACAAACCCAATCCTACTAAATGAATAAAAGAGAGTAGTCTTTCAAGACTGTTTTTATAGCTCTGGATATATTTTCTAGTGCAATTTGCCTGCTTGTATGTCAGTGCTTTTCTTGTGTGCGTTTTGTGGAACCTTTTTAATCACTGTAGATGTATTATTAGGGGAGATTATGTGAATATATGTGAACCAGCCCACTACTGATTGGAAACTGTTTTTTCTACACAGGACCTAAGGTCAGAGTGTGTCTTTGAGAAAGGAGGTAATTGCCATAAGCAGATAAATTCTTTATACACTGCTGACTTGTTTTCCTCTGAACAACAACAAAAAAAGTCTTTTCATCAGCATGGAATTTTCTAACCATGTAAAAAGTTGGATATGGAGGATTCACATTTTAAATGCTTAATGGGTTGAATATGGAGACTGTGATGTAAATTTTTGCCTCTCCCTTGCAGAATATGGAATTGTTTGCAAAGAGTCATAAACATTTCTGCAAGGATGTCATAATAAATACTAGCAAATTATAATTGTCTTAGGTAATAAGGGGGAGATAGACTGCTTTTGACTAGTAATTAAATCCTACCTCTGGGCAGTGTACGTAGCAACTCTGTGTAGCCACTGTGATAGTCAATCTTGTCTTGCGTTCCTCCACACACCCAAGCAAGGAGGCAAGCACTCTGCCAAACCAGTTTGGCTTCTCAAATAATTAAATAAATAAAGCTGCATTTGCAGAGGAGCAATAAAATGGCTGGAGGAAGTGTCATGCTGGAGGTGGTTGAGTAATACTTGGGTCATATGCACTGCTCACCCTGGATCAGAAGTGGAGTGATGATGAGTGATGATGTTGAAGGGGAAAGGGGAATGGGAAGGGGGAAATGTTAGAAGAATTTGGGAGAGCAGCAATTATCACTCGTGGCTTCCCTTCTGGGCCTCTGTGCCCTTCACCTCAATTCTTTAATTGTAGTGCACCAATTATCCCTGTGTGGAGCCGCCTGTGGCTGGCAGCTGATAGTGCGTCTGCTGTCTGTGGTTTTGCTAACCGTGCATCAGAGATCCCTGGAGAATGAGAGCTGGCTAGTTATGTTTGGCTTAATAAATACTCCATCAGCTTCACCAGAGTGTTCAGATAGGAAGGACACATGGCAGGGCAATGCGGTGCTTGAAAAGGGACCTTTTCAAGTCATGTTAAATTGTTAAACAGGGTGAAGTCCTGATTTTGAGGTCATTAGTAGCCTGATCCCTGATTTCTGCTAGCAATGACATTTGATTTTTGTGTAAAGGCAAATATATCTCAATCAGTGAAGGAGTTTGATTTTTTTTTTTGATTTTTTTTTTTTTTTTTTTTTTTTTTTTTTTGCGGGGGGGTTGGGATATATCTAGGATTATGAATAATGTGTGGTTACTTTTTAGGGTGGCACTGTGCCTGCTGTGAGATGATGGAAGGGTCATGAAGGAGGTGTAGCTACAGCAGGATCCTCTGAAAAGCTGAAAGCTGTGTGTTCAAGCACAAGAATGTGTTCATTTCAGAGTTCTCAAAGTATAAAGACACATCTTGCTACTTGTTCACCAAATATTCCTTTATATTTAAATGCTCTGAAAGGGCAGCATTCATATTTTGGACCTCTTCAAACACCTGATCAGTGACAAGCATTGGTCAGCAAAACTTGCTGAGCCTAAACTTCTTTATTCCTTTGCCCAGACTGATACTCTGCCTCCTCTAGTGGTTCTCCTGTCATCTTTTCAAATGCACGCCATCCTTTTGTGGTTCCCTTGGACTTCAATTTCCTCCCCAGCCATCCTTCCTCCTCTGACTACAATTATTTAATTTCTTTGCCAGAGGCGATTTCTTTCATCTCCTGCCAAGAAGGACGGCACAAAAGGGCGGAGCCGGTGGTCTTGTGTCGTAGGGGATGTCTCCCATTAGATGGTGCTGTGCAGCAGCGGCAGCGGCCTCTGCCGCCCAGCGCTTCGGTCCGGGGGCTCACACCGGGAGTGCAACATCCCTGCGAGCCTTGGGAACGGGAGCGTTGGAAAGTCTTGCTCCCGGTGTAGTAACTTGGTCCATGCAGAGTGCTTTTCAAATAGCCCGATTTAATTATTTGTATGTGTTTAACTTCCTTTCAACTCCACATTTTAAAAGTTACCACAAAACAGCCAGGAAAACTCTGAAATAAATTTTTTCTTGGTATCATTGTTCTATATAGCTTCTCTTACTGCTTACCTACTCTCATATCATGAAATGCAAATGTAGTTTAGAGAGGCCCCAACTACCCAACAAGAGCTTTACAATCTTGCTTTTATTTTTATTCAGGCAGGTCAGATCAGTGGAGTTCTTTTAAGCTAACCCTTCTCCCTGAATTATTCAAATTCCACAGAGCAGCATAATATTTCTCCAGCTGAAGTCAGCATTAATTTCAGTGACTTCCACCTGATTGTTTATTTCTACATAACTGCTGGTAGATAATATTGAAATTTCTAAACTGCATTGTTTTAGCACTTCAGTTAATGCCAACTGCCATAGTTTACTGGGAAGTGATGTCGTGACTATTTTTCCAGGCTCTGTACATGACACTAATTGTCTTTATGGCGTCTTTGACCCCGGTAAATGTTTGGTTCTGCACAATTTCTTTTTTCACTGTCCATCTGTTTCCTTGTTAATGAGCTAAGAGAACCTGGTGAAATGGCTTGGAAATCAGTGTGTGTAGGAGAGAGAAGTATAAAAGTCAGGGGATGTGGGGACAGGAGGGAAGACGAGCAGAGATGGCTGTTGGTTCCCCAAACCCTGTGTGCACACAAATGGGGTGTAGTGTGGGAGAGAGAGGGGGAGTGTTGGTGAATGCTTTGGGCTAAATTGGACTTCATGCACATCTCAGTATGTACGTTGCTCAAAGTACTGCTTCCAAAAACTTTAAAAGATGGACAAATCTCTAGTAACAACAAGAAACTACTTTCATGCATGAATAACCTTGCTAAACATGCGAAAACAGTTGTATCTAAAGCATTTCCCCTTTGTGTGCATTTTCTTTTATCTAATGCCTTTTTTCCTCCTCCTGCTGAATGTCATTTCAAGACCTTGTGATTAGCTCCTTGGTTTGCTCATGGCACCAGTGGTGCTCTCTGGAGAGGCATGGAGAAGTATTTAAAATATATGAAAAATCAAGGTATTGAATATACTCAGGATCAAGGCAGTCAATTTGCAAGAGACCACTGTAATCTAGGGCAGAAGCTCTGCTGTTGGCCATTTCATCTGGTCCTCTGTATCTCTCTGCCACTTATGTAAATAATCCCAACAGGGACCTGCTTGCGAATAGCACCAGAGTTTTTCTTAATCAGCATAAGCAAAGATATTGTTTTCTTTAAGGTCCTTCCTGTAAAAATAGATGCCAATGGATTGAGAGCCTGTATTGAAATTTGCAGCATAGACTTCAACGTGGAATTATAATAGTACAAAATTGAATTTAGGAAATATAAACATTCAAGGGGTTTTTATAGTTTGCATTTATCTTTTGTTTGAAATGAACAATATAAAAATATTTAGAGATTCAATTACACTGAAATGGAGACATTATTTAAAATACTAAATATAAAATAAAAGATTAAAATTTTAGACAAATGTTATTTTATTATATCTACAGCAAAAAAGTCTAAGCTGGTATTTGTTTTAGTCCTTTTTTTATGTTTGCCCTAGACAAATATGATTTCTTTTATCATAACATTTTATCTGTTAATATTGCAAGTAATGCCTCTATTTGCCTTGAAGCTTTTAAAAACAATTTTATTTTTTCTCTTGTTCCCCTGAAAGCAAACTGCTGCACTTGTCATAGGCTTTTTTTTCCCCTCCTTTTTCTTCAGCAAAAGAAATTATACAGACAAATTTTGCATAGAGTTTTTTGGGGTAGAGATTTTTATTATTGTTGTCTGAACTTGAAGTTCTTCGTGAGGGCAAGTGACTGCCTATCCCATCAGCCACGTACTGCCTGGCTGCCAGGGCGCTGCACCACTGGATCTTTGGGCATGCTGAGCCTCTCAAGAATCTGCACAAAAGTCTAAAAGATGTCCTTTTCTTACCTCCAGCATGCTGTGGCTCCAGCTGTTCTCTATGAACTGTTTCAGTTGATATGCTTATTTTTGGGGTGGGGGAGAAGTGGTGGGATGTGTGTGAGGCAGTTACAGGGAGATGGGGTTGGGTTTTTTTAGTATATGTTTAGTACTATATGGAAGCAGAAATAGCCTGGATGATTGCAGGACACTTTATAAATGCAGACCCTTCACATGGGCATGAGGAAGAGAGCGGGAATCGAGGCTCTGGTGCAATTTCAGGACAGCAGGAAGATCACAGCTTTCTCCTGTGACTGGACTGCTCAGCCAGCCATACAAAGCTTTCTGTGTCTTAAGTCTTCTCCCAAGTCCTCTTTCCTAAGATGCATTGTTGCTGATACTCTTCTAGTAGTTCTATTTCAGCATCTGGAGGGAGGTATTGAGAACATACTGATATTCTGTCCAGGACAAGCTTTTTATGCCCCAGGTGGATGCTACACAGGATGTAGCCATGCATGTATTCATTTATCCAGCTGCAATATGAATGGATTTGTCTCTTGATTGCTTATGCCCCAACTTGGAAAGGTATTAACAACTTGAGGTCAGGTAACAACCAGCATAGTGCTGAACATGTAGGTGTTTCAGAAAAAAGACTAATAAATGGTGTATGGAGTGACTGACTTTTACAATGGGCAAGTTCAAAATCTGGCTAGCATGAGAGCACATATATTATGAAACATGGTCATTAAAAGATATCTAGGCAGTGAAACTGGAATTTCTCCTTATAATTTCTTCTGTTATCTCAGTTGATGACTTTTCTGGAAACCATTCCTGCATAATTCTTGTTCCCTGGGTATGTTTAACTATTTTTTCCTGTCAAAAAGAAGCACTGAAGTCTAGTACACCATTGTTTTACTGTGAATTAGTTGAAAAAGACAACTTTCAATAAAACAGGTTTTTACATACTTATGGAATTCAATGCTTGCTTTTTGCTTATTTCAGGGGTCAGCAGAATGTTTAGATGTTTGTTTCTTCATGACTACTTTATCCTTTTCTCTGTTTAATAAGAGACCCAATTCAATAAGGGGCCCAATTCCACCATTCTTTTACCAGAAACAACTAAACTAGCATGGAGCTCAACTGGAAAATTTTAAAATACTAATGCTAATATTCTGTTGTCTTGGGAAGGTGAATAAATATCCACTTTTATTTAACTGAAATTAATTGTAAATACATATGAGAAAGTGAATGTGTGGTTAAAGTTGAAATAGGCATGCATCACTTCTGGGGGCAGCTTTAGAGCTTGTGCGCATTTAAATGGTGTTTACAGAATAAATAGTTTCCCAAGAAATCTGATGTATGTACTTAAAAATAAAATATCAATGATTTCTTTTTTTCAGAGTCGTCTAGTCATTCAGATTTCTGTTTCTGTTTCTTCAGCTTTGTGTTTCTGGAACACTTACCTCCATCTAGTTGATGCTGCCCATATCTGCACATACAGTAACACTTTTTTATCACACAATGTATTTTTGGTTTCCTAGTTTGACACCTGTCAGTACAGTCATCAGGATAAACAACAGTAGGCTTATTCATCTTGTTTTCCTTTGTGGGATGATCTTTGTGGGGGAAAAAGCTTGACTGAGTTGATTGATCCCAAATGTTTATCCCGACTCTCTCTGCAGCATTGTTTCACCAAGTCAGGCGTTCCCTGACCTACTGGAAGGAAAACTTTGCTTTCCTCCTTCAGATTGTATTTCTACATGTGGTTTGACAGAAAAGCTGAAAAGAGCAGAGTACAAGCATCTGATGAGCAGAGATCTGTGCTTTTCACACCTACTACACCAGTAATCTTTTCCCTTCTTGCTTGCTCCTTATTCATTGCTTTTCTTTATCTTTGGTAAGAATGTAGCTGTATGTTATTTCAGGAGTCTTGGTATGTTTGTCCAGAAGGCATACCACAATAAGACCCCATCATTATGTTGATGATAGAAAATAACAGTTAAGACTTTTTTTTTTTTTCAATAATCAACCATTTCCTTTTATAAATATCTGTTCTGGTTTGCTATCAAAGGCAGTTTGGGCTGAAGACTGAAAAATTTCTACATTCTCTGAAATGTAATGATGCCTAGGGATTTGGGGTATGGGGTTAAACAGGGGAGTACAGCCTTGCATTGAGCAATAGAGAGTGAATTACTACAATTGAAAAATGTTACTGTTGTGGAGATAAAGAGAAGTGTTCACATGGTCTGGCATAAATGATCAATGGCAAAAATATTCTTTGCCTTCTTACTTTTGCTGTGCAGTTATATTATACAACACATTTATTTGTAGATATTTCTCTTAATCCAGCCACCGCAGTTCTTTTCCTCAGTGGAATCATGTCTGTTATGGATTTTAGCCATGAGGTGTGGGGATTTGAAAATAAGAGGTTTTTTTGTAGAAATCCTGGCCTTGCTCAGTTGTTAGGTTGGGCAATGTCATAATTTCATTACTGGAGAGCTGACTGGGAAAGCCTCTGTGGGTACCAGCTTCTTGAGCACTTGTTGACTGACCCCTCAGGAGTTTCTTGGACTGTGAATTAAACTGTTGATTGGAAGGGAAGATAGCAGCATTTTTCCCACAATGACCTTGCCCGCTTTGGACCTGGCATCCCTGCTGCTACCAGAAATGAAATGTCAGTAGTATTTTCCCATGGATGGAAGCTATGAGTGCCTGCTCTTTCTGCACATTTCCCTGGGGTTCAAAATTCAGGGAGACAGATCCTGCTGGCCTCAAAAATGAGCTGCTCTTTTCTACTGCTTGACCTTGAGACATCTAGGTTGGGCTGTTTGCTGCAATGTCAAAAGTTTTCTGCCCAAATGGCTGATTCTGAGCTTGTGCTCAAGACTCTGTACAGAAACCCTCTAAATATGGCTCCTACCACCTGCCCTTTGGAAGGGATTTGGATAAAGCAAATTACTACAGGAGAAAACTGCGACAATGTTATTGGGGGTTTCTTGGGGTTTTTTTTAAGGAAAAGGAAGGAGATTTAAAAATTTGGGAGGAGAAGACTGGATGGGAAGCCTGTAAATGACAAAGAGCATAAGCCATTTATTTCAAAACATAATGACAGCATTTTCTGGTAGCTACTGCACATGCCATTCAAAGACAAGCTTGTGTACTGCATGGTGTTTAAATGGAACTGCAAATAGCCATGAGAAGGGGAGGTAGGACTTTGGGTAGTGCATCTGAACGCAAAGAGAGAAAAATCCTTACTGCCTATTTTTACTTCTTTTTTTGATGTTGCTCTTCTTTTGTGATGGACATAAAAAAATCTGTCAAGCTGAGGTATAGCATGTTTTGTATATAAAATGCAGAGGACTAAAAATACTACTTGAAAAGGTGTTGTGAATCTACTTCCAGGCCTGGCCACACTGTACAGATGCCAGCACACTGGGAGTTGCCTGCATGCTTGCTTGTTGGCTGGGGTGTAGCCTGTGTATCTCCTTGTGCATCTTGCAGTCACATTCTGGAGCAATACATTGGATGAAGGTAGTTACAGCCAAAGGAGTACTGTAAATGGAGGAATATCATGCTGGGATTATTTAAGACTGAGCCATTTGCCATGTAGTCTGATCCAGATTTTTGGTAATGGGTAGGGAGAAGGAAGGCCGTTGGAAGGGTAGGAATTCAGACATTCATGTGTACATGAGGTGATCCGCTCATGCAGGCATTGTGACAGAAACTGGCAGGCAGAGCCAAAAATCTGTAGTGGGGATGGCACCATGGCGTCACCTTTGCATCACTCTCCCAGTTCCCTGCAGAAGACAGGCAGTCCTCTCCTCAGCATGCAAAATTTGGCTTTTCTTGCTGTACCTGTGCTGGAGATCTGAAATTGATAAATCAGTGTTGATCTGATTAATTGCTATCTGATTGTTTGCCCCATGAGATCCTGGCATAAGCCTGCCTTCAGGCAGCTGCTGCCATGTGCGCTTCAGTATCTTGAATCTTCCTTCCATCCCTAGCCTACATCCCTCTACCAGAGAGCTGTGTGCTTCGAGCTGATGCAAGCAGCATTCCTCTCAAATTGATGCACAGGGACCTTGCATGGTTTTAGATGGTGCAGTCTAAAGGCAGGGTGGCAGAGGAGCTCTGAATGAGGTGGAGAGAGCAGGCTGGATGGCAAGTACCTGTACCAAGGCATGGCTGAGATTACAGGCTGGGTGTGATACAGCACTGCCTCCTTGTCTCTGGGCAGCTAACGCTTTTGTGATGGAGAACTGGTCAGCCAGCATGCCTGGGTATATGGTAGGATTCTTTAACTGGATAGGCAGAGTCTAGCTTGGCTGTTTCCATCACAGCCAAGTTAAATTGAGAAACCTACCAGTCCCTTCACTTGGAGTTTCATGTGGTGGTAAACACCGACTGGCCTGTGGTAGCACTGCCTTTTTACTAAAGCCATTCAAACCTGCGCAAACCATGAAAACAACTTGACCTGAACTCCCTTAGTATTTTTTTTAATTAACACTGAAAAAAATTTTCAACTTTGTATAGATTTTAAAGCAAAGATGTCCTAACTTTTGATCAGCCAGCAGTACAGCAAGCCAAAGAAATGTACTCAATGATCATTTTGGTACTGGGGCATATAATCAGCATATTCTGTGCTATGTGCTTTTTGCTCAGTCCATGATTATTTTGATGTCATGCCATGCTCAGAATGGTTGATCTTCACTTATTTCTTCTTGACTTGTCTCCTCCTACAGGAATCACAGCAAACCTGAAAATAAACTAGCCCTCTGTGGGTAAGCATTTTAAAAATCCCTAAATTCAAATAAAGACTTGATTTGCATAGTGTTTGATGAAAATTGGTTGGACCTGGCAGTTGCAAATTACCAAAGTATCAGGAGATGCTGTCTTTCAAAAACAAAATTAAACTGTTTTATAGCAGCAATTAAATTTGATTTTATGATATAGCCTTTAATTATGTCATTGCTCTCATTCTATCAAAAAGCAGTGATAGAAGTAGAATATATTCAGCTGAGAAGTAGAATATATTCAGCTGAATGGAGGAGAGAAAAGAGACGTAATTTGGAAAGAGATGTTCAAAGATGGATAGAATTCACTCTTGCAAGATATTTTCTTTATTATTTGGTGACTCACATGGCTAAGTGGTTGAAAATTTGTCCAAAATCAATTATGCTTATTACATAAGAGTACCACACCCAGTATAAGCAGTTTTAATGAATAAACGGTGACTCAGAAATCGTAGACATAGTTTGAAGATGTAGCATCTTAAGGTGGGATTCACTTTGTCTTACTTAGGTTCTGAAAAGCCAGGGAACTCTGAGCCAGTCTATGTCTTTGCATTTTTTAATGATATCTAGTTACTGGGTAGGCTATCATAGTTACAGTTGAGATTGAAGCTCTGCACAGGGTATAAGCCAGATGAAAGTCCATGATGAGAAAAGGCCTCAGTCTCTGTACAAAAGCAGATTTTTAATTGGAGCACTTTTGTGACATCAACAAATTCAAGTTGTTGTGCAACTTGGAAAATGTTTTGGTTTCAAGTACCAGTGTAAATTGTTCTTTGAGAATACCTTCTAATTACTTAATTATTAGTTATCATTTGAAAGTCAATATTAATGAAACCTAACTTGGCAGAACCAATGTTTTTATTTTAATATCAACAAACCAGACAGTTTTCAAAATCAGTGGGTCACAAGATTGGTCTGACAGCTCCATCCTGTATAGCAAATCAGTGTTGATTGCTGCAGCAGCTGCACAAATAACTTAGTCAAAATGCTTCTAGTGTAATGTCTTCTAATGTAATTTTAAGAGGTCTGCAAGTCTAATAGAGGTGTTTACAGCCTTCTACTCAAATTGGACTCTTGCTGTTCAAGGAAACAGGATTATGCATTGCAACATGACATTCTTGTGTTCTGGAGGGGCTACTCTGAAGTTTAACTTGTCTTCAGTTCTTCAGTGACACATGCTCCTTGTCTTCCTGGGAATAATTTTTGAGTGGTGTAGGCCTCAGCTGCATACTGCAATTCCAGGACTTTTTTTTTTTTTTTTTTTTTTTTTTTTTTTTTAAATAAAACGAGGAATTTCACTGTGAAGATTGTTTGTGGATATAGAAGACATTGCAGGATTGGGATGGACCCAGCTCTTGTTGAAGGAAACATCTCATCATCTGTTGCATGCATGACTTGCCAGTAAACTCCCTATAAACCCAAACATATTGACTGTGTAGTCCTGTAGATGTCAGTGACAATTCCAAAATAAGAACGACTTTGGGATTCTTAAGAATTGATTGGAGTTTGAAGCATAGCCATAAAGCTAGACCCCAGTCCTACAGCCCTTATTACAGTACAGTTCTAATGTATGGCATGCAAATGTCAAATTTCTAACTTGCCGAATGAAGGGCATAGTTTTTAACTAGGTATTCCTGTTTCTCATATTCCCTATTACCTAGGGAACACAGATATTTATTTTTAAAGTTTCAGTGCTTTTATGTTCCTCAAAATTATTATCACTAAATATACAAGTTTGGAAGGAAAATCCCATACCATATTTGAGATAAGGGCAGTTTTCAGATTCTGTGTTTTTAAGTGATTATTGGCAATTCTAATGTTAAGATACAACTTCTACTTTTCTGTAGGAACAGACTATTATATGAATATTGTATAAAGTGCAGTTCTCCTAGGGGGATCACTATCATCCTTTCTTTCCCTGAATTTTGAATTTTTTCTTATCTTGAGTTGGTGTGCTGTCATTAATTTTCTGTCACTATTTGTTACATTTTTAGAAGAAAACCTTAAACACAAAAGAAGATTTTTGTAATATCTAATTTTGTTCTCAATAGGAAGATTGAACTTAGAACATTTAAATGAAAAGAAAACCTATGTTAAAGCTAATCATTTAAATAGTAAGATTTCTGGTGTTAGTGTGAAGATTGTGTGAAGATTTGGAATTTAGAAAAAAATAATAGGGTGATAGTAACAGATCCTAAAAGAGCTCCATCCTCTCCTTTGCTCTTTTTACCAAGCACAGGTCATTTTTTCCGGTATTCATTTCCTTAATTACTGTGGTAACCAGTAGCTTTGCTCTGGATGCATGCAGGTTCCACATTTTAATTGTGTGCCTGAAGCCCTGCACAGGATTGAGGACAGTCAGGATCCCCAAAGGGTTGTTCATAATTAGCTGGTGGCTGAACATGGTGACCTCTAAGCTCAAATAAATACCATTCCTAGTATTTGATTTCTGTTCCCAACTGGCATAAAACCTCTCTTTTGGATTAATGGTAGAATAATGCGTCCTTTTTTGACTTGCATGTGGGTTATCAATCTGGGTGTTTAGAAGACATCTGCCGAATTTGGTCCCTTCAGGGAATGTAGGCAGAGGCGGGATCTAGCAGTGGCTCCAAGTGAGTATAGGCTTGGCCAAATGCTTTGGTTTTTTGGGTCTTGGGGTCTTTTTTGAAAGCTACTTTGCTGAAAATTTGTTTTGGTTTTGGGTATCTTAAGTCCTTTATAAGACCTTGTTCTTGTTCACTGCTTTTTCACCCTGAATATACAAAGGAATCCTATTAGTATAGTCCTGCTGCTTGCCAAGTAGTGGGAATTGATGTGCACGTGGTAATGCAGACTTGGAGTGGTTCTTTAGTCACACTGCCTTAGGTGAAAGTGGCATGGAGAAAACCCACTATTAAAGTACTTTGTGCTAGATATCATGGGTATACACGCTGTAACATGAAGTAGGAGATAAAAGACTTTCTCTTGCTTTTGCATTTCTGTTTGAAATTTATTTTATGCTTTTCAGTGTGACTCGTATTGCTTTAGAAAATAATAAGTATTCCTGCAGAATTTGGCTAAAGATTGACTTACACTAGAGGAAACTATTTTAAGATGTTTGATCTGACTTCTTTTGAGGCATAAAGAACTGGTTTTTAAATACTTGCTTCTTTTGAAATTAATGTAAGAAAATAATAGTATGAACTAAGTGTTAAATCAGGGTTTGTTGGATTGTTTTGGTTTTTTTAACTACTACCAAGATTCTCTTGCTAGTCCTGATTCTGTGTGTGTGTCCAATTAACTCTCAACTCTTATTCTTATAGGCAGTTACTGGGCAAAGCTTTGGAACTGAAGATTTTCGAGCAGCTCTAGAAAATGGAGTCCTGTTGTGCGAGTGAGTATTGACTTACCTATATAAAAACCCTTCAGGTTAACATCACCTGGCTTCTGCCCTTCCTGGCCCCTGAATTTTTTTTTCAGTACCAAAAGTATTTTGTAGTAAATAATTAATTTTTTTTTTTTTATATTTGTTGTTTGTCATGGGAAGTAAAAGCAGCTTTTGGACATTCTCTTTCCAGATCCATGTATTCTGTGTGTTGTCCCCCACACTTCTTTGTGTGATACTGAGAGAATTGTGCTGTTGTTGATTGATTATATTGGGTTTGAGTATAATGCCCAGGATATCCCAGGGCTTTCTCTTTAGATTGTGCAAGGTGGTGTGGCCATGACTGGGATCAAACCACTCTTACCCCTATACCCACTGTTGTTGTGTGGGTTTGGATTTCTGTGCTCCATCCCCAGCCCTTGAGTGTAGGTTCTATAAATTCAGCAACTACCTATTCCTACCACAGACCTTTACACTCAGCTTGTTTAGGAGCACTTTCTGTAAGAAGCTTCCTTGTGCTTATATACTGTAGGCTTGGCAATGATTGAACTTGCCTGGTTTCGGTGTTAGACTGAGTCAGAGGTGTAAAATGTCCACTCATCAGGTCTCATCCACATATCTGTAATTAGCTTTGTAATTACTGGAACAGGTTTCCAGGACTGGAAGTGGTGCTAATCCCTTCGTATTTTAAGGAACAGGAGTTGAAAATGTCTTTAGAACACCAGTGCAAGAGAAATCTCAGTAGAGAACTATCTGGGACGCTAAAAAAAAAAAATACTACAAATCTCAGATCCACTCTAAAATCGGTTCAGCCAAGCTAACTTTCAGAAAATATTTATGAAATGTCAGTTCTCTGAGCTTCTTTTCCTATATATAATTCTTTCCTTCTGTGAATAATACCATGTTTTCTGTCCTTGCCTTTATTTTTCTTTGGACCCTTTGCACCTCGAGTCTTATCTTGCTAGTTTCTTCTGAAGTTATCTGTAATAGGGGGCATGAATTAATTTTCAATAATATTGTAGAGCTGGATGCTGCATGTTCATTACTTGTGTAATTAAATGTTAATGAGTATGAATGTGGTAATAAAAATGATTTATACTTTTAATAAGAAGGTATTTCTTCAGGTGTATGTTTAGTGGAATGTGTATATTGTATTCAGATATAACTCTTAAATAATGTGTTTAGGAATTGGCCATTGACTGACACATCCTAATCCTCTGATATCTTCATTGTTGACACTTATTTGGCAAGAGAATGTGAGGCTCCATCTGCCAAATGCAAATCAGTTAAATTTATCTGTAATTAATAATAATAATCCAAGAAATACATCCTATAATTTCTTCAGCTGAGCAGCTTGCCTTAGGAGGCATGCAACTTTCTTGAAAGCAAAACATGCCTCATTATGGTGTACCAAAATAGCTGTTCCCCTGTGCTGTAATTTTAAATTTGACATACTTGAAGTCCAAGGAGGAGTGATTTTTCATAGAAATTCTGTGGAAACAGGAAAGAGCAGATGGCAAAAATTTTCAGATGTCCAATTTTCACCAAAGACAACACAGTTCAAGATCTCAAATAGTTGAGACAAGCTAGAAATTGTGTTGCCCATTTCCTTGGTTCACCTGTGGCATGGCTAATTTAGGTGGATGTATTATCTCTGGAGATTGTGTATCTGACTTAAAGTATAGCAGATAAGACCTCTACTTGCACCACATATTCCTATAGCATCCAGTCAGTTTGTTTGTCCTATTCAAAGACCAAGTGCACATGTTGGCTGAGTGATCAGTAGTTGACAAAATAAAGCCTTTTACATATTGCCAATTCTCATGTGCATACACTAGAGAAAGAAATTCACTGAAGTTTTTTCTGGTCACATGCTGCTTCATGTTCTTCAGTAAAATAAATCAAATAAAAATTACGCATTTGGAAGATTTAGAAATAAAAAAAAGGGGAGGAATGCAAATTTTTTTTTTTATTCCACCTCAACAGGTCACTTTTTTGGGTGGGAAAAGTAATCAGATGTGTCTTGTTTGCTAAATAACTTAATGTAATTAAAAATCTCAGGACCTGCAGCTCTTTTTTATTTTTCCTGCTGTTACTTAGAAATGTATCCTTCATCCCAGTGTATAGGGGTAAACTGTTCTTGGTGTTTATTTCCCAAATATATTTTCTGCTTGAGCAAAAGATGCTTTTTCCTTACACAGAGTTTTAGACTCCAGGTCTTGTCTCTGAACTGGTGTGGGTAGATCACAAAGCTGTGCTGATGCTTTTTGTGGGGTGAAGGGTCTGGTCAGACAAGCAGCAACAAGAAGAGAGAGCAAGTACAAAAATCCTCAGAGCTATATATGAAGGCAGATGAAGTCTGCAGGGTGTCCTGAGGTCCCTGTTCTCTGCTGACCTTGTGGTATAGGGTGTAATTTGGTGGACCACAATATTTCCCTACCTCCATGATTGAAAACCTGGGTATAAACTTGCAAGGAATCCTGTGCCTCATCCTCACTGCAGGATAAGGTGTGCATTTGGGCTTTTGTATTCAGTAGTGATGTGTTAGTCTGTCCTGTCTTAGCTTAATTATGAATTTTATGTGAAGAGTGATATCAGGTACAGTTTCTTCTGACTGAAATGGAAAATGACTTGTGCATGTAAATTATATGTGCCAAAAAAGATTGCTGAGCACAGCATTCTGGGCTTGGTAGCATTATGAAAACTGAGTTTATTTCTCACCCTTACAGGAATATTAGTGCTTTCACACTGAACTCTGAAAATCAATATTCTGGTACATTTTTGACATCTGCTCAGAACCTTTATGTGAAGAAAATCTTTAAATAGGAAATTTGAGTCCAATTAACATCACTACCCATGTAGTAGAAACACTGATCCTTTTCTGCCCACACATCCTCAGGCATTTTCTTTTTTTTCCTCACTTTGCTGTTCCCAGAAATCTTTGTGTGTGACTTGTCTCATTTTTGCTTCTACAATCTGTTCTTGCTTGTCACTTCTTGGCAGTGTTAATAGGTTCAGCTCAAATTTGTTCAAATCATGTTAAGTTAGGACCATATGCAAAGTATTTCTTAATAAGCATTGATGCTCATGCTTAAGTACAGTAAATTATGTAACAGAAAATCATATGACTTTTTTTTCAGTTTGATTAACAAGATCAAACCTGGCATTGTTAAGAAGATCAATCGTCTGCCAACTCCAATAGCTGGCTTGGTAAGTAATGGCATTGAATCTAATATCTGGGGTATGAATCAAGTGATCTTTTTTTAAGGAGTTTTCAAAATTTTAGCTCCATTTTTATTTTTTGTTCAAAACCATACCATTTCTATGTTGCCTTAGACCACAAAGGATACTTAATCTGTCATTTGGATCTGTAACTTTAGTCATCCTGTTACTGCATGAAGCTGCATCATCCCCAGATATATCAAGCACTGGCTCCTGTGCACAAACCTCTGTAGCATTGCTTGTTTCTATTTAAAGGCCACCATCTTATCTTACATTCAGAAGCCACTTCCAATATCCCTTTCTTAGGGAATGGGCAGAATAGGAAATGTTCTGTATAGCTAAAGTATTTTTAGAACCTGTTTCACTCCACCCACAGCAAAGCTTTAGTTGCATTAAAATAACTCCAGTGATGCAAAGATCACTCTTCAGGTTTCAGCTGAGGGATTTGCCAATGTTTTGGCTGTAAATCACATTGCTGGGGGTAGAGGTGGGAGATGTACGTAATAATTTTCACAGGAAATGTAAAAGAGTTCTGTATGCTGTTTGGAAAATTTGCTGCCCAAAGACTAGGATAAGTTTTGTAGTCATTAGCATCAGAAACTCTTTTGTGGGTAAATGAATTCAAAGAATTCCTTCTTCATCATTTTTTTCGCTCGGACAACCTTGTTGGCTATTCATGCCACTTAGGGTGTCGAGGCTACTTAGTCCTGTCACAAAAACTATTGGTCTCATATTACAAGATCCAAGGTGAACAGGGACATATGCATGATTCCTGTGATAAATGGAAGATCCCACCTTGTGATAAACATGCAGGCTCAACATTAGGAAAAATTATCTGGTTTCTTAGAAGGAGAATGCAAAACTTCTCTAGATACTTTCATTTATATGTTTTAATGGGATGAGTGAACAAAACATTGGCTTTTGCTGGTCGACCATGTAGCTCATTAGAGTATAAGTGTATTTAACTTGGCTGGAGGTCATAAGATTAGGTTAAATTGCCCTAAGTTGCTGCACAAGCTGAGAATGTGCATTTCCACATCAAACAAATGTAGAAAGTATTACTTGCTTTTGTCCCAGACAAGCTCAGGTATTTAGGCTTGTGAATAAGACTGCTGCACATTCTTTTCCTGTGAGGCATACAAAAAAAAGAATTCGAATGAAACCAAAATAATTCTGGGGAGGACAGCACAGTTATTTGACGTGGCATCTGAAGTAGCCCTTAGATTCAAAACAGAAAACCATAAGCTAGGTTTCATTTTTGTGGTGATTTAAGTGTTGTCTTGAATCATAACTGCAAGCACTCTTGTTTTCATATGCATTTTTTATGTCTAGATGTGAAAATGCAGAGTATTCATTTGGTGTGTAGTTTATATCTCACTTGTAGTGTATTATTGTTTCTTCAAGTTGTTTCTAGTTCCTACAAGTCTTCAAAAGTAAAGGAAAGAGGTGGAAAGGTGAATGATTCTTGTAGATTGGGATCACCCAGTGTTATTGTTGTTAAAATACAACTTAGACAGTAATTGACAGAGCTGTTTTGTGTTAACCTGTGGAAAAGGTTTTACACAAACACTTCAGACGACAATTTTGAAGGCCATTATTGGGAGAGGTTCAGAAGATGGTCCTTATAGTGACAATAGTGGAAGACTGGTTTTCCCAGACTTGAGAGGAACCTTCTCAGTTACACCAGCTTGGAAGGGCCCAGGTTTCATCCCAGCATGTAAAACTCAGATTAAAAATTTTGGGGATTTGTGTTTATAAGAAAGCAGACATAGATACCTGGCAGGCTCAGGATACTGTGGTTGAAAGACAGGATTTAGAGACAGAAAAAGCTTACTAGGGAATTAGGTGGTAGGCTTGCTTGACATGTTCTGGATATATTTTCATTGCTTGTAGGTTGTTTCACCCACAAATTTGCTTCTAGTATTTTCTGTGGCTTGATAAATATTATATATACACTTCTGTGGCTCCCACTTCTTCTGTCTTTAGTGCCTTCGAGTCTCACACTAATTGCTCCCCAGCAAGCCTTTATGAGATCTAGAAATTACTGTTAAAAGGGGAGAATTTATGTGTCTCATTTTTCTGTTTTTTTTTCTCTCTCTTTATTTTTTTAAAACAGATGGAAATTTTAATATTGAGAGAAGGCAGGGTTTTTTCTAAAACATAACAAGATCTGATCATGTTCTTTCTACAGCTTCTTCATGCTCCTCTAGACTCATTCCTGTAGTCCATTTCCAAAACATTTTATGCATTCATTGTGCAATTAGCATCCATTTCTCTCCTGAGTCTTGTGATTCAAAGGAAACAACCCCCCCATGGTTTTGAGAGTTTTGTGGCAGTCTGATTATCAGAAGGAAACAAACAGTTTGAAAGACATCTTGTTTCTCTTCCCCCCTTTCCCTCCCCTTTGTTTTTCTTCCCCTCCAGGAATTTCTCGAGTTTTGGTTTTGTTCCCTAGGGAGTTAATATATTTTATTTCCGTATAAGTACGCTGCTTAAGCATTGTGTTCACTTCAACTATTTGACAGGCTTTTTCAGCAGTACAGAAACACAGTGTTGAATAGATGCCTTTGGTTGAATCTCCAGAAGGGTTTTGTTATCTGGCTTCTTTGAGTTCATGGCTGTTTTGAAAACAAATTGTTTGAGTAAAATAGTAAGTGAAGGCCTATAGGAATAATGAAACATTCTGTTCTATATGGAATATTGTGTGCTAGATTTTTTTTTGTATTGAGTTAGGGTGAGGTGTTGCTTTTAATGAAGTCCATGCATTATTGATTTATGTCTTGTTTACTTTTATGACACCTTACTTATCATGAGATCTAATAGGGACTTTATATTGGCAGGAACATTTTACACAACTCAGATTAAGGCTTAGCTTTTACCTTTAGTTTGATTATACTGCTGCCTAGTGACTTTTTTGTTGTGGATTGCAGTGATTCAGGTCTAGTTATGATGAGAAGGAAAAATAAATACATGTGTTTCAAGGATTAAATACTGAAATGAGACTCAGCATTCAGTTAAAGAAAAATGCTTAATTGGTACCAGGAAAGTTAAAAAAAAACCAAACTGATTAAACTTCTGCCTAGTTTGGTATGGCATGGGAAATCTGGGCTGCAGCTTGTGTGGGAGAGTTTCTAAGAACTCTTTGGGAAGAAGAGTTGGATCTAGCCATAACTTGGTATCCATCTGGCAACTTTTTGCTCCAGCCTCACTGCTCCGGTTCTCTCCTGAGGCATGTGGGTGAGATGCAGCCATTGTCTTAGCTGCATTTGCCTGTTCATTTTTGTTCCAGTTTGGAAAATGGAACTGCTGGGTGTAAGGCAAGTAGCAGAGTGGTTGCAAGGAAGCTGTGGTCAGGACAGGTGACTGAAGAAATGTCCATGCAGCTCTTACGGTGGTTTCCTGGACAGTGAGGTGTGCCAGCTGCAGGGTGCTAAGTTCTAACTCCAGCAGTAGCTGCAGAAAGTTGCCACGTGCAGCAGATTGAGTTTTAACAGCACAAGGTAGATTTTGGAGACAGAGATGTTCCCATAGGTTTCCTGAAGGGAGTTAACTGGAGGGTTAGCTGTTGGGTTTTTTGCTTTAATTTTGACTACTTTTTAAAAATGCTATTTAGAACCTTTGCACGAAAAGAGTTTCTGGAAAATTAGAATTTAACTTCTGATTATAGTTCAAACTGTCTAAAATACACAGTTTGTATAAAGAGCTGTGTACATATTTTTTCCCAGTACAGCAGAGAGGCAAGCAAACCAGTACAGAGTAGCTGTTCCTGAAGCCCTTGGGCATTTCTGGAGGATATGGAAAGGGTAACAGAAAGGTCAGAGGATTGTGGAAGCTGAGATTTCATTATGAATGGTAGAAAAAGTACAGATTGCACTTTCTTACTTCAAATCCACTTTTTCCAATCCATACTTGTGTGAAACAGAGATGGTGTTTAAAGAAAATTACTCAAATGGTTAAATCTTGCTGGGCTCAGATCCTGCCAAATGATTTTGATTAGAGTTCTTGGGCAGTAGGCCTGGTGAAAAGAAAATGAATATTTAACAAAAGCAAACCCAAAGGAAAACTTTTTTCTCAAAAAATACAGAGTTTTCAGCTTGAATCCTAGCATGTGAGGATGGTTTGAATATAATCACATGAGGGGGAGGACTTTGTGGTTTGACAACATATTTTCCAACAAGGCTTTGCTGAGCAGTTTCAGAGGTGCATCTCTGGCTGCAGCACCATTGTTCCCCCAAAACCTCCTGTTTTCAACTCAGTTGGCTGAACACAGAATCATAAACTGGAATGAAAATCACAAGACCCCATGAGACAGTGGGAAGATGAATGAGTTATGTACAGTTTATGCCAGCTGGACATATCTGTCAGAATAATACATTGCTTGTTGCTCAGGAGGAATAAGTGTGCGCTCTTCAGCAAGGCAGAATTTTAGTTAAGGTACGTTTCCAGCTGAGACCGGGTGCTCCAAGAAAGACTCTGAGGTAAGAGCCAGTGCCTCCTTTGGAGAGGGGTAGTGAGTGGAAATCTTGCTTATACCAATTTTTTCCTTGCAAGATACCAATTTGGTCTTCTAAGACCATCTATTTTTGCTTGCAGCTCCTGTGAGCAAGGTGGAAGTGCAATGCTTTGCACTGTGGTTGGGAAGCCTTTTCTCACGTTAGAGACACGAGGGCTGTGATTGTACGACAGGGCAGAATAGAAAGCTGTTGGCTTTTCCAGAGCTGTAAATGAAATTACATTAGCAGTTTTGTTTCAAGTTGGTCTGCGAATTCAAACAAGTCGAGATGTTGCTAACAGTCTCAGTGTGAGCGCTGGATGAACATGAGCATAAAATGTCATCTTCATACAGTTTTTCAGCTTTGGGAAAGGGGTTTTTTAATGAATTTTTGTTTCCCATTCACACACACACACAAAAAGCTGTGCATCTCTAGGCAGTCTCAGGTTTGAACATGTTTATCTGAAATACTGTAGAGTGGGATTTATTTTTCTAGTGGGAAATTAGTGTTCCTTTAGGGTGGAGAGCATCTTGATGCTTTTCCATGCAGATTTTCCTGATTCAACAGGAAACATATCCTTCTGACAACTGCTACTCCAACAGCATTGTTTCTCTTAAATGCAATGTAGTATGACACCATTCTAAAATGTGTTTATTGAAGGTATCAGGAGGTATTAATAATGCTTGCACCAAGACAACCTACTTAGATCATTGGCATGTAACTTCTAAACCAGGAAAGGGAATAGTAAAGGTAACAAGAGAGAAATATGATAGAAAGCTAAACTAGAATGAAAGGGCAGATAAAAAGAAAGGGGTGGAGAACATAAAAAATAAAAATATTTTTCTGTGCCTTTGTGCCTAACACTTTGCAAACCATGGAACCGCCCTGGTATTTCCTTATCTTTTGTCATCAAGGAGAGCTGGCCAAATTTTCCTTTTCTGTGGGAAACTTTTCTTGACAGGGTGATGGGTTTTTCTGGTGGTGTTTTTTTTTTTTCTTGTGTTCCAGGGGAATGGCATGCAGATGAAATTTTTACTTTATTGTAGATGCTTTCAAAACAATTTTTCAGGTAGAGTCCACAATTGTACAGATTAGTTCAATTGTATGTTTTATTTAGGATTCAGCTACAAACTTCCTTCTCTAGATTACTTAGAATCAAATTAGTTGTGTTTTCTATTTAAATTTAAGATATCTGATGATATATGAGAGGCTTTAATTTGATTTAAAATGAATTGGTTTTTTTTTCAAAGTACCTCTACTTCCAAATTTCATTCCTTCATTCTGATTACTTTCTCTTGATGTTCACCATCTGGTCTTTAGTATAGCCTTTATGCTTTTTATTGGTGCATCCTTTCTGTCTTCTAGCATTATATTTATTTTTTTAATAATTATTTTTTCATCTTAAATTCCGTCTGTGAATTTGTCTAGTATATGAGTCAAGAGTAATAATGGCATCTTGTCTGCTATGAGAAACTAATTATAAGGAAACTCCTCCGCTTTTCCATTCCTCATGAAAAATGAGGAAGGGCAAGTACACAAATACATGGAGTAAGTTATATAAAAGCTGCTGTTTGCTTTGCTTTACTACTGAACATCAGAAAATATAGACTTAAACTTGCTGATTGTGCAGCAATTAAGTCCAAAAATGCTTGTAAAAAATAGCCTCATAAATTTTGGTCAAGATCTGACTAATGAGCTGATAAGTATTTGACGTGATGAGGGAGTAATACTGAGTGATGTGGAGCATTGCTATTTCTTCTGAAGGTTTAAGTCACCTTTTTGAGGAGTAACAGAACACATTACAGCTAATGTGGTAGCTGTGGGCTCTGCCTTCAGTCCTGCTTCCATTGATGCCTTTTCCTGGTCTTAAAATCAAGAGTCATACACGGTTAGAAGGGGAAAAGGGATTTTACCTTGGTATTTATTTTAAGGATCCTTAGGTGCACTATGTCCAGGTCCAGCGCACCCCAATGCCCACTGCAATGCTGTGAAGATCTGGTATAACATTGTCTTACTAATCAGCATATCTATTAAAGATATCTATCGTGTCTATCAAAGATTCTCCAGTGAGAGGCTGGAGTGAGCCCCCCTCCCCAAGGAACCTTCCCCTGGATGTTCTATCTTGGTTTACAGAATGTGTTCTGGAGAGGACCTTGGGGTCTGGGGCACACCGATCCCTAGCTATGAAGCTTCTAAAATGTTTAGTCTCTCAGCATGACAAACAAGTCCAAGAATGTAGCCAAAATGCACTAAGAATACAGAAGTTGCAAAAAGGTATAACAGGGGTATAAAAGAAAAGGCAAAAAATCTTCATGGCATCGCCATGGCCCTCTCTTGTGGCTGATCTGGGTTATGGGATTTTGATTTGTCAGTGGCCTGTACATTCAGACGTACCAGGTGAGTGCATATGCAGCCCTGCTAAGAGTGAAGCTGCTGAAGTACTATTTGAGATCATTCACCAGGAAGCTGATTAGTCTGGTATTGCTTTTCTTAAGGCAAGGCACAAGGGGATATCTGTATTTTTCTGGAAAGGTGTTAATTTAAATGTGTAAACAAAACCTAAGAGGCATCATTACCTGATTTCTGGATGACTATGTTCAGCAAGTTGTTGGGAAATTCAGAAAGACAAGTATTTTAAGAGACTTCTTACTTGGAGTAATCCTTACATGAGTGGAAACTTTTGTTTTGCAATAGCAGTGGGTGTTTCTTGTGACTGAAGTTCAATATATATAAAACTGAAGAGGAAGAAAGTGAAAGTGGGTATGATCTCCCAAATTCATGCCCTGCATGCAATGTGCTCTCTTTTCTAAGGCAGTTTATAGGTTTAATGCAGGCTCAGGAGTACTTTGGATGGTAGGAATGAGGGCATGTTCCTCTTTATAGTAGTAGTTCTTCTTGTTCAATATTCTTCTTATGCTGCAAGTGAAAAAACTTCCCAAAACTGTTATTTTCCTTTTTCTTGTGGGAAGCAAGAAATTTACAGGAAAAGGGAAACACTGTACCCATCTTTGAAAAAGGTAGAAAGGAGGACCCTTGGAACTACTGACCCATCAGCCTCACATCTGGGCCTGTTTAGATCATGGAACAGCTCCTCCTAAAACCTCTGCTGAGGCACATGGAGAACAGGGAGGTGATTTGGGACAGCCAAGGGCAAGTCCTGCCTGACCAACCTATTGGCCTTCTGTTATGGAGTGACCGCATCAGTGGACAAGGGAAGGAATGCAGATGTCACTTATCTGGCCTTCTGTAAAGCCTTGATGCAGTCCCCCACAACACCCTCCTGTCTAAATTGGAGAGAGAGAGAGAGAGAGAGAGAGATTTGATGGGTGGATTATTTGATAGATAGGGAATTGGTTGGATGGTTGCACAGAGAGGGTAGTGGTCATAGTTAATGTCCAGAGGGAGATTACTGACAAGGAATGTCCTTTAGAGATTCTGGCTTGGACAAGTTCTGTTTACTATCTTCATCAATGACACAAAGAGATCGAGGGCACCCTCAGCACATTTTCAGATGACACCAAGCTGGCTGAGCAGGGCAGTTGACAAACCTAAAGGATGGGATGCCATTCGGGAGGACCTGGACGAGCTCAAGGAGTGGGCCCGTGGGAATCTCAGGAGGTTTAACAAGGACAAGTGCAAGGGCTGCACCTGGGTTGGGGCAACCCCCCAGTATCAATATAAGATACAGAGCAGCCCTGCCCAGAAGGACTTGGGGGTGCTGGTGGTTGAGACGCTGGACATGACCCAGCCATGGGCACTCACAGCCCAGAAAGCCAAACATGTCCTGGGCTGCACCCAAAGCAGCGTGGGCAGCAGGGCCAGGGAGGGGATTCTGCCCCTCTGCTCTGCTCTGGTGAGACCCCACCTGCAGTGCTGCATCCGGTTATAAGGATGTGGACCTGTTGGAGAGGGTTCAGGGAAGGGCCCTTCTCCTATGAAGACAGGCTGAGAGAGTTGGGGTTATTCAGCCTGGGAAGAGAAGGCTCTATGTTTCAATATTTAAAGGAAAATTATCAGAAGGATAAGGACAAACTTTTTAGAAGGGACTGTTGTGATTACTTCTTGTAATGGTTTTAAGTAAAAAGAGGATAAATTTAGATTAGATGAAAGGAAAAAATCCTTTACTGTGAGGGTGGTGAGGTACAGGAACAGCTTTTCCAGAGGGATAGTGGATGCCTCATCCCTGGGAACGTTCAAGGTCAGGGTGGATGGGGCTCTGAGCAACCTAATCTAGTTGAAGATATCACTGTTCAGTGCAGGCAGGTTGGACTAAGATTATCTGTAAGGTCCCTCCCAACCCAAACCATTCTATGATCCCATGTTACTAGTATGAGAAAAAAATCTTTTCACCTGGGAATTGACACAGCACTGTATTTCAAATGTGGCCATCAGATAAAGTGTTGCATTTCTTATGTGATGTATTTTAGTGAGATTTTGTCAGTGCTCAGAAAAATGCAATTTGGAAATTAGTAAATGTGTTTCCGTTGGCAACTGAAACTACTGAATTTTACATTACCTCAAACGCCTAAGCAGATGTTTCTTCAAGTTTGGGAACATGATGGCCACAGTAACTGGGATGAAAATTCTGTTTAAAAAACCTCCAAAAAAGTTATGATTTTTTTTTCTGGTTTTATGAATTTATGAAGCATTTTAGAGACCTGATTTTTAAATAGTTAAATTTAAGAAAAGTCTTGCTTCTTCTTATATAAGAAGTTTCTAATGTGTCAGATCTTGGAGTGCGTCGCAAAGAGTTCTTTACCATTGTTTCAGTTCTATACCTAAAGATAGTAGAGTGTGGTTAGTGAGAGTTTTAGTGGCCTTAGTGCTGAGGTTAATCAGCACTTGTAGGGTAGGGGTGCAGTCTTGACTTCAGTCCAGTTTTCTCATTGACTACACTGTAAACCAAGAAAAGGGAAAATTAGCAAATGTCAGGAGTAGAGCAAGACCTGATAGGAATGTACATGGAACTATAAATCACTGTTGGTACTCTTTTTGCTGTCTTACGGGAAAGAGGAATGTGGCCTGTATGGAAATACCCCTAGCAGACAATTAAGAAGAAAGGGTTGTGTGCTAGAAAGGAAGTATGGTTATGAATAGTTAGAGATGACATTGTTCTGTAGTTTTTCCATGCCTGATAGTGGGAGTATGTAATCTCAGCAGTGGTTTACTGATGTTTTGTGCCCCTCTGCTTGAAAACATATGGTATGTTTCAGCCTTAGCTCTGAATTTCCTTTAATTGTTTTCTGTTGCTGCCTAAACACTTTGAAATGTAGGGTGTGGGGAAAGAGGAGGTTGATGCAAACTCTTTGTGACATTTTTAGTAGCTGCTCAAGACATTGATCAGACAGAGTGAAACCCAGACACAGGGTTGAATTTGACAGGTTTTAGGATGGTGATGGTGAAGTGAAATGTGTCTAGGAGACATAAGAAGTGGGGAGAAAGTGTATGGATGCAGACCCCAAGAAATGGTGGTTCAGCTAATTGCCCTGGCCTCTTGTCAGGGGGACAGTAAGTGCTGTGCCTGCTGGTTGATCTATGAATCAAAAGCAGTATTTTGGGATGCTTTAAATGAGATCAATCTTCCAAACCAGTGCTTTTAGTGTGTTACTGGGGCGAGATGTCAAAATGCTAAGTAATTATTTAGTTTTTAAAAACCTTGTCAACTGACTATAAAGTAATATGATTGGCAGCAAGAACTTTCTAATATGGAAAATTTTCGTCCCTCCTCCTGCTCTAAACCAAAGCTCTGAAAAAGTATTACCCTTTTTGCCTGAGCTTGATGCCACTTAACAAAACACATAAATACGGTTGCCAAATGAGCTGCAAGAAATGTCCATTTATCATTCAATCAGCTGTAGTCTGTGGTATACTCTGTTGTTTGTATGCTATTTTTATTTCTGAAGTAACTGATGACTGTGTCTGTGTTTGTCAAGAACATTCCTTCCGAACTGGAAAAAAAAAGTCAACCATGTAGAAGAAGTACACACCTTAACTCATACTTGTGACATTCCTAATCTGATTTCTCCTGCCTTTGCCGAGGAAGTGAAGATTTGAGATTCCTTGCAGCACTCAGTGTTTGTGCTAAATCTTCATAAGGTAGACACTAGAGTACTTCCCCCCTTCCACCCCCCCCACCTCTGGCTTTTCGGATATTTATCAATGCAAGGTGTTTAAAACTCATGGCAGTTTTCAAAGAAAGTAGATGTTAATTGCAGCAGTGGTAACTTTTTCTGCAGTATCAGTGGTGGAGCTGTGCAGCCATGCTATTTACCCTTCTGTTTGGTACAAAATTGTCATACCACATCTCCTAACGCCTGTCTGAACACCTCCGCGCCCATGTGTCTGTGCTGAATCACCCTCCTCCAGTGAGGTATGTGAAAGAGCTATTAACAACAACACCAGCAACAAGTGCTGCCAAATGCAGGGTGCTGAACTGCTTCAGCTGGGGTGACCAAGCTGCTGTCTGCATGGCAGGAGGATGGGGAGGGGCGTGAGCAAGCCTGGCACTGGTGCAGGGGTTCAGGTGGGCTCCAAGACAGGTCATCTCCAAACCAACTTGTTGACCCAGGGTGCTGGGAAAGCTTCTTGACAGCACAGCATAAGCCCATGACAGGGCAGCAAAAATTAGATACAGTACTAGGGTGCTACTCCTGTTAAGAAACAAAAGATGCTTGGCTCTCGAAGGAAGCAAAGTTAAGAGGAACCTCCCAAATGCTCTCTTAGGAAGAATGAAGTACTAAATAATTGTCCAAAAACCAGGGGCCACATGAATTGCAGCTCTGAGGCTCTGTTTCAAGTCCTATGTACAAAGAAGCTGAATTTCACCTATATCAAGTTGTTAACCTGTGTGAGCAAAACAAAAAAACCTATATATACAAATAAAAAAAAGGGAATTGGTGGAGGAGGAAAGCAAGCTCTGCCAAAACTGTGTTTCAAGAGCAAGAGGTCTTTACTTCTTTTATTACTCATTAGGCTTCAGGGGAGTTTCACCTTTAAGTGGATTACTGTCATTCCAGTACTTGGCACTGGAGCATTTAGGACACTTTGCTTGCAGAGTCTGTTTTGTATAAACTGTTTGGGGTGTAAAGCATATCACTTGAATTTTATTTTTTTTTCCCCTTGACTTTGATTGGAATGCAGCTAGCTGGTGGGAAAGTTAAGGCTTGTCTAAAGAAGGAAATAGTCCAGGCTAGTTCTTCCATACTGGCTTTCCAAACTTATACTTTAATTACAATATGAATGCCTGTGAGTGGATGAGCTCTATTAACAAGGCTTGTCTGCCAGCCTGCTGTACTTTTGTCCTTCTCCATTCCAGATGGCCTTATTTGGTAGTGGTGACATCCCAAAAACACACCTGCAGTTTACAACCTGATATTCACTCTCTTATCAATAAAAGGCTCATTTGGTACCCATTGTTGCTGTGATATACGTCTGTAACGTCATAGGCAAGGTTATGCTGTTGCACGGTTAGAGATATCAGCCTGGGAGGCATTTTGAGTCATTGAAGACAGTTGGTCCTTTCTTGTGTTAAACACCTTAAAAGCTGTCAACTCAGAAGTCCTGTTTAAAAACCCCAACAGCCCACATTAATTTCCCCTGTATGTTTTCCTTCATCCAGTTACTCCCATTGTGAAGAAACTGTGGAGCTCAGTGCTGTGAGAGGTTGCAGGCAGTGAGGTGGGCTGAGCAGAGATGTCTTCTGCTGGCCATTACACCTGGTGGTGGGCAGTGCCAGGACCTGAATAACAAGTTTTGGGGAAGATCCCTCAGTATACACCTTGGTCTTACAGAGAATCATAACCAGCTGCAGTCACTGCAGATGGACTTGGGGTTTGGGAGACAGATGGACCTTTTTGTCCGAAACCAGGATGATTCTTTACTTAAGGCTGCTTTAAAATGGGGTTTCCATAATGGTCGCAATGGTGAAGGGGAATGCTCCTCCTCTTCCTGGCTGATCTACAGTTATTGATACTGGCAGCACCAAGGTAACGGCAAAGTTTGTGCACAAAGATTCATTCCTGCATTCTCACAGCAGGAACACCTGTTTTTCGAGAGGAAAGCTGGCAGTGAATCATTAAAGATTTAGTATCTGTAATCATGCATAGAGCTGGGGCAGGGAATCCCTGTGTCAAGGATCACAGTAATTTATTATTTTACCCAGTGTGGAAAAGCAATGAAGGGTGTGCGCAGAGGGGAGTGGCAAAGCAATTAACGCAGTTTCTGATCTTTGGCCAACACAGTGCTCTGTGCACTCTGTTATAGGTGGGATAATTTACTGAACAGAAGCCCTGAGGTCACCCTAAGTCAAATTATGTCTGCAGGATGATTGTTTTAATTACTATTTTTAGATTTGGGCCCAAAAAGGGAGGAAAAGAGCTGTTTAGGGATTCTATCCACTCCTCCTGCGTTTGGTTCAAGGTTGAAACTGTTGGCCTTCAGAGAAATACAGAGAGTTGTAGGAGCTGGGATCACAATCTACAGATGGGACGGGTGGGTAATTGGCACCGAACATCCTGACATTCAAGGCCAAGGTGGTAATGGGGAGTTCCTGGCTCCTAGGCCTGCGGTCAGACCACAGGGTTGGTGTTCAGCCCTATTCCCTCCTATCCTCTCACCCCTTCTGCCCCCACCTGCACCCGCAGCCAGGGCTAATAACCGAAACGTACCTCCAAGGAAGAGCAAGTCACCCAACTTGTTCAACGGGCTCCTGCTGTAGGTTTCTTTCCTTTTACCCCACCTCTGAGTATAAACAATGCGTAGCTGTGCAGTGATGCTGCTGCCAAATGCAGCTCTAAATTCTGCATTAGATTGATTTGAGCCAACTTGAGTGGATGGTATAATGCTGTGCATATGAAAAATATTTTCTACTTTAAAAAAATGCCAGTGTTTTTAATGGAAAATATCCTTACATAAGGGAATGACGGTGCCAATAAAAGAGGGTTTGTCATGAAGGCAGAGTTGGAGACACACTGTAAGCTTTCAAGATGACTAAATGTCTTGATAAATGTAGTACTAAGGAAAAATGCCTCTTAAATGTGACCTATTCAAATGATTTTCAGAATTCTGTAGCCAAAAAAAATGCATCAATCTCTCTTCTTAAAATGTCAAAAGTTTTTGTTGCTAGGCACTATAGGTACTTGGTACTTGGTTGTTTTTGTCTTTCTCTTTTTTTTTTTTTTCCTTTAATTTTTATTTATTTTTGGAAGCCTGGAAACTGAAAAAAAACCTTCTGGCACCAAATCATGGTCTGGATGATGATGTCGCACTTTAGTGCAAATACGTTTCATGGCCTTTCAAGCATAGGGTACTATCCCCTCCATACTCAGAAAATAACCCCTTAAAATCCTCCCCAAACCCACAAAAAACCCAAACACCCTCCTCCCCAACTCTCCCCTCCAAACCGGAGCTTGAATAGCAGTAGAAATAAGGGGTTTGACTGAAACAGCAGGTATTTGTTTCAGAATAGGAGACAACCTAGAGTACTGTCTTTTATTGGCTGATATACCCAGGAAAAACAGAAAAATACCATGTTAGTTAAATTGGTTTTTTTTCCCAGTTGCCAAGTGATTTGAAAGATGTGCCATAACTTGTATGCCTATGAGATTTCATTGTGTTTTGGTGCATATGCAGGGCTTCAGAGAAACAGTTAACTAGGGAGAAGACCAGGCTTACCACACAGCATGACTGACTGCGCCCTAAAGAAAGAAAATGTATTTACACACTTGTTTAAATTAATATTCCTGTCCCACCCAGATAATCATGATAATGAGAGATTTTTTTTTTTTTTAATAAAAGTGCAGCTCTGTTACACAAGCCAAATTTAGTGTGACATCGCGTTGCATGTAAGTAGCCAAAATAAGATGGTATCTATACTCTCTTATGGGGAGACCTCTTTTAATTAATTCTTACTTTAGAAACAGTAAAAATGCTTTTTCTGCTTTACACACTCTTATGTCCCATCTCAGCTTGGTGGCTTTGGGGTTTTTTCCTTCTTAATGTCAACCTTTTCTTGATCCTTTTTGAATCTTTTGTCTTTTCTCTTACTTTCCTGCTGCTCATGCCGATTTATTTTTTCTTGTTTAAAAGTGCTCTTTTTCCTCCTTTTTTTAGGTGTTGAGGAAGCTCTGTACTTCCCTACCACCACCAGCACCTCACCAGCACTTTTTCTTTCAAGTTCTTGCCAAGGTGACATATATTAGGAGCTGATCACAGGTGCAAGGCAGAACCACTGCCCACTGCCTCAATTTTTTTTTTTTTAAATTTTTTTTTTTAATTTGCTCTTTAATATTGTGATTTTTTTAAAGGACGGTGTCCGTATTCTTGTGTTTCCCCATAGTGGGACAGGCTTCTTTCTTCTTTGTGGACTGGAGTTTAGTGATAGGGCTGAGGAGCCCTGCAGCATCACCCCTGCTCTTCCCCTCACATTCATCTGCTCTGGCACAGCCTCCCAGCCCTTGGCCTAGGATCAGGAGCAGCACTGAGGACCAGCAAGTGAAGGACAGGAAAGACTCAGCTCTTTTCTTTCCTCATGTCCATGGGGTTGCAGGAGTGAGAGGCAGTCCTGCTCTGCTTGGATGCTGGAAGGAGGGTGTGAACCACAGCCTCATTTTCAATGTGGAGATGTCATCTCGGCTCCTTCAAAGCACTGGTTAGAGGGAAATGCTTTAACAACAAGCAGAGGGAGGGGTTTATGTCTAGTGATGCCCCATGGGGACCAGAAAGTCAGGTACATAGCTGAAAGTGTGCAGGATTGTTTGCTTTTTCCCTGAACAGCAGTATTTAAAAGGCTGCTTGTGGATGACCTGCTTCCCACTGGCAGCTCTGTCTCTCCCACATTATGACTTTGCAGAGCTTTTGGGTGTGGTTCACTTTGAAGTTTGAGGCAAAAATGGAATACTGAAGGGTAATAGCTCTATCTAGTCAGGGTTCTATGTTGTGCATTTAAAAAAAGTCTGTACAGCATGTGGAAAACTCAAGCCATGCTGGGAACATTTGAAATGCTCTGCTGTTCCATCATGCACATCATTTGGGGGAAAAAACCAGCCCTACCCACAGTTTCATTCCAACCTCCCCGCTCCCTCTCACCAAGACACTTAGAAGTAGTAATAGCATACCAGAAATGAATTACACTTGAATTTTGTGGTTTAGACTTCAGGCTTTATTTTTGTTGTGTTTTAAAACCTGTAATTCTATGATGCTAATTCCAACTTCAGATGCTCAGGGAAATGCAGTGATTGAGTTCTGTTAATAATACAAACAAAAATTAACTAAGTGATTTTGTCCCTGTTAGTTCAAGAGCATCCTCTAATAATGGTCAGAACCTTATGTTTTCTGCAAAAATGTATTTGATCTGCCTGACAATGGATCCTTGCTTTTGAAATGGGCAGCTCTTCACTCCCCTTCTGGCTTTGCTTCTCTTGTGCTGATAGGTGGCACTAGTATTGCCTCTCATGATCCATTTTATTGGTATAATGGAATAAAATTCTCCAGTTTTCATTGTCTTAAGTCCCTCATCTCCCCTTATCATCATAATCCTTCTTCTCTGCTAATTTGAATTTTTCTTAAATTTAAATGGCCTGCTCCTTTTTCCAGAGATTGGGAACCCCTTGGTGGCAGAGGAGGGTGGTGGATGAACCTTTTTCTCTTAAGCACATCTCATCAGTGACTTTTGTCACCCTAGAGATAGGTATGGTGCATTGTGCTTCTCCAGGATTTTGAGGTCTGGATGTTTAAATAGAACTGTTTTTGTGAAGTGTGATGAGATTCAGATTACAATATGTCCTTTGAAGCTGCAGTGGCAGAGACCATTAGTCTTGCTAAAGTACAGTTGCATTGGTAAAAGGAATAGTGTCATGGTTTCTATATTTGAGTGCATTAATCACTGAAAAATGTTCCCATTCGCACTTCTAATGATAAATTTAATTGCAAGGTTGAGAACTTGTAATTTTTTTTTCTTCTTATTTCTGTGGTGCTATTTAAAATTCATCTTCCCATTCATTATTCTGATAGAGTTTAAAATGGCTGCTAGCTATTTTGGGACCTGTGGCTTTGCTGATTAACGAAGATGATTAGGAATGGTCAAGAATAACTTGGCAAGGACAGTGTTTAGAAGTGCTGATTTGTTTAAATGATACCTTTTTGTGTCAATATCCAAACCTGATAAATAGCCTATTGGATGTGTCACCTCTTGGTGCTGTGAGGGTCATTTCTAGGCCCTGAATGCAGAACAGCTGGTGTTGAGGCAGTAACCTGTGAGATGGCAGGTATGATCAAACTTCTGGCTTGGGAGCTGAAGGAAGGGAGATTTTGAACCATGTTTTATCCTGCATGTGAGTGCCATGACTAACGGTGTTCTGCCTCCATGTTATCTCTCCCTGCCTCTGACCCCATTCCTGACAGTCTTGACTCCTGTCAACTGTGGTGTTCTCAGGGGCTGTAAGTGCTGTTTATCAGGAGGTTGATGCTTGATAGGTTTAATTGCTGAAACACCTTCAAAAGTAATTCTCTCCTATGCCAACAGTTTTGTGGTTGTGCAGCCAAGCAACCACTGATGAGCAACTCCTCTGCTTTGTTTTTGTTGCTCTCAGGGTGTAGACGACATCTATTTTTCTAAATCTGACTCTTCTTCCTTGTTTACGTGCACAATGTGCTCATTTGCAGCACTGTGGTTGACATAACCCATTGGTTTGGGAGCTTGCTCTGAGCTGTGGTGACTGGTCAGACCGATCAGACCACGTTGCCTTCACTGCTGCTGGTGTCTCTCCAATTCATTACCTTGGAGTTACTCATTCTTTCTGCTCTGCTGCTTTCTTCTTGTGCCTTACTTGCCAGTTTATTAGACTCCCTAGCCCCCTGAACACTGACCTGATTGGTGTTTAGCAAGTAGTTCCTCTTCTTGCAACGAGACTGTAGCCTGTGGCTTCTTCCATGCAGAGGAAATGATGCCTTTTCAAGTCCTTGCTGTTTTGGTACTAATGTGACACTCAAATATTAATTGAATAAAGTTGACACATCTAGCCATCTTTCCCCATGTTGCATGGAAAGAAAAAAGGGGCATTACATGGAAAGGAAAAATAAGTGCCCCTTCTGAGGCTTCATCTCACAGCATGAAGCTCTTTGCTGGCCAAATGTGCAGGCAGCCTCGGGGCACTGCAGGGGCCAGTGCCCGGGCATAGGTGAGGTTGGTCCTCCATCCTTCCAGCTCCCTCCTCTCATCTGCCACCACATTGTGTCCCCCATGTTTGCCATCATGTTGCACCCCCTGCAGCAGGGTGCCCCAACCATGGCACCTCTCATCAGGCCTTCGGGCATAACCTTCATGGTGTAAGACACCTGGGATCTTTCAGATGTGGTAATGCAGAGCCCACAGCCTGCATGGGGAATACCTTGCTCAAATATTTTCCTTGAATTAAGCCATGTTTACAGACTGATAAGGAATACTAGAATCCCAGGGACCTTCGAAACAGAAGGTTGTGGGGATTCTTGGGTTTGTTTTACTTTCTATATTAGAAGCAGCTGTTATTTTCTTTGTAGATTTTTTTTTTTTAATTAATTTTAAATGAACGAATATCTGTTACATCCTGTGATTATATGTAAAAAAAAAAAAGTTTAAAGCATATTAAATTGCTGAAGCAGAGCTTTCCCTTGCTGTGAAACTGATACCAGCACCTTGACTTACAAACTCTTAATGACAGGGCTGTGTGTAGCTTATGAATTAAGTAACTTCGTGTACCTTTTCCTTTGGCTCCCAGCTGAAGGAAGCAAGTGCACAAGAGGGCACATTCTTTTGTTGTTGATAGCATTCCGCCTTAACGAGAAGGAATTTCTTGCCTATTGCCCACTGTTTATGAAGTGGAAAGAGATCACAGGTTGTATAATCTCTCTATATATCATTAGATTTATTCTTTTTTAACATTTCTCTCATGGGTCAGTCGATCCTGCAGCAGGTGCAGTGAGTGGGTGCTGCACCTATATTTTGTTACAGATTGGTGTGAAGTTGGGGAGGTGGGGGTGTGGATGTGGGAAGGGGAGGAACTCGAAGGAGAGAAACCCCCCCAAGTGAGGCAGCAGCAGCTCTGAATACAGTTTGGTTTCTGTCTCTCCAGAGCTTTTCTCAGCAACCAAACCCAGACTCCAGGTGCAGTATTCCCTCATCAGTCTGTGAGCATAGAAACGGAGCGTCCCTCCTCTTCTTCCCCCACTGCCAAGAGTTTCTGGGTGGTGAATGTCAGTAGCTGGAGTTATTTTTAAAGGCAAGAGGTGAGGCTTGTCGTGCAAAGCTAGGAAGAGGGCGTTTGTTTGCTGAGCAGAGCTGACATCAAAGTAGAGATTGCTGCCTACTGGCTCACTGCTGCCTTATGCCAGGTAATCTTTAACATACCCCTCAGTCCCTGAGATCGCAGCCCAGCCTGCCTGTGTGCATGAGAAACGAGCAGCGTTTATGATCCAGAAGATTGCTTTTTCAGTATTATTTACGTGAGCTGGACTTTGACATTTAAAGGCTCGCACTAATCATCTTGCAAAACCTGCTTAGTGCTCTTAACTGAGCAACTGCTTTCTACTTCTCTTTGCAGGATAATATAAATGTTTTTCTGAAAGCGTGTGAGAACATTGGACTGAAAGAAGCTCAGCTTTTTCACCCAGGAGATCTTCAGGATTTGTCCAATCGAGTTACAGTCAAGTGAGTTTTGTGGTTTTGTTTTCTTCTTTTCCTTCTGCCTCTAAGCTCTTTCACAGTCTATTTTTTTTTTTTTAATGTTTGCCTATGGAAAATTCTTCTTTTAATCTGGTACGAGCAGTTCTGAATACTGTGGGGAGGGTTTAAGCCTTGTTAAAGCTAGTATATAAGACTTGCAGAAATGTAATTAAAAAATGAAGTATTATTATAATAATACTTGCCTTACAAGCAAACTAATTGTTAATGAATATTTACAACATTTAATATGAGATGGAAACTGTTCAGCTTATTTTAGACTTAGAGAAAAATTGTTAGATGATATCAAAAGCATCACTTCTCTATGATTTCTGATTACCAATGTAAATCTGAAAGGCTGTTGTGGTACTTCTGATACTTACCCAAATGGATTTGAGGCTTAGGTACTGTGTTCCTTAAGGACTGCTGGTTTTGCCACTCCAAATATTAATCAGATGTTTGTCTCTGAGTGCCCATCCCCTGTCAAGGGGGGTGTGCGTGTGTGGAAATTAAGTACTGAATTGCACAAAGGGTAATTGGCATGTTTACGGAGGTGGGAGTTTTCCTGTGAAATAGAAGTAGCTTGGTTATGAAATATAATTAGTGAATTTTCATATTTCAGGACTGCTGTGTCTCCTAATAAGAATTTTATTACCAGTTTTCTGAGAGATTAAGGTGAAACTTCACTATATACACAGATGTTTTAAAATAAATGAGCCAAGGCAAAAATCATCCAAGGGCATCTTGATTTGTTACAGTATGAACTGTTTTTATTATATTGGACAAAAGGTGAATTTACTGTCTCCAAAAAAAAAAAAAAAAAAAAAAAATCTTTTGTGGGTTTTCCTGGAAACCAGTCGAGTTGAATGTGAAGGATTGATTCCTGTCTTAAATTACCAGTTTTATCAAAGAGGAACAGGCAGTAATAACTCTGTAAATACAAGGAAAAAAAGCCCTGTGAAATGACATGTAACTGCTTTAATTAGAAAGAAATCTCTTGTAGGTGGATCAGGTGGTAGCCTGTTGACATGCTCTCTGCCTGGTTTCAGAATGAAAGTTCATACTGTTTTGAGGTCTGATACGTGAGATGGCAATGTATTTTCCAGTCTTTGACTCATACCCGAAACGTAATTTCTCACTAATCTGGTGTTTAGGGACTTGGCACCCTTCCAGGATGTTGGTATTCTCTCTGCTGGTTCCTAAGTCATGCCAAAAGCCCGAGGGTTGGTAACCTCTGCCGTGCTTAAATTATCCACAGAGCCCTAGCAAAAGTTATTTTGGTGGAGGTTTGCTCCAAGGGTATGGCTGGGAAGGGTTGGAGGTGGTCAGGAGCTGGTGTTCAACGGCGTCAGTAGCGACAAGCTGGAGCCCCAGGGAGGTCGAGATAGCAAACTGTTGTGCAAGGTATGTTGTCCAACTCGTCCCGACGTTAAACCACGGCACCCAAGTGAGGTCAGCCATGAAATTCATCCAGTGGATCTGTAACCGAGGCTTTTTTGGGTCCTTTCAGAACCGCCAGTTCCCTTCCCGGCTCCATGAGCAGAGAGTAAGGCTGGAATTTGAAGTTGTCACGAGGCAACAGGGGTTTTACATCATACCTTCTCAGCAATGGTTTAATTAGTGTTTTTCAAAAAAGCAGATTTAACTGTTGAGTACTTCTTATGGACAGCAATGCAGGGGGTCTGGGCTAGGGTCAAAAGAGCTGCCAGCCATACAACTGTGTTCTTGTGATTTGTTTCAGTATGAGTTTCCTTCTCCACACATTATATATCATATGACAGTCCCACAGTGTGTTTTAAATGCTTACAGAGTAATTCAAAACTTCTCTATCTGAGCACGCTGTAAAGTGGTGTCCTAACTATATGAGCCCTTTTGATGTATTTAGGAGGTTGGAGAGGGATGGGAGGGAAATTTTATTCCAAGAAACGAAGGAAATAAGTTACATGAAGATAACTCTCTCTATTGAGAAGTTAATGATAGAAATAATTTGATTACCCAGAGGACAAACTATTCTTCAGAGGATTTTCAGAGAGATTTATATGTGTGTCAGGAGAGAAATGCTGTCTGATCTGGAATTTTATCTGATGTGTTTTTTTGTTATTTAATAGAAATACATAATTTCATACATTCAAGATGAATTACCAATGTCTTCAAAACTTTTAGGATGCCAGTTCCCAGAAAAGGGGTACTATTTGATGTCTTGCTTTTTTGTTATCCTCTGCTAACTCTAGTTTCATAATTAGTAGTAAATAATATCTTGTCACAAAAAAGGAAAACATTTTATCTACTGACCAATTTAAAACATTTCATTTAACTTTTGGATTTCTAACATTCCTAAGCAAATTCATTTTGCTGCTATATCACCTGAGGCTAATTGCCCACATCTTAAAGCACCTGTGATATGTTGTATGGGATAACACTAACGTGTGCCTCAAGCAGTGTGTATTTTGACACCGCAAGAGGACTGCTCTGTTCTGCTGTTGCACCACTCTTAGCACATGTTTTTTTACATACCCAAAATAGATTAAATAAACTGGTGCTTAGAAAAGTCAGTTTAACAGGCTGGGATGGCAGAGAATAGGGTGCTGGTAGGACACATGCATGGACTGTCAGGCATGACAAAGGTGCTTGATTTGCCTTGGATATGGAAAATTGATCAGAGGAAGGTACCATTAAAAGGGTGGGTCTGCTTCTGCTGCTAAGGAGGACACGAGAGTTGTCATCTTATGTAAGAGCAAAACCAGTCTTTCACACTATCTGGGAGGTTGCATCTCTGTCCCTCTCACACTTGTTTAATTGATCTGACTCCTCTGGTGCTGGGAAGGTCCTCAGGAGGCACACTTACCTTTTGAGGTGGATGAGCTCTGTGAAGTTGTGTTCTATGTGCCTCTCCTGTCTCTGCTGCCTGGCAGTTATGTGTGGTATCCCCTTTTTACCTTGTGGGATGTCATATGCCCTCGGGCTTTTGGCATCTTGGACTGCCATCCTGTCCCGCCTGGGCAGGCTCCCTTCCCAGCAGGAAAAGTTATTTTCTCCATGTGCTTTATTTCTGAGCGTACTTGCTGCCTTTCACCGTACCTTTGCTGATAGCACTCTGTCTAATCAACACCACCGCAAAGCCATTCAGAGATACCAAACTCTGTATGTGGTGCAGTGTTCTTGTGCCACCTGAGTTAAGGTAAAGACCCTCTGTTCCTCATGAACAGAATCTGTTCTGAGAAAATAATTTTTCTATCTGGTGAGGAGGCTGCAACTTTCACTTGTATTTTGTTTTCTCTTGCAACTGAGATGATGCACAGGCATGATGTGAAACCCTCCTCAATAATTACTAGAAGTAATCTGGGACAGGAGACTCAAGAATCCTCTCACATACCCAGACTTTTAGTTCCAAGTGATTATGTGATTATTTTTTTTTGCAAAGGAAAAGCTCCTTAAAATTTTATTGTTTAGAAGTTTGTGTGAAAAAGGCTGGCTAAAATTACTGGTTGCTGCTCTAAGCCTTGCAAACTTTATGCTTTGCCAGATCAGCAAGATTAGTAGTTGGGTGGTGTGGAAAAATGGTCCTGGCATGGATGGTTTCTTTTCTGCCAGTGAAAATGGGAGTGTGGATTAAAGTCTGAGATTTATAGTTCAGTCTTTCTGTAAATCTGCAGAAGTTATTGCTTAGTGGTATAGTACAGCAATATGTCATGTGTTCCAAGAAGAATCATCCAGATGGACTTATTCCTCACATACCCAGTCATATGCATATCATCTTATTCAGTGGCTAGTTATTTGTGTAAATGAATTTGTCCCTCTTCAGTTCTTTCAGTATATTTGATTTTTTCGGCCTACAATTTTATTATTTCTAATTGGAGACGCTGTTTTAAAATCCAGCAGTTAGTGAAGGTTTTGTAATTTATTTATACTAATGCAAGATTATCTTAGTACTTCATTTGATTCTTTTTTGGTTCTGTCAAAGTAAGAATGTAATACAAGCTTAGTGACTCTCAGTTGTCAGCATGGTTACTATTTAAAAATGTTAAGCACTTCCTTACCCAGCTCTTTAGGGGTGACACACCCAGTTGTTCCCAGCTGTGGAAGGGCTCTTAATAAAATCATACCATGGAGTTAAAAGGGAGAGTTCACATAGGCAGACACCAAACTTCAATTCTGATGGAGTTTGTTATCCCAGTTATGCATTTTAAAGGAGGCAGCCTGAACACTCAGACTGAGCGTGTAAACTCAAATTTATCTTTGAAGCAAATTAATTCTTCTACATGAAAATATTTATAAGTCTGTAAAATGAGGTATCCAGTTAAAGAATCTCATTAAATTCTAATAATAAATCCAAACAATGGTGGCTTAATAGATTAAAATATTAAACTAAGGAGAAAAAAATAAAATTCACTGCAATATCCTAAATAGCAAACTGTTTTTAAAGCTACCACAGCCCCTGAGTTCTGATGTTGAAGTTTTACCATACTGATGTCATTTTTCACTAATAGAGCAAATTAAAATACTTGGCTTCTGTTAATATTATTACTACATTGTTATATTTAGAGTATGTCCTGAATTAAACTCAAAAACTGAGGCCCCACCTGGAGCACTGTGTCCAGCTCTGAGGCACCCACCATAGGAAGGATGTGGACCTGCTGGAGTGACTCCAGAGGAGGGCCATGAAGATGAACAGGGAGCACCTCTCGTATGAAGACAGGCTGAGAGAGCTGGGGTTGTTCAGCCTGGAGAAGAGAAGGCTCCAAGGAGACCTTCCAGCACCTAAAAAAGGCCTAAAGGAAAGATGATGTCACAAAGATGCATAGAATAAGACAAAGGGTAATGGTTTTAAACAGAAAGAGGGTGGGTTTCGTTTTAGATATTGTGAGGAAATTCTTTACTGTGAGGTTGGTGTGGCACTGGACTAGATTCTCCAGTGAAGCTGTGGATGCTCCATCCCTGTAAGTGTTTGAGGACGGGTTGGATGGGGCTTTGAGCAACCTGGTCTGTGTGGAAGGTGTCCCTGCCCATGGCAGAAGGGTTGGAACTAGATGATCTTTAAGGTCCCTTCCAACCCAAACTATTCTGTGATTATTTCCCAAGATAGCTGAAAGTATCTCATCACCTTGCAGAACTTGGTATTTGGATATGACCTTCATCTTTTTGCTGGCCTGCACTTTTTCTACATATTCATTATCAATCTTGTAATGTGTTAGTTGTATAAAGCAAACAGAAAACACTGTTGGAGAAGTTTTTCTGAAGTGGGTCTGAGTGCATACCTGAGATGAAATAACAGAGCTCTGATTTTGGCCCTGACATTTCAAAATTTTGGGTAGTTTTTAACTTAATCTATTTAATGTTTCTTTAGCATAGTCTTTTTTTATTATTTTCTAAAGCAAAAAGCAGTCCTGGACAACTTAAAATGCCATGCTTTCTGTAACATAAAGCTCTATATAACTAAAGCCAACTGGAGAGAAGTAGCAACTGTTATATGTTGTATTCATCCTTGTGTTCCTGCATTTCAGATGAGCTTTTGAGACAGGCTCTCTATTTCAGTTCAGAGATAACACTTTCTGAATTTAAAATACCACCAAAAACAGTTGTTCAGAGAATAGATGCTCTCAAAATAAAGCCTGAGAAAGTTAAATAGTTGCTGTGTGATATGGCTGTAAACACATATTCTGCACCTGTTTTTCCATTTGGATCAGGGTATATTTCATGTGGTGTTCTTCTGATTATGTAAGAGTGAACTGTTACACCAACCTTAAGTATTTTAAGCATATGTATAGAATCACTACCTTGCATATCACAATTCTTGTCTCTTATTAAGAAACCATCTCCTTTTAGGGGTTGTAGGAAGGGAAGCCTTCTAGGAGTGACTTAAGCCAAACAGAGTGCCCTGTAATACCTGTCTTCTTTATCCTGTAATTTAAGTTACAGTACTGCCAGTGCTTCCTTTCAGTGATGAAAAATTGCCTCATTTGGCCTTTTGGATGCAGCCACTAACTGTGCAGGTCTAATATGATTCCTAAAAATAAGAGTGAAACAGTAGCAGATAGCTGCAAGCAGGTGTAACTTCTTCCAGTGCCAAGTTTAGTCCCTTAGAAAATTACTGGTTTTGTGGTAGGAAGTAACTGCATGCTATTTCATTATATAGTAGATACAGATACATAGTATAGATATATAGTGAATCAGAAAATATTCTTTTTTAACAGTAGCTGATGTTTCTTATGACTTGAATATTCTTCCTGTCTAGTCCTGGGGAATATGCTGCATTTCCTGATTCCACTTGTGTTTCCTGCTCAGGGTGCTTTCTTTTGCAGAGTAAACAAAGGCAAAGTGAAATTTCTGTTCTATGGGATGAGTGTTAACACTGTTGGGCAGACCACTGAAGAAAGCAATCTACATAGAAATTCCTGAAAAAATTATCTTTTTGAGTGGAAAACTGTTGTCAGGGCTCTTTGAAATTTGTTTTTTGGAGAGCTTTAATTGTAAAAGCAATACCACATCTCAGTCTTTGGAGGAATTTTTTAGGTTTGCTTTACTAGTATCACTCAACTCTTTAAATTGTTTGGCAACTGGGCTACCTTAAAGCTTGAGGTGTGATGATGAGACACTCTTTTGGGACTTGTATCCTGTTTTGTCCTTCAGGAACAACTGTCGTATTTTGTTCAAAGGAGACAAAGTCAAATATCCTGAAAATTTTTACTTAAAAAAAACCAAAACAAACCAAAAAGCCCCAAACAAATAAAAGAACAAACAAACAAAACCCCAAAAAATCAAAACAAAAAGACAACAATGAAAGAGAGAGAATGCAGGTCAATTTTCGGACAAGTAGTTCAGAACTGGTGTTTACTGTCGATAATTCTGAATTCATGGTCTACTTCCATATTTAATATATTTGCCTACTTACTATATCATCTTAAAATCTTTTTTTGCTCAAGAATTTAATGCTTATAATAAGAAGGTATGATGGAGCTGAACCTGAATTTGCTGTCCTGATTTTTCCAAGAAATATGCATTTTAATGTGTTAAAAACTTATTTTCTAATTTGAGCTCAAAATAAAAAAAACCCAAAGAACTCAAACACACAACATGGAACCACCCTTTCCTGCCTTTTTATTTTGTGTAGAATAGAAAGTTGTGAGTTGGATGAAAGCCAAATGCTTCAGTGCACGAAGTATGAAAATGACTGGACTTAAACTTGTACCTGTGTAAATTCTCTTGCTTACACCTATGTGACTGAAGAGTCAATCATCCCAAAGGCTTCAGCATTTTAGAAACTATCTTTGAATTCAAGCTGAGATGAAACAAATAAGAGACAGCTCTTTGTGAGTCTTGAAAACTGAAATGGAAACCATTTAACCAAAATTTAATTAGGACAATGGATAAGGCTTTTTCCCCATTTATATTCAGGGAAATAATATTTTTTACACATGTGGTTGTAACAGGCCTTTATTGTGGTAACTAAGTTTCCTAGTGACAGTTCCCTTGAAATGGAAAAGTGCAGCACCCTCACTTCAGATTGACTCTAGAAATGTTTCTACAACTTAGTAAGTGTGTAAATTCTTTTTTTGCCATGGGCATTGCCAAAGAAATGTATTTGCTTCCTGGGTATAGCCATATTCTAAATATCAAAATTGCTGTATTTATTTTTTTTATGATATAACTAATTTCAAGATCAGTCATTTCACGTGTTTTATTTTTATTAGCATTTAGGACAATTATGAAGAGATAAAGGAAAAAAATGGTTTTTTCAGTCTTGTGAACTGATGTGCTTAAGTGTAAAATATTTGTGCTCATGTCTCTAATCTGCATAAACTGAAAATAATTCCAGTAAAAACATTGTAGGCAATAAAATATGTTCCAGACTTTGGACTATACCTGCTCGAAATTTACCTCCAACTCTTCAGTGTAAATTCTATAAAGTGTTGGGTGTGGTGCTATTTAATACGTCTGCTTTGTTTTCTGGTCATTATGAATAATATTTGAGATAGACCACTTTTGCTGTTGAGTAATTTAACAGTTAATAATTTACACTTCCTTTATGAGATTATACTTTTGATAGTGTTTGCTTTTACTATTCACCTATTTTGTGAAGATGATTCTGCTGTAAGAATGAAGAACTCTGGAGTTCTGTACCTCTACCTACAAGTGTACAGGAGGAGTTTGAACAATTTGGAAAAACAATACATTTAGCATGTGTTAGTTGTATCAGGAGCAATTCATGTATTTGTAGTGACACAGATCCATAGCCTTATATTGGAATTCAGATAGTTCTGCTACAGAAGTGAATGATTTGCTGAAGAAGTTTGCAGTAGCTTTCTGCTGAATGGTGTTGCTTTGTTCCAAGTCCTCATTTTTTTATCCTGTTACATTTTAAAAGTATCTGTGGAATAACTTGTTTTCTGTTGGGGACGGTGCGCTACAAAACCATTATTACTGAAAGCTTTTACAATGCTTTTCCAATGTTTGTGTTAAGAGAAGTGTCTCTAACGTTTTAGGATTCCCATGGGAATCCATCTAATTCTTAAATACTTGCGTTCATTTTAACCCCCTAACTTCCCAGGGTTAAATGCAGTTTATAAAAAAATGTATGAGAGTGAGGACAACGTTTTTGATGAGTAGCACTGAGTACCATACAAAAGAAGGTAAAGAGAAAGCCTGCATTTTTTGGTGGTGGTTCTTTATTCCTCCATACAAAAAAATGTTTGTGTCTGATGTTGGAAGTTGAAGGACTTAGAATAAGCGCGTATTAGCTAATATCAATTACACAGAAACATGTATGCCAGTTCACTATTCTAAATTGTATTTTACTGCTAAATTGCTAAAGTTCAGTTAGTTTTTCTGCAGACAACTCAACAGGAAGAGCTTCTATATTTAAATAGTGGGGGAAGCTGAGTTCTTGAAGTTTTCCATGGATACAGGAGTTTGCCAGCTAACCATACTCTGTAAATAGAGAAAGTAAAGCTGAACAGTGTATTGACAGTTTTTGATCCTACTTCATAACAAAACCCTAGTTTTGGCCATTTTTATTCCTGAGCTTTCAGAGATTTCAGTTCTAATTATTATTACTGCTTAATTGGAACACTTATTGTATCCTTTAAAGTGGCATTAATACCTTTTTTTTTGCTGTGAATGCTACAGACTGCAATTGGCAATGAAGTAACAATTTCAAATATTCTTATAAACTGCATTTCCAGAGGATTTCAGGGTTGTTTTCATGTCGTCACTGAAACCAATTAAATAAAATAATGTCTCACCACATGGTTAGATGATAAGAAGGGGTGGAGGGTTGGAAATAAAGAGACCTATGTAGCAGCCAATCTTAACCACACAAAGGCATGTTTCTTTTAAATGATAGAGATCTGTTGTTTTAAGAAACAAAAGGAAAAACCCCCACAACAACAAAAGAATACCCATTTGGAGAACTGTTCTCCAGACTGAACAAGCTGGGTGATCAAGCTCAGGATCTCCAGCCCTGACCATCCTGGTGATCTCCACTCAGTTTGCTCCAGTTTATCAATGTCTTTCCTGTACCGTGAGACACCAAACTGGAGACAGCAGCATTACAGAGGTGGCAGAATAAGTGCTGAGGAAGGGGGGAGCAATGAGGTCTGTCAGCCTTCTGGCCACGCTCCATTTTGCATGGCCATGCACTATTTCATACAGCCCTGAGTGCTGTAGGCCAGTGTTACCAGAACTGGCTCCTGGCTGAGGTTTGGCCCGGCAGGACTGCCAGGCCCACTTCCCCACCCCACTCTGCAGCTACAGGAATTAGGGCCATCCAGGGGGCAGGACTTGAACTTTGTGCTTATTGAATGTCATATGAGGTTCCTGCAGAGCCAGTCCTCCCGACAGCCCTGCCTTCCAGCGTATGTATCCCCTCCCTACAATTCCATCTGCCTGGGGAGGGAGAGTAGTATCAGAACCTGACTCAGAAAAGAAAATTTTGAAAGCTGCTGCAGCTGGTTTCTAGGACTAGAGTAAGAAGGTTGACTAATGCTGATGATATTTTCTCTTTCCTTTCCCTTCTAGAAAAAATGTCCTGCAAATGTAAATACGCACACACCTTTGAACCCAGTATGTACAGATATGCATCAACTGACGTGGATTCCAGTGCGTTATATGATAAAATATTTAACTGGGGCGGGGAAAGGGAGTCCAAGTTCAAAATACTTCTGCTCTTGCAAAGGCTATTAAATTACAGACAGCCACTTGTTCCCTTTGAATAACCACTGAAATATGCTTGTCAGATTTATGATGCAGTAATGTATTCTTTTTAACTCTGTGACCTGATGTTGTAAGATGCCCTCAACTGTGATAATTTTCGGGGGTGAGTGATGTACTGGGTAAAACACTAGCTAAAAATGCCTGAGTTAACAGAAGGCACAGTTTATTTATGTGTGGTTTGACTTGAAGCTGTGATGTATTTTCAGCATGGATCTGTGCAGTTAGAGAATTACTGTACAATTCCACAAACTAATCCTAATCTGTCCAAATATACCAGTGTTAACTACTCTTGTAAACAGCTTTTAGTAGTAGTTTTTGGGTTATTTTTTTCAGAAACTGTGGGGGTTTTTAATGTATAAAATAGAAGGAAATTTGGGTTACTTAACTGAGAACAGGAAAATCAGAACAATTTCAATTTTGTGTATGAAATGATGAGTTCTGGAATAGCTAATACTGCTCGGGCCTGAGATAATGGGGTCAGAAATTCTGTGAAGGCATCTGTTCAGTTTTCAGTGCTAGTCAAAAAAAACCAAACAAAGAAAAGTACAACCAACCAAGCAAACAAAGAAAAGGACCCAACCTGACCCTAGAAAAAATTACTAGGAATAGGAAAAACAATAGCACTGTGCTGTGCTACTGTGGTTAATCTGGCATTTGCTGGTGTTGTAATACCATATGAAGCTTTGGACTTGGATCATTTTCCCTTTTGTCACTTTCTCACTTCCACAAACTCCCCCAAAAAGCAGATCTATGGAACTGGAATATCTTCATCCTCATGGCATCTCTCTGACTAAAAGTAGGAATAGCTTCCCCTTCAGGTTTAGTTAGGCCCACTGAGAGTCCTGAGCCTGAAAGAGAGATGATGGATGAAGGGGAGAGCAGGACAAAGAAGCAAGCTTAAAACAAAGAAATAAACAAAAACCCCCTAGCAGATGACATGGACAAGTGATTCAGCTAGTCACTGCATGCCATGTTACATGAATAGTCAATGAACCAAAGCAAGGGGCAGTAGGCTTCCTTGCCAACCAGTGCTGTGGATGACAAAAGTTTACCTGCGTTCAAGGGATAGTGGAGAAGTTTAAAGAAGGGAAATCTTTTAAGGGTTGCTTAGTATGTAGAAACCACATCTAGCTTGGAGAGTCCACAGAGGAGAAGCATCTTTCCTGCTCTATTTTTACTCTTCCTTAGGCAGCCACTTGGTTTTTGATCTGGCCCCATGTGGATGTTCCTGTGTGTGGTTTTGAAAAGGTTGCATACAGTAAAAGCAGCTTTTAACTTCTGTACCTCTATGAAAAATTCCAAGAAGCAAAATTAAGGAAAAAATCAAACACAAATCTTATGGAAGCAAGTAATTTGATTTGATAAATCAATCGAGCAATCTGCCATTGTTAAGCTTTAGCAAATGTGGAACACTATATGTACAGCTATCTGAAAAGATTAATAAAATCATCATAGGTCTCTTAATCCAGACCAGTATCTGACTATTTCTATATGTGACCAGGTTGTGCAATCACAGGGGGAAAATGTTATCATTAATTAAGCCATTGGAAATTTCATGAAAAGCTTCAGAAGAATAATAAATAGGAATGGCTGAAAATCTCTTGAAAAAAGATGGTACATATATTTGCCTATGCTATATTCAGCATCGTTACTTAAAAGCTACTTTTGCTCTCAAAAGATCAGTTAATTTAAGAGGATTTGTTACTGATTTTGGTATGGGAAGTGTAACTGTAAAATCACACATCAGATGGTGATGTTGAAGGCACACCCACACAGGTTGAATAAGCACAGAATAAGATGCTTTGGTAATGATACTCCTCTGCTGTGCTTGTCCTGCAAAACCCTCTCTCTCTGTGCAGAACATTTTATTCTTTGAAATCTGAGCTCACCTCTGGTATTGAATGTTGGCTGCTGTTGAGAAATCATACAAAAGTCAGTCAGTGCTGGTGGTTTAGTAGTATTTGCCATTTCATTGTGATCTTTTTCTTCCTTCAAGAGGAACAGAATCTCTTGCAAGAGGATAACTTTCTTTTTATAAACAACATTTTGTCTTTCTGAAGCATTTTCCTCTTTGAGCTGTAAACAAAATCCTTAGTTTAATTCCGTTTTCTCTAATACTGCTTGATTAATTTGTGAATGTATTCCACAAGCTAGTTTGATAAATAACCTATACAGAAATCCCTAATTATCCAGGTATGTAGTCAGTCTGGCACTGGGATCATGACCTAAATGATGTGACTGCATTTGTAAATTACTTCTATTTTTTGTTCAGTATTTTTTTTCATTGCTAGGATAAGATTTAAATCTACAAATCCAGGGAATGGTGGCACTGAACAGCACGAATGTGCATGCCTGAGTTTTGCTTGCTTGGGTACCGTGTGAGCAATGGGTGTCCAGCAGCTGCTCTCAGTATGCACAAGGCTGCCGGCCCAAGAGGACTCAGGCAGGTGCTCCGTGCTTGTGCTGTGTCAGGTGTCTGCTGAAGTTGCTTGTTAAACTTCCTTCCTTTAATGGACATCATGAGTTTTATCAGGAGAAAAGCTGCAGTGAAGGACTGGTACTTGGTTTTCTCAGAAAGTATTTAGACAATGGGGCATTGCAGTGAAAGGTCAGACAAGTGGGAAAAAGGGAAGTTGCACCCTCAGTCTGCAGATGACAACCAAGCATTGATCTGTGGAAGGCAGAAAGGCTCTACAGAGGGATCTGGACAGGCTGGATGGATGGGCTGAGGCCAGCTGGATGACGTTCAACAAGGTAAAGTGCCAGGTCCTGCTCTTGGGTCTCAACATTCAGTGCTGGGGAAGATGGCTGGAAAGCTGCCCAGCGGAAAAGGACCTGGGGGTGCTGGTTGATAGCCAGCTGAACATGAGCCAGCATGTGCTCAGGTGGCCAAGAAGGCCAATGGCATCCTGGCCTGTATCAGCAAGAGTGTGGCCAGCAGGGCCAAGCAGTGATTGTCCCCCCCCCCCCGTACTAAGTACTGGTGAGGCCACTTTAAATCCTATGCTCAGTTTTGGGCTCCTGACTATGAGACAGACATTGAGGTGCTGGAGTGTGCCCAGACAAGGGCAACAAAGCCTGGTGAAGGGTCTGGAGCACAAGTCTGATGAGGAGCAGCTGAGGGAGCTGGGAGTGTTTAGCCTGGTGAAGAGGAGGCTAGGAAGGACCTTATGGTTCTCCACAACTACCTGAAAAAACGTTGTAGCCAGGTGAGGGTCAGCCTCTTCTGCAAAGTAACAAGTGACTAAGGCTAAGAAGAAATGGCCTCAAATTGTGCCAAATGGCCAATCAATTGTGAAGTTTAGAGTTGGGTATTAGGAAAATTTTCTTAAATTAAACACTTGTGAAGGATTGGAACAGGCTGTCCAGGGCAGTGGTAGAGTCACCATCCCTGGAGATACTTATGAGACTTGTAGATGTGGCACTTGGGGACATGGTTTAGTGGTGAGCTTAGCAGTGCTGAGTTAATGGTCAGACTCAATGATCTTAAAGGTCTTTTTCAACCTAAACAATTCTATGATTATATCTTAAATAGTATTCAGGAGAGATGGAGAAACAGTGAACTGGAAATTTCTTCTTGTCACCTGTTGCCCAAGAATGTGTGTGGTTACCACAATTTAAAAATGACTTATTACTGTCTGATCAGTCAGAGGGGGAAAGAGTGAGAGAGAAGAAGCCTGCTTTCATCTCCCAGGGCAGGAATCTTTTTGATGGACATGTACCAAAGGCACGTGTACATTACTTATAGAAGGAGCTTTTGTTTGCAGAATTTTTGTCAGGAAAGTAAATATGTTCAAGCTCCTAGAAACTGTTTGGTCAAGATTAATTGCATGTAGGTTTTGGCATTCAACATTTAATGGAACATGTTACTGTTATTTGTGCATCTGCAGTCACAGGAGAGATTGTCCTCCTTAAAAGCTAAAGTAAGCAGAAGTGAACACAGTGGAAGAAAACTACTAAACTTTGGAGGTTTTTTCCTACCTTCACCCGTGAGAGAGTACTCCAGCTAATTAGTTCAGGTTACTTCAACTCTTGGTAATGTGACTTCTTTGTTGCTGCAATTTTAAATTATGAATATTCCTTTCAGTTTCAAAATGAGTGTATTGAGATTTTTATTTTTTTTTTTACTTTACCAGTAAAAAATTCCATAATCTGCTTTTACTATAAATGAAGAGGAGGTAGCATCTGCTTGGTTTCTAGTTCCTTCTAGGTTAGAGGTAATCAGTGTGCCACTGCTGCTGTTATTTGGAATAGCCTTCTGATAACTCTTCAGCTAATTTGGGATACCTGGTAAAGATGCTTTCCCACTGTTTTCATTCTCTATTGCTCAGATGTCTCTGCCAGGCAACTCGCAAAAAAACCAGCAACACCGGGTCAGCTTCAAAGAGTGCACACTTTGAAGTAGAAAGCAGATGACAGTTATGAAAGGTTAGTCTTTAATGGTATTACAAAAGGTAGCTGTACAGGCTTCCATGCATTTGCTTATTAAAGTGCGTAATGTCCCAATCCTTATGACAAAAAAATAATTAGTAATTCTTAGAAAACATTACCTTGTACTTTCCCTAGTGGTAGAAGATACAGGAGAGACTAGCTTATGGCCTGAATTTGAAAGTGTGTGACTCTTATTAAAGTGATGGCCAACACAGCAAGATACAGGAACAAAGAGAAGAGTATAAGACAAACTGGGTATAGATGGTCAACTTAAGAATTTAGAAGAGAGAGGGCAGAAAAAGTTGTCTCATTAAATACAACAAGTTGCAGTCGATTCTGATCTTTGTGCCTGCAATAAAATTAATAATTATTTAAGAGAGTAAATACTGTGATACTGTGTTCATTGGATAATTATATGTCTAATTTTTCATAGAGAATTGCTTTTTGTTTTGACTAACGCTGTATTACCACTAGTGGTTCCCCCTGGCCAGTCTTCAACTTGTGAAAGAACTTTGGCAAGCCTTGCTTTTACCCATGAAACACAGGATACTCTATGCAAGCTAAAATTAGCAAAAATAAAAGCCTTTATGAAGGAACTAGAATTTAAAAACAATTTTTATTTCTGTAAGTTGCTCTGTAATCACGAGTGTGTTAGTGAACTTATTTTTGAGGGGAATTGGTATGACACTCAAAACGAGTGCATATGAGATTTTACAAATTGAAAATCAGCACAGACAATTTAAATGTGCATTTATGTATTTTAAATGGCCTGTTTACTTCACATCCAACCTGTTGATTTCTATGCTATCAGCATTCATCAAATTCAATGTCACTTCTTAAAAGAGAAGGAATTTGGGCGTGCATATGAGATGAGAGTTCATTTCTTCCTCTTTGCAAAGAATGACGTCTCTGTGCTTTTACTTTACTATTCTTTTCCTGGTGGCTTTACTTTTTGAAGGATTGCACTGTTTTTGTTGGTAACTTTATTATGCAAAAAAAAGTTCAAATATATTTACCTGTGTACCTATCCTGTGTCAGGGTTTTTCCTTCAGGGCCTTAAGTAATAACTATGTTACTTTTAATAATATTTCAAGTAATTACATGTTTGACATTCTGTCTGGAGTTCATGCAACAGTTTTGGATTTTTTTTTTCTAGCAGAAGCTTCCACAGATTCTTTCCTAGCTGAAAAAAACTTGGGGTGCATATTTCACATATATTCAATATGCTGTTTTCTAAGGGAAGAGCTTTAAGTGCAGTGGGGCAGAAGGCTTCATATTTATCTTCTTTCTCTTTGAGCAGTAAATATCTGACTATTGGAGCAGTTCTGAATCAGCATCTCTCAATAATTTAGTGTCCAACAGACGGCTGGTTTGTTATATCGTGAACTGCTTTTGATAGTACTTATTTCCATCATTAAAGATGATGCTTGCATAACTTACACTGCAGTATAAGCTGTTTTTTGAGTATCTTGGGAAACCTGTGCACGGTCCTACTCTGCCATACGTGCATTTCCTTGATGATGAAGATTGTTGTATGTCTTTGTACCTTCACTCGCTAAAAAAAATATCTGCAAAAGGATTTCTATTAAATTTATTTTAAAATATATTACTGTAGCAGGTTAAGTGGACCACTAACTGCATCTACATTGAAATGGAGAGAGGATAATATATTAAGAGCACTGCAGCTATGTTTTCATGGCCTTTTCCACCTGTCTAACTTCATGCAGTAAGAAAGTGGTAGCCTATCTCAAGATGCTTTCAGCGTTGTGTGGATGATGTGGTCAACGGTTTGCAGTCTGACAACCAAACTTGATGATAATACTCAAGCTTATCATCCATGTGTTCTATCTGTGGGTCAAAGGGTGAAGGTACGCTCATCCTGCTTCTTTCTCCTGTACTTTCTAGTGGTTACCTTCCTGTCAAGGAATAGCTGGGTTTTGTGGCAATTTGGCAACCTATTCCTAAGCCATCAGCAGAGACTGCTGTATCCTGTCCTCATTGGAGGAGACTATTGGGTATTCCTCCACCACAATGAGTTAATTTCTTCTTGTAGCTCTGTTAGCCTGGAGGTGAAAAGGAGGGGAGATCTTGGTAATTATTCTGTCTCACTGTTGCAAGATGCACGTTGGTGATGAGACCACTGAGATGACTTTTTGTGTTATTTTTCTGCAATTGTAGTTTGTTTCAGGTAGAATTAAGTCTAATCAAGAGGAGAAACATCCCATTAATTTTATTGAACTGCCTTTTAATTTTTCATTCTGTCTAGATTATCAGTCTTAATTGCAGGATGATGGTAAAGTCTTGGCTTTTCACTGAATTGTAAAACTATGAATATAGTGACAGCACTGTTGCTGTTGGGGTTTCTGAATAAGATAGGGCCAAAAACTTGAGATCAAAAGGAATACTTCCATAGACAATTCCAAAGTAGCAGGTCTGGATGTAGCAGTTGCTAATGCAGCATGCATACAGTCCCATGGCAAGCTGCAGTTGTAGTAAGCTGGTGCCATTGACATACTTTTCAGTTTAACCATTAGTTTGATAAATTTGCAATGATTAAATGCAATAATGATTCTCATTCATAGGGGTTTTGAGACACCCTTAGTTTTCAAAAGCTGTGGATTCCTAGATGAGAGTCTCAAGGTTTTTGTTAATCTTTTCTTGGTGAAAAAGAGTGCCTATTTTTCTTGTAGAAATCGTGAGGATTGTTGGACAAAGAATTTGTAGAATAACCCCGTCAAGAGCCTGAGGGTTGCTTTTGTGTTATTTTGGCTCTGTGGTTTGATTGACTTCAGGGAAGGATAGCTTGCAACCACCATGTGTGTTTTTAAGGATCCCTTCTCCAGTGCTTCATCTGGCTCACCAGTTGATGAAATTCTGCAGATGGCTAACTGTAATTCCCAAGACTTGATGCATGTAGTATCTTCTTTCTCGTGAGAAGGAAGGTTCCTAATTTAGCATTTACTCATGCACTCGTTAAAGATGTTGGGAATATTGCCATGGCCTCACTTGGAGCAGAATCGGATCATTTTGTTCCACTCATTCCCTACCAGCAGACTTAGTTGTAATAGCTTGTTGGAGAGTTTTGGTGATGTCTTAATTGGTGTATTAAGCTTTTTTTTCCCTCAGTCATCAGTTTTGTGGTACAAATTACATACTTCATGAGTACTGGTGAAAGAGAGGTGTGAGATCATCTATAGTTCCCTGGCTAGGATTGTTTTCCCATATCATTAATTTTCTTCAAGTTTTTATTCTCAGACTCCTCTAACTTTACAACAGAAACTCCTTAGTGACTAATAGTGCATTTGGTTTCAGTTGGGATGCTCAGAATGAATGTAAACTCTCCAACTTCAGAGGTATATGGTCAGACTAGCTTAACTTTTCTCCTCCCCCTACCCCTCTTTTTTTTGCCTCCCACACAAGTTTTCTAACATTCTGGCAAGGCAAGTATTTGGACTTTTACCCATTCTCTCACTTTACAGTAAAGAAGCATTCATTTTTCCAACATTAAAAACTTGGCCAGAAAACCTGACCCAAAAACCTTAATGTTTTCAGCAAACGTTTAAAAATACCCTCTGACTTAGCTGCTCCAAGTAGCCTTAAATCACTGTTTTCTTTTGGGGTGGAAAAATTGTTTTTCACCCAAAAAAAGCTAATTAAAAAAGGTAATATTTATCCAGTATTATTGATAGCAACAAATTGAATTTAGATATTTCAAATGTTATAGAAATAAACCTGAAGCCATAAGAAACCCGAATCAGAATAGCTGAATCCTTAAGGAACTCCCTTACTTGTGGATGTTGCAGCAGCTGAGGATGGGAGGTGAGAATTGCAGGAAATATGGAAAATTATATATACTTGTCTTAGATCTTGTCTGTTCCCTAAAACAAAAGGGCACATTTTTCCTTAAGTGTACTACACTTGGTGAATTCTACTTGATTTTTGTATCCTGTTTTTGGTTTAAATTGTGCTGCTGCTTCTCACCATGCCTTCTGGGAGAGCTGGTTCAAGGGAATACATCTTCTTTTAGTATTCTTTTCTGTTAACCTTGCATAGATTAATATTTGACTTTGCATTATTTGAGGAGCTATTTCCTGGCTCTAAATATGTTTTTACAAATGCAGGCAGATTAAGAAACAGAGGAAATAATAAAGTTCAGTTGTATCTGCATATCTCATTCCTTTTGGACATATTTGACCCCCTTAAGTTAATAGAGAACTGACTTTAACAGGGAGAAAAGTCAGGCTCAGTCTGTGTTTCATACTCCTGTGCTCTGTGCGATGAGTGATGTTGTTGTGCTCTGTGTTGCTAGGTTAACACAAAGACACACAGAGAAAATACGGCAAAATTCCAAAAAGGAAGCATTATAATCTTTCTCAGTGCTTCTCATTTGCTCGTGAAATATTTTGCCAGAATATTACTGAGAAAACCCAGTAGTTCTTTAAAGCTTTTAGTCCAAAGTGTAGAGACTAAGCAAAATGATTGTCATGAAGTAGTGATTTACTTCTACTTAAGGACAAATGCAGTGTTACTTTAACTTGTTTCTAAAATCTTTATCATGGACTAAGCTGTTCTTATCTTCTGCTTCCATTTCTTTGTCTTCGCTCTGTCCATCTCTATCAGAATCTAAATCTCTAAATCTATTTTTTTTTTCAAAGTCCTAGCTACAAAATCTGTGCTTTTAGTAATCTGCCTTTAAACTGCGGAACAAAAAGTATTTGTTCTTTAATAATATAACAGAAGTTTTGAATGAAAAGAGGGTCTGGTGTATACACTGCCCCTATTCTCTGTCTTCCTGTGCAACAGTTTGGCTAGCACTACATTGGAATTGCTCTAGAGGAAAAAATGAGCCATTGGAAATCTGTGAAGTGATTCCCAGGTGCTGTAAATTCCATGTATCCCCAAAATTCAGGGGGTTCTGCCTCTTCTCCAGAAGATACAACTATCCCTCATGCATATACCTGGCATTTATGGGTCTTGGCTGTCCTGAGGAGAGGATGACTGGAGTGGACTGAATCCTGGATTACTTTTATGGGCCAAGAATAGGGCATCTGTAGCTTCTGCTGGTAATTCTGAGTCACCTCTGTGCTGAATTGTTCTCTGAGTATGTGTTATAACAACAGCAGCTGAGCAGATGTCTATTTGGACTGGTGAAACTGGATGTTAGCATAAGTGTGAACGTGCAATACCCAGTACAAGTTACTGTCAGTCATCTTTTTTTCTTCATCAGAGGACATGTTCATTGTCAAGTATCTGATAAATATTTTTTTTCTGCATACCCCGAGAACTGAGTAAACCTTGCTTTTGGTGTTGTAAGTTGTGCTAAACAGTTTTGCTTTTACACGAAGCACTTATGCATCACTGCCTGTTTGCTTGACATGAGGACAACAAAGGATTACATTTACTGGATCTTTCCCTGGGTATGGACCAAGGGAGGAGATTGAATGAAGGAGGTTGTTGGGGTGGTTTTTTGTCCTCCCTGTATAGAGAGGCTATAAAAAATATTTCTCTCTGAGTAAGCAATGTTGTATAGCTTGCCAAATCCTGGCTCTTCCCAAGGGACCACCTCTGAATGCTTTATCCAAATTGAACAACTGTGTTAATCCTGGGGGTTGAGTGTAAGAGTGTGTACATAGGCAGTTGGTAGATGGAAAATTTTTTACCCTAACTTACCTTGCAGTAACTTTTTTATCCATACCTGGAGTTGGTGCAGACGTGTCTCATCAAGGCTTGGCGGGAATTAATGGGGTCAGTATTGAGGGCTATTCTAAAAAATTACCTCTGGCATCTGTGTGTGGAAAGAGGGGATGTAATATTCCAGTTAGGTGTGAGAGTTGGGAGTAAAAAAGACAATGGTTTTGGAAATACTTAATAATGGCAAAGAGGCATTGAGCAGTAAAGAAAATGAGTTTTGGTCATGTCTTGAAAAAATGCTGTGAGTTGCCATGGTTGCTGCAGCTTAGCTGAAGCAAATAATAGACTTTATAAATTTTTTTTTTTTTTTAATAATGCTCTTGAACTATTTTTGAGCAAGCTACCAACTGCAGGTTTTTGTGATTTTGAATACATTCCTAAAAACTTACTTGATTGCACTTAATTGTCTATTTTGATACTTATTTTTCAGCGACTCCCCAGATTTACCACCTATTTGTTTTGGAAAGATTGTTAGAAAAACTGTATGTTCCCCATCTTGACTTCTCTTCAAATTAATCTACAAAATTTATACAATATGGTCTATATTTGAGTGGGGGAATGAAGGTCAAGGATCTTTAAAACTAAATGCAAGAGAAGTTAATGTAGATAGTGATCCTGATGATCAACAGGATGAGCTCAAGTGTGTTGATTCTTGAGGTACCAGGAAGGAAAAAGGTAGAAGGGGGTAACATTTAATGAAATCCTTGTGCAAAGGTCAACTGAAATATATACAGGTTTTTAGAAAAGAAAAAAGGCAGCAGTGAGATAAAAGGAGAGATTCAACAAAATCATATGCTTCCAAATTTTAAATAGCAAAACTTGGGAAAATATAAAAACCTATAGCATATGTAAGTATTGATATTATAGCTATCTATCAATTTTTCTAAAATACTGTGTGTATAAAAGTGCTTATTTTTCTTGAGAAGGAAGTAATTTCACCTCTGAAATTAAAAAGTCCTCTTGAGCATGAACAAAGTGGTTTGAGAACTCTTAACACTCTGTATGAGCTGAGAGTCAGCTGCACAACTTCTAGTACTTTGTGCAGAGTCCATCTTTTCTCATAAAAGTCAGTGGATATTCTTATGCTTCTTGGCCAAAGTGTATGGCATGTGACACATGTGAGTAGATTTCAGAAATAAAATGCCTGCTGTTTATTTTCATGTAGGTGCCAGTCTAGATCTGGAAATGAAAGTACCCAGTACACGTTGGGGAAGCATTCTAGTTTTGTCCTGGAAAATGAGATACACAGTTTAATTGCCTGTAATTAGTGAAGCGGCTGAGTTTTTAGAGGGGGTTAGGAATGGAGGAAGAAAAAGACACAAAAAGGGACCAATCAACAAATCTACATTAATTATTATAAATTTTCTAACCATTTATTTTGGAAAAGACCTCAGAGATCATCCAGGCCAGCTTTAATTTTCTTTAATAGAGATTAATATTTGAACAGGAAGATGCAGGATCCTATCAGCCTCGTTTTTGTTGCAGCAACAACTTGCAGGGAGTGTTCCATACCACTTGGCCTCTTCACCCCTCAGACAAGAGCCAAGGAGTGCTCAGGTTATCATCGAGGCTCTTCTGCTTGTTCTTCTTGGGGCTTTATTTTTAATTTTTATTTGACAGGCGTGCCTTCTTCCCTACAGGATACTAGTTTTCTCTTTAGGAGAACCTCTAGATTAGACTGGAACATGAGGAAGCTGGCAGAGATAGACCACCCAGGGAGGGGTCGGAAAAGAGCGTGAGGAAATGGATAATGTTACAGTCTGGTGACTTGCCAGGGTTGATGCACTTTTCTAGAAGGTCCTGTTTTTGTTTTGATAAGGGATTTCAGAATGGCATGGAGGCATAATGGGTGAGATCAGCAAGGAAGCACTGTGTTCAAGAGGCAGTGTGAGAAGACAGGCTCTGAAGCCATGGATGGTGATGTGTTCCCAGGGAGGCTGTTGGCTGGCTCTGTTCCCTCTCTGCCTTTTCCTTCTTGAGCATCTCTCCTCCACCCCTCAGCATTAGTAGGCAGGGGTGCGGGGTGGAGACAGGCTGCTCATTCATCAGGGCCCATGGAGCGTCTTGCTGTCAGCCAGGGGTTCTGTAGGGGCACAGAGAAATGCTTTCTGCTGTCATTTTATACCTGACTCTCTGTGCTGTTATGATGTGAGTGGCAATGGGTCCAGTGGATGTGTTGCTATGGAAAACGTATGTGCTTTTTATAGTCAAATAGAAAGGTGTGTTTCCAAAAGCTGTTCTCTAACTCTGCAGCCATAGCCTGGCTGGTTTATTTCCAGCATTCTCAGCAGTGAACTGTGGCTCTCAGGGTTGAATATCAATTTGCTAAGAATCCAAGTGCTGGAGGAATGTCCTCATGTTTCTGTACCCATGCAGCAACCACATCTTCCATTGGAGCCTTTCTATTCTCAGCAGCACGTGGGAATTCAGTGAAATCCGATAACAGCAATATTAATAGCAGCTGAGTAGGTGGCCAAAGAGGTTGAAATTTAGCACGAGCCCGCTGCTAGTTGGACAGGCAGCACTCATCTCCTGCGCAGCAATACCCGGCGGGGGTGCAGGAGCCCTTCAAATCCTCCAACATCTTCCTCAGAATCGTAAGTGAAGCTGGTTAGTGTAGGGCTGGAGAGCTGGGAGCTCGGCAAGGAGCTGGGGAGTGGGCTTTTCTGCAGTCTGCTGATCTGCTCCAGCTCCCAGGCCAGGGTATGGCTCTTCCAAGCCCTTCGAAGGGCATCTTGGAGGTGTTACTGCTGCCTTGATGGATGGAAGCTCCAAGGGAGGGCACCAATACTTCTTTTTAAACAGCAATCTCTTCAAGTCCTGTGTTTGTGAGATCTGTAGTTCAGAGGAAGGGACAGAAAACAGGGTTGGCAGCTGTTGGGGTTTCTGAAGTATTCGTCACCAAGGGATGGGTTTGGCACTGGGCAGGGAGCATTTGTCACTGGCACATTCCTTTCTATCAGTGGGAGTGTCTCTGTTCCTTCTTTCTCCCCATAAATAGGTTCAGATTGGTTTTATCTTTTTGGAGAGGACCACATGTATTCTTGTCAGCTAACCCTCATTTTGGGTAGGAGGAATCTCTGTTCAAACTTGCTTCTTTGTTTGTTGGTTTTGTTTTTTCTTTTTTTAATCATTGATTGATAACTATATTTAAATATGTTTCTATATGAGAAACAGACCCTTCTCTGAATGGGATGTTGTAAAATAGTCTTCCAGAATTTTGTTCAGACTTCTGGTATCTTGGATGTGGTCTTGAGCTCCACATTGTTCTTCCTGGAAAATAGTAAAGTGAAGTGTTAAAGTAGATTTGACATTGTGAGTTGCTTGTTGCTAGAATTTAATACATATTGGGATGTGGGGAAACAAAACCATATAATGTGTCAGAAAAATAAAATCCAAACTATTGAGTTTATTGTTTAAAAGTTTTGAAACAAGTCAAAAATAAATGTATCTTCTTAAAATGCACTGCTCTTTTGTATGGAGGCACTGGAGAGGTGTCTGTAAGTGTCAGTGAATATATTTTATAATTGGTTAAAGTCTAGTTCATGATTTCTTAAAAGTACTGTGGCCTGCTAGCTCCTCTAAGGTGTATGATTGTCTACTTTTTTTTTCTTTTAAAATGCCCCAAAATTCATTAAAATAATCCCAGCAAGCTTTCCTCACTCCTTAAAAATGGGAAGCAGAGAGCACCTCTGTCTTGGGGTCATCACACAGGGGTTCTGGTGTCTGGAGCAGAGTCCTCCTCCACCAAGCCCCCTGCCTGTGCCCTTGCAGCAACATCTCTGCCACGGTGCTGGTGCGATTGCTTTTATGAGCATGGTCTAAAACAGACCAGCAAGCTAATTTGGGGGTTGAAAATGTATAGTAGGAAAAACCCACAGAAACAGGTGTAGCCCTCTGGCAGCATAGAACCACAGTGTGATTCAGGGTTGTGTTGGCATAACCGTGGGGGCAGCAAAGAGGAGTGGCTGAACGGGAGAGGAGGACCAGGAAATCCTTGAGCTAGAACTGCTGCCAAAGCCTTTGTATTGTCAGGCCAGGGCCTTGGTGACTAATTCTGCTGTTTAACCTTGAGCAAACAGTGGAGCTGAGAATAAATTCCTTGAGCTGTGGCTCAGCGTGCTGATCTGCCCTGTCACTTTGCTTTATTCTTGTAGAGTGGTCTTTGTTAGAGAAACATCTGTTGGTCTCTGCTGGCTGGGAGTAAGTGATGTTTGTCAATGTGTGTTGTGTTCAAATGTAACAAAGGTAGTTTGTCTCTAAGCGTATCACACACTAACAAGTGAGAGCTATTCCTGTCCCATTCATCTTTTTTCTGTTTGCTCAAGGATTGACGTAGATGAGATGATTTACACAGAAGGTATTATTTCTCCACAGGTGGTTATTCACGTCTTCTTTCATAAGTGTTCAACTCGGATTTATGCGGTTGTGCTTCACAATAACTATTATAATATCCCCCACGTGTTGTTATCTCGTGGCGTTTAGACTTTCATGAGGTGTTTGGGAGATCTTTTCCAGGATGGCTAATCTTGAAGTTGTATGTAAACTTTTATTAATACCACTGCCAGCAATTCAGGTTCACACTTTGTGAGTTAGGATTCTACTTTTACGGTTTTGAGACCTCTTTGTTAGCTGGAATTTGGTATTGAGGCCAGCATAGGTAGATTGGTGTTTTATTTTTCTTTTAAGCTTCAGAATGAAGGCTTAAATGCTGAGACTGTGGCAGGAGCAATGAAGTATTTATAATAAAATTATTCCTCCAAGATCTTAACTGCTCTATTTAGCAACTTTCTTTGCTTAGTTCAGACTTCTTTAGCAAAGTTTCACTGTTAAAAAGGAGATATAAAAAACCTCTGGGAAGACAGAGAAGTTAATGTTTAAAAATACACAAAGTGATTTAGTAAGTAGGGTTGCATTGTCATGTGGGGAGGAACTGAATTCTTTCAGCAGATTAGTTTTAAGATGCAGCATTGGCTGTGCCTGCCTGAGCAAAGCAGCAGCCCACCTAAAACTTTCAGCATAAAGGTATTCACCTATTCAAACCAGAAATTGGGTTACACCGACTATTTTCATTAAGAATATGGTTGGCATCAACTAGGCTCTGTGAAAACTTCAGCTGAAAACAGGAAAAAGGAGACTTCTTTCACAGTAACCAAATGTAGGGTTGGCATTAATTTGCATTGATGAAGATACTTTAACCAGTGAGCTACCCCTTCATTTCCTAAAATAGTTGTTGTATGAGAAATGTCGCTGCAAGCAGTTGTGTGTGCACTTCAGTGCTGTAGACTTATGTTCAAAATAAGGTTATATGTGTCCAGGAGTGTTTAAAAAGCTTAAAGGCTACATTGCAGAAGTTCATGTACTCCATTTTCTAAATGGTTTATTCAAATACAGTGTGAGAAACTGAGTGTTTGAGCCCTGTGTATTTAGAGCCAGGATTGCAAAGGGGAGTGGAACAGAGAGCAGGAACTGTTAGGTAACAGTTTGTCAGAAAAGTTGTAGGGTCATGCCTCCTCTTCCAGCAGCAAAGAATTTGCTATGCTTAAGGTTGGTGCCTCTATCTTGTCCCCTCCTATGAACCATAGTTGTTCAGAGTTATACACAAGACCCCAGATGAAATATTTGCACAGATTGCACAGTAGTTACATTTTTATAACACTTCATGAAGAACTTCTGCATAGCAGAATTATTCCATTTTGTGTTTTCGTTTACTACAATTGAGTTAAAAGCCTTGTTTATTTTCTGTTTTGATGCTCACAGGAAAAAGTCATTCCTCCTAAAAGCTCTTCAGTTTGTATCACACTTCTGACCAATAGATATTTTAAATGGAGTGTCCTGGAAGGGAATTGGGCAATGGCATGTGCAACTAAACACAGATAAGCTTGGACAGGTTGTACATAGAAAAGGCTCTAAAGGCTCTTATTTCACTTGGAGAATGTTACCAAGTGGATCCAAACTACATCTTCTGCAAGTTGCATGCCTCAGAAAAGATGTAGCTGTGAAATTTGTAGGTCAAAAAAGACTTTTAAGACCTTTCAGTAAGGTAAAAACATTGCTTCTTTAATCAGAATTTCTTTTTTGACCAAAAAAAAAAAAAAAATATATATATATATACCTGTCATTTAACACAGATTCTAGGACAGTACATTCATAATTCAGAATAATCCTTTTCCTTGGTTAAGTACCATCAAATAATTACTACATGCATATAAATGAGGAACAGTGTTCTAGATCAGCAGGGTTTCTCTTGGTTTTCTTCTCCTCTTCTGCTGAAACTATGTCTATTACGACAAGTTGCTGAAAAGGTTTACAAACCAAGAGATGCAGTTCAGAGAAGGAGAGTAGTAATGCAAGTGAAGAAACTTCATGAATGAAGAGTAAACAACTTGTCTTTTTGCCTCTGTTGTTAGCAGAGTAAACAGGAGTGAAGCAGGGTCTGTCATTCGAGTCTGTGAATTATCTCCCTGCCTGCATTTTTGGTCTCAAACAGACTCGTTTACCTGAATGTCCTAAGTTTTGTATTGGTTTTAGGCCAATTACACAGACCTAGTGTATTTATCGTTATTCCAGTAAAGAAAATATATTGAAAATAAAGAGAACTGAATATTGCTCCTGTTGCAAAACAGTTGACTGAAATTATTCCAGAGAACTCAAGGAAAGCAGAAGCGGACATCGTTGTGTTCAGTCATATAGCTTGTGTCTTTGTGAAGGCTGGCAATATTTTGGATACATGCTCCTGCCAGCTAAGGGCAGAGTTTCTCACTCCTTAATAGGCTGCTGAAGTCGGGGAGCAAACTTAAAAGGCATCCTTAGCAAGGCCCTCTGCTTTTCTAATTGCAAACAAAAGCAGAAATTCTGCTAACAAAAGGCATTGAGGGTAAAGAATGCAAACCTTTAAAATGCTCTCCACTGGGTATGAGAAGTGTAATGTTGATATAAGAATGGTTTTCCATTCTCTGCTTGGTAAATCATCCTGTGGCACCTTAGGCCACAGCTATGGTGTGCTCTGGAACATGGACACTGGCAAAAAAATTAGCCTACTGAAAAAAAGGGGAATTTTTTTTCTTCAAAAATAGTCTCTAGTGAATAATGAATAGCAATCAGTTTTGGAACGGACTAAAAAACAAGCAAAAAAGTGTAAATATTTCACATTAAAGGAGAAGGGTTCCTCCTTATCAGTAGGAAAGAGGTCACTGGCTACAAAGCCAGAAGCATCTCTGGCATGAGATACTAAGGGAGCTGCAGGCAAGGACTGTGCAGTCTCAGGACTTTGTGTTCCTGATAGCCTGATTTCTTTATGGTGTGGGGATGGACAAGGCAATTACAGCCACGGAGTGGGAGTGGGGGCTCTCAAAATAGGAAGAAAGAGCAGGAGGGATGGTCCGTGTCCCTGACGGTTGTCACGTCTCATTGACTATTCCATTTCTGTGAAGTGACGCTTAGGCTGACCAGGCCCTGTCCTCATTACACTAACTCATAACTGTTTCCTAAATAGTTTATTCTACTTTTTTTCCTGTAACCTTTAATTAGTGTGTTCCTAGACAGACAGAAACAGGCTAGGTACCTTGATACATTATTGGTCTGGCATGTTATGGAGCTCTGAATAGGTTTTTCTGCTGCTGTATGTGAAGTCTCTGCTTTTCTGTTTGAATCTCTTCACTGTGCTGTGTGTGAAGTTCGCAGCCAAACCAGATCCAAACCAAAGTCTGGGGCAGGTGAAAAGTTGTTTTGGTGTATTTAAGCCATTTGCTCTTCCGTAAGTGCTGGCACTGCAGGCCGCAATGTCGTTCAACAACTGTCTGCAGTCCAGTCCTGAATATTTACACCTGAGGACTAGGTCTGGGGACTAGGAGGCTTTCGGAGCCTCCCATTTGAGAAGTTTCTACTTCTTGTTCTTAAAATGAGCAGGAGGAGAATGGGAGCACTATGACTGTCCATTGGTGCACTTCCCAGGTGTGCTACAGACTGGTTCCCTAATGTTAGTGACTGCATATGTATTTAGTGTTTTTTGAGAAACACCTATTTATAGAAAAGAGCCCATTCTTTCAGCCTTGCATCATCTCTCTCCAGATGTCCCAGTTTCAGTTTCTCATTTTTTGGTCTGAAAAGCTTACTCCTGGCTAAAGTGTTCTGTTGTCTGAGGCAAATACTTCAGAAGACAATACAATCAGGAAAATAGTTACAATTGAATCTCCTTTCATATGGAATTAAAATTCTGAGATTGTTCAGGCTAGAAAAGAGAAGGCCCAAGAGAGACCTTGTAGCAGCCTTCCAGCAGCTAAAACAGCCTCAAGCTAAAAGCTTGAGAGGGACTTTTTACAGGGACATGTAGTGATAGGACCAAGGGGGAATGACTAAACTGAGAGGGTCAATTTAGACTGGATATTGGGAAGAAATTCTCTGCTCTGAGGGTGGGGAGGCACTGGCATGGATTATGTAGAGAAGTGGTGGATGCCCCATCCCTGTAAGTGTTCCAAGGCCAGGTTGGATGGGGCTCTGAGCAACGTGGTCTATTGGGAGGTGTCCCTGTCCATGGCAGAGGGGTTGGAAGTAGATGATCTTTAAGGTCCCTTCCAACCCAAACCATTCTATGATTCTGTGATCTCCCTGGCTAATAGAGGCTCTATTTCCCAAAGTCAACAGCTTGTTTTCTACTTCTGTTTTGTTGGTAACTAAATGAGAGCCAATTAAGGAAGCCTAGAGCCTTCCTGTGTATCCCTCAAAACAGAAACTGTAATACATTGGCCAGTTTATCACTTTACATGTAAAAATTGAAATAGTACAGAGTTATGACTGTATTTAAAGTGAAATGCTTCTTATTTCTTTTGGAGCAGTCAAAGTTGCATATTTTATATTGACCGTTAATTGGTCTTGAAACTTTTTACATCCTGAATAATAATTAAATTTTAAGTCATCAATTTTAAAACACTGTTTTCTTTTCTTTTTCTCACTCTCTGCCCTGCTTCAGACCAGAGGAAACCAACAGAAGACTGAAAAATGTAAGACAGTTGTGCACTAATTGTGATCAATTATTTTTAAGTGCTTCTGTTTATGGTACTATCATATTTACCTTATTCTTCAGCTGCTGATTTATCTGATGCAAATTAATGCCATTTTACAGTAATCTCTATGTGCAGCTTACTTTCTGAAATCATTGTAATAATTGAAACAGTACTTGTATCTGCTTACTTGAGATATGAGATGCATTGTGACACTCTTTAATTGGTTTTGGTGGCAATCATAGCTAATACTGTAAGCAATATTTTGCAGTTCATTGTGGAAACATCTCTAACAGCATGCTGAGATTCTTTTATACTGGCACATGGCATGAGAGGAAAGTATTTAAGTTTGTATTCAGGGTTTTTTTTCTGTTTGTTTTTAGGTATTGATTACATTATACTGGCTTGGGAGAAAAGCTCAAAGTGACCCTAATTATAATGGTCCATACCTCAATCTTAAAGCATTTGAGAAGTTATTAGGGCAAGCATTGACTAAGGTAAGGAATCCAAAAAAGGAAACTAAATGAATAGCCTGAAGTTTATAGTTTGTTATACAGCAGCAATTCTAAACAGTCTTTTGGGGATTTCGTTTTCCTCTTAGTTTATTTGCTTTGCTTGCTATCTAGTTCCATGTGAAAGGAATGATTTTTATTCTTCATTGGTTCTTCTGCTACCCATATGAATTTAAGAATCCATATGCTCTACTGGATGTGGTATATTTTGAAGAGCCCTATCACAATCCTCTTTGGCTGAGATAAAAGAAATTTAAGACCTTTTATTGAAGCTCCTGTTCAAGCTGTTGTATATATTGTTTTTAGGGGTTTGCAGTAGTCTTTGTCAAAGTTTGTGAGCTCAAAATGCTCATGAGTAGCATTTGCACATTAAATTATTGAAAAAGACCTTTCAAAACTTACTCTTGTAGGCACTTGAAGAGTCCAGCCAGCTGAGCAGAAGTGGCAGAGATAGTGGGTACGGTGATATTTGGTACGTTGACCGGGGAGAGCCCTTTTCGTCTTCAGCTACTCATAAAAGAGACGATTCCTTTGATAGCTTGGACTCTCTTGGTTCAAGATCCTGCACAAGCTTTTCATCAGATATAACCTTGAAAGGTGGCAGTGAAGGTATGTTTTCCTCTCTAAAAATCTTTTGTTGACTTGTGTCTTATGAGTGTGGGAGAAGACAATGTATGGACTTAGTACTTGGATATCCAGTACTTAAACCAGCTTGAAAGTCAACTCTAGTTTTGCAACTGCTGCAGTTGCAATTTGCTTAAGCAAATATTGACCTCTAACTGTTCGTAGAAACAAAGCACTGCTGACAACAAATCTTCCTAGGAAGGGTTGCTGAAACTCTCGCTCTCACTGACACTTTAGAGCGTGTGTAAGTGCAGGGTATATTCCCAGAATTCTGTAAGGGAAATTGCTAGAAATCAGATCTGGATGGGATCACCTAAAATTCACCAGTTGCAAAAGTCTCTTGCCTTGTTCTTAGGGTGACTGTGTCAAATATCTATGTCTTCACTTCATTTGTGAATATTCAATAAGGTTTTTCCCACTCAGGTTAAATACTGAATAGTATTTGTTACTTTTAGTAGTTTGTCATGATAATAAAGGTAACAAGAAGACAGTGATGTTGGATCCCTAAAGCAGCACTCTAGCCTGTGTTTCTCTGCTGCTTTTAAAGTTCAATGCCAACTTGTAGTCTAAAGTCACAAAAATTGTGAGGTTTTGGATTTTTGTTTCATGTGAATAACATAAAATCATTGGGGAGAGGCTCCATGGAGCATTGCTGATCTGAGCAAGGCAGCATTTAGGCATGTTGCATATGTGATGTACCCTGCACTTCTACTGGATATTAATCTGGTGAGATGAGAACATTGATTTATTATTTGCTGTTAACTTGTCTTTGTTAATAAATTTATCTGGCAAATACAACTTAATTAAAAAATTCCTGTGCTGTTTTCTGTCTTCAGTCTGGAGGCCAGCGCTTTGTTTCCTGCAGGGAGCAGTGATAATGAAAGAATGGAACAAATGCAGAAGGACCATGCAAACCAAACTGAGTTTAATGGATCTTATCACAGCTTTGCCACATGCTTCTAAAAATATCTCTCCTACTGTCCTGTCAGTAGGTCTGCAAATTTGCAGCTGAAAGATCTCAAATACAGAGTTAAATTGATTTTAGAAGACTTTGATCCAAGTTTCAGCTAGAAGCTCATGTCTAGAGAATAATTAGTCTTCCCTTTTTTCCACTTTCTTCTAAGGTTGTGACAGTGACACAGACTCGGAACTGCCTTCCAAAATGCATGACTCCCATAAAGATGACAGGTCTTACCGTAGGATTTCTGTGATTGAACCAAAACCTACCACTGACTTCAATCGCTTCTTACCCAACAAAAACAAGCAGACAGGATATGTGCCAGCACCTCTAAGGAAGAAGAGGACAGAGAAGAATGAGGACAACAGGAGGAGCTGGGCAAGTCCCATCTTCACTGAGTCAGATGGAACATTTTCAAGGTACTGGTGTGCGGTCTTAGTAAAGTGGGCTTTGATTTAGAGTTTTTAAAATAAATTATTTCTTTAATAGGTAAAGAAAAGCTGCTCTTGCTGCAATACAAAGTCAAGTATTTGATTTCCCATGTTTTATTGAGGGGGACATTTTGGTGTGGTTATGTGGTTTCGTTTTGGTTTTTTACATTGCTTTTTGGTGTTTGAGTAATGTTTTGAAGCTGGCCAGACTCCAGATGTATTTAATGATCTTAAAAGCAAGTTCATGAAAGATAGACCTATGGTTTTAGTTTCTTGTTAAAGCCTTTCAAAATATGGTGATGAATTTCAGTTGTCCGGCTTCTTGATGCATACAGATGAGATTAGTGGGCAGTTCTTGAGTTTCACCATTACCTTCGTGACTTCACTGTCTTAATTCTATTCCTGTTTCGGTCAACCTCAGTGGATGTGAAACGAATCCTGTAGCTTCCTGCCAAAATAGCAGAGCAGAGTGTGGGCTTACAAATCCAGCTTCCCTCCAGATCATCTATGAGTATGACAGTGGCTCTGATTCAGAAGATGAAAGAAGGCTGCCCGACGTTGTTTTGGATGACTTAGCAAATCGTAGATTTCTAATCAAAAAGAGCCCTGTAAGCTCTGCTGCACCTGGACATCATTTCATGTTGCGCAATGACTCTCCTAAATCTTGCTCGCGAGAAAGTTATCCAGCTGGTCCACTAGCTGCAATGCTTGAACCACTGAGGTCAGAGATACTAATCCAAGATCCAGTAACTATTGCGTTACCTAAATCGCAGCCCTTAAATAACTCCATAAAGTTAGTCTTCTAATCAGCATTTTAACACAGCTGATAATTTGATATGCTTTTTCTGTCAAACTTTGTATTTTTGTTGGAGGAGATAGGATGCTGATATAACCATTTAACTTCTTTTTAAATTTTTTAAAATTTAATATATCTTATTATTTCTGGTGCTGCAGTGATGAAATTGAGAACTAATATGCTTCATTCACAAGGCTGAGCTCCTGAGCCAAAAAGCATGTGTTTTTGCATTCCTTATGTCAAGTTGCTCCTAAAATATCTTAACTGATTGGATATTTTGAACAGTAACCAGAGGAGGCAGAGGCAGTTGGATACTAAAGAGGAAAACAAACCAAGAGTTAACAATCCTTCACAATTATCTGGGTATTTTGATGAGGACGAGGAAGAAGTAGGCATCCCAAACATTGAAAAAGATGATCTCTATTTTCGCAAGCTATGTTCTTCAGCACCAAATACAGTTGTTGCTTTTGACAAATTTCTTCCTAAGTTTTGGACTCCAGAAGAAGAATTGCTATGGAAAAAAATCAAGAAATCCTCTTTCAAACCCTGGTATAAAGAGATTCAAGGGTTCAGGTGCGTTTTCATGCATGCCTGTTTCTCTCCTGTGTGCAAAGCCTAAATAAAGTGTAACTCTATGACTTTGAATTTTTTTCATTTTCATTGCCAGTGTAGCAGCAGGATACGTTTTATTCTTTCTTCTTTTTTTATTTTTTTTTAAATAATTGAAATATTATTTTTGTTATACTGTTGCTCTGTTGCCACTGTGCATTTTACTCAGTGAGTGCATTTCATGGTTTTTTTTTTCTTTCTCCTCTGCTCATTCTTTGTGCTGCTGCACAGTAGAAAGAGATCAGATTCTGAGGATGAGGAATTTGCTTACAAACAAAGCTGTACCATTGCTGCTAATCAACCAAGACCAGGTTTTGACTGGAACAGTAGCTGCAGAAGGGATCAGAATTATAAGCCAACTGCTGAATATGTGGGAAGCTCATTGTCACAGATTGCAGAAGGAAAAATCTTGGAGTCTTCTGATCAGCCCAGGTTGATACTGCTGCATGAGCTGTTCTCTTGCTGCATCAAAAAGAAATGGCTGGATATGCAACATTTAAATGAAATTAAACCGCGTCCCGTGATGTCATGCTTTTTTGGTTATTACTATTTTGCTGGTTTGTTGGGTTTGGTTTTTTTTTTTCTCTTTTAGTGTAGCCATAAGTTGCTGATCTTCTGCAATATACAAATGTGAAAGTGTAAGATGCTACATAGGGTTACTGGCTTTATGTGTGAGCATGTAAGTGTGATGTTTCTGAGCAGGTTAGGATGCTGGGATACCTTTGCGTTGGTTGGCGTGTGCTGCGCTACGGTCAGTGGTGGTGAATGCCAAGTGGTGTCATCATTCTGCTTGAGATACTGCAAGTCTAAACCAAATGTATATTGCAATACGTTGTGATCTGCTTGTCTCTTGCTAGTTAATGATATTTTTACTTCCCTCCTTTTGTTTTATATGCTTCAGTCAGTTTTCGTTACTTCAGGCCCTGCAAAAATACACTGACTACGTGTCTTCCGAAATGGAGACCAGAATTGATCCTACTTCTGGCCCTAGGCTCATAAAATGTAGAAAGAATGTTTCCTTTATACCAGGATGCAAGCAAGGAGATGAGGAAAATGGTTATTTATATCCAGATTTGGAAAACGATGATTTGTTCGTTCGGAAAACTGGGGCTTTCCATGTGAATCAAGTTGTTCTTCAAGACCCCCGGTATTTAAAGAAATTCTCTGAACAGGAGCCTCCTCTAGAGGGTGAGATAATTCTGCAACCCAGAGAGGGCCAAACTGTGATTCCAGACTTGGAAAAGGATGACATGATTTTTCGTAAAGTCCTCTCTCAAAAAAAAGAGGTGCCTTTATCAGGTGCTCCTGACAAGTATCACCCAGCACTGTTTCCTGATCCATGGAGTCTTCCAGAAGAGATCCGGTCCAAATTTCTATGTTTACTTGAAAAAAACGCAATACCAGAGGAAAGGAAGAGCAACGGCAGAGTGCTGTCACCATCTTTACAGCATAAGAAGGATGATATGCTGACCCGCAAGATTGAATCTTGGAAAGTGGGAAGCAATGTCCAGCCAGTAAATTTTATCCCAGGTCCATGCAGTGAAGAAGACTGGAAGAAGTGGGAAGCAATCAGGGAGGCCAGCAAAGTTAGACACAAGAAACGGCAGATGGTGGAGAGGTCAGGTTGTGTCCTGCACAGATTGAGTGTCCTTGAACCCTTACCATTCAGAAAAGCATCATCCTGTGCTGAACCATTCATAGAGTGCCAATCTGCTATTTGTTCATGTTGTCCTCAAAAAAGCTTTTTATTTGCTTTGAATAGAAGCTCATGACTGCAATACCCTATTTTCAACAAAAAGTTATAAAGTTTTCTAGTTTTAGGCTGCCACTTTGGAGAAAAGATGTTCTCATTCCTTCAGACTCAAAGTTCTGCATAAGATTCTTTCCATGGTTGAACAAAAATAGTGATTATTCAAAAGACTATGGAGGCTAGAAATATTTTCTTTTATTTTACAAGATAATAGGTAAAAGCATTTCTGAAACACATGAATGCTTTAAAGACAAATTCTGGAAATGGGCATTCTGATATTCTTGCTTGCACCTAAGTTTAAAAATGCTTGTAAACTGTCCTGCCACAGTTCTGAGATGATTAGATGAAGTGGAAAAAAAAGTGGTTTAGCTGCCCAAAGGTCATGGTGCATGCAAGCTGTGTGTCTATGTAATATTAAATTCCACCATGGCATATTTCATTCTGCCAATGCTATCTCCTTACTTTCCTACAGTCTTGATTCATACTTTCTGCTAATTCTTTCCAGGTATCCTCAAAAGTTCTCTTGTTTGACTGAATACTGTTTGTTAAGTACTTCCTGTCTCTCCTTTGAATTTTGTATTTACTGGGGGAGAGTGGGGTTTTGGATGTTTCCTTAGCTCTGAAAATACGGCATTGCAAGTTGCAGTTCTCCCAGCTGTGCATCATTACTTGTGACTAAGACACTTCTGTGTTCCAGTTGATATTTTGATGTTGCTGCATTTAATTTTTAAGCTTAATACTGTTAACAAAGTTCAAGCTTCACTGAGAAATATTTCTGATGTGCTTGAAAATACTGCATGTTCTAAAAATTCATTAAATAGAATTGAATAGCTATATTATAAAATACTCATATTCAAGAATACTAAAAATCCTCTTGAATTTCCTTGGATTAGTTGTGTTCAAGGATTTATGTGCTAAACTATGTAGGGTCTTTTATTCTTGTACACATCAAGTATGACTCCCATTTAGTATCCGAAATAGTTGAAATAACAAGAAAACAACTTCTGTAAGCCACATTTCTTGTTGGGACTCAAGTTGGCATGAATTTTAATTTCTTGAAATGAGTCTCTTTTGAGCATCATGCTGTTCAACAGCACTGGAATAAGTGGCGTAGAATTAATACGGGGCTCTATTTGTGCAGTATTGCTAAATGAGAAGTGTTGGAAAGTTGCAGGCAGCCTTGTTCTGTCAGTTCTGCCCAACTTTGCACATCATGCAAGTCCTGGTGTGTTTTTTGACTAGTGTCCAACTCCTGATATGCTATTCCATGCTGGCTGGTTCCCAAGCTTTCAGTTTCCCCATCATTTAGTGAGAGTGCTGGTCTGCTAATGGTGTTAATGTTGTTATCAATATCAAGACACTGAATCTTTTCTTTTTTGGTTTCTGATTTCTCAGACTGTTTCAAAAGCTTTCTGATGAGCAAGGGTAAGTTTTATAAAATCTTGAAAGATCATAATGCTTTTTTTTTTGGCCTCTTTTCATCTTTATGCATGCACAGTAGCTAAGAACTTGTGCTGAAAACTTGTGCATGATGCTTTGTTGTTCTGTTCTTTGCGATTTATGTAATGAATGTAAAAGCTATGCGTATGGCAAAAGTTCTCTCTGCTGTCTCATGTATTCAAGTTATGGTTATCAGGCACTTTGAAAATCAGCTCTAATGTTTTATTCCTGCTGAAGTGAAGAATTTGTTGTTCTGTATTTAAATTAGGCTTTAAAACATTCAAAAGTGTAAAGGAATATTAACAAATATTTTATTTTGAAGGCTGTACAGCTAGAATCTGAAAATCATAAACAGCAGTGGTATTTATCATGAGATTGGTGAATGGTCTGGGGTTATTTTATATCCTCCAGGTTATTGAATGCTCAGTGGCAAACTTATTGGTTTGTGTCATGGGAACTTAGATGTTGTTTATGATGAACTGTGACTCAAAGAGAAATAACTTTTCCACTTATTGTGTGATGGCGTGTTAAGTATTTGGGAATGGATGTTGTTCTAATGACTTTTTAGATTTTAAATTTATTTGTTTACTTCTCTATTTTTACCCTGAGGCAGACTTGGTAAATGACTAAACACTTCCAGAAGAAGTGCAAAATGTTTCAGAAGTTGTTAGATGTTAGGAGAGGGAGACTCAGAAGACTCAAGTCACTAGTTAGGTTTTTCAGTTTAGACTGAAATTAAAACTAAGATCCAGTTCCATGGTATGAATATACCTTTACTTAGGTTATATTTTATTTAGGTCTAGATTTTCCTGTTTTGTTGCAGGCAGATATAATACTCAAGAGAAAGAAGTGGAAAGTGTAGTTATATAAGTTTTCTTGAACTCATCTGGAACAAATTTGATACAACCCTTATGCAGGGTTTGGTTACCCCAAAACAGTTCTACATACTTAAGCATAAAAAATGAGGATAAGAACTGTACAAGAAAAGAGTTTCTGCAATAGCAACCAGGCAATTTTTGCTGAATTTGGCACTCTTCTCATTCAGAAAATAGACAAGTAAACAGATACAACTAGTTAATGCCCAAGCCTTTATTTCTAGAGGCCAGAGGCCAAAGTCTCTATGTTACCAATGAAAGTGAGTTCGGCCTCTTGGGAGGAAGTGAAAGTCTGGTTTGTTAGTTCAGAGATCTCTTGGAATGCAACAGATTAGAGCAGGGCTCTGTGCTGAATCTGTTTTGGTTTTAATCTGATTTTTCTGTCATATCAGAGAAGTGCCACATTTTCAAGTCCTGTTAAAACTTATTTACATCCCTCTATCACTCATACTTTGGATAAACAAAACCAAAGGTATTTTTGAATACTAAGAAACAAACAAAAAAAACCCCCCAAGACCCAGAAACCTAGCTTTCCTTTTTATATCACACCATTGAACCTTCTGATGAAACACTTGTATTTTGCTTACTGTCTAGAGGCTTGTGGTCAAATCTCATCAGGAGTCTTGTCCTATATCTAAACTAAATGTCCCATTATGTTTATCATTGTGATGTGAAAGAATAAAGGAAAAATAGCATGTGGTGGCGGGGAGCATGAAAGGTGAACTCTGAGGAGTTTAGGTTAAAGGGAACCAGCGAGTAGAAGTTCCTGGGGGAAACTGTAGCCATGTTGAAGAAGTTAGGAGGAAGATGGCTGTGTTAGCCATCCCAGCTTGGATGGAAAGCATCTCAGAGGCTTGGGGAGGACCAGCATAGGCTAGTGAGGCCTGTGACATCCATGAACCGAACATTTAGCAGTGAGTGACTCTTAATCTTCTGGAAATGTGCATCAATAACTGATTTGATTTTATGATTAGCCTAAGGAAGGAAAGAACAGAAGGTGATACTGGGGCTGTTACAGGAGAGAAGTCAGAGGATGGGAATTTGAATTTGGGGATAGGGGATGCCTTTGGGGTCAAAGAAAGAAACAAAATCAGTAAAGAGAATAACAGGTTTAAGCAGAAGTAGCACAGTTTTATGAGGAGTTCAATGTGAATGATCAGTGTGGAGATGTACAGAGCTGCTTATTCCCTTAATCTGATTTTATTTGCTCAAATATCCAACTAATGACTTGAGTGCTGGCACTAGAGCACGTCCCAGTCTTGCTCATTCAGCTGCCCATGTGTTTCCTGCTCCATTCAAAATAACACTCATGAGCATTCAGTTGTACTAATATAAATCTCTCTCTCTGAAGGTTTCACTCGTGTAAAATGAGCGCTAAGATGTTATAAAGCTGAGTACTCTTTTCCCTTTCTAGGAGTAAATCTTTGAATGATGTCAGTGCAGAGGAGCTGCAGACAATGCGCAAAATCCGTTATGAAGAGCTTCAAAAGATAAAAGAACAGTTACAAGAACAAGATCTAAAGTGGCAAGAAGTAAGGACTCCTTTTCACCTTTCCTTGAGTGTCCTGCTTGAAGTGTCACCGGCCTTCAGTGTCCCTAGTAAACAAGCTTTGGCGTGTGTGCAGCAATTCACGGGGCTGTCTTCTAAAACAATTCATCTCATGCAGCTACTAGAGTTTTTGGGGATGCCTGTTTAAGGCAGAACTGAAATTATTTTAAATATCGTCCTAAGTTTCTGATTAATGCTTCAGGATAAGACTTGTATGTATTGTAATAAAGCCTTCAGGCTTGATTTCTGTGGACATAAAGAAAAGTTAGGGCATAGTTTCTTGTGTTATCTGAAATTTTTGAATACTTTTTTTGGAGAAATGTTTGGAATGTCTGAGTATTTGATCCTCTGGGAGAAAGGGGAAGAAATAATACTTCCTCGTGCAAATTCTTGAGGCTCCTATCCTCTAATAATTCTGTCTTAAATCCAGCTTGTCACCTGTATGGTAGCTTTGCACAGCATCATAAGTGTATCTGAAGACCTTTCAATTTATTAAAATCTCTTCTTGACAATGAGTATCAATAAGAAGCTGAAATTAAGAACAAAGCACCAAATAAGAAGTTCATAGTTGTTTGTTTAATGCATATCAGCCATCTCAGTTCTAATATTCAGTACTTCCCTTAACTCAGCTCTGGTGTTTCATGGATAATATTGCCAGTTCACATTGCAGTTTTACAGAAATGAAGAAAAGACAGAAATATCTGTTTTCAATTTAGAATTTAAGGCATATTTATTCTCAAGCTAGTGTATCAGTCTAATATAGTAGTGATTTGGAAAAGCAATGATACCCCAAACTCTAAAGCCCCTAACAAAGAAATACAGGTGGCATTTGCATTAGTTTTCAATTATGTGTGAAGTATTCTAGAATAAAATTGAAAATGTTAAGGAGGGGTTAAAGAGGGCAAAATGACATATAGTCCAATAATTGCAATTGTTAACTCAAGGAGGCAGTGAGTCTGCAACCCTAACTGGAACATGACAACCCCTTTATTATTTAGGGGAAAGGTACATGAAATTGTGGCTGTGATGCAGACATGCAAATAAAATCAGGGCAATAAATAGGATGTAATAGGATGCCTCTGTAAGTCGATGAGGTCTTGAGAAAATCTGATGGTGTACATTCATGTTATTCTAATAGGATCTAGCAAAATGGAAGAGTCGTAGAAAGAGCTACACTTCAGAATTGCAAAAGAAAAAAGAAGAGAGAGAAGAAATTGAAAGGAGAGCTTCTGAGGTATCTGGAAGGAGTACCAAGTCACTGAAAGAAATGCAGCAGGAGAGGTAATGGTCCTAATGGGAGTATTATGTTGAGGAACATAAATCTGAGCATTCTTATTCCTTTGAATTCTTGAGCAGCTTTTACCAGCAAGTTGAAATTGATTCTGCAGAGATCTTGACAATTTTAGTTGCAAAATAAAATGTAGAAATCTAGGCAGTTGAAGGACTGAATATGGTTTTCTAATGCACTGTTTGCACAGAATGTTAAACAGGTTTCTCTATAAATGGTATTTTACTCTGCTATCCATAAATAAAGGTACTGAGAAGTCAATATTTGCATTCTCTTTAAATTAGTTGAAACAATAGCATTGAAATGGATAGTTGTCTTTTTTTATTCATGGATAAAGTTAACTATTTCTCTTCCTTCTATCACTGAATTTGCTATTCTTTCAGCTGCTGTGGAGAACTAAAAACCAGAATTTTAATGTATGTCACAGCGTTGTAAACTTTTACTTGTTTTCCCCTTCATCCCTAATTTTTCCTCTTGGTATTTACTTTCCGAAGAGTAAAACGTGTAAACTGCACAGGACCGTTTTTAGTGGTGATGGTCTTATCTATCTAGCTATTTAAAAAGGCATGTATGACTGAGCTGAAGGTAATATGCACGACATGTATTCATAAAAGAAATAAATCTAATCTTTTGGATTTGCTTTTTTACTTATTTGCAAGGACAAAAATTAGTTGCTTGAATATATGGATGCTAATTGTATTGAATGTTCAGTATCAATAAGAATCTTAAAAATGATGAGTTAAAGATTATCCCTGTAGTGGTTGTTACTTTATGACAAAGAAATGAATAGGAAAAAAAAAATTAGCTGAACTTCAGTGCACCATCTTATTTAGTTATCTAAAATTCAGCATAGCATTTTCATAGAGCAGAAGTATCGAGCAGAGTTATACAGTTCAGACAGTGTTATGGGACTACCTTATTCCTATTCTTTCCTAAATAAAGTCTGAATTTCTGAGGATATGTAACTTGAATAGCTATATCATTTTCTTGGCAAAGATTTATGTCATGATGGCAGCCTGATAATGTGATAGTAGTATGCCTGAGTGTTATGAGAGTCCTGAACTGGGTAGGAGGTTAAAGAAGATAGATTTAAAAATGTATGAAAATACTAATATATTTAAACAATTATATTCATTTTCATTTACTGGAGATGTATTATTTGGCCTATGCTCTGCCCTAAATGTTCACTAGTTGAAAAACTTTAGGCCTGCCTGTTTGTTGGGTTACTTGGCTATTTTAACAGGCTTTGTTTCCATAGGCAAGAGAGAGATCAAGACTCCTATGAGCAGCAGAAACAGGAACACAACTGGGCATATTCCCTGAATGATGATGTGTTCAGTGAAGAAAAAGCACCTTCCACAGTGGCAAAAGATTGGTCAGCAGCCAAAGATTACCGTTTGGAAGAAGATACTTCCTACAGCACTAAGGACAGCAAAAGTGTATATGCCACCCAGCCACCCAAGGAGAACCTGTCGGAGAGCTCGGCTGCTCGAGAAGCTCCTGCGCCGCCGGAGAGCCTGGCGGAGGAGCGGGAGCAGAGCCCAGCTCTTTTGTCCACTCGCTACTCAGTGAATGCTCAAACTGGGTCAGCTCAGGTTTCAGCTTCTCTCCCAAGAACTTACCAGAAAACTGATACCTCCAGGTTAACATCTGTGGTTACACCAAGACCTTTTGGTGTCCACTCAAGAGGAATCTCGTCACTTCCACGGTCGTTCACGGTAAAATTCCGCTTCATTCCTGAAATTTGTAAATGTGGGGTCTTCAATAGCTGGGGGAACGGTAATTTTAATGTTTTGGTTTTTTTAAAAAGTGTCTCCTGTGTGATGAAGGCTGTGTAAATAGAGCAGGCAGTTCTGTTGTGGCTTAGATGTTTACGTGTGTTTCTGTGCTTAAACTCACCCCTGGAATTAAAGCTGGCAACTATATTTGGTAAAATATTCCTTTTATTACTTGTAGTAAGTCTCCTTAGTGTGCCTTTTAAAAAAAATTGTCCTTGGAGGTAATTGGTAATTGTCCTTGGAGCCAGGTTAACACAATGAAGTGTTAAAGATAAATTTTTCAGGTGATAAGTCTCCTCTGCTCTGCTGACTTTGTTGAAATTGAAATTTTATGCTAGCCTAAAATTTGTCTACCCTATAAAGCACTGGAAACAATGAAATTGATTCCCCCCTGCCACATTACTGTGATAATTTTCATCATTTTCTCCTAAATCCTTATTAGTTTCAGTTTAAAAAATAATTCTGAGCAGATGACTTTAACAAGTTTATCTTAAGAAGTCTGGACTATTTGTTCTGCAAGCATTTCAAGAGAAAAAAATATGTTTCTCTAAGTAGGTAGCAATGGGTACAGGAACCAGAATTTGCTTCAAAGGGGAAGGTGTTTTTGTTAAGTATAAAGATCACGGAACAATTTAAGGATTTCTTTTTTTTAAAGCACATATTTACCAAACTGTCATTTTTGTCCTAGATGGATGATGCTCAGAAATACAATGGAGAAGTAGAAAAAGCTAAAAGAACTCAAACTTTGTTCACCAGCATTTCCTTTTCACAACCAGACTCTGCACACCCTCTCTCCACTGGTGCATTCAGAAGCAGAGGTGAGGAGGAAGAGGAGGAAAAAGGTGTTCAGTCAACACCTCCTCCTAGTTTGCCATTACCTTTAAAGTTCCAAGACCAAGATTCTGGAAGCAGTATTCCTAAGCCAGACTATGGCATTCCTCCTGATTCTCTTTCACTTGCATCTTCTGCAGAAACTGCGAGTCCAACAGAGCCTAAGGATTCAAAATCCATGGTAAGTGTGGAAATAATGTGATTACTTGGTGTAACTGAATGCCACAGCAGAATAAAGAAGAAATTAACTAAAATTGCATCTAATGCAAATATTTTTCTGGTAGTAAGAGGACAGCTCAGAGACCTGCTATTTCCTTTGATTTAATTTTGGGGAAGGAGAATATTTGGGGGGAAAAAATTTACTCTTTTGATGAATTTTTCCCTACCCATTTTGTCTTGTGCTTAATTTTATTTATGATTCTAATTCAAAATAGTTATTCTACATATCATTTCATGCTTGCAAAATTTCAAAGCTTTTTGTTATTCTCCAAATTAGCACATAAAATTGTGCATACAATCAGATGTGACAGTTAGATGAATTATCTGAGCTGCTGTAGCATTCATTTGCACTTTTAAGCTGGTGGTTGGTGGAAAATAAAGATCAGCTTTTCAAAGGCTGGCCATAAACATCAGTATCACACTATCCTTTTTTCCATCTGTTGCAGCTTGAGCCCTATTTTTTTTTTTTTTAGCTATTTGCTTGAATCTAATTAATGTTCTCAATAGTTTTGAAGCAAATTGCCATCTCTTTGTGCATGTGCTTATTGGATAAAGGGTTGGGTCTTTCAGTGTTCTTTTTGAAATATGTGTCTTAAGTGCTGTTTCCACCAACTGATTGCATGTTTCACCAACAATAGCTTTAATTTTTGATACCTTTCTGTACTATCTGATGATGCAGTTCATAACCCTTGAAAGATTTGCATTCCTGATCCTGCTGTAAAACTTAATTGTGCCAGTTGCTTGAGTGAAGGTCGTAAGACCTTGGATGCTGATTTATGAAATCACTTCCCATGCCACCTTTTTAGAAATTGATTCGCTTCCAAAGATTATTCTTCCTAATTACATGTGGAAAAGAAATACATTGCAGTTCAATACCTCTGATACCTCTTGGCCATTGTAATTAATTTATCATAATTTTTTGAAATTGATTGTTGTATAAGGAAAGAGATCATGATCTTTTTTTCTGTGTTGTAGCAAAAATAGAGGAATTTCTGGTTTTATCAGTGAAAACTGCTAGATTAGATATGAATTCTTAGCATCTCTTTAAGCAAGGCAAATGCGAATAGCATGTACTAGGTCCATATATTTTTTTCCCCTGTCATTAGTTGTGTGATTATAAATTCCTTCTAGAAGTGAGTAATATGGAGGGGCTATTTTAAAAATTTTTTTTAAAGTTAAAAAAAAATCTTGATTGTGTTATAGCTTAACAAGCTATAAGTTAAAGAATGCAAGTTGCATATGATGTGTTTGTAAATCATTGCAAGAGAGATTGATATAGTTCACTAGTCATCACGGCCATAACGCCAGGCCTGGGGAGCCCTGTTTTAGAGATGACCTATAAAAATGATAAAGTTGAGTGTACAAAGTCACATTACTCCTCTGACAAGAGAGATACATTTGAAGAGTCATGTTGTGATGGTGGAAAAAAAATTAAGACCGGTAGCAATTTCCAGGAACACACTCAAACTCTAAAGGTTTGTATGTTCTCTAGCCCAGTGTGCTAACCTGTTTAGTAGATTCACTTTTAATATTCTCACCTAAGGACTGGGGTTGTGTGGGAGTGTTTGCAAGTAGCTGTGTTGTGAAGAAAAGACATAACTTCTACCCTGGGCTGTAACAGGGAGTGTTTTCCAGGGAGGATTCCTGTAACATGAGGCGATCCCTTGGGACGATGTCATGCAATGTTGTTTTCTTCTGTGTCCAGTGCTCGGGTGCTGCTGAAGCCACCTCTGGCTGCACCTCCCTGAGACTCCGGCTGGCTGCATCTGCTTGTGCAGTGCTCACTGTAGCTGCCATCTTACCAACATAGAAGCTTGGAGGAATTGGCATAGATTTCTAGACTTTTAAATATTTTAAGTTAGGGAAAATGAATCCCACTCTTCAGGAAGGCTGGTTCACTAGGGAACTGAAATGTAGGTGTACATTTAATGCATGTGTAAAAACGTGCAGGGTCCCTTCCATGCACATTTTGCTGGAATATATTTATTTTATCACTGTTTGACAGAAAAATCTGTCATTTTTCTTTCCTTTATATTGGTGTCAATGTCATGCTAAAAAAGTGCATAGCATGCATTTGGGTATTTTAATTGTTTTTAATGAATTCGCATTAGAATGTTAATGTATGCAACACATGCTCATAATGTAGTGTGGGATTGAAAGCAAGTGTTACAAAATGTTTTCCCATTCAGATATTCTTGTTGTTTAAAATGGTGATGTTAGATTTTGATTCAGATTCCGAAAGCATCTTGAAAGTCCATTAAAGCCAAAGATCTGCATTTAGCTAATTTTGGGATTAGTTTTATTACCTAAGGCCTCCATTACAAAATTCATAGGAAGCTGGCAGTATTTCACACAAAATCAAAAAGATGATTGTGCACCCGATTAAACCTAGTTGCAGCACTGAGCCTAAAGGAAACTGATGATGTTCATGGTAAGATGTACAAGAAAATAAAAAGATTGATTACTGTTATCTTGCTTTTTCACATCTCTGATGCTCTCTCAGGAGGCAGTACATGTCACAAATTCCCAAGACAATACACGAAGAATCATTTAGGGGTTTAATTTCCTCCAAGTTCTTAAATTTTTTAGCATTGTGTTAGAGAACATTTAAAATAGAAATGCAGAGTGAAATATACGTGTAGAGAAAATATAAATGTAAACTGAAAGCACACCTGTTTGAATAAAAAGCAAATGAGTTAGTTAACTGACTTCAATACTGTTTCCTTTGTTTGTGATGCTAATAATAGATGATTAAAGTGCACATTGTGAGCAGCCTCACTTATTTAGAGGATAAACTTTCCCTCATTTAGATTCCTGTGATACCAGATACTGTAGTGTCATGTTTTATTTTTCAGGAACAGTACAGTGAAATGAGAATCAGTATAAACCAGAGACCTGGCCACAGTCGCAGCTTTGGGTTTACAACAAATTGGAGTTCTTCAGGAGCCATTGTACAGACAGTTGAAGAAGGTAAATATGTTATATACACAACAATTTTTCTTCTTATGTTCAGTTTTCAGAGGCTTCTAAATTAAGGCATTTGCTGCTAAGAATGGTGCAAACATTTTAAAACATCATGTATAGAACTGAAAAATCAGTATTTAGTTTGCTAATGTATTTCTGTGAATCCTCATCTCTTGAAGCAGGTTGAATTTAGAAATATGAAAATGCATTTTCCTAATTGAGGAAGGTATAAACCTTATTTGTTCACCGAGCCTCTTGCAGAACAGTATTTATGGGCACATACACATACAGATTGTTTCTTTCAGCTAAGTTTAAAAGATTTCACTTCACATGGTTTGTAAACATATGCAGAGGGAACTTAGGAGTTAATACTCTTTTTCCAATTTCTCCTTTCTTAGTCATGTTGAATTTTGGAGACAGCTAATATTTTTAAGTAGTTGCAACTTCTAAATTGATTTCCAGTGCAGTTTTTTTCAGTTGTTTTAATACTGAGGGAAAGCAAACATTTTTGTCTTGAGATGATGCATATATAAAGTTTTTCTAACCTTTAATAGTCTTCTGCAGAAAACAAGCTCGATTTTCTAAAAAAAAATAAAGGCAACAAAAACCCAAGCAGATCACATATAATGCTTGTTTTCTAAACAATGGTCTTTCCCATTGCCAGTAATACTTGAGGAATATTGAATTGCACCCTTCTTTATACCTAACAGAAGATCTTCCTGAGAAAGGAGAAATAACTGGAAACTTTTAATTTAGTTAGCCCTATATTATGGTTTCCAGAGAGGAAAAAATACCATTTAACAACACTTAATGAGCAGTCTTGAATTTATTTTTTGTTTTTCAAATTCAAGAAGTGAAGAGGCCTTTCTTCACTATATCTGGGTACTCTTCATAATTAGATTTGCTTTAGGATAACCCTACTTGAGCAGGGAGGATGGACCAGATGAACCACTGTGGTTCCTTCCAACCTGATCCATTCTGTGATTCTGTAACTGTTAATATTCACTTTGCCTGAAGAATAACTTTTACTTTGCTTTCCCTGCTGCTAGGCTTCTGGTTTAATTTCCCTCCTTGGAGGCAGGGGTCTGTGCATTTGCATTGCCAGCAGGAAAGGAGAAATCTGAGCGTCGTGAATGTTCCTGCTGGTCATTCACAAAAGTCCACAAAAGTTCTTGGGGGCTCTGTCCCCAAGGAGAAGGTGAAGGTCTTGTGGCTGTTGTCTTTGTTAGGCTTTATTTCTCTTCTCACAGGGAAGAGCACAAAGGATAGATTGAACTGAGAACAAGCTGTATTTCGGTGTTCTCGTTTCTAGCCTATGTTCAACACTTTTTTCTTCCAACAAGTGGCTCATTTTGGCTTATTCGACAGCTGTAGCTCCTTTTAAAGAAATTAAGGATGAAAAAGGTGAATGACCCATTGAAAGAGTAGTATATGCTTTCATCTAGGCACTTGGGAACGTTGTATTTGCTATTTTTAAGGATAAGTCATAGGATAATTCAGGTTGGAAGAAACCTTGGAAGATCACCTAGAGCAAAACACCACTCAAAAAAAAGTCAAGACGGAATTCAGGCCGAGTGGCCTAGGACTTTTACCCATGTGGGTTTGAGACCCTCTGGGGATGGAAACTGCACAATCTCTCTGGGCATTATCCTCTCAGAGAAAATTTTCCTAACTTATCCAGTCAGACCGATCTTTGTCCCAGTTTATAACCACTGTTCTGTGTTTTCCTGCCATAAATTTCAGTAAAGAGCAGGCTTGTCCTTCTCAGTGACCTCCTGATGTGTACTGGAGGGGGCTCCTGTTAAGTTCTCCTGCAGCCTCTCTTCTCCAGGCTGAACAAGCCCACACTCCTCAGCCTTTCCTCAGAGGTCAGTTGCTCCAGTCCTGACCATCTCATTACCTTACCCTTTAACTTGCCCCAGATTATTGATATTTCTCTTACAGAGAAACACCAAAACTCAACACAGGATTGTCCATGTGGCATAAGAAGTGTTGAGTGAATGGAATGGTCATTTGTCTTGATCTGTTGGTCATGTTATTGTTCATACAGCCCTACCACTACCAGGGTTGCCCCAGCCTTGCTCTCCAGCCCATCAGTAACCAGCCTATACCATCACTGGGCTTAGTCCTTTTCAGGAGCAGGACTCTGCATTTGGCCTTGTCGAATGTCAGATTCGTGCTCTCAACAGCAGCCCTGCCTGCCAGTGTATTGGTCACCCTCTCCCTTTTGACAAGGTCTGAAAGCTTGATGAGGGTGTGTTTTGTCTCCTTCTCCTGCTTATTGGTGAGCAAATTAGAGAGGGTAGGTCCCAGGATAGATCCCTGATGAGATCCACTTGTAAGCAGCCTGCAGGCTGAGAAAGAGCCACTTCCCAGAGAGCCTGATAGCCCAGCCAGTTTTTTACACATCTGGCCATTCTGCCCTGCGGACAATACCATCCCAATTTTGGTACCAGGATACTGTGGAATATCATGTCAGCGGTCTTATTAACGACAAGGTGGATTGTATCCACCTCTCTTCCCTCATCCACAGAGATCTAGTCAATTCATCGTTGAAGATAACCAGGTTGGTCGAGCGTGATTTAGGCTTGGCAAGTCCAAAACAAGGTTCTAGTCACCTTTTTCTCTTTCTTGAGCCCAGAAAAAGCTTCCAGGAATACTTTCTCTGATTGTCTTGTCTTCTTAATTAGCTGTATGATTTGCTTGAGATGATACCCAGTATTTATCTTTTTTACTACTTATAAATGTCTCTGTATTCTACATATGCTATTCCTTAAACTGCTAAGAAAACTACTTGGTAGACAAAATTAACTTCTTATGAGTGTTCTCAAAAAAGCTAAGTAAGAGTTAAGCATGTAACTCATATTTCAGTGAGACCCATTTACCACATATAAAAAAAGATAGTGCTCATTTTTTACAGGAGTTTTCAACCTTTACACTAAAAATTAGGCAAACAGAAAGCCTTAAAGTCATTGATCTAGATATTGTTCTGCCAACTTCCCCAGTGCCATATAATCTTTATTGTTTCAGTCCTTTCACTTTCCCTTTGCAATAATTTTCTTGAGATTGTGTTGATATAGGAGCACATGTCTCTGATCAAACACTTGCAGTCATGAAGGACAAAGTAAATTTGAGCCACATCCTTCAAGTTTTATTTTTTTTTTCTATCACTGGGATAGTGTTTATCTATTGGAATAACAGCAGATGGGGATAGGTTAGAGATAACTAAGTACATATGGAATTTGGTTGGATTTGTTTTTACTGGGGACTAGTAAGAAAGAAAAGTCTTTTACCTTTTTACCTTCAGGGAAACCTATGAAAAACATAAAAACATTACATATTTTATTTAATGAAAACTAAATCCGTTATAGGAATGTAAAGAAATTATTGTTAATTCCTATAGTCTTGGAGGAGCTGGATAGAGAAAAACAACTCGTAGCATACAACTTTTGGCACCTGAATTTCTGGCCAGTCTCTGTGGGCTTCTCTGGAGGTGCATCGGAGCAGAAGCCCACTATAGGCAGCCTGGTTTGCACTCTTGAGAAGTCTTTTTGTCCAGAGACTGGAGAAAGAGCTGCTGGCAAAGTTACACACCAAAAATGGAGCAGTATAAGTTGTTCTGGCTATTTTAGGTCTACATGTGCAACCTAGAGACTGCTGCTATTCATTCAATCTGTATGGTTGGGGTATGGTCTGGATATGCCTTTCTAGTAATAGTACAGGAAAAACTGTGCAATCTTAAACTCCCTTCCTTTCCTAAAACTGAGCTGAGGTATACTGTTCACACCTCTGAGCTGGGTCTTCTCCCTGACAAATTATTTGAGTAACATGAACACGACCTTTTTTTTGGTTACTAGGGGCTTACTCTGTCACAACTCAAGACAGAAATTATGAGTTCTGATGACTCTGCTGGAGCCTGAAGCATTCCTTGTCCCATGAGCATAAGGCTTAGTCCAGATGTGGTCAAATTATATCAGGCTCCTAGAGATGCTTGTTTTTTCCAGTGTAACTATTGTCCATGTTTCTTCCTCCAGTGAAAACCTTACCTTTTCTTCTACAATACTGCTTAAAAGCAATCGGTGTGTTTTGAAAATTTTACTCATAACAGCAAATGAAGTTTTTAGTCCATATTTTAAGAATTATGCAGAAAAATATAATATGGAGCGATGTTCTTCTAGCAGAGTAACAAGTGTAGCTTTTTAGTGAACTGTGATGAATCATTATTTGCTGCCATACTAGGAAGAAGAACATTTCTTAATTTCTTAACTTTCTCATGTGTGAAGCCATCTGAATCCTTAGTGGATGAGGCAGACTTAAGCAGCATTTTAGTAATGAGTCAGAAGAAACTCAGGATGAAGCATATGGTGTCTAAATTTTTCTGTCATACTTGTCCACATTTGTTTCTAATAATGTAATAGAGCATTGTTCTTGGTACATTTTAAGTAAGATGTGTGGATTTCAATACTTTGGAAAATACTTCCACTGTGTAATTCAAACTTGTTTTATTAACATGAGGGTTTATTGTGCAATCCTTTATATTTTTACTTGGCTTTTCTATTTTCTATTCTGCTAAGGGAATAATTCTTAATGGAAGAACCATTCATATGTAATCCTTAAAATCTTGCTTGGATAGTCTGAGTTTCTCAGCTCATCCATTTTCTGAATTAAATAGAGAAAAAGTTTATGAACTGGTCCTCTATGTTCTCTGTCCCTAGTCTAGTGAGACTGCCTGCCAATGTGTAGCGATGAAAAAAAGTATAAAGTGCAGCCTGTCTTGCAAAATATCAGTAGATTCAAAGTCCAACCTGCCGTAAAATTTGCTCTTAATAGATAAAATAAGTATAATCCAGAGAAATCTAAAGGGACAGTACCCAGCAATATCTTGAGTCCAATTACCAATCAATTCAGAGCTAACAAACTATTCTAGCAAAGCAGTAAAGCAGCATGCTCTTGTCAGCAGAGCTCAGAAAATGTAAATGAGAATATGAGAAAGCCATCTTCTACTGGAATGAACAAAGTGCAGGCTGGTGGTTTTTTTTAACAAATAAGAGGATTACCCAAACATTGGCTGAATTTCAGCTAATTGTTGGATACAGATGTTTTGGTGCTGCCTCTCTCTGTCTCACAGATTATAAAGGTGAGTTAGTGAAGGGCAGACTGAACCCAGAGATTGTTTATTAAATGAGCTAGCCAGAATCTGAAGACTTACAAGTTCGGAAGACTGCTTTCTTTATTGTTCCCATAAGTTCTAAATTGAAAAGCTACTTTGATACTGAGGTTACTGAGCTTATGTTACAGTGTAGTGAATTTCTCTGAGAGTTTCTAAATATCCACCATTAAGCATTTCTTTGAATGATTCCCTAATCCACCCTCTTCCAATGACAACTGTGATAAAAAGAAAAAATATGAATGGAGACATAATTACAGTTTTCTTCTGTTTTCTGCAGGCAGCCCTGCGGCACTTTGTCAACTGCATGTAGATGATGAGATCATTGCTGTCAACGGCACAAAGGTTTCTCATATGGACTACAGTCAGTGGGAAGAGGCCATCAGCAGAGCACTAGAAACTGGAAACCTGGTCATGGATGTCAGACGATATGGAAAGAATGGTGAGTTGTTTTGTCAGGCAGATACTGTATGCTCTGTAAGGCAAATAAGCTTTGTCTCTGCTGTACCTGACAGCTGAGAGTCCTTATTACCCTTACGGAAGTAATACATATCTAAGCTAAGTAGTTTGCCAGCATTTCTGTTGCATTTTAACACAACTTGGCTTTTTAACTGCTTGTGCATTAGAAATGTCTTGACAAGAAAATCTACAAAACATTGAACTACTGACCTCATTCTTGTGCTCTGGCCTGTTTCTGAGAGGATGGTCAGGTAAAAAAGTGTGCAACCACCACAAAAGGGAATCTAACATTTTCTTTCCTGCCATACCACAAGAATGAAAAGGGTCTGGTCTCTAAAGGATAGTTATTTTTAAAGACCCTCTCTCTCTCAATCTCCAGCTCTTTCTTCAGGAAAGGAGGATCTTGTGTTCATTTCTTCAGGGAGCATTTCAAGTGAAGATGAGCTTGTGGGTGATGTAGTGCCTGTGTGTTATGATTCTGGCCATTGACCCAAATACTGTGGTGCTGTAATCTCTCCCGGATGATACTACCCATTCTGGGTAGTGAGGGTTTCCATCCTGGCTGACAGCCTTGTAGCATCTCTAGACTTGCCATGGGTTTAATCAGGAAACCTTTTCAAAGTTGTAGGATAATTTTTGCAGAGTTGGAAGTGTGACCAGTGACTTCTTTCACGGTATAAATACAAAACATTGTTTTAGTGGGAAGGTAGGTAGAATAAGTTACCAGCAAACTGGGGAAAAAACAGTGTGGTGATGAAGAGACAGGAAACAAATCACTTTATAGGACCTAATACAACTGAAGAGTAAGATTAGTGGCATAGAACTAATTGAATAAAATTTTCAATAGTAAGGCTAGGACAGGGAGAAATGATGGAGTGTGTGAGAAGAGCATAGTTTGTCTTTGCCTCATCAGTTTGCTAGTTTAGTTTAGACTTCCTTTTCTTCCCTGTCTTTGTGCTTCCTGATGAGCATGGACGTGAAAATGACCCTTCCCTGGATATAGTGTATGAGGCTCATTGTGCCTCGAGTGAGTAAAGTTGGCAGAATTTTCTCAATCCTTACTAATGCTAATGAAATAGTTTCCAATGGATGCTAACTGCCCTTTAGTGTTCAGCTGCTGTAGCGCATATCAGCAAAGCATCTGGCAAACTTTTACCTGGCTTATGACTAACACTTGCATTTTTGGGGAAGGCGGTCTGCTATAAATGCCCTTTTTCCTGTCTTCACAAATTCCACCTGATTTGTGTGTCTCCCTCTTCTGTTATGTGTGTTTTTGTGTTATTTTAATGTGTTTTCACTAGCTCTTGTTCTGTTCTTTGACGTTACTGTCTATATTAATTTCTTGATCCTCCACATACCAAAAAGACTGGGGCAAAGACCTGCCTTCCCTGCCACATGTAAGGCATAAAATCCTCAATCTCACCAGTATGGCTACCAACATTATAGGTACATCTGAAAATAAATGGATTGATGCAACTTCAGGAGAAAAAGTTTCAAATGTTTCCACCATATCCACAAAAAGAGATTTCTCCAGCAGCCTTCAAAGTTCTGTGAGTATGTTTTTGAAGGTTCATGGGATTTGGGGGGAGGAAGAAAAAATGTAATGTCTTCATAATGGGAGGATGGAGAAAAGAACTTCTAAATCTTATGTTCCTTAAGTAGTACAAGTATAGGACCCTGCATCTGAAATACGGAGATGTAGCTATGTATGTATTAAGGTAAATAAGATGTTTTAAAGCCTTGCTACTGTCTATTCATGAGTGAACACTGGTGAATGATAAATATTAAAACATATGCAGACTATTTTTTGACTAAAACATATAGAGTGTTTATTCTCCAGAGAAGACTTTGACCTGCATTATTAGCCTAAATGGAAGTTGCAGCCCCAAGGAACAGGAGAATATGGGCTTTCAAATTACTTGTAAATAAAAACCTGCCTGCCGAGGAGCTGAAATAGGAAGATCTTGGCTTCTGGCATTTTCTTGGAAGCTAATGGTTTTTATTTCTACAGCAGTTCACAGCTGGTTATTGATTCCCTCAAATGCCTGCAGTTGTTTTATTATAAGATACACTAAGGAAGTTTTAGATTGTTTTGTATCTTTCTATAAAAACATTATGAAGTGTTTCATGATATCTGGTTCCTGTCAGAAGAGATGTGTAGTTGGATAAGCTTCCACAAATCTAATGAGCCTAAGACATTTATTTATTTATTTATTTATTTATTTATTTATTTATTTCAGGGTACAGAAACAAAACTGATAAACGGAATGCAAGGAGATCTTGGCTCTAATGAACAAAGAGGTAAACCACTGTTGCTTTTCATCTGCTAATTGTGTGGTTTGTGACAAGCACAGACACTAAACCTGTAATGACGGCAATCGTTTTACAGTGGGTGAAGTGAGACCTTAATGAACTGAAAGCCAGACAGATATCACAGAGATCTTGTTGCATCCAAACTGGGTGTAGTTTGCTTCCACAATGTGCTAGGCAGTTTGAGAACTGACAACAAACCTTCAACGAACGCCCCTGTCTCTGCATTAGTGGCTGTAAATTTACTGTGTGGTAGAGGTGAAAGAGAAGGAGGCACATGATTTATGGTAGTTGCTACTGCACTGTGTGGAGACTGAGTCAGTATGAGTATTGATTTATTTTGCTGCCCAGGAAGAGTGTAGAGTACTCAACTTTTTGCTATTTTTGCCTGCCTCTCTCAGTTGTGAGGTTTTGGGGGTAGTGGCTGTTTTCAATATTATTACTTTACTTTTATTCCTGGAGAACCATACTGATGATTCTGATATGAAGAATTATTGCATATGATGCTATGAGCAGTTATAGCCTTACTTGACAGCAGTGAGAGAAACCAGGTATGTATACTTCCTAATGGAAAGTTCCTTAAGTAGGAACTTTCTATTTTAACTTGAATATATATGACAATTCATAGAAGAATTCCCCCAAGATATCACTTGCCCTCTGGAGGTGTTTTCTGGTGACCTTGAATGGTGATTAGGCTCCTCATTCAGATTTGGCATCCCAGTCAAGGATGCTTAAATTAGACAGGGAGAATCTGAGTTCAAGTTTGGCACTTGGGCTGTTTTTATAGTTGGATGTTGTTACTGATAAAATGAAATCCTAATTAGCATATGATGTAACCTCCTAAGGTTTTCCTTTTTGTTTCAGGGGCTTTTTGTTTTTCTGAAGTGATGTTGCAGTATATGGGAGGTCTAACAGAAGTTTCTTATCCAGTGGTTATAGTCATTAGAAAAAAAGGCACCTCATTGACTTCTTTATATTTTTTGTATTTTTCAAATAGCATCTGAACCTATTTCTTTGAAAAACTTAAAAAGACGGTCACAATTTTTTGAACAAGGTAAATCAAAGAGCTAACATTTCATGTACTTCCATGAAATTGTTCCCGCTGCACACTCTCCCTAACAAGTCTGGTGCTGGGTGCTCCTCCTCTTCAGTGTTGTTTCTGCAGTTACAATGAAGCAACATAATTAATTTCCCTTCTTTTCCCAGGGTCATCAGGTTATTCTTACAATTCATGGGTCTACCTTTGTGGTAATGGGTCTTTGCGTGTTCTCTTATATCTATAGCTGTTTAAATCTCTTCTGTGTTGTTCATACTTTTTTTTCCACTGGGTAGAAGTAAGAAGGATGGCACTCTCTGTTCAGGTTTGCTACTACCTACAAAACAAGAATAATGGTGAATATTCCAGCAGTGCTTTAGAGAAGATCTCAGAGCTGTTGATGAAGTATTTAACTCTGGATTTGAGTTGCAGCTCTGTGCTTTCGTGTAAATTGGTGTAAAACGGCATCTGCTGGTTTTCCACTATGTGGTGATGTCACAAGATCCCAAGAAGACCAATATAAATTTTGAATTTAATATGCTAGCTCTTTTAAAAAAAGGCAATAAATGAAGCACTCAATTTTGGTTTTGTAGGTTGCTTTTCAGCATTTTGCATGTCACAGCTCACATACTTCTGCTAATGTTGTATGTCTTATGCTGTCTTTGGGCTATGTATGCCTTGCTGTTTTGCTGTAGCCTGAAAGAATGAAATTCTGGCCCACTGGAAGTTCAGTTGAGTTTTGCCAATGATTTGAGTGGGGCCAGGATTTTGCTTTTAGTGGTGATGATTTCTGGTTTTTGCCAGAAGCGATATGTGAAGTGCCACAGCATATATCTGTGTTTGTGGTTCTGTTTGCTTTTAAATACTTCTTCTGTATCTGCAATATTGTATCAGCAATATGGTGGTATTCTGTTGTTGGTTGCTGTGTTGATGTTGGAGTTTTGTTGTTGTTGTTTGATTTTTATTTTATGGCTGGCAGAAATTTGGTTTTTATTTTAATTATTTTTGTAACAATATTTGAGGTATTTCACTTGTGCTTGATGGGGAGAACAAAGTTGTATTTCTAGAGTATATGTTAAGTACAGCTTGTTAGTTTTAAACTTTTTACCCTTTAGCTTTGCAGTTACATGAAAGATTCCTGTGGAGTTCAGCATAAGGTTACAGGGGTGAGAGAAGAAGGGAGCAAAAACAGGTGTTGTCTATGCTTCCCTTTAATATTTCCTGGCACAATTGCAATAGATCAAGCTGATTACCTGATTTTCAGTGTGGCTGTTGAGATCTGACAGTGAAGACAAAATTGTACATATATAGAATGGATGCTAACCTGTGACTCATTAGAGTCTTTTGTATCCTAAATTTGATCTTTTTTCAACTTCATGTGATTATACTTCAGAAAACTGTTGCGAGCTTTTTCTTTCATGCTTTTTTTTAAACTTAAATTTGGACAGCTAGGTAACAAGTACACTGTTAACAAACAAAAATAGTGATGGTGCTTAAGAAATGATTATACTTAAATTTGTGTTTCTCCCCACTTTCTCAGCTTTTAATATATTAGCATAATACACATCTCTCTCCAATAATCATCTTGGCACAGGATGATTAAGATTAAGGCCAAGTGTGATAGCCTCAAATAACAAAAGGTTTGTGGTGAATGGTGACAAATTCACTGAATTCGAGTGTGCTTGTGGAAGTAGGAAAAAAGGAAAGTTGGAAAGCAGAAATATATGGTTTTGAGATAGAGAAGTGGATGTCAGTTGCTCTTAATTCATGCCAGTAAATGAGCAGATTCTCTATCCTTGTGCAGCATTCTGGGTGTTGGTCATGCTAAACAGTTGGATTTCACAATAATAATAGGAGATGTATAGTAAAGAACCTTTGTATTGCTACAGTGGGAGATGTGCTGCTAATTCAAGAAATTGCTGATGGCACTTGTAAGCATGCAAAGCTTTTAAACAATTGTGCACATTAGTTGAAAGCACCTAATAAATTCTGCCCTCGACAAAGTTCAGTAGGGCAAACGCAAGCATGTCTTACTAAGGAAGCAAAAATTAGTCTGAAGCTCTGACTTGCCACAGTTACACAAGTCTTGCAGTAGTTGTGTATGGGTCTAATGATTTCTCTTTTTTGCTTTCCAAATCTCCCAGGAGGCCCAGAGCCTGCAATGCCTGATGTAAGTACTATTTGCAAACTACTAGTTGTATAATCCTAGTCTTTTCCAGAAGACCTCTACTTTCTATTGCTTTTTCTACTGCTTTAAAATGTTGATCAGATCTGTGAGTGTGGGCTAAGATTTGCTTTGTCAAGGAATGGTTGCTTTCTGTCTGTTTGAAGAAAAGGCTAATATATGTCCTTGTCACTATAAAGCTCTAGTGTTGGTAATGGTTTCTGTTTCTCACTTTAAAAAAAATATGTTTTAAAATGTAGAGTGTTAATTACATGGAATGAGGATAATATTGTTTCATTTCTATGCTATATTAGCTCCCAGTCCCATCCATCAGCGCTCCCAGTCGTCGGGTTTGGGATCAAGAGGAAGAGCGAAAACGACAGGAAAAATGGCAAAAAGAGCAGGACCGTTTATTGCAGGTATAATTAATCTTCATAATCATGGGCTGTCAATCCCTTGTGTGTAGCAACAAGGAAAGAAAAGTAGCATGGGACTTCTGCAATTCTTCTTTCTGATGGCCTGGGGAGACTCCCAGGTGCATTTTCTGGCCTGCACAGTTGCACACAGTAGGAGTTATTCAGAAAAAAAGAGGACAATGTTTTAGTGAACATCAAACCCACAGTGTGTATTCACTAGAGCCAGAAGTGCTCAATCTTCACAGGGCTGGTATGTTCTTAATGACAACACAATTTAAAGGATAAGTGAAGATCTAAGGGGTCTTCATTTTGAATATGAATTGTATTTTTTTCCCCTTAAGGAAATTGCCTCTAGCCTGAGTTTTACCTTCAATTAACAATACTGCCTTGTATTCATGTATGAAGAGGAGGCAGCAAAATACCATGCGTAGGAGCCTGCTAGAATCCTGTTATTAGCAATCAGCTAGTCAGTTGGAATCAAGCTGGTTCTCAGGACCTCTGTGAGTCAGAAAGCTGAACCTGCTAATGCAACACCACCTTGATAACCAGTTGCTAGAGCTGGAGGGGAATGTTGCAGAGGGAAGGGGCATTGTTTGCAGTGTTAGGATAGCACAAAACCCCCAAACATACGTCTCTGCAAAGAGCTCCGCTTAATGAAGCGTAAGTACATTCAACCACGTTCAGCAAGACACATCTCTGCAAACTCAATTCAAGTTTGTTGTCTGATGGCTAGGAGAGACATCAATGAATATCATTTACTCTGCACTGCCCTCTTTAGCAGTATTCAACAGAAAACTCTGATGTCAAAGTACAAGCACAGAAGCTCTGTTGCTTTTTGAATGTTTCATGTTTCGTTGTTCCTTGTTGCTTGTAAACTCCGCAAGGCAGCAGCTGTACCTTCCTAAACTTATCTGTGGTCTCTGTTATGGGTTGGATGTTCCATTTGATACCTGAGGAGATGGCTTTAAAGAGTGCAAACCTTGGATCCCCTTTCTTGAGAGTAGACTCAGCCATCTGTCATGACTTTTCTTTGTTTCTCCTTTTTTAGTCCTGAAGTGATAAATTTGACCAGAGTAAAAATGATCTTTCTCTTCCCCATGATCCTAGTAATGAACTCTCAAATAACAAAAAAAGGAAGCAAAGTCTTTCTTTGCTTATTTCCAGCATCCTAGAAGGAATACTTTTGACATCCTTAAATATTTTGCTTTTCCCAAGATAAAAGTGGTAACTGACAAAACCACCAAAACATTTACCATGTGTTTTGAGCAGTGCTTTAAGACAGTGTATTGATTTCATACCAAATCTAGTCATAAGACAAATTTCAAGGTCCAGAAATTGGTTTTTGTTTAGGTAACATTTCAAAAGAATGAGAGTTCTTGCTCACTATTTCACTTAGTAATCTCTTTATATTTACCATATTAATGTGCCTAATTCCAAGTTAAATACAGCCACTCTGTTTTTCCAGAAATACCTTAGATAGCTGAGTTTTTTGTTCAAATGCTAACTAAACTGGAGGACAGGGACTATTACAGATATGAGGCTGGTTGTTGTGAGACTTAGTGTGTAATAAGCCTGGATTCTCAAAATTCAATTACAGAACTCCTTTGGGATTGTATTTGAGCCAGGATTTCATTTGTGGCAGACCTAATATTCTAGTGGAGCTCAGGGATGGTTTTTTTCTGGTCTGTTTGGTCTGTTAAAAAGCACATTAAATTCCAGTTGTACATTTTATTGAAAATAAAAAAAAAAAATCATGTTTCTTGTTTTCATGTTTAACTTCAATCTAACCTAACAGGAGAAATACCAACGAGAGCAAGAGAAACTGAGGGAAGAATGGCTACGAGCTAAGCAAGAAGCAGAAAAAGAGAGCTCCAAGTATTTTGATGAGGTAGGCTGTGAGTAAAGCTTCCCTAACTAGTTTCATGAGGGCTTTTTTTCCTTTATACTAGATGCATGCAAGCAGGCAAATAATTAGGCTTTTTACGTCATTTATCTTCTCATTTTGGAAGATAAATTGTTGTTCATGACTTGGTAGAAAGAGATTGCAAAAATAGAATGGAAAGAGTAGGTGGTATGTTTTGAGATATGTTGAATTTGTTGCTCACTAACAACAAAAATATGTTGGCAAAAAGTCACAGCATGTATTAATTACTGTGATCACAAATGGTCACTTTTGCTATTTATTTACCACCTGATGCTACTTGTTGGAATTCTGCTTCAATACTTTATTGTGAAGCATGTTCATAAGTGTCTGGCTGGTTACTGGCAGACAGTTCATCTGATAAATTTGCATATCAAATCAGCTTCAGATTTCCAATCATATATTTTAAAACACTGAATATGTGTAGCTTCTGTAGATGCTGACTTTTGTGGCTGTTGTTTGTGGGAAGATGAACGAGTTTTTTCCTGAGTATGGGAACTGTCTGAGGTATCTCTTCTTTACTGCTGAGTGCTGCTTCAAGCATCCAAGCTGGATCACTTGTGTTTACAGAGTCATGAATAAGTAGACCATAATTTAAGGCTTAGGATGTTAATAAGAAAGTTTTTTGAGTTGTTAGAGGACTTTGTTGTACAAAAATGTAAACCATTTCGTGTTTTTTTCTGTAATTAGAGGTTTTGATGGCCCTATAAACATTATTTTTTCCCTGCAACTAAAACATCTTTTGACCACTTAAAGGCCTTTTCTCATCTTTGAGAGAAGAGTCATGGAGTAGGTAGATCTGAGGCTTGACTTTGAAATGGTAGGAGAATGGAAGAGAGTGAGAGATTCCTCCACATGAGGATTCATGTGAAATTCATTGGTCCGATATAGATTGCAGTGTATATCTTTGTGCATACACTCTTAAGTAGGTCTCAGGTTTCTTAGTCAAAATAGTAGGGAGAAATGCTGGGTATCATGGAAGGGTTTGTTTTCCATGGGTATTTAAGTGGGAAAGGGATGGCTTGACATGTAAGTGATACTTTAGAAAGCAGAATGTTTCACATAGTTGTGGCTGCGCTGCCTGTGGCGTTTGCTAAGGCTGGTGTGTGGAATGAAGCTCTTGAGTTAGGAGAATGTGAAACCAAACTGTGCCCTGTGTCTTGCACTGGAAGTTCTGGGGATGATTTGTATACCTTCTTACCTTATAGAATAAATTAACTTTTCTGAGTGAGCAATGTAGTTAAAAAGGAAGTCCCTTCCCTAAAAACGTGATTTTTTTTTTTTTTCTTTGCTACAGGAGCAGACTGTTCTAACCCTAAATACAACATCCGTCACTTCTCAGGCTCCACCTGTGTCCAGCTGGAGAGCAAGCCCTGAAGCAAATACTCCAGAGGAGCCAGAAGGAGATGGAGGAAATGAGCTGGCAGCAGGCTTACTGCATGAGGAAGAAGGAAGGAGAAGGCTTCAGGAGGAAGGGAGGATCCAGGAAGAAGCAACCCGGCATTTTGAGCAAGAACGGGAACAAGAGCTGGAGCTTGAGAGACGACGTAAAGAGAGGGAGCAGCAATATGCTGAGGAGCAGAGGCGACAGGCAGAGATGGAGGAGCAGAGGCAGCAGGCAGAAAGGCAGAGGGAGGTGTCAGTGGAGGTGCCTCAGTACCAAAGGTGTGCACTTGTGATAGGATGTACTTTCTCTTCCTTCTGCAAATTCAAATCCATTTCTAATGGGAGTGTGTTTGTCCTGAGTATAGAAGGATGTTCATGTAAGATTCATACTGCAATCAGTAGATGCACAATACCATATGATAGTCTTTCTTTCAAAAGATAGAAGGATCAGGCATAACACAAAGTCCTTCCCCATGAATCAAGTGCTGTATTACCCTACTTAATCTTTTTTTTTAATGGGATGTAAATACAGTAATTACAGCCAAATGGAAGATTATCTGAAACACTTAAGGAGAAGATTTTGTAAGAATTCTGCACAAGCCTGTAAATTGAGAGCCAGTGACTCAACAACATGCAGGGCTTCCAGAAGAAATAACAAGTTAACACTTTTCCAACAAATGCGTGACTGATTTTTCCAGATTTCTCTCTCATTTTAATTCAACAGTGTAAGAATAAATTTTAATTGCAATGTAACTACTGGGTTAATTTGTCAATGAGGGATATCATGGTATATGAGTGAACAGTTACTGGCTTACATATCATAGCCTGTTAGAAATATCCACTGCAGATATATTTTTTAATCTCCTTTACCTTCTTCAGCAGCTTAATTTAAAAAACAAACAAATCCCCTCCTATTAGTTCACAAGTTTGTGTTCTTGCCCAGAAGTTTTCAGACTACTGTTACAGGAGTTTAATCTGTCTGAATCTCCTCTACAGGAGATTGAACCAGTAACTTTTCCTTATTTTGTCTGCATTTACCTTACTGCCTTGTGTATGACTTGCGGTTTCTCTTGAGGTTTTTCTCCTTTTCTTATGTAAGTAATAAGAGATGACTGACGATAACACAAGCTAAGTCTTGGGAGAAGATAATATGATTAAGAAAACTGCATATATTTGCAGAGGAGGTTGTAAGACCCAGAGTTACTTTAACTTAATTTAAATGACTGCTGCTGATATGCCTGCTGAGCAAAGCAGAGACACAATGGCTGAACAGGTTCTTCGTGGCAGCAGAACCAGGGTAGCTTTACAGTTTTAGCTTGTCCCAGTTGCAAGATTATAGGACTTTGTGCGGTAACTTATTAAGCTGCTGTAATATCTGCATATCTAAATCCTTGGTACATTCTTTAGTCTGCAGGGATTTCATTGCTTCTGAGGTTGCTGCCAAAGGATGGGTTTTGCTAAACATGGGTGGTTTTGCTTAATAGTAAAGGAACAAGTTCAGTGAAACTGGGCTTTAAAATATCTGGTGTTAAATATTTGCTATAAGATGATATCCAAAGATAGGACTTGAAACCTGAAATGTTATATTAATGCCTGCAAAGGCATGATACTTGCTGCAAAGTGCTCTGAGGGAGGGGACAGGCAGCTAAAGAGTGTTGTCTGTGGAATTTTGTGAGTTTATAAACTGCACCTGTACAATCTTCTAGAATAAAAATGTAATTTTTAGAGAACTGCTGTGCTTGGACAAAACTTTTCTCCTGTCTTTGAAATGGATGAGATAATCACTGTTGTATACTGATGCTTGTAATTTTTGCAGCACCTTAGCCTTTAGGATTCTTTTAACACATCTGAAATTTCTCAGTTTTCTCTGGGTATAATTACTGTTTGCTCAATTTCTAGAAATTTTTTTTAAGATGTATTTTATCTTTATTTTTCTTCTAGACATTATGAGCGCTATGAAGTATCTAAAACAATAGAGGATCGAGCTGGCCATCCTCTCATTGACAGGTAATAAGAAATTGAATCAATACATAGTGGAAACATCTTCAGCAATAATCATTCTGGCATGCTTATGTTTGGATTCCTTGTCACATCACAAAAATGTCATTTCAGCCAGTTTTTCTGACAACTTTTCTTTTTCTGCCTTCTTTTATCAGTTGTGTTTCTGAGTGTTAAATTAAGCCTCCTTAGAACTTTAACTGTTTGGGGGGTTTAATTCAAACTGGTTTTTTTTCCCTTAAGGATCTCTTTTGACTATTTCCCTTAGGAACTATTTATGTCTATGTATGTCTTTTTCTGTATATGAACATAATTGTATCTTTTTCCAACAGGCATTATGAGCGTTATGAAGTTTCTAAAACCATTGAGGAGCAACCTGGCCAGTCATTTGCTGACAGGTACGTATGATATTGAATGCCAACACCGACTCTAGCATCACCATTTCTGTGTTAGAAAACATTTAAAATTCTAATAAACTTTAGTCATGGCAGCTAAATATGTATACTTTGGATTGCTGCTGTGTTTTGCAGTTTTTATGGCTTGTTTTCATACTGAAAAAAAAGCAGCCAAATGTTTGTCAAATTATACGCTGTGTTGTAAGCAACAGTTAGTCGATGGGATTCTACTGGGAGAAGTAAGACTGTGATGTGGGTGGTACTAGACTTACCTGGCTGGAAAACAAGTTCAGATGCTACTGTGGTTGTGTCATAGCGTGCTCTACAAACTAAGGTGCGGTCATCCCAATTAGGGTTGTGCAACTTGAGAGAGTAAACAAGAAGGGAAGTAAGAGGCAGCAGCAGCATATTTATCAGAGAGATAGTTGCCCTTGTAATTTACACAAGTTATTTTTAAGCTACAATCTCTTACTTTCCAAATCAAGCCTTTGTTTTGTATCGCATCTCACAGTAGTTCTGAAAGATGAGTTCCGCAGTGTATTTGATCACTTCTCATAGTTGGAGTGAGCATACCTTACTTAGATAAAGAGGAACTCCAAAAATTACAAGGTACAATTAATGGATCTGTTACTAATGGAAGATCTAAATCTAACTTCAGAAGGACCAAGCACTAAATAGTTACATATTGGATATATGTGTGAGGAGGACACTGCTTTTTTTCTTCATTACAGGCAGCTATGAAGCTGTTGCATCTTCTTAAATAGATAATAAAATGGGTCTGCACCATAGGACAGACAGTAAGGACTTAAGGAAGCTACATGATGTAGTTTATGCTTTATTTGACTACAGATAAAGGACAAGAATCCCTCAAAATGTGGCTATGCAGCCAATGCTGTACAAGTAAACACATTAATGTAGCAGCTTTGAGTTATGACCAAAGGATTTCTCTTCCTTTGTGAGTTATGTTAAACTAAAAAATTGGGTGCACTACTTGAGGCTAATAATACAGTACAGAGGTATTGGTGAAGCTCCTGCTCTGTACTGTCAGAAAACCAATCTTTTGCCATTTGTCTTCCTGTATATGACATTTGTTGAATGACATTTCCTGGCTAAAAAAATTATGCTGCTAGGTATAATCAGTCAACAATATTTTTTTCCAAAAAAAATCTGCATGCAGTGTTTGAGGAGGTGATTTGCTTACAGTCTAGTAACAGTGCTGAAGGATGATTTAAGTTTCTCATGAAGCCAAATAAATTGTAAATCTGCTCTGAAAGTTCTCACTTCTTTGCCTGACTGTAGTCTTCACAAAACTTCCACAGGAAAGGACTTAGTTTTTTTACATGCTTTTGTTGAAGCAAGTACAATGATCAGTTCCTTCTACCTGAAGCACTGACAATTTTCAGTATGAAATTTTAACTTTTAATTGGTGTTTATCTATTGACATCTAAATATTGACATTACTGACTTTTTTTTCCTTTAGTATCCTCTTGGTCTTTAGGTATTTTTTGCCTCTTGTTTTAAGTACAGCATAAGTTGTTGATAGAAGGGATGGTGAAAAAACAGGGACTGTTTTTCTTTAGAAACGAGATGACTGTTCTGTCATCTGCAATGATAAGAGCTTTGTCTGTAATGAGGTTTTGTAATTAAAGTAGAGAAATGAATGGTTTTATATCCTTAGGAATAAGTCAAAATCAACTACAGAACTGAATGAATTCAACACAATCAGAAATGGTAAGTACTGTATAATTTCCATTATATTTAATTTTTTCGGGTAGGGAGAGAGGGGGGAGAGTAGGAGAAAAAAAAAAAAAAAGATGTGTACATATAGTCACCCTAAGAAAATTAGTTTTCAGAGTGCTTTTTGACAGCTGCATTGTATTTCATACTGTGCCCCAATTTGATGAGCTTTCAACAGTAAGAGGAAAATCATGCAGTCAACATAAAAGCTGAGGACAAATATGATTAACTGCCCTCTTGAAGACATCAGTAGCAGTGGTTACAAATGGCTATTAGATGCCTACATTTTAATAACTGGTATTTACATGAGATTTCATGTAAATCAATCATGCAGTCATATCATTGAAGGTATATGTTGTTTTGATACTTTGTCAACACAAACAGGCTGCACATACCAAGATGCTGAATGTATTTAATACAACTTTTTGTCTTCATATTTTCAGTTAGTATAATAATAACAGAGCAAGAAGCTATGAGCATGAACTCTCAATATGTCACAATAGCTTCTGTCCTGGATTTCAATTCAGTTGTATGACTTTGGTTGTATTAGAGGAATGTGTGCAAAGCAAAGAAACCAGTTTTATAAATATGTTACAGTCAAAAATGCCTGCAAGCTACTTGTGTGTCTAAAACATGGTTAAAAAAAGTAATCACAAGCAATCAAAGAAATGTAGATGTATTAGGGGCTATATTGCAGATTAAAAATGTTTCTTTCATACATTAAAGCACTGTCATTGAAGCTAATGAGAAATAACTTCCACAGTATTTTATAATGATAATCTATAGCAGTAAATCCAAGAGCAAATCTATAGACAAAGCAGCATTTTCAAGGATTGAAATTGAATGACTTATTGCTGAGTAATTTTCCTAATTATTTTTACTCTAAATAATAGGTATTGGATCTAGGAATTAAAAAATTGTTGCCTTCCGATATGTCAACACCTATTGGAGAAAGCTTGCTTATTTGTTTCCCTTTCCAAATTTTTGAAGACCATCTATACCATAAATATAATTGTGACTCAATAGTTAACACATAATCCAAATAACAGAGAAATTATCTGAAAGATTTCCCTCTCCCCTTTGTATCTATATAAAGAATATAAAGCAGTGTGTTTAGTGCCTTGAAGAAAGAAAGAAATTCTTGTAAACAGAGACAACTTACAGAAGAAGAGAGTATGAACTCTTAAAGAGAAAGACAGTATCCCATTATTTAACTATTTAATTTTACACATGGTGCAGTTTGTATTGGAGGAAGAGTCCAAATTACGGCACTAAAAGAGGTCATGTCCTTTTAAAAAGAGGAGTGTGTGCACACAAATGTCTATCCATATACACTTAGAAAGTGAAGGAAAATGTATTTAATCATTCTATAAAAGGCTACATTAATGGAAATACAAACAAAAAAATTTTAGTAATGACATATTGACAAGTTTTACCCAGCTGTAAAAGGGAACTAGAATAACTTGTGAATGGAGTGATGAACAATAGCTCTTGGAATTAAGCCAGAGTGCTGACAGGACGATAACTGCTTTTGTGCCTTGAGGTGTCTAGCTGATGTTTGCACATGTTGTCCACACAGGTACCCAGAGCAAGTATTCAGAACGGTCCTGGAACATGGGTGACTCGCAGAAGAAGTCTCAGAAGGAGCAAAACCTGTCTGCAGCAGAGTTGGAGAGACAGCAAATCCTTCAGGAAATGAGAAAGAAAACATCCCTGCACACGGACAGCAGCTGGATTAGGCAGCGCAGTTCGAGTATCCATAAGGAGCCCATTAGTCTGTACAGCAGTAGTATGAGGAGGTAGGAATCGCATTAAAAATTAACTCTGTCTCTCATCAAATATTTTTGTTTGCTTATTATGGACTTCAGCTTGTATTACAGAGCATAGAAACAAATTGAGTTTGTGAAATGCTGTAAGGTAAACTGCATAGTAGCATAGATAGAAGAAAGTAGCTGTATTACAGCTGGGATTAAATAGGTTTTTTGCAAATAAGGAATGTGGATGTGACCTGTAAATAACTCAGCTGCTTATTTCTTGATTGGTATAGCAGCAATGGAAATCAGTAGTATGCCTTGTCATTGACAGATGTGTTTAAGAATTTCAGCATGGCAACCTGTTTTGGAAATGAATTATTATGGCTAAGGAGTATACCTTTTTCAACACAGAAATATGTCAGAAAGCTTGGATAGTTTATTTTTGCTTTATTTAATGTATGAATGTTGGATTTGTCACTCAGGAAACAGCTCAGTTATCAGTCAGGAGAGTGTTTGGTTATTGTGCCAAAACCTTGTACCTGGGTGATGCTATCCAGCCTGGGTGGATTGTTATTTTTGATCTGGTATCCCTTGGAGAAAACATAAACAAACCTGGTATCTGAGGTCTGTTGCTGTACTGTGGAGTTTGATACAGTTCACCTTGATAAGGCTGCAGTGAAGTGTTTTGCTTTTTTAAAGTAGTTGTTAAGTGCCACCTCTTTTCCCTTGGCTGCTTTTTCCCATGAGAACTATAGCTAGACACAAAGGATAATTTGCTACTCATACATTTTTAAATCAGTACATGAAGAATATTGCTCAGAGTCATCAAACAAACATATTCATCCTAGAAAATATTAAAAATGTGAGGATAATGGCTTTCTCTTAAACAATTCAGCATATAGCTCTGTTGCTCCATCCGTACTGCCATTTACATTTGAGGTGCTTGTATCTTTATTACAGAGGGGAGTCTTTGGACAATCTTGATTCTCCAAGAATGAGCTCGTGGAGGCACCACTCATGGCTGAACCAGTCTGCATCCTCTTCATCTCTGTCTTCTAGTCAAGATTTTAGTCGCCCAGTGTCCACTTCAAACCGGGCCTACATGTGCACTCCTTCCTCCAGCAAAGCACCTCCTGTGGCCACCTCTGTGAGAGCCCCCTCCATGTCCCAGACGGCTCCCCAGGCTCAGTCTCCCCTCTCTACTTCCCAGTCAGGGTCCCAGACACGCAGCAGGTGAGTGGGTGCCCATTTTCCAGGAAGATACAAATGTTGGGCCAGCACTAAAGAGCAGATTTTGTGTATATGCTGGGCTTACAGCAGTGCTCTTGCCTGTAACATTGACAACAAGTACCTGGAGTTTTCTGGCTGGAGGGGACAGTGGAAGTACAGGCTGGTATTACCTCCCTACTCCAGTCACTCAGAAAATTCCCCAGGTTTGTCATCGCTGCTTGACATTGGTTAAAAAAACAAAGGAACTTGAATAATCAATCTGCAGTCTCTGAGCTGTGTGTTGGTTACCAAAATGATGAACAAAAGCCTGTTCCAGATGGCATTTCTGACATTTATTTTCCTTGGTTTGTTTTAACAAAAGATTCCTGAAACCCACGCTTTATGACCCTCATCTTGGTCTCTCCTCCCCACTTCCTGGCATGTGGTCAATATCATCCTGAGGAGCACTCAGGAATGCTCATAACCCATGACCCTGGAGAATTACAGAGTAGGATGTTGATTTTAATCTAGGAGGAGAAAGCAAGAATTGCAACATATTTTGAAACAAAAATGGAATTCAGCTGTGGTAGGGTAGATAACTCTGCTGTTTTATGTACTTGAAACATTTTAAAAATACCTTGGGGGTAGTACTCCAGAGAATCATCCCACACAAAATTACATGTGTTATATATAACAGTGAACACTACTTCACAAGCTCTTACACTCTCAGGCACTAAGTGATAAATTGACTCTTTTTTTTTTTTTTTTTTTAGCTATTCTTTTGCATTCTTTATGATATAAGAAAATTACCTTCTTAACCATATTTGCTTATCTTGTTCTCACTTCCATTTGCTAACACCTTGGTAGATCTATGGAAACTGACCTCTGTATGGCTTACAATCAAAGAGTTAACATAATATTTTATGTCCAGGACTAGCCTTCTTTTATCTAACAAGGTGCAGATGGTGGGACTTGGAAGGGGTTGTTGCTAAAACTTAGCCTTCTGGATAGTTCCCCACAACTAAGAAGGCAGGAGCACAAAACCTGTGTTCTTACTCTCCAAACTTAACAGTACACTTTTTATTTATAGAAGGTATTTTATACAATGAAATATGTGCCAGGAATGTGACTGAATTTCTTAACTTGTTCCTATGTAAATTTGATCTAAATTATAACACTTCAGCTTTCCCTAGCTTTCAGATCTACTCTAAATAACATTAATTTTCAGTTTATTTTCCCTAAGCAGCCTAATAGTCCAGTTTTTACCCATGTGTATTTTACTTTTAATCTCAAAAAGTGTTTGATAACCCTTCTTTATCTTTTAAACATTTTCAAGCTGTTTTTAAGGTTTTTCATTCTATATTTAGGTCAGTCAGTGGGAAGAAAATCTGTTCATACTGTAATAACATTCTGGGCAAAGGAGCAGCCATGATCATTGAATCTCTTGGTCTTTGTTATCATTTACATTGCTTTAAGGTGAGAGCTGGGAGTCACATCGTGAAGGAACAGGAACTAATCAGGAGCACGCATGGCTACTCAGTGTTATGCTCACAGGGGTTCTTACTAATCAACTGCTTTGCCTTCTACTCTTGACAGCGTGGTGCATGCATATTTCCATGAGGCAATCCCATTTGCAGGCATTTAGCACTCGACTCTAGAAGTGTTTCTTAAATGTCAGAGCTAACAAGTAGGACTTTGATAGGTAAGACAAGCACATTGACTGTGAGATCAAAGATTTCCTTCTTCAAATATGTGGCAAAATATCAGAAAATGCTGAACCACTTCTCCCAGAGAAAGCAGCTCCTCTAAAAAAACCCAAAATCTCAGCCTGGACCCTGGCAATTGAATCATTTGAGATGACCCATCCTTTCTAAGCTAACCTTAGCAGACAGTGTTCATGTGGTGCTTTCCAAGTAAAGGCACGCTGGAAGAGCTCAATATGGCAGGATAATACCTAGAACAAAACCAAAAGGTGTGTTTAGTGCTACTCAGCCCTAGTCAGAAACTAAGTGTACTAGCTCATGCCCAGCACTGAGACCTAGACCTACTTAGATGATTTCCATCAGCTTGGGACATTTGCAGAGCTGAAAGAACAAATTTCTGCCTGTAAAAGACAGCAAGGCAGTCCTGTGCCCCTGCCCTCAGACTAGATGAGGAATTAGACTATAACTTGGAGGCACTGTTGGACCCTACTTCTTCCCTGACTACATGGAAGAGATTTCTGTGCCTAGTTCCGAACACTTGTCTTCTGTGCCCAGCTCAAGTGCATCAACTGGAGTATTACTAGAGATTGACTCCAAGCTCTTCCTGGACCTGCCTAACTGAGCAGGAGGGACAGGACAGGACTAATCCATAGTGATCAGTCACCATTCTCTTTTCTGCAGGACATGTATTCTGTGTGACACAATCTACCTGTAGCTTGTAACCTACATAAGAAAATGCCAAGTTTCTGTTTTTCAAATTTCTGAAAATTAATGAGCTGTTGAACTGGGTGCCATCCAAAAGATTTATTACTTGGTTAAGTAGGGAAACTATCTGCCCTTGGTAAGTTCAGTCAGGGAAGTATTATGTTTTGGATTACATTCCTTCCAGATGTGGTTCATATTCACAGCAAGTACATGTTTAGCCACCATAGCTAAATAGTTTAATGTTAGCATGGCAGCGGTCAAGCTCTTTATGTGTTTACGCAAGAAAAATTAAATCAGCCCCATCTCTCCAAATCAGAACTTGTTTCGGTGATGCAAACCCAGGAAATTGGGAGTGCCTGAATATTTGCTGCTTTGAGTGCCAAGGGACTGAGGACACCAACAGCATGTAATGCCTCATGGAAATCTGCAAGTAGCACACCCAGGTGTTCTGTGCCAAAATTCCTGTGTCTATCTAGAGAACAAATTTTTTTTGTGCCAAACCAGTTTTAGTTTTCAGAGAAACCAAAGTTCAAATTAGATTTAATGAACTAATATCTAAAAACCGTCTGCTTTATGTTTGCTTACTTGGTGTATCTCTGCTATTCATTGTCCAGTCGTTGCCTTAAAATATTTCCTCAGGGTTGGTTGCATTTTGATCTACTAATCATTGTACATTTGCTTCTAGTGATTGTGGGGTTATGGTTCAAGCTTTGTTGAGCTTAATCTGAGCTGCTTTTGAACAGCATTTTTGTTTCTCAGTATTTTGGAAGGAGTTGCTAATTATTCATGTGTGATACAGTGTGTTGCCTGTGGATGTGACCTCGGTGGATCCCGCTCTGGAGCTGAAGTCAGGATCCGAAACAACAAACTCTTCTGCAACGACTGCTATATCAGATTTAAAAGTAAGGCAATCCAACTGCAGCATGCATGACTGTAGCTCTTCTCTGTGCTGTACAAACTCAAGTGTTTGCACAGCTGAGCCACTTGATAGCTTTCATGTTTAGCTTTAAGTTAGTGAATAGGTTCAGCAAGGTTTGATTGCCAGTTTCTGTCTTTTGTAGAGTAGTCATTTCTTACTTCTAACTCACCAATAGTTGATTTTACCAACTTATTATTATGCAGTTTCAAGCAGACAATATGGTATAGTCATCTTCCTTCCTTCATAGATCTGAGAAAGTGGTGTCAAGGAGCTGTCAGGTGCTAAACAGGCTTGTCTTGATAACAGAGAAGCCTTTTTGAAAAAGTGTCTACATTTTCTTAAAAAGTAAGCTGAAATATGTATTTAATTCAGTCCTAATGCATACCTGGAAAGCAATTAGTTTATCTCGTGCAGATGGCACAAATGCTGGTTTCTTTTTGCAATGCTATTATTATTGGAATTATAGGTCTATAATTGGTTATTCATTTAGGTACAAGTTCAGGAGGAATTGATTTACTTACAGATCTTAATTAAAAGGTGCAGTATAATTTTTTTCCTTCTTATGGTTTGCAGAATTCTGATTTACTGGAGCATGATGTTAAGGCTTTGTATAGTGGTATTTAGGTCTTTTTTCCTGCTGTCATAGATGATGGTAGACAACCTCCTAATTTGATAAATGTCAGGAGTTTTATATGGCTTTCTTTTTATGTAGCAAGTATGGAATTCTCTAGGATGATAAAAATCAGGGAAGGGAAATAATTTCTGAATTACTTCCTGGGAAAAATGTCCGTGTTTCTTTATGAGCCCGGCACATTTCTCTCACAGTGGATCGGAAGGCAGTGAAGGGAACAGGATATTCATGCTAAGGTGTTTGAGCAGCAACTGGGCAGCTGCTGGCTGTGAAACCTAGCTCAGGAAAAGAGAAGCTCTGCATCTGATGCTGTTGCTGTTTGCAGGCTCTTTTTGACTTCCATGAAGAGAAGTCACAGAAATGATTACATGGTACCTGAGGTAAAACCAGAAAGCGCAACACCTCGTGAGGGTAACAGCGCATTCACAGAGGCTAATGTTAAGTGCAAGGATGCCGCTGTGATCAGTGGAAGGAGGAAAAGAATCGCTCCCTTCCATCTGGAGGTGATCCAGGGCACTGGGTCCCACCATGTCTAAGTTAATGTTTGGAGAATGTATCTCCTTGTTGATGACAAGACTACACTGAAGTGACTCTGTTCCTATTTGAAGCACCCAAATGTATGAGATGCACTCTGGAGTTTTCATGTTATTTTTCTCTCTTTTCTTTTGGGGGGATGTATTGCTGGATGAGTTGGATAAGTAACTTTATTATGGATGAATTGCTATTTAGTCTCTCTTTGACATTACAGCCCATAAAGTCACAGCAGTGCCTTTCAGAAGCAGAGCTGATCTGTGAGGAAATGTTTCTAATCCCTTCCCTTCAGACTGCATCTACTTGGGCCAGTGGGCACCTCAAAACATAATTGTATGAGATACAAGTAAAATCAGGAGTTTTAAAAACTTGTAGGTACAGAACAAAGTATTCAAATTAGTGATTAGTAATTGGAATCAGCTATTTGAATAATACGAAAACCAGCTATGCAATAACAGCAGTGAAAATGTATTGGCAGCACAGCGCTGGCCTGTGATGTGGATTACTATTTTTTACAGTTGGTATTTGACATCAACCTGGCTAATTATTTGTTAGTTTGGAATGTGAACATGTTGGCTAAAAGGTTTGATAAACTGTAGGGTTATTAATGTTCACTGTGCAATTTTATGGTGTGATATTTTTGCACATTTTGGTGTTAATTCTGTGGTTTACACTTGGAACGCTCTAGTGGAACACCACTGTATTGGCAGATACCTACAAAGATACGCAGAGAGAAGATTAAAAAAAAGTTCTTTATAGTGTTACAGTTATTTAACAAATTTTAATTTCATTACTGAAGGGTAAATTTAGAAAAACTGTCACTCTGTCTCTGTGCTAATACTAAAAATAATTCTTAAGAATTTGGTAAGGTGCATGTTCTGTGGAATATTACTTGGCCTGAAATACTTGCAGTGCTATAATTGGATTCAACTCAAATTTGTATTGTTCATTAAATTTGGATTTCTCGATTCAGAGTGTATACCTTAGTATATGTTCCCATTTTCAATAAGTATTGGACATACCATTTTCTAACTATTTAAAATTGAAAAATATTAATTGTTGTCACAAAGATTCTTCAGTAACTAGACTTAAAGTTTCTTTTGTGTCTCCCTAACAGCTGGACAACCAACCTCCATGTGAAGCAAATGAAGATATGAAGCCACTGTTGCAGATACAAGAAGAGGTGATTGCTGCTGATGTAGATCTATAAATATATATATTTTGTGTATGTGTGTTTTTTTCTAAGAGTAACTCTTGCTTGTCTAGTCTTCATAGCAATACCTTGTATTCTTCTTATAACTATTTTTATTTATAAGAAAGTAATTGCAGTGAGGAAATAGCTGGGAAAAATGCTTTCACATTTTCAGCTTCAAGTACTGAGAGCACAAGAGAGAATAAGTATATTTTCAGTAATAACTTCAAAATATTTTTGAGGCTTATAATCAACTAGTTGACTTTCCAATGGTATATGAAGAGGGTATTTTGTTCTAAGCTCCTGAAATGAGCATTAGAGAAATAGCTAATATAAATATATATTTGCAATTGCTGTCTTTATTTTTGACATATACTGAAAGTGAATTCTCTAGGTTAATATGAAGCTGCATTTAAATGCACACAAATTTTTGCTTTCCATATGCTGGTTTCTAAAATTATGTGCTTTTTTGAAACCTAAATACAAAGAATAATCTGTTTGCTCAGTGGTGTTGGCATAATATTTTGTGGAATCCATTTAAGGGAGAGAGTTTTCTTTTCCCATTTGGAAATGTAACTATCACTCTTTCCTCTGCAAACTGAGTGGAGAATGGTTGTTGAATTACCATATATTTGTAAATAAAAAAATCTGATGTTGCAGTTACTAGAAGTTTTTGTCCTTTCTGTTCAGCTAAACATGTCTAAGGTAATGTGTGCAAATATAAAATTGTTTTAATTTCATCTTGGGAAAAATATTTGTTCGGACAAGATTAAGTTGTTCACCTAAATATATGCAAGAACTATAGTTCTTCCTTTTCTCTTTTCCTTTGTAGTCAATGTCTAAGTCTGTGTACAGCTTTTTCATCATGCTCCTCATGCTCTTTCCCTTGAGCATTCAGTACCAGTGGTGAGACTAGATGCTCATCCCTGAAAAACAATTGAAAGAGGTGGACGTTCCTCAAAATTTCTCTGCTGTTGCTAGAAATGAAGTGCTGAAAATATTTTTGGGTTAGGTTCTGCTCCTCTTGAAAACACAGCTGGAATGTGCACTATGTCTCAGTGGTGGCTTCCAAATTGTTTTGGTCAGTGGCTTCCCCAAATCCTTTCATGCCCAGTTATGTACCGTTCTGTGTCCATATCCTTGGAAGCAGTGAAAAAATACAGGCTGTGGATCAGAGGAATTTGGGGGAGCATTTTGTGGATAAAACCGAGGAAGAGGAACCTGGGAGGTGTAGGAGAGCTCTTGAGTGTGAGCTTGTATATGGCACCATGAAGAGCTGCAGTGAGGCTGCCAAAGCAGCTTGGAGTGCTCCTTGCTCTCAGGGGATTTTGGGGGGGGGGTGTGTGGGTAGGAGAGCTCAGAGATTGGGAAGAGAGATTGTGGCTGTGGTAGCTGAGGGCAACAAGGGAAGATCGTGCTGTTTTGGCATAGTGGGAGAACTTCACCGGTACTCCTGTAATTTCTCCTACTTGTAACTGAATGCTGCTTGCTGAATTACAAAGTGCCAAACATTATTTTTAATTTTTGCTTTAAAGATTATCATAAAAATCTAAAATGCCTCATCAACCAAACTTGGTCTTGGCTTTTGGTATTCAGTTAAAGACTGGTAAAGATATTTAATTTGGTTTTTACTGTTGTGGTAAGTAATGACATGGTAGACCACAGATGAGAGCACTGGGATATGAAGACTCTAGTCCTCAAATACAAACTATGGAGGGATAGTCACACTGCCTGCTCACACAGCTCTCTGGAGTCCTCTCTGCTGCTTGTGGAAGAAACTTATTTCCCTGAGATTCAGAAAAGGATTCCAATTTAGGTGCTGTGCAGATCTGGCTCTCTGTTAATGCACATACCTGATGGAGATGGTGTGGATGCCCCTCTACATGGTTGTTTTCAGACTTCTTTTATTGTAGAAAGCATCTACAATAATGAACGAATGAACAACTGTCTGCCCAAATTCCAGATACCTATGGTCTCCACTACCAGCCCTGAAATACACTGCAAGAGACTTTTTTTTTTTTGTTCACAAGTCAAAGTTTCTCAATCTCTAACCAATGAATTTATCTTAGCCTATCCATGACTCCCCCTCTCCCAGCACTGTTATGCAGCAAAACTGTGAGAGAAGTTAGGGATGGCAATGCTGTCTTTTGCATCTTGAGCCTGTCATGTTTCCCTGTCCAAGAGAATCATTTGGGCATGGAAATTAGCTGGTGGTGAAAAATGGAAGGAGAGAAAATTCAGCAACCTGTGGTCTGAAATGCTGCCAGACTCATGTCCTGTTGCCTGGAGTGGTGTGCTCTGAGCCAGGCTGGCTTCTCCTAAATGGTGTCAAGTACTTCCATGAGGGTTCCGATTTCATTTTCCCACAAAATGTCTGCAAAAAGACTAGGTTATATCATTAGCTTGCTTGTGCACAAATGAATGGGATTTAGAATTTAGTGGGCCTCAAAGAGCTGAAGCTGAAACTCTTGAAGAATTGAAGCTGAGTTTCTACCCTTGTTAAAGTCCTGATTTAAACAAGGCTCCTTCAGATCTGCATTTGCTAATTCACATTGGCAAATGTGAGTAACAAAAATTCCTTCATCCCCTCCTTCCCTTGGGAGGGAACAGGCAGAGGAACTCACCTTATGAATGTTTTGTCTGTTTCAATCCTTGCTGAAGTATTCGGAGCATGTTGGGCTCTCAAGTTCAGCAGACCTGGTAATTGACACAAGATGGCAGTGTGGAAGTGCACCTTGCACATTAAAAAACCATTTCCGTGTTTGTAATCTCATATAAAAGGGGTTGGATTTGCTATATGATGCTAAAGTTGTGATGTAACTGAACTTTGTCTTAATCTTGGCCCTTTCTCCCCACCTGGCATCACAGAGGTGTGATTGATGTGCAACTGAATCTGAGCCATCTTCTTGGGTTGTTTTTGTTTGTTTTATTTCCCATTTCATTAATTAGCTGCTGCTTAAAGCTAAAGAGACCAATTGCTGTGGAGAAAAATGAACTAGATGATTTCTAGTGGAGGTTTTCCGCTGTATTTTGTTGGATTCTTTCTTAAGGTTCTGTTCAAGGAAGAAGAACCAATTGCTCTCCCTCAGTTCATCAGATGCAAAATGCTGTTCAAGGTTACAGCCCTCAAATGCATGGGTACACAGGAGAGCTGGATCTCTGCACTGCCGCTAAGATCTGAGTGCATTTGTTTCTGTGTGTTCTGTTCTATACTCTCAGGTGCATGGTGCTGCTTGGGGTGTTGTCTGGGACATCCACCCGGGGCTGCTCTGGATATGGTGCAAATCTCGGAGATACTCATGCAGCTGCCAGGGCAGGTTTTGCAGAATGCTGTAGTACTGTTCAGAGGGCAGCAGAGATTTATGAGTACACAACTGAATGAACATCAGCTCCTTACAGCCAGTGGTGCAAAGGTGTGATTTCATGGGCTGGTGAGAACATATCCACTGTTAGGTGAGATGCTTGGCTGTCTAAGCTTCACTGACATCAACAGACGTGCAGACCGTGGCTCACATGTAGACACCTGCATTTTTGCACACCTGTTTACCTAATGCTTTAAAAATAAATCCAGAAATGTCTGAGAAACTCTTGATTTAGCTAAATCTCCCCTGTCTTGAGGCTTGCAGGCTGTCTGCTAACAGCAGTGTACATTTGAATACGGCTGTGGAACGGAGTGGTCTGTGGATAACGGCTTTGCCACAGGACAATGTTTAAATAGAATGGGACTTCAAAAATATAAAATGTTTTCACTGTGGTTTTATCTAATACATAAGAACAAATCAAGCATCTTGGAGTACAATTCAAGGCACTGCATATGCTCTAAGTTTTTATGAGAGTTTCTTTTAGAGTTTTTCTAACAGGAGATTTGTCAGACATTTCAAGCTGAATTACCTATGAGTTCACCTGTTCAGGCAAGCTGCCACACCACAGGCAATGCTGCTTACTAGCAGGATTTATGCAGAAAAGCCTGTTTTTAGAGTCTGATGTCTGAGTTTGGAGTTCACACTGACAGCAGAAATGGTCAGAGCCAGTCTCATTATTTTCAGTAAAGTATTTTTCAGGTGAATCCCAAGGAGAGTTCAAGTGATAAGTTCAACACTTCCCTTAGGTAATAGCTGTTGTTACATGGCCCAACCTTGTCACTTATGGAGGGTGAAAGTGTTTGAAATCTGACAATTTGAGCTCAGTGCGAAAACTGGTATGCTTGCAGCAGTGTTTTAAATTCCAGTCAATAATTTGTAATGGATTCACAAAACCTGTGCCATGGCTGTAATGGAAGTCTTATTAGCAGCGGGCATAATTAAATAAAAGAGCAGCTTCATGCTGGAAGAACGTCAGTATTTTCATTCTAGCTCCATGCTTCTTGGTAGCTACTGGCACCAACATAAAACAACATACGAGGATGATGTAAAGCGCTTCCTCTCAAAAGGGATGTTCTAGGGTGAGCAGTAGGGTATCAGTTTATTAAAGCTGGACTTTTTTTTAATTGGTTCAACCTCCTTGAAACAAACTTGCCAATTAAGTACCTCCTGTAGGCAACAAACCCTCCAAAGACCTGCGTCATTGTGCAATGGGAGCTACTGGGTTCTCCTTAATAGTTGACATTGTATGAAGAACCAAAACTTTTTTAAAATGTCTGTTCAAGGATGTACGTATATACAGTTTCTCTTTATTGTTCACAATAGAGGAAAGGCAAAGCTCAGGCCATCAAATGGGCAGTTCATGAACACAACCTCGTGAGAGCAGGCTTGTGGCTGGCACAGGGTGCCATCCTAAATGGCCTTCTGCAAGTACCTGTGCCAGGGCAAGTGTTTCTGCTTCCCTGAACTGGAACTTGCTCTTGTCCTCAGGCAGTCAGCCAGATGTGCCATTTATTGCTGCTTCAATTGCATATGGCCCTTCTGTGCTGGAAATTCACAGATTTCAGGGTCAAACCAGGCTACTGCAATATTTGGTCTGCTTATATCACTGCAAAGGTCAGAATCTCTCATCCAAAAATTCCCATATTGAACACACAACTGGGTGAACAGCAGTGTTCTTTGCTGGAGAGAAGCTCTGTGTAGATCTGAAGAATGCAAATGATGAAAAATCTACCACATGTCAACATAAATTGTTCCAGTGGTTAATTAGTGCTCTTAAAAATGTTAATTTTATTTTTACTTATTTTAATGAGCTTTCTTCCTTATGATTGTATTTTTGTTCATTTAAGTTGATTTAGACTCTCAGAGTAGATTATTCTCTCTTAGATTGTACATATGATTCTGATAGTCCTTTTTTTTGTTGCTGTTGGGTTTTTTGTTTGTTTCTTATGCCTGTACTTAAAGCCTTATTGCTCACATTAAATGCAAAATGCAAGATTATGTCCATGGGTGGACACTGTGGATTGAAAGACCTTCTCTCAGTGAACTGCAACAAGAAACTCTCCCAGGACAAGAGTTAGAACACAGGAGAAATAATCCTGAAAAGCATTAAAAAAATCTGAGTCTGTATAAAGATTTACTTGCATAAGGCAAATATTCAAATAAGAGCTCATGACCATAAGGGAACTTTGCTGCATAAATTTTCTGGCATAATTACTAAGGTTTTGATTTGCCTTTGTGAGAATGGCCATGCCCAAATGCCTGTGTGGTTCTGCTAAATTTTCCTGTCTGCAGAAGCACCTGTAAGAGATTTCCATGCTGATGTGTCTTGACAGACAAGGGGACAAGATGACATTCCATTTTTATTTCTCAGCATTGAGTGTCAGCTGCAAAATATACTATTAGTTCCTTCTACTTACAGCAGATATTGATGTGAGGGGCCCAGCTTGTGGCCTTTCATCAAACTCTAGCTCTGCAAAGATAACAACTGCTGTCTTTTGATGCCCATGTAAACAAGATTCCTGCAGAGAAATACTAGTTTTACTTTCATGTGATAATTTAAGTAAAATTAGTTCCTGCCAAGGTAACTGTCACATTTATGAGATATATATGTGCTGCACCTCGCTATTAAAGCCAGGGGTTGTACCAGCACACTCCTGTCTGCATACATCAGAGGGAAATCCCAAGACAGTTTAGGAAAAGCCCCACTGCAACGGAGGAAGTTGGTAAACAAGCAGCTTTCAGCCAGGCACAGCTCCTGTCTGTGAATAAACCACAGCCCTCGAGCACCGCACACTGCAGAAGGGCAGTCACGAGCTCTGCTCCTCACAGCAGTCTGTGCCAAATGCATGTTACAAGTGTGCGTGTATTTCTAGCAACAATTTCAATGCATACAAGTACTTTTGGATCTCTGCAAGTAAACAAAAAAGTGACAAATCACTTCTTTGCTCTTTGCTATTGAAATAATTGGACGTTTTTGGCTTTTTACTGGTGGACTCAGTATTCTTTGGTGTGTTCTGTTCTCTGTAATAGTTCATGTCATGTCTAGAACCTGCAAAACGCAGTATTTTATGTTCCCTCTCCCTCAGTACTGTGTCAACTCAGCAATAAAGGAGAGATAATTCTGAACTGGAGGCTGCCCCTGTCAATGTACAAACATATTTAGGTTGTTCAGACCTTCTGTGTTACACCACCCAACCTGGCTTCACCATCACCTTACCTTTTCCAGTTCATCTGCTTCTAATGATGTTGTGCTAAATGGAAAACAAAAAGTGGGCTGATAAACACCAGTTTGGTACTGAAAACATGGGTAGACGGAAAGCAGGAAGGGATATACAGGCTGAACTATCCATTTAGCATTATTACTCTAATGCACTTTTTGGTTACTCACAATGAAGCTATGCCTTGTTATCACATAGCATATTACTGGTATCATGTACACCAAATGTTCTCTTAAATTCTATTTCTCTGCAACATCTTTGACTTGAAGCCAAGAAAGCTGCCTATTCAGAAAAACTGTTTGTATAATCTTTTAATCCTCATGTCTTTGCCAGATCATGAGTTGTTCATAAATCTGGATAGCATATACAATGACAACTGAAGGTGCTGACTTTGTTAAGCTTGTAAAACCAAAGCATCCCTTCACTTAGCACTAGAGAGCATTTGGATTATTCCCTTCAGTTTATCAAGGCTATGATTTCTGAAATATGTCCATAAAAGTGTCAAGAGATGTAGAATCCCAGAAGATACAGGGCTAATGTGTATGTCTCAAACAGCAATAGTTGATGGCTGTGGAGCCAACCAAGGATTGTTAGTAATAACCTGCTGTGAGAGAACAAAATGTGGCTGGAGAAGGGAGCCATGCAGAGGTAGGGCAGCACTTTCCAGGATAAACACCCTTGTTCTGGTTCCTGAAAATAAGCACAACACAGTACAGTGCAAGTGCAGGAATGAGAAGTGGGCAGGGATTGTAGGGAGGGATCAAGGTCACCGAAGAACCCTGATGCCCTTTGGCCCATTTCCAGAAGGGTCTAGAGGAATGGGCTATGCATAATAAGTAACATACATAGAAAGTGAGAAATCTATATTCAGGGCAGGGAAATCTATCAAAAGGTACCCCTACCAAGCCCAGGCAGCATCCCCAGGACCCTGGATATCCCATCAGCTGGACTGACACTGAAACCAACACTGGTTATCTCTCTTCCTCCTCTCCTTCTTTCTTTCCTCTCTCTTCCTTACCTTACCCGTTTATCCAAAACCCACTGCCATGTGCTTATATAGTAGGGCAGGGACTAACATACCAATTTCCATGCCAGGTGTGTAATTTACTAATAAAACTTTTGTCATTCCTTTAGACCACGAGCATCTAGGAATCTTGGCTGCTCCTTTCCCCATAACGGTGGGATATCACAATAGACAAGGGCAAAAATGATCCTTGGTCAGTCCAAGAAGCAGATATTTACACTCATTGGTTTTCATAATCAAAGTATTAATTTTTTTATCGCATCAGTCCTGCTTCACTGGGTTTTTCTTCCATGATAACAACAATGGTTACACTATTCAGCAAGTACATTTATCTTCTGATCAGGCTTGATGCTGAGGCAGCAAAACAGGAGTGTTTATAATCCTGTTCTCTTGCATGAAGATCAAATGCAACTCTGATTCCCACAGAGCCTCATTGGCTTTATGCAGAGCACTCAATGAATGTGAGCCTGGGAGTCGCCTGCCTGCTCTTACCTCCCATGATGGAACAGGCTCTTCACAACAGCACTGCTGTTCTCTAGCATGGGAAAAAGATTTCCCTGTGCAGCCCATGGGTGTGTTCTGCTGTTCAATAAACTCCAGTGGCTTGTGTGAGAGGAGAGCCTGCACTGCTGGAGATTTACTTCACTGCTGTCCAGACAGAGCAGGAATATGACCAAGATAAGCACAGCCCATTAATGAGGCTGTGAAGCAATAACCTTGGCTGAGGTAGATACAGTAAAGGCTATGCTGCTGGAGTGTTAGAAAGATTAACAGAATTACACTGGTTTGCCTCAGCTGGGCATATGCACATGGTGCAGGTGAAATTACAACTACCTTGGCATTCTGGTCCATAAGATTTTGTATGGGTACTGAAGAGGTCTGGTACAGATATCACCAGGGGTTTTTTTGGAAGCTTGAGAGAGAAGCTGGAGCTTCAAGAGTGATGAAAACAATGTGCTGTGATTCTGTGAAGATGTTGAGTGCTCTTGTATTTTTTTGGACTAGAAATTTCCTTTGTGATGTTCTTGGAGCCTGTGATTTCAAAATGTCTAATTAAATGGTCGATTTTATAAAGCCGGTGACTTTTTTCTCCTTAAAGCAAGAAAAAACGAGACCAAAAGAAATAATTTAAAAAAACCCTAACTTCTTTTTCTTCAGCTAAGAGAATGTGAAGAGTCTTTGGTTGACCCTGAGATAAGCTCAGTCAGTTAGAGTCTAGTGCTAATAATGTCAAGGTTGTGGGTTCAGTCCCTGTATGGGCCATTCACTTAAGAGTTGGACTTGAAGATCCTTGTGGGTGCCTTCCAACACTCAATATATTCTGTGATAGGTGATTGCTTCACCAAGAGATGTGCTGAGGTGAATTCTTTCTTAAATTATAAAATGAATCTCAAGCAATCAGCTGGTCCTGGATGCCTGAGTGATGGGTTTGTGATCCCACCCTACCTTTAAAAAGAGTCTGTGAGTAGTATTTCCTAATTTTTCTAGTTGGATGTTTGTAAAATGGATCTGTGCAGCTCTACTGATTAATTATTTTCCACATGAGGACTTAAGTTTGAATTTTCCACATGTATTTGTAGCACCCATGAGCTTCAGTGTTCAACCAACCAACCTGTGAGGAGAATGCTTAAAAGGATGATACATGTTTCTGTTTACTTTTAGATCTAAGTTCAACCAAGATCTGAACTTTTTCATCTCCAGCACTCAATGTGTCTGTGTGGAAGATACTCACTTCCACACAGATGGGGATGGAGAGGTTGCACTGCAATACATCATCTCCATCAGTCCTAAAAGGTTCAGGGGTTCAAACTTCTTTCCAAACAAATCCCTCTCTACTGCATTGAGTCAGATTAAAAGGACTAGTGCTTTTTTCTTTTCTCTGTCCATGTGCTAAGTCCTGAACCTCTGAGACATGTTTCAACAGTTAGAAGGGGTAGAAAGTGGCCTTCATCTGCCAGCTTTTCAAAACAAGATAGGGTAAATAGCAGCCAGAGCAAATAATGCTGGACAAGTTCTGCTGTCCCAGTTATTCTGGCACTGGAGTATGAACTTTCTTCGTTCTGCCAGTATGGGATTTGCCCTGTGGGTTGCATTGGACAGAATTTGATGTGTTTACCTAGTTACCTTCTGACCAGAACAGCACTCTCCTGTGCATTTTCTTCACTGGTGGTTCTGGCCAAGAGGGTTGGACACACCCTATACCGTGGCTATTGATTTTATCTTCTCCACGCTCACGTTCCAGTAGTGAAGTCAGATTTTTTTATTCCTGACTAAATGAGAAGAAAACTGATGTTCTGCCTCTATCAGCCTCTCCCTGTAATGTCAGTAATTAATGGCAATGTTTCACTTGCCAAGCAGCAAGCCTTGGGCTTGTTGCAGCCATGCTGGAGAGTGAAATGTGGCAGTCTCCTCACTTTCCTACTGCACTGCCAGGCTGGCTCAGTGATTATTTACTGCCAGTCATGTTGCTGGCAGAAGAAGTGATGTCTCTTTTGCAGCTAGCCCACAAGTGACTTGATACTTATTTCTTTCCTTCAGCCCCGCTTCAGCAACACTTTACAGATTCAGACAGGGGTCAGGTCCCTTTTCTTGTGTTCAGTGTGTTGATGGAAACTCTTCTCCATTGACCTTATAATTAAGTCAAGCTCTAGGTTTTGTAAATCACTAGCTTTAAATGCAAAGAATTTTGGAATTTCCTGATTTCCACTGGCTGTGTATCTGTCTTCCACCATGCAATGGAAGTTGTTTGTTTTCAGCAAAATGCCCCTCTGCTGTCAGAAAATTCCAGGGAGCGTTTAGAGTAATTTAAAGGAAGTACAAACATACACCTGTTTAAACTGAGAGCAGATAGATTTAGATAGGAGACTTTCTTTACTGTGAGAGCAGTGGTGCACTGGAACAGGTTGCCCAGAGAAGCGGTGAATGCCCCATCCTTGGAAGTGTTCAAGGCCAGACTGGATGAGTAGCCTGAGCAGCCTGATCCAGTGTGTGGCATCCCTGCCCATGGCAGGGGGGTTGGAGCTAGAGAATCCTTTAAGTCCCTTCCAGTGCAAACCATTCCATGATTCTATGAACTACTTAGCAGGAGAGCTATTCACACCTTGTACCCCATCCCCAAGAAGAGCAGAAATTAGGGAAACTGTATGAAACTGTATGAAACAGGTTACTTCCTGTTTTTAGGTGGTACTGTGATTAGTGTGTTGGTTTATGTGAGACTGTGGTGTGACAGTATATGCTGACTGCAGGAATTTGAATGAACACAGATCACAGCAGGAAGGGGATGGACCCAGAATGGAGAAATGCAGCTTTCAATGTCACTGGTTGCAGTCATTAAAAAATGTTTTCCTTATCATACCTTGAACTGTGCCTTTGGTTATTAAGGAAAATAACTTAAGAGATAATGATACAATGCAAAATATTTTGTGCTTTCTGACAGATAAATTGTCCTGGTTCTTGCCAGAACAGGGTTAACATTTTGCAATATCTAGGAGAGGGCATGGCTATGACCTGGATGTTATTTATTACCACCTTGCCTCATCGCTTCGGGCAGGGGAAAGGCACTCTCTTCAAGGAAGAAGAGGTTCCTTCAAACAAGTAAGGAAAAAATAGCAGAGAGAGCCATCTGGTGTAGTTTATTGTCTGGGGCTTTCCATGTAAATAGTTTCTTTTTCATATAACTTGAGAAATCAAGGCATGACTAGAAAGGAAAAGACAGGAAAGGAAACATAATGACATTAAGTGAAATTGGAAAACCCAAGAAATTCTGGAATGAAGTGAACCCAATGAAATGGATTGGAAGGGAAAGGAAGTGCATTGAATTGTGCCGAATCTTTTCACTGGTTTCACTTCATTTTAGAATATTTTGGGTTTTCCAATTTTCAGGTTTTTCTCATTAAGCTTTGAACAAGCTTGGCACTGCAGCTGAGGTGCCCATCCCCATGCATGGCCCTAATGTGAAAGCTGCTGTGGCAGAAATATTGTGGCCCTGCCATTATGCTCTTGGCATGCATTTTCCAGCCGCAATGTGCCTGGAGCTCTAGGCTGTCTTGCCCTCTCCAGCCTAACTGGAAACCAAATGGAATCTTGTCACTGGGCCTGAGATGCCCATAGCCATGGGTGGTGAAAAATTTGAAAGATGTAGGAGTAGTAATGTTGTGGCCCTGCTGAAATGGCCTTGGCATGCCTGTTCCAGCCACAGTGTCCCAGGAGCTGTAGGCTCTGCAGCTCTCTGAACCCTAAGCAGAACCCTAAGGGCAGCTTGTGGCTGCTTCTGAGATCCCCACCACTGTGGCTGGCCTGGATTCAGTAAGTGTAGATTTTCTCCAAAGTTTCACATTTAAGCTCTCTGTTTGGCTTTGCATTGCTTGTGGCATTTGAGGCAATGCCTCAGGCTTTGCAGACACATAGAATGATTAAAGAGTTAGAAATGCCTTTTAATTAATTTTTAATATTTTTAATGTAAAGGAGGAAGGGGAGAATAAACACAGAGAGGCAGTACTAAAAAGGTGAAATCCTCATTCTTTTCTTAGTTAGCTTCAGCTGTTATGTTTTCGAATTTCAATTGATTTAGCCTTTCTAGTTTTGTTAAGAACTGGCTTTGATACTTGGCTTTTTTCTTGCATGAGTGCTTCCAAACTTAGAGTAGTCTTGTCCCTGTGTGCTCTGGTCTCATCCAAAACTCAGAACTCGTGGTTAAGAAATCCCAGCCCAGAGTGGCTCAAAGAGTGTACTGGCCACTTATGGAAATAGTTAAAATAGTTTTCTAAGACTGCATCCATTAACACAAACTGATGTAATTTTTTTTGACATAACATCACCTCTTCTCCACCTCTTTTTCAATTTCAAAAATCTTGTCAGCCAGCATGAGTCTCCCCTATTCAGGTTAAATTCTTTAAGACCATTCAATGAAAGGTCCTGTTCTTTTCCAGAAATGCCATTTAAATTTATTTAGTGAATGAGCTTAAAGGTTTTTCTTTAGGATTGCAATACTTAATCACCATTTTATGCTGAGAAATGTTAGTGGAGTTAATGAACGGCTCAGTATAATATTCAATTAAGCAAACATACCAGTTTCTCTTTTATTTGCTACCAATCTAACTGGAGTTTTGTTTTCCTTCCAGATTGAATTCACGTAATCATCAATTGTATTTTCTTTGCATACACTTAGAATAATAATAAAGGGAGGGGGAGCAAACTAAGTCTTCTAAATTGTATTCAAAATGCAAGTTGTAGATCTTATGTGGTTGCTACAATACACGTAGATGCTGTGAGGCTGTCCAACTGTCACATAATTTTTTGTTAATAATTCAAAATACTCTGTGCATGTCTCAATAGGATTGCTTTTTTCTGAGGGGTGAGGAAGTGGGGAGTAGCTGTTTAGTAGGACCAGAATTAACTTCTTCCTTTTCTTGATGGTTTCTGAGGCAGTAGTTTGGCTACAGCTACTGGCATGGGTAGGGTCTGCTGGTCCTTCTAACAGCATTTGTGTATTTTGCAGGTCTGAGGTTTATCTGCTTTGATCACTCACAGGATTGACTGGATTGCCTCTCTTGGAACTGGGACAGAGCCCTTCCCAGGCAGAATGCCTGGGGTTTTGCCCATGTGTGAGATCCACTTGAAAAAAAAAAAGGAACTTTACAAGGCAAATTCCTGTCCCTAGCTGGGTTAAGGACTGCAGCAATTCACTTGAGCTTTTCTGATTTATTTCTATGCCATGTTACAGAAATTCAGGTCCTGGCTGAATTTGGGTATTAGATACCTATGCAGTAGCTCTTTTTTACTTTGTTTCACTTTTTTTATCTAGTTGAGACCTACTCCTTGCAATCATTTTTGTCACAGCTTCCCCTCCCTGTGGATGTTTGCTGCCCTGTCTGTAATGCAGTTGGACTTGAGTTTTCTATGACCAGTCAGTCATAATTGCCCTTCATTACTTGAGGCCACCAGAATACCCCTCCAAAATATATATAATTGCGCTCAGATTTAATCTGCTTTTTTTTCCTGGTCATTAAGTACCTTACACCAAAATAGTCTGAAAAGGAAATTCTGTGACATCCATGAGTAGCCTCTTATTACCGTTCTTCCAGTCTTTCAGTTCATAGCACAGAAAGCCAATATGAATTAGTTTTTCAGATGTGATGGTAAGATGCAGTATTTAGAGTTTTACTAACACATAGTATTTATGAAGCCTATATTCTCTCTTCCTGCTTTCTAATGGTCACTTCTGACTCTGTGTACATCAGATTTATTGTTTTCTTTCCCAAATATAGTCAAGTGGCAAATTTCATTGAGCTATAAGCCAGTAAAGTGTATATATGTGCATAAATATACTTTAATATTTTTCCTGTGCTGTATTAATGAAATGCCTGGGTCAAATCATCAGCTTGCTTCCTGAAATATTTAAAAGTAGAGGGCAGTGACTATTTCTCAACTCTAGGGAATTACCCCAATAATTCAAGTTTAATTATTTGCTCTATTAGAGATAATTGACAATGAACATATATGAAAAATAAAACACCCGTTCTTGTATTTTATAATTTGCTTATTAAATTGGGCAGTTAAAATAATGAAGACTTTTTTCTTCAAGAGATTCATTCTTCAAGTATTTTGTCATGGAAACAATTTAAAGGCTGTTTCCTAAAAAATTTACACTTGCAGAATTGTTGCATGCACATCACAAAGAGAGAAACTGGGAGTTCAGTATTAAAAACAAAAAAAGTTTCCTGTTGTCCCACATTAAAGGGCAGCAGCTTCTGCTTAAAATGAGCCTACTTTTTGTTTTCTTTATACACAATTAGAGGATCTACTATAAAAACTGATGGATGTGTATTTGTCAGAAAGGATCTGGTCTTTCATTAATTTGAACACAGAGAGATTTTGGAAGGACACACTGATGATTTTCCAAGAGCATCTTTTTCTTTAACAGTTTGAGGTGAAACAGGAAATCAGCCCAAATTCTTCTGTGTTTTCTGCTATCTTATTAGTAGCATATGAGCTTCTTGTCAAATTTTCCAATTTTATGTATGAATCCCTGCATTTCAATTTTTAACTTGCCTATTATTTGATGATGCATGTGATGTTCACTGAGATTCCTTGTATTTCTTTTGAAGCAGCTGACCCACTTGTCCCTCTTCATCCTGACAGCTGTAGTAAAAACAACACTACTGGGCAAGAGGATGCACTTTTTTTAAATCTTGCTGCTTGACTTTCAGGCAAAGTAAACATCTGTGCCACCCAAGTTTATCACGGAGCATCTCACTAAGTCTTGTGGAGGAGTTGCACCTGTGGAAAGAACAGATGACTTCTTTACAATGTGTAACCACCATGCAGATAAAAAGTGGATTTGTGCCCTCAGAGGTTACCAGGCTTTGTTTTATCCTGCAGCTGTACTTAGGAAAAGATAACAATCATGCTTAGCTATGGACTCCTCCTGTGAATGGGAATAGTTCACCCATGTCAAAAACTTCTTTGCTGTGAGGGTGACTGAGCAATGGAGCAGATGGCCCAGAGAGGTTGTGGAGTCTCTTTCTCTGGAAATATTCAGAAGCAATCTGGACACAATCCTGAGTAAGGTGGTCTATTGGTCCCTCCTTGAGCAGGAAGGTTGGGCTAGGCTGGTTGGACCTTCACTGGTCCTTTCCAATCATACCTATTCTGTGATTCTGTGAGCTATCTGAAGTGCCTTTCTCAAAATACTCAGTGCTTAAATGGCTCAATATTATTCTCCATGGAGTACTAGAGGTTATACCCACATGGTAGTCTTTCTGGAGGAAAACTGCATGACTCCAGTGAAATATTTAGTGAGTAAAGAAAGAATACTATAAAGTGTGTCTAGCCTAAATCTCGAGGTCAACCTCTCTGCTGGCAGAAATCTGAAAGCTCTTTGGAAAGTCTGTTGCTGAAGACACTCCAGCAACCAGATACCAGTGGGTTGCAGCTGTTGTGCCCAGATTCAGGTGTGTTGTGCTGAATGGAGACTTAGAAAATTTGAGTCATAGAGTTCTCATGGGTGGAGGAAGAAACCTCTCAGAGGGAATTACTAGAAATACTGTAATTTCCTCATTACCAAAGAAGAAGAAGAAGAAAAAAAAAGCTGCTAGTTTGTTCACTGCTGTCTGGTTTTTTTTGACTAATCTGTCCACTAAACACAATTGCATTTTCACAGTGTTTCTCCACCTGCAGTGCAGGCCCACGTGCATCTTTGCTGTGCAAATCCAGGCTTCCTGGGTACAATAGCACTGCCAACATCCCCTTGAAAAAGATGGTTAACTGTGACAAAGAAAAGCTCTGCAAGTTCACAGTTGTTGAGTTCAGCTAACCTCTGTCATATCCACTTGGTGCTGCCTGGTTCACTTCATATAAAGGTGGGTTACAGCAATAACTTGAAGAAGCAAATCCTCTCATGTCTGATATGCTCCCAAACAGCTGACTGCTTACTCTTGAAGTAAATTCTCTGTTCACAAAGCCATTAACTTATTAGTAAGTAAAGGTCACCATATCTTGGCTGATCACTCTCTTGATACGGTTTTGTGGTTTGTTGTGCAGAGTGTTCCCAGAGTTTAATAATTCAGGGTTTTTTCTTCTCTATTTAAAGGTTTTATTTAAAGCTCATTGCCATACAGTTCTTTGTAGATCTTGCAAATAAAAAAGTAATGATCATCCCAACAAAAAAACAATTAGGTGCCAAAATACATCACAGGACAGCAACAACAGAAAATATATTGTCTGAGGGAAAGATAAGGGAAAACGTTTGTAACTGCAAAAAATTATTTGTTGCTTATTTTGTTTTGGAAAAGTCTTGTGTTAGCTTTACCTCAAACCTGACACAAACAAATCACTGCATGACATGTTCATAAAAGGAGTGCAATTAAAGAGATGGTGAAACTTCAATTTATGGTGTTCAAAAACTGTGAAAAGAATTTCCCTCTTTTCCTGCATAAGGCAAAAAGAAAGGGAAAGAAAAAAACAAATCAGAAGAGTTTTATAAGGGTCATAATTGCTGCTTGTGCTGAAAATGTGTGCAATTCTGTCTAAAAAATTTGGCTGCTCCTGGCATTTGTTTGGGGATCTCTAACTCACGTGGTGAAAAGCATCTACCTTATCCCTGCATCTTCTTCCATTTCCATTCTGTTTGGTCAGTGTCTCCTTGCTGCCACCACTTCTGCCTAGGTGTCAAGGACGGTGACGTGTAAAGGTCCTTTTTGTCATTACTGAGAAAAGGTGTGCATGTGTGTGTGAAAACAGGAGACACAGCTTAAAATCAGACCGAAGCCCAGGGACGTAGTCTTGAGAAAAACCTAGAGAGAATTTCTCTGGGTGAAGAAAGAGGGCTGGATCTGTAAGTAGAGAAATGCCACATGGTTTTTTTAGTCTGGAAAAAAAAAAAAAACAACCAAAAACCCCACAAAAACAAACAAACAAACAAGCAAACAAACCCAACAGAGAAGTGCTAATTTTTTAAAGCAAATTTACAAAGGGCTTTCAGTGAAACTTCAGACAGCAGCATTTTGGGTCTACATTGATGGTAAAAAATGCAGAGGGACAAATGCTGGAAGAGTTCATCTCAGAGGTGTGGTAGGAAAGAACCCACAGAGTGCTACCAACCCCTGAATTTTCTTTATCCAACACAAGTGCTGTGATCACAGAGCCACTGAATATTCATGGTAGTTGCTGGGTCTTGTGATTTTCTTAGAGGTCATTGCACTATTCTCCCTTAGAAAGGAACAACTGCTGAGAAAACTAACTTCCTCATAATTGAGAATTGTTGTCTGATGAGCCAGGCTGCTGTTTATTGCTGTCTGACTCCTGTTGTATCCAGGGAAACTGCCTTTTCTCTCTTTTGCTGGTACATAGCACGGCAGTATAGTGACAGTGGATGTTGACACTAACTTCTCCTAAGTGACTTTGACTCCACTTTAAATTTTACTTGCCAGCCTGCAAGAGAAAAGTAATTATTTTTCTTGATTTCTCCTTCTTTGTGTCTTTTACTGTTTGCTTTCGGATTTGTATGTATTTTTCTTCGTGAATCCATGGATGGGTATGGTAGAACCATGGTCCTTGCCTTTTCCCATGGAAAAATCCAGAAAATCCTGGGTGAACTATGAGGATGTACCTTTTCTGGGCAATGCCTAGCAGACAAAATCCAGCAAAAAGGATTTATGTTGAGGCCATTTATTTTGACACGGCTGTTACTCTTCCTCTGTGGCATCAGTGCACCATCAAACATAATTTTTGCTTCAGAATGTGTACAAACTAAATATTTTTACTGGGGGAAGTGTTCTACTTTTAATACAGATGTCCTCCAGGATCAGTGAAATAGAAGCTGTTCCCCTCCTGACAAGCTGACTTGGGAAATACCTTTGAAATCTGTTTTTTAATGCTTTCCTGTGAGTAACAGGTTTCTGTGATTGCATTGTTTCTGTCTGTCAGGCTTTTGTTGGCTAACATCCACTTAACCTGGCAGAGATGTGGAAATCTCAAAATAGCCACATTCCTGGGGGTTCTATGAAAATGCCAAGTGGATGGAAAGGGCCCAACAGTGTCTGAACTGAAAGCTTTTGATAAATTGAGATGGATCCAGGCTGAGCTACCCCATGCCTTGACTTACATGAGTTAACTGTGTGGCTCTCAGCCATCTTGGGCCCTTTATGGAGATGTTGCAGGGCTTGTGGGGAGGTAGAGGTGTGACACTGGAGAACTTTTGGGGGCAGAAACCACAAACCCATGGGCAGCCAGCAGTGGGACCCTTCTGCTGCTTATGGAAGCAGTCATTTTTGAACAGACATGGAAATAGCTTTGCAGTGTGTTGTAAAGCCTTGTCACATGGTTTATGCTTTGCTGACCATTTGTTTGGGGTTTTCTTCAATTGTTTTCCCTTGCCTTTCACCCCAGTTCTTGTTTAAAGCTGCAAGCATTGTTTCTGCCTTCTTCACCTTAAACATTCTTGAAGCCAGGCGAGATAATGTGAAAAGCAAAATCCTTTCAAATAATCTGTGAAGGTGAGTCTGGAAAGTATCAGTGACTATAGCTGGCTAGTGTCACAGCACAGCTGATGTCAGGCGGAGAAGATAGCAACTGTGTTTAATCATGGATGTGAATACTTATTTAGATAGGTGTTCCGAATTTTGAGGTGACATCAACCTGTGTATACGTATATATAATGTGTGGTTACAAAGTGGACACACAACATACTCTGTATCAACAGGGTCCAAAAGCAGAAAAAACCAAAAAGGAAAATATATATGGGGATCTTCTAAATGCCCTGCCTGTAACTATTTCTTTTTATCTTCCTTACTAAAGTAACAAGTAGGTGACTGTCATAAACACTAGCAATCAATGCAAACACATTTGGGAAAGGATCTTGCACACAGAGAGGTTTAGTTCACTTTGGACTGAAAAGAGGCAATTCAGAATTTGAGACCCTCTCTTCTTCAAACAGGTGTTTGGTGTATGCAGGTATTTACGTTGGAATGTCTGAATCTGGAGCTGACTCCTACATTCAAATCCCAGCACCCTAAGCCAAGGTCTTAATGAATTTACTCCATAGTCATGTGTTGTAACCTCTTAGCTTTTTTATGACTACAAAAGAAGTTCTCTAATTAGCAGGTATCAAACTGTCTGGAGCTTTATATTGCAAAGCCAACACTTTAAACAATACCTATGTAGCACTCACATGTTTGTAGAAATGAAGTAACATGAAGATCCGCTGGATCTTCCCGTGTGAACACTCAGAGGCTCTGCCAGTAGGAGCCAAATTTAAGAGATGTTAGATGGATCTGTTCTGCACATAAAATAGTTTGCACTGAAACACTATTTTCATGGTTTCAATTGATTCAAATCTGGTTAATTACCATTGCTCTGTGCCATAAGCCTTTGCTGTTGCTGGGTATACGTTTTCTCTGGCATTAGCTCACTCATTTCCCTGTCATTTTTCTTACAACCATAGAATCTGTTTCCTGCTTTGTTATCCTGGAGATGCTCTACATAACAGAGCTGCCTTAAGCCATTTCAGCTAAGATTAAAAAGTTATGTTATAGCAAACTGTCAGAGTGAGAATGAGGCAAACGAGCTTTTAATGACAAGCATTAAAAACTCCCACAAGAATATACAAGGCCTTCTTCTGGGGACTTGAGATAGTACTAAAGTATCAATGCTGGTTTTGGGACTTAAGAAATTTCTACTGTCTTTCTTACTCATGAGGAATGAAACTGAGACCTGGGCAGCACTTAAACATAGTCTTTGTGTACATGCTATGAAATCCTGTCCCCAGCAAAGTCAATGGCCATCTTACCACTTATTTTTAAAGAAAGAAAACATGACAGCACCCTACTACCATGGCCTTTATGTATCATACTTCCTAGTAGGCTTTGTGCTTTCTGATTCTTCATATGGCAGTTCTGGCATGAACTTTTAACAAGGCCACTGGCAAGGCAGAGAGCAGCCTTACAAAGAGATCAAAGTACAAGGAGTCTCCCAGCTTCTGGAACCAAATACAATCAGCAAATGCCAGTGGAAATCTTCAAAAGGTTTAGCAAGTGAGACATTTAAGGGACACATGTAGTGATTGATTTGTTCGGTATTTTCACCCTTTTCCTTTTATCTCTGACACTTTTCTCTCTTACATGGGGTAGAGGGAAAGAATAGCAGTCACATGTCTGTATGGGTAGCACAGGGAAGCTGATGTTCATTACTAACATTGTCAGACTGACTTTTGGAAAAGGACTAAAGTCTGGGTGCCCCCATGCTTTTTCTTTGTTTTACATTGCTGCTTGGTGGGTGAGATACTTAAATAATTGGCTTTACTATCCAAGTGTTGGAATACATTGCTTTCAGAGAATAACCCTTCCAAGTTAGCTAGACAAAGGTCAAGGATCCTGATATCACTAGTTGCTTTTGAAAACACGGACCTCTACCCTTTCAAAAAAATGGCTAGAAACAACTTGTAGGAATGGAGACCAGTGGTCCTGACATGTGAGGAACCTGGGGCTTCCATCCCTATTGCACCCGGTGTGATCAGTTAGAAAGCAAAAGCAAGAAGGGACGTGGTGAATTTTTTTTCCTTTAGCAACTGTTGTATGAAGCCCCTCCTGTCTCCGTCTCCGTAGGAGAGACAGAGATGCAGCGGGAGCCCAGGATAATCTCAGGGCAACTGCTCCCTCTGCAGGAAAAAGGCTGGAGGGCTCCAGTCCGCAGGGCTGGGTGAGAAACGGTGCGGCGTGCACTGAAACATGAGTGAATATGGGGGGCATAACACGATGTGACGAGTGACGATGACATGACCAACACATGAGGTTGTCCATGCATCTTCAGAATTTGCTGGAGGTGAGGTCTGAAGCCTCTGTGAACAGCAGGTCTGTCTGAAGGGGCGGCAAGCAGAAACAGCTCTATTCAAAAAGCATACTAGTATGGATTATTAAGCGCTGCTCTGCTCCTTTCTGCTTAGCCCAACCACACTGGTCTCTGAAGTCTGCTGTATGGTATTTTATCTGTGCTGGGAAAGATTTTCTTAGACCTTTTCAAGGGTTGACAACTTTGGCTGTTAAGTCAGGGTGATCTGTGTTTTACTGAACTCAGGCATAGTGTCTAGCTGTTAATCTCTGAATGTGGTCACATGCTTTCTGCCCCTGCTAAAAATAATTCAGAGTTGGCCCAGTCCTGAAATTTTAAGTCAGTTGTTGGACATAAGCATGTTTCTCTTTTTAACAGAGATTGTCTGGGCAGAAGTCGGTGTTTTTTATATTGTCTATGTAAAAATAATTCATGGGTGGTTTATGGTCCATTTGATAGTAAAATGATATTTAATATGGAATTTTAATTTTACAGCATGGAGCAAAAGCTCTCCATCTCCTCAGTTTTGTTAATAAACATTTTATGAACTTCATGAATGTATGTCTAGAGCAGATACTAAAAGTTCAAACATATGAATGAACCAAGTTTAAAAAAAAATTCCTAAATACTTGTTTGGCTAATTTACTATTTAAGTACTACACATACAACCTTCCATACAAGCCAAAATAGAAATGGGTTTTGTCTCCAGATTTGCTTCCAATCCCCTGGTTTTGTCAGATATTAGGAATTTTTCTGAATGATTTGCTAAATAGTGGCTGTTCTTCTAGATTCTGTTCTGTTCTATATTCCCCTATTGCTCATTAAAGTAGACTAAATAAATGCAATCATGTTTTCTGGCCTTGACTATATGAATCAGTTTTTAAAAAAATACCCCAAACCAGTACACACCACTGATCCCAAATGTTTGTCTATTAAGTTACTTCTACAAAAAAGATTATATGTCTTATCAGTTTCTGATTATGACATACTGAATAATTATACATATTAACTCACAGGTGGCTATTCAGGAAGATAAACGATTTATTTTTTTTAGGAAAAAAAAAGGGGCAATTTAACTGGCTTATCTGATCTTCTCCATAATCAGGAAGGAAAGCTGGGAACTGATGTTTGGGATCTTGTGAAGGTATTCTCGACATTTACAGTAAGAATATTTTAGTTACTCAATTTAGGTTAAAAGCTGAAATTCCTTGCAGAGCCATGGCAAGAGTTAACTCCAGAGAGTAATTTGAACTACTGGGATTGCATATACATTTGCCTCTCTCTTTAGATGCTTTCCAGATGCTTTTCTTCCTTCACTGATTGAGGAGTCAGGACTCTCCAGCTAGGCCTTTAAAGTTAGATGATGTAATGTCAGGAGACGTTTCTGAGGTACGGGACAGTTTTGGTATAACTCTACTCACGATTCACAAAGGCAGGCTGCTACTGCTCCTTCTCACCTCTGAAAAAAAGAAGTAAAAATACAATAAATTGTGTTTAAAAAGCTTTTAAAATAATATAAATATACATAATTATGCATACATGGAACTACTTCTGCAGAAATATTAGACTGAAAGGAAAATGAGTACTATCATTTTTGAGGTAATCCACAACATGGAGTTCTCTTCATAAACTATCCAGACTCCAACTTAGAATGATTAGGGGAAAAATGCCTTTTCTTCTTGGAGAGATTTCTTTTGATACTTGAAGGAGGTAAGAAGCAAATTTTCTGTTGATGTTTCATTTCCCCCTTTGGTACACAGAACTGAAGGCTTCAAGCAATCCAAGCCATAGCAAGCCCAGCAGCTGAATGAGGGTCATCACTGCAAGTTATCCCTTTTGTTTTAGGGCACTTGCAAATGGATGAAGAGCACAAAAGGATTTGGTCTATTTGGGAGCATGCAGAGGGCACTGCTTACAGTGGTGGGTTGGAGCACTTGTTTCTGCTTTTAATTTTCCACTTCAAAGTAATCATCACCAGCGTTAAACACAATGATTTCAGTTGCTGCTTTGGCTGTAAGATCCTGGATATCTCCTTTGTCTCCTTTCCCATCTCCTTCTTGAGATTTCTCCTGTAGTGATCTCAGGTGTTAAAGTTTGAAAGACAGCAAATTTACTAAGATTGCAGACCAGAGAAATCTGTGCACATTACTTTGCACATGTTTTGAACCAGGTAATAGCTAATCTCTTTGGGGGTGGGACTGAAGACATTTCCGATTTTTAATTGTCCTTTACTATTATTTTGTCATTATTAATCAAATTATTCACACTCACTAATAATCTTTTGATGTTATTTGGGAATAGCCTACCCTCTTAAATCTTCATGTTTGGAGCAAGCAATTCAATATGGTATGTATGGTTTATATTTAAATTCTGTATTGGTTTATTAGCAAAAGAAACCTGAAAATGTGGAAGGTATCTTTTCAGCTTTTTACCAGCTAGGCTAGTGATTTAATGCCTTAGAAAGCCTCGAGCAGCCTCGAGAGGTAGCACGGACGATCTAGCACTTTAATAGCTCTAAAATCGGTACCTGTATCAGCTGCAAAGCAAATACCATCAGCAGAAGCAAAGAGGGAGAAATATAGCTCCCTGCCCGCTCAATTCCCTGCAGTTAGAAGCTTTCAAATGAGACAGACAACAAGAGGTGCTCACAGGAAGATAGCTGAGCCAAGAGAGGGCACGGCCTCCCTCGATCCTCTCTTTTATTCGGAGAAGGGGAAAGGGGAGGACTGGGGGCAGACCCGGGGTGAGCGGCCAATCGGACACTGCTAAAGAGTCTGAGTTACTTTTGGTTTTGCCCCGCTTAGAACAAAGGAGCTCGGAGCACATGGCAGGAGCACGTGTCTTTGGGAGGGGGAGAGGAAGCTCAGAGCAGGCAGCAACATGAAAAACCTTCTCTGGCAAAACCAGGAGTTGCCATGAAGTTTTTAGAAGGATATTAGAAATTAACTTTTCATTTGTTTGTCTTTACATGGATATATCCTAGGGAATTTTTTAATTAATGAGTAAGGTACTAATCATTGCTAAACATGTTAGATTTTATGCTGTAGTAAAGGAAAGCTTAATACACAGCTCCCTCAAAGTGACTGCAAATATTTTCACTGATTTCAGTAAGACTGAAATCAACATCTTACCTCAGCAAGGCTGAAGGTACGAAACACCTCTTTACTCTCCAGGCTGTGGACAGCTTGTTTTCCTTACCTTCATTTGGCACATTTTAGATATTAAGGTTAGTTGTCTTTTTGTTTAATGTAAGTTTTTTTTGCAGGCCCCCTGTCTTAGGCTGCCACAGTGCTGGGGAATATGCCATTTGCTTAAAACCCATCTATTTCTGTAGATGTCTTAAAGCAAAGCCAACCATACCCTTCCCTTTTTTCAAAGTCTAAATTCTGAGAGAGTAGATCTGAGTCAAAAAGTTTCCTTTAAATCCTTGCCATAACCCACCTTGTCCCACTTTGTACAAATTTGATTTTTAATGACTTCTCCTTGTTTAGGCACTGGCTGTCTGTGGGTGAACTTTCTGACAGCTGGTGAAGAATAATGGGATATCTCTGCGTTTCTGCTGCAAAGCTGTTTTCAAGAAGACTCTCAGTACAGCAGAGTCTTTTTGTCTTTCTGCTCTTTCAGGCTGATTTAAGTCAGTCTGTCTCTACATGGTTTTTTTGTCCAGCCTTAGAAACAATGTGTTTATTTTCCACAGTCTTTTTGCTTTATTTGCAGTGGTGCTGTTTAATCTGTGTCTTAGGGTGAGGGGGGACCTCCATGTGTGGTTTCCAATGGGTCTGAAAAAGGAAACTAAGAAAAGCAGTGGGTGTAAATCTAGACTGTGACTGTCACTTCTTTGGAATCTTTTTAAAATCAACATATGAAGAAAATTTCAAACCACTACTCAGTGCAATACTCATGTTACAGCCATGTTTTCTGCATGGGTAGAAATGACGTAAAACCCTAACAAGCAACTGCCTATGCTCTGAATTTTTCTGCACAGAGCTGGACTCTGATCCTACTGTCCTAGATGGGCCTGCAGCATCCATATCTGCCAAGCACTAGTACCAAGTAACTGCCAGGGATTCATTACTGCTGGATACAGATGTGGGGGAAATGAGTGGCACATAAACATATGAAATAAATATCCTGAGCCACAATATCCTGCAGAGTATATATTGGCTCCTTATTGCAGTGGATTTTAGGGTATGAACTGTATACTGACACTTTTTTTGAGTATCAGCTGCAAGTTGAATGTAATCCATATTCAGCATTCTGAATCTCCATTGGATTGCTGTGCTTTCAACATAATAAATTGACCATAGTTGCAGTAACCCTAAGAACCATTTAAGAACCTCTTCAGTATGTAAAATAACTCATGCTGGTGTTAGGTTTCGTATGGTTTTGTTTTGTAAATGCTTTGGAGGGTTTGGGTTTCTCCTGTGTCCTTGGCTGTCACTGAGAATTAAATACAGAATGCTTTAAACTGCTCTTGTAACGGATACATTGTAATTTCTGGGTTGTAATTCATGCCATTGACCATTCTGCATCAAGTAAAAACACAAAATGATGTGCGAGATCAGAGCTGGGAGCTGAAAGTGTGTGAGAAAGTATCTTCACAGGCTGTCAGGCAGCCTAGTGTCAAAAATGTAGTATCCTGCCATGTTGGCTTGTCTATTGCTTTGCTTATTATATACATATTGAAGGTGTTTTCCTTTTGCTCTGCACGATGCAATTTCTGCATGCGATCCAAAGGCAAGAGAGACTGGGAAAGAAAAATCATCATTGTGCACCTTTTTGTTCTGCAGATCTCCAAAGCTCTTACAAAAGCTGCTGCCAGAATAGGGAAGGACCATTTGTTAAATGTCTGTATGTCTCAGCTGCCATCATAAGTACTTGCAAATATCAGCACTATGGCCTTGAGGTGACAAGTGAGCAAAGATTGAATGATATTTTATGAAATTATTTATTTTCACTAAGCTGGGTCCATGTCATGTTTTTTTGAAGGATGGACAGCAACATTCAGAATTACACTTCTCTAAATTAAAATAAGGCTATCAGAAGAATAATTTCCTGACTTTGTACTGCAAAGCCTAGATTGATAAGTTATGTACTGCTTTTGAGTTATTTTGCTTAGTATATAGCCCTTGCATTTTAAAATTTGCTTATGGTTCATTAGTATGGCATTTAAACCAGTAGATTTAATGAATTAGCTGCTAAGGCCTGTGAGTTTCTTGAGGAGTTTGACTTTCACAGCACTTGCCATGATGTATGATGTACTAGTCTACATTAAACTGTGAGCAGAAAAGTGTTGAGGAGAGATTTGGGAAGCTTCAAAAGTTTTCTGCATTCGATTTTATGTCTACATTAATCCATTTGAAAGCTGTCTTCTTCTAAACCCAGTATTAAAGTAAGGAAAGATTATGAAGTTTCATGCAATTCCAAAACTATTGCTGAAAAAAACTTTATTTCATTTCCTTTCAGTGTTTGCATTTCAAAACATCACTGTCTCTTGAGAGGAAAAAAAAGAGTACAAGTACCCAGTTACATATTCTTCTCCACTGAGCCTTTTGATCTCGTCTGCCTTTACCATTTTCAAAGTGCTCCAATAGGCACACTTGAGACTGAGATCTCAGTTCTTCTCACATTTAGAATAACTTTTCTCCATTTAAGTAATTTAGTATGTACAAACATAGCAGAGCAGTTTAGTCCTTTGTGTATCTGTTTCTTTTTGGGTTTTCTGTTAAATCGAGAGCTGACATGATGAGTGTCTAAGTTGCCTCACTAAGGAAAAAAAAGGAAGGAATTGAAGTCGAGGGATTGAAGTAAATGACAGGTGAGCGAGATAAGTCAGAAATAGCAGTTTAAATGAGTGACAGAGTAAGATTAAAAGATATAACTGAAGGCAACTGCCAACAGCCCATAGAATCTAGGACACAAGATGGTGTAGAATAAAGCAAATTTGGAGCAGAAATCAGTTTAGACAAGGTGAGAGTGAAAGGGGATCTGCTGTAGGATTTCAGTATTTTTTCCAATAGGAAAAAAATTAACATTTTAATACTTGATGGGGAAGGAGAGAAGAGAACAAATAGGACAAACAGGCTCCTCTCTGACAAACAAACAAGGAAAGTGAGAAGAAAGGAAAGTCTTTGCAATAAAAAGGAGTGTTCAAAGGGTTAAATGTTTATTCACGGTAAAATGGAATTTTAGTCAGAATCATTTGAGGATGTAGGATTAGGTGTAGTTCAGAGGCAGAGGCGTTGGAGGCAACCCAGACCTGATTTCTGATTATCTTCAGAGGTGTAGTGAGTAACATTCATAAAGCTTTCTTCTTCCTGTTTCCGTTGAGCAGTCTGAGTGCTTCATAAATCCAAATGTAAGATTATATATTTACTTTCTATGTATACTTTTGGTAATACACTTCTGAAGGCAAAATGTTCCACTGACACAAGTGTAAGAATTGCTAAAAAAAGGATTCAAAGCAAAGATTTGAGGGAGAATCCTATCCTTCAGCACTGCTCCTTCCTTCCTTTCTGCCTAGGCCTGACAGCACACTCTAGTTAGAAACTGAATTAACACTTTCTGGAAGTTACTGACAGAAGGTGGAGATGATGGGCAACTTATTGACACCCTCATTTTGATGCCATGATGACTTTTTGCCTTTTTTTATAGATATATCTTTTATATACCCTTTTATATAGCTCTTATGTATCCCCAGTACTTTTAGCATGCATATTTGTAATTCCTTAAGTCTGATAATTTAGCTTAGACCCAATATTCCATTAAGGCAGGAGACCAAACATCCTGGAAGCCTCGCAGTTGGAGGCCAGAAAGCCCTATGCTATCCTGAGAAACCAAGGTCTCCCCTAGAACATCCTGTAAACTAAGATATGCCCATCCAGGGGGAATTCCTCGGGGTGGAGGGTTCATTCGAGCCTCTCACTGGGGAAGCTTTGATAGATATGCTAATTTGCAAGGCCTATAAATTGTATACGCAATCTATCATCAGTGTGCATTTCGGGGTGCATTTCAGCGCATTCCACCTGGACAAAGGGATGCGCCTTAAGGATTCTTAAATAAATACCAAGGTAAAAACCCCTTTTCCCTTAAACCATGTTTGGTTCTTAATTTTAAGACCAAGGAAAGGCAACAATTTAGGCAGTTTTCTCAACACTCACCTGGACGCAGCCTGTGGAGAGCCCATACTGGAGCAGGCTAATCCTGAAGGACTGCAGCTCAGGGACCCATGCCTGTGCAGTGTTTAAAGGACTGGATCACATGGAAGGGACTTCATGCTGGAGTAGGGGAGAAGTGTGAGGAGGAAGGAGCAGCAGAGAGGAGATGTTATGGACTGACCATAAATCTCATCCTCCTTCCTCCTGCACTGTTTGGAGAGGTGGAAGAGGTAGAGATATTGGAATGAGCAAATAAAGTTTAGCCCAGGATAAACAGGAGAGCAAGGGGAAGGTGCTGGTTTAATTTTGTCTCTGTTTCTCACTGTCCAACTCTATATTAATTGGCAATGAATGAAATTAATCTTCCTCAAGTCTGTTTTGGTCATGATGGTATTTGATAAGTGATCGCCCTGTTTTTTTCTCAACACATGGGCTTTTCTGTCTCATTTTCTTCTCCATTCTGTTGGGGAGGGGGAGTGCGAGAGCAGTTGGGTGTGTGTCTGGCAGCTGGCCAGGATCAACCCACTACAACTATATTTCCTGCAAATGTTGTGAGCTGAGAGAAGACACAGGGTCAGATCCTTACCTGATGAAACTTGGCAGAGGTTGCTGGATTTCAAGAGTGATTCTGCTGACAGAGATCCCAACCTGTGATTTTTAAGTCTCACACATTTTGCAAACAGCAATATTTAGTTGTTTAGAACAAGCTACATGTAAAAGTACTCAGGAGGTGCAAGTTTGGGGTTTTTTGGTGTTTTTTTTATCTTGAAGAAGTAGAGATGTAGTGGAAGGCTAGACCTGTTTTTGTTTGTGCAGCAAACAATCTCAACTCTTCCCTGTGTCCTCTTTCCTGTGGTTATTAAACTCCCTGAACCGTTCTTCTGACTAAAACCTAATACCATTCTGGAATTTGCTTTGTTCTGTTTGAGCTCAGAATCAACATAGTAGGATACTACTTTTCAAAATGAAGTGCAAACACAAAAATGAAGAGCAATAATTTTTATTGTTCAGCAAGAATAGCTCTCCCTCCCACCTGCCTTCTTTCAGCTTCTCCATGCATTCTTTTCCCTGGAGATTCAAGACACCATAAATAGCAACCTTTTGTTAGCAGGCATTGTAATGTCTTTTTTGCTAGATATCTTTAGTTGCTGGGTTTCTCTATGTGTTTCCAATGGCCACCTCTGTAAACTTGAAAGAAGGCATATAATATGAAGGGGAGTGGAAAACAGGCCAGTCAAATGCAGAGTGCATACTAGCTATCACTCAGCCATTTTAGAAGACTGCTGCAGAAAAGAGCAGCAGCATTAACTAAAAATCGCCTCCTCCTTCCCTGCAGTCACTGACCTCATGTTACTTTTAAGAGCTGTGCGGACTCACAGATGAATTTAAGAGCAGCAATTGCACTTTGAATGGGGAAAGCTGCATTTCTTAGTTCACCTCTGGCATTTGTAGCACCAAATAAACCTCCTCTGCACACACATGAGAAGGTAGTGTGAAATCCAGGTTCACCTAAAACTGAGCTTCAGTCACCAATTAGCTTCTGAAATTTCTGACCATTGCCTTTATGATCTTCTTTGGTGTGCTCAGCCAAGCGTTATGAGAACATTAACTTTGGAAAGTGAGGACCTGATACTTTTTTTGATACTGAGAGGAAAAAAAAAAGATCATGGCTGGATTGTAATCAGAGCTGGCACATCATACAGCAATGGTAAGAGACATCCAGATCCCAACTGTGTCCTCAGTTTAATAAGAATCACCGAAATGCCTTCAGGAGGCTACATGGTCCAAGTAATAGAAATGGATCTGGCCTATTGAGAAGAGCACAAATGTATGTGCTCTTAGCTTTTGCGGGCTTTATACTTCCCCAACAGCATTTTAACATTTCTATATGTTAAGGCTGTCTCTAGCTGTATGGATGTTACCCCCAAACTATTTGTTTTACAGTCAAGAAGAGTTGAAAAATTTAACTGGATCCTACTAAAAAGTGGGTTGAGGCAGAGTTTGACTTAGCCACTCTTTGTATGTCAAGAGACTAAACCAGAGGAAATGTTTTCAATTCATTGGAATGAGAGTTTCTTAATTTGTGGTTGCAGCCTAATGGTGATATGAGTTGTAAATATCACAGTGTTACTTATTTCTGGAGTAACCCCGTGGGATCACTGACCAAATACTGAACTTTTAATTTATGGAAATACCTTTATAAAAGTATAATTAATGCAAATCTATGTAAATTTTAGCCCAAGATGAAAGAATTCCTTTATAACCTTTTGGTTAATTGATTGGATTATCCTCTCAGTTACACTGCAGTAACTCAAGCTTCCCTTCAGTAATTTAAAGCAGGTGTTTGTCTCTGACCTGGATGGACTTCCTGTGTGAACAATGGACTCAGACCCTCAGACCCTGGTTTTAATAATCAATTCAAGCCACAACTCTAATTTACCATGATGAAGCAAAACCAAATGCACCAGAGATATCTCTAGATAATGCTCAGACTTTTTTGTTGTTTTTGCTGAAGGGATGAAAGAGCTCCATGAATTTCTTTAATGAACAATAGGAGACTGTTTCAATAAATGCAAGTCCTGAGTAATACAACTCAATCAGAGCCTCTTTATCATAGACTTCTCTTATAAATATACAATCCACATACACTGCACTCAAAAATTATTAGCTCAGGGAGAGCCTTAAAATCGTATTTCAATATCATAAGACAGGATCACACAATACAGAACAGACCATAAATAGTAATTAAAAACTCTAAGCAAACAGAATTTTTTTTTTTAATTCACTGTGTGTGATTATCTGACTGCTACTAAAAATATGCTTGAATCTATTTGTATATTCAAGGTTTGCAAACTCACCCCATTGCTATGTTTTGGTCAAAACGAAATTTAGCTGATGGTCTTTGGTGGTGGTTGACCTTGGCTGGACTCCAGGTGCCCACTAAACCACGCTACCACTCCCTCAGAAGAACAGGGTGCGGAGAGAATAAGATGAAAAAAACCTCCTGGGTCAAGATAAAGGCAGTTTACTAGCACAGAAGTGAAGGTCGTGCACTCACAAACAAAGGGAAAACCCCAAAGATTTTATTCCCTACTTCCCTTCAGCAAGCGATGTCCAGCTCCTTCCCAGGAAACAGGGCTTCAGCCCGCATTGCAGTTGCTGAGAAAGACAAATGTAATCAGTATCAAATGCTGGCCTTTCCTTTTCCTTTCTATTAGCTTTTATATCTGAGCTGATGTAATATGGTACAGAATACCCCTTTGGTCAGTTTGGGTCACCTGTCCTGGCTGTGTTCCCTCTCAAGATCTTGCCCACCCCCATCCTCCTGCTGGGGGGGTTGAGAGAGGGCACTGATGCTGTGCCAGCGCTGCTCAGCAGCAGCCAAAGCACTGGGGTGTTATCAGCACCTTTCCAGCTACCAATGCAAAGCTCAGCACTGTGAGGGGCTGCTGTGGGGAAATGAGCTCCATCTCAGCCAGACCCAACGCAACCTTATCGGTATTCCAGCCAGAAAAACTATATATAGAGAGGAGATTCATGCAGAAGTAGCTATTTCCAGAAGAATTTATCTATGTTTCTCAAACTTAGCAACTGTGGCCATGTTAATAGCCTTAGCACCAGGACCATGTTAATACCAGTGTTGTGGTAGTCCCATGACTGACTGTGTCTTGATTGAAACAAATGAAAGATTTCTGTGGTTATAGCTCCAAAATGGCTATTCTTACATATGCCAGACATATATTCTCAATTTAATAGGATCTGAAATCATAGTACTATTTCTCATAACAAGGTATCTGTCAAAATTACATCATTCAGTGCAAAAAGTTTTTATCTGGCTTCAAGCAAAACTTAAGGTACAATGCCTAGAAAAGAATTATGCAGAATAAAAGGGAGAGAACAATAGGGATTTGTCCTCTGGGAGGATCTTTCTGCCCCTCAGATGATACTCAATATTTTTTCATTCCAAGTAAATATTAAGATTAGAATATGACTGACTGTGCCAGGTGCTATCCAAAAAAGTGTGAAAACAGAGTTCATACTCACACACGTTTAGAGACAAGCTGCTAAAAAACCTGGAGTGGGAAGATGTCCTAGGTTTAGTTCTGTGACACTATGTGATTTACCAGCCAGGGGCAATGATAAAGTACAGCTAAATTAACAAACAGATGTAGCCCCAGCTCACTTCATTTCAGTCAAGGGTGAGAAATCATCCAGGGAACAGTTTCTGCGCAGGCCCAACAGCCTTCTACTGCCCTCCTTGCCTGCTCTTGAGTTGCCCAATGGGCAGGATTAGTAGCTGGTGAAGAGCAAAAGGGTCCCTGTTGATGTGGAGACACCTCACAATGTGAGACAACAGAACTAGGCACATGTCCCTGAGCTGGATTAACTTTTTGAAGGACCCTGCCCTAAACCATTCAGCAGCAGCATTTTAGGTTTGAGTGACCCTCAGCAACTTAAGGGTAGCTAAGGAATAAATGCATGTGTATATATGTGCCTTTAAAATAACTTTCTTCAACTCTTTTATAATTCTGCACTGTGTCAGTGAAAAAAAATCCCCAAGTTCAGGAGCTTTGTGTCATGAACAAGATAAGTGTATTCTTCTCCTGAGCTTTCCTCCAACATTATCCTGTACAAGTATGTAGTAAAAAATAATTTTTGCTAGGATGCCAGAAACCATACAGTTAAGGCTCCAATACAGATCCAAAGATTTTGCCTGCTCTTGTTCCTGTGTGTATTCATTTGAAGGATTATCACCATATGTATTACAGGGGTTAAATCCTGCTTTATTTATTGAGAGAGTTGTGTGAAATAGACATACTTGAAGACACAGAGGATTCTGGCATATATTTCACATACTCATCGTATATAATTAAGGTAATGGTATTCTTTTCCTTCTTCATTTTAACTCATAAGACATCTCTGGGCTGTATTGCCAACATCTAAGGTGGTTTTGGGATAGAATTGTGTCTTCTGCACAAATTCCCAATTAATGCAGTTTTTTGGGTTAAAAGTCCACAGAACTTCACAGAACTCAAAGGACTCCTCTTGTTCTGTAGGCCCTAGTCAGGTCATGCTGGTATTGAATCCTTTGATAAACACTTCCTTTTCAGGCAGGGCTTCATCCCCCTGGCTGCAGAAATCTCAAAACTGGATACCTGACTATGAGCTATACATCCTGCCAGCTCCTTTTAGTTTCTGTGGAGTGAAATGGATTTTTTAAGAGTTCAATTTGTAAAATCTGTGTTATATATTCCCAGAAGACATTCTATGTCATCCTAATAAAGATATCAGAGGGCATTTGGAAGAAGCCTTGCTTTTCTCCATAAACTACAGAGAGAGTTGATTTACAAACCATTATTTGCTCTTCCTTCAGACATTTGGAAGTGAAAAAATCTGTGTCAGCATGTATGGACACTTTCAAATTTTGTTTAATTTATCCAACAGTGTAAGGTACAGTGTAAATAAGTATTTGGGGACAGAATGGTAGCTATTTCATGCAGGAATCTTCATCCATGAATCTCACAAAAACAAACGTGTACCCAAACCTTTCATCTCAAGCAAGGCATTAATTTTTTAACTCACCGCAAAACATTTTTACCAGTAAGGAAACAAGAGCAATTGGATGATGGTCATTCTCCTACCCATTTTTCCCCCCAAATATGAGTATAGAGTAATTTCAGAGAGAATACAAATGCTGTAATATATATCTCTACTGTTGTACTGGAACTTAGCCACACAACCTCCTAGGAGTCCTTTATTAAAACTCTTTTAATAGATTGAAGAAATTAATTTCCATACGTCTGGTAAAACTCAGCATTTATTCCAGGCCAGATATGACCTGTGATTCATAAAAACACTTCTGCAGAACAGCTTTTTTCTTTGGGACAGAATCGGTTTGCCATAGGAACAACAATAGAAGTACACAAACAACAGGAATTCCAATAGTTAATTGTATGCTTTAACTATTATAACATAGCTCTGTTTTTAAGTAATAATTGCAGTTGCATTGCACATTCAAATATTGTTAATGTGTTCTCATTAACCATGTAGCTGCAGTGAATTTTCCTTCATTGGTGGGTAACGATGAGGATGTGCTTCATTAGCTGGAAAAAAATGTTGACAGCTGTAAGATCTATGGAAGAATACAAATATGCATCGATCAAATTTAGATTCACAGGCTTGAATGCTATGCCAAAAAAAAGGCTCATGCTGAGGAATTAAAAAGATATTGAAATAAATTCTAAAGTAAGAGTGAGATTACCAAATGAGTTTTGCCCACTCTAGCTTTCTTTGCAGTGTGTGCACAAAAAAATAATTGGAAAATTATAAAAGAAGATTTTTTTTCCAAAATAATATTCAAGGACTCCTTTTAGTAGATGCAGCAGTATGGAACTTATTCATGGGTGAAGAACTAAATAAAAAGAAGAAGTGTAAGCAATGCAATTTGCTTTTTTGATGAGATATGAACAACGTGAAGACATTTCCCATCTTTCACTATTTTGAACCCTGCTTGTTTCCATGAGATCACCTATTTATGAAACCAAAATGAGCAGGTGTGAGAGAAACAAGGAAGCTTTTTCACTGCAGTTCCAGATGCCTGACCAAGATATAGACACTGTGGCATGGATTTCTTGAAGGTGATTTTCAAAGAAGGGTTAGGGATCCTAGAAATTTTAAGTTTGTATTTTTCTGCACATAAGTTCATGGATGCTTTATGGAAGTTTGGTGTACATGTGTACTGCAGAGAGAAAAGTGCTTTATTATGAACTGTCACAGTATTAGCTGACACATCTTTACAAACTCATTTGTTGCCAATGCCACAGAAGTTTATTGTGTTCTTTGGGATCAATGAAATATACAGAAGCTCTAAAGGTGTCATGTATGATACTATAGATGGAAGAAACAGCTGTTTAATATTTGCTGTAAGATTGTTGACACGCAGGCTGGCAAGAGGGAGTGTTCAGGAAAAGAAGGTGAATATTTTTTGAGAAATGTCAAGCTAACATTAGTGAAAACTCTTGTGAGTCTTCGAAGTATCAGAACAAGAAAAGACACAGGTGGAGTTGCACCAAGAAACAGAGCTTCATCATTGACTGACATAATTCTGTGTGTATGCATAAAGAAAATATGGAAAGAAAACTATAAAAGAAAAGATGAAAGCATCAGAGATGATCTTGGAAATGGTAGGAGAAGTATAACAATTGTACATGCAGAGAAATTCTAAAAGCTGCCCTCTAGACCTTTGGCAGGTGGAGACAAAATATCACCCTATCCTATTCATCATTTTTATTTTGTGTCCTTGTGTTGCCTGTACTTGCCGTCAGGTGCTCCCTGCTGAGGGCTGTTATTTCTGAGCAGACACCAACCCTAGGTTCCATCAGAGTGGGTAAGTGCATAAAAAAGATAAACAGATGGGTGGTTATTAGAAGACATATGCTCTATTTGTCTGATAATGGCAGTTCTGCTGTTCTGGCGTGCTGCAGAGGGCTCAATGGTGCATGTCCTCACATAGAACTGTCTCACTCCAACCTGAGCACTCAACAACCTAGTTTCTCTCAGAAGTACAGGTTCAGGAAGGATTTAAGCTGTCCTGGGATAGTAAAGCTGTTACTCAGTAGGGGCAGCACAGTCTCCTGGTCCTCTCCTAGTCCAGCTCTGCACTGTGTATTTGGCTCCCACCACTTGTGCTACGACAGAGCCGCTGTTCAGGACATGTTGGAGGCCAAGAGTCTTCTCCTCCAGAATGCCAGTTAACAAAGAGACAATCTCCTCTGCTTTCAATTGTATCACCATAATCCCTGAACAATCAGCTTCTTCCCCCAGCACACAGCAGAATGGTGCTCAGCATGGGAGACACCTCATCTGCCACCTGTTTCTGAAATGGGGAATATGCAAGAACATGCAGCCTCCGTTCTTAACGATCTGGGAGATGTCAGGATGTATGTACAAAAACTGTTAGAAATGCACATGTTCTTGTAAAAGGCGAAACAGGCAGAATATGGGGAGATTTCATGGAAAAGATGGTACATAGCAACCACTTCTGTCTCTGCCCAGCCCATGTGACAAGGGAAGTGTTGTTCCTATTTTGACATTCTCAAAAGTAGCACATTAGGCTGTGCAGCAGAGGAATGAGAGAGGGATAAGGATGAAAGCACAATAAAAATTTCAGGAATAGTGAGAACTGCTTTACCTGCCTAGTTACCTCAAGCAACTGGGGTTTTTTTTTTGCTGTCGTTATTGTTTCTGTTCTTTTTTTCTTGAAGAGATAATTCAGACCTGGCTATGGTCCAGCTCTGTACCACTTGGCCTTTGGCATATTCTATATCCCATAGGATGCCCTGTGGCTCTATGATGTATTTTCTATTTTTGTGTGCTTTTTCCCAGCTCTGTGTTATATTTACTATTTTACATGGTGTTTTTTTCCCCCACTTCAAAGTATCTAAAATTTCTGATGTCTGTGATATATCCCACATATAGTGGCATTTTTCTAGCACAAAAATGAGAAAATTGAATGTGACATGAGGACTTGAGGAAGAGCTGAAATGGGTAGAGACAGCTGAGACAGTGTTGAAGGAATCTATTTTATCAAAGAAACCAAATCTGATGCAATTTCAGCAAATTTCTGTAAGAAGGGTCTGGATCCTTCAGGGTCCCACCTGAAGTCAGGTGACTACAGATAGTTTCAGAATCAGTTTCATAACTGATTTTTCTGTACATTCAGAGCAGTCACAGGTCTCAGAAAAGAGATGTGAGATGTGACACAGGGGCTTCACCAGTCAACTGCTCCAAGTTTTCAAAGTTACTGTTTGCAACTGCAAAGTCAGCAGGGAGGAGCAGGTCTCAGCCCTCAGGAGAGATAAAGTGCCCTAATTTGTCTTTCTTTAAGGTTTGCCTTTTACCTGGATTATTCTCTTCCAGTTAGTTGTCCGAGTATCTGGACAAACTGTTTTCTCTATGTCTACATATCTATATACCTGTATCTGTGTCTACATCTATCTATAAATACTTTTTTTGCTTTCTCACTTTGGATCACATGCTCTTAGCCCAGGTGCAGCAGTCATCCACACGCTTCTTCAAAGTCTGCAGACACCAATTTTATTAGTGGCCAATCTGCATTCCCTGGTGTGTTGACCTGTCTCCCTCTTAGATGCTGAATTTGGAAGTAATTCTGTGCAATCCAGAATACAGAATTGTCTAGGAGTTCATGTGGCTTTTAACTGGTCCACAGTTCCTGTTAACAAAATGAATGAGCATTGCAGTTTCACACAGTCTGTAAAATCCAGACACTATTGTGAATAATGACCATTTGTACATGTGTGTAACATAAACAGCATTTTTACCTCACCATTTTCAATGCACTTTTATATTGATTTGGCTTTTTTTGCATAGCATGCTAACTAGTAGTGGAGTGTATTCTCATTCATACAGAGATAATACAGCTACAATTTTTTTAGGCAAGGTCTTTTGAGTTTAATTTTAGTAAGAGTCTACTATATCTCTACCCTGGCCCCAAACTCTGAAACATAAATATCAAAGTTAAGCCTTATTATTGTCCTTCTTACTTAATATTAAGCTTCTTCTCTCCACCATTTGTACACCCCACTTCCCAATAACATATTCTTGGTTTTAGAAGGAAGATTACAATCATGTTCCTTAAAGAATCCTTGCTAGTGTATAATTCAAGTGTGAAGAAATGAAAACAGTCTGTAAGAAATTATCCATTTTTGAGAAGTAGTGGGTAGAGCTCAAACTGATCATTAAAATATTGTATTAAAAATAATTATGAAATATTTATCAGTAAATGTGTACTATTGATGCTGAGGTCTTTGGCAATTTTTATACAAATTTACAATTCAGTACTTATTACTTCCATGGAAAATCTAAAAAAAAATAGAAATATGTAAACATTAGAGAAATTTACTGTGTATGTGCTGTCATTAGATAGATAAATTTATTTTGTTTAAAAAGGGAATTCTTGTATTTCTTAAGCCTGTAATTGTGATCAAAATATACAGGCCTGGTTATCTGAGATAAACAGGAAATTAACTCATTGTGAGATCTTGTAAAAGAGCAAGGAGATTGGTTTTTTTCCAAATAAAGACAGACATTCATGGTCATTCCCACATAGATTTCACTCACCCTCAGATCCATTTGAAGGTCCCTTCCTACACAAACAATTCTGTGATTGTGTGACTCAGCACCACAAAGCACAAGGACATGTGTCTAAGTGGTCTGTCCAAGGTCACTTGTGTATGACAGGGAAAAGGTACACCAGCAGTTGAGTCCTCATCATGTCACATTGTTCTTTTCTGGCACTGATAAAGTGTTTTTACCTCTTTTTAAAAGCCTTAGTATGATTATTTTGCCTCAGAACTTTTTCCTTAAGCCTGCCTAAAACACAGCAAAGTTTCATCAGTATTTCTTCATTTTGGGTCTCCTCACAGCATTACTCAATCTTCCTGCTGGGATAAGAGGAAGAGGACTAGCACACACATTGTGGTGTCACCTTATTGTCACCTGCCTGTTGCTAGCATGCAGATCTGCTGAAAGATATGTTTAGTGGTTTTATCCGATTATAGACCTGAAGACCTTGATGAGAGTAACGAGAGCTATTCCTGAGTTTTAACCAGTCAGTTGCTGTCAGCCGTGTCCTTGGTTATTAACCCATGCTTTTATTTTGGCCTTTGTTCTATATTGAGTTCTTTGGTACTTTCAGATATTTCCATCACTTCTTCATTCAGACCAGTAAATATTTCTGTTAAAATTTCCGTGAGTGAATGCTTTGGATCATTCTCTCTAGTTTTGACCTTCATTTTCTTTTTTACAGTATTCACTTTCCCTGTTCCCATTCTCTCTGAAACTCACTGACCCTCACTATATAACTAGTCTTTAGAACAGCTTGCCTAAATATTTGGTTCCAAGCAGCCTCTTTATTCCAGTAATTGATAATTTTCCCCACTTCCATCTAACAGGCTCACCTGATGTCTTGGAAACTTTCACCTGGGTAAACTGCAAAAAGCTGAAGTTAGCATGGAAGTCAGCATTTCAAACCATTTAACATCTTGTTTTTTATAGGTGTGAATAAAATGTGAGATGTATAATAAATAGACAGTAAGAACTCCCAAAGTAATTATATTTTCTGCAAGTTAACAAAACTACTGACAAATAGGATATATTAACAACTGGATCATTACTTACCTTAATTTCCCTTAAAATGTTTAGTAAAACAGCATTTTTCCACCATGTCACTGTTTGGCAGATGTTCTTGTGTGTTCCAAATAAGCTGTTGATTCAGTGCTCATGTAATATTGCTCACTGGAGCTCTCTTGTTCTGAATCATTAGATAAGAACAAGAACAGTTGATTTTATTGAACAGAATTCTAGCACCACATGGTGTGATAATTATACGTCTTATCCAGTAGCTACTCCAATATGGACTGTAAGGTTAACAATGTCCCATGCATTGTGCAGTGTTCTGGGTTTATATTTGCAATTCCGGTTCTTCAAAGAAGTTCCCATTTAATATTTCAAAAAGGATCCTGCTCTGGATTCATGGATTTAGTCACATATTCCAGTAAATAGTCTGTCAATTGTGGATCTTGTCAAGTAAACACAGGTATGCCAATGATACTGTGGTCAAAATGAAAGCAGAGATGATGAAGGGAAAGCTAAAATAATAAAAAAATTTAAGATTTTGATAATCTCTAGCATTGCTATTACACACATTCCACCAGTAGTTCTATACACAATCCACTCAACCGCACAAATAATTATTCAAAATAACTGAAAAGAAGGGAAGAAAGTTAGAAACTTTGCTTGAAACCACATTGAATTAAATCAGCTGTGTCTATGTCCTTTTCAGTTTAATTTATATGCAAAACATTGAAAAGTCACAAAGTCAATGAACTAAAAAGCAAAGGAAGACTCTAATATATTGCCAAGGGAAGCTGGATGCAACATTTTTGATGAAAAGCTGTTTCTTCAACAAAACAGAAAGAGTTGCTGGAGATGTATGAATTCTACAAAAGTTTACATGAGAAAGTAATTGACAGAGAATGAAAAGCAAATCAAGTAGTTAGATGCAGTGCAGTACTTCTATTTTTGACAGCAAAAAGTTGGACATGTCTGGATGACTGGACAAAAAATGGCAAATTAAATTCTGCATAGACAAATGTAAAGAAATGTACATGGGGAAAACCTGATCTTATAATTGTGTAAAATTGCAGCCTCTGCATTACTGCTGCAGAAAAAACCTCTGGAGTTATGATAGATAAATGAAAACATAATCTGAGTAGCGGTCAAAAAAAGATCAAATGCTAGGAATCATTAAGAAGAAGTAATCAATCAATTTTTAAAACCCCATCATCTTGCTGCTGTACAAACCTGTGTTTTTTTCACAGCTGATACTCTTAAGTGGAGTTCTGATCACCACGTCTTCTGAGGGAGATGTTGCAATTGGAAAAGGGTGTGAGAAGTGAGAATAATTAAAGGATGGAGCATGCCAGTACAGCTTGGGAGAGATCTGCAACCCATGAGAGGCACAGAAAGTAAAAGACTGTTGCTGCCTCTTCTACCGTGAGACCAAAGCATGAAATGCAGCCAGTGGTAGCCAGACTTAAAGCAACTGTGAGGAGCTGGCTCTTTGTGCCACGAGTAGTAAACCTGTAAAACTTCTTGCCAGGGAATGCAGCCCTTTGCACCTGTGCATCACCTGATCTCTGCACAAATGTACATCTTTCCATCTTTATCAATATTTACAGTGCCTGTCCAGACTACTGCAAATCCTGCCATTTGGCTATTCTTGAATCAAGTCCTTTATTTTGCAGACAGGAAATTCCATTTATGATTGATTGCTTATTTCAACCCTTTTTAGTATTATAGTGGAGTAAATTGTCTTTGCTCTTATTCAATACTTTCTGTTTCTACAGTAAGATGTCACATACATGACTTGTATTTTCAAGTCTGTCTGAGCAGTTGATAACTATGGTTGATAACTATCTTTAAAGCAGAGTCAGGAGGTCAGGATGGCTGGCTTCTGTTTGCAATCTATTCACTGAGCTAAGGCAGTCAAATTACTCTCTTATCTGTACTTACAGTTTGCCTGTTTATAGATAGATGCAAGAATAATCCTAGAAGTGGGAGAACAGAGGTGTGCTGTGTCCTCAGGTTTTGTCCTGTTTTCCCAAGATGTGTGCACTATGTCTAGGGAAAGAGGATTTTATTCAAAGTGCATGCAGAAGCTATGTGGAAAATGCTGCTCCTGTAATATGCAGGAGCTGTGACATCAGCTGGGGCTGTGAGATGCTGTGACCTGCTGCCTCAGGTCCCCTGAGCTGTGCATCCAGAATCCTTGGGCAGTGAGAGGGGATCACAGAGGTCCTCTGGTCTCAATGCCTACAGGTCCCAGTGCTCCATGTCAGCTGGATCAGCAATACCCTCCTGTGGTGAACCTCTTGTGAATCCTGGGTAATTGCTTAAATTTCATGGAGTCGGGTGTCTCTATGCCTATCACAATGCCATCATCCTGGGAAAGTGAGCCATGCCCAGGGCCTGCTGAGTTTTAACCCATTTTATTCCCCCGAAACAGCACTGAAATTACACAAGCAGAGCAGTAAAGAGTCTCCCACATGAAATCTTAAAACTCTGCTGTAATAATTCAACATATAAAAGGTGGATTTGATCCAATAATCCAAAGCAGAGCCAGTTAAATGGGAAGTCTTTCTATGATTATCAGAGCCCCAGGGATACAAGTGACACCTTTCTGTTTTCCTTTCTTTCTCTTTCTGTCTTTGTCAGTAAGCTATAAACCTCTTGCTGTGCTGTAAAAAAAAAATCAGCAAAGGCTGAAATGAAATGGAGACTGTCACTGCAAAGCAATTTAAAGAGTGCTCTTGGTTTCCACAGCTAACCCATTACAAATTCCCTGCATTTTTTTCACTCCATTCTTGGGAAAGCACACAAAGAAATCTATCCCAAACTCACAAAATAAATATTAACTCATTGTTGGAATTTCTTTAAGCTAATGGATCTTCCTGGCTAACTAGGTCTGCCAGCTTGCTGAGCTTGTGTCTAAAAGGGTAAATAGAGCTGAGTAAATAGAACAGTCAAAATTTTAAGGACAAGGCCCTGAGAAAAGTTTTGCTTTGAACAAAAGAGTAGTAGGAGGTACTGTATGCAGGTCTTCCAGCTGAAGATATACTGAAATAACACTCCAATACTTCAGCTGTTTTCTACATCCTTAACTCCTTACATGATCACACTGAGCTCTTTGAAGGCCACACTGATCATTACTCCTAATGTGCCCCAGGTCTTTCTTATGGGGAGGTATGAATTTTGTTCTGACACCATCCAACATGCCATAAACTTTGCTTTGCTTTCTTTTCTGTTGTTTTTTTTTTTTTTTTTTTTTTTTTCTTTTTTAATGAGTATGAAGTTTTCCCTGTCTTTTATTGTTTTTTCTACTAGTCTGAAAATTCTTGTCCAAAGCTGTGTGTGAATCACCAGGTGTTTGGAATAGTGGAGATGCTGACAACCAACAAGTCTCAAGCTTGGAAGGAGATTGGCAAAAAGTATCAGAGTGAAATCCAACCTTAAATCTTACATAATTTTTTTAGAAAGATGGGTCCTGGCATGAATCTTGAAATAGAAGCTAAGTCTGAATTATGCTGTTTACAGCGCCAACCCAGCATTTCTCAAATATGTGTGTTTCTTCAATTATTTAAATAAAACTCCTCAGGAATCTCATGATATACCAAACAGTATCTCATCTGTGAGCAAAAGGTTCAGAATTGCTCATCAGTGATGACAAAGGAGTCTAAAAGGCTTACACTTGATGAGTTTTGAAATGTTTGGAGAGCGCAGAGAAATTACATGTATTGTAGTCTTGAAGCATTTTGATTTTGGTTTTGGTGGTTATAATCCTTCATACGACTGCAATTTAGTCGTGTTCAATGCTAGTGATCTGCTGAATTCTTCTACCAATTCCAAGATAAAAGAGTAATGGCCCTTCTTCTATTCTGGAGAAAGTTCTGTAGCTCATCTCTAGGCTGCTACTTAATCACTTTTTCAAGACACATACACAATATTACTGAGATGTGAATATTTTGCCTTTGAAATAAATCAGACTGAACTGTAGTAAGCCTGAGTTTTCAGACAAATTCTCAATGGGAACCACTAGGAGTGCTCTCAGATCACAGGGTATCCAAGTGGAGACCATCCTTTAGGTGTCTCTGAAAGCAACAAATGAGTAAAACAAAGCAATAGATAATTCTGAAGCCAGTGCATTTTCACCTGAGGTGTCTTCAAACATACAAACCTTGTTCTTGTTTCAGGCAACATTAAAATCACTGATTAAAAAACCCATGGGCAAGAATTACAGGGTAGTTCTCATGGTCTTTGTGCTCTGTTTCTGAAGCAATGAATCTTGAAATAACTTATGCACAAAGCTCAAAGTATTGGTTTCAATCAGGCTGATTAAAGAATGAGAGCAAATAGTAACATTAAAGAATAGGAACAAATACTACATGTTCTTGAAAGGTCTTTCCCTCTGTGTACTCCATCAGCTAGGAGAGCTTCTGATTCCAATTAAGGCAATCTCAAGAATACATAGGAGATAAACCTCAATCTCCCTTTCCTTTGGTATGTGACTTAACTAGTGAGCTCTCTAGAAATTTGGCATAGAGTCTGAAGAAAGAATGTAGCAACAGCAGTATTTCAGAAGAAAATTGTTGTCCCTGTGTAACATACCTCTGGATTTATGACAGCTGTTATCAGTGTACACTTACCGACTGGAAATGACTACTAGATACTGGTAGGGGAACAACTCATTTCAAGACCCTGAGTGATTCTGGACATTAGTCAATTTCTGAGAAACTCTCACTTTGAAAACAGTGATGTTTCCAAGACCAGGCAGCAAATAAACAGAGACTTAAAAGCTGCAATTTTGAACTTAGGGAGCCTAAATTCTGCCTAGATCCTGGCTTCTTTTATTTTTGAATTAAGTTCATGTCAAATGATAGCTATTTACCCTCTTGGGAAGTCCCTACTGTGAGAGTCCACTCTCCTGGACAGTACTGGTGAACCAAAAATGTTTAAGACATGAAGAATGACTGCTTGAAGCTTCCTGGTCTAAATTTCAGCTAAACCTGCATTCTCTGTGTAGCTGGCATCAGAAGATTGAGACAAGTACCTACCCCTAGTTTATCCTGTCTGTGCCTTGGATTATCATTCCGGTTCTTGTCCACAGGTGTATTTCTTTGACTTTCAAACAACCTATTTTTCAGAATATAAAATAAAAATCACCAGCAAAAAATAATTTTAAATGACTGTTCCCCTTTGTCTTTCCATATTTTCTGTGAGTCTAATAGAGAATTTTTGGGATCAAAATGAAAGTTTTTTACAACTTGCTTGCTATGTCAAGATCAGCATGAGCAAAGGAAGGACCTTTTTTATTGTTAGAGCTCTTTGTTAAAATATTGGCAGCACATCACAAGACAGCATGCATCTTACATTGATCTTTGCAGGTTTTTTGTAAAAACAATGCTTATTATAAGAGTTGTAAGCCAAATTTCTTTTCTAGATTTAACTATAAAGTTTTTCCTACAGGGAAGAACAGATGAACTAGTTAAAATTTTATTTGTAAGGCTTTGTTACTGAGGGGAAAAGGTCTTGCAGACCTTTGCCAACTGTTAGTGTGGTTTCTATATATAACTGCCTTTAATATTCATCTTGAATGAAAAACTGTCAGGCAATGTGTTGTGCCCCCAAAGGATCTGTTTATGAATTGAAATTATCTTGGGAGAATTCAATCCTGAAGGATGAATTATTGTGGCTCAGAGGAGAGCATTGTGATAGGCTGATAAAAGGGAATCAGTATATATGGTTTCAGCAGAGAAAAGAAAGTCTGATTGCTTTGCTTGTTTGAACCATAACAATTTATTTAGGAGTATTATTACTAGAATAGCAGTCCAGTTTATTTCATGCTGACTGGAGCTTTTTCAAAGATTTAGAATTTCTTTTCTTCATCAGTTTTATGTAGGTTCCCGTTCACACTCAGGCAGGTGCTCTTGCTTTGTGCTCATTCCAGATGCTGCCTCACTTTCTTGTTTTATTGGGATAGCTTTCATAGATTTTTTTCTCATGGAAACATCATCTTTTTCATCAAGCAAATAGAGCATCCCGGTATGTTTCCTGATGGCTATGAAAGACAAAAATCTCCCACTGATGCATTTTCAGACACCGTCCCTGAGAGAGTTTTTCTACCTTAATGGAACAAGTAAGGCCATGATTACACCAGGGCTGAAAGGTCAACCTGTTGTTTCCATACAGGTACAATTATATTGCTTAGAAGAAAGAGCCAGTTTTAATGAACTAGTACATATGGAGACTAAATAAGCATATATTGTAAGCAATGAAAAGGTTAAATAGTCTGTCCAACTTGCATTTTTGTACAGCCTTTATGTCATTATTTGCTGGACTAATGATATTGTTACAGAGTATGTAAAAAGAAAATCCTATTTTTCCAATTGCAGTTCTGTAAATAGGTCAAAGAAATGGTTTTCAGCTGTATGCATAATAGAAAAACAGAAAAAGTGTGCACACAGCAAAAAGTGTTCACACAGCTAAAACTCCCACTGTTTTGGGCAAATATTTTCAAGGGGCCACAAGCGCATTTTTTGTGCTTTTGTTTTTTTGGGGTTGGGGTTTTTCCCGTTCTTGTTTAAGCAACTGTCAGCTTTTCACTAGAACCTACATTCTTTCTTAAAACTTTTTCCTCTTCCAACAAACATTTATCTCATGCTATGGCTACCCTCTAAATATCTATTGATCTCAGAGCCTCTCCTGATGACCTTAATAGGTTTCTGTAGAGCAGTCTGACCTTCTTCTCCCTTGGTGAGAATTAAGTCCATCACTTTTATCACTTTAAATGCTGTGAGGAAATCCACATCTTCAGTCTCCTTTATTCACTCCATCAGCTTTCTGGGGCAAACCACGCATTGCAATTTGCTTGCAAATGCTAGTATCAAAGTGAGAGTTGCCATGTGAACAAAGAAGTTTGCTGCCCCTCTGGCAAAAATGCTTTCTATCTTGGGGAAAAACAAAAATAGAAAGAAGATTACAATTTAAAAAATGAACACAAAATATCCAATGTCTTCCATACTGTGTTTACTTGGTGCTGCTCTCAAGAGCATAGATGAGTGTGTAGAGTATCCTAGTTGCCGAGATTGACCCACTGAGAGATCAGCACAGATTGGTCATCCCTGATGGAAGAGGTGTAGAGGAACAGGAGAAGGAAGCTGTTAGTATCATGCATGAGAGTGAAAAGAAAAGTAAGTGACTTAAGCCGTGTCACATCAGAGCAAAGGTTCAGAGTGGAATAAGAAAAAGAGAGGCAAAGATGTTGACTCTGTACCTGTGTGGATGTATAGATAGCTGGACAGCTGACATGTTTTGCATGAACTATGAGAAGTGTGAATGTTTAAAGAGCCCAAGGAACAGTAAGGAGCAGTCAGCAAAGTGGCAGAATTTACTTGACCAAGTATTTACTATGGGGACAGAGGGAGAAAGTCAGATGTGCAAGCCAATTTACCTAAAAGCACTGCTTGGTGGGCTGGCTGTTGTTTTTTTTTTTTCCTTCTTTATCTCACTGCCTTTAAATGATCTGTCTGACTTTCATTTCTGGAATCATGTCTCTGTTTGCCTTACATTAATATTCATGTCTTGTTCTTCTGTGATACGTTACCTTTGAAGTGCCTAAGTGTTTGTGCTTCTCGTAGAAAGACAGCACTCAGAAATCTTGGTATTAGGTACCCTTGAGAAACTGCCAGTTCCCTTATTTGCCACTTTGTTTATGACAAAATATCATGGTAGTACTGCTGAACTCCAGTTGTTTTATTTTGCCTTTTTTTGGAGGTCCTTTCCCTTTCCCTTTCCCTTTCCCTTTCCCTTTCCCTTTCCCTTTCCCTTTCCCTTTCCCTTTCCCTTCCCCTTCCCCTTCCCCTTCCCCTTTCCCTTTCCCCTTCCCCTTCCCCTTCCCCTTCCCTTTCCTTTCTTAAATAGGTTTTTCTTTGTGTCCTAGAATAAGGTCATTCCTCTTTTTTATCATATGCATCCAACATCCGTGGCCTTTATGCACCATGTCCTGTCATGCACCCCCTGAACTCTTCTTTCACCTTTTGCTGTTTGAAGTGACTGTGTCACCTTGCTCTCAACACAGTGAACATACATAAAATGGCTTGGCTCCTTATGATGAAGAGAAGCAGACATGCCCATGCCCTGGCAACAGGCTTCCTGTGGCAGTGCTGACAGCTTGTTTTCTCCCAGCTAAGGGAACTGCAGGGTGTGGAGGAGCAGTACAGCTCTAGAGAAATAAACTTGGGATGAAAAAAAGATCTACACCTGTGACAAAAGGACATCAGAGAAGTAAGACAGTGGATAAGCAGGCAGCCATTCAAAACATGGCAAACAAACATCATCCCATCCTTTATAGCAGGCAAGTTACCACATGATGTGGATATGAGAGCAGCATCTGAACACAACAATGCTCAACAGGGCTCCAAATCCAAAACCTGGGGACCTGCAATCCAACATGTGCAGAGAGAGTTACTTTTATAAACACCCAGAGCAGCTGCTGTGCATGGCGGAGCATCAAAGGAATGTGCTGCTTTTCGTTCACTCCTGCCATTCATGATTCATGGAAAAGATCCTCTCCCTCAGGAGATCAGCATAGTGTTTGCTACCAGATACCTTTCTCACATAGGAATTAATTGGAGAGCTTGGAAAAATCACCAGTTTTCTTATGTCCTGCCTAGATGCTTTCTTTTATCTTTTTTTTTTTTTTCCTTCCAGCACAAAGAATTGATGACTTAAAAAGCCGAGAGATCAGTAGTATCCTAAACACCAGAGACATTTTTACAGGACTGAATGGTACTAAAATTTGAAATGCTTACAATAAATTAAAAATAATGGCTCTGGTGTGACCTATTTCCTCTCTGTGTATATATAGAACCCAAATATTTGTTAGAAATAATTACTTGAGAAGATAGCCAACAATCAAGGCAAGACTTAGATGCTAAGAAATAATGACAGAACATCTGCCTGAAATAAGCATCTGTCTTTACTATACCACTACTTCAGTAAGAAATACTCCAAATGTAAGTCCCAGGTTCTGTACTGCTCCACAGAGGAGTCGATACTTTTTGTAGATAAAGCCTGTCAGAAAGCACTTGTAATACCCTTTGAAGCTGTATGTGTAACAAGAAACTGCTGTACTTCATACTCCATAAACTTTACTGCTTTCCTGCAATTTCAGACCCAGTGAAGTCAGATCTACATTCAAGGGACTCCAAATATGATTAGCAATCATCATTGCTCATAACCTTATTCATGGTGCTATCAGTACATGTGACAGTTTCAGACATAGATACTCAGTTTCATATGTTCTTCTCAATTGGCAACTGATTTTAAATTATAACCCTTAATTTTGCATTCTGCGAGGTGAAATGAAAAAAAAAAAATCTCATCCAACACCTATAATTTATGATTTTTTGCCAACAAAGCTCATCCTAAAATCTACTTTATCTAATGAAGAATGGCACTAATGGAGTTTCCACAGCAAATACAAATGATGTTGAATACCCCAGGACTTAATAGATAAATCCATTGACTGTCAGGTGACATGCTCAGTTTAACAGTCTGAAGATGCCTAGGATGTTCAAAATAGCACTAGGATTTGATTTATTATGACAACACAAGTGAGGTATTTTACTTAGTATTTCCATTAGCTGTAGTGAAAAAAAAAAAAACACCTAGATATTTGAATATAGGAATTACTTTATAATAAAAATTAATCTTACACTAGTGAATTTTTTTTGTATGCAATACTGTATCTGAGGATGGCTTTTTGTTTAACCTGACAGCAACACTGAAAACTATAATTTGCAACCTTGTTTTTTAGGGATAAAAGTCCTCACAATGCCCCTCAAATTCTCCTGTCCTTCAGATTGGAAAGAAATAACTCAGTAGACTGCCAAAAATTCCCTTCCCAACATGTTTATGGGCCAGGAAAAGGAGACGGCACTTTAGGCCAGCCTAACTGCAGCACAGACCAGACTCAGTGAGACCTACTGTTTTTTATGAAACGTGCCTCCAGGGTTGTTAATGGGGATGCTGTGCTTGGAAATAACCTGTCTGCTTATTTATTTAAGGTGAGATTTGCATCTGATTAGCAACAGAACATACTAACTGGAGTGACATGGGAGTTTCTTAATTGCTTTCCACTACCTGGAAAATAACTCGCTGTTCCTTCTATCTGCTAATGTGACAGTTCATTGTTGTTGTGCTGTTAGGCTGGCAAACCCATTTACAGATGATGTCAAAACCCAGCATTTAAATAACAGAATGGTATCTGTTTCCCCAAAACACATAGGAGAAACAAACCTTTTGCAATGGCGCTTTGGTAGGAACAGTCTCATTGCGTGCACACAGAACCGATGCCCTGGACAGCTTCGAGCGAATATTCTGTTACAGCGTCATGGGCTGTTTCTTCCTCAGCTGCTGAAGTGCCTGAGAGCCAGTGGAGAATTCCTGTATCATGTTGTTACTGCCATGTGAACAAGAAAAGTCTTCAGAAGGTAAAGAAGAGAATCTGACAGGCCAGAAGGCACCTTCTGGATGTGTTTCATCCAACTTCCCTGCTCAAAGCCAGCATCAGGATTTGCTCAGAGCCACATCCAGCTATCTTTTAAGTATTTCTCTGGATGGAGATCCCACAGTCTCCTGACACAACCTCTTCCAGTGTTTGAGCTATCATAGTGAAAATCTTTTTTTTATAGCTATTCATCTTTTTTTTTTTTGTGTTCCAATTTCTGCTTGTTGCCTCTTCATAGGTAAAAATGTACCTACCAGAAAAATCCAAATCCACTTCATCTTATACCTTCTTATCTGGTATTGCTCACAGCAGCAAGATACCCCCACCAATATCCTTCCCTTCTGCAGGCTGAGCAGGCTCAGAGCTGACACTATCTCCTTCTACGTTATCCAGCCACAAAGTTGCCTGGTGGCCTTTGTTCCACTTGTACCTGTATGTCAGTGTCTTCTACCGTGGAGCCCAAAACTGCACACGGTGTTTCAGACATATTCTCACAAGTGCTGAACATAATCTCTTCCCTTAACCTGCTGGATTAACTTCTTCTAATATAATCAGGACATCTTGGTGTGGTGCAAAGGTGCATTGGTGGGTCAAGTCCAAACTTTCCTGCTGAATCACAGGGTCTTTTCCTTCAAAGCTACTCTCTAGTCTGCCCTGCCACATGGGGTTATCCCATCCCACATGCTGGACTCTGCATTTACCTTTTGCCTGAACTTCAGCAGGCTCCTGTCAGCTCAAGCAATTGAGAAGCATCATGTTAAATTTTAATTGATTTGGTGTATTTAAGAAGAGACACTAGAATTATGAAGTCAGCGCCAACAGAGATTGCATAAATCTTTGAAGACTATTATTGGGTGTACACTGAAAGCCACAGGAAATTTCACAATGCTCTTAGTTTCCAAAAAGTTCACTTGAAGCCCTATTCTCTTTTTCTGAGAAATTGCAAAATATGTGCATGCAAATGCAAACATGTACTTACAAATGCATATACATAATAATACCACTGATTTCTCTACTTTCCACTGAGATCCATTGGAACACTCAAGCCAGCAAGCAAGAAAAGACCCTTTCACATTCTAAAGAATTATATCCATTCTGCAAAGGGCTGTAGAGAACACAAGAGTAAGCTAGTATAAGGTCTGTTAATCTTGACAATATCCTCTTGATTACAGCATCATGATTGTGAGGGTCAATTATTGCAAAATTCAACTGTGGTACTGGCTCATTTGATAGTCAGTTAGTCCTCTAACTTGGGTTTTTTTGGAACAAATAAAATTTAACATTGCTTGCAACAAGGACTCATGAGACTTAAAAAAGCCGGTAAACAATTCAGATGAAAACTTGAAGTATTAATAAGACTGTTTCTGAAAAGTAACAGCCACAAGATGGAGGTACACATTACAACTGGAGTAATACTAGAGAATTTTTCTGAGAATATTATCGATATGGAGAGAGTTCCACGTCCCTTACTTTCCATTGCAAAACCAATGGCACTATCTTTAGTCTGAACTCAGTGTGGAGAACATGTGGAGCTCATTGTAGGCTGAGAAATTTGTGCACCAACGCCAAGATATATTGCTTGAAATCTTGAACTCATTGAAGTTAGGCAAAAATACTACTGATTCACAAAAGCCTGGCTTTTATTTCTAGAACATTTTATGAGTACTTGTCTTGCACGTTTGCATAAATGCCAGCTAAATAAAAGAACCAATATCTCCTCATCAGCACAGTTTCATTTAATTTACACGCTGCTGTTGAACCCAGTAAAATGTCTATGTTCTGAGCTGTAATAAGACATTAAATGATGTTAAGAGCTCAGGAAAACAGATGTAGAACCTTTAGGGCATGTCAACTGATGAAAATAAAACTACAATCCTACTGCAAGAAAGCAATGTGCAGGTTGTACACATGACATGAGGTTACACAAAAACTAGAATTTGCATACTAGCATGGCTTCAAAGGAGATTACACGTGTGTGTGTGTGTGTGTGTGTGTGTGTGTGTGTGTGTGTGTGTGTTTGTGTATTTGTGTGGCTGAAAGATTCATAACCTGACTGAGAGCATCGAAGTATATTAATTTTTAATTAGTGTCAATACAGAAACAATATCTATGCAAAGCAGTGTCCTTTTAAAGTTTTCTGGGGAGCAGTAAGTCTGTTTCAGGAAACCCACCGGCTTCCAGAAACTTCATCAGCTGCCACTGGAGGGAATCGGATGCTCCCAGCTTTCCATGGGTGAGGATTTGTCATTCTGTTTACAGTGGTAAGGCAAAATCTGCCAAAATCCTCTGGCAAGTGACCTTTCGTCAAAAACCCGGCAGATGGCAGTCTACAGCCAGTATTTTTTACTGCGCTGTTTGCTGCTGTAATAAACAGAAACTCCTCATGAGGTTTTTGTACGAAAGCTATGATATATTTAGGTGCACAAAAATATGAAAATGAGTGTTTGTATTGTTCCCTCCTGCCTTGCCTCTGTGGAACAATTGTGCTCAATTGTAATTTCTGTGTGGAAGGAATTCTCCATTTTTTCCCCATCCAGCTGGTGAAATTTACTGCTGCAATGTAGTCAGCTCCTCAAAGAAACTGGGCAGAGGCAGCTGATCTGGGGATGGCAGGAATTGGAGTTTTAAGCTGTTGGATGCTGCTGATTACAATCTTTGGTGAAGTCAAGAAGGTCCTCATGACATTTTTTGCTTTCCATTGAGCTATTATCAGTCTGCTTTAAAATAAATAAACGTGAAATGACAGAAGTAGCATCTCCCCTCCCCTGCTGCTGTGCTAGTACACTGTGCTCTGAAAGGCTAACAATGGGTGCGTACTCCTACAATGTCAGGATCTCCATCCTGCCCTTTTAGCCTAAATGCAGCTACATTAGGCTAGCTAAGGGTATGTTAGTTAGGTACATTAGGGTACCCTACATTAGTGTAAGCTACACTTACATCTCAAATGGCAGAGGGTCTGACAAATTTATTTACTGGTCACAGAACACTTTGAATGATGCTTTGAAAGCACTTTGAACTATGTGGAGGGAGATTTTAAAGCTGCATGCGTGTCCACGGCTCAAGTTTATCCATACACATGAAACAGTGGCCTGCAATGTAAACACAGTTGCTCAATCTAGAAAATATGAACCTGGATCGTGGATTTGCTTTTTTAAGGTTTCCAATTGCTTCTGTTTCAAGTGTCTGGTCCTTTCTTCTCCCCTGTTCTGTTCTCCTTTGCTGTCCACAGGACCCAAGCACCAACAAGGGAGCCAGGGCCTCAGAGAAATTAGATGCCAGGTTTAGATTAGATGTTAGGAAGTTGTTCTTTACTGTGAGGGTGGTGAGCCACTGGAACAGGCTGTCCAAAGAAGTTGTGGATTCCATATACCTGAAGCTGTTCAAAGCCTGGTCGGATGGGGCCCTGAGCAATATGATCTGGTGCGTGGCATACCTGCCCATGGTGGGGAATTTGGAACTAGATGACTCAATTCCCTCTTGGTGCTGAGAAAAGGTCCCTTCTGACTCAATTCACTCTTTGATTCCATGAAATGCCTGTATGGGGCTGCCTCTGCCCTCAGAGACATGGACTACTCTGTGCCCTGCAGAACTTTGCAGTGAATTCCTTGCCCTGCAATCCTTGCTTTGTAGTTATTGGATTCTGCAGATTACAAATGTCTTTTGTGCAAAAATTTTTACACAAGCAGCTGATACAGTAGTTGTTCTTCTAATACTCATCTGACCAGAATTACTTATAAATTATCACCTAAAGATATCACAATAGCATGACAGTCAATTTGTAAAGGATTTTCTTTGGATCAATAGAGAGAAAAACTGAATGTTTTAAAATATGATCTTTCAACACAATTCGATTTTATAGACATGAAGAGAAGTTTTATGTATATTTATTAGGTGAACTATGAGCCTACTTCTTTCTTTAATTTACTGAAGAAAAATTTGACCACAGAGAGGTTTTTAACTGTATTAAAAAAGCCATCAAGAACATTGCCAAAAGGATATTTCATCAATAATTCAGGATATCCTTTACAAAATAGAGAAATATTTCTAGGACTTCTAAAATGGAAAATCACAAAGTTTGAGAAGTCTAGTCTCATTTCAGTTGCTATCCAGACAGAAAAATGTGGTGGAAGTCACCTTTGATACTACTCACAGAACAGAGTCTGTTTTTAATGTGAGCTCTCACATCCCTTTCCAGCCTTGGGATTTGCCTCATTTTATCAGGAAATACAAAAAAAATCATTTTGGAGCCTCATTTTTGTCTCCCTCTTCTGTATTTTTGTGGTGGCTTAGTCCTGGCCCCCACCCAGACACGCAGTCATGCCCCAGCAGGATGGGAGAGAGAATCACAAGAGCAAAAGCAAGAAGACTCCCAGCTCAAGAGAAAGGCATTTAATAGGTGAAGCAAAGCCGTTCAAGCACAGCGAAATAGGGCACTCATTTACTACTTCCCACTGGCAGGGAGATGTTGAGCCACTACCCTGAAAGTACGGCCTCAGCACACGTAACGCTTACGTGGAAAGACAACTACCATAACCACAATTGTCCCTGCATCCTCTTCCTTCTCCTGAGCTTTTATGTCTGCTCCGGTTTGGCCAAATCTAGAAATATATCTTCTGAGAGAGGGCAGGCTACAACCACCCCTCTCCCACCAGGTTCGGGAAAAAATAAATTTTCCTCAAAGGAAAGTGAAAGAGATAAAAACTATTTATTTAACAAACACACAGGAAAAGGATAATATTGCTAAATAATAAAACCTCTCGCCCTGCTGAGAGAAACCTGGGAAAATTTCAGAGTCCTTCCATAGATCTCTCTCCCCCTCCTTGGAGCTGGGATGGGGTGGGCCCACCTCCAGGGCCAAGGCCTCGGTGGAAAGTCCTCCCAATGTATTCTGATGTTGAAACAGTCCAGCAGAGAGAAAAGGAAAAAAAACAAAGTCCCAAGAAAACAAAAGTTCAACTCTCAGGAGGAAAAGGAGCTGGGAAAAAAACCTGCCGAAACCTGGCTGGAAAGAAAAGCAAGCCAGGTGCTTCCCTTTCCTCTCGCTCTCCTGCTGCAGCTGAAAAAAAGTCCTTGAAGAAGCTGCAAACTCCTTTGAAAAGTTTTTTCTCCCCTCTCTCAGGCTCAGTTTAAAGGCATAGAAAGGCACAAAGTTAATTTCTGTGCATAGGGCAGCGATATGGGATACACATCATAAAGTCACTCCAAGACAATGTCTGAGCATAGCATTAAAAAGCATGGAATATCCATGCTCAGTTGTCAGCTGTCCCAGCTGGGTTGACTCCCAGCTTCTTGTGCTCTCCCCAGCCTCCTTGCTGGACAGAGTGGGAAAACTAAAACCCTGATGCTGTACAAGCACTGCTCAGCAATAGACAGAACACTGGTGTCTTATTGACTCTGTTTTAGTCACAAATCCAAAACGGGGTGCTATAAAGAAAATTAACACCAGTCCAGCGACACTCAATACATCTTATCTTCTCCCCTTCTTTTGACAGTGGATCAGCATCAGATAGACAAGAGAATATCGATAAATTCAACCTTTCTGGTCTCTGTAACCATGTAGACTATTCAGACTCATACAGTGTAAACAAAAGGAGGGATGGTAAGGTGTGCAAGACTTCATCCATGAAAGTATTCTGCTAAGAGAACTTAATGGGGACCCCTTTGTAAGACAACTAAGCAGTACCTCTTTGTGCTTCTAATACATTTAAAACTGGGCTTTGTTTAGATGTTAAATAAGTTTGCAATTAGCCTGTCTGAACAGTACTGCAATATTAAGAGCTTTTTGTCTTCTGAAATGTCTGAGGGAAAGATACCTGCCATGCTGCCTGGTAAAGTCTAGGAGCCTGTTCCTGCAGGCTGGCAGGTGCTGTGGGAAGCACTCCATATGCTCTCTGAACAGTGAGAGTTTACAGATGCCATATCACCTGGGTACTGACCAAAACACAGCTACCGAGAGACCTGCCAGCTGCTCTGAGGAACCTGTTCTCTGGTGGGGATGCTCTGCTGAAGGATTTCTAAAAGTCTTCTAGAAGCATCCAAACATTTTCTCTGCTCACTTTTTGGAGAAAGGGTAAATATGAGAAAAAAAATACAAACCAGAAACTGACTTTTATCTCACTGTTTCCTGGGTGAAGAGTCAACTTCAACTGCTTGATGATATCTCCAGTTCTGCAAGATTCTCATTGGGAAAAAAGGAATTAGGCTGCTTTTGAGAGGGGTTTGTGGGTTTGGGGCTGGGGGGGGGGGTGTTGGGGGTTTTTTGGGTGGTGATGGGTGGGGGTTTTTGGTTCCTTTTTGCCTGCAAGGTGGAGACATGACACCAGTTTTCATGTTTCAGGAGCAGGGTGGAAGTTGAGAGTATAATTAATAGCTTTACTGTAGACTAATTTTCCCTTAATTGTTCTTATAACAATGAATAACAGAATTAGAAACAAGGAATACTAACTTATTGCTGTTAACTTCTGATAGTGGAAGGTGGCTGAAGCGTGACTGCAATACAGAAACAAATATTTTCTAAATTCTCTAGTCCTGCAAATGCAACAGCTCGAATCCAAACCCTCTTATTGAGTGGCATGGTAAAGTTGCCAATCCCCTTCAGAGACCAGTCATGTATGTAATAAATGGTCTGTGTCTCACAACTCTATCTTTGGATCTCACCTGTCCTCCAATGTGTATAACCCTGACCTTCCTACAGGCATTTCGTTTTTGGTGTCAGATTGCTAAGGCTTAGGTAAATACCAAAGTTATTAAATTGCATCCTTCCTTATTCTTCATTCTCTTTCTTGAGTTATGATAGTTGTATTTCACTTTGCTGTAATAAACTTTAGCTGGTAGGACACTGTGTTCCCTAATTGGAAACATATGTAGTAATGAAGAACTTAATTCCAAGCAAATATGGTTGAAATTATTACAGCAGACCTATTTACAAGAAGGTTTTTTGTTTGCACTGGCTCACCTCTTTGTCAAAGCAGGCAAGTCAGGGGGCAAGGGATACCAGGAAGGAAAACAGGGAAGAGAAGGAAGATTGAGGAATGAGAAGGGTAGGCTGAGAATGGCAGACATTATTAGAGTCAAAATGGCCAGTTTTGTGAGTTTGCAATTTTGTTGAAGATTCAGAGTTTTAAATTTTCTCATGTGGGTGCTGATGCTAAATTTTGTGTAAGAGAAAAAGAAAACACAAGTACACTCACCCCTGCCTCAGTGCACAGACCTTCATATGGGGCTTCACCATTTGGATAGTGGCTGTAGGGGCCGAGCTTTTTCAATGTGGTAGAAACTTGTTTTCATAGTTGTTGACAAAGCTGTTTGATAAAGGCAAAGAACTTCTTATTTACCTTGGGGAAAAAAACACTAACAACAGAATGTTATTTAACCTTAAAACTCAGAAAACAGATGTGCTAGAAAAACAGCAATTTCTAGCTATTATAGATTCTGCCTAAGTGTTGCAGTGGGTGTTGTGGTGCTGCCCTCTTTGTAAATGTTACCTTTTAGAAAGTACTATTTTCTTGTTTAAGAATATTTGTTTAACATGGGTGAGCAACAAATATATAGCAGCAATTTCTTAGAACTTATTTTTGTTTCCAAACATTGAACAAAGATTAATTTTTCCATTTGAATCACATCTAGGCATGGCCTGTTTTTTAGATTTGTAAAGTGAGAGTTTACATGCAGACACAGTGGTGTGTTAGTGATATCAGTCCTTTAATGTAATACATGGGGCTTTGTTTCCCATGTCTGTATTAATCTATTTCAAGTTTCATGATTTAGTGACAGTGCCTCCTCTATTACCTGTGTTTCTATGGTAACCAAATATCCCATAATGGCTCTGTTATGATGCCAAAAAATGTTTCAATTTAAGCTAATCTATTCAATTTCAGATCATTATGCTGCAGTACTAGCAGGGATGACATTACAGCTCTTTTGGTTTATAAGACTTATTTTGGTGCTGAGAAAAGGAAAAAAATCAACTCTTAAAAGACTGCTGTAAGAAGCCCTGGAATGTCCATGAATTCAAAAAAGCTTTTATAGCTGTCTGACATCTAACTCCAATATATTTTGTGATCTTGTGGTCCTCACAGTTGTATCTGACAATTGATTTTTACTTTGAAAAAACCAGCAAAGTCCTGCTTTGATTCTTGTGTCCTTGTTCTATCTTGTATGGATTTTAGATATCTTAAGTTTCCTCTATAAGAAACAACCATGCAAGCTTTTCCTAGCATATGGGCTCTCATGTTTTAAAAAAAATGCCTTTTATTCTTATTGATTAAATAATGTGATATTGATTAGAACAGTTTGATTGTGATAATCTAATGGATAGACTGACCACTGTGTCTAGTGGCATAATTAAAGAATGTACCATTATGCATCTGTGGTCTTAATACTGAAAGTCCTTAACACACATGTGAGGTTGAGTCACTAGGGCTCCTGCAATCACCCGTAATTAAGCATCTGCAAAACAGCTTGAAGAATCAGGTACCAAAAGTAATTTTTTGTTCTGTTTTTATCAAATCAGTGAGTGAAGCGATGGACTTATAAAAGTATTTCTCAGCACAATTCCCTCTGGTGCAAAAAGAAGTAGCTAGTATTTCAGCAGAGTGCCTTGGAATCAGTAAGTTATATGACTATTTTTTCACTGTCTATCTGCTCAGTATTCCTCCTAATTTCCCCTGGGATTCTCTCACACTGGAAAACTTCTGCCCTGATATGAACAAACTGACTCAGGAGTTATTTCACTGTTGTGTCCCTGCAAATTCCTGTTATGAGGGTACTACCAAGTCTCCTGATTTGATGAAATTAAGCAAAGCAAGAAACCCATTTATAATTCTTGCAACTACAGCTAGTAAATGTGTTTTGCTATTGGAACTTGACAAGATAAATACCAGCAACAAAATTGAAGCTGAAGAAGTGAGAGAAATTGAGTGATTTTGCCTACATTGAATTAAGGAGATATATATATTTTTTATAGGAACAGAAGATGAAATAAACTGTTTGGATATATGAAACATACTCAGTGCTGTAACTACAATAAGGGCATATGATACCCACCAGATTGATTATAAGTGGGTGTGCAATGGAGGCAGACTGAGTAAGTCCCACTTGGGGAGTGTGGCTGATGGATAGACAGTATCACTTGCTATACCAAGAAGGGGAGAGGCAGCAGATCTGGAGTAGCTCAGTCTCACTAATGCTGCAGGATATAAAGTGCCCAGCTGGAGTCTCTGGCCTGGCAGCTGAGCATAGACAAATGGAGGTAAATGGTGGCTGAGATTTTTTCTGAAGTGGAAGGAAACGGAAGGGAGGAACTTCTCTGTACATACTCCTTGCAGAGGAGGTAGGTAAGTAATTTGAATTTTTTCTGTTCTAGATCGCCTGCCTAAAAAACCCACAGTCTATTGCTCCTGACCTTCCCATTATTTTATCCAAACTGCCCTTTTTGACACCTTCCTGCTCCTCTCTTGCCCCCAGAGATGACTGAATTGGCTAAAAAGACCCTATGTCCCTCACTATTGTCCAGCTCTTTCTCCAGGAGGTTGTAGAACTGCTCCTCTCCAGCAATGGTGACAACCATCAGCACTGGTGAGAACTCAGCAGTGGAGGCATCGAATCACACAGTGTCCAGACACCAGGCAGAGCAATTCTGATTCCTGTCTCTAAATGACACACCAGAAAGAACAGAACTGATTAAACTGTTTGCCTCAAATGTCCCCTACTCATTAAGTATCCTACAATTGTATTAAGTTACAGAGAACTGATAAAAAAACAGGAAAAAAACCCACACTACAATATTGAACTTTGTATCCCACTGTCATTTTTATATGTGCCAGAGACCAGCACTAAGCTTTTTTGTATGTAATAGTCAGAAATGACATACCAACTGTAAGCGAGAGGGGTGTTATATGTCACATGCTGTAGCTAGCTCTTCTAAAAAGTTCAACGGTGAAAGGAACCAAGGACCTGGAAACAATTGTGTTATGTTGACATTGCAGCATACTGCAGGATTTTATTGCTGTAGCATCTGCAAACATCGGGAGTCAGGAATGCTTAACTGTTTGCTATTGCTTGTCGGAAAATGAACTTAAATTCATGATCAGCAATTAAGGAATGTCATCACCAAACAGACTCTGATTTCCTGTTAACCTTGCTCTGTCCAGCTCTACTCAACACAACAGCCAAAATTTCTGTCAGCTGAGCATATAAGCAAGGGCCTCAGCTCATCAGTATTGTGCCATTTTCAATCTGTTATGAGAGTACTTTTCTAAAATAGAATATTGTTGTTCTTGCTTTCAGCATTTCTTGTGACTCAGTGGGGTGCTATGTTTTTCCTGGAAAGAACACTGGTAATGCAACATTGCAAAAGACAACTGCAGAAGATTCACCCATTCACAATCCCTTGAAACCCATCCAAGTGCAAAATTAACTAGGATGTGCAGAATAAGATAAAGAAAAATTAAATCTGTATTCTTCACTATCCTTGAAAATTATATACTGGCCTATTTATTGAGAGAAGAATGCTGTTAGTAGAGCAGAAGCTTATCTTTCAAAGGCTGCCTAGTTTTGGCCAGCATCCCCTTGTTCATCAATGGAAAGCAGGCAGAGCTCTCCCTGTCTCTCCCTTTACGCTGGACATTCATCTTCCATTTATGCCCTTAAGCCACAAAATTTAATATCATCAAAGTTCACTGCTTTCTTTACAAGACAGCATGATGCAAAAAGAATACTTTCCATTTTAAAATACAAAGATTTGTACACCGACAAAGAACATGTAAGCAACTCAAGCAGTGCCTACGCAATGGCTTGAACATGTTAAAAATGTGTGTTAAGAAATACTCACCTCTCCTGCTGTTAGTAGCACGTAGTCTGCTTTTTTTAAAAGTACGGCTTTGCAAGAGCTGTACTATTTCCCTCATGACTTTGCACTGTCCCATGCACTATTTGGATATATTGTGGAAATTTAAAGAGCAGTAAATGGGTAATTTCAATTGTTAGGCTACTATGCTCATCACAAGTATAAGAGTGGAAGGCTTACACTTAGCAGAGACACTTACACATACACACAACAGAGAATACAGTTTCCTTCTTCAACAAAAGGCTTTAATACTGAAACTAACAGGAGGAGCTGAAACTTCTAAAACACACAAAAACCCCCTGGAGTTTTTTCTCAACACTCACTGAAGTATTTGTGCAGAAGTTTGTTTCTCTTTCTGTAATCCAGGATAGGCAAGGAAGGTGACAAAGAAGCTGGTACAATCTCTATTCTGCAAGTGAAGATCTGTGATAAAAGCAGATATCCAGACAAGCAGCAAAATACTGTAGAGGTGAAAAATAGGCATAAATGAGCTGCTGCCTAATCCACACGATTTCTGTTTGTCCTGTGAGCTACTGTCACAGCTGCAGCTGAGGCTAAAAGCACCCAAGCAGCTTAGAAAGAGGCAAATTTAGGATGATGGTGGATTTTGCTGTATCTTGATCAGTCCCACCATGCCTAATCATTTTACATTGTATGAGCACAAACTATTATCAGACCATAATGCAAGTCTTTGACTGCACTTGCAAAAAGTATTCGGGGGGCAAGTCACCTGGGTCAAGAATGGGCTCAGTCCACTGTGTAGTTGACATACTGCAAACATATACAGGATCACAGAGAAAATTGTAGTTTACAGAGGAAAGAGGCCACCAAAAAGAGCATGAGCTTTATGTTCACTGCTCACAGCTGCAGTATAATACAGGGTTTGCAATGAGTCACGAAAGTTGACTCACAAAGTGAAGAAGTACTTGCAGCAGTAGCTGTACATTTTGCTCCTGCAACTTAATAAAGTTTCTATATGCAAAGCATTGTCTTATTTTTGTAGAAGATTATGACAAAATTGAATTATGTATTAAAAATAATACATTGCAAAGTCATTGACTGCGCTATTGCATTACTGGGAAGTGCCACTATGATACCAGGTGGGGTGGGGTGTCCATCTTACTGAATCAGCTTTATCTAAATATGCCCAAACCCATTCCTTTGTTCTCTTTTCTAGCAAACAGCCTTCCTTAAGCCTTATCTTTGTCCTTCTCAGAGAAAATTGACAATAGCTATTCTGACTCCTTGGGATTTATCTCCTTTTCATCTGTAAGGTGGATATCAGGTTCTCAAACTCCCTGATTCTTTTTATAGTTGCTAGAGAGGAAAGGTCATTTTGGAGACCATTGCCTACTTCACTCTAGAGTGGATGTATATTTTTAGAGTGACTACTTTACTGCCCATCATTCCTTCTGGCATAACCTAAGTATCACCCTGTATGTCTCTATAATCTCTTGTTGAGATCATATACTGCTATGGGCAGAGACCATCTTTTGTTTTTGTGTTGGTAGAGGCATTATCTGAATGGGATCAAAATTGAGGCTCTGCATGTTCCAGTCATGGGCATAAGAACAATAAAAGAACAAAGTACTGAGTATACTTCCAGATAATTATACATCTCCTACCCGTTGTCATCTAGTAATTTAAGGGTGTCTGTGTTTCCAGATGTAAGATGTACACATGGCTTGAAAATAGGCAGATTTCAAACACCCGGTACTCTGAGGCCTTTGTTCCTGTGACAGGACCACCAGAACCTCAAATCTGTGGGCAGAGATAGGAGGCTCATTTATCACCTGCTCTGCTGTGGTTGATGAAAACAGCTGTAAGGTAGAAATTCCTGAAACTCAGAGAGGAAATAGTGGCATAAAAGAGTTTTTTAATTTTCTCGGTAGACTGTAATGACTAATCATATGTCAGTCTGGCTAAAAATGAAAAAACTTTCTTCTCCTCAGGAAATTTGAATTTTTAGCCTGTCCAACAGAAGTTTTATGAGTATGCTTTAAAAACATTAAAATGCATTTCTGCAATCCCTACCCAGTATTACATTCAGTCACTCATTTGAGTTTTATAGCATTCTCCATACAAGTGCCACAGAGAGTTTGACTGCAAAGCACATTTAATTAAAATACAGCTAAGTAAATAGGATTGGATTTTATAAGCCACAAGACACCTATCATTTTAATCACATATGGAAATTTAGTCTATACAAAAGAGGCATAGGTTGCTATCAGAAAAACTGCAAAAACAATTCTGCTTTTAGTTTTACTGAATTTCATCAGAGATACTAAAAAAATACCTATTTCATATAAAATATAGAGTGCTGGGTTTCTGGTGCTTAATGTTCATATATCTAAATACTGAAAAATTCTTTAATGTGTATAATAAAACAGGCTGTAATAGTGGAGGGTTAAAGCCAAATGTCTATTCCTCTTTCAGAAAAAAGAAAGAAAGAAACCTTTCAAAAAATATGTGCTCTTCAACTTGGAACCTTCATCAGCACGGTAATATTGCCTTCCACTTTTTTTGTAGTCACAGGAATTATGTTGGTGTTTTTATCACTCTGCTACTTCTGTGGATATTACCTTTATGTATTCAGTGTGATGTACAAGGAATGAGCCAGATAATTACAAATAAGCTGAACCAGCTGCAAATACAGACAAAGTACATTCATTATGCTGTAATGTAATGTAAAGGTTTGTATACTATGTTAGTGTCTGAGTTTTCTAACTGTGGTGCCTTGCAGTGTGAGACACGCAACAAGGTTTTCATGCCTGTGAGACTGCTATTGCCACTCTGGACTCCAGAGTGCAGCCTGCTAGTGAACTTCATGGCAGGGCTTTGTGACTTCAGCTGAAAATCTACTTGGAGCAGTGAATATCTCACAGCAAGACCATGAGTGCTTAGTCACCATAGCCCTGATCCTAACAAAATTCAGCTTGCTAGGAATAAACAATTAACAAAATATATTAATGTTTCCTGTTAAGAATGACACTTCGAATATAAATTACAAACCCTATAAACAAAATACAGGCCCCTCGTCTATGGAGGTAAAAATACTAAACTACTAATTAAATTGCTACTTGAAAGATAAATGAAAAGCTCAGTGCATTTGTACTTGACAGCTATTGTTGTTGTCATAAAATAATTTTGACATTTAAATGTCAAAAGATATGCTATTCTTAAAAGACTTTGATTGTCTTTTATCATTCTGGTATAGCTGTCTTTGTCTTTCAGTGCTTTAATTTCACTGTGGATTGATGTCTGATGCACTAAGTCCAACATTAACCCAATTTACTTTGCAACGTATTGGAAAAATGGTGCGACTTCTTTCCTTGTATACACTTTAGAATTACTTCTTTCTTCCTTCCCTGACTTCCTTTCCACCACATCTCTTACCCTCTCCTCTATTTCCATGAGCTTTGTCTTCCACCTCAGAAGTGAGAGTTGTGGATCAGGTCAGATGATGGGTGTCATCACACCCATCTGCCTTGTCTATTTAGGGTGCAGTTTTTAGGCAAGGATTGCAGGTCACCTTGTCTTGCTCTGTTTCATCCTTTGACTTAATTCCAATAACCAGGATTATGAATATTAATTAGTTTTCAGAGTTAAATGTAACATAACATTGCTTTGATAGGGATGGGTTTATACATTCCTGCGGGGGGAAAAAATCTGACTTCAGTTCATGGAATGCTTTGTAAGTTCCTTAAAGTGAAGTTGGGTGAATTATTCCTTTCCAGGTAACTTAGGCATCTAGAGACCCAACAAAGATGTGCTTACCTCCATGACTGAGGAAAATGCTGAAGGTTACCATGAATGCCTGAAGAGAGGTGAGAGGGATATGACGCAAAGTCCCCATCCAGAAAGTTTATTTTGGCTGGCTTTCTTTTTTTTCAGAAAGAATTCAAGAGCAAGTAGCTCTATCACAAATGAACTTCACATGTACTCTTTGTTACACATTCAAGGAAAGTGAAATTCCTGTCTGAGCTGGACTTGGGGTCTCTCAGATGCTCAGGAGGATGCTCTGTTTCTTTGTACTTTTTCTTTCAGTACCTTTAAAAACCCTTAATCCAAGGGCCTAAAAGGGAAATACATCTCCTCCTATGTGTTCTCTTGTTAGTACTACTTATATAGCTTCCACCAACATTTCATTCCATTTCATTTAAATAAAATATGGCCTCTGTAACCAAGAAGATAATTAGTAGCTGGTGGAAGCTCATTTGTAATTATATTGAGTTGAAACTAATAATTATTACATTACTTTATATGTACAATGTTTTTCCTCCCAAATCCCCTCTGATTCCCTCATAGATGCCCATAAATTTTGCAGCAAATTTGCAATCACTCTTGTGGGAAATGGATGAGATCTCAGCAGTTCCTTGTTACCTTTCTTTCACTGCACAAAAAGGAAATAATTCCTCAGCTGGTGAGGAATCATCCTTCTCTAAATTATACTGTTTAATCAGAGACAGCTTACTGTTGGGTTTCATTGTAGAGTATCTTGCTTTGACACTGACAGAACTTACTTAAATGATACCCAACATGTTTGTTTTAATTTTTTAGCCATGGAATGGAAATTATTCACTAATGGAATGTTTCCTCAGGTTCCCTTTAGGAAACCTTCAGCCTTATTAACAATTTCTTGTGATAAACATTGGGATGTGCTACTAGTTGTACTTGCTATATGGCTTTGGGGGAGATTGGGTATTTTGTGAAAGATGAAAGGACAGCACTGCCACCAAGTGCACCTCAGTAAATCTCTGTGCTAATTGACACGGTGTACTCTCTTCTAAAAGGCAGGCTTTGCCTCTTCTCTCCTCTCTCAGTGCATTCCCCAAGGTCTCTGAGGTTTCATGCAGAGCCTGGGGACATTTCTGGGGTTACACTTTGATGTGTTAGCACCACTAAATAGTGTCAGAAGTATCACAGCTACAGGGGGGCGATTTGCTCTTCTGCTCTGACCTCCTGCAGAAAACTGCTTGTTCAGCAGCAGAATGAATCAAACTAAGGCATCTCTGTGAAAAAGCCAGGCAAGCCTAGGCTTGAAATTCCCTGCCTCTATACACTAGCTGCTCTTTATTAAGGGAAAACAAGCCTTAGAAATTATCACTCTTTACTAATGGCATCTCTCTGAATTATTTCCTGATAGTCTACAGAATTTTGCTGGCAGAAATTTCTTTCCATGTAAACAGGTGTGAACATTGACAACCATGGATGAGAATACCTCCCATGCCTTTTATTATTTTTTTCTAGACTGTGACCAGATCTTACAGCTCTCTATGAAATCCATCCCCACCTGTCACTATCTTCTTGAAAAATGTTGACAACGGAGCTCCAAAAGCTATCACAGATGGTATGTGGGGAAGCAACAGCACCTTCCTCCTCCTGTTTGATACCATTTGCCCTACAAGCTATCACATTGTACTCATTCATTACCATGATGCCTAATGTTTTTTTCTGTGTGTCTACATTGAAGAAGAAAACTGGCATCATGTAACTGTGGCATCGGTTTCCCCTTGAATGGTTCTGACAGATGGGATTCATTTCGAGATTAAGACGCTCAACCTAGGCTGATAAATTATTGCACTAATCTGTGCCCAGTGGTGTCTGTGGAGGAGAATTCATAGTCGGTGGAGATGTGAGGGGCAATTCAGCTGACCATCATGAGGGATACAATTCATTCACAAGATAGGACATTAATGCCACTTCCCGTGTCCTCAGCAATCTCATCTGGTGCTGCTCTAGAAGGGCAATAGTCTCCCAGAGGTCCATATGACACCAAGCATGCCTAAAGACATATCGAATGCCACTGCAAACCTATGTGCAGGCAGCTGACTCATCCTCTAGATGTCTGCTTTACCCTGAGCTGAAATGCCTTCTGGGCTCTATTGCCTGTAATAGGATTTTAGACATCTATAGACACCTATGCAGAGACATGTTGTTTCCTAGTCTGAAATTGACTTGGGCCCAAAGGCTCAGTTTAGTTGCCTGAAAGCAGATATTTATCAATTCTTCAATTTTCGGTCAGCTTGCCCTACTTTTTCTCTAATTGTTCTTAGGGCCACATGATGGGAGACTGTGGAGGAGGAGAGACTCTAATGGTTTTGATACCCTTAGGTGTAAGATGCCTGCAGATCTCCCAGTTTGAGAATATTTAGGTTTAATAGTTAGCTTTTAACAGTTACAAAGTTTAAATTTTTCAGATTTGCCAAGGAGCTAGGAGCTATTCCATGAAGACTGGAAGATTTAAGCACATCTTTCAGTTTTCTCCCAAGACAAGGATCTCGTTATCTGTTGAATGCTGCTGCCTCCAGATCTTCGTTGACAGTGGTGTCAGCACTGTCTGGTGTCAGGACCAATGCACAAGTGCAAATCCCTTGCACATGGTATAAATGGTGTGTCTCAGGTATTTTAACATTCCAGGTACATGACTCTGATCTTCAGGAATACAAGTATGATCATCTCCTTTCTTTTGAAACAAACAATGCTGGTTCCTTGTGTTTGTATCTGAGGCCACTAACATTGGTCTGTACAATAGAAACCAAGTCCATACCTCTCTACCAAATACTGCCATAATATTTGGTCTTTGTGGTCTTATTAAATAGTGCAAAATTACATTCTACTCCCCTCTCACAGTTCCTTTCGAAATAATGGCAGTGAGATGGTTAAGATAAGTACTAGGATATACAACAAGCTTTTAATTTTTACTTGGACTATGAAATATTTGTATTTAGATTTAGAACTAGAATTAGGAATACATTTGTTCAGGTTTAGATGCAGTAGAAACACATAGAACTTGAGAGCTATAGGATTTGGATTACAACTCCCTCTTCTAGGTTTTGAGATAATGTTCTGTAATGTTTTACAGACAATTTAATATATTACACGCTTTTTTATTTCTATAGTTTATTCTTTGAGATTTATTTATGAATGTCTAAAACCAAGATGCTTGAGTGCAGGGAAGATAAAAGCCATTGTCATCAATGCTGCCACACAATCTTATTCATGTTGTATCACAGGCTCTTTAGGGCATAATAGCATGCTAAAAGGGTACTGTAAAGATGTTGCATCTGATGCTTCTGCCATTTCACATAAAAGCTTATGTGCTGTACAGATCAGCTGGTGGTCCCAGGTGCATGTGCACTTCATTTCAGGAGATATCACTAAGAATAATTTATTATGGGTATAATAATTGCAGGAGAAAAAACATTGCTATAATGGGAACTGCAGTATCATTAGCTTTTTAAAATTCTTTTTTATCCAAGTTGTTGTCTTAATAGTGCCTTTCATAGATACATTAGATTAGCATACTCATGGTGGGATCCATCTGCCAAAATGTAAGACTAAAAATTAAACATACAATTCCAAGTTAGTCATCTTAAGCTATGCTGCCTTTTGAGAGATATCCACACCTACAGAGGAAGATTCAGATTAAACTCTTATTTCATGATAGGCTGAATTGCTTTTTAAATGTAGCTATCCCTCATTACTTCAAAGCGAATATAAAAGTACAAGCTTGTTTTTAGGTATGTAATTTTAAGTTAACTAGAATATTACATTTGGACAAATGAATTCTTGGTTGACTATAACTCTTGCTTATTTGGTTTCTATAAAAACTTTCCCCAAATAATCTATTTTTATTTATATAGCACAATCTAAATTAAATTTTTATCATTTATCCAAGGAAAAGTGATGAAGTGTGATAACACAGAACCAAAATATGGGAGTTTTACGGTATGGCAGCACACTGGCAAATGACCTGATCTCAAGGAATTTTTTCTTGAGCAATGTCACAAGGAAACAGAAAGAACCAAGGCATTCTCTTTTCAAAGGGATAGAATTGGCTATGTTTGTCCCTAGGGTTATGGCTTTGTCAGGAAGCCTAGCCCAGAGCTGCTTATTTGGCTTCACAGTTCTTCTGGGGTGCATGGTGACTTTGCAGGACTAAATGCCACTTCCTGCCCCTGTGGCTGTTCTCGTATTTCTCTCACTTTTCTGATGAACATGCAAACTGTTTTGAAGAACATGAGGCTGGGGAGCACATGCTGCTGTGCCAGGCATACAGTGTAACAAACAAAAGGAGTCATTTCCTTAGACAGAGAGGGGACAAGTGAAATTCTGGCAGAATAAGTGCTCTCTTGCACTGATAAAAATCAGACTGTCTTAATCTTTTATGGTTTTACATATTTATGGGAACAAAGATCTTGGTTTATGCCTTTACATTGCCAGCTAGAGGTAGCATCTCTAACTGATATTATCTTATTTTGTTTTCATGCAAATAGACAAAAGCATGCTCCTTCCTAATGAGCAGAAGCATTTACACTTTAAATGAACCATGAATGCTGTAAATTTTATTTCTCTATGGTTTTTAGGTACAGGTCACAAATAGGCTAAAAAAGTTTGGCATTGGTTTTGAGACCTGCAGGCAAGAACAGAGAGTAAATACAGACACCCATGGAGAGTCTTAAGGCAGGGAGAGTTGTTCCAAGTTCTGTGAGCTAGCCTGAGCCCTGCTGGGTTGCAATGTGTACTATAGAAAGCCTGAATTCTGCTCTTTTTTTGAAATAGTTTATAGGAATATTGGTTTATTTTCAGTTGTTTGAAGTGTGTTGTCATAGTTATGTAGTGAATCATGCTGCCTAAAAATACTTTCCCTGTATTAATGTAAGGTAGTTTCAATCTTATATAATGTTATATAAGGCAGCACAACCAACCGTCTTCATGGTCTTTAGTTCTTCAACCTGTTATAGACAAGCTGTTTGAAAAACAATTTTTTGTTTTCAGTTTTTGGATTTTTTAAGCAAAAATATTAGGATGGAGTGCTGGTTTGCTGTGCCTGAAGAGGCCTGTGCTCTGCTCTGCCTTTGCCAACACCATATAATTTCAGTTGCAAAACTGAAGTCAAATTCTCACTTGGCTCAGTGAACAGGGAGCAGTTCCAAATGCCCCTGTTGTGTAGCATTAAATTTATGCAAAGTGTTTATGATGGTGTCTAAGATATCACAAACTTTACTTTCATTTTCCAGAGAAACATCATCATGTTTCTCTGGAAGACACAATGCCTTTAATTACCAGTTCAGTATAAGCATTTTTGAAAGATTTTCTCCATGTCACCCAGGAAGTAGAAGGTATAAATTAAGCCATGTCTCTTGTATCCCAAACTAATACCTTTGAACTGAGCTAGCCTGCTATCCTTGAAGACAGACTTTATGGTCCCTTCTGTAAAAGCCTTAGAGACAATTGCAATCAAATACTATAGTTATGTCTTTAAATAAATCTTACCCTGGTTTACAGCTATAAAAGGATGGAAGCAGAAGTTATGTTAGTGTGAGATGGTATACTCACTTTGAGATAAAAAAATATTTTTACTTGACTAAAATGCACTAAAAGTCAGGAGCTACCAGTTTTGGCACCCTACATTAGGGACACCATGGTAGCCAGTGACAAAAAAAATAGCTGTTTAAATGGATATCCCCAACAGGTGGTTTGCCAGGCTGTTGTGAGAAACTGATGCATTTCTTTTTCTTTTTCTTTTTCTTTTTCTTTTTCTTTTTCTTTTTCTTTTTCTTTTTCTTTTTCTTTTTCTTTTTCTTTTTCTTTTTCTTTTTCTTTTTTTCTTTTTCTTTCTTCTTCTTCTTCTTCTTCTTCTTCTTCTTCTTCTTCTTCTTGTTCTCCTTGTTCTTGTTCTTCTTGTTCTTCTTGTTCTTGTTCTTGTTCTTGTTCTTCTTCTTCTTCTTCTTCTTCTTCTTCTTCTTCTTCTTCTTCTTCTTCTTTGTCTTCTTTGTCTTCTTCATCGTCTTCTTCGTCTTCCTCCTCTTGAAAAATGGTGATGGCACTATCCATGCTGGTGCATCCTTTTCCATAGGCAGCTGATTCACTCATCTGATTTCCCCTCTGAATACTACTTTTAAGGCCAAGTGCTCTTATCTCCCTGAAACAGCCTCCTGTAGGCTTCAGGCTGTACAAGGAAGACAGTGATGCTCCCTTTATGCTATGATAACTCTGATTTATTTTTTATCTTTTTTTCTGAAGATAAATATATACTTTATGATATAAATAACTCTTTAAGGTTGATGTTTAGATAAAAAATCCTAGCTGCTAAAACTTTCAAGTAGATTCAGGAATTTTTATAAAGGAGGAAGTCAAAGTGCTTGTAAAGTAATTTTTAGAACCAGCTAGTCCAAACAAATTTGGTCTCCTTTTGTTCAGGATCACAAAGCAGTTTTTCATTTCTCAGAACAGTATCCCATTATTAAAATATTGAAAACAATGTTCCTGGATACCACATTCTCTCAGGAGCCTGATGCCTTGAAGCGAGGCCAGCATCATTTGTCTAAGAAGCTCAGATCTGGTGCTAATAGCAATGCTACTCCTCTGACAGATTGTGCTTTTCTGTTGCCCCCTGCTGTTTTATGTTCCTTTAATCAAAATCTTTTGTAGTTCCCCTTTCTTTCCCCAGTAGATTCTATAAAAAACCTGTTTTTATCAGGATGGAACTACTCATATTTTGCTGTTGGCCAGGGAATGGCCTGAAGTTGTGTCAGGGGAGGTTTAGGTTGGATATGAGAAAAAGGTTCTTCCCCCAGAGGATGGTTGGTCACTGGATGAGGCTCCTCAGGGAAGTGGTCACAGCACCAGCCTGAGAGACTTCAAGAAGTATTTGGACAATGCTATCAGGCACATGGTGTCACTCTTGGAGATAGTGCTGTGCAGGGCCAGAAGCTGCGCTCAATGATCCTTGAGGGTCCCTTCCAATTCATCTTATTCTGTGATTATGTGATTTTTCAATGACATGTGACTTTTACTTCCCAGCACAAACCTCCTGCCTCTTGGAAGAAGGATGTCTGCCATCAGTTTCTTTCTTTTTTGGCATTACTATTGTAGTCAGGTTACCAGCAAGGACAGCCATCGTCTCATATATGATGATGCAGAGAATTGTCAAGTGTGCATAATCCAGAGGTACATACCTGTCATTCACAACAAATGAAAGAAAATGTGCCTGGATGTATGCAAGAATAGTGTAAAAGCAGGATTTTGGGCAGAGGGCTTTGCAACGCTGGATGAGAAACCCACTGAGTTCTGGAGTTCAACTTGAGTGATAGCTGCAAGCCCAGCTTGAAATCTTGCAAGACTTACCATGTCTTATTCCCTGCCTGAATGTAACAATCACAGAAGGTGAGCTCTTAACTAGTATAAACCAGTGTCATTTGTCCCAAAGTTTCATTAGATATTGAGACAAGTAAAGGCCATCTGAATACAGGATAGACTTCTTCAGATGGAGAAGTGGGATTTTTAACATCTCACCCAGCATGGCTCCTTGCAAGCAGACCACATCCTGGATACAGCTGTACAGGGATCTGCTGCTTCTCCCAGTCACTCACAGGGACTCATTTGTTCAGCAAGCATGTCTGGGAAAACTTATTTTAGACCCTACAAATGCCTCCTCACTGCCTGCTGCAAGACACATTAAAGTGATCAGAGCAGCTTTCTAAAAATTTTTACAGCATAAAGAGGTTTTTTGCATTTTTTTAAAGGAACACATTGCTTTATTTAGACAAGAGCTGGCTTTGCTTCCCTTAGAGAGAAAGCTCAAATTGTCCTTGTAATTGCTATTGCAAGTACCATTTTCCTAGACAATCAGGCAGGATGGATTAGGTTTTCTCTAATCTAAACAGGACTATTGTGCCTTTTTAAACCACAATGGCTTTGACTGGGTGAAGACAAGAGAAAATAAAATACATTAAAAAAAGGGAGAAAGTGAGACATCTTAATGACATCTTCTTTGTAATTGCCAACTGCTCTGCTTTTGGGTTTGAACAGATACTGTTGTTGCCTGGTAGTGGATCTCACTAAACTTTCCCCAGATTTATAATTTCAGATAATGTAAAACAAGCAAACCCAGCAACTTACAGTTACATGTAGCCCAGGAAGAATACTATAAATTACTTTTCTTTTTGGCAACCAAAATCACATAAAAACATAAAAAAAAAAAGGTCAGAGGTATTAAACTAACTTCTGCTTTGTTTCAAAAAAGACATTCTGAAAACACGCTGTTAGTGGTATTGACACAATAAATATGTGTTGTAGCTGCTTATTATGGTTACTTTGATAAATATCTTTGCTTAGGAACATAGAAAATCAAGGATGCACTCCCACTCATTCACTGAGATCTGTGGGTTTTATCTGTGTTTACTTGCTGTACACTGGTATTTTTTCCTGTACTTGCTCTTGCATTTGGCTTAACATTATATTAGGTATATTCAGTGAGGAACACATACAGATACAGATTTCCCAGGTTTCACAGTGCCACACAGAGCTAGGACTCTCCAAGGATTGTCATAGAATGTGCTGGCAACTTCTTTCCTTTTCTTAAGATGGCTGGGACAGTTAGACTGATAAAGTGATATAAACTTTTATTGTTTATGTAAAAGAAAGGACAACAAATATTTTTTGGGAAACACTGTGAGACTGCAACCTAATATTTCATGTTAGGAATTGCTAATATGAATAAGATGCAGAATTTGCAAAACTGTTAAATGACCCTGAACAAGAGGACATGAAGAAGCTTTGAATAATCCTTTCCATTTTATACATCCTGCTGAGACTCCAAAAGCACTTCACCTTTTCTGGACAAAAGAAAAAAATGAGATGTGCTCAGATTTTTTTTATGAGTAGAGGCTGGCTAATAGCTGGCTCCAGAACTTGCAGAGGTGTTTTGTGGATTAGCAAAGGAACCTTGGCCTCTTGAGTCAGAGATACATAGTGTTTCAGGACACCCAGTTACTAAGATTGGTTCATGTACATGAGACATTGCTGGGGCTTCTGGAATCTAGTAGTTGTTTCAGTTTCACCAAGTTGTACAACTCTGCTGCAGACATTTGGAAGTTTGTTGTGTTTGTGTTTTAAAATTAGGCAGGAATGTGAGGAAAGCTCTTAATCTCCCTGGATTATTTTGTCTCTGCTGGATGTTTGGGATTCCAGTTGATAAGAGTTGAATATTTTGTTGTTACAGAATTAAATATAAATTTAAATGAAGTATCAAGTGAAATGTAAATCTCTGCTTGCTAGTTTTGGGTCATATGGTGATATTTTATTGGCTTGAATAGATTTTTTACTCTTTCTGTGTATTTCAGTAAATCCTTTTGACATTGCTATGGCTTCCTGTCTCCTTAAAAACAACAAAGGAGATACAAATGATTAAACAAACTCTGAACACTCGCAAATATACACAGAATTGGAGACCTCAGAGCAGACAGTCAGACCTGCCTGTGCAAGGAAAGCCACGAATAACACAAACAAAACTTAGGCCTAAAGTACAAAAATTTAAATTACAGTGCCATGAGAGTTTATTTGTCAGTGATATCTGCTGCGTGCCTTGCCTCTATTGTTTTCCCTTTCGTTTTTGCCTGTGCCCAAGTCATTTGGGCTGCAACTGGAAAGCTTTGCCACAAATTCTGCCCAGTTATCTCAGCAATTCAATGTGACATACCCACACTGGTAAAAGGGATTATCCATGCTTGACTGTCAGTCTGACAGGGCAAAGACAGGACCAAGAGCTGATCCACTCAACTTCTGCTTTAGGGGACCACCCACCTGTCAGTAGGAAGCAATTAGATTAGGTCAGCCACCTCCTGCAATACCACATGAAACCTGAGATTTTAAAAGCCTGGTGACAAACACAAGTGAATAATATGTACACTGTCATCCTGCAAAGCTTTTCATACTAACAAACCTGACTGAATAACTTGAATTCTTATTCCCTGACAAAGCAGCAGGTGTGAATTCCCAATAGTGTGGAAAGATCAGGACAATACTTTCTAAGTTCCTGGTGTGATCCTAATTTGATTTATAATCACAAGTTTGCTTACTTGCCCTTTCCAAAGTTGCAGATTTGTGTTTGTATGATTTTTGTTCCACAGCAAGACTACATAGAGTTTTTGTGTATCTGACAATCATGTCAGAGGGAAAAATTGTTCAGATTCTGTATGTGAGTCATGTAGTTATCTAATTTTAGTAAGAATTGAAAGATGAGGTGAAAACATTTACTTTCTGACCTACCCTCTTCTGAACATTTTTTCTGAATTTGATAGCTTCCTAATAATATTGTCTCCTAACACTGCACCTTCTATCGTATGAAGGGCAGTATAGAGACTAAAACACATTTTGTTCCTTTTAAAATCTCTGATATGGATGGAACATAGGAAGAAGTCAAAGTTCTCTGTTACTCTTCATTCTCTGAACCACATACCAGGAAATACCTGTACTTCAAGCCAAAATAATCTTTTTCAAACCTGTCATAAAGAAAATTGGTAGCATTTGCTGTTACTCTACCTGGTCGATGTTTCTGCTACTAAAACTGAAGAGATGCCCAGATAATTTTCTAGAGCTGCCTAGTGGAACAATTTGCTGAGCATTATCCTTGAAGTCACTGTCAGTTTTACTGACATATCCGCAGTTTCAGGCTGAGATTGCTTTCTGAAATGTCTACTCATGTTCCTTCTTGTGGTGCGAGTCCTATTGGGATACACAAGAAGTGGTTCCCCATCACACTTCAGTGAGCTACTAATAGCAAGAAAGTGGAACTAGATAGTTTCTAATGTGTATCCTTTGTTCATGGTATCACTGTCTGGGGTATTTGCCATGTCCCAGACATTGCAACACAATTCACAGAGTGACTAAGCAAGCTTGCCTTACAATTCACTGAAACTATTGCTTTCTCTCTAGAGAGAATTATTTTCATATTATAAATAATTAAACTGCACGATTCATTGTCACATGATATTGTGGAGGCCAAAACGGGTTCACATCCTTCAGCATCTGTTAAAATGGTTGTCTGGATGCAATCTCTGGTGTAGGAAGTACACTCTTAAAGTTGAATGGTCCATTCAGATCTCTCAAAGTTACGGGACATTGTAGTCCGTGACTTAAATTTTGTAGCCCATTCAAATCTCTCAGATTAACAGGACAATTTACTCTGTGATTTAATGTAAGTAATTAGCTACCTGATGATGATCCTTCCTCCTCTGTCACAGTGCAGGCATTCCCTGGATCATACCCAGAATCACAGAAGCCTCATCATTTCAGCTGCTCTTGGGCTCTAAGAACTTTTTGAGTAAGCTGATGTTCTATACTCTCCAGTTTGGAGATTTGGTCTATACCATTTCCATAAATTAGTGGATTCTGAGGAAACTGCCAGGCAAAAGATAATGACTGCCAGAGACAGCAGTTTGCAGGTGATCATGGCCCTTTAGCTCTTCCTGGTCACCTGTCCTGCTTAGGTGTGGTCTGATCCTCTTTGACCTAATGGCACTGCTCTATGCATACATCAGGCTTTAGCATGAACTGGCTTAGCCAAAATCTAAGCAGGAATTTAGTGAACAGTCACAGAGGTACGAGGGGAACCTTTGCCCTATGCATGCCCATTTTCCCAAGTATCAGTTACAAGCCACTTTTCAAGACACGAACTTGAGCAGAATGGATCTCTGGCATTACTCAATTTGGCTGATTTTGCAATCTTATCATTACAGGATACATCTTAACTGCATTTGACAGTCCTTATCCAACAAAATATTCTTACTGACATCAGGCAGAGTTTACTGTTCCCAGCAATTGCATTTAATGAGTTGCAAGGCCTATATAGAGTGAAATGGCTTAAGGCTTGGATGAGCTTCAGCTGAATTTCTTAACATAAATCAATATACTTCAAACAGAGATCTGAGAACTTTTTTTTGTTTGTTTCTGAACTCCTAATTTCCTCTGTTCTTTGACATTATCATGCAAGAAAATATTTTGGAGGACATTTCCCAGCCCCCATCAGAGGAGTGAAGTTCCGTCACGATGCAAAGCAGCAGTGGGTCAGACAATTATTTGAGCTGAAGTCCTGAGTGTTTGCTTGGTTGCAGAAGACAAAGAGAAAATGATGGTTAATTTCTATGAACTCATAATTTAATCATTACTTTCCAGACATAGCTATCCAGCTACTCTACTATCTTTGACCTTGGAAACATAGAGAAGTGGTTCAATTATTAGGTATTTCTTAACTTCATTATGTTTCAGCTTTCCACCTTGTTAAGAAGAAGAGATAGAAAGTTTGCCTCGGTAACAAATTTTGGATCCTCAAATGAAAGTTGATGTAGGAAGTACAATATAATCCTGGGTTAGTTTAAAAACAGTCTAGTTTTTAGTGTGCAGGAGAAGCTGCTTGAAGCTTCTGCTATGTCTGGCACAGAGCCAATTGCTGAAGGCTCTGACAACGGGCAGGTTACTAGTCCAAATAGAAAAGCTGGTACCACCTCTGTGATGACATATTTAAGAAGGGAAAAAATGCAGGCATTCTTTTTCCTTTTCCCCAGGGCTGGTGAGGTGGCTGCTGGGGCCCATCCCGGTGCAGCCGCCGGCACCCTCCTGAGGTTGGGGCCAGTGGGGACCATGTGGCTGGGGTCGCCTGTACGGTGCTGGCGGGGACCATGTGGCCAGCCATGAAATCATGGCGAACAATTCCCCAACACAGAGCACAGATGAAATCAACTTTTTTAGTGCAGTGAAGCTCTTTAAGAACTTTTCAATTGATGGAACTTGAGAAAAATAATACCTATGGACAACAATTTTCTTCCAAGTCAGAGAGAAGGGAAAACTGAGGACATGTGAGGAGAACCAACATGGCAGCACCGAGGTCAGTTAAAAGGAGAGGCAGGAGGTGCTCCAGGCATCGGAGCTGAAATATTTTCTACAAGCCGTGGTGAGGACTATAATACAACAAATTGTTTCCCTGTCATTCACAAGGTGCATGGCACGGATGCAGAGATTCATGTGCAGCCCGTGAGGAAAAGTGCTCACTCTGGAGCACGTGGATGCTGAAAAGCTGTAATCTAGTGAGGAACTCAGAGAGAGAATACCCTTGCTTCCAGAGATAAAGAGAGCCTTTGCTTCCAAACTAGAACAGCTTCTCCTTAAGAGACTAAACCCCATGAACTAAAATGACCCATGATGTGCAGTTTTGGGAAGACTGCACCATTCGTGGGAGGGACTCAGGTCGGGCAGGCTGCTGTTCATGAAAGTTAAAATCATGCTAGAAAAGTTTGCAGAGAGCTATCTGCAAATAGGATCCCACTGCACAGAAGAAGAAAGAAACTCTTTTCCCTAAGCATACTGAAGAAAGGTTTCTAGGAGGTGAAAGACTCACCAAAACCCCATGTTTTGCCTCCTTGTGCAATCAGTGGGAAAGAGGGAGGGACTGGGAAGAAGAAAGGTGTTATAAAGGTTTATTCGAGTTCTCATTACCCTTTTTACTTTTAATTCTGTTAATAATAAATCTTCTTTATACTGTTTAAGTTTTGAACCTGTTTTGCCTTAGAGTGGTTTTTCCCCTAATCCTTATCTCAACTCATGAAGTTTTCATTTTAATTTCCCCTCCTCTGCTCAGCTATAGCAGAGGAAAATAAGTGGATAATTTTTCCTGGGTGCCTGGCTTCTAGTCAGTGTCAAACCCTGACAAATTCCCCAGAGCAGTGCTTGGCCAAGTACTGTTTATCCCTTCCTTAGGCATTGTGAGAATTTCATCTGCATTAGGCAGCCTGGGGGAACTTCCTAGTTCCAAGTTCTGCCCTGCTTACAACTCCTCACCCTTTTTCTCCCCATCTTCTTCTTTTCTCTGTGCTTTCTTACAGGAAGCTTGAACAAACACAGCTGTACAAGGAAGAAAGAGGAAAAGTCAAGGAGAGAGAAGGTATGTTTTTTCATTTTGTTTTTTGCGTGTATTTTTCTAAATCTTAAGATGTTAGAGTATTTAACAGAACATTCAAAATGTCTCTTGCCTTTTCTTTGAGTTTAGGACATCTCATGTATTCATTTATGAGCATGAAATGATCTGCAGGTGTCTCTTTCTATCTGGTATATAGGATAACTAGTAACACAGGTATACAGGGAATTCTTCTATTAGGCAATGAATCCAACAAATATTAATAGGGTGATGGGGGTTTTTACTTCATTGTTTTCATGGTGGGAACATAACTAAGCTAACACTAGAGCCTTTCCTTTTGTCATTCCTGCTCATGTTCTTCACAGCGAGCCTCTAATCCTCCTTTGATCTTCCTTCTATTTATTCCAAGTCACCCACAGGTCTCTGTGATTTAGAGCCAAAGTTTCTAGGATTTATTTTCCCTGAAGGGTCTTCTCCAAGGATATGAGTAGAAGACTTCATTTGGAGAGGAGACTAAACGTAATGCTGATGTCAGACAAATTTCTGAAAAGCAAGAAAGAGAGAAGAAAATATGGTGGTTTTCCCACATTTTAATGAAGTGAAGGTGTTCTCCATTTTTTCCAGCCTGAAATACTTTCTTAAACAAAGGTGACAGATGGAGGACTTGAAGTGTCTGTATTGATGGCATATATCGTAAGTATTTTCTGAGAAAATTGTGAGTCAAAAGAGGCCTTGTAGGCAACTTCCACCAAAAGGCCATCTGATAAATGGAAACATGCAGATAAACAAGCTCTGAAACTAAGTTTGTTTCCCTTGACCGTTCCGTGATGGACACATCAGTCACGGTTTTATTTTTGCATCATTACCTGCTAGAAAACCTTTGCTGCACTTGCAGATACCTGCTCACAAAATCTTTTAATCAGAGAAGATGACATGAGAGATTGACAGGTCCTGTTTCAGTGGAAGCTTGTGCAGTTTCAGCTCTGTGCAGTATTTACTGGCTGTATGACTGTGCTTTCAGGCTGACAGCATCAGTCTCACCTGACAACCTCTCTGTTAGCTTCACTGCCAAATAACCTTTCAAGTAATATCTTGAATATAATATATTCTCAGAGCAAAATGGTAATTTATAAAGGTTTAAGGAACAGGTGACTTGTCCAAGAACAGCATTTAGAGCTGGGCATTTTCATTGTAATGGTAGGGCCTGAGAGTGGAGAATATGACAATTGTATTTATTTAGAAGTGTATTGCAATTTTATTGTTATAGTTCAGGTAGATACTCTGCTGAGGTATTTGAAAAGGCACAATTTGCATGTTGAAAAGATCCAATTTGCAAGTTTATGAGGAGGTTTTTTATTGAAATGACATAGATAATGGCTTAACTCTTTATATTATAAAAAAATTACAAAGGGAATGTGTCACGAGAGTACCTTGAGAAAGAAGAAAATAGCATACTGAATCACTCAGCACCATTTATACAATCCACTGATCAGTTTCTACTGCTCTAGTTCACTTGAATTAAAAAAAAAAAAAATTGAAAGGTAATTTATGCCGACCCCAACTAAAATAAAGGAATTCTAAAGCTATTTATTTCCTAAATAAAGGAACTATAAGGCTAAAATAATTATACAGCAACATTTTATTTTAGCCCATAATTAACATAAGATATGGGTAAAGTATGTAAACTACTGCCCTGTACAGGTCCAGACTTTCCATCTTAATAGCTTCTGTGGGCTAACTAATTAACACAAAGATCACTGTTCTCATTTTTCCAGTATCAACAGAACATTAAAGCAGCACATTTGTCATTATGTTGGTAGACAAGGGATGCTGCAGCTGAGATGAAATTTCAGTTTCACAATGCTAAGACCAAAGTCCATAAATTTAGCAAAGTAATAATCTACTGTGCACTAAACTTGTCTGAAAGGAGACGAAAGGAACTATCATGAAAGCACACAAACAAGAAGTGGAAGTGGGTGTGGCCTTTATATTTTGATCAAAGGTCCATCTGATAATTTGTGTGTGAGAAATAAGTTAACAGCACGAGTCAAATGCCAACAATATTGTTGCAACAATAATGTGTAGGTGCGAGTACAGGTGAGCTGGTTTCCTGTTGTGTTGCTCTCTACAAGTAACCTGAAAGGAGGTTGTAGCAAGATGGTTGTCAATCTCTTCTCCCAGGTAACAAGTGTCAGGATGAGAGGAAATGGCCTCAAGCTGTGCCGGGGTGGGGGGCTATAACAGATATTAGGAAACTGCTTTTCATGGAAGGGGTTGTAAAGCATTGGAACAAACTACATGGGAAGTGGTTGAATCACCATTCCTGGAAGTGTTAAAAAAGCCTGTGGATAGGGCACCTGAAGACAATGGTGAACATGGATGTGGTGCTTGGTTGATGGTTGGACTAGATGATCTTAAAGGTGTTTTATAGCCTTAATGGTTCTGTGATCCTATAAGATCACTGTGTTGTTGATACTTAGCTTAACTGGGAATGCATCCTTTTGAGCGATGCTGGTAGGAGAACTACACCCCTTTACATTTTGCTCTCTTTATCATAGAATTATAGGATGGTTTGGGTTGGAAGAGACCTTGAAGATCATCCAGTTCCAGCCCCCCTGCCATGGGCAGGGACACCTTCCACTAGACCACCTTGCTCAAAGCCCCATCCAAACTGGCCTCAAACACTTCCAAGAATGGTGCACCCACAACTTCTATGGACTATAGCTGGATTAAGACAAGGACTCAACAATGCAGAGGATTGTGTGAGAACACTTAAAAGTTTTTCTCAGGTTTCTGACTGCCTTTGTTTGTACCAGAAATATAAGAGACAAACTTAATTTTTTTCATAACCAAATGCTAAGTTTTCTTTATATTTCATCAAGAATAAGGCAGTGCTGATATTAAAGAAGAGGAAGAATTTTTTTAATTTCACTTGAGTTTGAGTGTGAATAATGACAGAAAGCCAAAAGGATTCTTATTTTAACTAAATCATTTGTCTGTGTCCTCCAAGTAATTGATTTCTAATGCTGCAAGGTATGATTCTACTCATCTCATTTGATTTCTCATTAACACCATGTAATGTAGACATTCATTTCCAGGAGTTACTGCATCAAATGTAATTTTTGATTGAGTGGAAGGAACCATACCTCAAAAAACTGACATTATGCATAAACATACAAGACGAAGAATTCAATGAGGAGTGAACTGACAAATATGATGCTCCAAGTTAGGTTTTGTTGCATAAGAATGGCTAAAGGCAACTTCAGATACGTTTGAAATAGAAAGAACAGAGGTGAATGAAGTTTTGCAATCCTATTCCTTCAGAGGTATCTATTATTGGGAGAAGGAATAAGCGCTAGAAACAAGTCAAGGGGTCTACAAATAATTTTGCGACACGGGTGCTGGATGAACTAAACCATTTGGCTCAAGGAGCCAATGGTTAGAAGTTTAACAGGTAGCCAATGGATATGGGGCCCAGCGCTCTTCATGACCAATCTGGACTACATTAGGGAACATACCCTCAACAAATTAATGGATGACACACAATTAGAGGGAATGGCTGCTGAGAACATCTGCCATTTTCAGGGTCCTTGACCAGATGGAGGAACTCTAGAAGTTCATTAAAGATGGATACAAAGTTCTGGAGCTGGAGCACAACAACCACGTTGAGCAGTGCAGACTGGGAACTGACTGGTTAGGTCACAGCTTTGCTGAGAATGGCTTGAGGTTCTTGTAGACAGTAAAATGAACAGGAGTCAGCACCATGTCTATGTGGCAATGAAGGCTAGCCATCTGGGCCATGCTGGAGAGAGCATAAATAGGAGGTCTAAGAGCATGACTGTATCCCTTTGCTTGACATTTGTCAGACCACATCTGGAGTTCAATTTGCTTTTGAACTACACGGTCTTCAGGGTATTCTTCTGGCAGAAGTTCTTCTGTGACTGTAAACAAAAGGGAATTGCAAAGTAACAGTTGAAAATATTATTTGGCACAGCACTGTGATGTATGGTGGTTTTTTCTGAAAAATATCTCTGTACTTCATAAAGGGATTGATTTCTGCCTCATTATGTTTAATAAGATTTTTAGCTGAGGACATGAGATTTTTTGGAGGATGGATAAGCAATGTGATAGCCTTAAGGCAGTAACTTTAATATGAAGCCTTATGAAATTTTCCGAGATAATGAAGAGAAAGAAGAATGTGAAGAATTTATTTTTTGGTTTTGGAGCTCACCAAGAAGAGGAGATACTTGGCTTAAACCAAAGCACAAATAGGAAGCATAACTTCATGTATTGGAGTGAAAATTAACCTAGTATTAAAGCCTAGAAATGTGCAGGATTTACAGATTGGTGTCAGTGTCATTATGTTATCAGATACTGTTGCAATGTTAAACTTCTATTTTCAGCTGGCTTGGTTTGCCTAATTTTTGGTTGTTTCAACAAGCTGACTATCTGCATCTTTGCATCAAGAAAACCATCTAATCAAGAAATCATCTTTGGTTTTGCTACTAGTATGGAATAAACTGTGAGTATGCTATAAGCATGGATTAAATCAAAAATCAGTCAAAGTGTCATTTTTTTTCCAGTTTCTGCTGAAACTGGCAGTAGATTTTGATGGGATTTGAGTACAGTGATGTTTTAGGTTGACTGACATGTAGATACAGAGATACAGAACCATCAGAACCATAGATTCTTTAACAATTTTATAGAGAGTTTCAAGAAAGTGTACTCCATTAGTTTAAAATCAAATCAGACTCTTTTTAGTGAAAGAGTAGCTACAAAAAAGAAGGGGAGGGGAGGGGAGGGGAGGGGAGGGGAGGGGAGGGGAGGGGAGGGGAGGGGAGGGGAGGGGAGGGGAGGGGAGGGGAGGGGAGGGGAGGGGAGGGGAGGGGAGGGGAGGGGAGGGGAGGGGAGGGGAGGGGAGGGGAGGGGAGGGGAGGGGAGGGGAGGGGAGGGGAGGGGAGGGGAGGGGAGGGGAGGGGAGGGGAGGGGAGGGGAGGGGAGGGGAGGGGAGGGGAGGGGAGGGGAGGGGAGGGGAGGGGAGGGGAGGGGAGGGGAGGGGAGGGGAGGGGAGGGGAGAGGAGAGGAGAGGAGAGGAGAGGAGAGGAGAGGAGAGGAGAGGAGAGGAGAGGAGAGGAGAGGAGAGGAGAGGAGAGGAGAGGAGAGGAGAGGAGAGGAGAGGAGAGGAGAGGAGAGGAGAGGAGAGGAGAGGAGAGGAGAGGAGAGGAGAGGAGAGGAGAGGAGAGGAGAGGAGAGGAGAGGAGAGGAGAGGAGAGGAGAGGAGAGGAGAGGAGAGGAGAGGAGAGGAGAGGAGAGGAGAGGAGAGGAGAGGAGAGGAGAGGAGAGGAGAGGAGAGGAGAGGAGAGGAGAGGAGAGGAGAGGAGAGGAGAGGAGAGGAGAGGAGAGGAGAGGAGAGGAGAGGAGAGGAGAGGAGAGGAGAGGAGAGGAGAGGAGAGGAGAGGAGAGGAGAGGAGAGGAGAGGAGAGGAGAGGAGAGGAGAGGAGAGGAGAGGAGAGGAGAGGAGAGGAGAGGAGAGGAGAGGAGAGGAGAGGAGAGGAGAGGAGAGGAGAGGAGAGGAGAGGAGAGGAGAGGAGAGGAGCCCCCAATGAAAACCATATCCAATACTTCTCCAGCACAGTTTGCATGAAGTTGCTTGGTTGCACAAGTCATCTAAGATATCTCGCTGTCTCATCATTAACAAATCTTCTACTGTTTAGAAACCACGCCTTCTCTGGAATGTTCATTTCTTAGAATCTGCAGCACTTTCTGAGTGGGTGTCTAATGTAGCCTTTTAAGAAAAATGTTTAGACTGTGTTTTCAGGCAGCAGCTTGAAAAAATTTATTTTTTAAAATTGAATTTGAACTTAGGGTGTAAGATCAATGAGATTTGTCATACACTGAGTTTCTCCAGCACAGATCTGGTTACTCTGTTTTATACAAAGCACATTTGACTGTTAAATAGAGAGATGAAAAGCTTAAAATCTGGGGGTGGGGGGGTTAAGTCCCTGCTTAACTGGCTATACCCCAAACATAGTTTAAGTCTGTCAGTCTTTTTAGTCATTCAAACTTCCAAATACCCGGATAAAGTGAGCAATGACTGACCCTCAACAATCCAATCACACCTCTCTGGGGAAATTCTTACGTATCCGGAAAAGGAATCAGCTTGTTCCAAATCATTCTGAAGTACAATAGAAGCACCAGACTAATGGCTCATATGTTAAATATATCAGACACAAGCAAGAAGCTCCATTCTCTAATGTTTCACAGAAGAAAAGAAAGTAAACACAAATTATCTTTGATGACATAATCAATGGGTGAAGGAAAATATAATAATTGTGGCTCTTTCCCTCTTTCTGCTTGATATTTAGGCACCCCTTAATTACATTCTCATTTTTTAATTTCTGTTGCTTTTTGTGAGAAATTCCTCAAAGTGCTACTTTCACTGGCAAATTTAAAATGCTAAAAAAAGGAAGTGGAGAAAAAAGAGAATCATTGTCAAGCACTGTCCAAAAGGCTTGTTATTATTTGTTTGGAAGGACATCTTATTTCAAAATTCCATTCAAACTGGGTTTTTTTAAATTTTAAATTTAGTAAAAAGAGAAGACCTGCTACTAATAGTCTGCTAACTCTCTAGAACTTACTCTGCCTAACTCTTTTCTATTTAAGTTAGTATCCTCTTTAAACCCTTTGTGTTCATGTAGCCTACGCATGTTAGAATTGCATAATCCACTCAAAGACCTAAGTATATACCAAGTGTATACTTGGTACCCTGTAGGTGTTTCTGTTTGCATGTGTATAAAGGGTAGGTATGCAGACATGTAGGAAGCTCAAAAATTTCATGCAAAAAACCCTTAGATGAAGTTTAGCAGAACATATTCTGCCTTGGAAACTGCAAAGGAAATAAGCCATGACATTAACCATGGGAACCGTTCACAGCTGTGTCGGGGGAGGTTCAGACTTGATGTTAGGAGCTATTTCTTTATAGAGACAATGGTCAAACACCAGAACAGGCTGTCTAGAGAAATGTTGGATACCTGAAGCCTTTCCATGTTTAAGAAGCATTTGGACAATGCCCTTAACAACATGCTTTAACTTTTGGTCAGCTCTGGATTGGTCAGGCAGTTGGACTAGATGATCACTTAGATCCCTTCCAATTTAAGATTACTCTATTCTATTCCACTCTGTTCTTCAGGACTGAATCAACATATTGAGTTATTCCTTTTGCCGTCCTCCACTATGCCACCATGTAGCTTCCCACATGAATGTGCTAAATTCAGAGACAACTTTATGTTTTTCAACATTCATCTAGTACCTGCACTTCCCAGCCCAGGCTCAAGAGGGAAATGAGTTGCTGCACAGCTTGCATATGTTCATTTATCACCTGAAAATAAATAAATGCATAGGAAGAGTTGCAGACCCACTGCTGGCCTGGCTGTCTAGCTTAGAGGATAACATTTAGGGTTACAGGAACTTCCTCTAGTCCTTTGAAGTTATGTCCCTGGCTTCATTAACTCTCTAAGAAACTTCAACTCTTATTTTGGGAGGCTGTTTTGTGCAAAATAGTTCATTGGCTTGCTGTGTTTGTAAGGCAGGCTGACTGGATTTCAGTCTAGATGTATCTGGATTTCAGAGATGGTTTGAATTGCTTTATTAATTCCTGAAACTCATACTTATCTCATTTGCCTTTTTGATGTTATCACATTCAAATCTTGATTCTCAGGAGATCAAAATTCCTGGATAGGCTCTGCTCTCTTTAGCCCCTTAATGGATCAGATGCTTTAACATTTTGATAAAAAAAACAACCTTACAGCTGCTGGTAAAATAATTAAAGGTTTCAAGACAATGAGGGCCTGAGTAGTCCTCAGATGAGTGCTATAGGATTCAGTTGTTATGTAGAAAGCTTAGTTAATCTCTAGCTGCCAAAACAAATACTGCTGCAGTGTTTCAGGGGCTGAATTCCTCCTCCAGATTTGTGACAAGGCTTCCTACATTGGGTGAATGGATGTGCAATGTGGAGCAGGATCAGAGGAGGTGCCACTTGAACCAGCTAATACAAGAAAGTAAGCAAAGGGGCATCTCACTGACATCTTAAGGGCATAATCTTGCCCTCTGTGTATCTGGAGTACTCAGGGTAGCTGCCCAGACTGAGTCATAGAGAAGTGCACTTCAGGAGTGCACATATGGCTTCCTTCCATGAGGAAAAGTACAAGAGTGAACCAATATTTTGTATGAACTAACCTAGGAGCTGGAATTCCCATTTGCACTAATTTAAAGTGATTTGTTGCTCTTACTGCAGGCAGAGTGCTGTGACAGGTTGCAGGGTACCCTGAGGTTGCCCATCCCCTTGTAAAAATTTTGTTGTTGAAAATACCCAGGATACCAAAGGCCAGATTGCTCAAGCTGGACCTTGGCCATATTGCCTCCATATTTAGTGTGGACAGGGACAGTCCTGGCTTGTGCTTGCTGTGGCAAGATTGTGACTATGCTGTGTACTAAGAATGTAGATGTGAATTGGGCAAAAATGTGCTCAGACTGTGCAAAACAGAGAAGGAAATAATCACTTTATCTTTTGTCTAAGGTGAAAACTGGGGATTGGATTTCGGATCGAAGTTTTCCTTGTTTTGGTACCTAAACCAGACATATTTATATGCTTTGGGGTTTAGTTAATACATTTCTTTGAACAAAAAGAATCAAACACTTTATTTCTGATTCAATTTAGCTGTGTTCAATTCCTTTAAGATTGTTCGAAAATATTATTGCAAGTTTCAAAAGTCTATGTCCAGTTAGATTTATATCAAACAGTAACCCTCAGATACAACTGTGGTCCAAAATGAAAGCAATTCAAAGAAGAGCTTTTCTTGTCTCTCCCTACCCCATCTTTTCCACGCTTGTTGAGTCCAGAGCAGAAATGGCAGCAATTACCAATTTAGCAGTGCACATAGCATGAATTTCTTTTTCCCTGGTAGTTAGGTATGCCCAGATGGTTTGCTAGTTGAAACAGGGAATGTTTTGGGAGACTTATCTCCTTGGTCAGTTGAAAATACCATGCTGCTGACACAATAGCAGTGGGTGATTTCATCAGTCAAAATTGTCAGTGACATTGAAGATAAGGCCACTTGGCATCAATTACCATATACATAAAATGTGGAGAAGTGAAAAAATGCCATGAGGACAAATGCATAAAATTTCAAAGAACTTTTAATTGCTAGAGCTGGAATAGCAGTAATTTTTGTTTTATTACTAAAGACTAAAAAAAAGACTTTAAGAAGAAATAAATTATTGATAAATGAAATGTGTCACATCTATCTCCTTAATTCTCTTGATCTTGATATAATTATTCACTTTCACAACTCAATTATAAATTTTTGATATGACATTCAAGATATAATCTAAAATTGCTACCCTTGTCAAATCAGTAGAGAAAAGAACAAGTGGTCTATCCTGGTTATTGACAATGAAAAATGTGCATCAGATGAGACCCCTGGTCATCTGGGAATATTCACTAAAAACCAGAGCTGATGCAGTGCTTTTGTACTCATTATGCCACACTTCAGTCTGGTAAACTTCCAGTGACATCAATAGGAGCAGATCAGGTGAAAAATTTTGAATTAAAATTACCTACTTTTATCTCTTCCTGAAAGCCCCCAAATTCTTAAAGTTTGATGTGATTTTTAATAAAAGCAGCAAAGTTTTAGTCTTGAAAAGAATAAGCAGTAGAAGAGGTTCTTATTAGAGTCTCCTTGCTTAGATACTTTCATGAGAGCTGCAAGAAGTCTGCTGCTAATGAAAAGAAGTTTTGAGTAACCATTAAGAACTCAGTTTCATGTGGTGTATGAATTCAAAGGGGATACTGAAATGCTAAATGCAAATGCTGTCCACTAGCTAAAAGATGGGAGACTACTTTCACTCTGATTTTGGCTTCAACCTCTACAGCCTTAAATTTGCAATTGGGCTTAGTTTGGTAATAAGAGGCATTCAGGTCAGAGGGCTTTCAGCATGTACAGGGGTCCACAACTCAAGATTGCTGAATCCAGTGCTAAATGCATGCATATACCTCTTTGCTGGATAAAATTACTTTCACCAAAAGCCTTTCACTAAATTTATTCATTAATTCTGTGATTAACAACATCTTTAGAAGCCACATTTTCAAGAGGCAGAATCAGCTTGCATGTGCAGCATAGATTACACCTCTCTCTACACAATCATTCCTTTGAAAAGGAGCTATGCCCTGAGCTAACAAGCAACTATTATTTCTACAAAGGTACACATGTGATTCTTGGAGAAAAATTGGACTCTGAGATAATTTTTAGTTATGGAGTGAAAGGTTACTTCTCAAAAATTGTCTTCAGTGTTAAATAAACCTTTAAACAATCTTTTAATTTGGAGACAAAACCAATTGGTCAGAAAATTATCAGTTTCCTATTATAAACGCACTGCTTTAATATTTTTTGTGCTCCTGGGCTCTGGTTTTAATTTCATGTGAAAGCACTACATTTTCAAATTTATAGAGAAAAAACACATGATATTTTGTTGCTATGGCAATATAGATACCTACTTCTTCATTTATGAATAACAATAAAAATATAATTGAATCAAGTTATATTTCTGTTCTAACATTTCCTGAAGCTAGCCTTTCATGAAGACATTGTATACACTCAATTTAAACAACTTTATTGCCTTCTCTAACAGGATTTTATGTTCTACTTGGGTTTCTTTGTTAAAGCTCTAAGCATTGATTTTAGCTTATGCTGCCCCACTGGCAAACATGAATGCATAAACACAAAATGTAGGGTGTTTTATTAGGACAGTTGAGCAGTGGAACATGTTGGGATAAACTTCATCCTTGGAGTTTATCCCAGCAAATGCTACTTGAAGCAAGAGTCTGGACTGGGATTATTCTGTAATTCTTTGGGTCCATCTTATTTGTGGGTCCCAAGAGCCCAGTTTATGTCAGTTTCAAAACATAAAAATGGGACTATGTGAAGAATTTTTCCGAAGTCTTCTGTATCTAGTTTAGGAATGTAGTTGGTGTTGCTGAGAAAGTCTATTATCAAAGGCTTCATCACTGGGCCTCATTTGACCCTAATGTAGTTATTAGTTTTAATTTTGTCTTCTGTATCATTTGAGGTCACACCTTGACATTTTCCTTGGATCATTGAAGGAAATTCTTAGACCTGAAAGATATCACATTTTGGTTGTTATTAGCCTTTACTTCAAATTCCAGCTAGAAATCAGGTGCTGTATTTTGATAGTGCCATATGATGTTATCTCTTCCTTCTCAAAGGAGTCAAGCTCTCGGGCTTAGACTGAAAGACTATCTAGGAACACCCTCAGGCAGAAAGACTGTGAAATTAGCCTTTCACTTCACAGAGTATGAGCTGAGCACTGCAAATTTGATCTGTGAAGCAGTGGGCACTTCAAAACAAACCATTTATCAACTGAGGTTTTCTATTTATATATATATGTATATAATGCCTATATATATGATGTTCATATATAAATTGTATTTAAATAGATACAAACCAGAAAAACCTCTGTTGTTTTTCATATATATATACCTGCTGGAGATTAACACCTCACAAGATTTTTATAAAGGCACTGTTGTGTAAATTATTACTGTATGGTGAAAATCTCATTGCACCTTAAATTCAATTATAATACATATCGTTCACATTCCTAGATGCCACTTCAGGTCAGTTAACTATAAAAAAAGGTAAATTCTCTAAATTTTATTTTCTTTTCAATCATGGATATTCCAGATTAAAAAATATTATTCTTGGTGGTCTTCCTTGCTGTCTCACTGCTATATATAATATGCACAAATAATAAAAATACTATATGTTTTTAGGCATGTATGTTTAAGTGCACAAATATATATATATGTGCACTTATACATACAGAGAGCAAATCTAAAGGCCTTTTTTGCACTATGTTCTGTATTTCTAGGATTCCAGACAATTATTTGAGACTTTCAAATTAGAAGGATCTGTTAAAGGGGAGTTTGTCTTTATTATTCTGATCTGTCATTTCTTTTATGTAACAAGCCAGCTGTTATTTGAACAGCATCATTCATTTCCTCAATGGAGTGATGACACTACAATCAGCCTTCATTATCTTCACATGCTCTTATATGAGAACTAAGTGCAGAGGAAATACTTTGTAATTACTCTAGGCAGATTTCCCACATGTTAGAGATGCCATAGATGGGATTAATGAATATCACTTGAAAAGGTTGAAGTAGACAAAAACAAAATTAGGCTTCAGTAATCGCAACATGCAGATGGGTTGAAATGCTAGTGGGAAAAAATCCCATCAGCAATTAAACTTGCTTCTTGGAACAGCAGATGTGCATAGTCTCTTTACTGAATATTGAGCACACTTGAAAGGAATTTGTAGAGGAAGAATGCTGAAATACACACAGATCTGTGCAGGCAGAGCTGGGACAAGTGACAGGCTTTTGCTTATTTTATTTAGTAGGCATCATGACTTGCCCCCTTCTCTGCCCAAAAGAATCCCAAAATTCTGCTAGTTGATGAGTGCTCTTCTTGCCACTTCTGCACTATGAAAGCTCTTCTGCCATCAGAGACCTGTTAAAGGACTGATCTAGGACAGCAACAATATGGGACAGATTGGCTCTTTAATCTCTGAGGGGTACCATTGGTTCTGTGAAGGAGACATTTCTCAAGCCCTATTTTGCAGCTGGCAATAGCAGAAAAGTATCTCTGTTGGCTTCCTCTCCAGATAATCTTCAACATTACTTACCGGTGAGAAAAACTGTACAGCTGAAAAGCCACCAACATAACCAATTTAGCCACCTAGAGGATTTGCTCTGAGTCACCAAGCAGGGAGTTGCAATGTAGAGAGGTAAATGCATCAGTGAACAACCCAAGTACTGAACCTGTTGTTACAGTTTGTAGTGCTGGGCTTTTGAAAGCTGGTTCCAAGCCAAATCTAACTTGCAAGGTCCAGACAAAAGGTCTACAGTCATCACTGCAGGATGCCTCTTGTTACAACACCTGGGGAAAGCGGGAAGTATAAATGAGCAAGGACGCATGTTCACAGGGTTTCTGCTTGTGCGGATTTTTCATTCATGGTTTCTATTCTCATATATTGTGTTGGTCAGCATGTAGAGTGACATCAGAGCACTTGAAGTAAGTATTCTAACCCCTCAGTTACTGAAAAGTGGTCTCCAGTCCCTTTTGGTTTTAGCAAGTGGAAGGAATTTGACTATTACAGAGTTGTCATCTTCCACCTTGTACAAGAAGTCCATGACCTTACCCAGCGGCTAAAAATACAACATTTAGTGTACAAAGCAGATGCTTTTCTTCCTTAAGGGTGGACCTAAGTTGCCTTCTCTCTCTCCTGTGATGGGAAGAGAGTGGTTTCTGCTGTTTCCAGCTACATCCCAGGCTGGATACAGAATCTGGCACTGCAGACACAATTGCAAAGACATATGCAGCCATAGAAACATAATCATATAAAGAGGCGCAGCATTTTAGAAACAACCAGTTGGACCAAATCTTACCCGTGATTTGATCTCAGACTCTACAATAACTTCAGCTCACATCTTACACCTAACAGTTATGAATTAAGAGAATCTTTTGGAATTGCTTCATTGCAGTCCAAAAGCACTGATCTGTCCCTATAGGAAGCCAAACGTTCTTGATTGCAGTTATAATATAAAAAATACTATGCTTGTCACTAAAAGGTCTGTATGCATCTACCTATCACTATTATTTCCTCTTTGAAGGATGTGGGAAAACATCCCTGCTACTGTTACATTTGAAGTCTTGCTAGGAACAAAAGGGAACAATTTATATATAAACACACACACATATATATATGCAAAAAATTGTTAGAATAATCAAAATTATAACAATCTAACCAAAATACAGCTGATAGTCAGTTCTAGTAATATTAACCCTTATTGTTCAAGGCAATATGGAAAAACCTCATCAATAATACTCTTAAAATTACTTTTAAAAGACAACTTAGTAACACATACCCTTTTTCCTGGAGCTATGCTCACTCTCCCAGTGTCCCTATGGACCTTACAGCAAACAACTCCAGTTGTCCTCAGGCAGAGGGGTGTGCATGGAGGGGGAAAAGTCCATGACCTAGTGAGTGGTATGCCTGCCCTTAGTGGAGGGGTGGAACTAGATGATCTTTAGGATTCCTTCCAATTTAAGTCATTCCATGATTCTATGATGAGTCCTGGACATCCTGCACTCTTCAGGAGGAGAACAACAATGGTGGTAGGGTTACATTCCTGTGGAAGTCAGTGGGCCTGCAGTACTAGGGACTAAGAGTGTCCATTTGTGGGATAGTCCCTAGTACCAAAAGTCCTCCCCAAGTTAAGGAGACAAAGAGGTTTCCCCCCAGGATACTTTGTTTTCTACATTAATGTACCCCAGTTCTGTTTCCCCGGTTGGCCTGTTGGCCTCCCTGCCTCTTTATACCTAATATGCCCATGCCCTAGAAAGTTCTCTCTCCCCTGTTCCCCCATTGGCCCTCGTTCCCTCGCCACTCCCCCAGAGTTTCCCCATTGGCTCCCATATCCTAGTCCCGCCTGTGTACCACCCTCACGCCCTCAGACCATTGGTCTCTGATGCTCACTCAGCTCCCGTATATAAGCCTGGACCCGCCCATGTTCTTTAAGTGCATGGGTGCAATAAGCCTCTCCTGTGGAACCCTAGACAAAGACCCTTCCTCCATCTTTGTTGTTGACCCATTTCTTTCAGCTCTCCGGGGGGTGTGTGTGTGTTTGTGTGTGTGCACGTGCTGTGTGTCTGCAACGCTGAGCGGCTTCATGCTGAAGATGCTTCCAGAAGGTTGTGGCACCTCACCATCCACGCCACTGCCACAACCTTCTCTGGGGTCCTTCTCTGGCTATTTTTACATGTTTTCTTAACAAGACCTGCTTTTACTCATTGAACATCACCCCAAATCCTTCTGCAGCTCTTGTGAACATAAAGGGCTGTTTTGTGTCACAAGATGGCTACCTAGGTCTATTGGATCCTTACCACACAGAAAGCTGCCTTCCCAGAAGCTAAAAATTAGGCAGTAGTCCCTTTATTATTGCTAAAACTGGCTCAAGCTCAGAGAAGTCCTGTGTGCCTCCACTGTCAGTTCTGCATCAAACCTGTAGTCTTGTGTGACTAAATTATATTTATTGATGCACAATACTGCTGTGTGATTACTGGTGGTGAACAGCTGTTAACTATTCAACACGTGAATAACTATGTAGGAGTGGTGTAAAGCTTACCTCTACCACCCTAATAAAATCTTCTTCAGTTTTTTATTTCCCTTTGGTTTGCACAGCACCCTTCTACCCATTCTACAGCCAAATCTGTTTGCATGTAAATGCAAATAGACCATTCCTAAATATTCCGTATGCTACACCTTTGTGGAAAATATTTAGAAATCACAACTGCTGTGACTTCACAGCAGCCTGGTTTGGACTGAGGCAGTGCATACAATAAAATGCCTGTCAGCTGATGTCAGGGATTTATGGAATTTTCCACAGGACAAAAAAATAATCCAGTATATCCTCTATCAGTTTTCTGTTTATTCATCAATTTATATTTAGGTCAGTATATATTAAATTATTATAGCAATATCCTTTTTTGAACCCTCATACTTTTCATAATCTTATTTTTAACTAATGGTTTACGAATTAAACCACAAGAAATGTGTTATTAACTTAATGACAGTAGTTCCACAAGAAGCTGGTCTCCAGTCCCACGAAAGGTCTAAACTACATAGCAACTGGATTCCTGTGAGTGGAACCCTCCAAACAACTGCCATATACAACTTGTTTTGTCTACAGACTCATACACAGCTTCCCATCTCTGCACAAGTCTTTCAAGCACAAATAGAGAATTCATTGCAGAGATCAGCAGATGGTTTTCATCGTTATTATTCCTACTGGCACCTAAAATGAGTAAATCAATGTGCAGGCTTTGGAACTGTATTTTCTCTTCTATTTTTCATTTTTGTTTTGAAAGTCATTTGAACATCTCCAGATTTCCAGATTAGACTCTGTATGTGTTTTATCTATTTCATCAATACTCTTAAAAATAAAATCTTACCTTGTGCTTCAACCTGTGCCCCTCAGTCATTTCTGAAAGCCTAGAACTTGTGTGCCTCTCCTTCCTTCTTGTTATCAGATTTTTGTATGCATTTAGAGAGAGATGATAATTTTAAAAATTCAGAAAAATAGTAGATTTGGGGTTTTTATTGTCAGTTAGCAATCAGTATGCCTTATGCTTCCTATGAGAAGACCTCTTTCAAATGCTTACAAGTCTTCCTTCATAGAGCTGTTCTAACTCAAATTTTTGATGCTGAAAGCCTGTTTCTGCCCAATAGATTTATTTATTTTTCAATCAACTTGTAAATGATGGTAAAAAATACATTTCTTTTGCTCATGTTAAAAGATTCAGCCTGTTTTTTTTCTTTTAGAAGATCCATCATGCACATGTGCATTTGTGTGTCTTGGAGGGCAAGTGCCTTTTCTCTCTATGGAAAAAGCTGCTCAGTTTTGGCCTTTGAAATGCCACAGCTAGCTTATATTCCACAGATGTCCTCTTCATACGGCTTTTCAGGATAAAGCCTCCCAAAATCCTGTAGCAGGTCTAGCATGTGTTTGAACAAAACTATGCTTAAAATCATAGTTGTGAGCTATTCTTATTGTCTGAAGTCCAGGTTTTGGATCTTACAGGTCTTTTCTCTCATGTGTGCTTGGTAGCAACTTTCTTGCTGAGCCCAAGAAATCTGGAAAAAGACTCTAATTTGTTCGTGAGGCAAGAGGTTAAAAGAGCATGGGAATGTAGGGGTGTCCATGGAACGGCACATGGGAACACGGCCTGGGGCATGGGATGAGATGCAAGGCTGTAGGTGGTGGAAGCTTGTATTGCAGGCTGTGGGAAAAGTAGGACTGGAAGTGAGGATAGACATAGTGTGTTTGTCAAGGCAAGAGGCTGAAGGTGAAATTGAAAGAGGTAATATAGAAGACAGAAATTAAAATCTGCTGTGCGAGAAAAAAAAAGGAACTGCAAACTTATTAGGCACTTGGATCAGAAGAGTCAAGTTGGGAATCAGTGTCCCAAAGGACAAAATGTAACAGGGTGGGTAGACATGACCTGACACTGAAGCAAGGTTGAGGAGCAGGGAAACGGGATCTGGGTGTAGTAGAGCCATGGGTGAAGAGCTAGATTAAAACAAAATCTGGCAAAAAGTCTGGGCACTCAAGATTCAGTATTGCTAAAAGGGAAGTGCTCAAAGAGTTACTGCATGGCTATGGGCTCAGGAGGTGGTCCTGGTTATTTAAATGGGGAGAAAAGAATTTTTCAGACAAGGAAGTTTTCACTTTTATTAAAAAATGGATAAATGGGACAGACTGCATGGGGCTATGATGAGACTGAGTGACAGAGAAGGGAAAGACTGCAGGTGGGGACACTTACAAATGGCCTGGTAAAATTAAGTTAGAAGGCAGTCAACGGAACAGCCTGTATGCAAGCAGAAAACTCCTACCAGAGTTGATAAAAGGTTCAATGAAAACAACACAATCCATGACCATGTATATATTTCATACCTGAATTAATACAACTTTGCAAGTCCACACATCTCTCTGGGCTGTTTCATTTGCACTCGTCACCAGGAGGTATTAGGTTAGGAAAAGTACCATACTAACAGGATTATGATTCAGTTTCCTGGTGCCTTTGCTAGCTCAAATATTTCTATTTAACACTGCACGGCACTTGGTACTATCCATGTTTCTTGAGTTCCAGTTATTTTCTTTTGTGTGTCAAACCTATGTGAATCACTGCTACTGCTAAATGCTTGTTACTTCAAATTACAGAGCTTGTAAAGTTCTGCTTGTTACAGTTTACTTTCTTAAAAACCTAGAGACTTCTACAAAAAAAACCCACTCTGCACAAAAATACATAAAAAGAACTTTCTTCGAGCTTGAAGAATCACTGTGCATGACAATGTTGTTAAGTACAAGAGGAAAGCCTGCTCATGCTGAAGAGGGCAAACAATCTGCTCTTATCTTACTTGTCTTTGCTGAAGTGGCTGAGAGTTTTTTGCTGTAACATGCCAATATAAATTTTACCTGTAGAAAGATAGAGCCTCAGTCTAACTAGAAACCTGAGCATAGAACAAGCAACAATAATTTATGTTGCCAAGATTTCCTTAGCAAAAAAGTTTTTTAATTTTGCAGATTAATTATGATCTCTTTTCACCTCTGTAGTTCAGTGGTTGATCAGATCTGGCATTTAAAGAGTGCTATCATTCTTAAATTAAAAGACTGGGGAGGAATAAACTAGTGAAGCATTTGCTTTTCTATCTCCCTTTTCTTCTTCTACTATGCATTCCACAAGCACAAGGTTTTATACAAGCTCAGTAAACCAGTTGGGAACCAAACCAGGATAATTTGGTTTTGAATAAGGCACGTGATTAGGGTTTCTTTTTTTGAAGAGTAATGAAAAGTAGTTTGCAAGATGACAGCAGATGTAAAAGCCAAACGGAAGCTGTCAGTATGGATGCAGCAGTGCAGCCGCTTCCTGCCTTTGAGAAAGGTCAGTAGAATATGCAAACAGCTCACACAGCACGTAGATGTTGTTGAGGATTAGGGCAGGAGTGTAAGTACAACACAAAAGCAAACAGAACATGCAAGCACAACATTCATAAAGAAGCACATTTTACCCATGACAAGGGATGTCAGCCGTAGCAGACAATGCCTGCCAGTCGGACAGGCTATCACATCTCACTCCCTGCAAGTGAAAGGGGATGGCTCACCTCTGCAGACAGCCCATAGGCAAGCAGAGGCTACAGCCTACTGAAATCAATCAAAGCTCGTTTACTTCAACGTGCTTTGAATTGGATCCTAAAACAACACACCCCTCTGGTTTTTGTGGTGTGTGAGCCTACATCTCCCAGCAGGCTGGGATGCAAAATCCCTGAGAGCCGTTGCTGATTTAACACAACGGCACAGGATTATGTTTATTTCAGGTCCTCTTAATTTCAATCAATTTGTCCTAATTTCAATCAATTAGGAACACTAATTAGGAATACATGTGCCCTGTAGTTCCTCACAAAATAGATTTAGCCAGTTTAAGAGCTGAGTCACCTTTGTTACTGTTAGTATTTCTACCAGGCTGTGATGGAAAGCAATGGCTACTCATTTAGGTGCCTTCAGTGGGTCTCTGGAGTTTGTTGGAACAGGGGGCTACAGAAACAAGTCCATGCACATCTCATGCTGAAGCCTGAGAGATTAAGGCAGCAATAAAATTCTTTAGTTATGATCTGGATTAAACAACTCAAGAAAGGGGAGGGGTGATTTGAAAGCTCGCTGATTGCTAAGGGAAGGGATGGATGAAATTAGAGTTCCTGAGTACTTTCTGTCCTTTGACAGCCACAGACAAAGTATGAAATTATCCCCTTGGGACATATAATCTTTTTTTCATATTAATGAAGGTTTGCCCTCTATAAAGATCTTTTCTGTTTTGCATTTTCAGCTAGCATTGCATTATTTTATTGTTCTCTGCTGCTGATGTGGCAATCTCACCCTGTTTTAGCCCTCTGGATGTATTAACAATCCTAAAATGCCATTTTTCTCTTGTGTTAAACAATTGCCAAGAAAGAGTTCCTTTTAGCTCTTGCTAAAACCACCACAGTGTCTATGTTTTCTTGTCATTCATGTTAATTTCTTGTATGTTTTGAATTTGCTTTACAGCCTGGATCAAAGTCATCAACTTCCTTCATGGAGATAACCAAAAGTCATCCTGTGATACAACAGTCCATTCAGTAGTACTGTGAATAGGGTAACTACAGCTTTTACAAGGTCAGTATGCCACTCTAATCTAGTATAGTTTTAATTTAGTTCCTACTGATTTAATTTTTTATTTTTCGACCATCTTTTCTGGATATAATTTCCATCTCTAGACAAGTAAGATTGATTTGTCTGACTTTTACAAACTGAAAATTCCATCCCTACTCCACAATATCTTATTTTTTTCTTACATTTTTATTATTAGTATCCTTGGGTTTTAATTTCAAATGAATACATTTTTATATTGACAGTCTGACCTCTCTCAAATAATCACACATTTTTTCCTCAGGTACTTGTTGAATATCATCAAATTACAATGGATTTATATTCATTATGTAAATGCCATTATTTACCTCTCATTTGCTCACTTAGTGGAAATTGAAAATGCTAAACTACCAGCACCACTTACAGCTTTGTAGTCAAAGCAAAGCCCCACACAATTTATTCCATAAACATGAACGTCTCATTCAAACCAGGAACCTGCATGCCAGTCCATCACTCTGCTCCTCAGCAAAGGAGTGCTGATGAGCAGTCTGCAGAGTGAGAGCAGCAAGAAGGAGGGGTGGAGTGGGTTGTGGGAAAGCCAGAGCAGAGAGACTCATCAAAAAACAGGGAAGGCAAGAGAAACAGAGAGACAGACATAACCAAGAGATAAGGAGTAAAAAAGCCAGAAAGGAGAAAATCAAGGAGAATTATAAACAGAGATGGAAGGGAGAGGAAAGAAAGAAGGGAAGATAAGGTGACCAACAAAAGCCCTGAGGAGATAAATAATCAGCATATTCATCAAAATATCCCCTACTTATTGAATCTAAAGGAGCATTCTCTGTCGTATGAACGTCCTAGAGCCTACGAGAGCTGAAAAGGAGTAAGATAGGATATCAGTCAAAAGTACAACATCAGAGTTTCTAAGGCCACAAGTTTAGGATACAGGAAGGCCTGTCTCCAGGTTCCCAGTACCAGACCAAACTGTTGCAGCTGCAAGGAACAAAGTGCTGATCCCATATAATCTTTCAGTGCTGACTCAAATTAAAGCAAAACTTCTAGTATGTTAACTATGTGCTATTAACAGGCTTTATCACGTGTCATCTGTCTTTCCACAGCTGACATAAAGTCAGCATAACAGCATAAATCTAACATAAAATTCATGTTGCGTGCTCTGGCTAATTCAGCAGAAATGTATTCACGTGTTCATAATCGTCTTTAAAGTGCTGTTGCAGGAGGGCATAAAATAGATAGTAAATGGTCTCCATACACTGCAAGTGTTGTTATAAGCAGAAGGGAATGTGCCATATACCTGAAACTAAGCACTTACACTTAGTCAAATTAATATCTTAACAGTCAAAATTAACTCTGTTGCAAAAATATATGCTCATTGTTCAAATTAATACAGAGTTGTCTCATCAGTAATAACCTTAGAATTGTTTGTGTCTGCTTGCTGTTATTTCACATTTTCCAATAAGAAGTGTGAAAGCTGAACAGAAGCCTCCATCTGCCCCACCTGATACAAAGGGCTGTTGCTTGTCCCACAATGACCACCAAGGTTTGCCAAGGCTTTGCCACATGCAGTACTCCTGCAAATGAAGTTATAAGTGGACAGGCATTATCCAGCTGACTGCAACACACAGTCATTAAAGCAAGCTAAGGTCATTTCTGGCAAAGGCAAGACCAAAAATTTCTTAGACCCTGAGCAATCAGGTCAGAGCAAAGACTGCAGATTTTTACTGAAAATGGAAAAAATCATCTTTATAAGGGTACAGCTTCAGTGTATAGTGTTCCTTTGAAATTGTTTGTAAACTGTATGATGCTCTGTAAATCTGCTATGTATCTCTGATACTTGGAAACATGTTCAATAGGAGTTTTGTTTTGGTTTTCAGCTGACAAATCTCTATGTGCTTGTGAACTGAACTATCAGTGTTCCAAGGACTAACGTTTAAAATGATGGAGGTCTGAACTTACATGCTTCTATAGGAGAAAATATCCCTTCTCTTCTCTGTAAAGCATTTGGTTTAGCCTACCGTGCAGAAATCACAAAAGACATTAGTTCCATCTCAATGATTGCAGTTGGGTTCTGTTAGGATCTAAATTTATTTCACAGCAGCATGTATTTGTCTGTTGTTAACACCTGACTGCTGAAAAGTACCAGGCCAATTTCAGTGGGTCCCTTGAATGACGTTTTCTAGTCCCTACTAAAAAACAGTGGCTGGGCTAACAAAACCCCATGAGTGAAGTGCTGACAACATCTGCTGTGCTTACCTTTATCTAGCTGCAAATTTTGGCTAGAAACCCTCCACATGCCTTCCTTCCCCCTCCTTTTTTGCAGGTCTGCCAAGCATGTATAAAGAGATTATTTCAGCAGATGGTGTTCCTCATTGTTATTCCTATTGGTATCCAGGGATGCTTGAGTGCATGGGCAGAGAGTGTTATTGCCCACTGCTGTTGTAGTTCCACTTCGACTTTAATTTCTAAGTGTCCGTACGGCCAACATAATCTGTGATACCTCCTAATTAATAATGTGTGGCATCCAGAATTGCTCTTCATACTTTCAAAGTTGTAATGTCGATATTAACAAGTTGCTTGTGCTGCATTCTGAATCTGTCAGGAGAAAGGAGAACATCCAGGTGATCTTTATAAGCTAGTAAAGAATGCTGAATCACAAAAGATGGATATACCAACCTCTACATACAAGGTGAAAAATGTTATTAGATCCTGCCTTGTTCAGTGCCCATGCTGGGAGGTAGTCACGTTACTGTAAGAAGAATTACTTTGAAAATTATTGTTAAAGAGCATATTAAAGACAGAAAAACTGGTGGGTTTTTTTCCCCCTATGTGACTTGCCCAAGTCAATTTAAGCAAATGTGAAAGCAAAGTACCTCTTCTAGTTCCCTATGACCTAGCCTGTGTCTTCTCCAAGCACATATCCGCAACATGTTTTGAATTGTTTATGTGAGAATGTCTGGAAGTGTGTTAAATGTCTAACTTCCCACTGTTGTCATATTAGATATCTAGAACAGTATTCAGTTGCATAGAAAAGTATCCAGTACCATATGAAATGCTCCTAAGGGTGTCCATATATTCCTATTTGTCTGCTGAACTTCTCTGTAAAACAGAGACAATAACAGTTGTGAAAACCAATCTATTGATATATTTGAAGACCTCCAATAAATGGAATACCAGGGATAAAAATAATTGTCTTTTCAGCAGTGTATGATGTATGAGAAGTGACAGGATCACATGTTATCAACGAGAAAAGAAATTGCTGAATAGGCATAATGACCACATCATCCTCTCTGTGAGGATAAGTGTTTCTTTAAAATAGAAATTTAGCACTGCATCATAATGAATATGTTGCAGTGGTAGGACAAAAATGATATTTCACTAAACTGTTTAAACTTTTCATCCTGGATTTTGTCTCCATTACAAAATGACTGTTCACTCAGTTAAATGTGTGGGTTATATATTTAGAAGTTGCCTTTAAAACTGTCATTTAATGCTTGTAAATAATGCAACAGGCCTAAACTTTGAATGTTTGGCCAGAGGCACATTTTGCCTTCAAGTAAGATGCAACAGCAAATTAAATTAATTTGATACACTTATCCTAAGACCCTAACATATGCAAATGAACTCTAATATCACTCCATCATAATTTCTTATTGAGAACATATCTTGGTTTTAAAAGTGTTGATTTTAGTAATTTACTAACTGTTATGATATCAAGTATGTATCTTTGGTAATCAGTTTCCTTTTCTACCTTCATTGAGATGTTACACATCTGCATCTAGCCGTCTGCAGTTGTGAAAGGGAACTGGATTATGACATATGGTCTATAAAACGTGGCATTGCGGACTGAATCGAATACAATAGCAATGGTGGTCTTCAGGACCTGGCCTTGCAATCCATTATTCAAGATGCAAATGACTGTCCATGTGGCTAAAAACATCTAATTTCTGAAGTTCATTTCTACTTTCTAATGCTGCATTCTTAGAACATAATAAAAAGCTAAGAGCTCAGACCTTCTCAGGTCTTCACTTATGGAAGAAGCAACAATTATTCTCTCCTTTCATCTAAATCATCCTGACAGGTAAGTGAAGAGTTATTTTCAAATCTTTCCACTTGGAAATGACAGCTACATTTCAACACCATTGTCTGCCTTCAAGCTGTGTTCCTCTGCCTACCCAAATCTTTGTTCTAGGTTCTGTCACATTTTCAGCAATTCAGACTGTTCATTTTAAAATATGCCAGACTGGGCACAGGCTGTTGGAATTCATGATACTGGATGGGGTGAAGGAAAGAGAACTTTGAATTAATCCTTTTTTGAATTCAAAATTGGAATAGACTAATAGGAGATAAATCTTAGCACTCCAAGACCAGACTAAAGTATCTCACTGTAATGTAAGTATGTATGCATGTATGTTTTGTACACATTTCATTGCAGAATGTGATTGGTAGTCTTTGAGACTCTGTTACTTCTTAAAAGTTCTGAAGGTGTTTCATTTACATACTAAGGAATATTTTGCTATTTATTCCGAGTATTTGCATTGTGTGCAACGGAGCTCCCTGCGGGCTCTGAATTACTGGGAGTTAAGCGGAACAGTCCTTTAGTCCCGCCTGCATGCAGAGAGTAATTTGTGAGCAAGGAATTAAAAGCATGGGTTCTAATATAACAGCTGGCAAATCAACATTGTGTTTCATTCATTCAATTAAACTACACAGTACGCTTTTGGATTTGGTCCAAGTTCTACCCTGGAAGAATATGAGTCTTTCACTGAGAGTTCAAAGTAGTCCTCAGCGACTTGCAGCTATCAAATAAACTGCAGCTCCCACAGCCCTGGAAGATTTATGGCCTTCACTCTAAGCTTGACTACATCTGTTAAGTCCAGAGTTTTAGAGGGCTGAGCCTCTGACACTCATTGAGTAGATGGGCTGTATTTGTCAAGCTGACTAATCTCATATAGAGTTGATGTGAATCATTTTTCAAAGTACTGTTAAAAGACGCTGGATGTCAGACATGAAACAGGTCTGTCATCGCTTGCTCCAGTGACAAGCACATAGAAGCAAAATACTCTGAAACATGATAACAACTTAAAATATTGGCAGGTACAAGAAGAAGAAAATTTATTTTTTCTTTCCCCACGCAAACTTAAATGATACATATCAGCATGCTATGGCAAGTGTCTCGTCTTCACTTATGGGTCAATAAATTAATTTATGCTAAATGATCATTTGTCTCTATGTTCCAGTGGGTCTGTCTGACTTTGCCCAAAGTCACCTTCTCTATAAGGACTCCATATTAATTGCTTCAAGAAATTATTTACCATATATTCCCCCCCAAAATAATCCCAACCCAAATGTCCTAGCATCATTGTTGCACAGTATTTTTTTCTAGATGCTGTTTTTATTTTTTGTATTACTTGCCTCATTTCTCTTTGAGCTGGTTTGAGACGATTCACAAGTAGAAGTCTAAGCTGACTCTATGCACATGTAGCTTCATTTTTCCAGCATATTTTTACGGCATATGAAGATAAGATCTAGATCTATTATTTCAAAATAATCTCATGTAGTATTTTTAAATGTGCAAGAGTTTTCAAGTAGAAACCTCTTCTCTTTTAAAAAAAAAAATCCTCTTTCACATGACTTTAAATGGATTCATCAATCCCTTTCATGTTTCATTATCTATTCCCTGGAATTGCCTACCCGTTGTTTTTTCAATTACAGGTGAACCTTTTCTGTACATACTCTCCATACACCTGAATGACAGATGCTTTCATTTTGATATACCTGCTGTTTACTAAGATAAATCCAACATACAATCAAGCATAAGTTACTAAGAGCACAACTAGAAAACAGAATTTGTTAGTCTGTGCTAGACAGAAGTCAGTCTTTGGACCATGACCAGATTTAAATGATACTATCAGAAATTTCCATTAATATATGCTTTCTGACTCTATTACCCATTGTCAGACTACATGCAGACACTGTCATTCCATGGGAATACATGGACAGAAGGACAAATTAAGATGTTCCCATTACTAACAGCCAAATTTCTTGGTGGCCTCTCAGCCTATGTCACCTACCCTTTCAATTTCATAAACTGGCTTTTCGCACATCATTTCTCATGGAGAAAGAAGGTACAGCCAAGATGTGGATGGAAGATGATCAGAGCTTTCTTTCCAACAATAAGCAAAAAGCTACATTCTTTAATGATTTTGCATGAGAGTGAACTGGTCACCTGAAAAAAAAAAAAAGACTTTCCTTCTGGTTTATTACCTGTTTGTCCCAGTCTGAGACAAATTTGGAGGAAAAATATCCGAAATGAACGTCCCTCTGTTAGAAGGCAAATTTCAGCAGCCCCTCCTCCACCAGGTTCGGAGAGAAATTCCCCAGAATTCTGCAGATATGCAGACATGGAAAAAAGAATTAATAATGTTGAATAATAAAACCTCTCGCTGTGGAGAAGACCTAGGAAGATTTAGAGTTCTTTGTAGGTGTGACTCTGCCCTCTCTGGAGCTGGGGTTCAGAGTGGGTCCCTCCAGGCTGTGGTGTGGGGCCTCCCAGTGATGTTCTGGTGTTGCTGAACAGTTCCAGGAGACAAGAAGAAGCCAAAGTCTCAGGGAAAAAAACCCTTTATTTCCTCAACTAACAGGCTATCTAAAAAGCAAAGAAGTTTTAACTCTCAGTCTCTCTCTGAGAAAAGGAGCCAAGAGCTGGCTAAAAGCAGGAAGGTGCTTTCCTCGGCTCTGCAGCAGCAGGAACACAGGGGAGTGTGTGCCCTTGAGCACAAACTGCTCTGAAAAATTCGCCTGGTTTCTCTCCCCCCTCTCCTGAGAAACAGCTTGAAAACACAGGAAGGCACAGAATTCGTGTTTGGCATAGGACAGACAAGAGGGAATACAGTATCATACAGTCACCCTAGGATACTGTTTTATCTGCACTTCTTCAGATGTGATGAAAAGAACCTGGAAGCAGAGAAAGATTTAACAACAAGGGTTGTTAGTGATTTTTAAAGTACACTGGGAAAAATGTTAATTTAAAAGTAATGATTAAGACATTTATTTTAATGAAAGGAGGAAGTTGTCAGACCTGCCTAATTTAGCTTTGACTTGTCTGTGTGGTACTGTGTAACACATTTGGTGCAGCTTTGCACAATAACCTCAAAACACCTTAAATTTTCAGAACAGTAAGATTGGACTTGTTTAACTAATCAAATCTGATCATGCAGTAAACTTCAGAGTTAAATAGATTTGCTTTGTTGTCATCTTTTCAATCCTTGCAAGTTCTGACCATGGCTGTTTCATACATATCACAGTAATTTATATTGATGTGAGTCATTGGAAACATTAAGAGAAAAACGTGAGAACAGAGAGAAAGACCCCTCATAGGAATTGTATTCCTGCTTAGGGAAAAGTGAACCAATACTTCCAAAAGACAGGAGAGAAATTGCCTTAGCAGCAGATACAGACCAAGGCATAGGACAGCAAACACCCCTCCTTGTGAAACCTTCTCTGAGAACAAAGACTGAAGAAGAGAGGTGCCTCTGATTATAACTTCCTTTGTTCACTGTATTTTTCATGGGAATGATGGGACTTCTCCAACATCTGAACACGTATGAGGGGAAACAAGTGGAGGAGGCTGGTGAGACTAGCAAAATGGGAACATCTTCACTTTTGGTGATCAGAAAGCAGTGAAGAAAACAGGAACAACAGGAATCCCTGTGCTTGTTCACTTTCTGTTCCTAGTGTTTGGTATCATCACCTTTTCTACTCGTCTCCCCTTAGGCTGACCTGTGTGAAATGTACAGCCCCAACCTGTATAGTCCTGTCAGGAGCAATAGTTATTTGACACCTGACTGAAAGGGAGTCACATGGAAAATAGGAAGCCTGGTTAGTGAGGTCTAGGACTTGAGAAGCTGGGACCCAGGTTCCTCTATGATAGGAAAGTGCATCCCTTGTTAATCACTGCAGGAATCCTTCTCATTTACTGCTGAGAATAATTCGGAGTTAACAAGATAGAAACCACATAATGCCTTTCCCCATAACCTTTACACGTTTGATACTGTAGTTCCAACATTTTACCCCAGAGTGAAGTGTGCTCCTAACAGACAGCAGCTGAGATGAAAGTTGATATCTGGGACCTAACAAGTCACTTTTACTGGAGAAATTTAGAAATATTTGCCTTCCTCTATGTGTCTTCAAAAAAAAAAAAAAGAGATTATCTCAACTGTGAACAAGGAGTTCAAACCTGCTAGCCATATTCTACTTAAAATGCCTTTGTGTTACAATGTCTGCTTAGCTTTGGCACGTAGCTTGCAGTGAAACTTTAGGTGCTTAAAGAAGTAAGTTCCCACATTCCCTCTACAGTCTGTCAATGGAGAGAAGTCACATGGTTAAGCCTGTTTGCCACTTGTAAACAACACTCCACGTGTCTAAACTTGGGCAAAAAACATCATCACAAAGGCTTTCAAAAACACTTTCCTGTTGCCAAAGTAGAGAACTTGCTCTAGAAGCACACTAAAATTTGGAAACATGACAGGCATGGGATCTGTCTGCCTGATGGTGGCCTACCACACATTTTACATAGCCCAGAGCTGAACAAGGAGAGTCCCTTTCCTCTCCTCCAGTTCCCCTCATCCTTTCAGAATCCCTTGTCTTTTCTCTCTGCATCCACCCTCTGCCCTGCTATTTTCTTCTCTTGACTTGCTTGTCTGTTCCTCATCAATGTTCTCTCCCTGCTGACTGTTCTCCTTGCTTCTGCTGATCCCCAGTTCCTCTGCTGTCAAAGTAGAGACAAGTGCTAAATCTGATCTCTCTCATCATTAACACTTTACACAATGTTTATAAAGAACTGCCAGCATACAGTTTACTTCACAGATTTTTCAGAGGCCTGATGGTCATCAATCTCCAACTGATAATATTCCATGATGGAAGTGCCAACAAATGTAACTTGGTGCTTTCTGGAGACAGTGTGCAGAAAAGTTAATGTTTGCTTTTTGGCTTCAGTGGTGTCCTGCCCTTTCCTTAGAAGAGGGTATATTAGGATGGGTTACAGATATTCATATGGCACCTGGCATAAACTTATATCTTCAGGCTGTAGACTCCTGCCTCTTGTAGAGCACTGAGCTGTAGGCTGTCAGTCCAAGCATTCTGTGGAATGAATATTGAATTAATATCTGGTTATGAACATAGATAGAAAACATAGATATGTGAGAGTAGGTTCAAAAAAACAGATCTCGTAGGTTTGATTCATACTTATTTACCACAGAACATTTCCCACTGCTACACGGATGTGGAGCAGCAGGAAGGCAGAGTAACATACTGCTAAGGCAGTCTCCTGGTATGGAGAAGACTCTCAGACCTGGTCTACCCCAGTGTGTAGCACTTACTAAAAATATTTCTTTGCCTACCTGTTATTTCTGGTATTTTATGTATGGCTGGGAACCACAGAGTAATTGACTATATTTTGATTGTATCCTCCATCAGCCCAGGAAAGGACCAGTTTCACACTTATCTTCAGAGCACTAGACAACAATGTATTATTTAGAGCATCAAATGAAGGAATCTAATAAAAGACAAGTCATTATCATTTCGTATGAGCTGCAGCCCCATGAGGCTTCTGCCAAGCCCAGTGAAGAAAGCTTTCATGATCCCTTCCAAAGTCATACGATAAACCTATAACTATTTTCTGACAGTTTTTAAGAGGACAATACTAGGTATGGTTAAAAATTAACATCTTTATGAATAACTTTGCATGAGAATTATTTACATTTAACAAATACTAAGAAAGGACTGAAAGAGAAAGTAATAAAAATGAGTGCAATAAGATAGACTGAGAGAAATATTCCTGGCAGTGTTAAGAGAGAAAACAGCTGAAGATCTAATAAATACTATTAAATATAAATCAAATACATTATCAAATGGAGAAAAAAAAAGAGAGAAGAATCTGTAAAACCTCTCTGATAGCATGTCAGAAACAGGTGGAGAACCACTGACCTGCTGTAGAGACCAGATGAGTACAAAGAGATCAGCCATAAGTAAACTGGAACATGGGTAATAGGGAGGTGACAGAAACCTGTGAATTAATTCCTTTTTGAAATTTCAAGGTCTCCTAAATAATAAATAATATTTGAAAGATTCCTGTATGACATTGTGGGTTTGGAACATAAATTGTTTTAAGGATTTAAGCACTGTTTCTGGATTTTTTTCAGAGAAAAAAAATTATTTTAATGGAAGAAAAGCACTTTAGCATCAAACCCCCTACTAAAAAGGAGATCTTCTGTTCCTGTAAGTCACTGGGCTTTCAGTATTTTCAGGAATGTTATGTCTTTTAGTGCTCCTGCCTACATTAATATTTTCTTACAAACCTGCTGTATATAACCTGATGTCTATTGAGGAAGCAGGGGAGAAATAATAGGATATCAGAGACAGCAGGAGGTCCATAAGGGTACAGTACTGGCAAAATGAAAGGCAAGGGAATAGATGAATGGAGAAACATTGGGAGGAGAATAGGGGGGAAAAGTAGAGAGAACAGTGAACACAGCAGGGGACCGTGCTTTGAAGAAAGGAAATGCCATAAAAGCAAATGAGAAAAAGCACAATGAAAGAGGAAGGGAAATGGTTTAGCTAGGTTGAACCTAATCAGAGCAGTCAGAAAGATATGGATTTTCTTATTAAGCAGACTTCAAGGGACACAAATGGCTCTGTCATCTGTTTTGCAGGTACATCTGTGAGAAGAAAGAAGCAAACAGGACAGAAGAAAGTAGTGAGCAAGGACAAAACTCATGCTCCTCTCACTGGTTTTTGGCTTTCACAGATGTAGACTGTACACAAAATTACCGTAAGCATCTTAGCACCCACTCAAAATTCTGCACCAGCTGAACTTCAGCTCAAGCTGCTACAATATCCAAGAGGGAAGTGTAAAAGTCAAGTCAAATTCAGTCCTCCTTGTTCTAGGTGTATTAGCTATTGAACTTGCAATTTCTTTCCTGAGTAGATATTAACTGATTGTGTCATTTGCAATATCCCTTCAAAACATATTCTGCCCTTTTACTTCCATTGGCAGAAACAACTCTTTTATGCATTCTCAGCTAGCTTTTAAGAAAAGATAAAACACATCAAGATGATCTATAAAATAAGAGCCAGCCTATCAAAGTAATTTTCATGCATTCTTTTCAGAACAGGGTGATTCTCTGCCATTCTGGTTACCTGTAAGAATGATTAATAACCTTTGAATGTTGATCATGATGTGATAGCTATAATGAATGCCAGTTTTGTAAGTGGAAAATTCCTGAGTGAAATGTACCTTGTAGAGCTTTCACTCACACTCTTGGATACCTTAGGCACTCTGGGAGAATTTCCCACAGTAGTAAGGGACTAGGTTTCAGAGATGTAAAATAATTTCAGTGTCAATACACTAAGATAGTGCTGTCTTCATACACTGGTCACGGCCCTTCTAGGTGCCTACACAGTGTTTCTCTGCAGGTGGTCCAGTCACTTTAAAAAACCATGCTGAATGTGAGAGTCACCTACCACACCGACTCTGAAGAGTGGATATAGCAGCTCAAGTTCTTTGATACTGTAACTCCAGGGCAGGGAAAATAAGCTGTAACATCTGTAAGCTTTAGCAGATTTGAGACATCAAATCTCTTTGATTCAGCTCAAATGTTATTTGGCTAAGCAAATTCTAGTTTTCTAGTTTCCAGAAAATTTTGCCTCTCTCAGCTTTCCAAGTTAGGTATTCATCATGTGTGTCTTCCACGTGTATTAAGTTTCAAATGGACCTTGCTAATATATGAGAGCTCCAGTGTGAGAATTTGTGTGGCTCCTTATTTTGGCTGTACAAGGTACTGAGCTCAGGGATGTTTTTGAAGTTCAGAATAGCTGTGATCTTACCATTTCATTTTTGTGCCCACAGCCCATGTGTGTTCAGCAACAAACTAATTTCTAGATTAATTCCAGAAATATATAAATTGTCAAACTTTTCATTTCATTTACAGGCTTCCTGGCTAATCATATGCAGACCCACTATTTGTGTGAATATAGCTATATTTTCAAAAGGACCATAGGGCCAAGGACCCAATGCCCTAAAATGGCATTGCAAAGAGCAATTCTGTATTCCCTATCCATAGGCTTAGCAATAATTCAGTCTGATCAGTCTGATTGAGCATGATGGCAGGATTTTAGTCCACCCTATGCAGACACAGTCCCACTGTTCATACTTGTTACAGTCAGACAGTGAAACTTTATTTAATAGATGGTGGCTATTCAGAGAACATGTAAACAAACACCACTGGACTGGATTCAGTGGATCTGAGACAACCTACTCAGGAGCTGAGCAACACTCTACAAGCTCACCATCTCCAAGTTTTCACTCTAAGGTAGCAGTAGACTGAAGAGAATGCAAATGATAGGATAAAACTTTTAAGTTCAGGTATGGTTCAGGTATGGGTTTTAAGTTCAGGTATGGGTCACCCATGGATTTCAAACCATGTACGCTTGTCGGCAGGTTGAGCACAACTACTGTTTTGTAGCCATGCTATTTTCTGGTTAATGCACAAGAGAAATAAACTGGTTCTCTGTTTTGGGAGAAAAAAAAACAACATTGGGACCTAATTAGACTAATACTGCCAGATTATCCTGCAATGCATGGTAATGCTGAGAGAGAACAGTGTGACTCCTTTGGAGCCTGATTGCTCCCATAAGTGCAATGCCCCCTGTAACTTTCATCATGGACATCTGTGAAATGTGCTATTTCCCTGCAGATTTTGCCCATATGAACAAAAAAATGTGGGTTAGAGGATCACGAAGATGATCTGATCTTCTTCTAGCTTAGATGGGAGTAAAAGGATAAAACTTACATGTGTCAATGGAAAGGTTCTCACTGACTTCAGTATTTGCTTTCCTGGGGCTGTGAGTCAGAATGACACACAGGTGGTGGGGATTTAGTTATCCCTTGAATGTTTCCTGTCTATTTTAAGAAATTATCTGATTCAAATGAATTTAGGAAGTTCACTGTGCAGTTTTTGACTACTTCAGGAGCAAACATGCAAGACAAAGCCCCTGATTGATTTACTTGTATATAAATACAACCTTAATAAAGTACTGTTTTCTTCCTGTTAATAGCATACTGCTGATGGAAGAAAGGAAAGGTATTCTTTAATTAGAAAGGAATCTAATTATCTCTCTCCCTTTGTTTTGTGCTTTTCTTACTGGAGTCTGCTGAAATGAGACAATTCTACCAAAAAGTTTTGCCTCTGTAATGCAATCTGATGGACATCGAGGTTTAAGGCATTGAAGCACTATGAGGAGGTGAGAAAGTATGGTCTCCTAATGTTAATAGAATGAATATATATGTTCTGTTGAAGGAGGGGAAAAAATCAAGTTTGCACTTATTTTGCTGTCGTAACTGATGTGTCTGGGAGTCAAAAAAAAGACAATATTAGGGGGTGTTAACAGTCCTTCTTAGATGAAGTGATTTAGCTAGAGCAAACGAACCACTGACTGTCTTGAAATTGTCAGAAAGCTCCAGAGATAATGAGCAGTCAAGGCAAGTAAGAAGCCCTGGGGTCTCATTTCATTCTTCATTGATTTGTATGAAGAGCAGAGCCCAGTAAGGAGTGAATTTTGAGCCTCTGCAATCTTTGTAAACCCGGTTTTAGAGACTTGAAAGAGATAGCAAAGAAAAAAGATGGACAGAGGAGCCTTTCTTCCCATTCTCCTCCCCAATGCTTGACAGAGATGAACATGTAATTTCATCTCACAATACCTGCCTGATTACATGACTTTAGCAACAGTTTTGTTTCCTGTAAATCTCCAGGTACTTTGTATTGCTTTCTGATTTCCTGAACAAAAGCATTTCTGCAGTTCTTTCTGTTTGTGCTGCTTTCACTAATGAGTTCTCAGAGGTACATTAACCTAAATAGCTTTATAAATGAGAGGTGTTAAAGGAGGCCTCTTAGCTAGTGCAGAGTGCTTGGGAATACGAGTAAGAAGCCTTCTCCTCTATTCTTTCTGTTCTTCTTGCACAGAATTTCCCTCTTTGGGGGAAGTGGGAGCTGCCATTCCCATTAGGTGCCCCGCCTAAACTTGATCAGACAGCATCATCGTTCCTTGCTGAGATGCACAGTACTCCAAGTATCATATATGCCCATAAGAATAAAAGTCTTTTAGCTCTATTCCTATTTTACTTCACCATTTCATTGGTGCTGGGGAACATCAGCTATCTAAGTAGTAAAGAGGAAAAGAACTGAGAATTATAAGGAATGTAAGCAGGCATTACAGCAGGTATAAGGTATCAGATATGTCCAGGACTCTTATGTTGTTAATTTTCCTAAGTTATTTTTAGTTCTGAGACAAAAAAAAAAAAGTTCATGTGCAAGTTCAACCAGGAGGTGTGGTGCAGTATCTAAACTGAGCTTTGTTCTCCTCATTAATATCTGACCTACTGTGAAGAAAGGAAGTAATAGAGTTCCTCAGGCAAGACAAGGATGCATCTAATTGGCAAAGGAGGGCAGCTTTCTCCCCATGGATGTATGCTACTGTATTATTTTGCCTCCTTTAACCAGAGAGAATGCAGCTGTTTGTGTGTTCTTAGCAATCACCCATCATCATTGTATGGGGGCCTTATGATCCAGTTTTAAGGTTCTTAGAAATGCCTCTGCCCAAATTAAGGTGCAAATGAGACCATATGCCAGTGACAATAGTTTATAGGGTTTTATTTGATGGTAAATATGAGAGAGAAAGAGAGAGAGAAAAGAAGAAGTAGAAGATAGGTGGGGGTGGACAGAAAGAGTGACAGGGACAGAATAAGGAAAATATCACCACTCCATGGATCCCAACAACATTCATTGATCCTCTCCAGCTGCTCCTCTTGGTGGTGAAGGTCCCCCCAGAAGGCACAGAGTCTGATGGGTATATATGCTCAGGCCATGTCCCCCTGGGGTGGGGGTCAGTCTCTCACAGCAGACTCAGGGTCTGTTGCATCACGTGCAGCCCTGTGGGGCCGAGCCTCTCATGGGAAAGTCCCGTGGATGTGCCCTGTGGGGTTGGGGGTTCCACAGCTGGGCCAGTTTGTGTAATGGGAGGATGGGTGTTCACTGCCTCTCACCAGAGGTTGCACCATGCACCCAAAACCTCCTCCTCCCCCCTCGGTTTGGGGGAGTCTGTGTAAACCTGGCTTCTGTGAGCTGGGCTCTGCCCCCACCCCAAACTCAGCTGGGGATAGTTGCAGCTGGTGGCTTTGGCCTTTTGTGGATGCAGACCTTTCCCTCAGCCTGAGGTGATTGAACAATGGGTTTCCCTTTATCTAATCAAAAGTTTGACTTTCAGTTCAAAGTCCCACTCTTCAGGGAGGCTTCTTTGGTTGTAGCTTCTTTATAATGAGCAAAACTTTATATCAGTGTTTGAGGCATGAAGTATTTTCAGTCTCTGACAGGTGGTAATTGAGAGTGGAAACCAAAATAGTTAAAATACTTCAAATGGCATCATTGGATAAGGCTTGATATTAAAGCTGCTGCAGGTGTGCAACTTTTTTGTTCAGCCCTTTTTCCATGAAGCAAATCGTTGGCCAACTGCTGGAAAACCATTTAGTGCTGTGGGATGACATTTTGTGTTCATTTTGTTCAGCAGCAATGATTTTTAAATTATGTAACTCTACACATAAGGCCCCCTACTACAAAATACTACCCCAATCCTTCTTCCATTGTGGTTGATATAAAAGCTCTTATTGGTTTTAATGTGTTCTGTATAAAGCTCTGTGATTGTAGTGGGGAGTCAGGAATAATTTATGCCACCTACTGATCAACTAATACTCTCTGGTGGGGTTTTTTTGTGTGTTTGGAATAAGAGAACACAGACAACTTCCATTTAAGATAATTTTACTGAAGACTTCTGACTGAGATTAAGCTGTGTAGAGTGTTTTCTGGTGTTCCTATTTGATACTGGATAATAGTAATAATAAACCAGCTTGTAATTTCTGCAGTCATTAAAGTCTTTAAAAAATATGAAAAATGAGCTACATATTTATGACTTCCTTGAGCAAGCTTATTAAAAATATTTGTCAATAACATTAAACTGTGAGGAAGAATTCTGACAGATTATTTAACAGAACATTTAAGGTTTTCATTAAAATTACTTTGAGTTGTCTGAAGTTCTACAGTTATTCCATGAAGACTTTGAATTCAGCACATAGCCTACTCTCTTCTTCAAAAAAAACCCCACTAAATCAAACCAGAAAAATATAGCAACTTAATCCAATAATTTCCCATGTGGCCTTCTTCCCTTCAGAAATACATTATTGACTCATGAAAACTCATCATGTGTTCTCTTCCCCATCTCACTTTTGAAAGTGCCAGTGGCATATGCTGCCTAGGGGAGGACAAGGGCCCATCTATTGTCTATAGTGTCACCCTTTATACCTCACCAGCATCTCCAGTTGTTGGACTAAGGGTGGTACAAAGTATATCCCTGCCTATCCCTTTACTATCTGTCTTTGGAAGTGATTCTCATGAATTTGCCTAATCCCTTTTTAAACATCTTCCATGAAAACAAATTTCATACCTCCATTTTGCTCTGTAAAGAAGCATTTTGCATCTACCTCTATGTTGAACCAATTTTTTTACTTTCAGTAATTGCCCCTTACTTCCAGTATTGCAAGATTTAGCAAACAAGGTTCTGCACTCAGCTTAACCTTTCATGACTTTTCAAACATGTCAGTCACACTTCCTTAGGCTTCTCCCTTGTGAAGTCTCAGCCTTTTTAGCCTGTCCTCACAAGGTATTCACTCTGTCCTCCTACTCATTTTAACTGTCCTTACCATTACCCTCTTTAAACACTGCTATGTCTCTCAAACATGAAGACTTCCCGTTTTCTATTTATCCAGCCTAAACGTTGAGGACAGCAATCCTTAAATAGAACTTACACTACTTTTTTTTTTTTCTCCTGAATTAGGGTTTTTCAGTCCCTTGCAGAAACATGCTTCCACTGATAAATTTGCACCAAGGATTGTCCAAATAACAAGGATGATGCAAAAGCTGGCTAAAGAATAAAAAGAAGAAATGTAAACATGTGGGAACTCATGCTTTCTGATCAACAAATCAATATGATTACACAGAAGCTTCTTATTGTTTCAAATACATTCCACTCACATATCTCACAACTTTGACATCATATCCAACTTATACAGCCTACTTATGTACACATTCTGTAACTTATAACTTCCACATATCACACTACTTATACATCTTACTTACTTATACCTTTTACAACTTTTACCTAATACACTAGTTATGCATTTTACCTATTTGTACATAATACATTACTTACACATTTTACTGGCTTATACATGTTACTCTACTTATACATCTTACAACCTTTACATGATACAGTATGTATACATTTTGCAACTACTGTGTATGAGATCTCACATTGCTTGATTGGTTTCTCTATTTTGTCCACAAGCTCCACACCTACTTTTCTGATAATATGATTGGTTTTAATCTAGTGTGGCACAGCCCATTTTTATCTATTCCTTGCTGTCTTGGTATTTAGTTTTTCAGCCTCTTCTTTCCCAATTCAGCACAGTTTACCTTCCAGTCCTTGATGAATTCCTGAGGGCTCTAACAAGTGGGGCTCCTGATCCAGGCAAGGAGCATCGAGATGATGACAGCAACAAAACCCATCCAGTGATCAGCAGCCAAATTAGCCCAGGAAATCCAAACAGCAAGCTAGCAAAGGACAGGGAGCAAATATAAACCTGCCCCACCTCTCCCCTTAAACCTTCAGACTGGAGCTTAAAAACTCTCTTCAGGGCTGATGTGCTGCAGCTGAAGGTGGAAAGGCTAGGTGAAGCCAGTGAAGGTAATTCCAGCTTGGTCCCACTCTGAGGACTCTGATAAGAATAGCTAAAGATGGTTTGGCTGGGGCACACTATCAAGGTTCAAATACCTTACAACATAAGCGTATGCAACACTTTTCATGTTTGTTTTCAAGTTCACCTCAAGATGGTTCAGCCTGCCCATATGTTACTTAGTGGAGAAAATAAAGTGGCAAAATATTGGTAACATATTTTGCTTTTCCAGAAAGTACAAGGCAGTTGAAAGTCAAAGCTTCTTATTTTTTTGCATTTTGTAGGGAAATTTTTGTGACCTAGATTTGAACACAGTCCATGGCTGCAAATATCTGTGTTTATCACTAGCAGTAGTTGATCGTATACAGCACTGTAATAAAATGATATGGAGCTATGAGATTGAGTAGTTCTTAGGAAAGTCCATGTGTATGCATATACACACCCGTTTTCCAGACAGTCTCTTTGAAACACTCATCTTCCCTTTTCCAGAAACATTGTGTTACATGTCTGAGTAGCCTTCAGGTCATTTATAGCTATAGACTTTTGCCTTAGTAATTTGCAAACAGAGCACTGACATCCAAATAGAATTAAATCCTCCCAAGAAAGTGAGTTAGGAGCATGAGGCTCTCCAGTTGTTTTGTGGGAAATGAAAAGGGAGTGCGCCCTTTAAAAATCTCTGCAGAGGAACCTGTTTCTCTCTGTTGCCAATTGAAATATTGAGTTAAATTACTTGTGGAAGAACTAGTGTCTAATACTTGTAAACACTTTTAATCTTGTTTTAAAACCAGTAAGAGGGAATTAATTTAACATACAACTTGGCAGTAGCTAATTCAGTGATTAATTACTCAGTTAAATTTATTTCATACTGACATTTCTTTTCTTTTTAATTTTCCAGCTATTTCCTATTATATCCCAGAGACAGGTAAGTCAGTTTGGAAAAAAATAGAAATTTCCACCAAGTTCAACTGCAACTTTACAATTCTCCAAGGAGAATCAGAGTGCTTTTAGATGGGGAATATATTTAGGAAATGTTATAATGCTTATTTTTCACTCTGTGTACACTTTGTGGTCTCTGATATTTGGACATTGGTTTAAAAATAATAGTGGTAAAATATGTTTTTGCCAAAACCACTTATTATCTTATTCTTTAGTAGGTTATGATCAGCAAAATTGATTTCATGTTTTGTAAAACTGATATTCAGATTAAAAAGTCTGTTTTTTATTGGTATGTAGGCATTCATTTTTAAAATATTCTATTCAGATGAAAAGCTGTCATTTTTAAAATATATATATATGACAGGTAGTCCTCTAAATCAAAAAATAACAAATCCCAAAATCTCTTTTTAAGAAAAGGCTTTAACTGAAAGGATGCCTCATAGATAGTACTATCAAGCATGTTTCTGCAGCATTCTTATCAGCATCTCAGAGAGATGGGTTCAGAGATTCTAGTGGAGCACAGCCTGGAGGCCCTCGCTCTTGTTATGTCTTCAGGATTGATAAAGATAAAACTCCTATGCCAAGTCAGCCTCTGGATCTTTCTGTGGTTTCTTCTGGAACTAACAATGCTACAGTCAATTAAAGAGGTTGAAATTCCATTCCTGAGTGCATCGCCTTTTAGTGAAATACCCTTCAAGATCTTTCTGCTGAATAAGCTAGTTACACGATAAGTTACTAATTACTATGAATTATTTAGTGAATATATTACTTTTCAACTCAGAAGGAGGAAGCACAAAAAACATCTCAGCAGCTAAATGACATGTATTTTAGAAAAATATGACAGATCTTGTAGTGTCAGTCAAAGCCACACCCAAACTCCAGCTTACCCTCTCAGAGCAAAAATAACTAGGCTCAGCTTTCTAAGATAAAGTTGTTTGTAATCTCTTTTGTAACCGAATTAAAATTCCATCAAGTGTGGAAAATTGCCTCATGCCACCAGAACACCTAAAAACTAAATTAATGTAAAGCAAACTTCACAATGGATCTGATTTGGCAAAATGGTTACTGGGTTTTGCTGCCCTATCAGTGAAACTTCCTTTTACAAGTACTGGAAAACTCTAATGTCTTGTGGCTTAGAAAAGCAAATATAAACCTACAAGGATCATCAAGGAACATAACCATTATATGTTTTATATTACAAATTGATTTTTGAGAATTTATGAGAGGGAAGGGAAGGGAAGGGAAGGGAAGGGAAGGGAAGGGAAGGGAAGGGAAGGGAAGGGAAGGGAAGGGAAGGGAAGGGAAGGGAAGGGAAGGGAAGGGAAGGGAAGGGAAGGGAAGGGAAGGGAAGGGAAGGGAAGGGAAGGGAAGGGAAGGGAAGGGAAGATCTTTGGGTATTTGACAAGTTCTTAGTCCTTTTTGTTTCATGTCTTCCTTTTCTCATGCTTCTTCCTTTGGTAAACAAATACATAAATAAATTAGAGAAACTGAAGCCCCATTCCTACCTCCAGACTAGTTACCAAAATCGTGTTTTGCTCATCCTCTCAGGAGATGTTGGGTTATTTAAAGCACAATGGAATAGGTTAAATAAAAGCCCTGGTGACTAGCACTTTTTCAGCCAGCTAGGATGCTGAAAATCTGTGTCCTGCTATGTGTTTCAGTCAAAATTTATGCTAAATAAACAGCATCAAATAGAGTCCACTTTAGCTCACGATAGTGGGCCAATGCCTCTCAGAAAGATACTTGGGATTAAATTTTCTGTTGTAAAAGGTGGAAGTGAACTCAACTCTTCTGAGTCCTGTGCACGCATTATTCATATTCACCTCCTGAATAAAGGGAGACTAATATATTATTTGGTTTTAGTAAAACCATGCTTCATTTGCATTTTATTCAGTCAGGTCTGATTTTTAAACTACATATTTTCAGGACTGGCATACATTTGGCAGACTTAATAATTGTGCTTCAGAACATGTGCAGCTACAATTAGAACTCTGGTGGAAGTGTAATGCATTACACCAACCGTGACTGTTGAAATTATTGTAAATTATGAAACCATGTACAGTGTTCCTGCAAACACTCCAAGAATGCATTTAAGTCTTCAGTTTGCTGAATATGGATGTACACCAGAATTTTATGTATCAAGTTTAAAAAAGTGGTCATAAATGTCCAAAATTAATTTTAAAAAGTCCCCCTACTTATAGATTCAGAATGAAAGGAGTGTAACACAGGGTAATAAATATTATGAATTATTAAAGTGAAGTTATAGTCCCCTTTAATTAGTAAATAATAAAGGAGGGCTTATGGTCTTGTAAATCTAAAGATTATTATTTTGCTGGTAGCTTCTTACTTATTTCTTCTAGCTAGATCACTTCATTTCAGCATGTGATTTAGGTACTGCTGAAAATACTGACATACTGACCTGCGGGTAAGTCATGTTTCCCTTTACTTAGTCTGAAAAGTTAACATCTAAATCATAATATATTTCCAAAACTCTAGTCAGATTGTTGAGATTTGATACTGTATTTATTTTTGGTGAAGAATCTGTTTTAACTTCAGTAGAACAAAAGCATGAATTTATGCATTATGACTATGTGTGTGACAGTTTAATCAGGAGTTGTCTTGAAACATAAGTTAATGAGGAGTGTTTATTTCAATATGGCTTGAAAAATTCCCTCTCTTCTCAAAATTAAGGTCATGAATCTACAAATATGAGGACTTTGTAAAAAGATAATCACCACATTGCTTTGCAGCTAAACAAATTATATTTGTCAGGTGGCAGTAGGTGGCATCATTACACAGTCTGCAAATAAAACCTCAGAGCTGGGAGCAAACGTTGTCCCACGAGTCCTACATTAAGTTGCACTCTGGCTGAGACTGCAGCCCTTGGAAAGGTGCTTTGCAAGTGGGAGGACAGTTTCCTCCCTTCCTTAAAATTTGAGTAAATGATCAAAACTAAGAGATTCCCTGCACATCAGGAGTTTTTGTAATGACATTGTTCCTGGGAGGAAGACTCACTTCCTGTTGGTTTTGGTCCACATTTTTATGGTTGCTCTGTGTGTGTGTGTGTGTGTGGTGACAAAACAAGCCAGGTTTAAAGTCTGTTCACACAAAGGTCTTAATTTCTCCTCCACTGGAAAATTCTTGTACAAGTCCCTGCAACTCTACTACTGCTGAGCAATGAGGCAGGACCACCATAAGAAGGGACTATTGACATTGAGAAAAGAGGGGGAAGCATACAGGGAATGCTAATCCAGTTAAACTTGTACCTTTAAAGTCAGTTGTAACATTGTGTGTGACTGATTGTATCTTTCTAAAGGAAATCTTCAGATTTATCTGGAAGCATATGCTTAACACCATTTTAGTTTTTTTCCAGCTATCTAAATTAAAAGGTGTCCTCCACAGTTTGTCCTTGAATGATGTTGCCATAAGTATTAAGATATCTCTGCAGGAAGAATATTTTAAAAATTTGTAGACTACTTTGGAAAAATATTTCAGTAAGTGATTGTCAGAGCTTCAAATTCTGTCTGTCAGTGGGGAACTTGCAAACTGTAACCCATTGCAACCTAATGTGTACCTACACCATATATGGTCACAGGTATTTAGCAGCTTGCACTCAAAGCAGGAAAAGAAATTTTGGTGGAGATTAAGAATGCACAGAATGTGTAGAAATTGATTAAACCGTTACTCATGAGAATAGACTAAATATATAGCTATCTATTCTCTACAAAGCCAAAGGGGAAGATACATCTAGTGGATAAACCTTTTCCCTTCAAACATGCTTGAGGAAATAGATTTCAATAACAGTAATTTTAATAAACCTTTTAATAGTATTCCAAAACTTAATGAGCTAAACGAGTTCAGGATTAATTACTACAAACACCTGGGAAGCTGGAAGTACTTTCAATGACCTATGTTTGCAGTATTAAGTGGGAATTGAGTAAGGAATTTAGGTGAGACCACCCCCACTACCATTAGTTGCCAGATGCTGCCATTTGAGCTCTATAAAGCAGCGCTAACAGTTTGCCTGTCAAGGGTTTGAGTCCTGGACTTTCCATCAATATTGACCCATTTGCTACTGAAAAAGGGCAGATTTCTCACTCTGAGGACAAATGGCATAGCACAACCACCATATAAACTTTCTCTCCTCCTGGAAAGGTGCCTTCTCCATACATTTATTGGGATAATTTCTGGCCTTACTCCATAACTCAGATCATTTGCAGAACTTTCTCCGGCTGGCATAGGACAAACTATTCTGAATTTGCTGAAAACTTAACAATACAGATGAATGTGTGCAAGGACTCCAATCTACCCTGTTCCTGTTCATTTACTGATGGAGATGTATACATTAAGCTATCTTGGGGTAAAGAGTGACAGACATTCCAGATTCTGCCCCTGTTTATATATTTCTCAATAAATCCATTGGAGTTTTAAAGAAATCTTTAATTCACACAAACACTAGTGAGATCAGAAGTTGGCTCTCAGTGCTGATTTCAAAGACCTAGTTTGAAAGTCCTAAGAGATGCTGAGGTATAAGCTAGAGATTTAAGCAGCTCCACAGTGACAGGTGAGGAAGGAGGAGGACTTTATTAAGGTCCAATTAATCTTTTGCCAAGGGAGCTAGCAAAAAGGGTCCTACGAATAGCATGCTAAATAAGCTCACTTCTCCCCCCTTTATGTACTGCAAGTCAAGGCAAATAACTTATACATGAACTGAAATTAATCTTTACATAAGAACTTCTTTGTGGATTTAGTCTAAAGTCATTCAAGTAACAGAATTTTGTTCTTATGGCTTAGTATCAGCCCTAAGGTAGGTTGTTCTGAACTTCATTTGCTGACTCCCGAAGCTGTGATCCAGCTAGCAAACTCTTAATTTGTAACTATTATTACTGACTGTTATGCTCTACACCAGACTTTTTTGCTTTCTTGATTTTGTTTTTTTGAGCAATTTTTAGCACATTTAACTTTCAAAGTACTTCCAACTTTCTAGGGACAATCTAAGTGTCCCTGAAATCAGTAGGTGCCTTTCACTGACTGTGCAAAACTATAACTCAAATCAAACAAGTGTAAGGGCAAAGCACTTTCCAGAATATCAGCATGGTACTAGAAATGCCATTGGGTCAAAAATCTTAAAAAACAATAAATGAAGAACAATAATCTTGAAATAAATGAGATATGTAATCATAAACAAATATATGGTGTGTGCCTGCACTAATAGATCACTTTCTTCAACACTCTTATTCTGAAATCTTGAGTATAGCTGCATTATACGTGGACAAAAGAAAAGTCCTGTTCTTGGTCCATCATTTCAGTGCCTGTCCAAGGCAATGCTTTAAGCTATGTTGGCAGAAGGGCTCTTTGGCCACTGGAAGTTATCTTTATGAAAAATGAGATGTGAAGAGGTCAGTGGAAAAGACAGTGGCATAAATCTCTACCAGAAAGCTTTCTGATCTTGCAAAAATTTTAAAGATAGGCAGCATAGACTGCGTAACAACTAGATAGCTAGATACCCACATGCACCTTCTTGGCACATTAATGGGGGAAAAAAAGCACTTGCAAGTATTTTCTACCCAACAATTTATTTTGTAATAAGAATCACTGAAAGGAATTTAGATACCACGGGTCTGTTTAGTGTTGGTGCTGGGCCACTGTGATTTCCCATTTGAATACTGTATTTCCATATTTTTGCCTATCCCTAGCAGATACTAATTTTGTGATGCTTTATCGGGGTGACAGTTATTGCTATCTAGGGAAAATGTATCATTGATTTACTGGTTTTCCATTCACAGAGAGCAAAACTGAAGGACCATTGGGAAATATGAACTAAAACTTCTTGAAAAATATTTATCATTTACTAGTTGAAGGTAAGTGCTAGAAATATCATTTCTGATGAAGTCTTATTCCAGGTTTGTCAGAATAATGACTGAAACTGAAAAAATGAAGGCATTTACTTGCTCTGGTTGCTGAGTTACAGGAAATGGTAAATCCTAAGTGTAACGGGAAAGCAATGAATTCCCAAAGCTTCTTGTGTAAATGCTCTGGTTTCAAAAGGAAAGGACCAAATCAGAGAACAATATTTTGCTAACACTTTTTAAAGAAGCCATCTCTAGACTGACATAATGACATGGAGGTTTTTCAAGGTCAAATGCAAAGTTGTACCTCATATGCTTTCCAGCAGATAAGACCAGGTCAGTATGAGGCAGATCCTTACAGTGTGGATATCACCAAGCACCTCTGGGGAGAGCTGGTCCCAGCAGGGTGGGAGAGGAACACTGGGCAATGAGTGGTCAAGGGCCATAGGTCGCTGTATGTGGCATAAGTGTCTAGCAACTAATATTTAGCTAATACAGCATCACCTGGGGCCTGGCATGGCTGGAGTAACAAAAACATGTGACTTGTGGTGGTAGAAATGGTTCCTGCAAAAATATGGTGACAGTTGCATCTTTCTTTCTGGTTTTGTTTGGGGTTTTGGGCGTTTTTTTGGTTGGTTGGTTGGCTGGTTGGTTGGGGTTTTTGTTTTGCTGGTTTTTTTATGAAGGAAGACTTCCCCATTTTTCTGCGGGTGTTTAGTGGGTAGGCATCTATTCATGAACGAGATATGTACTGTGATCTCCCTGCTCAGCATGAAAGCATTTTTGAATCCACATCTACTACATGTGAAGGGGGTTCTGTCAGCACTGCAGAGGCTGGAATGCAGCTGGTAAAAGTGATGCTTCCATGAATAGGTGAGCAAGAGAGTCAGCAAGAGGGTGTGAGGGCTGCACAGCTGGGCTGAGGCAATCAGTTGGCAGGGCCTGAAGCTTGTACCTTCTTGTTTAAGTTCATTGAAAGTGGGGAAAATAATGCAACTTTCAGCATCTCAATTAGTTCCAGATGTAATGGAGTGGGTGGGGAAGAGTTTTGAAGTGTGTCAGACTGTGTTTTCTTTTAGTTGACAGGATACCAGCCTTCAGGATGTCTTGACCAACAACAGCAGAAGTGTTGCAAATGGCATTTATTAAAATAGTTTTGGATCTGCTGCAAATACACAGTTCAACTTGTAGCATTCATTGCAGAAGCCATGAGTTTCTTGAATAGTATCTTTCTAGTAATTTTGATTTTTCATAATCAGCTCAGAGAAATATTTTCTTTCTACAATGGTGGAGTGAGTCATAGTAGCACCTCTCACTTAAATGTGTTCATGTAGATACTTATGCATTTTGTTCATTATGAAACAAAGACTAGACTAGAAATAAAATGGATTTTCTGGTTGACATGAATATGCCAGCTTATTTACAAGAACAAAAAAAGAGTTTGTGGATGTGAACCATTTAAAAAGAAAAGGAGCTCAGCTTAATTTATGCCAGGTTTCAATGCCTTTAGTGGTTTTTCATAATGGGCAAAACTCCTTGGATGAGATGTCACTTGACAAAGAATGACAGTTAAAAAAAAAAAATTAATCCCTTATAACTTGGCTTTGGAGTAGGTTTTCACTAAAGGTGTTACCAAATGACTCATATCAGAATCTGGTTGTCTGTACCCTTAGCATGATACACAATTCATTTCTTGCAAGAAAGAACCCCTTCTGGCAGCTGAGTTCTTCACAATGTTTTCTAAGGAATTGCTAAAACTTGTGGTGATTTCCTCAGAATTCCCTTGCTCTTCCCTGAGTGTGTTTTCCCCTGTTGCAAAGCTGTGAACATTGAAAATTACAACCACATACAATGGCCACCAGTATGTTTCCTGTGCTGTTGATCTCTCATCCTGTAAATGGCCCTGATTTATGTATACACTAAAGAGAAAGGGAGGATAATCTCACAGAAAGTTGTTGAGGGATAATCTCATGGGAAGTTAAGAAGGATTAGTGTTATCTTATTGAAATAAGACTAATTTCATGTATAGAAGGATATATTTTGCCTAAAGAAAGAATATATAAAATTAAAGCCTATGAAATACATTTAACTGGGTCTCTAAATGTATTTGAAAGCAATAGCACTTAACTACTGTGTTTAATATGTAATGTGAGCTGGAATCATAAACTAAAGTTTATATCTCAGGCTTTCCCTTAGTCTGTAACCCACTTTTTATGGGATATTCTTTTGATGTCATTGTACTTTATTGTGTACACTGATAGGGACTTTAATCCACAGATTAATGGCACAACAGAATGACAGCTCCAAAATATGTACTTGGTTATTCAAAAAGCATTAATCTTTAGAGCTGTGTTGTATTTAAAAGCAATATATTGTATAATCCTGTATAATGCTTTCCTGCATACACATAGTGCTGTGTATTAAACTCTTTATCAAAAAATACTCTAACCAACTTGTTTATCATTTTTTCTGCTACAGTTTTCAATAATTAGGGGATCAAGTAATTTAAAGATCAAAAGCCCTAAATAGTAGGTCAATTATGATTTTCCTTTTAAAACTTATTTTATGCGCTTCTATTTATAAACATAAAATAGCTGTTCATACTGAAACAATCTTCAGGCTTCAAAAACCAGATAGATCTGAAGCCAAATTTACCTTTTTTCCCGCCTTTGTTTGTGCCATGCTTAATTCTTAAATGAACACCAGGCCCCATGCTGTAGCAAATTAAAAACTTTTGCATGTAAGGAACATGGAACTGCTGCAAATTTCAAACTCCAACTCCTGATAAAATCCTGATGGTGCAAAACAGCTGAAGAATGCACAAACTTTTAAGAGAGGCGAAGTGTTTAAAAGCCTTTTCTGATGTGCATGAACACATCCTCAATGATGTTTCTCATTACCAGAAAAGGCTCTTGTTGACAGGACAAGACTACATTAAGAATTTTCTACCTCCAAGGTCCACCACCTTTCACACCCACACATCATCCTGCTTTTCCCAGCTACATTTCTCTCAGCTGCAAACATAGAATCATAGAATAGAAACATCTTTTTTTCCCTCCTCTTATTACACAGCTTACCTCCTCCAAACACTGTTTTCGATAATTTGCATCCCTCCCCCATTTGCCCAACTCTGACAAACCAAGATATCAAACTCTGCACCTCCTGCACAGCCCACAGAAGAAGACGTTCTCTCCCACCCTCCCATTTCACATCCTGTCATGGCTGGCTTTGAACCTGGGAGTGCAACCTGGTTGAATTTCTGCATTCCTGCAGGATTTAAGTGATATGCAGCTAAAGATCTCCAAGGTGGGGCTGGGAGATTTTGCCTTAAATAATTTTATCCTCAGGAATTTGCTGTACTGATGCAGTAGTTTCATGGTCATTATTACAGCAGAGACATTGCTGCCTGCAGTGAGCCACCCCTGTGCCACAGACATTGATCCTGTTATTTTGACTGTTGGTCAACAGGCAGGATTTGCACGGTTCTTGGACGCAGTTTGCACATTCCCATGTCATAAAATCATGTTTATTCACTGAGGGTTTGCCACTCATCATGTGGCTTTTTGTAGTGTTTTTGATTTTTGTATAGTTCTGAACCCTAAGTATTTCATGCCATTTATCAAACTAGCCAAAAGCTACTTTATTTCACTCATTCCCTCATGAAATTAGTTTGTTTCTGCTCTATCTCTGTTTCTCTTTATTCCTGATACATGCTGTTATGTATACTCAGAAAACATACTAGGAAATTAGCACTCTGTGGATAAGAAAATCATGGTTCTCTGTTACATTTTTTCTTTCCATCCTTCCTTAGAAGTTATTTTTAGGGAAGCCTGTATTGCAAATGGAGTTTATTATTGGAATTACCTTTGTTTCATTATTCCTAAAAGACAGAAAATTTAAAATATCTAAAATACCATCTCCTAAATGCTAAACTTTCCCAAGGATATTGTTTAATGGGAAAACTTTAAAATAATATATTTAGAGGGGTTTGGGGTCTTTCTCTGTTGAAATGCTACCGTGGTAGCATGTTGTTTACTAATACCATTCCATGAATTTATCAGCTGACGAATGCCTAGATCCAGCAAAGCATATGGTTGTACAGTTGCACTTTCGCAAAGCTAGATATTGAACATGACCACAAATGTCTTGCAAATTAAGACTGCAATGAGGACTACATAGACATACAAAGACACTGAGAAGAGTTGCACTATGGAATATCTCTTATTTCTGCCTTTTTTTTTTCTGAGCATGGGAAAGAAGATTCTTTGGATTGTCACTAAAGATGAAAATGCTCTATCTGTACAGGTAAATTGGATTTTTACCCAGTCACTGGATTATCTTATATACAGTATTAAATAGTGTGGTTTAGACCTGGGACAGTCAGCATTCTTCCAAACAACTCCTGGGCTAGCTTGGCATATATGGACCATTACATTATTTTAAAATAATACTGAAAGTGACTGTTTAAGAATGTAAATGTATTTGATCTTATGAATCCATATTGTTGGATTCATTGCCATAGCAGCCTTAACTTTGCTTTGAGAAGTGTTTGAATCTAATCATTATTTTCAGAGATGGAAATAAATTCTAGCCAACTTAATTCTATCAATAATGAGAAATCTTTTTTCCATAAATTAACATTACATAATCAGTCTCTGAATAGTTCCTCAAATTTCACATGGTTATTACTCAATCACCAATCCAGTCCTATTTGAAGACATTTTTGTATGAATGCTTTTAATTTTGGTTGTTTTCTTTTTTTTCCCTACAGAAATATGTCAGCAAAGAAACACTGTATGTATGCATTTTTATATGTATTCATGTCTTGGTTTTTCCTGTTTGCCCATTCTTGGCAAAATTGTAGATCACACTGATCCTTCTTTTAGAGGTGCAGTGCCCAAATGATATCTTTAACTGAGTGCACCAGGACCTTGCATTCCTTGCAGGACTTTTAGTATTAGCAACAGATTCTAACTATACATCAGCCATGAAAACATTACTACATTAAGCCAAGCTGCAGAAAAGCTTTACCAAGATCTACACAGGCAGCAAATAATCAGGTTTTTCACAATCCCCTCTGTCTGCACAACTGAAAGCATTAATACTTTTGGCCAGCAGTGAAAGGAGGTATTTAAAAAGCATAGGGAAGCTGCAGCAGCAAGGAAGCACACTTCAACAGCTATTGTCAGTTAAGCTTATTGTGAACTAATACCATGCCTCCTTTTATTTTGTCACAGTGTATCTGCCATATTCCTGTCCCTCTGTATTTTCCTCCTGGCAGGGCTAGTGCTTATTTCATACTAACTGTTATCTCTCTGTGCCAAGGATCCTCATGAGTAACTCTTTGTGATATTTCATCCCATTTTCCCTTACACCTTTCTTTTTCTCTGGATTAAAATCCTGCTCAGGCCCCCAACACCTCCTGCCCAGTGGTAGGGTCATCTGTCATGGGCACTGTCACTCTTCTTGTTCCATTAAGACCAGAACAGATCATTTTGTCAACTCGGTTTGTGAAGTCATACCAAATGTTTTATTATCTGGGTCATCTTGTCCAGACTCTTTTCTCCCCATTAGCAACATTCCTTATTCTCTTCTCAGAACAGAGGCAACAAGTATTACTTTGTCCCCTTCCCTCTTCCTCCCATCCCACGTTCATCCACTCCTTTCCTTTCTATCCAAGGGGCAGCTCCAGTTTTTCTTTCACCAGGTCATATCCTCTTCATATTCCATAACATTATCATTTGTTTGCAAAATATGTTATCAATCTATTCTGTTCTCTCAAGTGCACCAGGAGGTACTTTTGTATTTTTGAAGGCCTTATCAAGTGTGAAACTGTTAATGGCTGGAGAGTCAGATAGTTACATAAGTGCTTTAAACAGGGATTGTACTGAAGAGGTGGCAAAGAATGCACATGCACCCTTTTTCGCTTGGCTTTGTACATGCCAAATTCCAGAGTTTTCTACCCATAAATTATTAGAATAATCCCTAAAAACTGGATATGATGGAATATAATCTTCAAAACTACTACTTCATGAGTAAAGTAGTAGACAAACTGACTGATTTTTTTCTTTAAATTACTGGAAGCTCCCAAAATAGTGCTAATAGGGCTATCCTGCAAGTATTTTCAGCTTTTCTGAAATTCCTCTTTTTTTTTTTCATATTGCAAGTTATAGCCATGCCCTTTAAAGATGTAACTAAATTTATTTCTTTCCCATTGGCTTTTACTTTCTGTCATGCCACATGACTCAGTTTGTAAGTGAATTCAGCTATTCACTACAGAAAAGTGGTTTCAGAATTTGCTGAATCACATACTGCCCGAGCATCCTTGTTTTTGCCAAAAATTTCAAAATATGGCATGAAAAATTGTTACCATGAAGTGAGGTTTCAGTTCTTCTCTTAGAGTATTTCTATATTTTTCTAGAATTCATATGACCAGAGGTATTTTGATAATGACCCTAAAATCTGCTGCACTCACTTAATCCTCCCATTACATGTAAAAGAGCAATACTACATGCTTTAGGTTAATTAGAACATAATTCCCCGAGCAACATACATATGCGCTGGCACTGAAATGAAAACTTTAGGCTGGTTGGCTGATTTTAATGGTGCTTTATCATTTGCCATCTGTCAAAAAACAAACTAGTAGGCTATTCTGTTCCCTTCTGACCTCTCACAGAGATAACACTCACTGGAGACACGTGCTTTTGTCAGGAAGGCTTGAATCATCACCCAGTGTTCTAGTTTTGCACAATGCTAGGTACCACATGCAAGGTGGAGAGCACCCTGGCAGAGTATTTGGCTGTGGGATTTCTTTGCACTTGTCAAAATTGGATGTGTTTAATAGTTCTCTGTAATCTCCATGCATCTATGATAAACATGCAGCAGTCTGTGCATTATCTAGTACGTAGCATTGCTTTTCCTTCACTATAAGTCTTTGCTCAGAATCCTGTGTGAGCAGGGTATATTTAATACTTAGGCAAACTGCCTGCAATAAAACTATTTTGAGCTCTCTTGTAGATGATCTGCCCTTTAGATTAGTTCAGGTTCACACAGCTGCACAGCGAATAGAAATATTTCACAGCTCAATAAATGGGGCAGCTGGTATTTTGATTCATCTCAGAGCAATTTCACTGTGAATCAATAAAGTATGGTGCTCATTTTGAACAAAAGAGCACGTTTCATGGGGTGTCATCATTGCCATCGTGGTCAGCTTCTAGCAGCCTAGAGATGAATGGATGTGTCTCTCAGAGCCTTACCTTTTCTCATCTTAATGTACACATTGACATTTTACTTCCCTATTAGTTATTAGGTCACAACCATTTGAAGCAAAACAAACAAATAAACTAACAAAACCAGAAAAAATAAAGAAGAAAAAAGATAAAAAGAAAGTGTTAAGCATTGCTTGCATGAAAAAGAAAAAGCAGTTAAAATTCCCCTTGTTTCCTGGGAGGAACTACTCAACAGAGATACCAAAACATATCAACATTCCAGGAGTGTCTCACCATTCTAGAATCAGAATTCCATTTTCTTTTTTAAGTTCAGCAATGGTAACATCTCTGCCCTCTGTGCTGGTTTTAACTTGGCTACTTTACACTTGCCAGGACCACCCTTATTCTCTTTGTCATGTTTCAGTCCAATGATCTCTAAAATATGGCTCTAGTCTGTGTCAAGATATTTATCTTGCACTTTTGTCCGTAGAAATAATTCTTAAGTATTGACTTTCTTCTTTGGTTTTATGTCAGTGATGTTTCCTATCTTTTTTTTGCTGAGATGCTGCTTGAAGAACTATTGGCAACATTTCAGGTACTTCCTTATTTGTGAAATGAAATGATAATTCACTTGTTTTTTGGAGATGGAAAAGTAGAACCAGGCATCACCTCTCAATAAAACATCATTTGAAGGCCACTAAAGGTGACATCTCTGGCTATTCAAGGCCAAGACTACATTTCTTTTTAGAAAAAAATTATTGATTTTTTCCTTCCCTTGCTCTATCTGATTTAAATAGATTTTCCTTGCATATTTTTCTCAAGTTAATTTTCACTAATTGAACACAAGTGGGATGTAGCATGCAATGTGCCAATTGTTCTTATCTGATAGGTGATTTCTTTACAACATAACAGAATGGTGTTAACTCTGTTTTGCCAGTAATTTCATATCACTGCGGTTTTGGCAAAGAGTAAACAAAAATATTGTGGAAAATAAAGAGTGTTTAATGTACGGAGAGATCTTTATTTAATATATTTTTACCAGCCGGGAAAAGTTTCATTTTATTTATCAAAAGCCCTTGCAGCGGTAACTTTATCTTGAATGTCGGTATTCCCCATAGCCCAAACATTATTCATCTTCCACAAAGCGTTACGAAGACACAGTTAAAATGTACTTACAAGAGACAAACAACACTGCTGGTAACAAAGAGTATGATGTCTTAAAGCTATATATAGAAGAAAGAGAAAATTCATTTAACTTGCTATTAAAATAAATTGAAGCTTCTGGGATTTTCCTTTTTCTTTTCCTGCAGTTTTGCAGAGGGAAGACAGGCCAAGAATCTTAAAAGGTAGTTGGATGTCCAGCTGCATCTAAAGCCATGAACAAAGTCATATAAGCCAAACCAGGTGTCTTGGTAAGTAACATTTATGTTATGGAGGTAGGCTGTTAGCCTACAAACACAAACTTGTGTTTGGCTTTGTAGTCTTTTATCTCAGACTTGAGGAAGAGATTTTTGCCAAAAGTTTTCCACATTTCAACTGAATAGATTTTATCTTTCTGCAAAACTGTAAATAGCTACATTCAAAAATTTACTCCTCAAAATCGTCCTCAAATCCTCTTCAAATCCTGCCTAATTCTGGGCGTGCCTACAACCATATGGTTCTATGTTTTGCCTAGGCATGTGCAAACGTGGCTGTGGGAGCACCCAGAGCCTCTCGCATTTTGAGGTAAAGGAAATGTGTTGCTGACGACAAATCCACAGAAGTCCTAGATAGGAGTGAAGTAGGAGATGGAGAAGAGCTCCCGTCTCGGCTCTTCTCATTTTGGTGGGGTACAGACTCTCTCTTTCCAGCTCCCAGGAGAGTGACACAAAAGTGAAAGAAGATAAACACCTCTTCATTTTTCCTGTTGCATCTGTGTTGCCGTGTGGAAAGAAATGCACAATGCAAAGACCAAAAGAAGAGGCAACACAATTCTTCCCAATGGGGACAGGAGGGCTGAGCTCACCAAAGAGAGGGAAATGGCCTGTATTCTGATTTCTGTTCTGTTCTCAGTCCTTTAGGCACCACCCACTGAGCATTCACTGAGTTACTACCAACATCTGCTACATCAGAGATTTTGGACACTTCAGTGGGCTATAGCATCAGGAAGTCCCACCCAGAAAAACAAATGTAGCCATCCTAACCATGGTCCTGGTGCCAAAGGAGATAGCAGCAGAATGGCTCCGAACTCCTCTTAGCCATCATAATTGCCCATTACCTTCTGATTTAAAATGAGTTGAGCCTTGGCAGCTCTTCTTCATTTGTGATTTGATCTCATTTGACATGCAGACCAGTAATGTTTCTAGTTGCTGTTAGTAGTACAAAAAAATTTGCAGGAGATACTTTAATACAAAAAGAGACATAGTAGAAAGAGTCTGGAGAAATTTCTGGAAAAGGCAGATTTAAACACTGGCATTGCTGTGGGAGAGAGAGGTAACAGGAGCAGATTTTAGGTCGCAGAAGTAGATTCATTGAAGGGCTTAAGCACAAAAATCTACCTGTTCCTGTATTTTACTGGTAGGATTGTTGAAGCTAAAATTATATTTAGTGTGGAAGTTTGCTGTGTGTCATTTTTGGTCACTATGTGATCAAAGGGATACTTTGGGGCAAACACTTGTATTAGTGTGTGCATGTTACCTCCCAGACTGACATGGCATTCCTTATGTGCTACGTTAAGTCTTAGTTGGACAGTGAATTAAACTCCAGGTTCATAAATAAGCCAAAGATACATTCTTGAGACATGTTGCTGTAATTAAAAATGAACACAAATGGCCATTATAAAGCAATTTTTGGTGCCCTTAAAATATAGTGGGATTTTCTTTCTGAAAATTATTTGAAAAACATGGGGTTTTAACCTCTGGACTGCAGTCTTTCACTCCTGGAATTTTTTTTTTAAAGTAGTCGTTCTTTCAGGGGTTAAAAAAATGGTAGGGACCTTCAGAAAGAACATGGGAATATTACAGTGGGCTTTTTCCCACTATTCAAAGTCTAATGCATAGGAAAATACTGTCTACTATTTGTAAAGAAGCCAAATGTATGATCTGTTTAACAGGAAACCAAATACATCTTTAACTGCTGAAGGGAGGAATGAGGTGGAGGGAAGATCAGTTTAATGCAATTTCAGTAGAAACACAATAGTTTAAGGGTTTTTTTCAGGGATTTTTTTATTAGTAACCACAGAAGCCAAAATTATTCAAATGACACAAATTCAGTGATGATCTGAAAAGTAATGGGATAATGTATTAAATGATTTTTCCTTTTGTTCTGCCCCATTTTTAATCCCTTTCTTATTTCCATGTGGTATAGGAAAATAAGGATTCTAAGGCTTTTCTCATGTCTTATTATAATCTTCTTTGAAAATTTAATATTGGTTTATTTTAGCTATATAGTATTTAAATATAGGCTAGTAGCCTGGCTAGTAGCCATTGCTCTGCAGGAGCAATGAAGAAATCCCAGACTGTGGAAATTAGTCTTCTTCATAAAGGGAAATATGATAAAAAGTTATAGGCAGAAATAAATCCCCAGCTTGTTCTTTTGCAGGCTGTCAGACATGGTGTTTTTGCAGGCTAAGCCAGCAGGTAGCGGGACAGATACCATGGGGCTTTCTGCAGGCATTCCTTTCTTCCACATGCTCCTCTGAGGTGGTCGCCTATGTTCAGCAGAGTTTCAGACAGAAAGGATTATTCTGTAAATGATGTATGTTTCTCTTCTCTAGCTAGTTCCTGCCTGTTTCATTTTCTTTTCAAAGGGTAGAATACATAGCAATTATTTCTTCACTTGTAACTTGTTTCTCTGAGGCCAGACACAAAGCCATAAAGCTCAGAGTGACCTAAGAAACTTCAGATGATATAAAAAGAATTTACTTGCTTCGAATCCAGACATAAAAATAAAACTGAGGCTACTGTTGGAGGCTGTGAGTCTCTCCTCTCCAATACAACCGACTTGGTGAGAGAGAGAGAGAGAGATGAGTGAAAGAAAAAATTACAGAAAAGTAATGGAATGAAGGATAAAAAGAACCTTGAAGGTCTTCATGTCCTAACTTAAAAATGTGCCCAGTGGATACTGCTCTGAAATTTGAAAAAGTCTTTAGTTAAAAGGTTCTATATTCTCCTTCAGCAAATTTTTCCTTCACTTAAGGATCCTTTCTCTTAGAATTTTCTCTAATATCTAACATAAATTTTCCTCACTGAAGTTTTAACTTTTTATTTCCTGCCCTATTCCCAGTGGACATGAACACAAGTTGGCTTGCCTCTCTGCAGATCCAAGAAATACACGCAACATGATTGTGTATTTTCCCTCGTTCTTCTCTTTGCTACACTAAGCCAAACTCCTTTTCTCATATTTTCTTAAAGGTCCCATTTTCTAGACTTCCAGTTATTCATGAGACTCCCCAGCACAATATGCCAAAATTAGCCCATGACTTTCCTGACCGTGCAGACCCACCTTTCAGCAGTTCTGAATGTTGTGGAAGGACTGCTTTAGTGTGTCATTCAACTTACACCTTCATCAGCATTAATATCAGTAGCTTTGCTAGAAATTTGGGGTCACAGGCTGAGGTTCATCTGACCAAATGCAGATAGTTAAATCTGATCTTGTCTCCCTAGCTCATCTGGGTAAGGGAAACAGGCAGTTTTGAAGCAGGACTTCAGTCACTTCAGTCACAAAAGGAGATGTCTAGATTTCTTTGAGAATTAAAAGGAAATCAGATCTAAAAGAAACTGGAAAGAGACCTAAAAGTGCCTACTATTTTTATTTAACTGTATGGGGGACTCTAGAGGTAAGCAAATCAGAGTGCAGTTGCATGTGAGTCAGTAATAGGAACCCATAGAATCACATGTTCACAAGAAAAAGCTTAGGGCAGACTTTTGCTGATTTCCCGTGCATATTTAGAGAGAAATACATGACTGCATCTTCAGGAATTTCATATTTGTCTTGAAAAAGATGGCTAACCTTCAGATGCTGCACAACATTCTCTAGGACATAGGATGTTACAGTAGGATTGAACATTTATTTAGGCTATTAAAGCCAAAGGGGGAGCTAGAGGACAGCTAAGGCTTTTCATGAATTAATTTTTCCTATAGCTCTGTAGTTTGGCACATACATGTCTCATTCAATATGTGATGCCTGATTAATCTGTAATATGAATGCAATATTTTATACTGCTGTAAATTCTTTTAATACCTGAAAACGTATTTCTAGAACACCTAATTCTCCCACTGGGAGCACTGGCAAAATTCCCAGTGACTCAAATGAAAAATAGCAAAATGCAGAATAAGGGAACAAGGTTTAAATCAAGGGTATAAACCAATTAGGTATTTTCATGTTTGGCCTTTGAACTTCTAAATATAATGAATGCCTATTGTTCTGCTTCCAAAGGCACCAATCCTGTCAACCTTGCTGACTCTCTCAGCCTTTTTCATGCCAGCACTAAGGGCTGTCTTCTGCTCTGAGCTTTTAGCCGAACACCATCATGTGCCCTTCCCATGTGTCCCTCTCTTCCCTTAGCATCCAATGTTCTTAGACTCTTTTTCCTAATCAAATCTTTTAACAGCTGATAAGAGGGCAGAACATACGCAAATTATCTTAGTGAAGTGGATACTAAATAACTGAATCAGCAACATAACTTCCAACTACCGCACTAATTAATCTCTCATTTATGACTCATTATCAACTGTACATTTTTGGAGTGCTGACAGATATAGCTGGCATCCAGCAGTAAATAATGTTTCAATGGTCTCTTACAGGCCAGGATGCAATTTAAAGCTGTGAACTACTCAGAATAAGATAGGATAATGTATAAACACAGTCAGACCAAGTGATTTTATCCCACCTTAATTACTTACTTTTACTTTTTTATTTGGCTAGTTCTGTATTAGGGAATTGAATGTGTAGAATATTGTTCTCATTTGTCATATACTTAAACACAACCTAAGCTGTTGGACCTTGCTTAAACAGAAATATTTGTCAGAAGTATCCTCATTACTCAGCAGTCAATGCCATTCACTGCCTTAGGCCAAATTGGTTCCCTGGGATGATGCACAATTAAGTAGATTCCCAGTGTATCTGAGTAAATAAAGTGTAGAAAGCCACCTGAGAAACAGAGTAGCATACATTGCTCACTAAACTTTCAACCACCTACAGTTTTAATGAGGAGTTTCCTCCTCACTCCTTGGAAATTGCTCTAAGTGGGGCAATTAAACCCTCCGAGGATGCGTACATTAGAAATATGGCAGAGTGGATTAGGCAGATCTTTCCTGACCGGAATGACATAGATGATACCCTACTCAAGGGTCTTGAATATTATTTGCAGCAGGTCCTAAATCAGAAAATAGTCATAGTTGAAATATCCTCCCTAGTTCTTCTTACTGTTCCTGGGTATGGAACAGTCCATGCCAGACATTCATAACTAAGTTTTGAGAGAAATCCATCTCTTATGTGAACATATGCATTGTCAGACTGAATTCTGTCTGAATAACCATCACATCTCAATGTGGTTACATATATACATATATACATATACACATATACACATATACACATATACACATATATACATATATACATATATACATATATACATATATATATAACAATTCCATCTCAGTGACTATTCCTTGCACCTGTGGGATAATTGTAACAGCATGAGGGACAGATGCAAATCTGGTAAGGACCTTCCTGATAAAAATAAATATGCTTAATGTTAAATAAAAGCCTTTGTAGCATATATGCTGGTGAACTCAAAGAGATGCTGTCCAAAACCTCTGTATAATTTGCTAAGGAAAAAGTTCCCAGATCTACAGGTCTCTATTCCTTCTCTGGTTCAGGGTGGTTAGCCTCTTCTGTTAGATCTTCAAATCAGTATTATTTATTTTACTATTTTTTTACAATATATGAAAACAAACTAGCTCAAGTTAGAGCTGTCATTCCTATTGTGTGTGAAGTTCTTATTTTTGCATTTTAGACATTTGCATGTGCATACTCAAAATCTTTTAATATTCAATCTGCTATGCACTCACAGTTGAACTGTTCACAGCTATCTTCAACAATCTAAAAAACCATGCAAAGTTAATTGGTATAACTTCCTTTAACAGATTACGGCAGGAAAAAACCCTCACTTTTAAAAAAGGGCCCAAAATAAACATGCAAGACAAATTTAATGAATCTCCTTGAGGCATGTTCATGGCTCTCTACTGACTACAGGAAATGCCAAGATAGATGGTTTAAGCCAGAATTAAACTGATATAGTTTGAGCAGGTTACCAAGAGTAACACCCACAGAGATGTAAACAACTCTTTCAATGCAGGAAGATGACACGGTTCCTAAATTTTACCACTTGGCAATTGTGAGGACAGAGTTGAAACTTGGGTGGGTAGGGTCAAAATTCAGAAACAAGATGAAAGAATTATTCTTATGAAAAACATTCCACAGAAAACTGCTGTTTTACAATAGTAACCACTGTTGTTTAATAATAATGTAAACTTTCATGAAAAAAGTAATGAAAACAATTTAGTATGTGATAAAGATTGATTAGCTAACTTAAGAGCATTTATTTTTTTCAAAACACAAACTAAAAGACTATGGCACAAAGAGAGCAGCCCTCATAAACTGGGTAACCTTATATCCTGCTGTCCTTCAAATAACAATTCTCCAAAGCATGCATATCACTGTTGATTCAATTTTTGTTACAAACCTTTTGTCTTTCTGTGATTCACCTGTTCACTGGTTATGATTTGTTCCAAATGATACGTTTCTTACAAATTTTCTTGTATCAAATGTTTCTTGATTTGTATAATTGGCAGAAAAAAATAAAAAGGCTTGCTTTCAAAATTTGAAGAATTCAGATAAAAACAAATTGACCATTTTTTCTTTTTGTCTAAAACAAAAAAAAACCTTTTCAGAAAATTATTATTAAATGTGACCACACCTCAGCTTTCTACGAAAGCTGTCAATATATTATCCAGTGCCCAAATCAAACAAATTTGCTATATTGACAATTGGATCCAAACCCTTAGGCAATTTATCAAGGGATTTGTTTGCCTTAGGGGGATTTCCACTGATATGAAAACAGGGCAAGCAGGAAGTGTTTGCAAACAGAAAAAAAAAAGTTGAATCTCTGTTCAAAAAGACTGGCCTGGGACTGTATCTCCTTCCAAGAAAAACAGTTTATACCCCATACCTTGCTCATGCCTAGAAGAATGTGGATTGTAATTCCTCTTGCTATCTGTGAATTCTGTAGAGAATTAAGCTTTCAAATGGCTAAGACTTTACAAAATGACTAAAGCATACATCTATTGCTAATATAGGCCAGCATGAAAACTTGTAAGGAGTTCACTCAAACCCAAGTAACTAATTTTGTATGGGGTAGAGCTTTCATAACATCTCATAATGTTTATTTGACCACAAGGAAAGCTACTTTCCTAAAAGAAGCACCAAAATGCAAAGACAAGTGTTGGGACAATGATTTTAAACAAGAGAGAAAAAGGTCTGTAAGAGAGGCAATGTGTTTTTTTAAACCTGCAGAGTATAGAAATATCAGTTTAGGGAAAATTTAAATATGTCAGTGTTCATACAATCCCCATGAAAGCTGATAAAACTATTAAAGATTTTATCCAACTGAATTATAAAAAGGTAGACACCCTCATTTTCCACCAACAAAGAGCTAACACAGCTGGTTATTTTTTCCTTCTACTCTACTACTGTCAACTTTCTTGTCTAGGCAGAGGAAAGTAAACCTGATAGCAACTGACATGATGAAAAACTTAGAAGTCAAGATGAGATGGAGTAAAACCACTGCCTTTCCTTTTTCTCACAAAAAATTACACTTTCTTGTATTTCTAATTTTTTTTTTCCTTTTGACCATTAATTTTCACATTTCCTGAGTACTACTTCCTTCTTCCACAAAGCAAAGTATCTTTTGAAGAATGGGAGAATAGTCTCTCTCTAAAGGGGAAGCCAAACAAACAAGACTCTTGCTTCACAATGGCACACTAACATGATGTAAAATAATCACTCAGGCAAGACTTTCATTCTCTCTAAGCCTACAGCCTTGAGGATGAGGGAAAGAGCTCTCCTCTAGATAAGGTGTGCTTACAACACAGCCTCCTCTCTTTCTCTGCTGTTGAGCAAGAAGAACAAAGCATAGTTTTAGTAAGGCTAACAAAGCAGGAATTTTTGCTGCTGCTGAGGTCAAAATTCACACATTAATGCAGCCTGGGTGGATTTTCAACTAAACCTTGCTGAGATGAACCTGTCACCCAGGAAATGTGAGCAGACGGAGGAAGCAAATGCAAGACAGGAAACATTATTAGTTTGGTACTATTTGGCCTCAGTGTCATCATTTCTGCTCCTCCATGAGGCACACAAGATGAGTTTGAAGATGAAAAATGCATTGATAGCATTTGATTCATTCCCTTTTTATTTGGCAAGGAGTCATGCTGTGCATTGCCACCAACAGCGATGACCTTGAAGGTCAATCATTCTATATTTTGAGCAAGTGCTTGCTCATCTCGTTCTAAACAATGAAATCCCCAGTGTAGTACAATGTAATGAAATTTATTCAAAGCCTCTCAAGCTTTCCTATGCACCACTTCTACATTTTTCAATTTCTCTTTATTTTCTCATACCTTTTAGTTTCTACCTCCCTTCTTTTCTCACTTGAAGGAAGCCAACAATTATGATCCCTCTCCCAATGTGCTCATGATACTGTGAGCTCCTTCTGCTTTCATTAGGCAGATGTTCATGCAGTAGGCAGAAACAAAGAGAGACTCAAGTGAAATAATGGGCTCTGGGCTGCCTATGCCTTTTAAAGCAGTTGGAAATACATTTCTATCAGAGATGTGGAGTCTTCAGACAGAGCTCTGAGCTGTGCTGCCCCATGATTACAATGAATGCTGTCAAGCAAATCCGTGATTTTGCAGATAACTTGACCATTCACTTAAAGAGTAACATCCTTAGATCTTGCCTTTCTGTTCATGACTTTCTTTCTAACATATTCCTTCTTTCTTCAGTGTCCCCTATCAAAATATTAAATTTGTAAATCTGGTGGTGATAAAAGCAGGGTTGAATTTGGTGATGCATAGCCTCTGTTCCCCTTAAAATATTCAGAATCCTACAGTAGGCAATAAGATTAATGGCTTCAGGAGAACTCCTATTTTCTTGGTAGATTATTCTAATGTTTCATGAAATCAAGGTGTCACTGAGATCAGATATCAAAACATTTTTTTTCTAAGATTTCTAAATATAGAAGTGCATTTCAAAAACACTCAGCTTGTTTTAAACCTACTCATTTAACTTTCCATATTTTTCCCAGGAACTTCAGGAAATTAACTCAGAGGAGTGTTGGATTAATGACAGGCAGTGCATTCCCATGTATTGTGGGCATAGACGATGAGGATCAGCACCTGTTTTTTTGACATTTCTGGCCAGGCATCAAGGCAGATATTCGGTGGTGGTGCAATGTTCCTTGGTGCTGGATGCTCATGCCCATCTGCGAGGATGGCGTTGTTCCCATCTGTGAGTTCAGCGTGCCTTTGTCTACAATCAGTGATTGGTTTAATTGAGCAGCCGATACTGGAATGAAAATGCTGTTACTTCCTCACCACCCTCTTGTGTGCCAGAATGAAGCTGTGGTGACACCTTCCTCATCCCTGCTGTCACATATATTTATGTAAGCCTGAACAGCAGAATGGAAGGAATCAGTCCCTATTCAAAATGACTGCTAGCTGCCAAAAAGACACATTTTTACTGCAGCCAAAGGTGGGGAATTTCAGTGTGAAATACAGTGTACATAAGAAAGGGCTTTCTAAAATCTCCCTGTGTGCAGATCCAGAAGAGACATGGGAGCAGGAAGCACACTAAACCACTGAGGAGCATTTCTGACAGTGCTTTGGAGTAACACCTACAAGCAGCTAAATGAGAAGTAGATGCTCTTGATCAACTGACAGCAATGTAAGGGATTCTTTTTATTCAGCAAGGTATAACACTGTTGCCCAAAGACCACGATGTTCAGTTAGACTCAAGATGTAATAAACTATGTCACATCAGGAGAGAGAGAAAGGGAGGGCACTGGCAACTGGACTTTTAAAGGCATTAAATGATATTAAAGTCAGAGCTGAACTGACCAAAACTCCAGTCCACTGTACTTCCCCTGCTGTCTAGAATTTGGCTTGCAGTGTGCAACATCTGGGTATCCTGAGTATATTTCAACATCAGCAGTGAAATACAAAACCAAAAATACCTTCTCCAAAGTACACTCCTTACCTCTGGCCCAAAGCAAGGCACTGTCATGGAAAAAGAGTGGTTTTCAGGCATTTGCTTTTATGTTCTCTCCCACTGTGAGCTCCACCATTCAGAAATGTGAACTAGAGTTCCTTGTTATCCAGGTCCTTTGTTTGAGACGTGCTTAAGTTTAAAAACACATTTTTAAAAGGCTTTCTTTCCTTAAAGTGCTTTTAGTAATAATGAGGTATCAACTGCAAAAAATTAGACATCTTGCATGAAAACAGCCTACCTGTTTTAGTTTCAGTGCACTCCTGCAAAGCAGTAGATATATATCTGTCTTGCTTTCATTTATTCTCCTTTTCATTTTATGGAGGCCTCCTTTAGTCTAACTACACTTTTTATTTGCTGATAAGGTCATTCCATAAATTATTGTACTGAAGTAGGTCTTTAATTATTTGCTCCTTCAGAAAATGCAGTTTTCAAAATTTCTTATTTCCATTACTGTGAATACTCTTCTTTTTTTGTGTTTCTCATGTTGTCAGATTTAATTTAAATATTATTCATGCTGTGCTCTGATTTCAATGCATTATTTAAATATGCTGACTTACATATTTTCTGATTAATTTGGGGGGAAAAAAGGTTATTACCATTAACTGTGATTCTTGAATAATACTGCTGTTGCATATTCATGCTTGTGGCTCATGCCAGTTCTGTGCAGGATTGTAGAGCTTTTTTAGGGAAACAGGTCCCATACAAATCAGATAAGTGCTTCTCCCAAATGTGAATGCTAGCTGCTGATACCATCAAAAACAATTAAATTCCCAGATACTGCCAGTATCTCTGTTAAATCCTTGAGCACTAAAGAAGAAAGTTCTGTGGATGCCTTTGAAGTGGGGGAAAAAGACCAGGAAAAGAGAAAAAGCAGTTGGCACAAGGAACTCCAAGGACATGTCTACACTGAGAAATGAGAGCATATTATCAACTAGTTTGCATCTATACTGCTTTGGGGGAACTGTCTCCATCACAGATTTGTCTTGGAAAAATGTATTAAGGTCCCGAACAAAGACAGAGAGCAAGCTAAATATTAACTGGCGTATCCTTGGGATAGACACACTGTCGCCAAGCCAGTGAGACTTCAGGGAAGACCTAAGGCTCAGCATTTACAAAGTGTAACTAGCTGTATGAACCAGAGTAGTGGCACCAAGGTGTTTATGACTGTTTATGCCCTTCCTTAATTCATGACATTTCCCCTTCCCCTGCATTTCAGGGACAGGCTGCTGCCAGTGATGCCTGAACTGGAGTCCTCCTGCAAATTTTCACTTTGATGTAGTCATGGTTTTATTTCTTTGTGCTTCATTTTTAAAAACTATGTTGTTAGTTTATCACCCCATGGTGATTACTGCTAAAACAATAATTGGCAGGACCCATTTGAAGCTTCAAAGGGCAAATGGAAGGATAACGCAAAGAACTGCTTTAGGCGTAAAGCCCCACACTCTTAACAGGCAGAAGATGTCTTCAAAGCCAGGGCTGAGGATAAAAGGATTTATTTAATGCATTACAGCATCTGTTCTAAATAATCTTTATATTCACCTGGGGGAGTGAATTACTTAAATACCATGTTAAGGACCCTAATCATGTTTACCTTCCCTTTTCAGATATTCTATTTTATTTTAATAATTTTTCTCATATAATAACCAAAGATGCATTTCTTAGAGATTCCCTCTTCATGGGATGTCTCAGCTTATGGTTAATTCTTTGGCATTTAAGGTTGAGAAGAAAACCAGTTTTGCAAGTGTGATTGCTAGATGGATGCACGTTGCATATGTTCCTTTCCTGTTACTTGTAGTCTGATGAAGATCAGGAATATTGAAATTCTTTTTATGGTAATAGTAAGAAGGGAAAGGGAATTTACCAGTCAGTGGGGAACTATGGAGCCTTTCAGGTAACTGACTCAGATCCAGTCCAGAAGGATTATGAATCCAGATCATGATTATTCAGTGGACTCTGGCTCTTGGTGAGACAAATGTTTGCTTCAGCATCAACGTCAAGTGCTCAGGAGGGAATTCAAGCTGCAGACTCTGAGGATGAATTACTTTCTTATGCCCAGGAGTGGGCAGTAGATCATCAGTTTGATAGAACAGTTCAGCTACTTAATTTAGAGCAGAATTAGTATAATTGATTTCAAGACATTTAATGAGGCAACTCACTTGTTTAAAGCTAAGCATATCCTCAAGGATACTTTAGTTTTGAAGCTGTGGCCATGTTAATGTTAAGGCACTTCAGCGAGGCAGTAGAGGAAATTAGCGTGCTTTTCCTGGTTTATAAACAGAGGACTTAACTTTTCAGTTCTGCCAGAGCACCATGTTTTGCAAGCATTAAACTAACGACATAAATGCTAAAAGTAAAGGAATAGTATTGTATAGAAAATGACTGTCTAATGCCAAAAAATTTCCCCCCATATTCTGTGAACATAAATTATAACTGCTGCATCCTGGCACTGCAGAAACCAGATACAAGAAAGCTGTGTAGCATAAAATTACTTTAAACATCTGTCAAAAGCAAACTGAGTTGATTACATTCTGTTTTGATTTGCTCTAAACACAGAGGTTAGTTTCTGAAAAGCAATCTTAGAGTTTAATCACATTTCTTTGACAGTGTGAGACAAAGCTCCTCGATAATATAATATAGGAATTAAGTGGCTTTGAAAGAATAAGGAGACCTTGAATGAATGGGAGCAGACAAAAATTTGTGTTGGTGCAAACATTGGTCTGAATCAAAACAAAGGTAAGAGAAGAAGCAGGTTATAGAGATTAAATGAAATAGTCAACCTTCAGGGAATGATTGCCAGCAGCAGATCTCAAGGGACTGTTTAAAGGAGGAAAGTCTCAGTATTTCTCTCAGGAAAAGGTAAGGACAGAGAGAAATGAACAGAAGAGTGACAGAGCAAAGCTCTCCTCATCTCCAGAGTCATATTTCATCTGCTAGGCTGGAAATGAACCAAAGGAGTAATAAAAGATCACAGAGACAGACTGGTAGCTCTAGTTCTCTGGAAACTTCTCTACAGTGGGGAAAATTTCTCAAATCCAGTATGAATAAAACAATATATATGAGAAACAATGACAGAAATGTTCTAGGATATGCTCTTCTCTAAAGTAACTGGGATTTTGTCTAAATAACCAGGAATCCAGTGATTGAAGGATACCATTGCCATGTGAAAGGCTGTCAAATTCTTGCCTGTTCTTCCACAAGTTAGGTGAGGGCCTGAGTTACAAAGTCTCTCATTTAGTGGTTTTACATTTTATTTAAAACTGTAAATATACATTAGTGAATGAGATCTTGATTCAGTAGTCTCCATGGGCTTATTGGAAAACAGTTAATCCTTATCTGATTACCCAATTATCTCTGTGTTGGATTCTCCATTCTTTTCTCCTTTGCTGAATATTTCTCAGATTCAGGGAAAATTGTCTTGTCAAAACCTGTGAGAAAAAGGTTAGGGCAGAATATGACCTTCAGTAAATACCACTTCTAAACATCTTGGTTTAAATGTAAAATGGAAAATCTTTAAAATGTTCATGTCAGGCTTTTTTTTTTTTAAAGAATGGGAGAATAGTCTCTCTAAAAGGGTAGCCAATAAAGCAAGAATGCTAACATGACATCAAAAAAGCATGCTCAGACTATGTGAGGATTTACAGCTTTGAAGACAAGGGAAAGAGCTCTCCTCTAGGTAAGGAGTGCTTTCAACACAACCTCCTCCCTCTCTGATGTTGTGCACAAAGGACAAGGCACACTTCATGTAAGGCTAACAAAGCTGGAATTTTTGCTGCTACTAAGTAAACATTCATACCTGAAAATCATTGCAAACCACTCAGACTTTCTGTGTACTGTTGAAAATGTAACTTGTAAGAGGTTTTCACTCTGAATGGATCTTCAACTAAACCTTGCTGAGATGAACCTGTCACCCAGGAAATGTGAGCAGATGGAGGAAGCAAATGCAAGACAGGAAACATTATTAGTTTGGTACTATTTGGCCTCAGTGTCATCATTTCTGCTCCTCCATGAGGCACACAAGATGAGTTTGAAGATGAAAAATGCATTGATAGCATTTGATTCATTCCCTTTTTATTTGGCAAGGAGTCATGCTGTGCATTGCCACCAACAGCGATGACCTTGAAGGTCAATCATTCTATATTTTGAGCAAGTGCTTGCTCATCTCGTTCTAAACAATGAAATCCCCAGTGTAGTACAATGTAATGAAATTATTCAAAGCCTCTCAAGCTTTCCATACATGCCACTTCCTATTCTTTCACTGCTAAAAGTGGGTGGGAAATTAAGTCTATGCTATTTATTGACTTTTTCCCTGACATAGACTGGATGATATCTCATGTGTTGTGTAGAGAAATATCTGGAAAAGGAATGGTGCTGACTGTAACTGCCTGGGCAGAGCTATGGGATTAAAGGCAGGCTTGTATCTGTGCCACATTAAGGCTGCATTCTGAAATTATAGCTTGCATGCTCTGATGCATGGCAGTACTCTGAGTACAGGGCCAGAATTCCTTGGACCAGAGTCAGATGTGAACATGAAGCCTGACATAGTTCAGTACCCCTGATGAATGGGTACTAAAGTGGTTTCCAGGAGTGCAGAAGCCTGCTTGTTCTTCCCAGTGGCAGAACCCAGATGGATCAGCCAATACATTAAGTTGGATCTGTTTGTGTATTAACTAACACACGGATAAAAGTGGAACAGAGGTATTCAGTGACTGAAAGATTTGAGAGGTCTGCAAATTTGCACAATTTTTTCAACCTCATATAGCCTACTACAAATTATTTGTTTCTAGAAACTTTATCCCTCTTAATTTCAGATTATACTGCAAATCATTGACAGAATTTGCATTGGCATGTGGGACAGGTCTCCTGGTAATCGTTTATAAGTCCTTACTTGTTGAAATTTCATTTTTTCACAATGCATTTATTTTAATTTTCAGCTTTAAATCACAGGGTTCTTACCCCAAAAAACCCTGTTAGTGTCTCCATACAAAATAATGTAATCTCCTTTGAAACTTTTCAGTTGGCCTTTGTTCTGCTTAAAATAGATGAAGCCAGTTTAAACATATGTTCCTAGATGTACAATTATAGTGCTTTTTTATAAATGGAGGGGTTTGCTTGATGTGGTGTTTGACATACTTCAGTGACCAGCATGCATTATGAAGTATGCAGAACTTGGCTGGCCAGAGAACAACACTCTCGTGGGTTTTTAAGTCCTTTGAATGGAGAAATAAAACCCATAAAATATCAATAAAGCTATCCACTCTAGTCAAGGGATGACCAGACATAAAGACAATCTCCCATCAAGAGTGCCATGGCAACATTACTGTAGGCCTGTCCAAGCCTCATAAAGGTTCTGCTGTTCTTCCCTTTCTGTAGTGCTGAAAACAGGTTGTCTTCTCAAATATTTACAAATTTCTAAAATTTATTTTCCTTTTATTTTCTTTTTTCTCTATATGATAGAAATCAAAGACTAATGTGAAGAGGATTCTTTAGAAACGGAATCCTCATATCTACAGTAGGCTTAGTTGTACAACAGTTGATAGAAAACCACAAATAATAAATTCAGACTTACAATTTTGTCTCTGTAGATTGGCTTTTCCTACCAGCTCTATGAACTAGCAATGCAAAGACATGGACATACCATGCTTTGTACAGAGTTCATGAAAGTGGTTTCAAGAATTACAGTTATGTTTTACATGAAAAACTCAGGACAATTCATATGAATGTTTTCTTGTTTAGCCTTTATATTTTGCATTTACAGGATACCATAAAACTTGAATACTGAAGGGTTTTGAAGGCAGTGGACAAAGTCTACACACCTACTCACAAAACCTTTCCTGTATATATTTCTTGTAAACATATAGCTCCTGGTAATTTTTTGTGCTTACTAACCTACTGCACCTCTCTAGATAACATACATAAACACATGTCCACAGCCTCTATCTCAGTCTGTTTGATAGCCATCCAGACCTGAGGACTTCAATTCCTTAACCTAAAGATTGAGTGGGAACTTTTCTCTGTCTATAATTTATTTCTGTGGTTTCCTTGGTAGAGTACTTCATGGACAGGTTCAAGTGCATCTGGTTTCACCTAACCTTTGTTTTATCTCTATAAATAATATTACTCTCCTTGTCTTTCTTCCACCCTTTACTTTTTTCCCCTATTCTACACATCTGAATTTTATTAAATCTTCAAACTTAGATTTTTACTCCAAAATCTTGTGTAAGGAAGTCTTGCACTTAAAATCTAGCAGGAAGAAAGAAAAGGGAAAAGGGAAAAGGGAAAAGGGAAAAGGGAAAAGGGAAAAGGGAAAAGGGAAAAGGGAAAGGGAGAGGGAGAGGGAGAGGGAGAGGGAGAGGGAGAGGGAGAGGGAGAAAGGAGAAGGGAGAAGGGAGAAGGGAAAAAGGCAAAGGGGGAGGGCAAGGGCAGGGCAAGGGCGGGGAAGGGAAGGGCAGGGAAGGGCAGGGAAAAGGGCAGGGCAAGGAAGGGCAGGGCAGGGCAGGGCAGGGCAGGGCAGGAAAGGAAAGGAAAGGAAAGGAAAGGAAAGGAAAGGAAAGGAAAGGAAAGGAAAGGAAAGGAAAGGAAAGGAAAGGAAAGGAAAGGAAAGGAAAGGAAAGGAAAGGAAAGGAAAGGAAAGGAAAGGAAAGGAAAGGAAAGGAAAGGAAAGGAAAGGAAAGGAAAGGAAAGGAAAGGAAAGGAAAGGAAAGGAAAGGAAAGGAAAGGAAAGGAAAGGAAAGGAAAGGAAAGGAAAGGAAAGGGAAGGGAAGGGAAGGGAAGGGAAAGAAAAATGGCTGGTCAGTATTACGAATCAATTTATTGTGAATAAAATGAACTCGAACAGAGCTTTCTTCATACCTGTTCTGTAAACTCCCCCCTCATATACATGACAATAAAACAGGAAGCTAGACTTAATCTTCAGACAGTTTACTTTTTATCTACAGTACTTCCATGTTTGTGCTTCTTCCAGTCACTCCAGAGGATGGGTGAATCAAGTTATGAAGACAGATTTTGAAAAAAAACCCAGGTATAGCAGATCCTTCACAGATGCTTCTCAATCATTACTTCTTCCTTTCTTTTTTCCATTAGAAAAAAAAATTAAATTAAACAGATTATATGCAGCACAGTGTTTCCATGTGAGCCTTGAACACTTTGTTCAAGAGCTAGGAGGCCAGCCAACTGCTTTAGTTCCTTAAAGAATAACAGATGTGTCCTTCCAAGTCTCATGCTAATGGAATTTAGGCTGTGGTTAGGAATTTAAAAATACTCTCTGTTGTCTGCAGACTCTGTTTCAACCCTGTTCTTTTGGTTTGCTGGTTTCAGGCTTCTCTTTCCACATCTTTCAGAAACATTGCATGAAATGTCAAGTTGAGCCAAAGCCACTAATATTTTATGTTCACTGACTGAAAACAAATAGTTAAAAGTAAAAATCTATGGGGTTCAGTTATGTATGATATTGTTTCTACAAGTCTGACTTTGTGACTACTATATTTAATAAACACTGAGTAAAATGCTCTCTTTGTGTATATACAAAAAATCTTTGTTTCTTACTACCAGGATATGCTTGCAATCTGTATTTTTGGCTCCAAATATTAACCATACTTATGTAAAAGTGAAGCAAAAGATTTGGTTCAACCATCCTTAAGCAAAATATGTCAAGAAAATGAAGTGATAAATGGGCCAAATCCATTGCATTTCAGTTCATATTTTACAAGTTGTGAAGGCCCTAGGACCTTGGGAAAAAGCTGTAGGAGCTAGCAGGGGAAGCTACAGGGTTTTTTCTCCATCAGGAATACAGTGACAGTGCAGGAGAAAGTGCTCTTCTAGTGTCAGAGCTCTTCAATTTTCTGCACTTCAGCTGTGAATGATGCTTATCATGATCTGATTGTTGCTTTCCCCTTTGTCTCATGTCTCTCTGGATTTGAGACTTACAGAGAAAGATCCTGAAGGCAGTAGCACTGCAAGTTGCCGTGCTAAGGGCTCTGGACGTTTCTTTTCACCATTTACTGTGAGAAGTGTGAAGAGATAATGGATGGAGAGCAGCCCTGCCGAGAAGGACTTGGGGGTGCTGGTGGATGAGAGGCTGGACATGACCCAGCCATGGGCACTCACAGCCCAGAAAGCCAAACATGTCCTGGGCTGTATCCAAAGCTGTGTGGGCAGCAGGGCCAGGGAGGGGATTCTGTCTCTCTGTTCTGCTCTGGAGAGACCACACCTGGAACACTGCATCCAGCTCTGGGGTCCCCAGCACAGGAAGGACAGGGAGCTGTGCGAGCAAGTCCAGAGGAGAGCCACCAAAATGGTCAGAGGGCTGGAGCACCACTCCTTTGAGAAAAGGCTGAGAGAGTTGGGATTGTTCAGGCAATACTAGAGAAAGCACCAGGAAGAACTTAGACTAGCCTTGTCCCTGTAGAGACCTACAAGAAAGCAGGAGAGGGACTTTGCACAATGGCCTGAAGTGACAGGACAATGGGGAATGGCTTCACATGGAGAGTGGTTAGGGTTAGATTAGAGATTAGGAAGAAACTCTTTACTCTGAGGTGTGCGAGGCACTAGAAGAGAATGCCAAGACAAGTTATGGATGTCCCGTCCCTGGAAGCGTTCAAGGCCAGGCTGGATGGGGCTTTGAGCAACCTGGTCTAATGAAAAATACAGGGACCCATTGAAGGGGGCTTCAAACTAGATGATCTTTACGTCCCTTCCAACCCAAACCATTCTGTGATTTTATGATATGATGGATGAGGTTACATTTGCCCTTTCCATGAGACACTACAAGGAAGTGTTGCAATTTTTTTTCTCAATTTGTAAGGGCAGAACAGACTCTGTCCTCCTCAGCTGATAGGAGCCAAGGGAGAGGGCTGATGGGGAGAGAGATTATTGATGGTTTTCAAAGAAGGAGGGAAGCATATGAGAGATTTTGGTTCAAGGATCTTTAACTGACAATGATGCTAAGTGGCATGAAGAAAGGATTAGAAATGGAAGGAGCAGCTGAAGATGATGTATTTCTTCAATATTTCTGCTTTACTTCCTTATCTCAGAATTGCTACTTCCTGAAAATCATCCCTTCAGAACTACCCCACCTCCCCAACCACTCATCCTGACAGAATTCTTCCAAGCCAGCATTCACACTTGATTTCTTATTCCGTCTGTCCCTTTTAATATCTTCTTATTTTCTCTTTCCAGAAATCCCAGTGTCTCATTTCTTTGTTCTCAGTTTGTATACTTCCCTTCATTGAGACATTCAGAGTCCCTTTTCCACTCAATGTACTTTGCATTTCTCTTCAGCACTGTTTCCTATAATTCTTTCTCTCTGTTGTTGTCTACACTGAGTTCTGCCCTCACCCTACTCCCTCTCACCTCAGCCTTTACCACTCGAAAGTTTTCCCAGTTTTTACTTTTCTTCACAAACTTCTCTACTATCTTCAATTTATCACCTGGAAAATCCTTCATTGCCTCTCTCATGCTTCATTCAAACAATTTTTCTTTAGACCTGTAATTTTTACCTTTTTTTTTCCCTTTTTATTTTTTTTTTTCTTCTGATATTTTCAGAAGAAGATGATGAAATTTCCTTGATTTTTGATAGCCAGAGATATAAATTGCAAATTCTTTTCCGGTGATTTTGAATGCTGTTCTCCAGTAATGTAATACTTAACACATGTCAGGCATCACATCATAATGGATAGCCACACACACATTATCATCATTAACAAAAGGCAAATACCACCTTGGCTACACACCTTCACCATCTTTCAAATCATCTGTAGCAGAATGGTTTGTCTGTGGCATTTAACTTCCTTAATTTTATTCAGAATGGTGAGCAAAAGCTTTTAAGCAGCAGGAGGTCATAGTTCATATGACAAAATGCAGGAGAATATTCATGTAGTCATGATTTTATTCCTAAACAGCATTTTACCTCTGGTCAGGAATATAAAAGCAGTGAAAACCATGATCTACTGCAACTAGGACAAGAATTTTGCCACTGATTCTGAGGTCCAAGATCCTGTTCAAAACTGAGTATTTCACAGCCTCTTCTATGTGAGTTTGAGTTTCATTTCCTCTCACTTTTTTTTTTTTCCCCTTTTTGGGACACTCCTAATCTCCAAGTAGATTCTTTCTTCTCCTGCTCTGCAACTTACTTTCAAAACACAGCTCTGCAGTATGTGAAAATCAGAGGCAGTATTTCAGAGCAGAAGGAAGTTTCAGTAAAGCACAGATATCATATCCATATCAAGGTGGTGAACCTGTGCAAAACTGTTTATAAAAATGAGCATAACAGATACGCCAAAAAGTAAAAAGGTTTTTGAGATGTTGTTTTTTGCTCAAAATGCTTTATGTGATGTTTTCTCTGAGCAGAGCTCATCTTCCACAGCAGCACAAGAAAATAAGCAAGAATGAGAACCTTTGATTAGGGATATTTTACTCTCTGAAGCGTCATATTGCAGAGTGTGGGTGTTTCTGAAATTCTGTTAGTAGGCTAAAGACAGTTTTCAATTTGAAGAGAGAAAAAAGAGATGTATAAAATGTAAAAATGAGGGAGACCTGGTTTATTGGACGGGTCTTGTGGACATGTATACCTGGAGATCTAACACAAGGTTTCTCAGAGGCTAGATTTTGGTTCTAAATGATCTGATTGCACAGCAAGCTCTCTAAGAAAAATTCCACACTTCTACTAGAGATGTGAATATGTGACTACAGCTCTGGGTGCAAAGTGCCCTTATGTGCTCAGAATCCTAAAAGGGTAACTAATAATCGGAATCATCTCCCTGGTTTCAGTGTTTGTGAGCCATCTTGAGACAGACTGTGGAAGGTAAGAACCAAATTTGGTTTTGTTTACTTCTTCAGGCAACATTGGTAAGCAAAATAAGTTCATTTGAGCTTTTTTTCTTCTTTAACTTTCTGAACCTCTTGATTATTCTATCCCCTCTCTTTTTTCAAAGCTTCACAGTGGAAAATGCCATTGGCCAGATTCATTTCTGGATAACTACACAGATCAAACTGTAATGTGAACTGTCTTCCACCCAGACTTCTGCCAGCTTTGGTCTGTTTGCCGGTCCAGCTCTGCTCTGAACCAGCAAAGTTTTGCAGCCATCCATAGACATGTGGCTGCTTCTACTTCTGCTCTTGCTCTGTGCATGCCGTAATCCCTGATCTTTTGAGAAGAAACAAAGTACAGAAGGCAAAAGAGATAATGATGAGCCTCACACTCCTTGTTGTTGCTATCAAGTGTCTTATTTGAGCTGTAGGTTTGGTAGTAAGGGGGTACAGATGTGCTGACTTCCCTGACTCCTGGGAGCGGAGAGGGCGCATCCACACTCGCATAGTTGATTGAAGAGGCATCTGTGAGGCACTTCTGCTGCACTGAGCTGCACAGCTATGCAAGCAACGCCAAAGGAGAGGCAGCACCACCAGCTTTAGTCTCTGCTTCCTCTCCTCTGCTACCCCCTCACCAGCCTTTGCTTTCATCTTGTGTGGGACTGAACCAGCTGGCAGTGGGGGAGAAGGAACAGCTCATTACTTCAGTCAAGTATTAGCCCTTTCGAAAGGGTCAATTGCAAAATGAAGGTTATTCTGATGTTTATGACATGAATCTGGGTGTTATTAACTGTCAGTTTGTTATATTGCTTGTTTCTTATGAGTTCCTTTGTAAATGATGGCAATAAAACTCCACGGCAAATAACTGCTTAAAAGATTGATTTGTATGATTGCAGAATCAAAAAGTGTGAAATACTGTAAGGAGGGGAAGACAGTAAAATGATAGAAACCACGAGAATCTGCTTATTTTAACTAGGCATAAAGAAATTGCCAACAATGGACTGTATTTATATTTCTTCAGTCTGTCACATCAAAACTTGCTTGTCTTGGAGGCTGGAAGCTTAAAAGAAAAAGCTATTTGCAACTGGATTCAGAGAGTTTGAACTAAGGAGAAAAGCATCTGTACTTTCTGCTAACACACTACAAAGGTTTACCCACCAATGTCAGGTTTCCAAATCTAGACATGTGGGAATGTTCCATATGGTAAAATGACAACTCTTGATCACTCTCTGAAGCTATTTCTATTTTTCCATTTTAGTATCCTATTTATTAATAGTGTTCAAAATTAGCATAAAAACCTCCCCACATTCCCCAGTCAGCAGGTAGCAGACATCTCGTGACAGCTATTTTATGAGAAATATAATTAGCAAGGCAAACTGTACAACTTCCAGTTTGATTCATTTGCTGATGCTCATTCTGATTCATTTACAATTATGCCAGTAATTGGCATAACTGTTTAGAGGTATTTGGAAAATGTCCTTAAGTAGATAACCTAATTATAGATTTATGCCAGTGGCAGATACATTGTATAATAACCACTCTCTCCATGTTTCAGGAAGTGCAAAGCAGATTCCTGAGGCAAGAGGCTAGTGGAGGCAGTGGTCTGTTGGATTGTTATGGGGGGAATAGGGGAACTCAAAGGAGGTATGACTGCCTGTCTACTCCTGGTGCTATTTTGGATTCTAGGTGCTTGGAAAAGCAAACAGCCTACCAAATCTAATCCAAATCTAATTGTGAGACAATTATAACTTTTAATGAAAACTGGACTGTTTTATGAAGAAAGGAGTAAAATGAGATCTTCTTCCTTTCTATCTCATAAAATTAAATAAAAACAAAAAAAACCCCAACAAAATAACCCCTCCAGTTCTTTAAATTACACCAACTACCTGTCCCACTGCAGGTTTTGCATAATAGCTTAAAGCTATATTACCCCTCTAGATAAATTCTCTGAATTGCAGTTTCCACGAGAAGCCATTTCTAAAAAGTCAGGCTAAATGCAGTATCTATCATCAGGATATTTGAGAGACCAGTTTTCTCAGCTTAGAAGCAAAGCTACAAGTGGTGACTCTAGATCCAAAGTGGCTCATTGGGGGCTGCTTTAGGACTTCCATGTCATCTCTCTACAGAAGATATCTATACGTAAGATAATCACAAATGCATAATAATGTACCTTGCACAATTTTCCTCAGCTTATTCTGATATATCAAAAGTGCTGCCAATTTTGCAACTACTAACATGTATTTGAGTGTTCTCTCATTAAACGAGAATATTTTTTACCGTGCTAACACATTCCCATTCTTTCACTCTGTCATAGTGAACGAACTTTGTAAAATGAAGAAAAACATTTTTGACTTTGCCACCTTCAGAAAGAATAATTTTGCTCTCATGAGGGAGAAGAAAAACATTTGTTTTACATTACACAGGGAACTAAAGAATGTAAGTATTGGTATTTGACTTCTCTGTAACTGAAAGTCAATAGAAAACTTTAAAACTCGCTCTAACTACACTTACATTCATCATGAAGACCAAACCAAGTGTTTCCATTGCATAGATGAAGCTGTTTCTGGCTGTTATTTTTCTCCTCAACTTCATTTCTTCAAAGTCAAACAGGCATAAAATAACAATTGAGTTTATCCAAGAACATATAAATGACTAACTCTGAATTCTGGCATACTTTGTAATCTTAAGGCTGTCCCTGCTCCATAATTTCACTCAAAATGTAAATTGCATATAGCATCAGTCATATGACAGTGATCCCTAAGGACTCTAATAACATGTAAGACAAAAGCACCTTATGGACAAGAGTTCACAAAGTTCCATGGCAAAATTTCTATTTGATTTTAACAAAATCCCAATTACAAATTTACATCTGATTAATGTCTTGTTGTTTTACATGCTGAATTTCAACACTTAGGTTTGTTGATACATCACTCTTTCTCAGAAATAAACCGTCAGAAAAAATTGTCCTCTGTCTTCCAGGGAATAGTTTTTTGTAAAAGTTCACAGCCCCCTGCTCTATCTGTCATGATGATCTGTTAATAGGTATAGGGAATGGAATTGCAGAGATTGTTGATACTGCAAAAACAGTTAAGGGAATTAAAAAACCCAATCTTTTCAAGACTCTGGTTATCCTGAACTATAGAGCGGGTAGGGTTAATACTGAAAATAAAGCCACAGTTGGCACAGGTCTTATCTACTTTGTAATTTATAATACTCCTGGACTTTCAATTTCTAATCTCTACCTTGAGAGAGATAGGGACTTTCTGCAATTTGTGTGTGCCTTTCTTTGGAAGGCTTATTTCAGCTGCTGCTGAAAAACCCACTGAAGCATAAATCTTATCCTTTTAGTCAGAACCAAGCAGCATTGTCCCCATTGATTTATCTTCTGCTTGTTTCCTCCAGCAGTCTCCTCTGATTTACTTCCCTGCCTTTAGGATAATATCACAAAAGTAATTTGGCATGCACATTAACAAAATTATATTTAACTATCTTACTTCCAGCTCCATTTAAGTGTCCACAGAAATCCGTATTGAGGGACTCAGCATCAGGAGTCATCTTGCTCCAATTGCACCATTACTTTGTCTCTCTACCTTGTCATAGTGTGTGTGTATTTTTTCCTCATAAATTAGGCAGACTTCAATTCTCTATGACTAGTCAATGCTAGACACAGTTTTTCAGCTTAGAGTCCTGTCTGGTAATACAGTTGATAAGCAATATCTTTGCACACCACCAGATTTTAGAAAGAAGTGTGTAATGCAATGTTATCAGTGAGAACTTGTATTTACATTTTATAAAACCAGCTAAAGGGAACACTCAGGAACGTCATGAAAATTGCAAAGAAAGAAAACTTGCTCTTCACTTATAAAAAGATTAAACAAAGCTGTTAAGGGTTATACCTGCCTCTCTGCCCCAAAGAGGCAGTTGATCTAAATGGAATAATCTTTTCTATTATTACTTTACTATTGTTTTATTATATTGAACTATATTTTAGCCTGTTATGGAATGTCAGTTATTATACCACAGATCTTTCATATTCTAATGAATTTCATTCTGTCTTGGGAATTTTATTCTAAAAATTGGCATTCTCCTTTTCTCTCTTTTTTTTTTTTAATTTATTCTGAAATTATAATGCAAAAGAATCTCGTTTATTTTACCCATGAGACATATAAATGCACCTGTCTCTTCTAGTGAATACCTAATTCTTCAGGAGAGATTTTTGTTCCAAAAAATGATTTATATTGAAGAAAATAAGGGATTTATACTCAATAGTCTTATGTCTTTCATTGTCTCTTTTTTGCTTTTTCTTACAACTGCAGTAGAATCCTGAAGGTAAATTTGAGAAATCTGTAAAAGTAAACTTGGCAGTCATTTTTAAATTCTGGCTTCTGTAAAGAAACTTGTAGAAGAAAACTGGAGGGGAACCAGAGCTGGTGGAGCTGATAGATGCAGCAGAGTGCCCTGGCAAAGTAGTATAAAAGCTTAGATGCTTCATAGGTTTGGCAAGAAGAATTAGCTTTTTAGATAATTAATGGAAATATATTTAACATATCTGCTAAAGTCACTGTTTAGTTTTCTCTTCCATTCTCTATAGTTAGCACTTTGCAGTACTTCCAACAGGTAACCATGGAAGGAAGACAAAAGCCAGAAGAGACTAATGTTAGGACTCCCCAGCCCAGGCAATATGCTTCAGTGGTCCTGATTTCCTTAAAATAACTTTATATAGTGCTTTGAAACTTATTTCTTTGCAGATACAGTTAGCAGAGAATTGCAGGTCCAAAAGAACAGCAGATACATAACAACAGTTCTGACTTTGCCCAGCACTCCATAGGCCTATTGCACTTGCACCTATCCTGACAGAGGTGTTGAGGCTAAATCAGACAAAATAACAAACCCCAAGTAGTTGGTTATGTATTCTCTTTCTTCAGAACTGCAAACAAAACACTTTACTTGCTTTCATTTAAATCATATTCTTTAAAGTTAATGTTTTGAGGTTTTTTGGTGAATGTGTGCATTACTTGCTCTCTACTAAAGGAAAAAAAGAGATCACAACAGAAGCAAAATTATAGCAGGAAGGGTCAAAAGGAGTGCTGATAAGGGTTTTCTTTAGGGAGAACAGTTTATACTGGAATACAGAAGTTTGAGAAACCCTAATCTTTTCATGTAAATGTGTCATTTTAAACAAACCCTCATTGCAAACTCTGTGTTGCTAAAGGGCAAAAGTTGAGGAGAATAAAAATCAGTTTCACAAACATACTATCAGGAAAATGCTAAGGAAATGTCCTGAAGGTGTTGAAGAATTATATGCAAATTCCCCACTGTTTTGGATCAATGAGGAGTAGTTAATCCTTCTCAGTCTCTCCTTTTGAAGCTGCTTTTCATTATTTATTGCTCCAAATAAAGAAACTAAAGCCGTAACCTGTACACTAGGGCACTCAATGGGGAAGAGAAGTGTCAGCCCTGAGTCAGTCAGAAGTGGGAACTGACACATGATTTCCTATGGATTGGGTAGATATTTTATCCACAATGTCATGGTGGGTTATCTTTTGGTGGCTTTGTTTTCTATCTTAATTTCCCTGGTGAAGAATGTGGAAATATCCTGGCTTTATTCCAGTGAAGAATAAAAAACCTTTTATTTTTTTGAAATATAGCTCTTGTTCTCTAGATTTCAAAAATCAGAAGGCGATAAGATCTGAAAATGCAGCAGAGAGCAGACAAAGGTCTTGTACGACAGATGGGTCAAAGCAAAGATAAAGAAGCTGAAGAATACATAGTGTCTTTGGCAGGAAAACCATTAATTGCTGTTTCAAGTCATCTTCTGTTAATATTTGGACACTTTCAAGCAGTCAGGTTCCTGCTTATTCACACTGGAAAGCACTAAATATTTTCTAATATCCAAATATCTTAATTTGGGGGAAGGGCTGATATACTGAAGGGTTTCACTGTCATTCAGAGGGATGTTGACTGCAGAAATCGGCTGATGGGAACCTCATGAACTTCAAGCAGGTGAACTGAAAACATCTAGACAGGAACCATTCCACACACCAGTATATGCTGGAGGGTCAGCTGGACTAAAAGCAGCTTTGGCAAGGAGGGCCTTGGGGTCCTGATGGACAATATGCCAAACACAAGATTTCAATGAGCTCTCATAGAAAAACAAGACCTCCAGTATCCTGGACTGCACTAGGAAGAGTGTTGCCAGCAGGTCAAGGGAGGTAACCCTCCCCTTCTACTCAGCCCTGGTGAGACTTCATTTGCAGAGCTGTGTCCAGTTCTGAGCTCCCCAAGACGAGAGACATGGACATCTTGGAGACAGTTCAATGAAGGTCCATAAAGATGGAAGGACAGGAATCCCTCTTCTATGAGAAAAGGCTGAGAGAGCTGGGACTGTTTAGCCTGGGGAAGAATAGGCTTGAGGTGATCTTTTCACTGTTTATAAATATCTGAAGGGAGACTATGAATGAGATTTTCTCAGTGACACCCAGTGACAGTAAAAGAGGAAGTGAACACAAATTAATACATATGAACTTTCATCTGAGCACAGTAGAGAACCCTTTTTTACTGTGGAAGTGATCAGTCACTGGCACGGGTTGCCCAGAGAGACTTTGGAATCTCCATCCTTGGAGATATGTGGCCCAGCTTGAGAAAGAGAGGTAGACCAGATGAGCTCCAGATGTCACTTGCAACCTCAATAATTCTGTGATTCTTGGATTGTCATTTCTGAGAGCTTTCTTCACTAAATTCTGCTTGAGAATTCTGAGATAGACACAAAAATATTTGTCCCTAGTATTAAGGCTACACTTCTCAAGCAGGACCCATATCCAACACAGTGCATATCCGAACTGTACCCCAGACAAATGTAACCACATTTAAATTATTAACTGCTGTGGTTTCACCGTGACCTACTACAAGATAGGTATTGAGTATGAAAGGGTTGACCTGAGCACTAGATCCAGTCCGCATTTCAGGAATTCAAGAGGTAACTGTTGAAGCTATCTTTTCATGCAGCCAGCTTTGTTTAAATGCTTCAGAATTTACTGAGCATTTTGTTCTTTTTAAGTTGTGAAAGCTCCTGCCAATCTCCTTTTGCTTAATGGCCTCCCAAATTTTCCTGAAAGATGCTAGAAGAATGTGTGGTTATGCAGATACTCAATAACCTTCTTTTAATATTTTTGAAAAACTTCCAACACATGATTCCAAGGCATCAAACCAGGTTTTTTTTCAATATAAACATCTTTTATTCTTGATTTCCCAGTGACAATTCTTTTCAAAAAGACACCAGACAATGTTTGCTCCTTGAATGTTTATGAAACATTTTCTTTTTCACTCATTTAAATGGGTCTCACCACTCACCAGGAAAATATTCAATTAATCTGGAATGCTCTCAGCCCAGAAACTGTGACCTGGGAAACAGGCAGGTCCTGCAGATACAGCCCCTGTGTGTAGTACAGCCATACTGGGCCACAGAAAACCTGTTTTTACTCATGGTAGAATTAAGTTTTCATTTCTTTCAAATGCATATGGATTATGTAATTATAATACACAGAATTATAAGGTCCTTTTTCCTTAGGATGCTGTACGTTGGAATGACAATGTTGACTGAGGGGTCACATTGAGTGGATAGCCATGCCGACGGTGTAGCATGCCAAATGTAGGCATTTCTGTGACACTTACTCTAACCCCACCTTGCCACAGTAACCAAAATAAATGACTCAACTTTTATGCTGAGTTTGAGAAACAGAGAACTAGAATTACCACACATTTTCAGTTAGGAAATGAATGTGAGGAGAAAGAGCAAACTAGAGGGTAAAACTAACTCAATTACTTGCTTAGGATCACAAAGGAATGCCACAATAAAAAGAAACAGATTCCAATTCCCAGTAATAACTTAGAAGGCTGTGTACCATAAAAATCTTTATCTTTGCATTGTTGAAATTTTTTTACCAATAATCAAAAAAATTCAAATAGACAAATATCTTGTGGAAATAATGTGGTAGATATCAGCAACCAGAAGAAACTCTGGATGTTAAAAAGTGTTGGAAAACTTCAACCATTCCCGTTTCTACTAGTAATGTGTCTGCAGACAGTAGAGTTCTGGTGACATATAGAAAGGTTGAGATGTGCAGTCCAATATATGCTCTTATTTAAGGACTCTATACTCTCTGAGATTTCTGAAAATGAGACATGACATAGAAATCAAATAAATAAAACCTTTTAAAAGTGGTACTGTCTGCCTGCTCCACATCTGACTTTGAAGATAGATCTAACATGAAGGGTAACATAAACTCTCTAGATGTACTGTCTGAAAAGAGCCCTCAGAACAGAAGATAATATTCTAAAAATCATGTTAGGCCTCTCAAAGACTAAATAATTAATCCATCTGACTCACTTCGTGATAGTCCTGCCATCCTCCATAGGCAAGCCAGCATCTTGTGGTCCAAGATATGAAAACTGGGCAACTAATTGTAGGAAACCATTAAATATTAGTTTCATGTTTGAAACATACTCTTTTTGTTCTTTCTTCTTTTATTGGTTTTTTTTTTTTTTTTTTTTTTTAACAAGCTGCTAATCATTTTGAGCAATTGCTCCTTATAGGACCTTTGTATTTTTATAGACCTACAGAAATTGAAAATAGTTGAAACCTAATGTACCTTCTTAATCTTCAGTGCCAGGACCATCTGTCCTGACATCTTAGGCTAGATCACTTACCGAGGTGACTGGCAGAGTTGTCCAGTGACTGTGCTCACCCAATGTCCATAATTATCCAATACTGGAGGCTACCAAAGCTTTTCCTTAGTGGCACTTTTTTTGGCACAATATTCAAAATTTTCTGTATTTAAAAATGCAGTATATCAATATTCAATACAAATATCTGACATTTACAGCCTAATAGATACATTATACATATATGTATCTATTACAGTCTGTATAGCACTTACATCTGAAAATGCATATTTTAAACATACTAAGCTTCACAGGTAGGAATTGTAGAATAAATAAGGGCCCGTTTGTTTCATAGTGGATGATACCAAAGTACTTAGACCCTGAAATAATTGCTCCAGATGAGGGTAGGAGCTGGTGGGCAGAAGAGAAGGAGATCTAGGATTGGGAAGAGGTCACCTCTGGGAGAACTTGGACAACACATTAGCACATTCATTCATCCCTGTGCTCCATGGATACAAATTGCCATCATGGTTTGCCTGATGCATTAATGAGCATGTTCAGGGATTTTGGGGATGTTCAGGGATTTTGGGGATGTTTAGGGGTGTTTGCATTTGTATTTCTGAGGCAGATGGCACTAGATGGCACTGTCTCAAGGGCTTTCACAGCGTGTTGTGGGCGAGCAGCAGGCAATCGCTCTGCGTGTTTGGGGGTGGTAGTGGGTGGGTGGCAAAGCAAGGGCTCAAAAGGCAAGGGAGATGGATTTCTTACACTTGCTAATACAGCAGGATTATTTATGGAGGCAGAGCCACCACTCAAAGCAAGGAGCTGCTGTCAGCTGAGCTCATGGAACACCAGCTTGGCTGTGACTTGGTCATGCCCGCCTCTGTTCCGAGGGTGGCAAATAATCTGGATAAACGTATGACACTTTTACACACGTGATTTGAGGAGTTACACTGGGAGAATGCTACTTGTTTCCCCTCAAAAGGGAAGCTGATTCACATGCCCTGGAAATTAGATGATGCTTAGCAGAGGGACAACAGTATTTTAGAACATGTGTGTCATGTAGAAGAGATAATTATGTGATTAATTGCACAGCCATATGAGAAACCAATCTGTGCACTAAAATCTATCCTGTAATCCACCACAAACAAAATTTATTTTGACCATTCAAAGAGATAGCCTAAAATATTCCTCTTGGTATGTTATGGTAAGTTTATTTTTCTTCAAATATTAATTCTCTGCCAGTCTCCCTTCCATAACAATTATCTTTTATAAAATTATCTGTCATGGAGTAAGTCAGGATTCAATACCAGTTTGATATTTTGTGACTTTTTATGTTAGCAAAAAGAACTTTTTACCCCTGAATCTGGGGCTTTAGGATGGGATACAGAGCTCTTAGCCCCTAGACAAGCTCTTTGAAGTGACACATTACATTCTATAAAGAATTTTCATGTCATTTGTGGAGATATTTGTTGAGATATGTGACTCAGAACATACCTGTGATACGTCTTATTGTCAACTGGTATGAAAATTGGTGCAAAGCTCTTTTAATATTTTTTAAATCCCTTCTTTTGTTCTTAGTAACTCCAGAATGAATTTACAGATACAGAATGGTTTGAGGGCTTTTTTATTAGAGATTTTTTATGTCTGCATTATCACTATTGCAAAGTCAGTAGGAACTGATCTTCATAATTTAAAAAGTTGAAAACCTTTCTATATTTACCACACAGCACAGCAGATGTAGTAAAATACACTGAGTTTATACACTCTGGAGGTTTGTTATGTAGATTTTTTACAGCTTTACAGTTTCTGGCTTCAGGATACTTATTATTAAAACAGATTACTTAGAAGTCTGTGCTTCACTATAATCACTCTGAATTCTTGCTTGTAAGTCTGGGGCTACAGCTCTGACAGAGACAAGAAGAACCTAAGTCTTTGCTTTAGAAAAGGACTATTCAAACTGAGCATAAAATGCATTTTTTAGTAAATCTAAAACCACACAGCATCTGGGAAATGGAAAAAGGCATAATGCCTGTGGTCTGGGATAGAGAAAATGATGAACACTGTAATTTCTGCAGTATTTTGCCTTGTATTGTGTACATGCTGTGCCGGGAGACTTGCCTCTCAGGCAGATCACAGAAAGATGCAAAGGTCAAATCCAGCTGAAATCCCTGCTAGTGCACCTGAGGTGTTTGCTGAAAACAGAGGCAAGGACCAGGCTAATCAGGCAACAAACTGGCAGCCTGTGAGAGCCTGCTGTTTCTCCCTGTGTTGGGAGAATTCCAGTATTTGTTGATCCAGATCTGCTTGAGGATTTGTGAACAGCTTTAAAGAATTTACATTACCTCACAATTACAGCTTCTGTCAAGAAAAAGGGGATAATTTTTCTGTAATCCCTAATCATACAGAACTGGTGAAGTTTCAGCTCTTCTACAATTTCCTGAAGACTCAGTCAAACTCTCTTTACTTGACTCTCTGAGTAGTATTCTTTTGAGTCAATAAACGATAAGCAAAATTCAGTTTCCACATGTTATAGATATTTTCATGTGCCTGCAGCTACCAAAGTTAATCACAGTGGGTTACTTCTGGTTTTCACTCTTAGTGCGATTTAGCAGTCACATATCTTCATTTTTTTTCTGTTTCACTCCCTTTGGTGCTTGCACACACATAAAAAATCCAGTACAAATAATAAAAACAATAAAACCAATATGATTTTTACGTTAGGAACATAGATCAAAGCACATCCAGCTTCTGGTAACTGAAGGCTATCTTCACTAGCAGAGACACAGAAGAAAAGTGATCATGAGTCTACAAGGGTAGCACTCAGGGCACCATATCTGCAAGAGAGGACACTTCTACTTCACTTAACAATTAACATAAAATGCATTGTAGGCTTAGATCATAGGGCCAGAGTCCTGTGACTGGCCCTGCTGCTGGTTAAACTGCAGGAATGTCATACAAATACAAGGTAATTATAAACTACACTACTTAGTTTCCCTACTACCCTTCTTGGAAGAAACTGTATCACATAAAAGAGGGTTAGAGAGCTTTTCTGGGAGCCAGGAATTACCAGCTCATGTTTCTTGACAGAAAAGATTCGCAAAGTCTGTGGAAGCTTAAAAGAAAAAAGCTCAAGTCATGAGTACAGTGTATTTGTTACCTTACCTCTGTGTCCGTTATTGGTGAAACCATGTTGAGGATAATGAATTTGGTTCTGGAAAATATAGTGGAAGGAGGGTGTTGAACTGGTCTTTAAAGAAGAGCTAGAAAAAAATCAACATGTTTCTTTTTACTGAAAAACTTTGGGTGCTCAAACTTTTTTTAAGATCAAGTTATTACTTCATCTGTGTAAGAATCAACCTGATGAATAATATTTTCATAGATGGATTTTTGGTCAATCCAGGGCTAGGGGTTAGGGCTAAAGTACAACAAAATCCAACATTTGGAATTTGAAGCCAGACAAATTAAAAATAAAAATCATGTGAACATGATTCATTGAGTGGCTATCTGATTAACCAAACTAAGGGCTACAGTGGATTCTTTATCCCTTTAAATCAAGGTCAAATACTTCAGTTAAGGTAGGTCTACTCCAAATGCGAGATGTTATGCAGTTCCTCATGGGGAGTGTGGAATGGTGCACACAACCTCCCATCAATCTCTGTGACCCAAAGTTGATCAAAACAAACATGGAACACAGAACAGCACGTTGCCATGCCAATCTCTTCCTGAGAAAAGGCCAACCCCCTTCATTCTTGAGAAGAGAAGTGCCAAAAGGTTAACCCCAGGATGACATCTAAGCTCTGAAGGGCTCTTCCACAACAAAAAAGTCCAATATGCACCACTTTTCCTGCTATACTTGCATAAACTGCAGACAAGACTTTGTCAGGATGGAGAGAGGTGGGTTAGGGTGGCAGGATGGTAGGAAATAGGACTAGGATGGTAGGAAATGGAACCACAGCCATCTCCAGGTCTTCCCCTCTGCTGGTTTGGGTGATGAAAGAGAGGAGGAAGTGGTAGTGGAGATCAGAATCGATGACTCAGAGACTCAACTAATGTTACAGATTCTGTGACTATATCAATCAATAATGAATTTGATATTGTTTGATTTGGTTTGTTTGTTTGTTTGTTTGTTTGTTTCTTTCTTTCTTTCTTTCTTTCTTTCTTTCTTTCTTTCTTTCTTTCTTTCTTTATTGTTTTGGACCTTGGCTTGTTTTTTTTCATAGCATCACAATGAATAAACTACCTTTTGGTGGCTTAAATTCAACTGATTTTTGATGTCTCTGGACAAATATTTGGACATTCCCAAGCCGGAGCAGGTTTTTTACAGTAGATCTATCAGGCATGGCCTGGAGGCATTCTTAGAGGTCAAAAATGTGACCAGATCAGCCAGGGGCTATAGTATCATTATGTTTATTCCTTTTGGCATTCCCCTATAATGCTAATTACATCTGTACTGCTGAATGCTTCTGCTCCAGGGTCCAGTGGTAATGAACAATTGCATTCCCAAGCTATCACCTTCTGAGGCAAACTGGGCACAAATACACTGCATAACAATAACCTGTCATCTTGACTATTTTTGTGTGGTTTTTCAGTTCAAAGCAACTGATGTCATGCCAGAGATCTGTCAAAACCCACCAGAGAGTCTTAGAGCATGCTGCTGAGAAAATTCCAGGTGTCCTGGAGGTGGCATAGCCAAGCAGGATAGTGATAGAAGATTATGTTGGCTTGAGGGAGCCAAACGTGATGGTCTGTGCTTTTTGGGACCAGACTCTAATAAAGTCTCCCAAGAACTGTACCTGAGTTTTGTGAAATGAGGTTTATGTAGTGTGAATAGGCAGGGTGCAGAAATAAAGTAGCAGCTGAAGCCTTTCCCCTAGGGAATATTTGGGAAATAGTTTTCAGGATAGTGGGTCTTCCTTCACTGAAGCTCTTCCTTTTTGCATTAATAACTGAAATATTAAGTATTCATCAGATCCAGGATGTTAGCAAGATGGGTTCACACATCCATTTTGACTTCTGTAAACACCAGCTTACACAACTGTTAATTTGTCTGTCTCTTTCACATGCTCTTTCTTTTTTTCATCAGTTCAGTAATTCATGTCTGAAAATCCTCTAAATTTTGAGAATCCAGTTTTGAATGCTTAATATTTGACTGCTTGTGTCTGACTGGATATATTCTGTGATCATAGCAAGACCTTGTAACATTGGTGTCAATAAAAGGAAACATTTCAAAGGGAACCAGAAAAAAATAACCCAAGTGTTATCTCTGCCTAGAAATCTTGTCTTGCTGATGCCCTTAGCCCATTGCAGCTATGACAACAATACCAGAGAAAATTATAATGTCTGCATCTACATAGCTTCATGGAGCTAGTCACTTTTGGTAACTGAGATCAAAGTTATTTCTTAAAGCCCAAGATATAATTTCTTCTACCAGGTTTCTGCCTGGTAGAAGGAATGTTTCTTTAGTTGGTGAAAATTTGTCAAGAAAAAACCCTGAAAATGACACATGTGGCATTAGTTACAGCGAGGCAGATGTAATAATTCTAAGTTCTTCAGAAATAAATTCTTGGAGCAAATGAAGTACTGATCAGCAAACTCATTCACAGGTTCATTCTGTGAGTAAATCAAAAGGCACTTGATAACTCTCTCCTTATGTGATTTTCACATCTTTTACTTAATCATTTTTTCACTCCGAAATTAATCAAGTCAATGAAATAAATCACAGAACACCATAGACTGCAACATACATATTACTTTTTAGATTAAGCTTTCCTGGCTATTACCTTGTCACAAAATGGCCTTGCCTAATACTCTTGATTCAGGCAGGAATTGGGAACAAGAGCAGGAAATAGCATAAGAACAGGGAAAATGTACCAATTTCCTAGCATATATGTGTTTAAATAACATTCCTGCACAGGAACTTGGTTAGTTGCCATGTTTATTATGACTCATAAACAAATGTGGGAATAGACACTCATCAAGAGCAGGAGGAGACCTAGAGGGAATTATTAATCTCTCTAAATTGCCTAATCTGAAAAAAAAAGTAAAAGAAAATTTAATAGGAACACTTTTCAGCCTTCTGTTTATGAAACCTTGACTTGACTGGAATAATTCTAAAAGTCTTAATAACTTGTTGTTAATCTGGCATGTTTAGCTGGTAACACAGGCAGATGGAGACATGTGAATATCTTCCACAACTTTTGGTTTTCCAATTGGATATGTCTTAGATTTGATTCTTTTTGTTGGTCTTCTCTGGGATTATTTCAAACTGAGGTTTGTCTTTCTTTAATTTAGGTACCCTAAAGTGAAAATCTTACATGTTTGCCAATGCTGAGAAAGTGGAAAGGCTTCTTCCAAAGTATAGATAGCACTGGGAATTTCAAAACACAACTGTATTTATCAAGATGATTTTTGTTTAATGGAGAGGTTTCAGGGAATCAAGCACACAGATGTAACTTGTATCGGTCTGTGTGCCATGTATGTCCATACTAGGGTAGTGTGACTTACTGGGCAACAATCTCCATCCTTCCTCCCCAGGGCACCAGCCCAGAGCAGCTTTTGGATGATACAAAGTGGTCATATCTGTATCTAACCCTGCCATAATATTTTGCACAGTTGAAGTCACAAAACTTTTATTACCTGTGTGGATTATTTTTCCCCACTAAACAGGGATTCTGCAGCTGCTTACCTGGGATGTCTCTAGGGTAAATGGAGAGTAACAGGCATTTCCAGAGTATGATTCTGTGTATTTTAAACATACACATTGGGTGAGGTGAATCATCACTGTCCACTGTGGTAGGAGCCTAGATACCTAGTCTCTGCCTAAATCCTAGATGGCTTAAGTCAGGTGAGATGAATCATTCTGGTGGCTGCAGAAACAGACGAGTCCATACCAGCAATAAGCATTTTGACCTTCTCTTGCAATTTGACAGTCTTGGCACAGAATGAAGGGGGCAGTCCTGAATTAGCTGCTCTCCTTAGAGGGGAGATCTTGTGTGCTAGCTCCAGGACCTATCTGGGTAGGTGACTAGATGGAAATCTCACACTTCCTCTCCTTTCACTAACCAAAAAAAAATGGTCAGCTTTGTTCTTTGCTTTGTGGAAGGGAAGAGTCTCACTCCACATTACTTTCAAGTCCTGTCCAAGCAAGGAGAGCAGACTGGGGGTAGGCTGTAGAGACAATCACAGAGAGACTGAGGGTAAAACAGGCTTATTTTAGAGGTGATGCTATTGTATTCTTGAGAGTAGTCAGCAACGTAGTAAAACTCCACAGAGACTGGCTCCAGATTGGCCAACTCTGCAGTACAGGAGCACAGAGTACAGTGGTACTGTAGCCATGGAGGCAGATGCTGACCAGCAGAGTGGCCTCCACTCCAAACCAGTGCTGCAGATCATCACTGCACCTACTGCAAAAGTTGGGCATGGACCAATTTGAGATGGAAAGTGTTGAAGGCACTCCAGAAGGAGCTGGTGTAAGAGCCTAATAACAAGAGAAAGGCTCCAAAAAGTGCTTCATCATTATGACTGCTCAACACCTGAAAGGCTTCAAAAGTGCTTTTTCATTATGACTGCTCTAAACTTGAAAAACTCCAAAAATGCCTCATCATTTTGTCTGCTTATCATTATACGGGCAGTTTGGACCATGGGTAGCCCTCCTTGAGGCCCATAAAAAGGAAGGCAAAACTGGTGCAAGTCGGAGGGAAAAGTGAGGGGCAGAGTCCCTGACCTTGGTCTTTCCCCCCACCACCTGCTGTGAGACACTCTGAGCCTCCTGGAGCCGATGCTGCCTGCCTGAGGAGAACCCCCCAATCCTGCACCCCTGGACCGGAATCACGAGTGAGTTGTGGAACTCCTGCCCTGCTCCTGCATCCCATGGTGAGAGCACCACGAGTGGACCGAGATTCGGCTGCAGCCATCGGGCACCGCGCCTGCAACTCGGAGGATGGGCTGCTGCACCCCAGCCACACTGCTCCTGAGATGGGAGAAGGCAGGTAAGATGCTTCAAACAACAGAAAAAAAAGGTCAGAAACTGCTTTGCTCCCCCCACCCCATCTTGGCAGCACTAAAGGTAGCACAGTGTGGTGGTGACCTATCCTGTGCTTTTCTTTTTAAGTAACCTTGGCTTTTTCTAACTTTCCTCTACTTTTCTCTTTCCTTCTCTTTGCCTCTTACTATTAAATAAAATACATCAATTTTTTGGCATCAACATCTAACCTTGTTTGGTTTTGATCTGTTTCTGGGAATATTTTGAACCTTCTAAGTTCTTTCTCATTTATGCACAGAGACTTAGCTTTTTTTGCTTTTCTGGGTTTAAACCAGATTGTAACAGCTGGTCAGACCAACTCACATACCAAGGAAGTAGTGCATGGTGCTGGACAGTCAAATCTAAATAGTTTGGAAGTAGAAGATCTTTAAGGTCCACTCCAACCCAAGCCTTTCTATGATTCTATGGTTCTATACAGCAGAGCTCCCTGTTGCAGAGTGCTTGCACAGGCAGGGAGCCAGCCAGAGTCTGCCCCTGCCAGCATCTGAGCTCTGACCAAATTGCCTTTCACGGCACTGACTTTCGTGTAATATTATTATATAATAGCCAGCACTAACTACTAAGCACTGTGCTATAGGAGCTTCTCTGCAAAACACAGCCAGTTCCTGTGAAGGCCTCTAACACTGTCCCTGCCCGGCTCCGTGGGGCCCCGCGTGCCCCCACTGCCGCACGGGTGGGCTCAGTAATGCACTCGGTACCAAAGAGCCGAGAAGGGCATTTCCGTGCGTTCCGCCAGGAGCATTCATTGCTGCTACGCTGGCGAAGGGTGCAGAGGCAAACACCAACATGATCCCACAGCTCAGTTTTATCCAGGGGCGGGGAAAGGGCAGGACTAGGGAACAGGGACCAATGGGGAAGCTCTGGGGGAGTGATGAGGGGTAGAGGCTGACAGCCAACCGGGGAATGCAAACTGGGATAGATTCACACAACAGAACATGGCATCTTGGGAGAAGCCTTTCTGGTCACCCTAACATAAAGTGGTTCTTGTGGTACTGGGGACTTGTCTTACTGAGAACTCTCTGTCCCTTGTAATGTATGTTCACTGGCCACCACAGGTCTCATAAAGGAACAATTTCCCACATATTGCTTGATATTCATAATTACAGATGTTTCCTGGGGAAGGGCTATCAATGAACTGGAGAGTTTAAATGCCTATAAACAGCCCATTGCTTAATAAAACTCAAAACTCTGAAATGGTCTGTGCTGTTCGGTGAATGTGTGGACCTCTACTAATGTCCCTACTGAACTATAGAATCACAGAATATCTCACGCTGGAAGGGATCTGTAAGCATCATCAAGCCCAGTGCAGGAGTACCTAAAAGTAAATCATACGACTAAGGGTATCATCCAGATGCTCCTTGAATTCTGACAGGTGTGGTGCCCTGACCACTTCCCAGAGGAGCCTGTTCCAGTGACTGTCCTCTCAGTGAAGAAGTGAATTTTGAGTCTAGTGAAGGGCAATGGAGCTGATGAAGGCTCTAGAGGGTAAGTCCTATGAGGAGCAGCTGAGAGAGCTGGAGTTGTTTAGCTTGGAGAAGAGGAAGCTCAGGGGTAACCTTATCTCTGTGACTACTTGAAAGGAGGGTGTAGCCAGGGGCGGGTCGGCCTCCACTTCCAAGCAACACATCACGGGACGAGAGGACATAGTCAGCTACTCCAGGGGACACTTAGGCATGGGTTGGATATTAGGAGGAATTTCTCCACAGAAAGAGTGATTAAACATTGGAATGGACTGCCCAGGGAGGTGGTGGAGTCACTGTTGAGAGGCTGGATGTGGCACTTAGTGCCACGGTCTATTTGACCTGGGCTTGTTTGGTCATAGGTTGGAGTCAATGATCTCTGAGGCCTTTTCTAACTTAATGATTCTGTGATTCTGTGAATGTACAAGTGAAGCTAGTGACACTAGCTGTGTCACATCTTATAACTTGCTCATCTGTGAACTGCTGTGATTTCTGACTACTGGGGACTATCCTGAACAAGATGTTCTCTCCCACCTCATATTCTCAGAACATATTACCCCTTCCTGCAGAGTATATGGATGAAGTGGCAACTGAGGTTATGTCACTGATGCTAACAATCCTTTTATGTTTCTTTGTGGAAAATGAACTGTTTCTCATGAAGAAATGGCAGCTCCTAAGACTTTAAGATTTGGAAAAAAAACGTGCTTTTTTCCTAGACAGTTGTTTCTCTACCTCTATATCTATATATCTATATATATGTACCATTTCTGCTTAGCTATGATATTTTCTGTATTTTCAGCTAAGGAATTTAGAATTATGTATATGTTTTAATGAACAAATTTTATGAACAAGTAGATGAGAGCATGCTAACATGAGCAAAGAAAATAAGTGCTAACTTTGTTTGAAATAAACTGAAACCACCATAGGCTTCTTACTTTGCATTCAGTAGCAAAAACCATTCCATCCTGTTGTCTGCTTGCTCTTTCTGCTGCCAGCAGTGGCAACAGCTCATTTTGATTGAAAGATCCAGCTGCCAGCCTAATAATATAGCTTGGCTTGGAAACTGGAGCCTTTCTCTACCTTGCAACTGATCCCCGGCTGCTGAGATGATGTAGAGATTCGGTGCTGTATCCTCACTGCAGATGCCTGCTCCATGTGATGCAGCTGCCCAGGCCTGAAGCTGGTGGCTGAAACATCCAGGGACCCCAACAGTGCTTACTTCTAGAAGAGTTTAGATTTATTCTCACATCCTCAGGAGCATAAAACACAGCAAGGACAGGTACAGTGACTTTCTCACAGTCTTGTACAATAACTCTGCACTAATAGTTAAACTGCTTTTGGTTTTTATCTCTCCAGCTGCACCAGCCTGAGGCAGTGTGAACATGCCTGTGTCAAGGATGCAGCCACCTGCCCCATTTCCTCCCTTCCATCCATGAGCCAAAAAGGTCCCTGGCTCCTCGTGACACAGCTCTTCTCTGGATTCCTGGTGTTCGATAACCTCCTACTGGCTGTACATAAGGTCATCCCGAGAAACTGTAAATGTATGCCCTCACTTGGAGATTGATTGGTAATTGCCTGTTTGCTCCTGGCACTGTTTTCTCACTTACTTTCCAGTCACTCACCATTTGTGATCTTAGTAACTTTCTCCTCTGCTCTCCTCTCCTGTTTCCCCTCAGCTAATGTCAATGTCTCTTCTTTCAGCTCCTCCTTTCCATGGCAGACTGCTATGAAAACTTCCCAAGCGTCAAATTTCCACTTTCTCTTCCCAGCTTTTAAAAGAAGCCTCTATTAAATGAACCAAATTCTGTCACCATGAGCTGCAATGAGAACACAAACCACCTCACCTGAACAGTGCCGCTGTTAGAAGAATTTTTTTTTTTTTTTAATTTTCAGTATCTAAAACCACGGGGGGTTTCAAAGGGACTTGGTGACCTGAAGCATGAGGTCAGCCAAAAGTCTGCATTGTCTTGCCTACCCTTTTTTGACACCTTTTCCAGAAGAATTAGATTAACTGTTATAGAAAGTTACTTCAGTTAATATTCCCAATCCTAGGCTCAGCAGAGCTATGGGGAGGCCACAGCAGTCTTCCAGTGAGGCTAACTTCACTTGGTATTAAGACTATTTGTTCTTTGTGCTAATTTCCACCAAGGGCAAAATACAACCCAGAACCCAATCTAAATTCAAAATGTCTTTACAGATATGGTGAAAGAAGGCACAGCAAGAAGCTTTGTATTTAAAATTTTATACCAGTCCTTGTTTTCAAAGTGCAGCAAAGAGATCCGTGACAACAACATCCCTCCCTTTCTCCTTAGTTGACTATGGACAGCGCTAATGTGGTTTGAGGCCTGCCAAACACTAACCTTTTGCTTCAGTTTTGCCCATGGGTTGGTTTGAGGGAAGGCTGGTTCCCTACTCCAGCTAATTAACTCAGGGCTAGCCATCAGAGCTCTCTGCAATAATGCCCCGCAGCAGGAGAGCAAAGGCAACTCTTGTGGATCTTTGGGAAGGAGAACAGTGACTGCATTAGCAGTGGATGTAAAGTAACATCCTCTACTTTGTATTACATCCCACACTGCTACAGCTGTTTCTCCTTGCTAGGAAAAAAAAGAGAGATTTAAATAAAAAAAATAATTAAGGCATGTGCTTCTTACAGCTACTTAGAGTTTACAGCTCTTCTACTAATGTAAAGGTTGTGGCACAGGCATTATGTAAGCTATTTTTTTTAGTACCTCATCACTGTTGCCTAGTCTTAAACGTACTGTTTCTTCACCACAAAAAGAGTATAATTTAAAATTGAAACAGATATTTTATTGATGTGTCCTGTTCAGTGTGGAGTAGTTCAAGAGTAAAAACTAGAAGAGTTTTGATTGGAGAAAATATGGCTGAAGAGACTGAAAGCTCCCCTGGCCCAGGTCATGGCCCTCAGGCACATTTGATTACACCAAAATAATTCCTGGAAATGTTTGTTCAACCTATTTGTTAAAAACACTGGAGATTGCAATTGTACAACCTCCCCAGGCTGTGTACATCAGCACTTCATCATCCCTATGATTAGAAACTCCTCTTTCAAGGTCGGAACTACATTTCCCTTTACTGCAATTACTCCCTTTATTTTCAGTGCACACAGGGAATAATTTACAACTGCTCTTTCTACGAAAACTACTTGAAGAACATTATTACGCCTTTTGATCTTTTCCAGACCAAACAATTTCTTCCTATCTTTCCTCACAAGCCCAGTCTCAATCCACCAATCTTTTTTCTTTTTTTTCCTCACTCCACTTCTTTCTCCATCTCTTCCAGGTGGTCTGAATCATTCTCAGAAATAACTCAGCTCAGCAAAATGTGTAATTCAAGTCTAGATTTAAGTCCAAGATCAGTCACATTGATTTATTTGTCTGCAAAGCATGTCTTCACAAGTGAGGAGGATGTCTTCACTCCTCATAGTCTATGAAAATCTAGTTAATTCAGTCAGTGGAGTCTAGAGATTTATTCAGATTATCCTGAAGTAGACTGATTCAGTCAGCTAAACAGCTCTGAAGACTCCACTGGGCCCAGTGCCCTTGATTAGACATGGAGAAATAGTGCTTTTTGAGATGCCTTTGAACAGCCTGCCCAGTATCCAGCTATTGATTTGGATTCCTGCATTACTAATAAAGTATCAACCCTTCCACTTAGATTTCATTTCTTTGCCCTCCTCTGAATGTTGGCATGAGGCAGTTGAGGTGGGATTAACTATTCTTCAGGAAAGTGATGCTGTATTGCAGGACCAGAGACTTGCAGTCATCATAAAATAACTGGATAATCCCTGCAAGAGTCAGGCCCCTCACCAGTCTCACTTGGTCTCTCCTCTGCAGGCTGTTGCAAGGGGTTTGATTTCACCTTTTCTCTCCTCCTGACCTGAGAAAAGTTAGACTTATTTCTGCTCATCCTCCTGAACACTTGCAGTATTTGCAGTTAACCAGGCAATTCGAGTCAGTATGATTTTTAGCTCATCTTAAACAACTTATTTCAAAACACAACAAAGAAAAACATGCCAAGCTGTTCTGTCAATACTATGCTGTATTGACATTTTTGCTGATGCTGAAAAACCAGACAAAAAGGGTAGGACACTGAATTGTGGATAAACATTTGCTGAACTAAAAAAGCTTTTTCCATCCCCTAGTAAGCCAATCAATAAAGTGCAGCTCCATGTTCCAGGGTGTCCATGTGCAGTTTTGTGTCCTCGGCTGTCTGTTTGACAGCCTTTTCTTCCTGACACACTATGCAGTACTGTTGGTCAGTTCCAGGAAGAAACTGGATGTGAAAATACCCAGTGAGACTGATTATATTCCTAAGCTTGTTCTCTCAAGGCACACTTAGCTACACTTTGAACAATGTCTCAGTTAAAACTTCCTTTTTCCTTTTGACAGACTACTAACAAGTACTTAGTAGTGTAGTGGTTCATTTTGTAAGCTTTGGAACAAAGTTGTAGCCTTTCCACCAACATTTTTGTTTCTTGTATTCATAACTAAATTCAGTGCAATAAATGTATCAAATTGCTAACCTATGCTAGTAAACTTGGCATTTGTAAGTGAAGTCTCCAATCCTTTTGCTCTTCTGTTCAGAAGTACATCAGCTATATGCTACAAAAATGAGGGAAATGACATAAAATTGTAAACTATGAGATTAAAAAGATATGTTTCTGCTTTAATTTAGTTTTATAATTAGTTTCTCTCTTCCTTCTTTTTTCTGGGCACTCCTTCCCTCAAGATGCTCAAATGCTTTTCTTCAGTGTGCTGGAATTCAATATATTAAAATATTGAATCTACTCTTGTTTGCCTACATGTACATTGACATCCAAACCTTCTCTTGGAAATCAAGATACTCAGGAGACTTTCAAATGTAGCATTTTTTGATATTGATACTTTGTTGTTCTGATATTGCTGCCATATATTAAAACAGCTTAGACAGTGTTTTACTAGATATTACTTGAAGGCCACAGTGGAAATTCATGGCCATGCAACAGGTTTCCAGGAGCCTGAAGTAAGAGGCAGCATCAGCAGTCCCTGCTACAACCCTCTGCAAGGGGTGGTATGGCTCCCCTGCACCAGCTCGTTTTTAGAGGTCAACAGAGATGTCAGCAGCAGAGCCAAAAAACCATCTCGTTTGGGTTAGAGCCTCAGGTACTTCAAAAACTAGTTCCTCAAGATAATGGAGAAGATCTAGATTTAGCTAAACCAGCCTGTAAGACTTCAAAAAGAAAGGGTTCGTGTGCTTTAAGTAGCAAGTCAAGGATTGCCTTCATCCTAGTTCATCAGAGGGTTCAAACTCATGTAAAGACTTTCAGGGTTTTGCATTATGGAGTAACCATTTGAAATTGTTTCAGACTATAAAAGAAATATTTCATATGCTTCCATTGAGAACAGGCTTTTCTCTTTCAAAGTGTACCAGGTTTGGCTTTGATAGTCAAATTTCTTCTTAGGAGTTCGTACAGTGCTCTGGTTTGGATTTTTTATGAGAATAGGAATGATAATATGCTGATGTTTTTAGTTGTTGCTGAGTGGTGTTTATTCTTTAGTCAAGAGCTTTTCAGTTCCCCATGCTCTGCCAGTTAAGCAGGTGCACAAGAAGCTGTGAGGGAGCTCCACCAGGACTCCAAACTGGCCAAAGGGATGTTCCATACCACAGAAAGTCATGCTTGGTGTATAAAATGCAGGGAGTTTCCTGGGAGGTGCCAATCACTGCTCCGGGATGGGGTGGGCATAGGTCAGCAAGTGGTGAGCAATTGTATTGTGCATCCCTTGTTTCTCCTGGGTTTTAGTTTTTTCTCTTGCTCTTTCCTTTATGTCATAATTATCATTAAAATTTTATTTACTTTTCTTTTCAAATATTAAACTTTTCTCATCTCAACCCACAAGTTTTATTGTTTTTCTGAGTATCTTCCCCATCCCACTTGGGAAGGAAAGGGAGTGAGAAGCTGCTTTGCCAGCTTAGTTGCCAGCTGGGGTTAAACCACAACTCAAAGTAATAATAATAAGTCCCAGACAAAGAGTGTAAGATGCAGTTAAGTGATCTTCTACTCTTCCTTAGCAAGCACTTTGGGTTCCACTGGTGAAAACTACCACAGGATTTTCCATTTTGATAATTACTGTTATTAAAATTGAATTCAATTTAGATGGGGGATGCAGTATTTGAAGCAAAACTGTGGCTAAATAAAAGTGGCTTTTTGTTACCCTCCAAAGCATTTCTAACCACATCTAAGCAAGATATCAACAGCTGAGGCTGTTAATTGTGGGAGCACATGTTATTTTTGCTCAAGAACATTGCTTGTCATTTTGTATAAAGAAAATGAAGTATTTACATTACTTCTGGGATTTCCAATCACTATGTAACCTTAAAAAGGTTCCCAGCAGTCTTCTGCAAAGGAACCTAAATACCATAGCATATTCTGACTTGGGAGGGACTCACAAGGTTCACCAAGTCCAACTCCTGGCTCTGCACAGGACCACTCCAAGTCATATCATGTGCCAGATAGCATCGTCCAAACGTTTCTTGAACTCTGGCAGTTTCTTTGTTCTGGAACCACTTCTCTGGGGAGCCTGTACCAGTGCATGACCAACCATTCCCAAATTAGGAAGAAAAAATAGAAGATTTATGTTCCATGTTTAACAGAGTGAACTTCTCATACTGCCATCAAATTTTTCAAAATACACATAATATGACGGATCTTAATTAAGTCATTAAAACTGCTCCCTTTATTTCCACTAATTCTCAAGTCCATCTTCTGCTATCCACAACTTCTCTTGCCTTTTGGCTGAAATCTCACTTTTGTCATCATTAGAAAAAACATTTACTAATAAGATAATTGCCTTTGTGTGGGCAGACATCTGCTTCTAATTTAGCTTTCAAAAGCCTGACAGAGTCTCAATCAGTTCACAATGACGTGACAGTGCTCATTTTACTGTGCTTCACAGAAAGAATCTTCTCAAAAGTTTGGTACATTCAGATATATTGAAAATTACAGTTTTGTTAGTTCCCAATGTAATTGCCTCACAGTGATATTCTATCATGTTTTGGACACCTTTTTTGAGAGGAAAAGCACGCTATTCTTACTGTGCCATGTGCTGTGTACTTACTTTTGTATCAGGAAAACATTCAAGCACCTTAATATTATTAAAACTCATGTGCTATAATCTGGTACACAAAGGTCATGTATATGCTAGCAGGAGAGTGTATCTCAGCAGAAAGTAGGGGAAGAAGAATACAGGCAGTATGCTGTGGGTATAGATACATATTCCCTGGAAACTCAAAGAATTGTTTCTTATTCTCCAGATTGTATACTTATTGTTAACATTTAAAGAGTAACTAAATAAATAAAGGTTTTCAGAAGCAGAAAAGTGATGGTCTGAGCAAGTAAATGAAATCTCCGCATCTAACCAACAAAACTGATTTTTTTTGAGCTTGATTGAGGGGAGTTTTCAAGAACTGCAGTACACTCAAGCAGAGGAGATTTCTTCAGGCTTGATGAGCAGTCTTTCACCTAAGCAATGCTGACATGTATATTGAGCCAACTTTGTAGTTAGGGAGAGTAATTCAACTTGTAGTGTCACAAGTCTGTTCATAAACAATACATTTATGTGAAATAAATAAAAGCAGTTTAACTAATATGGAAATAAGTTGCAATCTGAAGGAGCTAAGGAACCAGTTTTATGATACACATTGCCTTAAATATGGTGCAAACTGTTTCAAAAAATGTATAATTACAGCATTCTTTAATGTACATTTCCCCTTCTTTCTATACCAACAACCAAACAAGAAAATTTGCTTGGATTTCTAAATGAGTCTTCACCTTTATCTGAGTAGCTGGGTTTTGCTACTGTAATAGCTGTGGACAAAACTACGGAAATTTTAATAATAAGGAAAAAAAAACCTAACCCTTGCATAAAGGATCAAAAGCAAAATGTAAAATATATTCAGTCTTTTCTAGGTCAATTCATATTCTGCTCTTATTTTTAAAATTAACATAATTTCAATAGTTGCAGTCCAGAGAATTCCAATTTACATCACCGTTACATCAAATTTTTAGCCATTTATATTCTGATGCTCTTCAAAGATTGTATTTCCTGATAGTTTATTTTCATTAGCTGCTTGCTGATTCAAACAGCATCAGCAATTTTGTTGCTACTTGAAACTGGAATATAGGAAAATGTTATATTTACTTTAATTTTAAGCATTATTTTCCTTCAGAGAGGCATAAATCTTAAAGATGCCTATAAAAATATTGGTTTTATTCTGACAAAAAATGGGCTGAAGTAGTTGAGAGCTCATGCTTATAGAGAATCTAAAACTATTCTCACATACACTTTAGAGTCTACAGTACAGTGCCAAGTGTGAATATTGCTGGGAAACAATGACCAAGTACTTGACTGCATTTGTAATCATGCTGGGTTAATTAAAACAAATAAACAAGCTAATTTCACTATGAGCGTAATGTAGAAAACACAGGAATAAAATAACAAACTTTTGCTCTTTTAGCACTTTAATGTCAAAATTTATACATGACAGAAGAGTTTACATCTGCTCCATTACCAATGACAAAAATTTTAAATAAAGATGAGTATCATTCAACCTACATGTCCAATAATGCAAGATGGAAAATAATAATTTATTAACTCCGGCTGGTGAACAGCTGATACATCAAAGTAGCAGGGAAGGTCATGCATTATATCTGCATTGCTACTGTTTAGCCACAACCACTGCAGAGTATCCCACACAATTTGCAATTACCAGGAAGCAGCAATGACCTGTGCATGCTGGGGGAGTTGGACTATATGATTTTTAATATCCCTTCCAACACAAACCATTCTATGATTTTATGATTCTATATTCTCATTTTCATTGTTCTGTAACACCAGAATTGTATTGACTATGACAAGTTAATTTTTTTTCTCTCAAAAGCTGTCAATGTATAATTCTGTAGAACACATTTAATATAAGGAGGGAGGAAAATATATAAATGTCTTATCAGACAAGACAGTAATTTTCTGCTCTTTCTCTTTGAACACTGGATGGTATTTAATATCTTATAACTTTCTTGAAAGTCTCTCAGAAACTTTCAGATATTTAATGCCATTTTATTTGGAGCAAACCATCACAAAATGGTGGGCATTCCCTCTAGTTCTCTTGTCCCTTGTTTGACTGGGAAACCTTGGTTTAGTTACACACCCAACTATTCCCTCTGGCTATTAAGTTCTAAAGTTCTCCAGCAAAACCTAGGAGAGATGGCACAATCGATCTGCCTACGGACATTATTTCCATTAGGAGTAATCTGCACTGCAGAAAAATGTACTAATAGCACTGCATTTTAATGTTAAAATGGGGGTACTGGTGCATGTCACCACTTGGCACAATTCATTATCTTATGATTAAGTATGTATCAAGATAAGCAGAGATTTACAGATACTTTTCTAAACAGCTGAAGAACTTTTGAAGAATAATAAAAAAATACTTTCCGATAAAGGGCTTTGCTTGTCTTGCATTTTGTGTTTTCTTTCTGAAATCCTACATACTCATTATATTCTTATTTTAAGGCTTGAATGACAATCAACATTTTCTACAAGATAACAAGGGAGCAGAGCAAAATAACACTAAAGGAAAAGACATGTTAACATTTCATCCAAGGGAACATTACTCATTAACAGCTTCACAGCATTCAGAACTATTTTGACAGAAGTAATGTGTGCTCCCTCCTTTTTTCATGCATGAATTAAAATTGTAATTAGTGCATCTGGAGAAAAATCACCACCTAATATAAAAATGTCTGTCCATAGATAATTTTTCTCTCCCTCTTGCAGTTCACTTAACAGTCTCAATTCTTCCACGGTGTCAGGGAGAGTACTGGAATTTCATTACAACATCATCTCGTTTCATTGTTTAAGTCTGTGGCTATTAGATAACAAAGTACAACATAAAATTTATTCTTGCAGCCACAGTGTAATTTGGAGAGTTCTGCTTTGTCTGAAAACATTGGAGACCTCTCCATTGGTTTGGGGTTTTTTTGATAAAGTGTATTGAGATTTATTACTGTAATGCAGGGTGCATCCATGGGAGTGGGTACACACTTTTATTGTTCCTGTTGATTGATGTAAGAGGGACACCTACAAGTGAAGACACCAAAAGTGATGATGTGAACATTCAGCCGTGCATTTACACATGCTGGTGTTTCTCACAAGACCATCATGTACCTCCATTCCCAAAGTGGCCTGAACATTTCAATATCTTGTTTTTCAGGGGATCACCTCCATAAAAGAAATGACTGGAAAAAAGGCAGTTAGTAATTGTTAAAAAATTCAGACAGCCATAAGAGGTGTCCTGGCTGTATGGTATTTCCTACTGCTAGAAAAATTATAGAAAACAAGACAATTTCGTTCCATAATGAAGCAAATAATGTAGAGATGCAACTGGCAGTGGTTTCCTTAAGTGCTCAAGTCACACTTAATAGTGAATGGCTTCTTCATACTAAGATAACTTTGTAAGATAACAACAAATTCTTAGGTGTGTCAACTTTTTAAAAAAAATTATTGGATAAGGAAGAACTCATAATCCTTTTCTTTTTCTATTTATTGTTTACCCTTTACTTTTTAATTTTCCTTTTTTCCTTCCTTCTTTCTTTCTTATTTTTTTCTTTTTTTTTCCTTTTTCCTTTTAAGAGGTGAAACACTAATTAAAGCCCACTACATCTCTGTTTCTGTGACACCAACTCTGTGATCCTTGACCCCAACACTCTTAGCTGTGGCTCATTTTATCTTTCAATCACCAGCAAATTAGTCTTCAATATTCTGAATATTGGAAACAAAAATGAATATTTGAATGCATAGAAATAGAGGACTCAACAAAAAATACCAAATGATGAAAGTTAAAATAAAATTATTAACAGGAGTCAAGGATTCATAAAATGCTAAAAATTTGCAGTTGCAATGATGTTGGTATTCAAGATTATTGGACACTATTTTATCACATAACAATTTGAAATAAGACTGAAAAAGAAATAAAAAATTCACAAGTGCATATTTTAGTACCAAAGTACTATATATTTAAATATATAAATATATATAAATATATATAAATATATATATATATATATAGTATATATTTAAATCTACAATTGTATACAAGTATCAGTGCACTTTGCTGTATCTGGATGCTCTTAAAAGTGCAAAGATTTATAACCATAACTCCTCTAGTACCTGAGGAAAGCTCACTTTGATTAAACAATGGGGAAATGAACCCCAAAACAATGAAAGCACAGATCCATATTGATATTTATGGACTTTTCTCCTAACACACCTAGGACCTAACAAGAAAAGTTACAAGTCAAAATGTATTTGTGTATTCAAATGGTTTATCTTCAGATCTTTCTGTGCCTTAATAAGAAATTGAACATAAGTTTCCTAAATCAAAGTTACATGACTGAGTACAAGATCTGGCTCCTTTTTGACCTTTTTTCCCTCCAGTGCGGGAGGGAACGTTCACTTGCTCTGCATACCCATAAATAGAATAAAGGCTCCCAAATATTTTAGGGTAATTCAACGTCTTCTATGAACTAGTCATTATGACAACACTAAAAGAAAGGTGAAGAGCAATGCCACAAGTTCATTCTGACCACGCCCACTTTTCTCCAATTAAAAAATGAGAAATATTAAAAAAAATAAAAGAGAAGAAAATGAAAAGGCAAATTAGTGCCTGGAGGACACTTCAAAAGGAAAGAAATGATGAATGCCATTTAGAAATCCCTGCTTGATTTATCTGCAATATTCATAAGTGTGTGTTTATCCAAAAGCTTTGTCTCGGATCAGGCAATTAATTAAACTAGAGAGGATCTCAAGCAGGGAGAGATGAGAGTTGTTAATGGTGTGTAGCTGATAATCAAATTTGTCTCTGCTGTCTTTTTTGCGACGCATTCCTCTGTTTGCACTTCTACAGCACTAGGAAGATGTGAGAACCATGGCTGAGCAGTACAACATGTAATATGCAGACCTAACTCTTCAGAACTGGAACAGCTACCACTTGTGCTGGTGTCAATATTGCTCAGTTCCAGCAAAAGGATGATTGCACCTAAGCATTTTTGTGCATATGAGCGCAAAGGCTTTTAAGCAGTCAATTTTACTTGAGAGTACATGATGGGACGTTTTCAACCCAAGGTCAAAGCTGAAAAATATGGAAGGCCAAGACAGGACAAAAACAAGATCAGTACTGGTTAAAAGCCTACGGGTGAGGATGAGACTTGGTTTCAAATTGTCACAGAATGGAAAGCACAGATAACAAAACACGGCAGTATGAAAGAACAGGGTTCAAGTGCATCCTTCTAGTTTTGGTGTGGATCTTTCAGAGCACACAAACCAGTCATACATTCCCCTTGAGACTAGAAGACCACAGTGGCTTTGCCAATAAAAGGAAGAAATTAAACCTTCCTCACAAAATTCTATGATTTCTACAGCCCAGATCAAATATCGGCTTGTTATCCCAAGCACTGGGACTGCAATCTAATTTGGTGCTTTTGTAGACTGCACCAAACCGAAAGAGGCCATAAAGCCTCTTCTAGAAATACCTACAGGGTACCTACCTGTGAATTAGTCATCTGAGTTCCCATTGTAATCAATGGAGATTGAGAGTTTGATTGCACATGAATAGGTAGCTAGGCCATTTGAGGTGCCAAGGCTATCCCACTTGGCCTCTGCCAGACATTTCAAGCAGGCATGAGTGTCCTGTATGAACTGTGTCCGTAATATGCACGTGGAAATGAAAACTTCTGTTTGGTAAAATTAATCAAGTGCCTGCATCAAGAGCAGCAGGAGCTTAGACATCTTGCTCACATATGGACATCTACAGCCTGGGACTTACCCACCTTACAAGACACTTCCATGCCTGCAATATGGAGATCAGTCCCACCTTGGGGGAATAACTCCTTACCTAGATGTGGGCACCTTGCACCATTTGTGAGGCTCATCCATAACACTGGTAGATGGGACACAAGGCTTACAGGAGACCTGCAGTTTTCTGGAGAAACACACAGAGGTCAGAAAAGATATCCTGCTGGAGGATATCCCACAATTCAATACAGCAAAGGGATCCCACCACAGCTGTTCACCTCATATTAACATAATCCTTTTTCTGCATCATCTGTAGTGTCTGAACTACTTCTTGCTGCCTAGATGAAGTACCTGTATCAGGTGGCTGAATAAAACTGTAAGGAATACATGCACCTGTGTTCCTAAATTAATGATGGTGGCTCCTGTCCTCCTCTAATAGTGATGCCAAGTAAATGCTTCATCTGTATATCTGGCACAGTTTTAGTCCTGGCTAAATTAAATTGATATACTATCCCTTCCCTCTATCCTTTCCACACTGAGAAAGCAAAGCAGCTAATTTACTGTAAAATTTCCCAGTGCAGAAAACCCACTGTTATGATTGCACAAGACTTTTTTAAATTGGTTTCTGCTGCCATTAACAGGTACAGAAATCAAGTTTTGCAGCTGATGGGAATTAACTAAAATAATGTTTTCTCTGATGTCAGTGTATGAAATAACCTTTTCAATTCAAAATTACATGTCATATGAAGATGTCCTACATTTGACCTTCCTGTGGGGGAGTGATAATCTAAAGTTCACATCTGTTTGTCTGAAAGTAAAGGACAGTTCTAAGCCTTGCATATACACCTTCTCTGCACATGGCTGTCATGATAGCCCTGAAACAAATGTAATGAATTTAATTTGTTAAGGGATCAAGTAACTTCAAAGACAATTTGCAGTATGAGCTTGCTCTGAGACGCAAGGTATAGCATTAATTTCCTCTCTCACAACTGAGAATTCCAGAATCACTATCCTCCAGTATTGAAAAATATGTAGGAAAAGATAAAGGGTGAGAGAGATTTCAGAGCCAATTGCACATTTAGGCATTGGTCCTAATGGCTGTGTGTATGCAAATTGTCTCTAGATACTAAGCAACAATGCATTTGGATGTCAGCACAGCTTTCCTGTTCTCATCTTTCTCATTTGGAATATTCTGGTAGCTTGAGAACAGCAAGTGTGACCTTCTGCTTGGCCATATGAGGTAAGACCAATATTTTTCACACATTTTCATTCTCCTTTATATAAGTCTTTCTTGGACTTGTATGTCATAGTAGTAATCAAAATCCTTAATCTTTTAGTCCCACATTGCAGATATTTAGAATAATGTGGTGACAGAACACATACCTGAGAAGGAACTTCTCTCCCTTCTACCCATGTGGAGAGAAACTCATCTTTAAGCATCCTAACACTAAGAACTGAAAGGGAACTATCCAATAGGATAAAGACGATAAATCCCATGTATGTGATTCCTGATCACAGACACAAGGTATTTAGCATTACTTTATCTTTGGGATCTGTCCAGCAAAAATAACAGCAGTAAAACATAGATTTCTCCAGTAACTTCTGTTTCTGACATAAATTACAGTGTGAGCTCCTAGTCATGAAATTGCAATAGAAAAATTATCGTATTTTCACCCATGAAACCTGTAGGTTTTTCTGTCAAAAAAAGGAAATAGAATTGCAAGAAATAAGTATATGTTAGCTACACTCTGATATGATGGATACTTACCAAATATATGCCTTTTCCTAACCCTAAGAACAACGGGATCCTTGAATCAGCTGAAATATTTTTATTCCCACCTCTAAGCTTCTCAAGTAACAGAGACCTTTTTCCTCCCCTGGCATACAAAACAGTTCACTCCTCCCCAGTGGTGAATCATCTGTTGACATGAGTAATTCCTTTATACAGAAAGAAAGGCATTTTTAAAGCACTGGGATTATCTGTGAGTCTACTATATCAAGGTACACTGGAGAGAGGGAGAGATGCAAGCACGGCACTGCCTGGGCACTGTTCTGGGAGAGTGTTGCATGGAGACAGGCACACTCCAGCCATCCCCACCTGGGTAGCTGGCAGCAGCTCACCTGCCCATCTAACCACTGAAATCTCTTCCTGTACTCTCCTCTCCATAAAACTCTTCTCACACACCCAAACACACTGCTGGGGTGCCACTTTGTAGCTAATGAGCTTGATGGCTGAGGTGGATTGAATCTCCGCAGGAGGCCTTTGAAGGGCATCTCCCTGTCCCTTGAGCAGTCACTCAAAGAAAACATCTTCACCAGGCACTGAAAACCAAAGTGGAAATTCATAATGCCACCCTGTGATACCCACCTTTCTCTCTGTAACCACTGGCTTTCACACTGTTCTTCTCACCATGAGCGTGGTCCAAAATAACTACCTAAACCTGAGAGTGGAATGATTTACTTGGCAATTGCAAACATCAGAAGCTGGGATTTAGAGTAGCTTCCTGCAGCAGGCCAGTTTTAAGAGGGATTATTAGCTCCACTGCCAGAGACAGAGAGAGACTAGAAATCTCCTGGGATTTTTGTGTTATGGATCAGGCCACTGATGAATTCTTTTCTGCTTCCTTTCATTTAACAATAAAAGCAATGAATTTTCTTAGCTCTTCCCTATTCAAACACTCTATGAAAACACTTCAGTGGTAAAAAAAATATTGTTTCCCCACATCTTACATCTCTGTCAATGCTCTGCATTTCAGTCATCTAGAACAGGATAACAATTAATATTTTTTAATTTTTTCTGTGGAATGGGAAACCAGCTAGAGAAAATATACCCTTTAATCCTTAAAAGCAGAGCTCTTCACTGGATTTGAGAATCTGGTGATCAGCACCCATCCCTGATAAAAATAAGTCCAATATTTTTCTTTTTCCCAGTCAGTGCACACTTGATAGAGTTTTATCAGTGCAGTACATGACTTTATCTTTGCAATGTGCACGTTTCCATCACCTAAGTCTTTCTTTTACTGGTTTGTAAGCCTACTGCCAAAGCAGCTGGACTAAATTATGTGATACAGTGAAAGTCACATAAACCAACCCAAGCACCCCTTCTTCCCCTGCATCTATGGTATTTCCAGTACTTTATGTGCAGCTTTACTGAATCTTTCCTTAACTCTACAACATGAGTCTCTGGCTCATGTTGTCTTTTCCATTGGAACTTTGTTTGTACCACACATTTTCTCCAGCTGAGTATTTCCTGTGAGGAAGGGTGCCCCTTCAGATAAATTAGCTAGTTTCTATGTCAGCTTTCTCCTTACAGGAGAAAAGGAAAAAAAAGTAGTAGGGGGTAGAAAAACATTTTTGTAGCAGCATTTTTACTTAGCTTTGGATCTGCTGTAGCATCATCTAGAGAAGCAGTCAACCTTTCTCCCAGTCTTAACATCTTTGTGAGCTGAAGATAAAAGTCACTTCACTATTTTGAGAACTTCAAGAATGGGGGAAAACGTTGTGCCAAGTATAAAGGAAGAATATATCTAGAGCTGGCATGAAAGAATTCATTCAATCTCTCTAAGCTGGACAGTAATAGTATGTACAGAAACCATCATTTCAGTAAATTGATTCATGTCACTATTCTATTGAACCATTTCCAGATCATTACAGCTGTGTCTCAACTGAAATCCTTGTAGCTCAATATATCTTGCTAATAAGTGAGATTTTAAATAGGAAACTATTTAGCAGGTCTTCAAAAAGAAGGCAGGCTCTGTTTTGGCTGTGCTGTGACTACAGCCCTGAGTGGAGGGAAGATTGTGGGTTAAAATCAGCAGTGTACATCTTCTACTCACACCATATTGTTTTGTCCAGGCATACACATGGAGTTGCTGCTGAAGGAGCTCAATTAACTCTTGGGACAGAGGAGAACAGAACCATGTTGCCCTGAGCTTACAACAGTCACAGTAGCTGCATTATGTCTTGTGTAGCAAGCTTAGTACCCTGGCAATATCTTGTTATTCCCTTCATCTACTGCCACGTTTCATTGCTGAAATCCCTGGCTGCTGGCAGTATTGGATCACTAATGGGAACGCTGAGTTCTGTCCTGCTCCTACAGTACTAATTCCCAGGCTCTCCATTTTGTATCCAAACTTTTTTTTCTGATTAATTAACTTCATTAATTCTGTACTTTTAGTTGCTGACTTCTGATTTCCAAAAGTTATCAAAACTGACGGTGTTAAAGTCAGTTTTACCAAAAAAATGGTTTGAAAAGATGCCTCATTTTCCAGGTGACAGCAATGAAGTCAATAATAGCATGCATACATAAACTCCATCAAGGTTGAAAGTAATGACAGAGGACAAATAAAAGTGGCTTAGGTGAGGAGAAAAGCACCATAGAGCAAACTTACAAAATCAAGCCGACAGGAAGCATACGCACACGGGTTTGTGTAATACAGTGTAAGACACTGTAACAGGAGAGTGTTACTTATGAGCCCATAGACTCTCTCATAAAATGACCTAAGCCCCAAAAGCAGCAGACTCTTTTATTTTGACAGCAGGGAGAGGCTTTTGTAGAACACTAAGAATTAGAAAGAGATTAAAGTACTCCTACTTTTCCCATCAAGATACTCAATCTACCAGAGAAACATGGTATGGGATAGGAAAGCTCTGATTCTGTGATGCTCAGACAAAATATTTGTCACATTGCCAGAGTAACTGATAACTTCATAAAGAGACACATCTATTTAAACAGTAAGATGAGGATTGTCCCAGTTTTCATCCTACTATTGAAATCATGTTGCAATTCCCAGGGCTGAATTTTCTCACATAAATAATTTAAAAACTGCATTAAAAATGCTGTCTGCATTGTTTCAGAGATGAGAGTTATTGCTTTTCATGGTAGATTTGGGCTCTTGAAGATTCTTCACCCTTGAGGTGAGACAGGATTTTAATTTTTAAAATTAGAAGTTCCTTGCAGGCATGCTGTGTTTCCTTGTAAACATGCTAGACCACTTAACTAGCTCACTATCTACTCAACTGTACTTTTCTGAGGCATTTGATTTAAAAGCAATGACATGATGTTTGAGTATATTTTTATGTACATGTTTTCAATAAACAGCACCCTAACTGACCTTGTACAATCAGGCAATATAGTGAGGTAAATAATAAATGGTAACAGCATGAGCCAGAAATTAAACAGTAAATTAATAGGTGAAAGAACTATTAAAGGTCTAAGAGAGACAGACTAAATCCCACTCTTTTCTCTTTAAGCCTTTAAAAGTAAATACTGAGGAATATGTATAGCTTCAGAGAATTGCTGTATTTCTCATCCTTAATGAGACACCACAGTGATGAGGTGACCTTATTAGTTTAGTAGGAGGTTTCCACAAGCATGAAGGGGAATGGGAGGCAAGACATGTCATCCAGCCACCAGTTAATCAGAAAATCCCTCTAAAATATTTAAAGGATGGTTTGCTCACACTACCTACTGTGATTAAAGATCAGCAACTGCAGGTGGAGTGTCAATAGCTGCATTCAGAATACTTGAGAAGTCAGGTCCTCAGGGTCAAGCATTAAGTGAAGACATGAAGTTTTTCTGGCACTTTGTTGTTCATAGCCGACAGCTTTACCCTGTCAACCTAAAGGAACAACAGGGAACCCTCTAGAAATCCTTGTGATACCTGCCATCTCCACTGTGAAAGTCAAAAGATCAAATCCAGTGCCAGATGTGAGCCTCAAACCAAAGAGAATGGAGCTTTAAGTTGTAAGATATTGAGTTTCTCTAAATTCCAGCAGATTGCAGACCAGCAAGTGTAGCATTTAGCAGATCTAAGGATGGCTCTTTCAGAGCTGTTGCTGTTAATATAAAGTAAATGATCAATGCTGTGTAGAAACAGTACTCCTGCTCTTTCACATCTCTTTGCAAGGGGAAACCTAAAACAAACTGAAAATAATCCTTCTTTTACACCAAGAACTTTAACCTACAAACCATGGAATTAATTAAAGCTGAAAATCTGATTTGAGACAAGCTTCAAGTAATGCTCAAATATCGTTTAAATGTAGATGATCTTCTAAGACTGTAAGTTTAAACTTCAGACCTGCTTGTTTCTATAACTATCATCCATAATTATGTGCCTGTAACTCAAAGTGCCCTGCATCTATTAGAAGACAAAAAGAAAATGCACTTGATATGTGAGATGTTTTCTCTGCTAGTTCAACTTTGTCATTAACAATAAGAGAATTGCAAAATGTTACATTTATAACAGAATTATATGAAGTTCTCCATCAAATACCACAATAGTCTCCAGAAATGTCATCTTTTTGTGAAACTGTAACACTGTCAGTCCCTACCTCTAGTCAGTGCTCAGCTGTCATATTCCCCCTTTTTTCCACTTTCCTGTCTTCCTCTACCCTCCAGTTGTGTTTCTTCCCGATCCATCCCATCCCAGGATGCCAGGATCCTCTGGGTAGATGCATCTGCAAATGTTTGTAAAAAGTCCTCTGTGGAAATTGGGGTGACCACGCAGACTCCTTCTCCCTTTAATACATAACAGTCAATTACTGTCTTTCATCTCTATCCCTCGGTTTATATGAACTCTGTCTGCTCAGACCTCCCTCTCGGCTGACAGCAAGTCATTACGTATCACACCAGTAAATGGGAACAAGGTGAATGATCATTCAGTCTCCTACCAAGATTCCCAGAACCGCTGAATTCTGCCCTTGATCCTTTCACAGGACTGAAATGTGCAATGTGCTGGGAATGAGTCCAGCTTATGTGACCACTGATCTGGACCACTGATCTGTACATCTAAGTATTATCAAAGTCATGGAAAAGCACAAAAAATTTTCATTGAAGAATTTAATTAGACTTCTACTTGCTGTTGAAAGTTAGTTTCCTTTCTTTTTCTAATTTTACAAAAAGAAAACTGTAATTATCCCAAAAGCAATGGACAAAAGCAGAGAGCCATACTTTCAGATCCATCTCATTATACAATGTCTGAATGCATCTTGTATTATAGTGCATAAGCAGATCCTGCTGTTACAGTTACCACTTAAAAAAAACCACTTCACCTGCTTTATTGCATTGTTTAAGGTAAAACGAATAAGATAGAGATAGTTGAATTGGAGCTGGATCAGTAGCTGTAAACCTGGTAGTGCAAGCAGAAGACTGCTAGACCTTTAAAGGCTTTACTCCTTTTTATTCTGATTTTTGACCTGCCTTTGTAACTTTTGATGTCACTCAGCTGGTTTCTTCCTTCTCCCAGGATAGATGAGGGGTTCTTGGCCCTCTTCTTTCATGAAAAAGAGGAAGAAAGGAAAAAAGACTTTGTGTCATGTAGCTTATTCTGGGTTGTATTCACGAGACAACAATATGAGCATGCTCCACATTCCTTCTGAACCACCCGCACTCTCAGTAAGACCATGAAAGTTTTGATATTTGAATCTACTGACAAGGTGAGTTTTATTTGTTATCATACCAAGAAAAACTTCAGACCTGACAAAAATTCCCCCTTGCACAGTAGAAATCCTCACTTCTGTTCTCATGAAAAAGGTTTTGACTCAGCTTCAGCTAATCAGCAGAGATTTGGAACCTCTCTGTGAGCAGGATGTTAGCCTCAGTGGCTTCAGCCCAACCTGTCAAATAAACAAGGATGATCTTAGGAGTCAACATCATTGTCATACAGATGACCATTAGGGATGAATATAAGTCTCAATTTGTCTCTTAGTGAAAGCAAAAATATTTGGTGCTTAGTTCAGACTTCAGTATCTGCAGGAGAAAAGTGAAAACTAGACTTGACCAAGAAGTAAAAAAATATCCTCAGTTGCAGATTTACCAGCTAGCCTAAGGACCTTCTCCTTGTTAGCACTGTTAAAGTGTGGTGCATTGGCCTATGATTTCTAGGCAACAATAAGCTCAGAGGAGGACCAACATCTGCAGATCCACATGGCATGCCTGGTACGCAGAAAACAAATGGCCACAGTCCCAAAGCACAGCAGACATTCAGGAGGTCCAATTTATCTGGGACATGCTGGCTCTGCTTCTCGCTCTGTGCAATCAGTCTGCACTTCTGCGTATAAATAATACATCTTCTACACACTGTGTTATGGAGATGCTTCTCAAATGCAATGAATTTCATAAGACCCAAATTCACATCCTTTTCCCAGCCTGAGAGCAGCTGCTGCCACAGCTAAAATATCTCAGAAGAGCCTCTGAGTGATGGAGCTATGGGATATCCTGGGTAGGACATTCCCACCCTCCTGGTGAACCTGTAAGATTGCACAGTGAGGAAGGAAAACTCCAAGGTGCCAGAGAGAGAGAAATGGAAACTTCATGCAGAGTTTAGGCCACAGACTTGGGAAAGGGAAACTAAGCTAAAAGTGCAACTCCCTCTAAGCTTCATACATGAGACATTACACTCCCAGTGGATGAGGACAGAAGTGTCTGGGAGCTGGAAGGAGAGCTCTGTGTCTTTCACCTTCTGAATTAGGGAGGGCGCTGATGTTAGGCTCTTATGCCAAAGACACTCATCATCACTAAACAAACTCTGTTCCTTATAGACTTCATGAGAAAAACAGATGCCTGAAATAGGTGAGTGGTACTTCCCTCTGTACATATCAGAGAGATCTCTCTCATTCTCTTGAGAGGCAGGATGCTTGCTTTAGGAGGCTTTTTAGGTGAAACAGTGCTCCAGTTTGCTCCATATCATGTATCTGGATAGGTAGACTGGATCACAGGTGTACTTTCAAACCCTTTTTCAGTAGTACTAAGCACCAAACTCTCTCCCTTTGTACAGGCTCTTCTCATATCACCAGAGATCTTAAAGCAGCATAACTGAAGCAGGTGGGAGACCTAAAAAGAATCAACATTTGTGAAAAATAAATATTGAAATAATAAATATTGAAAAAAATTTCTGCTTGTGCAAAGCAGGCTGTTAAACTTTTAAAATTTATTTTAATCTTCTCTCACATATCACATGTTCTGTCCTATCCAAATGATGTTTCATTCAGCCTGGTAAGCTAGATACAAAGTCTCCTGATTTATTCTGAATGACGATATGACTTGCTCTCTTCAATGCCATGTGTGTGACAAGGGAAACTACAACTCTGCAGCATTCAAAAGGGAAGGAGATTTTATTTTTTGTCTTAGCTATCAAAGGAACTATGACTAATATTTAGCTAGTGTTTATATAGTGCTTTGATGCTCTGAAGTGCTGAATTAATGGAACAATGCAGTGTTTCTCTGAGGCCTTTTTATTCAATTTCTGCTAAGATATCTTCACTAACAACTTGTAACTATTGTCACTATTATTGTAGCACTATCTTCAGCTTCTCTTTGGCCAACACAGAGAATTTGGACACATGAATATAGAAACAAGCTTGAATCCATAACAGTGCTGATTCTTTACTTTTAAAGAACCAGCACGCTGTTATTTCTTGATAACTAAGAATGATTACAGCTGCACTTTTCCCATTGGTTTTGTTTACAATAACTTCTTAATCCCTTGCACTGTTGCTGTTCTCGTTTAACAGACTAGTGACTGTGGTATTAATACCTGAAACTTTATGTTCCAGCTAGCAATGACATTTACTGCAATATCTTTAAGGAAATTAATAGCCTCAAGTTCTGCATTTCAGGTAATAAAACCTTAGCAACATGAGATGTCTGGCATGAACTTCAGACACATTTTCTATTCCTGAGGGAAAAAATTATGATTTGCATTCACATTAACATTTTGAAGGTTTTAAATGATGTTTACAAGGTATGGATAAGCAATTATATGTACTCATTTTCCAGATTTTCTCAATGAATGTTACACCATGAAACAAGTTACATTAACTTCAGTCTTAATCCTTTGCCAGGAAAACTTATGATTGCAATGGAATTTTCCATTATTTTGGCTATCTGTTAGAAGTCAAACAGATAATAAATGATGAAGTCTCCCCTTGAAGAATCACTTACATGTAAATTCTCTATGGAATGCTTCTAAAGGTTCAAATGAAGAGGCAAAAAATCAATTTCCTGACCTGTAGAGCTCTCCAGCAGTTGAAATATGTTTCATGGAACCCCATGTAACTCTTTCTGTAGGCAACAAGAGAAGGGAAAAGTGGAAGGAGCCTTCTCTGTTCTCCTACTTACTTATCACTTCATGGTCAATCAAACTGTTGGACATCAAAGCTCAGCACCACCTTGGAATCTCATCCTCCCTCTTCTATAACCCATGGAAGGTACAGCATGAAGGGGGACCCTACAGGGGATTAAATATGTTTGTTACTTGAGGGGTAATTATATGGGATAATTGCTAGTTCCCCCTGGCACCTGGGATTCCATGTCTGTGTATTTTGTTATGAAGCCCACCACTTGCTACAGCATTAAGCCCCAGTGTCTCAGCTTCCATTCTAACAGAATGGACAGGAAAATCTTCCATAAACAGTAACAAGAACAACAAAATTGGCCAGACATTTTTTTTCCTGTGCACTTGAATCTTAGGGCTGATAGAAGTTCTGATAAGATATTTTTATTCCTGTTTAAAGCATTCACATTGTTTTCTCACATGGCTTCACAGCTGTCTAGTAATGCATATTCTCATTCAGCAGCCTTTCTCTTAATGAGGGCTGGTACAGGGTCTCCTTTCTCTTCCAAGAACACACCCCTAAGTCCTACTGACAACTAGGGTCCTCTGCTTTTGACTCAAATACAGCTGAGCAGTGAGTTCATTTTCAGAAGTTAAGGACAACCAGACAGTGACCATATAAGCCTAATTCTTTAGGAATCATGCTAAGAATGTTAGTAATATTTAAAGTAGCACAAAACCCCTTGAAAATACTATCAACCAACTAAAGTGTTCATATAGACAGCAGAAAGCTCCAACCAATAGCTGGGAACTTTATTTCCTTGAAAGTTGAGTTAGCAGGGGAAAACCCAGAACTTTTTCCCATATAAATTTCTGTCATAGGTTAGCAAGCATAGTCCCGGAAGGGATATCCTTGCTAAGGGGTGCTTACAGCTTCCTCTGGGACCTGATAGAACCTATCAGCTGGCCAGTTTGAATATGGACAATTCTTTAAGCCACTTAAAGTTGTGACCGCCTCTGTGATCCACACTTAAGAATAGACAAACTCCCACCCCAAGCTCTCTCTTGTTTCCGGCGCTGGGACAGGTGGCTGCAGGCCCCGTGCAGGGGCCAGCAGGCCCGGCCAGGCCCTGCTTGGGCCAGGCCGGGCCGGGCCACGGCCAGCCTGGAGCCATGGGCCTGTTCCAGCCATGGAACCCCCCCCCACTGCCTTGCCGTGGGCAGCCGGAGCGGCTCGGAACCCCCCCCTCTCCACTGCGGCCGAGATTCAGCAAAGCGGCACCTGTGTCCGGCAGAGGTCAGTGACCAACAGCGATAAGCCACATTCCAGCTGTAAGGCCGAGGTGAGATTAACCCTTTTATTGCTGTGAAGAGCTGAAAACCTGAGGGAAGAGAGAGAGGAGATGCTTAAAGCTGAAAGTCTGTTGTGAAGCTATGATATATCAGAGTATCCTGTTGTAATTTCATGAAGATATGGGGGGTGGAGTGTTCAACTCATAAGCAGAAGCACCTGCGCTGAGATAGGCAGATGCTGACGCAGCTGTAATTTCATGAGAAGTTTGGACAGAGAGAGATGAACCAGATGAACCAGATGAGGACTTTTGCTCCAAAGAGGAAAGGAGAAAAACCTCAATTCCTAGAGATGCTTCCAGAGATAGTCTTAAAGATGAAGATGACCCTTTGCTCCCAGGGAAGGAGAAGGGCCTCTGTTTTTTTTGTTTCTGAACAGCTCAACCTTAAAATTGTACCCCAGAAAACTTTCAAGAGTGGACCCTCGAAAGCAGTTGCGGGAAAAGCTGCAAGTCGGGGGAAGGGACTCACATCGCAAGCAGAGAGACTCCTCTTCCTAAATGGACTGAACAATATTTGGAAGTGGGTGGCTGTCTCGGTGTGATACTGTTTTCATAGCATGAGCAAAAAGAGACTTCTCTTTCTAAATGGACTGAACCAGGTTATTATGGAAGTGGTAAACAGACTGAACATCTTAAGGGTTGTCTTTACATTGTCAGTGGGAGAAGGGAGGAAGGTGGGGGGAGGAGGAGAGTTTTAAAGGTGGTATAATTTTTTTTTCTTTTCTTCTTTTAGGTCTGTTAATAAACTTCTTTATATTCATTCAAGTTGGTGCCTGCTTTGCATTTCCCCTAATTCTTATCTCACAGAAAATAAACAGTAATGAGTATTTTAGACCAAACCACTACACTAAATTGGTGTTTCCGCCCGGTTACAAACCCAACCCGCGACAATTTCAAATAAACTTTTCTTTCCTCTTCAGATGATCTTATTGCAAAGAACAAAATCCCCAACTCCTTTGATCTCTTTGGTAGCACATGTATGCATTCAGAGGGGAAAAAAATCTTTAGTCTTCTGAAAGTAGAAATTGTTCGAACAAGTACAGCAAAATTAATTGAATAATTAATTGATTAATACACAGAGGATGGTACTGACTGTGATATTTATTTGGTTCATGTTTAATCATTGAGATGTCAGATGAATGCAATATAAAATTTGAGCTCCTTTTTTACCTGAAGAGGATACTTGTTAGTTATCATAAAAACCAGTGTCTTAACTTGTATTTACAATGATGGAGAAAAAATTGACTTTCTGAAGACTTCATAATTAAACATTAATAGTAGAAGCTTTCTTTGTAGCTAAAAAATAAAGAAATGTATTACCATATCCAGGAATATTCTGAAGGCAGTTAATGTTTTATGTGTAGTTGGTGCTGATGTAGGTAGTAAAATTTACATATGAAAAATCATTAGATATCTTGGTAGTTTTCAAGTTTCTGTTTACGTGTCCAGCTGTACAACACTACATGCTCAATAGCAGAAGACAAATTTTGAACATCAGTCCCAGATTATTTTCTAGATTCTGGAATTTTGCAATATCACTTTAGTCTCTGCAACACCTAAAACATTGAGTCTGGGTAGTATTCAATAATCATACTATTAATTCATTTTTTTATTATGCTGTCATTAATTCCACCAACACGACTGTGACATTCAAAGAAATGTCATCTCAGTGACTTCACAGTTCTGTGATGGATTACAAATTGCAGCCAATAGCTGGAAATGTCAAATTTCCTGTTTCTGCAACATTTGTAGCAGACTCAGCTACACTCTAGAGATGGGAAAAGTTGGCCTGTTTCTCACTTTTGTGAAGAAAGAAAACTATTGCTAGAAGCAACAAGAGACTTGCATGATAATCTTTGAAAATTCTTCACAGTTAGCTTGTTTCAAACAGACAAGAAACCTCTGGTTTGAAAATTAATATTTCATAACCAGGAAAGATCTTTGATGTAACAGAGTTGGACTGACTGCATTCAGTGCTTTCAGTCATAATAACGCTACTTTCATTCGGTCAAATATGAATGCTTATGACAATTTTACATTTTTTCTATGTGGGTCAGAGAATTGGATGGCTATTTATTAAAATGTTAGGGTGTGAAGATCTGTAGAAGATTATAAAGGTGGTCTGAAATTGTCCCTCCTTTTTTCTATAATGATAGTATTTGATAAAAAATTATTAGTTGCTTAGAAATCCACATAACTTCCATAGCCTTTGCCTGTCTTTCCAGCCTCCAGTCAGGCACTGACTGGTATCTTTGTGCCCACTATGTACTGCTCCAGAGACAGAGGTGAAACACAGAAATGGAACAAGAACTGACATTTTGCTCTTCCACATAGTTAAACTTTGCTTAGGAAAAAAGTAGAAAGAGAGAAAAATAAAAAAAGTTAAGTATTTGTTAAGTGACCAAGGGAAAAGCCTTCAAGAGATACTACTAATAAAAATGTTAGCAAGAACATTTGACTGTGTAGCTAAAATGACTAGATAGTCATCAGACTATGAACATCACTCATTTCTTGAGATCCCTCCACCCTTTACTAGATGGTTATTAGCTTTGGGGCCAAACATGTTTTAAAGCTGGGCAAAGGAACATAGACTTATCCCAAAGTCTTCTCCAATGTTTCTGTGCTCTCTGGGAATAAAATTTTCAAAGACTGGGGGCTCAAAAGTCTCACAATAACAGTACTCACAATGGAAAAATACTCCATATTTCTACACTATCTACCCAAACTAAGGCCTCTAGCCAGAAATTACTAAGTTTTTTTCCAGATTGTAAAAAAATACTGAGGACAATTGTTTAAAACTGTACCATTTTTGTATTGTAAACAAAGGAGATCTTGGAAACATAGAAAGAATTTGTCTTGTGATGTCCTAGAGAAGCAGTGAGAAAAAATAACAGGATTTAAGCTAAGCATTTACTAAAAATAAGAGGCCATCATGTAGTGATCTTATGAATGAGCAGCAGAGTATTGCTACCCTTGCCTGACTGGACTTGCCTCATGTCCTGGGAGTCATCCAAATGAAAGCTATCATCCTGTTTCAGATGGCTGTGTTTATCTGCACATTTAACATGCTTCTTCCTTCTATCCTACATCATACCAAGACCACTTCCCTAGAGTTTTCCTGACCTTGAAGATATGCCATTGTTTACATCCAATTTTTTGATCCTGAGCAGCATCTGTCAGGCTAAACAAGTTAGGCTCCATCAACCTGACACAACAGCTCTAGCTTTTCCAATAACATGGGATTTCATTCACTCTGGAAAATGGGATTATACCTACCATGGCTTTGCATCAAACTGAAAATAAACAAGCTCAAATGCATCAGTTATTTTCTCCTTTTGACAGCACAATTGAGCAACAAGCTTATTAATTTTACAGATTTGGATCTCTTGGGGACTGACCACTGAAGAGAAAGAAAAGCCATCCAGTAAAATCTTTGCAGTTTGAGCCCTTGGGGCAGAGACCTAACATCTCGTTATTTTCTTTTCCCCCTGCAAAATGGGGTGTTCCCTGTAGACATTCTTTCTATTATTGATAAATAATAGGTTTTATAGCTTTACATGTATATTCAGCTGATATAATAATCAGAAAGGTAATAACCACAATACTAGGCTGAATTTGAGTAACTGTGAAAGAACAAAATAAATGAGCTTTAAAATTGTGTATTACTGCTAGTAGTAACTCAATAGTAGCTGCACAAAAGGCTTGAGGCTTACAGCAACACACATAGCTAGGATCAGAGCCCATCAAAACATGAAAATTATGGGGGCAAAATAATAGCTTGAGCAATACAACATTTAAATGCTAATTGAAACAGCAGGAGCATCAGTTCATGTCCAGAATGCTTAGAAACTATCTAACAATGATGGATGATGATGAAGTGTAGGAATTAGAAAGATATGACTACTGACTCCATCATGTTTATCAGTCCCTCTGCTTTCATACAGTACACAGGCTTAGGTGTTCCAGTAAATCTGATGACACAGGTCAATTTACCACTGACAGATGGTTCAGCTGATATTAAAAACAAGTCAGAGCTTTATGGGTTTTGTCTGTCTGGTATGCAATGTTCTTTGAAAGGATTCTGATTATCACTCTTTATTTCCATAGCACTTCTCCTTCATTTTGCATTGAGTATCCTCAGATTCAGGTTTTCATTGTGGTTGTTCATGATTGTTCTTGGACTGCAGAACTATGAAGTGGAGTCACTAAAGAGTTTGTGTAGAAATGTCACAGTTCGTGCATTTTTCATCAGTGATATTAATGGAAGAAGCCATATTCTAAACAGAAAACATGAACAAGAGCTAGGAGGAATGCAGTATCTTATCTAGTGTGTAGATGGAAACAAAGAGGTATGAAGTAACAGTCATAAAATTGGCATGAAATCAGAGATAGGAGTTAAATCCATGTCTCCTGGGGTTTAATCAATTACCTTCAACTCAATGTTAATTTCTCTCCCAATTTGGTAATCACAATTCATACTTTTATCCAGATAACCTTTCTACAAAATTTGTACAGTGTCATAATCTACCAAAAGTCCTGTGCTGTGTTCTTTTCAAGTTTGGAGCTGGTTTTCCTAGATTCTCTGCATTCTCCAAGGTTATTGAAAGGTCTTCTTCTTTTTATAGTAAAATTTATGTGGAAAGTGAGAAAGCTGTTCCTAAGAATATTCTGGGAAAGTCAACTGCAGTTCAAACACACTTCTGTGGAGTCCTCATGAACCATGGTTCTGGCTGTAACTGAGTTCCTAAATGTATTTTGCATTGTTGGAGATAAGAGAGATCATAATCAATTCTAATGTGATTGTTTATTTCTGGGAATATAGTCTGTGAAAGCTACAGAGAGTTTAACATCCATCACCCCATCTGCTTACCAAGACAGTTTTCCTTGAACATGCTGGTCCATTGCTCATGTCCATTCATGGTCTTATACCTAGCTTGAGTTCAGCATGAGCCATGTTCAAACAATGTGTTTTCTCTGATGTCAGAATGTCTTAAAGGGCTGATTGATGTTTCCTACCTGCGGGAGTATGTCTTGTCCACCAGAAGAGCTTTCATGATGAGTCCTGCCATGGATCAGTGAAATAGAGCACAGGAAGATTCCCTGGGGGCTAATACATAAACTGGGAGGTGAAGCCACTTATATTCACCTAAGACAGAATGACTCTTTAGCCTCTTCCTTGACACATGATATCCCATGCATCCATTGCATATACAAAATGCAAACAGCCTCTGTCTTCTCACAGACATGTCTGGTGCTGCAAAGGAACAAGTATGTGTGTCATACATATGGGCACAGAAATGACCAAATGCCTACATATATGCTCCTCACACAAATGAACATGCATTATCCACCTGGTGGAGTACACCTTTGGGGAATGCACTTTCAGTTGTAGGATGGAGGATGAACAAACCTCTTGGTTCCCAGCCATGCTTGAAGGCTTTTGGGAAAAAGAAGAACAAGAAATAGACTGACGATTGGGAAAAAAATTGTCCTGGTGAAAGATACCTTGCTAGGAGGCCAGGTTTATCCTCCTGATCTACACTGTAGACTAACTCCTGCAAACAAGAGGACCATAATACCATGAGACTTGCAAATGGAATGCAAATTGCTTCAACTCAGCTTTCCTTCAGTGCTTTTCAGTATTTGTGCAGAGTTCAGCAATTCATTTTCATGTATATACAAAAATAAAACTAGATAAATCCATGTACTCATCAAGCTATTATTTTGCAGGAGAAGAAGAAACAAAATAAACTGCTAGGAGCTATAGGCAACTCCAGCTAACAATGAATATGGGGTCCTACCTGCTCCCTGTGCTGTCTCTCTAATCAATCTAAACTCAACCTGTTCTCGTGGCGGGATCCAGAGACATCTCAGTACTCTCAGTAGAACATCATAGAAGACTTAAGTGGACCATTATGGGACCCAAATCCACACTCTTTCCTACAGATATATTTTTTAAAGTTAATTCAGTGGGAAGAATGCTTTATGTGAAAATCTGTAAGTTGGGTGAGGCTTTTATGTGCCTGCTGGGCACCTGAATACATCGGAATGCTTTAATGTGTCTCTGTACTTGTCTTGTTTTTATTTTTCAAAATCCTCAGGGTATATCTATATGTCTATATAACAGAAGACCAGGGAATCACTTCAGCACTGGACCCATGATTGCCCACATTACCCAACTGCTTGGTATCTTCCACCTTGGTTAACTCATCTCAGGCTTTCTCAACATAATTCACTCCAGGGATTCCTCAGAAAGGGAACATGTATGAGACTTCATCAAACTTCTCTGTCTTCACCCTTCACAGTCTGTCATTACTACCCCAGTCAGCTTTGAAGCCTTGTATGATTCTACATACTCCCTAGCCACACCTGAGGACACAAAGAATTCACTCTGGGCTTCATGCCACAACAATTGCTGCACCACAGTCATCACATCACTTCAGACACTTTAAAGTGAATTAAAATACATTCAAACAACACCTCAGTTATGACTTAGCATCACCAGAGGATATCCCTGGCCAAGGGGTATGTCATGCAAAGGTCAACCAAAAGCCTATTGGATTAAACTAACACAAGTAGGAACAGGGTACCATGAATACAATCACAAGCAGAAGTCAAATAACTTTGTCTCTTTTCCAATATATCATAAAACAAATAGCGAACCATGTCTTATTTAATTGCTTTCAAAAGACTCTCAAGCATGACACTAATGAATGTTACACAGGTCCTCTGTAATATAAACTTATTGTTAATTCTATGTTAAATATTTCAAAGATGTCCAGCCATGAAATTAAGTATTTCAATAGTAATAGGTAATTTATTTTTTCTGAGGATACTTTAGTTTGACTGCATTTTAATTTCAAACTCTTGTCAGCCATCGATTTCCTCAGGATATCAACAAGATAAAGCTGTTAACTGAGAATTTACTTGTAAATCAAAATGTGTGCAATAAATTGAAGGCTTTTTCTGATTGCTACCAAACATTGTCAGTCTTAGAAAAAATATATCTATGATGCTTGCCTCTGAAAAGCATTAACAAGATTTTATATAAGGAGATAAACAATAGCTCTCAGAAAAGGAGTTTTTCTACAGCAAAAGGGAATGACTGGTAATGTTTCATCTTGGTTACTTCAAAATAATAATAATTTGTGTCATGTTTACTGGATAAACTATACTACATATTTACATTGGTGAAGAGATGGCATCTGCTATTCATATATATATATATATATATATATATATATATTATTCTCCACCTTTTTTCTCTACATTTTTATTGGCACAGGGTGAAATTAAAACTTCTGTGGAATAAACCACAGAAAATAATAAGAATTGCAAATGTTCAGAAAGTTGAACACATTTGATTGTTTTGGAAAAAAAAATCAGTGTATTTGAAAAGAATAACAGGATAATCAAGCAAGTCCTGTTTTACTATTGCAGTCTAAGAGCCTTTTGGACTTCCAGCAGAGAAGGCATTTATGGATCATCAATGTATTATTTGTGGAAGCAAAAGGAAAAATATACTTTTGTCTAGAGACAATAGTCTTGATTATGGTGTTTCTGAAGTAATAAAAGTATATGCAAGTCTAGAATATATTTTTGCCTTTTTTTTTGTACTGCAGACACCATCTTAGAATGCCAATTTACTGCTTACAAATATTATTTGCATATATCAGTTCAATAAACAGGCATCTGGCTGCTAAATCTGCCTGGCATTTTGGTGGTGCCAAATGAAGATTTTAGAATGAGTAAATATATGGTTATTATACTTACAAGATCTATAACATGCCAGTCTTCAGACTTCATAAGTTTTGTCATTTGTGAAAAACTGCCTTTAAAGTGGAGGTCAGGAACTGAAGCCAGAAATAAATTGATGTTGGCTATAGTTTGTAAACAGGACTCCCTTGACATGCTGACTTGACTGTCCCTGTTGCTATTTCCTTTGGCTGGATTTTAATATTGTTCAGTTAAAGTAACTATGGAGAAATTAAAATGCTGATTAGGTTTGGGGAGACATTTTGTCATATAAATCCAACATCTTAAGAAAACAGTCTAGGGCATTCAAAATTTTTCATGTACATCTATAAATGTAACTTTGTGTTCAGGGTATAATGTTGATCTACATGTTCAATAGATACATGAGAAATTATTAGCCTTTTGTTAGAAAATTAAGAAAACTAGAAAATTAAGAATCAGAGAAGCTGTAAAGTACTGTCCTCTTCAAATTTATTCATCTTGGTCATAGAATCATAGAATTGTTTGGGTTTGAACAGACCTTAAAGGTTATCTAGTTTCAACCTTTCTGCTATGGTCAGGAAATGTTCAGCTAGACCAGGTTACACAGAACCCCATCCAGACTGGTCTTAAACATCTCCAGGAATGAGTTGCCCACTTCTCAGGGAAACCTGTTCCAGTGTCTCACCACCCTCACAGAATTTTCTCCTAATAACTAATCTAAACCTGCTCTGTTTCAGCTTAAGGCTGTTCCCTCTTGTTCCCTGACTAAATAACCTTCTGAAAAGTCCCTATCCAGCCTTCTTGTAAGCCCCCTTTAAGTACTGGAAGGCTGCTTGAAGGTGTCATCAGAGCCTTTTCTTCTCCAGGCTGAACAGCTCCAAGTTTCCCAGCCCGTCTTCCTAGGAAGGGTGTTCCAGCCTTTTCATGATCTTCATGGCCTCCTCTAGACTTGCTCCAACAGGTCCATGTCTTTCTTGTGTTGATTACCCAAGAGCTGGATGCAGCACTGCAGGTGGGGTCTTGCCAGAGCAGAGCAGAGGGTCAGAATGCCCTCCCTCACCCTGCTCTTCACACTGCTTTGGATGCAGCCCAGGATACAATTGGTTATATGGGCTGTGAGCACACATTGCTGAGCCATATTGAGTTTTTTGTCCACAAAACACCTCCAGGTGTTTTTCTCCAGGGTTAATCTCAATCCATTCTCTGCCCAGCCTGTACTTGTGCTTGGGATCTATTGCCAAGATTTTTACAAAGAAAACAGTGGGTTTGGAACACAGAAAACAATTGAGAAAATAAAATTTCGTTTTCTGTTCCTTATCTTTTAGACCCAACTAAAACATTGAGAAAACAATGACTGCAGGAAGTAGTGTTTCTCATTCCAACTAAAGGAAACAAAAATATCTGGATCAAACAAGCAATGATGCACACCCAGAATCTTCTTGAGAGAAAAAAAGAACATACTTACCATATGGAACTAAGAACACCTTGTTTATCCCATCAGGATTTTAGGAATGTATTTATACAAATCATTAGTCCAGTTTTGATGCTATACATTCAGACCAAATTATATTTCAAAACCTCATAAATGATAACCTTATAATTGGTATACAACAAAAGCTGCTGTTATTTACCTTAAATTATTATTTTTATATTATTACATTATTATAATAATATTATTATTACCCGTTAAATTATGCTTGTCCTTCCAACATCAGTTTGGGTTGGGTTGAGAGTGCCAATCTTCTTTCTTCAGAAGTGGGGAGTTTATTTTACAGCATGCTGTCACTTCTCTGAAGCATTCATTGGGAAGAGTATGATGCCCATGGAAGTGGGATCCCTTCCTCTTCAGGCTTGATGGCCACCTGGGTTTATTTTTTATACACTTTCTTAACAAGACCAGATTTCAGCTAAAGTTTGAAATTTGTCCAGTACCATCCCTTAGCCCAGTATAACAAAAAAAGGCTGTAAACCTGGCCCACGGTGACAAGGTCTGACAAGATTTGTCAGACCTTTGCCACATGCAGTATTTCCAGTATGGTGCTACAAGTGGCCAGGCAAAAGCCACTTGACCACCAGACAAAATATGTTAATGCTTCTTGTATAACAAAGTATTAGAATCTGTAGTTTTATAAAGGACTTTTCATTACACAGGGATTTCAAAAGTAATTGTGACAATGACTTGTTGCAGTTCAAAGACTGGGGTTATGGGACACTAATTGGGAACTTTTTAGAGGGACAATGACAAAATTTCATGCAGGCCTATTGTCTGCCTATATTTTAATATCATTATTTCTTGCATCAATTTTCCACACTTTCCACTGATTCTGATAATTCAGTGGTCTGCATCTATTTACAGGAGCTCTCACTGGCATAAAGACAGATTTATATGCAGTCTGCAATGGATAACTTTAATCATACAAGACAGTGGTATTTTGTAGATTTGTGATTAAGCTTGCTAAGAAATTTTACACTGTAGATTTATTTTGTTACAAAATGCCAGTTTGTCAAAGTGAAATCTGTTTAAATAAAGACAGCCTTTTTGATAAAATATTTTGGAAAAATGTTTTGACATTTAAATCCCCCCACCCCCAAATTAGTAGTTTTTCATTTTAAAAATATCTTCTTTTTACAACTATACTCGGTCATATTGAAAGAAACCACAAATTAATTATTTTACAAAGTAATGCAAAAGAACAGTGAAAATATTTAAAAAAAAGATGTGTTGATTTATATTTAATGAACATTTTTAGACTGCTTATTCATGAATGTCTTTTTGCATTTTGAATATTTAATTTCCATTGAGAATGGGAACTTACTGTGATGAGAAAACATTTTTCTTCCAGTTCTATTCATGGGTGTTCACTGGGAAATTGCAGTAATACCCCAGATACATTGTCTAACTGTAGTTGCTGACCTTTGTCCCAGGTTTTGCCAGATTAGGTCAGTTTGATCTTTAACAGCCAGAGGAAGCAAGCTACACAAAATTGCTTCTAGCAAAGTTCTGCTACAATTTAAGATGCAAAGAAGAAAAAAATGCCTCATTCATATTTAAGTTTTTTAGACCAAGTAAATTTATTCTGCACCTTTGATGAGGTATCCCATCATTCTTAGCTTCAAAATTAAAGTCTCCTATGTCTCTTCAGTAATTAACGTAAGTGCCAAATAATCTTTTCCCCCTATCTGATAAAAGTCAAGTAGCTTTCTTTAAATGCCAGCAATCATCCTGCTTCCTGCTATCTCCTTCCTCACAACACATCCTGTCTCCCCTAATGCACAATGTCAGTCAAGGCTTCTGAATCTAGCATAGCTACTTTTAATTTCTTCATTCCACTGGGAGTTCTCCAGTCTACTCTCATTGTCTTGGAGAATGGGATTTTATTTGGTCAAAATAATTCAAGTAGCCTGTGTTTGTCTTAGTAGGTGGTGAATTACTTTAATCAGTTCTACTGCTCTAGAGATCCAGAGGTCCCATGGCTTTTTGGACATGGCTTTTTGGACAGCAGCATGAAGAGGAGGAGATAGGTATCCACAGATGATGTCTTTCTCATGGCTTGAATACATATGCTCCTTTGGCTTCTCTCAGATACTCTCAAAATAATGAGTTCTCACCTTGACCTGTGCTTGCCTTTTCTCATGCATTCACAAGGCATTCTGTGGGTAAGGCACACAAAATATGTTTCCAGCGTCCGATACTTCAGAATGATACATGAATTCAGAGCCCTTTTAGTTTTGGGGGACAGAAACCATCTGTCTTTTATCTGTGTGCAAGACCTATGCAAAAATAGGTCCTATTGCATTCCAAGCAAATGAGTGCACTCTCTAACACTTAAAAAGTAATTATAGTCATTACTTATCACCATCATCTTCAGCGTGAGGAAAGAAGCCTTTCGCCCTTCAGACACAAATAGACAGTGGTCTCAAGCAGCAAACACCAATATGATTATGACATTCTTTAATACAGCTCATAAGTAAAATAAATGCAAGCATATGAGCTGTGCTAATGTTATGATGACTTTGGGCTGTCTTCTACTGCATGTGCTAAATTTTCCAATAGAGTTTTATTCAAAACATACCCATCCTATAAAATACTGCACCATGTAGAAATACCCTGAACTGGTATTTCTGGAAAGAATGACACTGGAATTTGAATTAGGGAGTGGTTAACCCTGGGCTAGTTTTTATCTGCTGGTTTTGTAACTGAGGCTAGCATCTCTGCGTATCACCAGCAGTGCTGTGCAGAGAGAGGCAGCACAGTGCTGAATGGCACAGCATAGACAGCAGACCAAATGCAAGCAGCACACAGCACTGTTCATAACCTGCTCAGCTAGAGATGGAGAGCAGCTATTAAACCATAAGGAACACATCATTCAAGGGGCCTCTGAAAAAGGAAAAGCTGAAGAATCAGAAAAAATTGGATTAATCACCTTCGCCAAAACTATATTCAGCCTCCAAGATAAACATGTGCTGTTGCACATATGCTTCTTTGGCTGTGTAAGGAGCACTGCATCTCTTTAAAATGCAAACTTTCTATAGTTTGTTATAGTTACTAATATTTTGTTCCACAGAATAGTTGTGTGACTATTAAAACACCTTCACAAATGCAGTTTTACAAAAATACTTTTCACCAAAGTACACTTAAACCTATCAATTTCAAAAATCTGTGATCTAATTTGTAGCTAATATGTATCTAATATATTTTTCAAATTTGTAGCCAAATGTCCTCAATATACAGAAAATACAGGGGGTTAGGGTACATAAAGAGAAAAATATACACCAGAGGTACTTTAAATTCAAAGGCCACACTAGTATACCAATTTTTTTTTTCATGGTGAATATTCACAGCACTTAAATTTCACTTAAATTCCTGTTGGTAAGTCAGTAAGACAGACAGAAACTTTGAAGGCTTTTGAAGAGCTGACAAAATGGCTCTTAGAGGGGAACAGGATCAAGACACTGAATGGCAGATAATACCACAGGAGGAACTTAAACAATCTGAATACAACCTGCAGAGAATTTCTAAAAAGCACTCAACTAGTAACATTTTGATCACAAACAGCCAGAGTTTCCAGAGGCTTTGCAAACATTAAAGCCAGTATCACCAAAGGCACATAAAGATAATTTCACACTACTGGGAATCAAAGAGCATGTGGTGAGAGGAAAGATCTGACGGTTTTATGAACTGTACCTTTCTGGCATCAACCCTAACATGTTCATCTGATTGCTTTGTCTACAAAAACAGAAGGAAAAAACCTAAGCAATTTTTCTTCATTTCGGTGGTGTTGTTATAGATTGAAGGAATAAGCAATTCATGGAGTTCTGCATCAAAAAAATATTCCATTGTCAGTTCCAAGAATGTCTGGAACTGATTGATCACACCCAGCATTTGCTTGACACATTTAATATTGAAGAGCATATACCTAAAAAATATTTTTGATAAAAATGGGTTTCAAATTTAAAAGACATTAATAACTTCTTCGATTAAATGCTAAAAAATATAATTTTGTTTTTACAAAGAGTTTAGAAATAAAAACTCCTGGCAACAGAAGCACTTATTTGAAGTAGATTTTTGGCTTATCTTTCATCAGTTCTATGGAATTTTCCATTATACAACTTGCTGAAAGATGCATGATATGATCTGAATAACTGGTGATTGATGTGTCCCAGGGAGCACAATTTAAACTCCTCCATATGAAATAGATGTCTATCTACCAGGGACAGACATAGTCCAGCAATTTCCCAACCAGCCAAGAGCCTGGGCTAGTATTAGAAAGGTGAATTCTTAACTGACTGAACTTTTTTTTTCCTTTTAATACAAGATTCCCAATGGTAACAAAAGCCCTTAAAAAGATTCTTACTGAAGTTTGAAGTAATCTTTCCTTGACACTTCTGCCTCCACTATGTACAATAGAAAAAAAGGGACAGCTTAAAAAAATATTATTTTCCTTAACACAACTAACTAAAAAGTGAAGAAGAAAATCTACAAGGTAGGTTTTAGGGAACAATATCAAGTACTGAAAACCTGAGAGCTTGACACTGGCCACCTAAACTAAGCAAAGGACTGTGCTCTTCAGGAAGTACCTGTCAAGATCATACACTGAGCTAAATACAGCAATTTTTTCTTCTTCTAGTTTCACTCTTTGATGAGAAATTTTCCTGAGCAGTCATGTTTGTATTGTATTTTCTATCCCAACAAATGCCAACATACATCATAAAACAAGACCATATGCTACCAAAATAGCATATGAATCTGTTTTGCAAACAAACATTGCTCTTCTGGAGTGAAAGATGGAGATCCAATTCACATTGCAGTTTTCCAGGTGTAAGTTTATAAGCTCAAACATGGAAGAGATATACCCAGTAACCAGTTTACTTATGCCCACAGGTCCCCAGTCTGCAGTACTCTGCCAAAACTCCACATCTTAGCCTCCATCCTTGGGGAGGGTGGTATCAATCTGCCAGCAAGAAATAGTTCCTTCTGTCAGCTTACAGCGATTCTCCATGATGGGGCTTGGTGAGGACTGTGCGTGTAATGCAGCTCAGCCCTATGCAGGGAAAGTTCCAGTGCTGAAGTAATTGATGTGGTAAGTTGCAAGCTAGGGACATTTTGAGAAGCATGAGGAGAGGAGAAGAGCAAAAGCTGGAATTCAGGGTCTTCCTATAGTGCATGTTGTCTATTTGCATTACAAAATAGACTTCTTACAAATACATTCTTCTACTGACCATCATAAAGAAAGATGCAGAAATTGACAGGTATAGAGTATCACAATGTCATTATTAAACTTGAAACTGACAGAATTATTAGAAGTAAAATGCAAATTTTTACCCAAGAGGAAATACTAGGGTAAAATCTTCATCACTGACAGCTTTTAAAATTGAGACTGCCTGCATGTTTATCTAAAAGATATGCTCCAGTTCCAGTAGAAATTAATTCAAAATTTTATGGACTGTGTTACAAAGGTCAGACTCGTAATTGCAAATCTTCTATTACAATCATTTAATCTACTCATTCAATTTTATGCTATGCATTTCATATAAGTTCTTGAATCCAAAAAACAGAGTCACAATGAGTGACTAGAGAAAGACTAGAAGAAAATGGAAGGGTGAGAAAGACAGTAGAAAACATAAGATGAAAAAAAATTGAAAAGATCACAAAATTATTAAGTCAATAAACAATACTAGTTCTATTATTCAATCAGCAGACAGCTAAGATTGAGTTATGTAGAGCCAAGCTTTCCTCTTCAGGTGAGCACCCTAAGCACTATGCTACCCTGTTGTTTTCACTCCTGGGCTTTGTATTTGGGGCTGGAAAAGAGGAATTTGACCCATCTTCTTCAGCTCTTAAGACTATTTGACAGGACTTGGTGCCACTGCTTTCTCCTCTCAAGTAGAGGAGGAGATAAATTATTCAGGAGATGATCCTTGACTTCTCCTTCTACAGGTTTTTTGAATGACAGCTCTCTTGGCCTCTGTTTTGTAATGGACACTGATGATGGTCAGGTCTGTTCTGACTCCTGTTAGAAACAATGAGAGAGCAGCAAACATTTTAAAAGAAGGCATATTAACTAAGCCAGGTACATGCTCAGGCCATTGCAAACAAAGAGAATTAGAAACTATTAATAAAATAAATAAATAATCATTAATTTTGCTAAGGGATTGGGTCTGCAATCATGCAAATGCCTAAAATGTGTTCCCTGCATCCACACTGCACTGGGTCTGGCTGGGATGGAGCTAATTTTCTTCACAGCTGTATGGTGCCATGGTTTTGACTGGTGACAAAGAAAGTGCTGATAGCACATCCGTGTTTTAGCTATTTAGTGTCAAGGCCATCCCTGTTTCTCACTGTGCTGCCCCAGAGGGGAGGCTGAAGATGGCAAGAGATTGACAGTCAGCATCAATGAGATTTGGTCAGTCAGGACAGCTGACCCCAACTGACCAAAGGGATGCTCCCCATAGCCTGTAACGTGCTCAGCAATAAAATGGAGAGGGAATAACCACTGCCTGGGGACTGTCAGGGCATTGCTTTGATGTTCACTTTTAGCATGACTTATTTTCTTTTCTTCTTCCCCCCACCCCTCCCCTTTGCTTACTAGAGGGTTTATCTCAACCCAAGAGTTTTTTCTCACTTTTATCCTTACAATTCTCTCCCTCAGCCTGATTGTGAAGGAGTAAGAGAGTGACTGAATGGGGTCTGAGTTGACACATGAGGTCAGCCCACCACAGACACAGCATTCAAACTTGCGTCATTAATGACACATCTGCACCTAACTTATAATGGAAACAGTCAAAGGTTGGCAAACATTTTGAAAACTGTATTTCTCAATTGTAAAATCCTATAATATGAAGAACGCATTCATATGAGTAACATGTTCACATTTCAAGATAGGAGAAAAACTAGTCACAATTCTTGGAAACAAAATTCAAAATTCGATAGAATTTGGTCACCTTTACAAGGAGGTTCTTAAAGGACAGAAAAAGCATGATTTATTCTCATGCAGATTACAGACTCACAGAACATTGTTAAATTAAATAAATGCACACAAGATGTCTGTCCAATGACCAATATATTTTTCAGAATAATTTTTACAGTAGGTCTTTTTTTTGTGAAAGTATTTTTAATATACAGAATTACTCTAAGTACTATGGAAACACAAGTGTTTTTGCTTACAGTATATCAAATTACAGCATTCATAGCCAAGATTTAGCTTGAACTGTAAAAAAGTTATGCATAAATGTTCCAGTTTGAAAAGTATATGTTCTGAATGACAAAATTTAATACCAATAAAAGTTAAAAACATGAAAACAAAGGGTGGGTCCAATTTCAACACTTTCCACTTGCATGAATGTTCTGGGAAAGAGAAACTGAACATAGTTTTTAACAAGAAATTTAATCTGTATATGAAATATGCATGTGGGAGGACACATGTACATTTTTTTAAGCATTATTTATTTTAATATTCTGAACTATGACTTACATGTTGTCAAATATTTCTGCCTAATTCAGCCAAACATTTTTTATTTTTCCTACTTTTTGAAATGTCACTATATTCTGTGGCAATATAGATGTCATTAAGTAAAATAAAATCTTGGCATGAGCAAAATTCACTAATTCATATTTTCTAAAATAGCTTCATAATAACTTTACAAACTCCATCCCTTTTAATACCTATTAAAGTACGTTTTGAGAATAAACCCCACAGATTTAGAGTCCATAATTCAGTCAAATAACATAATTGTATATAATACCCTTGGATGACAATGAAAGCTTACTTTAAACGTGTTCATAGTCATTTCAGACTAATCTGAGCAAGGAACAATGTAGTCTTTTTCAGTGTGATCATTGCCCACATTGAACAAGTAACAACGTTTTAATTTTTGAAACATCTGGAAACATCTTAATTTTGCTAGTACTTGTTTTCTTCATTACAGTCTCTTTTTTCTTTTTTTCCCTTTTTTTTTCCTCAATGAGTAGAAACATGTGCCCAAGTACGACACTGCAGAGAGCACTTTCCCATTGCAGCTCTCATTAACCAAGTCTCCTTTCACAAACACTATGTATGAATAAAGGAAGAAAAAAGCAAAGCTTTCCCTTTCTCTGGAAAACACACAGATGTCTTAAGAAGAAGAGGGAAGCACTTAGGAAGCTGTGAAATTCACCACATTGAAACCAAGACTTGTACTGGCTTAGCTTCTTCTAAATGTCAAGGGGGAAAAAAAAAAAAAAAAGCAAAGAAAAATCTGATAAATTCCCAAAGCACCAATTGGTATAAATTCAATACCTCCTCTATCTCCAAATACTTTCTCTGGAAAGAAAGAAACCCACAGGAAAACAGCAAGAATACCATTACAACCCATTTCTACCACAGTCATTCAAGTTTCTCCAAATTTCCCTTTTTCCTCCAGAATGAAAGCATTTCCTTTAAGGGAAATTTACTAACTACTTTAATTGGTCATGAGTTATAATCAAAAAATATCTGAATCCTTATAGTCTTTGCATGACCACTACAACTTACTGTGTCAGTGTTCCTGAAGTCCCTGAAATCTATTTTAAACTAGATAGAAGTGTAATCAAAACAGTATACCTAGCCACTGTATAATATACAGCTGCTCTAAGTCAGCACCCTTATCTCATGAATTTGTGAATACCCACAAACAATGCTGTGTGGATTTTAATAAAGTGGTTTTATGCAGTAAATGACAGTGTTTTCTAGGTATAAACTATACCAGCATAGGATGTCTCGTTATATGAACTACATTAAATTAGGGGAGTTTTTGGTTTTGTTTTGGGGTGGTTTTTTCGTGATTTTTTTTCTTTCTTTTTAGTTTGTTACATTTGGAGTGAGACTTTTAGTCCTTGTGAAATAAGTCTGGAAGTTTCACTGGGTCCCAGGCTCAGGTGCTCTGGTACTCTGCTTTGAAAGCTCAGCTGTTGGGTAGGTTCCTACAGCCAAAAGCAATGAAGGGATGTAGGAACCTGAGTCAGCCCCTGAAATCTGCCAGTCATTTGTGTAAAAAACACCTGGTGACAGCCCTTGGTCTGTTTGCATTTTGCTCATACCAGTGTGAATCAGAGGAAACCCTGCTGAGTCTGACAAGCCTTTCAAAAGAGACTCTGGGCCTCTACAAAAAGATCAGGATGTGAAAGATCTAGGCTTTGAAAAATCTCTGCAAGAACAAGGCTTGCCTCCCGGAATGAAGTGCCATCAATTCAGGTACACCTCTGACTCTTTGCCAGCAGTGCATCTCTGCTACATTTCACCTTATGCATTAAAATTGCTGTGCTGGGCCAGAGTGGCAGCAAAGTGTTACAATTTCTGCTCTAGTCCTAAATCCCCTAAACATCCAGTTATACAGCAGCTTTCTCCCAGCTAATTTTTAAATTGACACCCAGCATTGACTCTGTGCACTAGGGCACACAATCCAGGCTTTTAACTCTGAAATTTCATTTTCTATTATCTGTGTGTATATTTTGTCCTTTTCTAAATTGCACTAACCCAAATATATCAAGACAGAGGCATAGAAGATTAATTTCTTGTATTGATTGTTCTGGGGAAAAAAAAATCAGTTTTAAATATCTCGCTTTCTAACCTCGCTGGAATTCACTAGTTCTTAATATATCAGGAGAGAGTAATTGCAACACTTCCAATTTATTTTTTCTGAGAAATGTTATAGATTTCTTCTTTACTTAAATGATACTTTTCAGATTGGATTCATGCCGAGGTTTTCAGTGATTTTAATAATTTATGTTGTTCAGTCCCAAATCTCTGTTTATCTCCACTATATTTCATACATGTTTTAAACAGGATTACACTAAAATAGTGCTCAGCAGAGCAACACGGGGAAATGTAGTGGCTTACAGTGTTCTTCTCAAGTGAAAAAGAACCTTGAAGTTTATCATATCTGACACTCTATTATATAGAGGCAAGAATCCATGGACAGGGTCATACAGCATTGAATTAGGAAAGAAATTATCCAGAATGAGCTGTTTGACCAAAAACTGGAAATGAAAGATAAAAGCCAAGAGAAGTTTTCTTTTCTTGCAGTTGTGTTTACTTTTATCCTAGTCTATTATAGTATGCACAGGAAACAAACTCTTACTCTGAAAGTCCTAAGCCTATCTGTGTTTAAGAGGCATATGGACAATGCCCTTAATAGCATGCTTTGATTTTTGGTCAGTCCTGAAGCGGTCAGGGAATCGGACTTGATGATTATTATATTGAGGAAGAAAAATTAGATGCTCATCTAAACAGGACTCGGGTAATTTTTGTCATTTCAAATTTGCCAATAAAGTGAACTTTGAGCAAAGGTGAGAGGATGGTTCACTGTATGTATTGCATGTGATTCTTTCAGTCTGGGGTGCTGAGGCTTTTTGTTTTTTTTCTTTTTTCTTTTTTTCTTTTCCCAAGAATATGACAGGATAAGGCCTTTTGTAAAAATTAGCCTGCTCCAGCCAGTTTTTATCATCTAAACCTATAATTAATGTTCTTCAAACATTGGACTTTATCTGCTGTCTTAAAAGAGCCTCGTCTGTGAGAAAGCCAGATACATAGTTTAATTTCAAGTGTCAAAGATGAAAAGGAAAAATACGTTAGTCTTCCTTTTACACAGGTGATGAGGAACTCCAGTCTTTGAAACAGAGAATATCAATGTCCTGTGCCAGTGTGATGCTAAATAAAGTGGATGATGTAGATTGATTCATTAGAAGTGTTCTGCTCCTTGTCAGATAAGGAAAGCTGAAGACCTCGTTTGCTAATTTTTTTTTAATAACTGACTAGAGATGACAACAGATGTCAGCAAATGAAAAAACACTTGAATTAAAAAACAAGTCCTTGACATTCATTTAACTTATCCAATATGAAGCAATAAATAAGGAGACTCCTTCTGCAGGTTCAAAACCTTTTGTATTTTTCAGTACAAAACCCAATTGTACTGAAAGACTAAGGGTGGATTTCACCCTACATAATTTCTGACACCTCAGCTGGACAGAGTGCCTTGACCCACCCTGCCCAGGGACTCAGAAGCAGTTGGAATCTCCAAGGAATAGGTCATCCATCCCTGTCTGAAGTGTCTGTGCTAATGTCTATTGACTCATCTGTTCAAGTGCTTCCTTGACTGCACAGGCTCACAATATTTTAGACAGTCAACATCCTTATGCAGGAGCTAGTTTGGAAAGTAGGATGACTTTACCATTTTTATATCTTTTCCAGTGACAAGAAAATATAGCCAACACAAACAAATTGTGTAAGAGCACTGCAGGACTCAAGAATGTCTCCAGCTATTGCAGGGGGCATTTGAGTGCTTTGTACCAGCTCCCAGCTAGGACCTGATTTGTACCTATTACAGTACTTCTCTGCTTATGTTTTGCTCAGGCCATTGTTGAATTATCCTTGAATGTCTGTGCCATCTCCCTAATTATCCATAATCAGAACTGACACTGTCTCAGCAGTTCCTAAAAATGAGAATTAAAAAAGAGAAGAAGAGTGATTTATGGTTTTTATTACTATACATTAGGGGAAAATAATAAAAATACTTTTTCCATTGAAGTCTGTAAAAGTAATTTAAAGGATAAACCTGAGTGACTTTACTAGCTACTTTACTACTTCTTCCCTTTCTTAGAAAGTAAAAGTATCTAAAAACAAAATAAAATTTAAATCCAAACACCTCATAAAAAACGCAATTATATTTCAATTATCCCCTGGGGATTGTACTGAAAAAAACATGTTGATTCTGCTGCCCTTGGCTCCAAAAGAAACAGAATAATGCAGTCTTGGCATTTGCTGTACAGAAAGGTAAGTGGAAAAGCCATTTTCATTCCAAAATAATAATTCTTGTTCTGTGTTTATTTAAAGATTTCTTGATATTTCATTTTTCTCCTTTATCATTGCTACTAGAACTGAGCCTCTTCATGCATTTTTTTTTTTACTTATTACTGAGGTCATTTACCCTCTAAGCAGTGGCTTGACTTCCAGCCACTCCATGTGAGACTCTTGCCCTAGTTTCTCTACCGTCACAGCAAGTAATGGTCCCAATGCAAGGTCTGCTTCTGCATTCTGTGTTGACAGAGCAGAAGATTAGTAACAATTTTCACAGATTGCTTCCTATTAAAATATTTGTTGGAGGTAGGGAAAATCTTGATTTAGAGGTTCACTGTTGTGCCATTCAGTCAATTTCTCATCAATCATTTTCTTACCTTCAGCAGTGTAGAATATCATAGAAAAGGTCTGAACAAAGTGTTACATGCCAGAGAGTCCCAAACTGGAGGATTTGCAAGGACTGCTATTTCTAACCTAAAAACCCCCTCTATGGTATCCTGAAGAAGACATTTTAGTTGCAGCTTGTGCTGGTTTTGTCTGGGATAGAATCAACTGGCTTCACAGTGGCTGCCATGGGGCTGTGTGTTGGATTTGTGCTGAACACAGGGTTGATAATACAGAGAATTTTTTGTTATTGCTGAGCAGGACTTACACAGAGCCAAGGCCTTTTCTGATTTTTGTACTGCCACAGTGGTGAGGAAGTTGGGGGTGCGTGGGAGGAAACAGAGTCAAGACAGGTGACACAATCTGACCCAAGGGACATTCCAGACCATATGACACCACACTCAGAATATAAAGTGGGAGGAAGAAGGAGGAAGGGGGAAACATTTGGAGTGATGGTGTTTGTCTTCCCAAGTAACCATTACATGTGATGGGAACCTGCTCTCCTGGAGACGGCTGAACACCTGCCTGCCCATGGGAAGTGGTGAATCAATACCTTGGTTTGTTTTGCTTGTTGGCACAGCTTTTGCTTTCCCTATTAAACTGTCTTTATCCCAACCCACAAGTTTTCTCACTTCTCCCCCTGATCTTGCTGGAAGCAGAGTAAACAAGACTGTCCCCGACACTAAACCCTGGGAAGAACATCACCAGTGACAGGGTGCCAGCTGAGCGTAACTCCATTCACCACCACTCTCTGAGCCTGGCCACGCAGGTATTTTTTACCCAGAAAACTGATTTCCTTCCAGAAGAATGCCTGGCCTTCCTGGACTATTTTACCCTTCAGGACTGCCTCCCAAGAGACTCTGGCAACCAGGCCCTGAAACAGGGGGAAGAAACGAAATGGGAGAATGGAGCAGACAAAAGTGGAGAAAAAAAAAAAGTGAAAGGGAAAAAACGTAAATGTAGAAGGAAGGTGAGAGGTGAGGAGATATTTGTGGGTATTCCATCCTCAGTGACAGCAGAGGGGACAGGTCACAATGGGGCTATCACCAAGACACAGCAGAGCAGGAAGGGCTGCGGTGGTGCAGGCTGGGCAGGGGTGAGTGCCAGGGTATATGGTGGAGGCTCAGATGGACAAGGGCCGGGGAAGAAATGCTGGCTCCTGGGACAGAGGGTGTCCAGCCTGGGCAGGACACAGTGCCACCCAGCTCCCTCATCCCCTCTCCTACTTGCTCCCAGGTCCCTGATACTCCTGCCCCCACTCCCTCTGCCACCAGCTTCCTCCTGCCGAGCCCCACTGAGCTCCCCTCTCTCCTGTCTCCTGCTTCTCATCCAGGAGAATCCAGAAGTCCTTCTCAGCAGGGCTTGTCTTAATGACTTCTCCTCATCTGTACTCAAATCTGGGAAAGCCCCAACTCAAGTGCAGCACCTTGCACTTGGGCTTCTTGAACATCATGAGGTTCTCCTCAAGTGTGTCCATGTCCCTCTAAAACCTGGAATCTATGAACACTGTGGAACAGCCATCCTCAGAGATGTTTGAAAATGCCTGAGCTGGTTAAGCTGATATTCTCTGCTCTTGGCATCACAAATGCCCCCACTTTAAGTAGCTTCACCAAAGCTTTATACAACCAGATGATGGAGCTGCTGAATTACTGTGTTTCAGCAGCCCACAGTGATATGAAGTGGAGGAGGGGAGCAGCTGACTTCACACATTATTTTGTTAGCAACGCAGCATTAAATGAGGACTAAAGAGAGTACTCCTCAGATCTTATGAAGTATTGTTGTAGTAGTTTTCAATAGCTTATTCTTTCTTTTCAAATATTTTCTCAGTCTCTTGCACTTGATGCTTGTGTGTAAGAATAGCTCCTAAGGGCAGCCAATCCTGAAACATCCATCAAAGGTAGTTCCTGTAGCAGTGGAAACACTGCAGCCTCCCCCATAGCTTTGTTTTGGAAGGTTTTGCCAGGGCTCAAGATGATTCCTTCATCGGGAAAATTGAACCCAGCCCCCTTCCTTCTAACAGACTTGGCAGAAGCATAGGAGCTAGAACTTTTAAATGGAAAAGCAATGGAAAGGCACGCAGTGTCCAAAGCAGAGAGAAAGCTGTAAAAGAGCACCAATGAAAAGCACACCAGAAACTTGGAAAAAAAACCCCAAAACCTGCCAAACTCACAAAAGAGTCCACTAGGAGATTTCCACACAGAAATGCAGCTGAGAAACCATTACTGTTACTAAATGCAATAAAAGGTAATGATTGATATCAGCAAAAATGAAACCCACATATAAACATTAAGCCACTAGCCTCAATATCAACTTTATGCACATTGATTCTTAAAAACACTAAGTATTATTAGTTACCAAAACTTGAACTTTTCATTCCTATAAATATAACACATATTATGAACTCCCTGGGAAACTTTTTATTCCCTATGGAGCAAGGACATCTCCCCTTGTGACAATACCCACAGCTATAGGAAGATTTAGTCGGTCACCAAACCATACCTTTCAATCAGAATTCAATTCACCTTTTTTCCTTGTCGATTGTGTTATAAATTCACCTTGGCTTACCTGTTATTTTGTTTCCATTGATTTGGGTTTTTTTTCATAACTTCATAAAATATATATTCTAAAATATATGTATGACAATTACTTGGTTCAACAAGAAGAAAAAAAGATTCAATTAGTTGTACTGGCTGGCAAACATATGAAATTTTAAATACAAATCCCGGGGTTTTTTTTCAGTTAACTTCAATGGATATAATTTGACTTACTGGAGAATCAGGAATAATTTCATGCTTTTCAGAGCCACATCATTGTCCCTGGCTTAAGGGGAGTGTGGATGTAATTTTAAGCCCTCTTTATCTGAAAGGATAGTGTAGTGTCCTAGATTTGATAAATTATTTGTTGTAAGAAAAGGGTATTCAGCTCATACATTTGACTTCTGAAAGTCCACATCAAGCTTCTCCCTGCTGTTAGCATGTAATCAATGTAGAACATTACTCTGCAGCTTCCCACTGGGTAGTGTTTATTGCCTGCACTATCTAAAGGATTTCCAGGAGTGGCAGGCAGGAAGCTGCTGGTAGCTTCAGGGCTCCCACAATTCAGTCAGATGCCAAACAAAGCCAGTTTGCAGGAAGTTTTTCAATAGCATGTCCTTTTATGGAGTCTTAATGATCTGAGTATCAATGAGGAATCTATTTTTACCCAGGCAACTTTTCTCAAATAGCTGAACCCTTTGAATAGCTTTACAGAGGGCAGATTTCTAATAATTCTTCTTTCAGGGACTTTTTTTTCTTTTTCCCTTTTCTTGTTACCCTGGCAATAATCACCAGGCAATAGGAAACCAGAGTTCAATCTGATTTATGCTGACTTACAAGATATCAGAATGATGGCTGTAAGCCTTGCTGCATGTAAGCATCCTATTGACTTCAGTGAACGCGGTGATGTACCTACAGAAGAACTCACTCTGGGGTTAAACTCATGGAGTGCATTCACCCTATGTAATTAAAGGGCCAAGGAGAAACTTCAGCACTAAATCCCTGCCTGGCCCCAGTATTGGAGGCTGCTCTGTCACGTAAAGAACACCACAAACTCAATATATTTAAAGAAAGCAGTTAGTGAGATTGTGTTGTGTTCAGTGCTGCCTACATTATGCCCCCCTCCTTTCAAGGGATCTAGAAAATAATTTTCTGGAAAATGACAAGGAAAGAAAGCTGAAAGAGTTGGGAGAAATGGCAGTAAATGTGATATGGAAAACCTTAATCAAACAGAAAATTAGGGAAATTCCCATCTTTGTCAATCCTGTTGAAAACCAGGACCCCTGTGTCAAAACCATCTTATGAATCTAGACTGCCATCTAGGCTTTATGAAGATCCAACTTTCTTGCTGCTTCATGAAAAAAATGGCCTAGAAGGTCTTTACAATTCCACTATTCTATAATAGAGTCCAATCTGCTAATGGCTTTAAATAGACATCATTCCCAAATTAAGCTACAGAAGACAGATTGCACTTAAAATGTGTCCTTTCATTCTTTGACCCACAAACTCAGAAGTGGATGGCAAGTAGTCTCCATTTTAGTATAAGTGTTTTTGAAGTTATTTTGCATAGTTTCCATACTGTTAGAATTTCATCTGATAAGCCTTTGCCTTTTTTTCCTAGAAATACATTTTTTCTGTATCCTCAGAGCAGTATATAACATAGGAGTTTTACTTTGTACAATGCAAAATACCTTAAAGTAAAAAGATATATTCTCTGCATGTTTTAGTCAAACCAAATTTAGGTGCACAGCTGAGATTCCCACTTAGGAATGTAGCTGTTCAATGCTTTATTTATGGTCAAAGAAAGAGACAAGCATGTAAGAGAGATTTAGTCGACCAAAGTATTGAATTCCCCTATTAAGCACGATGATGACAACCTTGGCAAGCGTGAGTTTGAGATAGGTATCCAAGTCCCCAAACCCCAATGGATCAGAGTGAAATGTAGCTTGTTTCATTTTATTTAGGAAGATGGGATATAGAATGCCACCGCAATCACTGTCACTTCCAGCGTTCACATGAAAGATAGGCGTGATTACTCATGCTTCTACATTGTATCACTCTGTAAATTACTCTTACTTGAAACTGAATATTATGAACTTACTATGTAATTGTTTAAAACAAACAAAGAATCATTCTTTCAGCCCTAAATAAAGCCGAATTACTATGTTAAATAATATTGTCACTGTATTGCTTCATATTAAAAAACAATGACTCTAGCTGAGGTAGGAACAAAAGAACATTAAATACTATAACTATATAATCATACCACACTTTTCGGAAAAAAAACTGTGTGCTGTCATAAGTTTTAAAGGCTGAATCTTTACATAATGTTGAGGAATGTACAAGATATAAAAAGCCCATACTCCCAAATAATTACTACATTTGAGCATTTTGACTGTGGAAAAAACGTAAGTATAGGTACCATTGCCAATTGAAGCAAGAAAATAAGACAAGTAAATTGTGGCCAGAATTTCAACAACTTCAGTTGAGGATGAGACTCTTATTAAAATGAAACATTATAATATGCTTTTGCTTGACCTTTCTACCTTTTTGTAGTTGAGCCTTATTCAATTTGTCATAAATAATATTACAATTTTTTACTAGCCATCAAGTCACTAGGTATGGAAGGACACACTTTGCATAAAGAAATGCTTGTGGGTGGATTGTGTTATTTATATTTTTCTGCAGAACCATAATGTTCCTGGATTGACTTCAGCAGAAGTGCAATGAGATTAATGTCCAGTGAGTTACAGAAGTGGAAAATAATTTCCAAATACCAGAAGAAGATGGGAAGACCATGAGAAAATAAAAAGTCATCTAAAAACAGTGTCACTTCATGCAGTTAGTCAGAAGCCTCTGAAATGCCTCTGAATTATTCTCAGCCTGTGGCCAGCTGCCATAACAACAAAAGCAATCTCTTGATTAAGAAACTTAGGGTGATTGATAGAGGATGACAGAGATATTTTGATTTTATCAAAAGCTAATATCATTTCCCTAAGTAAAAGAAAAGCCTAAAGAAAGCTATCTTCAAATTTTCTGAACTGAGCAGAGGATGCGAAGAGAATGTGAATCCTCAAAAAACGTTTCTGAAGTTTTACTTGGAAAGTTATTATCATATGTATGAGGTTAAACAAAAGCTCTGTACTAGAAACAGGTGCAAAATTAACCTGAAGTCAGAGATGGTTCAATTGATCACACAGACATTTAGGCAGTTCAGGGACCTAATTGAGGAGTCTTCATGGGATCTTCATGGAGTCAGTAGAGGCAGATTCAGAGGGTGACCCAGATATTAACTCAGCTGAGGAAGACAAGTTCTTTTTTTCAAGATGTTTGCCTGTACCTCTCTTTCAGCTACAGAGGACCCTTGTAGGCTCACCTACCTTCTAAGACTCTGGGGTTCTGGTGAAATCTCTGCTTGACATAATTTCATTTGCAATGCCTCTTATTCTACAGGCACTGTATGACATTCTTATCAACGAATGTCATTGCCTGTTAGCCAGGCAATGGTGACTCCCTTTTTATTGGAAGGAGCATAAAATTCCCACTGAAAGGATGATGTTCCGGACTAACCCTTTCTGGGTTGGAGCTTGAGCTCAAAGAGATGACAATATATCCAAAAAGGTAATTGATTCAGGGCACACAGAGAGTGTTTAATATGATTTCCCATCCCTTGTCAGTTTCAAAACCTGTATCTCTAGAGAACACTCTGACACACACTGTATCTACTTACACTTTCCTGCAGACTGACACTCTGCAAACAGCCTCTCTGTTAACCAAGTCATTCCTCACTTCCACACAACCCTCAAGAATCTACATCATGCTCTGGCCTTTCTGAGTTTCCCTACGGATGTCCAGGCTGACAAGCAAGAGAAGGAATTTGTTAACCACTGGAATTTTAGCCCTTGAGGAAATGTAAGACAGTAAGGGTTTTGTTTAGTTTTTCAAATAGCACAGCTCCAAATTATATAGCTTTCTAAATATCAAAGCACCATCTCTGCGCATCTGATATTTTGTCAAACCCCTGGTAATTTCACCCCTTCCCTATGTCATACATTTCTGACCCTCATCATGCTGCCTGCTTGTAAATGAGTCAGCTGCAGCTTCCCTTGATCTTTAACTCTTGGAACACATCTTGCAACACATCTTTGTCTTTCATATTGATGGGCATAAAACTGGAAGTCAGGCAGTAACTGGTTTGTGACAGTTCATTCAATATTTTCCAGAGCTGGTCCCACAAACCTACTGAGAAGATACTGAACATTTTGGCAGGGCTATTCCTTCCAACATTGAACACAACCACTAAAAGATGAGAATGCTGCCTCCTCAGTTACAGCTGGCAGAAGTCTTTGCATTGCGTGTCTTTGGCAGTCTTATCATTGATTACCTTCAAAATTCACATTCTGTTCTTTGATTTAATAAAATCCCTCAAGATCAGCTACACTTCTGTTTTGATTTCCTGTTGTAGGAGAAGGCCAAACTATAATAATTTCTTCTTTCTGAGTTCTATAAAACAGTTTAGGTTTTGGGATTTTTTGTATTTTAGCAAGTATACCTTCAAGCTAAAATGGCTAAGGAATGATAAAACAATCATTCCATCACATCTCATTTTTCAATACACATTATTCTTTCCAATACTATCTCTTTTCAAAAATGATCTTTAAAATTAAATGTCCTATAAAAATGGTTCCCATAAGGACTGCTACTCTGCTGTCAATTAAACCCCGTACATAAATGTGCTAATGAAATTGTGTGAGTGCGACAGGAATAGTAACTATTTTAAGTGCGACGCACACTGTGAAGCTATTATTAACATTGTACATTGTATACATTTAGTTATCCTTGACTAAAAATGGGGAAAACGTGCTTTCTATTTTCATTTTTCGTGCCAACATACTGCTTACACTAGTGAATAATCTGAGAAAAACCAGAAACAAATTACTCTATCAGTATGTCATCCTACAGCCAAATTTCTTGTGATTATAAAACCATTATTTCATATTCCTCCTACGGTCCAAAAACACCTACAAGCAGATGAAAATGAAACTTCTGCTGAATTGATTCCCACATATCCTCTGTCTATTCCTGATGTTTGTGAATGTCCATGACTTCTAAAAAGGAATCTTCCATTTTTCTTCTTATTTTCATGCAATTCTTTCACCGTCCTGATTCAATCATTCTTCATCAAGCATAGGTTGGGAAAGGGGTTTGGAAGAAGGTGACACAGGCAGTCTCTGGGGCTGCTCCAGATACTACCTTTCATAGCTTTAGGTTAGTTCCAAACGTACAATCAGATACAAGGAGAAACACTGAAATTATTTCATACTGCTGACATTCAGACTCAGATGTCAGTTATAAAAATGGGAGTTGACCCGTAATTTGTCTGAGCTCTTTCAAAATTTACCTGATATCCTTACAAGTTAGTTACAGCCTCTGCCTGTTAGACAAGAGAGATCTCCAATCATTCTTTCTTCTGTTTCATGGTTCCAAGCAGGTATGCAAGAACTGACCCAGTGGCTGACTTGCCTTAGACCTCTGGAGGATTTTCCTGAAAAGAAAAAATTTAAACAAATTCTCTTCCCAATTTCATGCACTTCTGTACTGGCAGATAGAAGCAGGGCAGATCTGGAATTTACATAGGAGTTCAAAGGGGTAGACAGGCTGCAGGAAAAATAAGTATGTCCAAATTGAAGGCAAATTTATGGCCTGAGATAAATACATATTTGTATTATGACTTCCACAAGCTTTGTGATCTGGTATACCTGAGGGCAGAACATGACCCTGAATTTTAAGCAGTACTCAGCTGTATGCTTCTTGAATGTTTTCTTGGGCTGTATCATCTTATTTTTGCTTAGCTTACTCCTGGGGGGGGCGGGGAGGGAGTTGTATTTTATTTGTTAGAATAATGCAATGTTAAGTTTTCCAGCAGAACTGTAATTCAGGGCAGTTTTGAAAAAATGAACATGAGGTACATCTTCTGCCATCTTCTGCTCTCTATCTCAACAGCTCACCTGCATGGAACAGAACAGCTGTGGTACAAGCAACTTAGGGAAGGAAAGCTTCAAGGCAGTGGTGTCTTTTGGAGTGACTTATCTAAAGGACAACTGGGCACGGCTGTACTCAACACTTGGTTCCTCTCTGACTCTTTAAAGGAAAAGAAAGAAAGAAAAGTGGTGTGGGAAATACTTGTCCAGCCCTTGCACCCAAAGGGTGTGAGGAAGGTATGCCTGCTAGAAATGGATAATGTTGTTTATGAATTTTTATACGAAAAAATCCTTCAGACATCTCTCCCACCTGCCTAAAATCATCATTAGGACAAGGTTCTCCTTACAACCAGCATGAAAAAAGCAGCATAGAACTTGCCACTACACTACCATATCTCAGAATTAATGCTCTTGTAATAGTACCATGAAAATCTCTAGCTCCCCTATTTGCAGGCAGAGCCAGTGCACCAGATGTCCCCGTGTAAACCATACAGCTGAAATTAAGGTGCCACTGCACATCAAAAGGAACACACACAGACAACAGATCAAGGATCAAACTACCCAGTTAACCAGGAGGAAAATATTTCTCACCATACAGGTCCTTTGGTACCAACCTCCCTGCTCTCATCCCCAAGGGAGACATCTCTCCTGTTTACAAAGTGCCTCCAAAAGATGGTCTTGAGAACTAAAATTACTAAATATTAGAAATCATAGCTTTTGTAGAAACCAAATCTATTTTTCTCACATTCCATTTCTCACATACAACCATTTTTGACAAGTAATGAATTAACATTTTCTCTTCTTCACATTGGCTACAACTACTTTATCACATCATTCTATAAAAGTTTATAGTTTTGTTCAGAGTACTTGTTCTCAGCTTCTGTTTAAAGTTTTCTGTTTCCATGTCATATTTAAATAAGGGCTTACATGTCTGAAAGCCTGTCTGGTTTTCCACTTTTAGAAACATTTTTTCTCCCTACAAACTTTGACTCATTCATCCAGGGATGTTGCCAAAGCAGCAATATTCCATGGGCTTGGGGCAAGCAACTCTTCCTTCTCCTTTGAACCTTTGTTTTTTTCACATGAACTTATAATTTCAGTGCTTGAGCGTTTCCATTTTTTCAAATATAAGATTTATAGACAGTGTTACAACTTGACCTGCTTCTGTACACAGCCTTCCCAAATCAAACCTTTTACTCTGTTTTAGTGAAAAGTTTCATATATGCTAAATTGTGTGTAGTGAGAAGGTTTTTACATCAGACTCTTGGGAGCACAGAGGAAGCAGCATTTCCCAACTATGTGTTCTGAAGTGCTGGTAAATTCAGGGCATCAAACAAGACATTATGAAAGAGGATGCACAGATCTTGTCCAGAGTGCTTGCTCATTGATTAGAAAATTTTTTTAGCTTTGGTGAGTTTGCCTGAGTGTGACCCAGGAGGGTAAACAAGTCGAGTCCCATAAACCAGTGAGACTGTTTTGATTTTCACTACTGCATTAGCAATGCTGATATCAATGCTAATCAACCAGTAATTTTATAAATGAAATGTTATAAACTGCAGTAATAAAGTGTACACAGCATATGGATGTAGAACACTATGGAAACAAGTTTAGTTGCAGTTATATCTCAAAAGAAGTCAGAGGGGAATTGAATTTAGGTTACACAAGCAGAAGCCAGAACTTGAAAACAAATGCTTTGCTAAAAGAGCATTTCTATCATTTTCAAGTCAGTGGGAGATCTCTCCAGCTTCTGTCTCAGCTTTGTTTTCCTTACCCTTTCACAAACCCTGTACTCTTCCCTCAACAACTACACCATCCTCTCCTATCCCAGCTTCCTGGTCCAACTTCCATCCCTTCTGAAGAAGCTGAAACTCTCACCCGTACAATCTCTATTACCCAACTTTTCTGAGCCAAATTTTTTTCTTAGAGGATTTGAGCCCTGTAAATCTTTACAGCAGTAGGGCAAAGGAACCTCAAAGCCTTGTTTTCATTCCTGATTCTTCCTCTCCCCATGCCAGTCTGTAGACAACATGAATCTCAGCAGTACTAAGAGCACAGATGCTGTCTCCTTCACTCAGAATCGTGGTTTCAATCCTCGAGGTCTTTGCTGCAAGATTCTGCAGCAAACACACACTCTACTAGACCTCCACCGTGGTTGGACCTTTTGTTTTTGAAATGTTTATCTGCACAGCTCCATGACATCTGTGACATGTCTGGCAATTTCCAATTGTTCTTATTTTCCTCCTTTTTCAAGGTAATAACAAATCAAAGTAATTTCTGTTGGCACAGCAGACATTTTGGACACAGGGACTACTGTCTTGACAAATTTTAAATTTCTGCCTCAAAACATAGTAGGTTTAGATCAATTTAGACATCATCCAAATGCTGGGCTGCCACAAAGTAATTTTCTTTATGTTCATTTCCAGATGTAAATCACTGGGTGGCAACTGACACCAAGGAATTGAAAGAAGAGTCTATTTAGCTGTCAGCTTGATGCATCTGGCTGGCTGTGTGGTTATAATGGTATGACAGTGTCTTGGGGAACTACTGAATCACCCTATAACAGAAGGTTGTCTACTTCTCTGTGTGCAAAGTAATAAAGCAGTATACAGAAGAAAATATTAGACAGCTATACTCCTTAGGCCAATTTGTCTCATAGCTATACTACAGTAAATCAGAAATAATTCCACAAACCTCTGTAGAGCTATTCCAGATTTATGTTTGCAGAGCTAAGAGCATAACCTAGCTCCTTTAATCTCATTCTATCATTTTATATAGCCAGTACTGAAATAGTGACTATATGTAGGAGTTTTTGAAAAAATATCTGTTGTAAAAGCACATTTATTTTCACAATGTTTTTAACACCCAAAGGTAAAGTACAACAGAATAGATATACTGGCCACTTTTGAACTCTTTGCTGGCTGTGTATGAGATAGATGTGAACTTTCTTCGTGCATTTGATGCGCACTTTAGGCAGTGGTGTCCCTGCTGATATCTACCCTGCCACTGTGGACACTGTGCACTTTCAGGAAGTAGCATCACATCTTTCTTTCTTTTTCCTCTGGATCTCCCACGGGAAGGATATTTTTTTAAAAAAGTTAATATAAAAAGCATAGCCCTTTCCAGTTCTTCCCCACTTGGGCATGAGCTCGGTTCTTCCAGCCTTTCCAGAGAGTCAATGTACTACACAGGTCCTCTTCCAAAGGTCATACAAGATAGCTGTGGTCCCTGGAAATCTGTTAGAAAAGTCTGACTTGTGCTCTAATAGGACAAATTTCAGAAGAACAACTTCTAAATGTTACCTGAAATTACTATGGATTTTATCTAAACCTAAACACAAAATTTTGAAATTTATTTTAGGCTAGTGTATAGTGTGGTAGGAGAAAAAAAAAAAGCCTGTTTTCTGTTTCAGAGTCATTGCACTGCAACCATAACAAGCTAACTTTAGTGCATGCCTTTGCACCTTGTATCCCACTATGGCAGCATTCCTAATAGCAATCAATGCCATAGATGCACCAGAGTCACTGAGATGTTTTATTTTGAGAAATAATCTACTTTTTTTTCCATCAAGATTTAGCTGCTTCTTTTTTTTAATAACTATTGTAGGTGAAGATAATTTAGACTGTGAACACTGACAGGCAGAAGATAATTGCTTGTCTGTGGGTGAGTGGGTGACTATCCAAAAGTGAACTTTTGAACTCAGAAGCAAGCACAAGCCATGAGTGTGCAGCTTGCTAGCTGCAAATGGTATGGGCTGACTGTAAATTTTGATAACACTGGGACTAAAAAACTGTGGCATGTCCTGATTCCACCAATTAATAACAAGATATAAGACAGAACCACCAATTAGGAGCTGCTTGTGCATTTCCTTCTGCACATTGACCATTTAGATGGGGAAATCTGGAGGCTGAAAAGAAGGCGGTGAAGATCACGACTGGAGAAGAGATCCTGGAAGTTGCAGAAGACCCTGGAGATCAGGTCACTCCCTGGTAACAAGTGCTGGGGGACGAGCAGGCACCCTGGCTTCTAGACCAGAGACCTCTCACATCTGAGACTGGTACCTGTGAGCAGTGGCACAGCATCACCTGTCTGAATCTTCTGCCTGTCCTTCCCCGCCAGCAGCCACCTCCCTGTGCAGAGGGACACTGAGATTGGGGAACACAGTGCTGGTGGAGAGGTAGAGGATGAGTATATGAGGAAATCTAGCAGAGTAAAAGCTTTCATCTCAGGGGTTCTTAAATAAACCCCAATATCCAGATCCACCATCTGTTGCTGTTTACTCCACCTCACCTGTGACAATTCAAGACATAACTTGTGCAAGTGTATAATTCGATCGCCACCAACCCGCATCCCCATGCATGCAAAACGCAGTAGATGTATTCACAATAGAAGACCATGCTACTTGTGCAGTGACAAATGACTCACCAGTGGTGTAGTCTTCTAAATTTAGTTCTGTGCCCTATTGAGGAGTTACTCTGACAATTTACCATGGTGATACCACCCTTATGAGCTTATTATCGCTGTGTTTGTCTTCTCCCTCTTACTGCTGCTGGAAAATAGGCATGAATACACTACTGTTGTCACCGGGTTTTCTTTCGGATTCTAACTTCTAAATTGCACAGAAAGAACGGAAGGAGAGAAACTGAACAAAGATTGCTTAATCTTGTTAAACATGCCTGCAAATCCCATTTGTGTCAGAGTGGAGCAACAAAAAAAAAGATACATCCCAATACCAACTCCTGTAAATTCACTACTCAAGTATTTTCAAACATGGTAAATCAAATTTAATGCCAATATGTCTGTATGTGAAAGATCAGTCTGGCTGAAAAAACAAGAAAACTGTACACACTTATGTGAGTTGTATTTGAAGTGAGTCTTGTTTATAATGAAGTCATCCTTGTTTGCTTGAGGTTTTTTAGATATTCTTAAGGAAGGAACCGAAACCCAAGTTATTAATAAATATTTTCATGTAATTAGACTGTGGAAGTAGAAATTTCTGTAGAAATACTGGAAGCTTGTTTAAATGCTCAAAGAGGCATTTGAAAAAAACTTGGCAAAATGCAGAAAAGTCTGCATAGTGTTAGTTATGTTAGTAAGTAACTCAAAATGGCTAATGCCCTTTTTCAGACTTTGATCATAAAGAATGGGCTGCCACTAAACTAGAGTCTGTTTTCTCATAAAGGAGGGACAAATACCCACTAATACCGGTAGTGCTTATTGAATTTCCTTCTGCAAGTATGACATGATACAGCCAGCTACAGGAGATGCTAAAAAAAGCAAAGATAAGTGAAGTCAAAACACTGAACCGATGTCAAATATCATTTCCGCACCTCATCTGCTCTCTGAACAAACCATTACTGCTTTTCTTTAAGCCAGTAGCTACCCACTGGCTGCAATCATTCCTCTATCAGCTCCTGGCCAGGCACACAGTTCAGCTCTGTCAGGATAATCTGGGTGTCCTCAGGCTGACTTGATGTTTTCAGCTCTGCCTGAATCCAGTGGTAAAACACACAATCTGTATGGATTGTAAAGCCATTTTCTGCTTCAGTTCTAGCCTTCTCCTTTTAACTTCCCTTTTCTAGTTTCTCTATACGTAAATCTTGTGTAATTATTTCAGGATTAGTTCTCCTTGGTTCAAGCAACTTGACAGAATTGGGCACTTATACATTTGTCCATCTGCCCTGTTGCTTGAAAATTTGTCTTGAACAACATCCTTTCTACTGATAGCAGGTTTTATTCCTTCTGACTTATTAGCTAAAATTACATTACACTCATTTTTTTACTAGAGGTACTTAAATATTCTAGACATTTTGTGGTTTAGCTAAACAAAATAAGCCTACAAAGTTTAAGGATTAAGTTTAAGATGTACCACTGGCCTCATCATTTTCTTTTCCACATAAATCAGCTTATTTCTTTCTAAGTACTCCCAAAAGCTTATTTAATATGCCAAAGTACTTGCTGTTTATAAAATACATCTCTCTGGATGGGTATATGGACAGAGAAAAAGATAAAATCATTGCTGTTCACAGGAGTAAAGTGTGAAATTGTGGATGCTGGTACTATACAATCCCAGGGTAAGATCCCTTCTTAAAGAAGGTAAAAGTATTTCAGATGAAAGCAATTTTATAAGAGACACTAAAACCCACAGGTGGGGCAGTTTTGTGAAATCCAGAGGACTGGATTCAAAGGCACTAGAGTGTTTAGGGCTTTTTTCCCCCCTTATGAGAAAACTCTTCTAATGACAACCTCAATAGCAAGAAATTTAACCAGTTGGAGCACGACAAAGCAAGTCAGGAAATGTGATTAAGGGCAGATACATCATGGAGTATATAAAATATCAGGAATATTACAGGCATGCCAGGGAAGTGCACTGAGAAGGAAGGTATTAACCATGTCAGACAATATTCAAGGGCTGAATTTCTCTGTGGAGGGCTGGAAGGGTTGGGAAGGGAAGGCAGATAACAGCAGGCTGGATCCATCAAACTGATCACTTAAGAGACTGCAGTCCTTTGGAAAAGAGAGATGGATCCTGACACAAGACCAGAAAGGCCTGGGGAACACATAGCCATGAGGAATAGTATTAAAACTTAGTTATTTCCCAGGATTTAGTATAGTCTAGGACTGCTGTTTTCCTTTTTCCTAACTGCAAACAGCTTTTCTGTATTCAATTTCTAAGATTCAATTTTCTAGCAGCTGCCAGTTTATTAGATTTCTGGCATGTATGGTTGTTAAAATGTATAAATAATTTGTGACTGCTAACTGGCCACTCATGCTGGGGTCAGTTTTCATTTCGTGTGACAGTACCTGCAATTACTTGTGTACTTTTTTTTCTGGCAAGTCTTCAAACACCAGTTAGCTGGTGAGCAGAAAATGATAGCTTTTTCTCTGTAAAGAATTATAAGCAGAAGTGTGCAGAGAATAGCTCTAAGATGTCTATTACACTACCAATATCATCCTCAGAGTGAGCTATGACAACAAGGATATGTCATTGGAAAACAATCCAGGATAAAGGGATAGAAAGGAATATGTAGACATGTAATGTCATAGCATTTGTGAAGGGTTTGAGCTTTTAATTAGTGAGGCTACAGTTATTCAAAATTACCTACTATGGTGTATGCTTTTTACTGGTTTCTTTGTCCTGGTAGGCCACCCAGATCATCACCTCATTTGATTTTTGTAGAGGCTTAAAGCTCATTACATTTTCTTCCTTAAAAACAGAGAATCATGTAGAGACCAAAACCATCCCTCAGTGGCTTAGTCTTTCAAACGGGATCGTTATGAAGTGCACTGTGATGCAGACAGCCTCCTCTGTAATCACATAAAAATCCCAAATATAGGGGTTTTCATAGTGCCCATCATCTCATGGCTGAGATAGGTGATTACTCCTGGAAGGCAGGAGCTTGCTGTAAGTCAGCTGCCATGTGTGATGTAAGATGCCAGCATTTAGAAGGAAAAATCCAATTCAAGGTGTTCGACTCCTTGATTGACTCCAGGAATTTATTTGCTAGTGTATACTGCCTTTTACAAATCTCCAGTGTAACTCATTTTAGCAAACCTCAGGAACGAAAGCATAAACAGGCATAGACTGGAGGTAGATAGCTCATTTTCCATAAGACTGAAGACAAAACCCCAGGAGAGTGAGGATGTACAGGTGGAGCAGATATTGAGTAGGTCTGAGGGCATAACTGTCTACAGAAAAGTAAAAGCCTCCATCTAAAATCTCTTCTGGTATCTCAGATGAGTTTCAGAGTGCATAGGAATGAAATCTGTAATACTACTATAAGACTCCATATATACATAAAGTATTTTTTAGGCTGCAAATTACTGATTGGGTCATTTTAACAAGAGAAACTATATGACCCTCATAGATGCAGGGTTAGATTGCACAAACTTTGCATCTTACTTTATCTTTCCCTTTATGGGATAGTTTTGTTTCTCATTTCTGCTGCTAAATTTGCCCCCAAAGTTACAAGTGATCTATGTAGGTGTGTTGATCAGAGCACATTCCTGGGGTCCTGTGTTCATGACATGCAGCAGGATTTCCTTTTAATACCAAACTGTTGTGTTGTATAGTACATTATTTGGGTGTAATCTATAGGAAGCAGGTGTGTGAGAAACTAATTGAATCACGGCCTTTAAATAATAGTTTTTTTGGTTTGTCTCACATTACCTGAGACAGAAACACTTTCTACTAGCAAAATGGGATTGGATTGTCCCAAGAGTTGCTGGACACCCACATTCAGCATGAGCACCAGCACCTGATTGCCTATGGTGATCCTAGGAGCATCTCAGTGATGCACCAAACATCCGAACCTGCTCCAAAAAAGACTGAAGATTGAGCCTTGTAGGTCACGGCTGAGCTGAAAAGTTCCCATAGTGTCTCTCAGCAAAAAACGCAAAATATGAACAGACACTGTTGGGGCTGCCCGAGGCAGCACAGCATCCAGCTGCAGACGTCCTTGGCTTCTGCTGCAGCAGGCAGGGGTCAGCTGCAGCAAGGAGGGAAAGCTGTCAGCTGCAGCTTGCAGGGAAAGCTGGCTCCTTCACAAGGAGCGAGCCACAGACAAAGGTGGTGTAAAAGCAACAGCAGAGGCAAAGGATGAGAGAGGGGTCTTTGTGTAGGTTCCATCTGGTTTACTGTCCGTAGAGGGTCCAGGGACAAAGACAAAGGAGTGAGACAGATCACAGTGTTTTATACAGGAGTGGAAGAAGGGGGAAACCACCAATGGGGATCGACTGAGAAGGAGGGGACAACAGGGCAAAATCCAGTAGGGATAACTTAAGGAAGGGAGTTACATGAACCAACCAATGGGGCATCGAAGAAGGGAGAACTTTCCAGAACTAATACATAGACAATTAAGAAATGCATAAATATGAACTTATACATAAAACTGGGTGGAGAACTCCTGAACCAATAAATTTAGAACATGTAAACTAAGAACCACTAGGAACATGGGAACTCACCATACCCACACGGTGAGAATCAGACCTCTGTGTTCTTGAGGCCTGTCTGCCAGTCCTCTCAATGCTCTGCTGCAGTGGCCACTTCCCCATGCACTGCAGCAATGAACTTGGAAATTAACTTGGAAGCTTTGACCAGCATTTTTTCCTTTGGGCTTTGCTTGCCCACACAGGACCACTGATGGGCAGCTACCATAACACACATCCCTTCTGTAGCCCCATCATTAACTGACTCCTTTGCTGCTCAGGTCTCTTTTCTTCCCATCTCCCTATTCCTAAGTTGCATGGGAGATTCATCAAGTAAACAAGTCTTTTAGTTACAATACCAAGAACTGGAGAAAAAAATGTGTTAGGATTGGAACCAGTATAAATGCATACACATTGCTCATCAATGAATTAATTATTTTCTTTAGGCAGTACAGAGTCAATTTTCTTCAAGCTTCTCTTTACAGAACAGTCAGCAAAATGGTGTCAAGTGTGCCTTCATTTCCCTTTCTTAATACCACACCACGTTACCAACAATTGTGAGTAGGTGTGGAGGAGATGGACTCTCATCACTCCAGAAGCACATATATAAACCTCTTACCACCTGCCCCCCAGCAAATATTTACACTACATGAAATGACAGCAAGACTTAAAATAGTGGGAGCAAGTGAACAGTTCCATCAAAATGCTCTGCAGTGGAATAGCTGGTGATGATGAAAGTTAAATTGCCAGAGCTAGGCAAATAGTTTCAGGCTATCTGTAGATTTTTCACACTGGTTCCATTGATTTTGAGTTTGGGGCACTACTAAATCACAAAAAATCAATTGTGGCAATCTGTGCAAAATGAAGTTGGTTTGAATAAACAGCCCTGTGTTAGTATAAATGCATCCACATTGCATATTTGGATTAAATGAGCACCATTTATCAGAAAGTATGTGAAATGAGAACACTAATACAGAAAATTTTTCAATGTGAATTTCAAAACTATGGATGGAAAAAGCTTTAATGTTCTCACATAGTTGTGGGGTGACTTTGTGCATGTGGACTCTCAGCCCCAGCACAAGCTGTCCTATGACTTTTGCCAGCTGTGTGTGTTAGGAGTAGGATGTTGCAGGAGAGATCAATTTCCAACTGCAGGATTCCTGGGAGGGCGCTTGCTCAGTGGACACACTGTGCAAACAGAGCAGTGAAGAAAAATTTTTGCTCATTCTGCCAGTCCTACAGGGAATATTAATGCCTGTCATTGTTCTGTGCTTTCCTCCATGATGCACAGCAAGACCAGCCACCCAAGCTCCAGCAGCAGGTCAGCAGTGGCCACTGGGATGGGGATGGTCCCTGCAGGAGGACTGTGACTTTGGCCCTGCTAAGTTCTCTCAGAGCTATCTGTCCCAGCTCTCAGAGCTTCTGCCTAATGTGTCCATAGGGTGAAAGTGACACAGGGCTCACATCAGCATCCTGAAGGCAGTGGTTTGCATCTGGAGCTGGTATCTCCAACTCCTGAGGTTGTGAAGACACTATAGCTGACATTTGTACGTTGAGGCTGCTGTTAAGAACTGCTTCCAGCCGGGCTTGGGGGGGGGGGGTTGCCACAGAAACACACGCAGGCAGACACTCATATACACACACAAAATGTTCTCAGCCCCTAACCCATATTCAGCCTCTTGGCACTACCCTGGGAGACTGAAAACCATGGGTACTGGAGGAGAGAAAAGGGTTCTCAGCCCCAGCTGGGAGACAGCAACATGAAAGCTAAGGAAAACAGTGAGATATTACAAGCATGAACAAGAGACTAACTTGTGAGGTGTTTGCCCTTTCTGTAGCTACTTAGTACTACTGCTGGCAGACATCACTTTTTCTGCACAGCAGGAATGTATCCTTCCCTTTTCTCACATACCAGCTCATCCTTCCTTCTTCCTGATTTAGTTTCAATATTAGACCTGGTGAAAGAGAAGATGCTCTGTTTTAAGTTACCAAATGAAAATGAATCTACAAATGCAGAATAGAAACAAGATATGAGGGTAGGAGGGAAAAGAAGAGAAAGAGGACCCTAAAGAAGACCTGTACAAAGAAAGTTTAGGTGCTGAATAATAACATGCAAAACCAAAATAAAATGATCATTGTTGCAATGGCACAGGAAATAAAAAGCAATAATTGAATTTTGAAACTTTATAGTAGATCACACTCCTTTTATAAACACTGCTGGCCAGAGCTGTGTGAGTCTGCAGCCAGAATTAGGTTATGCCCCTGCAGGAGGATGTCTGATGGCAGCACAGAAACAGACTCACACCAGCTGTACCCTTTCACTGCATTGCCATGCCTTTCTAAGCATCATCACAAGCTGCCCAGACTGCCAGAGACCCTGACATGAAGACATGAAGACTGGCATCCCAGCTATTCCATGGCATGGTAGCCAACACAGCAAAAGTAATCTGGGTTCCTCAGCACAAAACTCTGACAGCTTATCTATGGAGCTGTATTGCCTTCATGCCCTTAGAGTGTTGAGGGTGTGACCTTATGTTCATAATGTAAACAAGAACCACTGTCTCACATGCATTAAGATTTCCTCTATACTCAGATACAGTTTATTTCCAATGAAAGGAACAAAAGTCCAACCTCACAGATTTTTCCATTGAAAAAAGGCTTTTTATGAAAAAACACTTGAACTGGAAGTATTTTCCTTTGAACAAAAATTATCTAAATGGCTAACTTGCTGTCACTCTTGTTTATTTAGGAGAATGACATTGGCCCAGGAAGCCAAATAAGTGGTTGGGAACAGAGTACAAAAATATCGCAGAGAAACATTGGCTGAGCTTAACTGCTGATGTAAAAGCATGCGAGACTGTTGAGCCCAGCTGAGCTGTAGTTCCTTATGAGAGCTGTAAATTTGGACTAATATCTTTAGCGAGTGAAGCTGGCTCAATGCATTGTGCACCTTGTCCCTTATTTAATATAAGTGCAATAGCTTTAATTTATCCCAGATGTCATCAAGTGATGGGACCAGCACTTTTGCTACTATGGTATGAAATGCACTAACAGCTTCATTAGAGGAAGAGTATCAGCATGGTATTACTCTTCCAGAAGGTGGTTACCTTCTGTGTCAGCCTCTAGAAATACATTGTACAAACCTACATTCCAGGTGCTCTGGCTGACAGCCTTCTCACTTGGAAGGGGTTTTGAAGTCGTCTTCTGTTCAGTAGGAGGGCATTTGGTACAATGATGCACATACCTCACCAGTTCTTTCAGCAAAAGTAGCAAAAGTTGTTTCTAACAAAGCTCTCATGAATGATGACAATGCAATGCAGCCTGAATACTTGAAATTTTCCCATTGGCTCACAAATACAATTTGACTGGATAGGAATGTGCTGGGGATGGCTCAGGACAGCAAGGAAATTCTTCTGAACCTACATGCATCAGCAGTGTAAAGAAATGATTTGGTTGTGTCATCAAGTCTTCAGGTTTTAAAAAGGTTTGAGGGAAGATACGATAGCTGGTTTCGTGTAGGTATTTGTTGTCAAGATGCATTTGAGACACTTGTTCAAATAGACTACTGTTCATGTAATCATTTTGGTCCGGCAGACATAATTATGCCAGGTGCAACAGTAGCTAAAGGAACAACAATGAATGAATGAAGATGCTGTTTTCCATTTTCCCCATTCTACCTGTGGCCGAGACAACCTATCACAGAGCATGGCAGAAGAAATTCTCTACTCGGTCACATCTTAAATTCCTCTCAAATGCAGTTAAGTCCTTTGTTTTTCAAGCCCTCCCTTTCTTCCATGTTTTGCTTCACTCCACATCTAGGCAGTGCTACCAACCAAATGTAGATAACTGAAGAATTCATTTTGGAAAGCAAATGTTACTTCCAACTCTTCTCAGAGTTCGTGATGTCCAAACAGGTACAGGGATGTAGGCTTAAAAAAAGTCCCTTTTTACATACTCCCATGCTTGGCATCACATGTAAACTATTCCTACCTTCCAAGTGAAATAACAGAAACCATTGGAACAGTTATAAATTTCTACACTATCACAAGATTTTATGGTGAGTTTCACTTCTTTGAAACTCTTTTCCAAAAATGAGATTCAGATGAACAGGAGCCAAAGACACCAAGTCCCACAAACAGCTTTCTATTTTCAGATAATAGCCAGTTTAACTAGAAAGACATATTTCAGTACAAAACAGACCTCCCTCCAGTTTCTACATTATCCTTAAAGACTTCAGTTTAAGGGAGTGTTCCATATTTTAAATTAAGGTCTGGATTGTGCTGCGCCACTTTAGATCTACTGGGACATTGCTGTTCCCCTCTGAGTCCCCTGCCCTGCAACTCAGCAGGTGTCTATTCAGCTCCCATCATCCTTCAGGCCCCAATGTGACCTCACAGCCCTACACATCAAGACCTGGCCTTGTAAAAAAAACTCCAGGGGATCTGGCTTCTAATACATCAAGACTTGAAATGCAGGCATTTTTCCAACAGAGATTAACAGGAAGCTGTTATTTTGATTACGGAATGGCTTAGTGGTACAGAGTGTAAAGCAATTCAAAACTTCCTAAAACTTACTGATGACAGTTTCTTTTAAACAACTTCTCTTGGAAGTGGCTTTTGCCGCAACACCCATAAATTTCAGATATAGGCAAGCTCATACTGGGCCCAGTTCGATTTTCTGAAGCAAGATGGGTCGCACTGCTATTACAGTGGAGAAGAACTTGCAGAGGCAGGGTGTATTCTCCCTTCCCAGCAAGACTATCAGGACAGAGCTGGGCTCTGAGTATACTGTAACCTCACCAGTGCAGAGTCTGCAGATGCTGTTTGGTTGGCCCTGTTCCCAACTGGGAGGCAGCTGAGAGTCAACATTGATTGGTGCAAAAGCAGCATCACAGTGCAACAGCTGAATTGCTCTCTTTCTTCATTACTCTTGCATAATGTTGTTGGCTTTTGTCACTATTAGGTTTTAATTTTATAAGGAAGGACGCTACTGTGCTTTGGTCCTTGACTGGCCTGCCAGAGAACATGTATTTTACAAGACTTGAAGGAGGAACTTGGTAGCATTTCCTGATATGGAGATTACTAAACCAAGCTTGTATGGGAGTTGATGTAAGTGAAAGGACTCAGAAGCACATGGAGTTTTTGCATGTGCTCTAGAAAGAGAGTTCAGGCAGTGTCAGACATTGGGGCCACATTAATTGCTCAGTGTGCAGGGTACAGAAAACTTTGTAGCACGGGGCAGCCTTGTATATCAGTTTTAAGTTTACCTTATTGGCAGCCATCTCCAACTGAAACAAGATTCAGAAAAGAGACCTTAGATTATTTAGAAATTTTTTGCTCCATTCTCCATTCCTTCTGCTTTGACAAAGAAATAGTTCTTCCAGATTCAGCACAATAATGCCTTTCTTTTACATACCTTCAGCTTCTCCCTACCCTGCAACCCCCCACACCCCACCTGAAAAAAAAGATAATACTTTCTCTATTATTAAAAAGCAAACAATAGCCACATATCAAAACCAGAGTGAAATTGGTTTATGAAATGGGTTATTTGGCAAAATAGACTGCAGTTGCTAGAGACAGGATTTAGTGGTACAAAAGAAGCCCATTCAATTCGGGTTTTTAAGGTTTTCACACATTTCAGCTGCCACAAATCTGCTCTGCTGTCAGAGAGACTACTTTGATCTTTATTGATTGAGAATTTACACTGGTGTTTTAATATAAAACCTTTTCAAGGAATATCTAGAAACACACTTTTTTCTTTCTCTAGAGCTGATATGTGAGAGGAACCGAAAGTTTCTGGCAGGTGAAAAGAGTTGAAAAGAAGTCTCTATTCAACAAAGACCAGGAAGTCAGCTTTATTTTCCTCTTATATCAACATATATTGACAGTGAGTCTATTGTACGTAACAAAGTAAAACCTCCATAAAATACATGTAGGTGTGGCCCTCCATTCAGGCTTGAATGAAAACCCAGCAAAGGCCATGCTGTGGCACAACATTTTAGAAGAGTGGTAAAAGATGTCTTGGCATCATCATGGAGGGCTGAACCAGATAGATTATTAGATTACTATGGGTTGTTGTTTTGGTTTTTTTTTAACATGGCATTATTGTATCATCTCTGTTTATTTTTTACTCTACCATTTATCCTCTTAGATTTTACCACAGATGAAGGGAGCAATCCTAAAGGCCAGCTGTGGCCAAGGGATGCTCTTTCCATCTACAGAAGCAGTGAAGAGCAAGGTCTGCTCTGCATGGAGGGTGGGTAGAGAGGAGGAATGGACACACACCACTGCCAGGGCTTCTTTTAACCTGGGTCTTCATCATGGATGGAGAAAAGTCAAAGCATGGCAAGCAAGGGTTGGTCTTTGGGCTCTATTAACAGAGGAGGAGAATTCAGAAAGAAAATTGCAGAATAGGAGCTTTGGACAGGAAAGAGAAGTAAGTGGACTCTGGAAGGGCAACTTGAGCAACTTTCCGTAAGGGAAGATTAAGCTAGGTGCAGGAGACGCTGTGGTGAGTCTCTTATCGTGAGTTTATCAGCTCTGAAAATGACCCCCATACATTCCATGCTGTGTCATTTGGAACTTAAGCCAATGCTTAAATTGTATGACAGAAGCAATTTCAGTGGGGGAGCACTATAATCATTGCTGCATCATCAGTGGAAGAAAGAGTTGGAGGAAATTTCAAAGACAAAAAACCCCTACATATTTCACAGCTTTTAGGAAGGTAATTTCCATACTGTCATCTGGGACAGAACGTCTACAATGTATTACTTGAATTACCTGGTATAGAACACCAGTTCTGTAGCTCCTTTTTCTGATGGAGGAAAATGAATTGATTTCTTCTTCATTCCACTGTTTGCTGAAGTGGGTTTAATAAATTAGATCCCAGAGAGTCTATGATGTGTTTTTAAACAAACATACTGAAGTATAGCTTAACCTCAGTGATCATTTATTGCCATGTTTATTGAGCACGACAATAGATTAGATAATTACAGCCAAGGAGTTCCTCATTTCACCAGAACTGTTTGCATTAAATTTCGGGTTTATTAAAAGGCATTATTCAGGGGAAATATGAAATCCCATTCCTTAAAGTTTGAATTTTGCTATAATTTTTTTACTTTTTAAGACTGGCTATAGCAAGGAATCTTCATTTAAGCCTCTTACAGTGCTCATTTTAAAAATTTTATTCAACTTTGTATGTGGGAGCAGAGGTGGTAATGAATAAAAGGTGTGGGGTAATATTGGGAGGGGATGGTGAACAGAAGTAACATGAGCAGTAAAATAAGAAGAAACCTAATAATACCTAGCAACCTAATGGAAAAAAATTGTGCATGGCAACAGAAAGGAAGGACTTAGCTGCAACAAGAACACTTGCCAGGAAAGGCAGACAAAGAGAAAGAAAATTCATAACCTAACAAGCCTCAGAAATGGGGGGTGGGAAGGAGCAAGAATGAATAGTTTAGAAACCTGGAAAAGCAAGCCAGCTAAAACTTGTCCTGCACAAAAACAGCAAAGAGCTTTACTACTTTTCATAGCTATCAGTAAGGATGTGCATGGACTTTTTATGATCAAAGCAGATGTAACAAATATGTGGTCAGAATTGCCATTATACTTCGACCTTCAAGAGGAAAATTGAACTCAAATAATTCTGTTACAAAAACATGAGGCCCATTACCTGAGTTAGAAGAAAATATGCATTTATGTCCTCATAGAACAAGACCTACCTTGTCCTACGAAGGGCTCCAGGTTTCTGAGAGTGTAGACAAAATTCAGCTAGTAAACAGCAGCAATGCACTATCAGAAAGTGGAGATTTAGATTAGCTGATAGCAGAGGAGCATGAGCAAATTCTTCCTGCCAATTAGATGTGCCTATGGGGCAGCTTAGCTGGGGGCTTAACATGCTGTCGTTGTCATGTTGTTGGAAACAGAACAAGGTGCTCACCATCACAGCACAAGAGGGGACATTTGCCCTCACTCCCATATAGAGCAATGGTATTGAAAACCTGTTTGAAAAGAGTTCTTTGATAGCATCACTCATGGCAATAGTTACATGCAGATGAATTTTCAGCTACGCTAATCTTGGCAGCAAATGCCATGTAATCTCAAACCTTTTCAAAATTCTACTCATTGCAGCAAAGGTAAGAGAGGTTAGCATAAGAGAATTGAAAATAAAATATCACAAAATGAAAAAGTAATTTATACTGCCCTGGGACTTTAGACTGAGAAGCTTTAATCATAATCATAATCATATGGCTATTGCACCATGGGACTGTGGGGCAGAGCCAGGATTGTTTCAGTGGCCTAATTATATGCATGTGGAGAGTCTTCATTATTTGGGATAACTGCAACACTGATGATGTACCAGAAAGCCATGTGTTATTTTGGACATCTTCACTCTCTTTGGAAATCCTTTTTCAATTTTTTTTTTAAATTTAGCTGTGGCAACAGCTTTTTAAGTAGAAAATAATCTTGAAATATTCCTCAGAAACCACAGTTATTTCTTCATTTCCCCAGGAAAGTTGAAACTTCAATATCCTGAACATTTTGAATGACACTTTCAAATGCAGGACTGAGGAAGATGTTAGACCTGGGGCATAAGTAAGGGATTAGTAGTTTATAAAACTAAGCTCCAGTTTAGTTAGCAATATATAAAATTGAAACTCCACTCCCCTCTAGCTGCTGGAAAGGAAAAGAAGCTTGCTGCTTTTTTTCCCAATTTCAGGAGACTTCTTTAATTAAAAAAAAAGGCTTTAAATTTTTTATAGTCTGCCCCAACTTTGAAGTTATCTTTGTTTACAGCTGTACTGCTGTCTTGAGTTTATAACCTACTAATCTGACCTCAATCACAGGTCCCTCCTTTGCCATTACTTTATATGGACTTTGAATGAGTAACATGGTGGCCAGCAGTCTCTCTGTCTTGTCTGGTTTAGTGCAGCTGGGTCTCTGCTCACTAAGTGTTGTCTGAGCTGTTTGTACACACCACCTACTTGCTGGAACAGAGTCCAGGAAGCATTTTGTGACCCACTTCTGCTATCTCAGCTCTCAGCAGAGCAGCAGCACTGTGCATAGGTAACCTCTGCTCCTTGGTGGCTCTTTTTATTTTTTACTCCTTTTATATGGCTTTATGGGAGCCTTGGGAAGAAATAATGCTTTGAGAAAACAATGGTAGTAATTTAAATGTAATGGTCTTTGCTGGTTTCCTTATTTCAGACTCAAAGGAAGTGTATGATTAAGGTCATGATTTTCATTTAATGTATTATTAAATTTTATGCAAAAAGATGCACTCAATTATTTCTGTGTGAAAGAACTTTCATTTCACAGGTGTGGGAAGTTATTCTTCTGGATTCCAAGTAAACACCTATTTCATTTTTAGTTCTTAAGAAAAATGATACGTTTATTCTTCAACATTTCTGGACATTGACAACAACATAGCAAAGGTTCTTTTTTGAATTCTGCTACAGCATATTGGAGCACTGTGAAAGAATTACACTTCCTTATGGGCTTTTCAGTTTCCATATGCCTTCTGTTTCCTGGCTTCAGCTTCTCTAGGATAGCTCATGTTCCAGAGAATGGAGAAATAATTTTTGGCCCCTTCTCTCTTGTAAAAACAAAATCATCTGATCTTTCTGATCGGTGGGCTGGGAGTTCCAAAAATATTCTTTGTTGGTTTTGGTTATCGTAGTCTTAACACATTTCATAAGATTCACTGGATGTTCATTCCTCAACACTATGTTTATTTCCTAAGTCACCAAAGGCTTTTTAATATCCTAGATATGAATTATCTGTATTTACTGCCTCATCATTACTGTACAGATTACCTTCCAACCAGTGACAGAATTGTGTCCCTATGACATTGTCTCCTTATCAATTGGACAGTTCATGGGCATAAACAGTTTTCTTTTCCTAGCATTGCTAAATGCAATGGTCCTCAACCTAGAGCCTCTTGCCATAAGAGTGAAAAATTCAAGTATGATGTTATTATATTTCCCCAACAACTCAAGATGCACCAGGAAAATAAACCCTCTTCAGTTTATCTGTCATAGGAACTACCTTTCCTGGATAATATTTGGCCAATGGCCTCTACATGATGTTTTCCAGTGGTTTGTGATGGTTTTGTACCCTTGAAATAGCTAAGACAGAAAGACAGAACTGTTCCATAATGGGAAGCCAGCAACAAGCACCTCTTTTTTAATCCAAACTTATTCTTCTCCTTCTTTCAGGACCTTCATGACAAAGCTGGTTTCATAAAGTCTCTTTCAGATGCATTATTCTCTTGCTCCATCTGCTTCACAGCTTGGTGAAGAAGGTTGTTTAGTTTTGCTTATTATTGAAAAAGGCATTTCTGAGTTTCAATGCTGTCATCATGTAGCATTTCAAGAGCAGAATGTAACAGAATCTGAGAGATTCCAATAAAACCTAAGATCTGTCAGATCTCTCACAGCATCCCTGGGTCTTTCATCTATTTTGATCTAGATACTCCCTTGAAGTTTTACTTTCCCTGGGACTGTCCAAATTTCTTCAGAAGCCAATAGATTCCTAATTAAGAGGATCTGAGTTTTCCTCAGCTTCAGTATGCCTATGTTTATTCCAATATCCATCCCTGAATATTTGCTTTGTAGTGTTATAGTCTGACTTGCTGTGGCATTGCCATGTAGTATGGTCTTTTCATAGGACATATGCTAAATTCAAATTTGGTCTTCGACAGGGGGAATTCTGTTCAGAGATTTTATGCAAATATCAGCTTCTGATATAAAACTTAGGTTGTTCTAAAAATTTTCTTGATATTTACAGCACTGCTGGTCTACTCATCAGTGTGTAAGTCCTTTGCTGGCTTGCCACTAGTCTCACGACTTCCCCATCATCACCTGCACATCAGCACCATGAAATACATCTTTATAGTCTGTTAAAATTCCTAACAGGGCCTTAATTGACTCTACTCTTTCCTCTCAATTTTGCTTTGCATAAAATATGTGATAAGAAGCAATGCATAGAAGAGCTGCTACCACTTCCAGAAATGTTTCATTGTGAACAAGAAACTTGTGTTTGCCTGTTGGCACCATCATAGTTGCGTAGTGTATCCCTAATAGCTGCATTTCTCAAGTCAAACACTGTTTGCATCCTTGCACACAACGCCACTGGATGCTTCTGCCTGGTCGGCACACACATGCCTTACTCAGCTTTGTTTGCTTCTTAATTAGATTTTATTCCTCGCTGTGAGTCTCACTAGCCCCCTGACCATATGTCTTTTAAAGCACATGCTGGATTATAAAGTAACAGGCCTACTTATTTCTATAAGAAAACCCTTTTCAGTAGGCACAGGGAGCACTCCAGCTAAATACAGAACAGCATGTTTTCTTGGAGACTTCTGTAAGTTGTGTTCCTCTTCCCAAGTTCTTTGAAAACCGTTCCTGTCTTTTTCCTGCCTATATCTTCAGTGACCAACAGTAAAATGACAATTTATTGCTCTTAACAGTACTAACTCTTAATCATTGATGCTAAGTGATTTCTCAGTGTATCTAATTGAATATAGATTTTTTTTTTACCCCCACAGTATTTCGAGGGCTAGAAACGTTGATTCTCACTGAAATTCTCTTATAAGACTCTTGGCTTGGGCTTTGCAGCTACCTGCTTAATCAGTGAGTTAACCTGAATGAGACAGAAAGCTTCTAGCTTTCACATCAGAGCTTATCTCATAGGAAGTGGTATCTTTATGTCCATTCTACAAGCAGGATGTGAGAAGACAGTGGCAAACAAAACAGATAACACCTGTTTGGTCAATATAAAATGTGGGTTAGATTTGTATTAGCCACATTAGATTTTGTAATACCTGCTCTACCACAGAGTCAGGAAATGTGTCAACTTGCTGTTGCATGGAAGTACTGTGGTAAAAATTCAGGTTTTAAGAGTTGCACTGCAGTCATCTGCCCCCAGGAGAAAATCACTTTTTTAGGTGTGGTAGGCTTTGTTCAAATAACAGTGTCCACTTTTCACCAGAAATGGGGACTTCCGTCGGAATTCAACATTAGACGTTATCTTGGCAATCAGCTTTGATTTATAAACATTTTTCCATGTAAATCACAGTTAGTCTGTGATTTTTTTCCTGACATTTTCCTCATTTGTCCCCTTTTTAAAAAACCTTTGATATTTAGACAGATTACATATGTCATCCAGAGCTTATGCCATGGACAGAAATGAAAGCAAGAAAGAATAGATTGGTCCCAAGGCGCTGAGTCAAAAGTAAAAGCGAAATTATTTAACTAAAATTACACAGATGAAAAAGTGAAAACTCAAAGTATTAAAATTAGAAATAGAATGGATAATAAAAAAGCCAATACAAAATTGTATGTGAAGCCGATTAGCCCATCTACTCCAAGGATACCAATGAGCATCAGGGATATTCAGCTCCACACAGTCTCGGTAAGACTTAAATATTACTGGAAACCCCTACATCCTCTACTTCCAGCCTCAGGTCATGGTTTCTCTCTGGTACATATTCTTGACTGTGGCTCGAGTTCTTGCTGTGCAGCTGCCCTTGTTAAAAGCAGATGCAATTTATCAACTGAGCAGCTCTACCCTGCCAGTAGGTCATGGCAGGTACAGTTGATAAACAGAACAAGCAGAGCCCAGTCTTTCTTCTCCTGGAGCTCCCAGTGCAGCCCTGAGCTGCACAGCCACCCACAGTACTCAGCTCTGCTCCAGAGGAGGGCTGGCTGCCCTTAGGTGCATTTCACTCCTCGGGCAGATGTCCTTGGTGTGACCAGGAGAGTTACACATTTGCGTGGCACAGGCCTTGGAGGAGCCATACATCTGTATGGCACCTTCCTCCCTGCTGTCTCCATGGGGACTCAGGGCAGGGGCCTCCTCCAAAGGACTCCTGCCAGAGACACATCTGGATTACCTCACATGAGGAGATACTCTTTGAGGCATACCTAAGCACAGTCTCCTAAGCATTTACAAGGGATTTCTTCTTCATACAAGCCCTCAGCAGCCTGTTCTTTCCACACAGGCACAAAGCCTCTAAAAAGCCACAGCTTGCCCAGTGCTGTGCCAACAACTCTGACATCAGTGCTGACTACTGTGTTTGTCTGAAATGCCATCATAATCAAAAGATGGGTTGTGAGATGTTAGTCCATGGTTATAAAAACTTTACTGAAATGGGACAGAAAGTGGAAGAGACAGAGTAACAACTACAAAAAAATTTCATGCAGTTTCTCCTTGCCTGCTCTCTCAGATATCCTCAATAGATAGTCATAGATACTTTATTTATGAAAATCTAAAAATAATCAAACTCCTTAGATAACTGTAAGCAGAAGAACAAAATTTATGTTTTTCTCTCAGTCTTAACTCTTGAGGACTTCACAGAGACACTTAACCAGAAGGACTGTTTGTGGTAGTTCAGTAATGTGTTTACCACTAAAATCAGAGGACAACAGAAATGGCTGATTGTGGATACTAAAATGCTAGAAATAGAGGAGTTTTCCAGCTTTCTGCAGCATCCTATTAAGTTTCCTTTCTCATGCAAGCTAGCTGAAAACAGTTTGAGGTTTTTGTAAACCAAGACTTTATCTAATACCTGCTGACTTGTTTTTCAGTATTGTTATGGTACATTGGAAGGTTGTTTTGAAATGGGTGTTGTGGAGTCTCAGCCAATCATTCTGGTAGGTGGTTGATCAAGGTACCAATAATGTCATGCTATTCTTGCGGACCAAGTTATATAAATGGATTTATAATTAATTAAATTAGCCCATTTCTCCTTGGACTTGATTTCTGTGTCGTTCTTCTCTCCATCCCCAGTACAACAGCGACAGCTGGTAAAGAACTTAATTCAATTTATGACAAAACTGGTGGAAGTAATCCAAGAATGCCTAATTTTCTTTTTCACTTTTCCATTGTGGTGGTTTGGGGATTTTTTCCTTTATGCACCCTTCCCTGGCAGGTTCATTGTTTGTGTCTTTTACAGAGCTGAAATCTGCTTCCTTTTAGGTTTGCTTTCCTCTGCTCATTTCCCTCCCACCTTTCGGAACCTTTTTATTTTTTTCCCTTACTATTTCTGTCCCTCTTCCCACCTCATGCATGTACAGGCACACACACATGACCAGATACTCAGAGTCCTTTTGACATTTCCTTTTCTTCCCTCTTATCCCTTGTTTTTCCTATGAGACAGCCAAGCCAAAAATGCCACAAGAACAGCTTGTGCTCATGATATGTTAATACTACAAGAGCAGTCACAGTCACTCTATTTTCACCAAGAGAGACACAGATGATGAGTCTTTTTCCACTGACCACAGAGGTTTCTGCTTCCTGAAATTCAAAATTCTATCCTGCTTCCTTTTCTGTCACTTAAAGTAGCACAGCTGCTCCCTAGGTGGATGAAGACAAGTTTCAGAAGGGCTATAATTCCCAGATGCATATGTCCATGGCAAAAGTGCAGGTTAAAAAGCAGTGATCCAACAAATGTTCACCTAATCACACTAAGTATCTCATAAACACGGAACAAGACAGCACCTGTCTGTCACAAAGTATTTGTAATGTGAATTAATCTAAGTAGATGGCGAGACACACAATGGATACAGATAGAAATGGACAGTCAAAGAGAGCAGTGAGAATTATTTGTCATCATGATGGGAGCCAGGCTCAACACATCTGCACTGCAAAGTTTTAGAGAGCCAGATGCTCAACTCTTGACAAGATGAATTCTTCCATGATAGTTCTTATGTTTATAGAACACATTAAAACATTAACAAAGAAAAGAGAAAAATGTCTGTTGAACTCATTCCCTGGGAGGTTAGATTCCTCCTCTACCTCCTTTGCCCTGAGAGTCTTTTTCTGCGGACTGAAAAACCTGCAGACTTTGTGCCAGTGAGCTGAGCAACTTTTAATTGAATGTATGTATGGCTTCAAGATTTCATCCTGAAATCTGCTTCTCTTTAACATGGGAGAGGTATTTGATGATGTTCTTTTTTTGGAATACACATTTTAAGTGAAAGTTATGAATCTGCTGTCCACATCCAATTTCAGCAACCATATTCCAGTTCTAACATGCAGGTGAACAGACATTCATGTCTGACACCTCTTTTTACAGCACGAATTTTGTAGTTTACCTTACCTTTCAAACAGATCCAGCTGTTCAGTCCTCCAAACAAAAGTGCAATGAGACAACCTCATGGTCTGGCACAGATCCCTGAAAGTGGCCTGCCATTAAAACATGTAAAAGTGAAGTCAGAATCATGCACCTGGGAACAATTTATGTTGCAAGGGACCACTGGAGGCCATCGAGTCCATATCCCACTCAAAGCAGGCCTGTAGCTTTGAAGTTAGAGCCTAAAAGGTGACTTACAAGGAATAGTACAGGAAGCTGCAATACAGAGACAGACAGAAATGTATCACTGCTGCTGGATGCAGAAGGAAGTTAAACTACAATGGATAGCAGAAAAAGGGAAGAGTAGGAGTCAAAAGGGTGCAGATATAGCAGCACACCTCTTTTCCTACAAGCCAGACATTTTTCCTCTCCAGCACCAGAAGTGAAGCTTCCTGAATACACTCCTGCTGTTGACACTTCTCTAATTTTGCCAGAAAGCACTAACAGGCTGTAGTATCATGTAGAAGAGGAAGGAGGGAGAAAGGGAAGTACTGAAAAGAGACTTATTCCCTGAACTGCCATCTCAGTATATGAGGACTATGACCACCATAACTGCTGCATGCATTGGAGCCTTATCTACCACTTGCACGTCAGTTGCTAAAGCCTATTTGAGGCATTCACAGTTGTCCAGTTTTCTGCCATCATTCTGGGGTAAAAGATGATGCAACACTGGAAGCCAGGATAGAAAGAGGCAGGAGGATGGGGATTGGTGAAGTCACACTGAACAGGTCTTGGTAGCTGGACATAGACACTTCTATATTCCAGGAGAATCTGGACCATGTAGCCAAGTACATTGGTCATTGGATATAAATTCCCACTGACAGGCAACTTATGAGTCATGCCTGCACTCATTTTTGGGCAATGAATCCTGTTAGATTTGAGCAAAGCTTTTAATTCTGTAATCTCATCCCTAGAAGTTAAACCTGGCCAGGATGTTGGCATTGACGGTCAGAAGAACTTGTCTCTGCTCTTTCCCAAGCCCAAAATTTTCAGGTGAAAGAAGACCTACCCATTATGGCAGAACCTTCACATCCTCCTGCCTACCTGTAAGATCAGCACTGAGAAAGGAGGGGAGGGCGGCATCTCTCTCTCTGGCAGCAGCGCTGATTGACTTCTCCAGGAGGTAGGAACGTGAGGAAGGCAGTCACGCTGGGATGTTACTTCCCACTCTCTGAAGGCTAAAGTTTCTCTGTCACATCAAGACTGGCTCCAGCAGGAGCCAAAATAACATTGCATGTGGTGAAATAATGGATACTCTGCGTAAGGTGGGAGTGCTGCTGTGCCAGGTCAGCTCTAATAAGACCATTCTGCTACTGGCTTTGCAATGAATCATTCAGTTACTGGAAAGGCAGAAATTAAAAGGTGCTTTTTGCATCTTTCTCTAAAAACTGCCCACGTAGGAAACAGCATGATACAAGGGGGAAAGGAGACCAAGCTGTGGCAAGGAGGAGTGTGAGGCAGGCACCAGGATATCCCTCTGTAAACACAGCTGAAAAAATCTAGTTGCTGTGGGAAAAACTTTGAAAATACTTGTTTTTAAAGAGAAGTCATTTTTGCTCAATTAGAACATGGTCCTCGTATTATTACCCAGCATGCAGCACATTAAAAAAAAAAAAAAAAAACGGGGCTCATACTTTCAAAGTATTTCTTCAGGGGAGATCAAAATGCTCCATGAAGAAATGGCAGCAGATAAAAGAGCACAGCAAAGCTTCTGAACCGACATTTTCAGTTACATTTTTTGTCAGCAAATAATTTGCTTAAACTGCAGACTGTCACAAACAGAGGACAAATAAATGATTTACGCTGTACATAAAACTGCAAAAGCATCACTCAAGTTCACTGTTTTCTAGTAATGTAAATACATAAATTTCACAGATGGCTTCTGTCTAAAGAATCTATGGCATCCTTTACTACTCTCTGGGCTCTGCAAGGGAAGAATACAGGATACTAGTTATGAAGAACAACAGCACCATAAAAATGGGAAATGATGCAAGGGCAATGAAGGAAATGGAATATGTTTTCACAGTAATCTCAGGCTATCATAATGCCACAGTTTGGGTTACAGAGATATGCATTTCAAGCAAGAATAATAAAATTCTTTGTAATAATGTGCATGAACTTAATCACAAAATTTTGGGAGAAAAAAATCATCAGACATTGGAACTTTTCAAACTTCAAACTTCAAAGAAAAAGTCTTCATAAGATATTTCTTAATCCTTGCAGAAGGAGTATTTCAAAATACTCCTTTTTGTCATGGTTGGCTTTGCTTTTTGTGTCCTAGCTACCAAAATTTGTATTCTTGGGCATCTCCTGCCATTTCATCCCAGATGAGGGTGACTTGTAATTCTTATACAAACTAAGTTTTTATTTTTAATCACAAGCTGACTAATACTTTCCAACAAAAATGAATTCTTTCTTCAGTTCCCTCAGCTACTTTCTTTTGCCATGTTTCAAGGAACAAATACCTGCAAACTGAGCTGCAAGCTACATACTGCTCATCCCCAAATGCTGGGCTTTACCTCTTCCTCTTTCTCTCTAATAGTTTCTATTTCAGTCCTGGGTAAGTGGAATGAAACAAGAACTTCAAACTCTAGCCCAAAGGCCAGCACTCCCCTTTTTAGCCATCTGTGAAACATTTCCTATTTTAAGTACATGTGTTGGCCTTATCACTTCAGTGCCATAACTTATTGAAGATTTTCAGCTCTGCTCTATCTGCAGGGATATAACCGGCTGCTATCCACCTGGGAACTCAGAGGAGGGCTTAAAAATTGTGACTTGCTCAGGTTCAGGATGGAGATTTGACTCTGGAACTGAAAATTCTGACAGCCTGCAGCATGGCAGGAGGGCAGCAGGTGCCCCTATGTCACCCTGCCAGATGGGGTTGGTCTCCACATGACATTTAAACTCTTTGTATGAGACTGTTGTCAGCAGAGAAGGGACACCCTGGCAACTCAGTTCCAAAGGTTCCCAGCTGAAACTGAAAATGGCTGTAACTTCCAGCAGCAGTTACACCCCAGTGCAGGGACAGAGCGTGTCTACATGCAGCAGAAAGGAAAGGCTGAGTATTACCTCTGTTCTGTGCTTGGCCCCTCACTCTCTGTTTCTGCAGCCTAAAATAATCTGTCCTCATAAGATAGGAGACTTAGTAGGCCACCAGCTGCATGACAAAAAGAGACAACATTAGCCCTTTTTGCTTGCTATGTCCTTTCTAAAGTGTGAATACTTGACTTATAGTGTTTTTCATGGTGTTTTGATGCCTGCACATCTATGTCTCTGTAGAAATGTTTATTTGGCAATGGCGGAAAAAAAAAGAATAGGGAAAAAAAAAAAAAGGTTGTTTTCTGAGGTTTTGGCAAAGTCATGTAAAAGCTTTTTCCTGACCAAAACCAGCAATCTGGAGTACAAGATAAAACCAGTTCAGAAGAGGGAAAACCAAAAGATTAGATAGCTGATATCCAGTTTCCTGTTTTCCTCCTCCATCACAGAACAAAAAAGAGGTAATTTTTCTGAAAGACAGGAAACAATGTAAAGCAGTTTGGCAGGTCAAGAACTGAAGGTCCTAACAATGTGTTTGGACATACTAGAAGATACCTTTGTGTATTCTGATGTAGTAATGGTGTTTTGTGTGCAATATATCCATGGTTAAATGCACACATGCTGTGTGCGTAGATATAACAGCAAGAAATTCTAACACCAAGGGCATAAATAACTGTGTATGATTGCACTGAAGAAGGAGAAAGTAAAGGTCATATAAAGTGGATAACTACTGTCTATCTATGTACATGCTGAGAAAATTTCCTGCCACATACCATAGCGTTTTACCTTCCACTTACTAGGGAGCTTGTGTGGTTTCATTTCCTGATCCTGTTCCTGTGTACAGAGATGTTACACCTCACTCATGTGCTTTCAGTGTGGCTGGAAACAGCCATGGAAAAGAAAGCAAATCAAAGTGAAAAGGAGGTGGAGCTGACACTATGACAGCTCTCACAGAATATTACAAACATTCCCAGTGCTCAAGGCATACCAATGTCCAGAGAGTCAGATCCACTACAGCATCAACTGCTCTGAATTCAGCCCCATGTCTGTGAGAACCATTACACATTCTTCCATACCAGCACAGCTTTTCAGTGTTGGAGTCACTGTGATTGTAAGAAGTCTACATATTTTAACTTCACTTTTGTGGCTTCAGAGTGTTAGAAATTTTGTCTTTTTAAATATTTGATTTTGAAAGTCACTGCAAGGAAATTACTATATCAAAACAGAAGGAAGAACTCATGCCTTTTTCTATTTAATGTTGTAAACCGGAGAGTAACTATGAAAAGTAGGGCTCAGAGCTTATCCTTCTCCAGTCTTTGCATTACTCCTGATTCCCATATAGTGGAAAAATCCTCAGCTGATGCTGCTAGTCCTTTTACTGAGCACAGGGTAGGAAGTGATGCTGGAGTACAGCAACCATCAGTTAACCTGGCCCTTACCTGCAAAGGCAAGTGAAAACTGCACCACTGACCTTTATAACACAAAGACTTCCAAGAAGAAAAAGTTGCATGCACTCAGCTCACTAGAGAGGAGACAAAACAGGAATGCTGTGTTTCCACAAACAGAGACACACTGTTAGCATTCAAAGAAGGCTGCTGGGCTTTGTAAAAGCCTGGGCTTCCTTGCCAAGCAGAACGTGCTATCCATCTTCCATAAAAGTATATAAATCTGTTTCAGCCAGTCTTCCTTTCTGAGAGTTTTCCAGATTCCAATGTCTTGGTGTAAATTATTTTGCACTAGAAAAGTTAAGGTTTGCTTCTGTTATTTTACATCATTTTGTGTATATTGTCTTACATTAAACTACCCAAATCTTTCATTCCTTAGCAGGACAGGGAAAATTGGCTGAGGAAAAAATGAGAGATGACCCAGTTCATGAACCACTGAATTCACTTGTGAAGAAAACATGATTTGTTTCATTAGATTTCATTCTTGTCAAAGACAAAGATACAGTAATCAAATCACTTTTGCAGTGTCCTCTGTGAGTACAAGACTAAACCCAATGGTTATCCGGAGCTAAATTATGGTATGAAAATATGACACAGGAAAGTTTAGCCTCAGATGTGCATTTAGAAAGCATGGGGTAAACAATGATTTGAGTATGATATTTCTCTAAAATAATGAAAACTATTTTAATATTAGCACTGAAATTTATGGCTCCTTAATTGCCATATTAATTTTTATTTTTAATTTAAAAGTAGATTCAATAATGCACAACCTACTTCTGCAAAGCAGTTTTGGGGTAGAGGGAGGTTAGGCTTACAAACCAAGTCAGCAAAAAGTTTTCATGGTCCCAGTGACAGAACACAAGATACATCTAAATGCAGTCAAAGACAATCTGCCATTGAGACAGAAAGTCTCGAGTGTGTTTTAACCACCCTTGTAGCCATGACAACAACAAATGTAGCAGAATCTACCCCAGACCTTGGGTGAATGCCAAAGTAGTGCTTAACCCACGCTTAATTTTATCCTACTGCTTCCAGATCCTAAACCAGATTACACCTGTCTTGGCTGTGAGCAGGTTTTTGACTGCCACATGGCATCCATATCTTAGGATGTACATCTAGTCCCTGAAGGGGAAGGAAGAAATGCAGGTGCTGCCAAGCTGCCTCCACGTGTGCAGGGAGGCCTTGGTCCGCAGGGCGCTTAGTGGGATCGTCACTGCTCCAGTCTGGAAGGAATAAGTGAGGGTGCTCCTCAGGCAGTCAGCAGCCACACACATTCTTTCCAGAGCTACAAGTGGCATGTGCAGCCTTGTCATGTTTTCCTTTTTCTAACTGTTGTGTCTTGGATCAATGAGGCCACTTGCTTGAAGGACTAAAGAAATCATGAACAATATTTGGGGTTGAAAGCAAGAATATTTTTGTGAGAGAGTCTTGGCAGCTTGTCTGGGTACAGAAAACAGAAAATTTCTCTCTGAGTAACAAATCATCAGATGACCTGTTACTACCTACTAAGGTGTAACCACCAAGATGCATTTTTTCAGAAAAACTTGTAATGTGTAGGAGGCTGGCAGAAATGCTTCAAGAGTATCTTTTCTAATACCATTGAAAACAATTTGTCATCTTTCAGCAAGCGCAAAGTAACCCTGTTAGATTTCTGATTAGTAACTGAGACTGGTCCTTGGAGTTTCCTTTGGCGTTAGAGCTGAAAGTTAGCTCCCCTGGGTACCAGAGAATGACATAATATCCACCAGAGCTGCCAAGAGCTGTTTTCAAGAAGAAATATCTAACACTGTTTCTTCAAATCCACCCTTGTCCACAGTCTAACAAATACTCATGTGCCTATTGGCCTAGTGAGAGTTGTTGCCTGTGGTCTGTGGAGAATGTGTATAACAAATATTAAAGTATAAGATATACTTAAAGTAAAAAAAAAAAAAAAAAAAGTCTTTCAAAGACTGTTAAGAGAGTTTCTGGAGAAGAGGGACCACGAAAACTTGTATTATTTAGCTGAACAGGAAATTTAAAACTCGAGTAACCTGCCCACTGTGCACCCAGCCTTGAAATGTCAAGAGAACTCATTCAGACATATAAAAAGCACATGACTGATATATTAGTCTGTTTGAATAGCAAAAAACCAGAGAATTAAAAGCCAATACTTGTGCCTTTTCCAGAGGTTGAGGAGGAACCCAACACTGCCTTTTTATTACGCTGACTTTATTCCATCTGAATATAGAGCAGATTTTTTGCAAGTTTGAAAGAATATTTTTTTTTGCTGTCTCAAATGCAATGTGTCCTGGGAATTCTGTGTGAGCCTGCACCGAAAAAGATTCAGAAGAAAAATAATGCCTTACTCTTCTTTCTGCCTTCCTGCTAATGACCACGCCTCTGTATTCTTAGGATAATGCAAGTGTATCTTTTCAGAGGCAAATGGTGATTGATAAAAACTTTGTAAAAAACTCCATAGCCATTTCTCTGCCAGCAGCAGCACATACATATATAGCAGTGATGTGGGCAATATTTTCAAATCACATGAGAATCTGGGGATGGGAAATAATGTTCAGTCAAAGAGCAAACAATTTTATACAGTAGCAGTAGAAAATTGGATTATACTTTTTCCAAAGGTAATCAAATCCAGGACAAGTATCCTTGAAGGATCTAGGTGCTGTTAAGATTGTGGTGGGAATTAGAGTCGTTCTTCTACCTTTTGTTCCATGGATTATGCAAAAGTAACAGAGCTTGCCTTACAATTTTGAGCTTCTGTACTAAAAATGAAAATGATTGCCATCTCCTTTCTAGGCGGTTTTGCTAAATACTGCAAAGAAAAGCTTCATGATTTAATTTACTGAACTTGTCAGGCTGTATCAGAAATACAAAGGAGACTAGCTGTAAACATCTTCATTAAAGATAGGGAAGAGAAAGTACTGCCTGCAACACCGCCTTGGTGTTTATTGCTCAACACAGAAAAATGGTTGTACTTAAAAACCACATCAACCCAGAAAATCAGAAGGCACTTCTTGTTTCCTGCTCAAGGGACTCAGTGGAAAGAAGAGCCTAAATCCATGCCTGAAAATGGAAGAACTATGACATGAACATCTTGAAGAGACCATTCCTGCTGATATGAAAGATTTTCCACTTTTTGTGCCTAATCAACCCAACAAAAATGCTTGACATGTTCCACAGAATAATGAGTAATCTGGTGTTTACTGGATTCAAAGCATTTGAGATTCTCAAAACATTTGAGATTTTCACTGAGCATGTCAAGTTATCCCAGCACTGATTTGGAAATAAAGGACAAGGATTTAGTCAGTTTTAGTCAGAAATATAGCCTAATATCTGCAAACTTGTGTGTTTTAACATTGATTACATAGCACCATTCAAATGCAAAATGTACTTATTACAAACATTCTTTGGTATATATCATTAAATAACTGCAAGCATCAAAGCACAAAATGAGATGTCTCATTTCAAAACTTTTATAAACTGTGGTATTGCCTTCAAAAGCATGGTTTTACGGAAACTATTAGGAAATTGCTCTGCAAAAGCTAATCTGCCCCTACTGAAAAACAAGTAGCATTTCTATTTGGTGGGTTTTGATAAATATTCTGGGTTTATAGAGGCTCCTCTTTTTATTAGTCCAGGAAAGAAACAAAAACTTTCACAGTATTGTGTTTAGTCCAACACTGCAGCTGAAAAAAAAAAAAAAGCTGATAACAAGCATATAATTTCTCATTTAGATTTCCAAAATTTATAGTATTACAAGATTTTCATGTGTTTTTTTGTCTTTTCAGCCTGTCATTCTTTGGTAACAAGTGTTGACACTAAGAACTATGGATTCCTATGAGGGCTTCAAGGAACTGGGAGTACAATACAGCAATATTTAGGTAGAGAAGAGTCTTCGGAGTTTCTTCAGTTTACCAGTTTCTAAGGGTGATCTGATCTCCCTGTTTTATTATTTTGTGTTGTTGGTTGGTTAAATTAATTTAGTTATGTGTTAATATTTATATGTCTCACTGTTCATTGTTAGAGTGCGTGAGCTGTTACCTTCGGCAGAGAGCTTCATGTTAAACTTGTGAATTTGGACAGCTGTCAAACTTTGTGGCCCTGCTCACATTTGTTCCTAAATCCTGTGTTTCTCCCAATACCCTGACTTCAAAGGTGCACTACGGGTTTTTTTGTATTTCACGGTAGACATGACATACAGCATTTTGTTGGATGGATATCTCAATGGATTCATGGCATGCAACTGCTTTCTTGGATGTCCCAGAAGGGCTGTTAGGGCTCTTGACACCACAGAGAAGCAGCTGATGGGAACTCTCATCTAGGGGAAAATAATGTAGCTGAGAGCATTTGGAAGCTTGGTTGCAACACTAAGAGACTGGGCAGGAACTGAATTTTTTATTGTGGAGCACATGCCAATTGATGCAGCAGTGAATGACAGAAGTTGTAGAATGGAGACTGAAAAATCTGTTTGTTCTAGACACAGAGTAGAAGGTCAAGTCTAATCTTGTTTGATCACTGGTGATTCACAGTCCTGCTAAGCAAGATAGTGTTCAGAAACAGGCAGTGGAACATTTTACCTGCCCTGTCAGCCATTGGGATCCAGAACACATGGACATCTTGAAAAACAGAGTTGTCACTGACCTCTAGCCCCTGTGAAATGAGTTGTGCTCCTATTCAATGTATGTTGTTTTTACCAACCTTTGCAACAAACAGGAGAAGCCTCCCTGCTACTGAGAGGCAGAGCACTCTGGATCAGGACAGAGTTCACTGTGAGGGAGCTGCTGCTTCTATCTGCTTCAGTTCTAGGGAGTGAACAAGCCACCAGTAATCTATCATTTACTTATAACCAATATATTCAGAAAAAAACACATTAAAAGGAGACAAAATTTTTTTAACACATCAGGTTGATATCAGAAAAGGCAGAACAGTTTGTCAAAAGAGGAGTCAAGAGAAGCACTATATGTGAGTAAGAATCAAATGCAAATATTCAAAGGGCACTTAAAATGTTGTGAGTGATTCATGGACATAACACAGAAAAACCTGAAGGGACAGCAGGGAATGATTATAAAAGCAATGATGAAAATTTTAAAAATCTATTAGTAAAATCAACAGAGAAGGGAAAGGCTGTGAGAATTCTCATGACTGTTCTGCAAGCAATGTTAACCAAAGTAAATGAAACTTCCTCCAGCTGGGAGGGGGAAATGAAGGCTTCTGGAAAGTGCTCTCAATTGCTGTTTTTTAAACAGCCATGTATTTAATAAAATAGCATTTCTAATGGAGCACAAACTTTCTTTGGTTCTCAACTAAAAATGTCATGCCAGAAAATATTCCCTAAATCTGCTATGTATGTCCTGAACTATGATAGTCCTGAATCACACCGGTAATTTTTTCTGCTCTTCTCTTACTCCCGTGCTTTTCTAAAGTATATTGATAAAAATTGACATACTATAAATGTTATCTGCTGACCCTACAACAGGCCAAAAGAATTGACTGAGTGCTAACTCTATCCTGAATTATGCTTAATACAATCAAATTTGAATTCTTCTGCTTTTGCTTTCCTAGATTTCATTGATAAAATTCTAAAACAGTAAAAAACAAAATGCAGTCTGAAAGTCAAATGAATATAATTATGAAGTATAATGACAAATTATTCAACTATAGAACTGCATCAGAATTTTTTATAAACTTAGATAAACAAACAAATCCATTTGCAAATTTATCTAATAGCTTTCTGTAATAGGATCCCTGTTTACCCTTGCACTTACCAAACATTTTATCATACTGTGTGCATGTTATTAAGTCCCAAGATGCTCTTTAGTGAGATTGATTTGCTAAATTGAGTCAGTTTTGCTTAGGTCAAATGGAAGTGCTCTGCACCATCTAAGGCAGAGCTTTCATTGTACAGAAGATGGTAGCATCATGCAGCATTCTGCACTAATTATGTGCAATCCAAGGTTGCATCAAATTGCAATTGCAGCTCCACACTGCTGTGATGTGGGGCTTGAAAATCCTTAATGGAAAAATTCACTCATCGAACAAATGAAAAGCCATAATGTAAGTATGAAATAACAGTACTAATAGTCAATACTCAGCTCTTCTCAGAAGGAGTGCAAGTTAAATGCAAAAACATTTAGCCGAAAAGCAAAAAAACTCATGTACTGCATGACAAAACATTTCCAAGCTGCTCATCAGCTCTGGTTCTTTAGCTGATGGTAAACATATGGAGGAAACTAAACTTCAAGACAAATGAAGCCTTGAAGATTGAGGGATAACATGTATTTAAATAAAAATATTTCCAAAAGCCTGAAGCGTAACTTGGACATTTCCTGTCATTGTGGTGAATTTCTAAGTAAAAGGCCTTTCTCAAAAGTTCTCTTACCCAAGCTGCTCTGCCTGAAGTTTTCCTATTTTTAGGGTATCCTGGTGAGTGCTCCAGCCATGCTACATACCACTATGGATGTTCCTAGTCATTCAGTGAGGGCTTAGAATCTTTCTTTCCCTAATTGTACCCAGGGCTTTTCTGTACTTGTAAAGCCAAGGTCCTTACAAGATTCCTACACAAAGCATAGAGAAGTGTGGACAGAAAATAGGATCCCACAGCTCTCCTACAGATGAGTATTGCCTTGGTCTCCATGGTGGTATTGGCACCTAAACTGGAAGCCCCAAAAAATTTTTAAGGATTTCCTTATCAAGGGAACTGGACAATTCACTTTCAAACTGGACAGCCCTGGAAAATCCAGAGAAGACAATTGAGAGAAAGACAGACAACATGCCCAAGAGCCTCTTCAGTCCACTGAATGCAATTATACTGCAGCTTTCGGCACTAAGCTTAGCAAAACTCCTTCCATGAGGGCTGTTTTCCAAGTGACTCCTCAAGTCAGAAGAAAAGGCTCTTCATGGAAAATCCCAAAATATGCAGATGCTCCCACAGAGCTTTAAAACTGTTCCTGCTTTCCCCTTTCTGTCCCTACAAAAAGATGTGGGTGCAGAAGCACTTCATGTTCCTGCAGATATAGCTGCCAGTTTCAGCTGGCATTGGAGACAGTTGTGGGAATCTCCCACTTCAGAGAAGCAGAGTGGGTTTGGGAGGGGCTAGGTGGAGACACCACATCAGCCATCACGATCTTCCCTGAGTCCCAGCAGAGACAGTGAGATGAGTTACATCCCTCTTTTTCCTCTTTTAGACAAATGTTACTGTTTTTAATCATTGCAATCTCACAGGCTGCAATACTCTCCTAAGACTTTCACAGGTCCTTTAAGCCAGAAAAACAACACACAAAATATAATGAAATCTGCAAGGGTATCCAATGGGCCCCAGGACTGGAGCATTTTACAGCATGAATGCAGCTGGGTTACTGGAGTGCAGCATAGCACTATCTGCATCCCACTTGTCCTGCAGATTCAGAATCACTGTCTGGAGCAATTACATTTGTCAGGATGAAGGTAGCCCTGCACTAGACAGGTGAAATCTCTATTTTCCTATTTTTTATTTCTGTATTCATGTATGTGTCTACCACAATTGTGTCTTTTTAAACTCCAGTACACATAAAGAATAACTCCATTGCAGTCAACTGGTACATAATATTTCAAAGAAGGTGTGAGAAGACAATCAGGACTAGTGGTGATTTAACTTCAGCCAGCAACTCAGCCCCCCACAGCCACTTGCTCACTCCCTCACCAACAGGATGGCAGAGAGAAATGGAAGAGTTAAAGTCAACAAACTAATGTGTTGAGATAAAGACAATTGAACAGGTAAAGCAAAAGCCATGCACAAGTAAAAAGCAAAACAAGGAGTTAATTCACCTCTTCCCATCAGCAGGCAGGTGTTCGGCCATCTCCAGGAAGACAGGGCTCCTTCACATGTGTCCTGGGTTGCAGTGTATTCTATTACCATCCTCATGAGCTGTTGAAATCAGGTGGGGCAGTGTTTCCTTGCCTCCTCCCCCCAGACTATCTTTCTGTTAATGGCCCATCATTGTCCTGCCCCATGACTCAGAGATAACTCCCTCTGGACCATCTTCTGTTAATGAGCTTAATCAACACCTGGCCTCATGACTCATTACCCCATTGTGAGATGCTCCACCCAGAGGGAGGAACCAAGCATTCCATCCTGGATATAATCTGAGACTCTGAACACCAGAGACAACCTTTCCACTGGCTCTCCAGAGGACAGGAGCTACACTGCCACCACTGGACCTGAGGAAGAGCAGACCCTTTTTCTACAGGATCACCACTTCAGAGGATTGCAGCCACCATTCTATCAGACTGCTACCACCACCCTGACTAACAGGGACTCAGGTTGTATCTTGACTCTGTCAGTTTGAACCAGTGTTTTCTTTTAGGTTTTTTTTTTCCTTTTCTTTAATTTCCCCCATTAAATTGTTATTCTGACTTGGTGCCTCCCACTGGTTTGTTTTTCAAACTAGCACAACGTGTAATGGCTACTTAGGACAACAAACACTGTCATTCCCATCATCCCCACCTTCCTCCTTCTTCCCCCAGGTTTATATGCTGACCATGACACCATATGGTCTGGAACATCCCTTTGGTCACTTGGGGTCCCAGCTGTTTCTTCTCACAACTCGTGCACTGCCAGCCTCCTCACTGGTGGGGTGAGGAGAGAGGCACAAAAGGCCTTAACCCTGTGTAAGGGCTGCTCAGGAGTAACAAAAATATCTGTCATATCCACACTGTTTCAATCACAAATTTAAAATATAAATGCACACTAGCTACTTTGAAGAAAATTAACTCTATCCCAAACAAAATCAGTACAAGGTCCAAAGTCTGCATTATTCATTATTCTTGTTCTTGACTGATTCTTTAATCCTTCAATATGAAGTTTTAAATACACCAGGAACTTCACAAGGCAAACTTATCAATTATTATTTTAATACACATTAACCAAAATTCCACTGATTCTTCTAAAGCATGGAAAAGAAAATGATATCAAAAAACCATCTTTTACTGGAAGACAACTGTTAGAGACCAAGTCCACAGAGCTGGCCGGATAAACAACACATGGACCAATACAATTAAGCATCGTTCTCCCTTTATTGTTCAACTATACCAACTTATCTCTACTTTTGCAAAGATTCACCCCCAGTCCCTCTAGATGGCCTCTAATCAGTGGGGGAACTGACCAGTGTATTGCTTTGCCAAGGACTTTCAGGGCTGCCTGCAGCCAGGTGCTTTCCAGGCCTGCCTGCAGCCAGGGGCCTGTTCAGGGGCTTTTCCTCAGCAACCCTGGGTTGTCCAATCTTTCCAGGGATATCATATGCCCTTGTTCCATAAGGAATCCCTCTACACACAAACACCTCCAACCAGCTAAATTTCTTAAGGCATCTTTGCTTTTAATTTGATTTTGTGCAGTTTGCTTGCCTGCATGTCAGGCATCACTGGGCCACAGTTAGTGAATGGAAAATTAATCTGCCTTCTCTAATAGTCAAACTTCTTCCTCAGCTGTGTGGTTTGGAAGGGTTGGAATATGCACCGACTTCAAAATACTATAAAAATTACTTCAGTCATGAGGGTGCATCAACTTCACAGAGCCTGTAGGTCTATCTTGAGTCAAGTACAACCTGAACAGTTCATTATATTCAAAATCTAGACAAATGTGCAGGCACAAACCTCAGCTTTCTAATCACGGCCATACTACAGAATTTATGTTAGCAACAGAGCATTTTAAGAGATTCTACACAAATTTTGACAGTTGAGATAAAAACTGAACTCTCTATTCCTTTGCTTTTTTTCCTTCCTTAATCCAATCAACTCACTGTTATATAAAAAGGTAGTGATGAAAGTACTTATCTAGAGCAGAAAGTACTTATCTAGGGCTTCATTCTCACCTATATTGGCGTTTTGTTTCTTTTCTTCTCTCATGAGCACTTCTGATATTACAGTAGAGGTATTCACAACCCAAAGGTCCCCTAGAAATCTCTGAATAAGTTTCATGAATGCTGGGGTATTTTTCTCTTTTGTGAAGGCCCTCTTATTTGAATACTGCTAAATCATCTAAACTGAAAATTATTTATAAATTAGTTTTGCAGAACAAAGTCTTTGCCTTTAGAAAAGTCTGAATTGCAGTAGATTACAATTTTTTCTTATAGAATATCATCCAATGTGTTTATAAAGTCTTGATTTTAAACCTTTATTCAAATTATATCAATTGAACGCAATGTTACACTGCAAGTATAGGGCAAACTTCATTTCAGGAAGCGCATACAAAATTTTTATTTAGTTTTTTTTAGTAAAGAGCTATTTAATACAGGTTGGTTGCCCTTCTAGTTCTAACCATAAAAGCAATCTTTTCTTAAACAAGATAAAAAACTAATTATCATATATTTTCATACACATTTTTGCACATGTGTGCCAAAGTACCTCATACTTCTTTTACACTGGATTTATTTTAGACAAAATAGTGCATGTCTTCTTGCTTTATGTTTTTTTAACTGTCCAATAACATGTTTGGGGCTTACTCAGTTCCCCTTTTCATTTCAAGTATTTTGACATTATAACCCCTAAAGACAGACTTGACAGCTGGGATCTCGTAACATAAGCATCAAACCTACATGAACTGACTTCTAACTTTAAAAATCACAGAGCTAGAAGGGATTACAGGTAGTCATTAGGTCATGGATCTTATACATAAGCAAGTTTTCACAGGTATTGCAGTCTTCCCTCCTATAATCTCATTATTCTTTGTCCTATTCCCCATGGAAATAAGGAGCAAATTACCATCTTCTTTGCAACACTCTCACACATCTGACTAGTGTCTTCATAGCCCTCGCCTCTTAATGATTAAATAATTTTTTCAATCTTTCAGTGCAGGTCATATTTTACATTTTAGTGATCATTCTTCATCCTTTTCTCTGAATTTGTCAGATGCCTTTATTTAAATGCATTGTCCCAAACTGGGTTACTGTTCTGTTACCTTGACGTTAACAAGCAGAGGAAAAGCAGTGTTTTATGACTTACGTACTTATACATTCCCTGAATGTAAAACAATTACTTTTGCCTTTTCCATTTGTGTCTTATGCTCACATTGTGATCCACTGCAGCCCCAAGATCCTTTTCTAAGGTTTTGCTATTGAACTAGATATTTGTTTCCCATATGTGTGTAGTTGATTACACTTGCCCAAGAATAATACATTACACTTGTTCCTACTCAATTTCATCTTTCTATTCTTAAGTTGCTTAGTCAAACTTTGAGGTCAGTTTGAATTCTATGGTCTTCTCATGACACCCAACTCCATGTCACCTGAAAGTTTGAATGGGGATATTCTTCAGATAATTAGAAAAAAACTGGACAAAGACCAAAGAATCATCTCTGGTGAACCATACCTGCTTTTGTGTTTTTTGAAAATAATTGATCATCATTTCATGGCTTGTGAAACCTCTCCAAACCCTTCTGTATCCACACTATGTCAGTGATTTATAGAATTGTAGCCTAGCATGGGTTCTGCTGGAAGGGACCTTTGAAGGCCATCTAGCCAAACCCCGTAATATAAATCATATTTTTTACAATTTGTTACATAGGATAATGCAAAAAACCCTTATAAAGTCAAAATAAATCATGTTTATGTTCTCAAATCCTGTTGTCCTGCTGTAGAAGGAAATTACATGGATTTGATTATTTTGTATTGGATGCTACTCATATCCTTGTTGACTTCCAGTTCTAAGAGTTTCAGTTACTTGTTCAAGCATTTTGTGAGAGCAGAAATTAAGTTACTGGTTGAGTCATACCCTGATCTTCCTTTCTCCTTATTTGAAGACAGGCAGTGGCTCTCCCTCCATGAACTTTTCAAGTTTCGAGCCAATTACATGCACTGCAGTGCAACATGAGTATCCAATTGTTCATCATGAAGTTCTTTAAATTCATTAGGAAACTCATAATCCCTTGCTGACTTGATAAACTGTAATCTTTAAATTATTCCTTTTCCATTCAAAGCTGATGTTTTTATTTTACTGTATTACTTCTCATTCTTCAATTGATCATGATTGTAAGGACTGAGGCAAAAAGTTACTACAAAATTTAACCTTCTGAGTATCATCCAACAATAGCTTTTCCTCTCCACTGAACAGCTGACCAATTCACCCTTTCCTTCACCTTCCCTGTGTTACAATTGCACATCTAAATTGATTGATATCTCTTGGCAGATGCACCTTGTTTTGAGCTTTGACTTTTTAGAATTTTGTTCCTACATGTTCAGGTTATATTTATCACTCGTCCTCAGCAGCCTGACCTAGTTTCTGCTTCCAGCTTGATTCTTTCTTGTGTTTAAGGTTCATGCACAGTTCATGTTTTAATCAAGCTGATCTCTTACTGCATTTTCTCCCTTTTTCTTCACAGTGGGGTAGAATATACCTGTGGATGAATATTGTCATTGTGTGTATTATTTGAAAGGCACTAACCATTTAGCAGCATTTTTCTTCACATGAGATCTTGCTTACCCATTCTGTGAATTTATTGAAGCCTATGTTCTATTCCTCAGCTGCTATTCGACTGTCTTGTCCTGAACAACCATGAATCTTTTTTTTAATGGCCACTCTTAAATGGACCTTCCAGCCTCAAATTCTCATACATGCCTCACAATTGTGAACAAATATAAAAGAATCTCTCCTTTAGTTGCTTTCTTTACTTCTTGATTCAGAAACATTTTCCCTGATACAATCCAAAGGTTTTCCCAGAAATCTGTAGTATTTATTTCCCAGCAGACATTCCTCATTCTCTCCAGTTGTATTCTACCAAATATAAAGGTTCTTGTAACTTACATCACCTTCTTTTTTTTTCTCTGTTCTTTTCTGCTTATAGTACAAACCTTGGAAATAAGATGCAATTTAAAGCTGTCTCTTGCACTCAAACACTGAGTTTTTGGAAAATTTATGTCTAGCACATGTTTCGCTTGATGGGAATACAAAGGTCATTTCAGGATAGTGTTCTCAGGATAGCTTCAGTCATTGACAGAGCCCATGAGCTCTTGTAAGTGAGGGCATTTCCTATGCTGCCAATATGGGATATGGCATTAGGGAATGAATGTGTCAGCAAGCAAACCTAGGTAGCCCATGTGCTTTTCCACAGGCAGTCTGGGGTTTGTCTAGAGGATGTGAACACTGGAAACCAGTATATTTGGCAGGATGCCAGGCTGCTAGACACTCATGTCTATCCTGTTTAAACTCATGATAATCTCACTGAATCACACGGAAGGGAGAATACTGAAGAGACCTGCTCCAGTAAAAGCAAGCCCTTTAGAATACAGCTGGATCTTCCCTAGGACAAAAAAAGACACTTCATAGTACCAAAATCCCAAAATATAAATCTAGATAATTTTGTTATCTTGAGAGCTATGAGCAAAAAGAACATAGAGAGAAAGAAAGAGAGAAAGAGAGAAAGCAAAGTAAAAGAGAAAGAGAGAAAGGAAAGAAAGAGAGAGAAAGAGAAAGAGAGGGAGAAAAGGAGAAAGAGGGAGAAAGAAAGAAAGAAAGAAAAAGAAAGTGATAAACAGTGTAAAGACAAGGTAATTCTAATACCCTAAATGTAAACTCTATTTCATTTGAACATGTGAGTGGTTTATAGTTTACAAAAATACAGCATGAGAATAAAATAGTGATTTCATAAGATTGAAACTGTCATGTACCAGCATACAGGCCAAATATCCTTAGCAGAAGCAGATGTGGAAGCTGTCATTTCAAGTCAAATAATTGCTCATCAAGCACAAAGAAAATGATAAAGTGTAAAGTTTGCAAGATGAAGTTAGATCCTGAGCAGGCTTCTTGTATGCAATGACATAAATATTGTCAGCACGAGTTTGAAATTACCCCACTGCAGGCTTACGCAGGAGCCACAGATACAGTGCCAATGGACAAGGCATTTCAAGGGAAGGAAACAATACCTCTCAAGCAGAATATAATGATAAAGAGTTTTCCTTTTCTTACTATATATGTAGCACAAACTGGCTGTACAATAGAGCCCCAAAAATCCCTATTCTCTATCAGATCATACATAGGGTTTGAAATTATATCTTAGTATTTCAGCTTTTGTTCTAATAAAAAGTGTTTTTGGCATGCTGAGTATTTCTTAAAAGTGTTAAAAACTTAACTTGATGTAACCATTATCTTGAATTCTGTCTGTGTAAAGTTCTGGAATGAATAGGTGTGAAAAGCACAATTGGCCCATATAGCATAATAAGGTCTTCTTTTCAAAAATGGTAAATCAAACGTTTTGGCCTTCAAATTCTAAGTTTTAGATATATTATGTGAAGATGATTTTTAAATCCTTGGTACCTTTAGAGGTATAAAGCTTTAGGGAATATAACTACCTGCACAATAAAACCTCAACTTCTTGGGGACCTCAACAGCTTACTCTCTAGAGTAAACACTCCTTGCAGGAAACAAAAAAATGGGGAGGATGCAAGAGATGAGCCAGTGTTTTCTGGAAACTACTTAAGCCATCTCAGCAGTAAATAATGGGTATATGCACTTGTCTTAGCCAGGTAAACTTTAACTTAAGTGCTAAAATATTAGAACACTTCAGAGTAAAATAGCTCCTTCTGTACTGAACATAGAGAAGCCTCTCCTTGCAAGTGCCACAAGAAATTTATAAGAACTTAAGTTAACTTAGACTTATCTAAGTTACTAAATATGTCTTGCATCAGTAACAACCTCTTTCCTTTAATTGCACTGATACCTTATGCAGTGCTTTATTCTTCAGTCACCTGTTGAATTGTGTGTCTGTATGTAAATTTTTAACTGCTGGGTCTTGGACTCTTGGTGTCTCTGATATTGACTCCTGATACTCGAATGTCACAGAGCAGGATTAGTCATTATGAGAATGACTACAAGGGGATGAAAAGATTTACAGGACTATCTTCACTGCATGTGTGAGAAGAGTGCACTATAGCAAGGCAGTGGGACTTACATAGCCAGTTATTGTCACTGGAGTGAGGGTGGCCTTCCTGTCCTCATAGAGCACCCCCTGGTCCCATTGTCAGGGGAAATAAAGGTGGTGACATTGTTGTTCTTACATCAAATAGGTAAGAAGTCCTTCATCATGGTTTATGAGGCCTCTTCTTTTCCCTTTGTCATAGACCATGGGTGCTGGTTAGACATTATAGTCTCTCTTGGAACCAATTTAAACTGCGAGCACAGAGCACTCCTTTATTTTGACCTGTTACCAAAAGGTTCTGAAGGTGCTGAAAAGTGGTTTTATCACACAGTTTATGATTTGAAACACCTGTAGCATATCCAGCTCCTTGTACAGCTCCCCAATTCACACCCTAGTTCCTGAGATTAGATTCCTTCAGCTGCTGTACTTTTCCAAGAAAAGTGCTCATCCTTACTGCCAGTCCTAAGCACTTCTGTAACCTTTCTTTCTTTCTTTTTTTTTTTTTTTTAATTATGGCTTAAACAGAATAAAATAAAGTTTTTTAAGGCTAAGACTAGAAAAGTAGAAGAGCAATATGTGGCTATCAACCCAGAGAAATAGCAAGCAGAACTGCCTGAAAAAGCCATAAGAAGCTGTACAGCAAGAAGCATGCATAGTAAAAGCTATAGAATAGCTATAACAGTTAAACATGGGAAAGGAAGCATAGGAGTGAGCAGGCAGACTATAATGGTAGATTTCCCTTGCATGGGTGTTACATAAAAACACTTCCCTATCAAAAATAATGATCAAATTCATCCTTCTCTTTGTATGCCCAGAATTGCACATATTTTACAAGTAAAGAGCTTATAAAGCACAATTGTTCTATAAGTAGGAAATCAAACGAAGCCCAGGTCTATTAGAAATGGAGTCTTGCTCCCAGGTTCTTGCCTGTCATACTGGCCCCAACTCCACATCCCTAGTGGACCCATAAAAACAAGAGGCAGCAATGCTGTTGATATCCTAGACAAAAACATGTGCTGAGGCACCAGCCAGATCCTTCACTTTCTCCTAGCTGGGCCATTAGCCTGGGGCTCCTTTCTTCCCAAGCTGGAGCATTCATTACAAGGGTGGTAACATAACCGTCTTTTTAACTCCTGCTTGTCTTCCAGTTTGGCTTGATGTGGGTCAACAGGCCCAAAGCTTAGCAGGGGGAGAGAGGTCACATCTAAGACACACTTTGTATATTTTTCTTTTAAAAGAGACATAAAATGTTCACTACAAAACTTAGTGTCCCCAAAATAGTCTTCTAATATCACCAGTAACAAAAACGTTCAGTACACAGGTAGTACACACAGTAAAGAATAAAAGAATAATTTTATACCGTCCAGGGATGGTTACCCACAGGTAATGCATCATTAGAATACTGCTGTGTGGCTACTACTAAAAATTATACCATCAAACATTTTCTTTCATTCTTTCTGACTATTGTATGCTTGTCTCAGAGTTCCATCTCCAGTGTATGAGAAACATTTGATTTTATACTCTACAGCATTACTTGACTCCTTGGAGCCTGATCTGGTCTTACAGCCTGAGAAAAAAGAAATTTAAAACAGAAACAGTTATAAGAGACCTTTGACATTCCAAGGAGACTTTAGTACAGAGACTCAAACTATTTATGTGATAAATAGAGATACAAAAATGGAGGAGCTATCCCACACACAGATAATTCTGCCTTTGTTTGATTTGGGGTTTGGGGATTTCATTGTGTCTGTGGTTAAGCATCTACCTGTTGGATCAGTCTTCCTCAAGTAAAGGAGACAGCAAGAGAGGGAAGAAGGTGCTTTTGAAGATAGCCAAACCTAAGCTCCAATTTACCAAAAGTAAGCACTTAGAGACTGATGTTAAGAAATTTTAAAATTCATTTTAGATGGAGTGGATCTCCCTCTGGAGGTCTTTAAAAGCACCTGACCTTTCTCCTACATCTAGGAAAGAAATTTATTTATTTATTATAAAAATTTGTTTGTTTGAAAGAGAGAGAGAAAGGCTGGGGGAATCACAAGGCACTTAGGATGAAGACCCAAGTGCTGGAGCAACAAAAATATAGCTACCCTTTCTTTGGTAAAGCAGAATTTGGGAAAAGTTTCTGAGAGAAAATGCAAACAACAAGCTAGCACCATTGTGCAACAAAATGATGTTCCATTCCTTTTTTTCTAAACTTTCTTGCCACTGGAGATATCTGTAGGAAAGCAGTGATGAAGGTAAAATAAATACCTTTCCAGTGCTAAAGACTGATAAATTAGGTCTGTATTAAAGACAATGGCATTGATATATTCTTTACCTGAGGTTTTGCAAAACTTCTCATTTCTTCTCCCATCTGCATGTAAGAGAGCACATTAAACTTTTCCTAATAAGTTCCCAAAGCTTTGTGTTAGTTTATAGTACAAAAAAGGAAGACAACTAATAAGTTAGCGGGGCTAGAGTACACAAGCAAAGGAAGAGCTGATAAACAACCACTGTGCCCTGAGGCAGTTTGTAGCGAAAAAGCAATGCTTGGCCTGAACTCAACTATACAGATGTAATGCCAAAAATGAAGTAACTCCTGGCTTTAAAGCCCCTGAGAGTCACTAGAAAGCTTCTCCAGACTTCAGATTACACTGTAATTTATTTTCCAGTGATTCTGTAGTGAGTAAATCGCTAGCTGCCATTAAGGAAATGGAGTTGGTTTCCTGTTCCTGACACAGATTACTCACAGACCCTGGAGAGTCACAGAGCAGTACTGGAAAAGATAAAATTATTCTTTGAGTGTATACATATCAATACTGGAATATTAAGCCAGAGAATAGTGATGATACCGATTTTAAGGCTGACAGTGGAGAGGTCATAAGTGAAGTATGATACCTGTAATACAGGAAGGATGTGTGTAAGTTAGCAACATTTAAGAGAACAAATAAATGTTTCCCAGTCCACAAAAAGAAGTTATTGAGCTTCTTGAATCATCCATGAAACAATTAAAAGACCTAACTTCTTCCTGAAAATACTTACCAAGGAAAAAACAATAACGCAGAATGCAACAGGAACTTCTAGCCAAATACTGACCTGAAAGCAGAGTATATTTTTGTCATGTTATCCATAATCTAGTTATTTAATAAATTAAATCCTTAAGCATTTGCATTTATTTAAATATTCTGTATGAGTTTAAAGCACACCTTAAAAATAGTTATTTGACGCAGAAATTATCTGATAAGTGATAATCTGAACCACCTAATAACCAATGTTTCTTCTGGTTTTGGAATCTCACGGTTCTGCTGCTGTTGCACCTTATCCATCTCCAACAACTTTGTACAACAGGGTACATGAAGCCATTTTTAGGTGCTATTACTATGTTGTTTGTTTTACAAGCAGACAAAAAAAAAATCCCCGTTCTTGGTATCTATTCCTATAATACACAGGAAGTACTTGTTTTAAATCTCTCCTCTCTGTGTCCTCTTTAGAGTCTATACACTCAGGAGCCGAGGGAATGCTACCCATGACAGTGGCTGTTTTATTGTACTGACAACAGAGGAAACACAGGAAAACTGGCTTACCCAGCTTAAAATCAGCTTCTGGAGGTAGAAGGGGAAATGAGGGGAAACTTCAAAAGGCCCATAGTTAACACTATGTACAAGTACATTGGGAGTACTGAGAGTAGAGACCTTGTTCATGGATCTTACAGTTCTAGAAGCTGAGATGGCTGGACTTGCCAAGAGCAGAAACCATAATGATCTCTTAGGGTAACCAAATTGAGGGTGGAAGTTTCCCTTCCAGGCTTTTACAACCGTCTGAGACAGACAGCTTCTTGCAGAAAAAGAGGGGCACACATGGAGATGTCCTTTGTTGCATTCTGGCTGGCTGTGAGAGCCCAGAGTTGGGGGTTGTGCAAAAGTGGCCCTTCTGATGTCAGAAGATCTTGTTAGAGACTGTAAACTTCTCATAATCCTATTTGTACTCAGCACTTCCTACTTCTCATGTCCTTCCTTTTCTACAGGAACAAATTTAACTTGTCTTTTGAAATCTCATTACCACAAAATTTCTCTTTCCTGCGTCAGCCAGGCCTTACTGGCTGACAAAGAGAGAAAAACAAGTTTTAATAAAAAGTAGGATTATTAAACTGGAAGTTGTTTACACACAGACTGGTATACCCAAGTTAGAGCATGCACTGCAAGTTGCCCAGCTGCTGCTCTGTCAATAAGCTCTGTGTGTGCCAATTGCCCAGATTTTGGGGCTAGTAGGAGATCACATACAGTCTGGCATGTGATGAAATGCATTACAAGCAAAAGGAAGTTGTGGGGTGGCACAGATAAAACTGTAGCAGTGTTAATGTAACGGAGCAAGCAAAATAAGCTTAAAAACACATGCATCACAGGGTGTAGAAAGCTTAGCTTCACTCCAGCAGAAAGCTATGCTGGTTAATTCATGCAATCATTTTCCTATCACTTGTCATGCCTGCTCCTAATAACAGAAAGGCTCAAAGTACTTTTTTACATCTCTGACAGAAGATACTGAATATTAATAAGACCAACAACAAGGGACTATTCAGGAAGGCATCTTGCTAGCTGGCATTCCAGAAATTCCCTCTTGCTATCTTAAGCAAAGGTATCAGCTATAGTGAAGGTATTTATCTGACATGTTACGTGAGACATATGCGTGACATGGAAGGAGAACACAGGGTTCCTCAAGCTCAAGTGTTTTCTGAGGAAAGGATTGCCATGCATAACTGATGGTATTTTTCTGCATCTAGCCTGTCTGCCTTAGTTTGCTGTCCTTCATGGACATAAGGAGGCTGATAATGGGGACATGAAATCAAACAATATAAAACAATTCGATTCCTCAAAATTATGTAGGAAATGTAATGCTTGGTTCCTTCCAAGCGTTGATGATTTTAGCTTATTATTTATAAGGCTAAAAGCTGCTTCCGGGAAGAAATGGAGATGAATACACTGTCAACAATCCAAGGATTATTCTCAGACTGACTGAAACCCAAAAAAGGTCAGAGATGTGAGCAACACAGTCTGCTTGTCTAAGACAAACTGGGAGTTAACTGTGCTGGGAAGAACTCACTGAAAGAGAGGAGAAACGTACACAGAAATACTCAGATTTTTTTTCAAGGTAGATGTACAAAGTAACTGTTTTCTACAGTGAAGTTAGGTCTATTTGTTTATCAAAAATTGTGAAGTCAAAAACTGATACAAAGAGCACACTTTGTTATATGGATTCAAATTTATTATTGTACATACATCCAATTAAATCCACAAATACTTGTTTCCCAGAGAAATAAGATTATTTTGCCTACAGTATCTATGGATCATGGACATTATCTTTGGTAATCAGAAATCAATAGGACCTTACATTTGCACCTAATTTCTTATGGCTTTATGATTTCAGTGGGGAAATTTGACAACAAATAAACAATTTATTGTGGATACAATATTGCTGCTAGCAGGAATTTTCCTGCTTCTTCTAAACCGTGAGATAATTTTCTCTCCCACGGAAGATAATAGCAGAAGTTCTGTAAACTATGAACACCTGTGACCTTGTTTATGGTACAGTAGAAAAATATTTTGACAATGGATGTTTAGGATTTCTAGCCAATAAACACAGGGGGTGGCTGATCCTTTGTCCAATTAGACTATGAAGAAAAAGTCTATAAAAGAGTTTGTAAAGTAATTAAATAAATCAATCTTGCTGCACAATTCCTGCCTGCTGGATCTTCTCTCCTCTCCTCCCTATGGCTGCGGGATACAGTAATAATTTATGATTCGGTATTATGCTGCTGTGTACTGCAAAAAGTGGAAAGATCTGATCTGTGAGACTCTTCAGCCTTTTATAAAACCCTTGCATCAAGAAAGATAATGTTCAAAATATGAACCAACCTAATTAAGCATGTGCCAGCTAAAATAAATTACATACACAAAGAGGTACTGAGGCGAACATCTATTGGGTGATAGCAAAAGCAAGTAACACTATCTTGGCTCATCCTGTAACCATTAAAACTGTAGAGAGTAATATTTTTCAGAAGAATTCATATAGATTACTCCAGCTCTAAGTGAAAGATTAATCTCTTCAATAAATCATCGTGAAGTTAATTATTTCCAACTGACTTAAAAGATCCATGCTGAAGCAGCAGTTTTTAATTGCATTTTAAATGATTCATTCCTTTATACAGTCATTAAACATATATATGATCAGTTTCTTAGACAACCAAAATGTTAATTAGGGAAGGGTTTTGAGTTTATTAGAAGGCCTATACGAGGTGGGCACTTGTCAGTTTGCCCACACCACAGTAGTGCCTGAAACCAGGCTTCAGCAAGGATCGACTGCAGACAACAGTTCACAATCTGTTACGTTAACTGCATTTTGCAGCATTTTGTATTTATTTGCTACTGCAGAACAAATTTGGAGCAGAGCTAGCTTCAGATTTCAAAGTGAGTGTTTTTCTCAGGAAACTACTTTTCAGGGTAAATATAAAAATTTTATCCTTGCAATGAATAGTTATGGCTGAATATTCTGGGCTTGTCTACTTTTCAGAAGTTTTTATAATATAATGCAATGTCTCTTAAGAGGGAGATCTCTTCCTGTTTTTGACATTCACAACAGAACTTGCAATCAGTAGATTGAGCCACCTTTTTCGTTTATTACCAGACAGTAACGGTCAAAGCTGGGGATTGAAAGGGTTAAAAACTGTCCTTTGGACAAGTCTAAATATTGTGCCATTTGAAAATGGTATGAAAAACAACCTGCAGTGCATGAACCTGAGGTTTAAAGTGCAAATACTTTTGAAGAAATCTCTAGTCTTATATACTTCCCTAGATGCCTGCCATATGGATATTCTGAGACAGGACAATAAATAGACTCTTGGTCTGATCCAGTTCAGCCCCTCACTTCCAGACTACAAATTGCAGGAGTGTGTATGAAGGAATCAATGTAACTACATCTGTGAGCTCTACAAGTGACAAAGAGAACATGAGAAAGCACACTGAAGAGCAGAATAGCGTAAGACTGATCAGAGGCAGGAAATTACAAGGAATGACCAACTAGACAGGAGCTCTTTTCCCTGGGAAAGTGATGACTTAGGGGGACAATATGATGGAGGGCTAAAAAATAGCCATGTCAGGGAGAAGGTGAATGAGGAATTATTCTTTTCCTATACAAAAACTAGTGGTTGTCAAATGCAATTATGTGGCAGCTTGAAAACAAAAAGGGGAATGAAGCCCTTTAACATGATTCAGCTAAGTCTTAGAATTCTCTGCTCCTAGATGCTGAAGATGCATAAGTTCACTGGTGTTTGAAAAGTAACTACATAGAGTCGTGGACTAGAAATCCCCCAAGCATTATTAGAGACAAAGACAAAGCTACTGGTTCAGAATTTGAGAATGGAAATAGGAAATACCATTGCATGTTTGCTTTACATTCGTGTGCCTCTGCAGTCTTCCCTTACTTCTCCCTTTCTTGCCTAATCTTCCTTATTGCTCATGTAGATAAAGACAATACTGGGCTAAATGAATCTTTTACCAGACCTGGCACACTTATTTCTAGAAGCTCCTTGTTCAACTCATATTTCTCTTCATTTGCTTTTCCCCTGAACTACAAAAGCAATTGAACAGTACTTAAAATTTCAGAAGGTAAAAAGGGTACCATGCCCTTCCCTGTCACAACACATTTGGAACTTTCTCCTCAGCCACTGGGTTTCAGCTCTAAGAACCCAAAGAATGGTAAAAGATGTGCACAGATGAAAAATTGAAAGATGTCAGTGGTTGCTTTAATATTTCAATAAAACAAATCCAAGCAAAAATCCCAATGTCTTTAACCTAGGTATCCCAAACCTTTAACCTAGGGCTAGGTATGTTCATGAAAACTCTGTGGTACCTCTCAGTCCTATGGCTCCTAATTAGGTTGTTGTCAGCCTTGCCTACTCCTACCCCAGTCTAGGTTCAGCCTCTGCTGGGATCATACTTCACTTTGCTAAGCCCTGCAGTATTTGGTAAGAGCTGCTCTGGGGTACAGGGCCCTGGAATGCGCCACATTCAGCAGCAGCAAGGCCCCAGGGACTCTGCTGGAGATGCTGGCCTCACTAAAGCTGTCAGGAGTGAAGGGGAAGGCAATTAGGGTAACCTTAAACCCCCACAAAGGTCGTGGGGTAGTGGTGTTACCAACAATTAAAGGAGAGAAAACAGGACTCTGAGAGTGGAAATATCCCAGAAAGTCAAGCTCTTTGTCTACCTATCAAGAGAATGAATCTGCTGTTAAAAAGTCAGAATAAATTCGGATTTTCACTGCTCCAGTAAATGTTTATATGCTGTAAAGGTTTACAAATAAAAAATTGTGTTAGTGTTCTTCCTGGTTATGCACCCGCATCTTATAATGAAAAAAATAGATTATAATGTCTTTGTTGTACTACATTGTTCTATAACTGAGAATTAGGTCGTGTTTCATTTTAAGTATTTTCAGAAGATACAGATAATTACAGCTCTTACTAACAGCACTGAGGCAAATGTGAATTCTCGGGTGGGCTTTTAAGCCTCATCTCAGCATGTTTGATGTAGAAACAAATATTAAAAGTACTCTAGTATTTTTTGTCAATGCTTTCCTGAATAAATTCTATTAAAAATATAGATGCTTTTGGTGTTCCATGCAGAAAGTATAATGAAAACAATTTTAATCTTAAAATGACTCATTGAGATGTCAAAGATTAAATTAGAGATATCAACTACCTATCCTTTTCTCATTTATTTGCAGCTGGTCATAACAATCTTCAGACAATATATGTGAAGTAAGTCATCTCTACTGTTTCCATTTCTGTGTTATGACACAGTTTGGCAGATTTTTAGCTCAATTACAAAAACTAATGGTGGGCCATACACGTTCAGAATGATATATGGTTCCCAGCAACTGTAGGGCAGCAATACAAAACCAAAATTGGTTACTTTCTTCAATAAATGAAGGGAAACTGCATGCTTATCGAAATGAGAGTTTAGTGCAGTACTGGACTGAAAAAGGGCAAGTTCAGTTCCTTTTCAGCTACTACACAAAGATATTTTACCATATGAAACAATATCTAAAGTAGGCATTTTTCAGCTGGAGAAAAGGCAAATGAAACAGAGAAGAGAGAACCAAAAGACTGCAGCAAAATATTGTCTCTAAGGGAAGATTTTTTTTTCTTTCCGCATAAACACTTGAATAATTACTCATCAGCTCTTGAAACTGGAAATTTGCAAAAAGCTGTTGAGTGTGGCTTTCAGTAGCATAGAGAGCTAAAGCTCTTCAGGGTCTCAATTACATCTTTGCAAGAGCTGTAAAAAATGAAAACATGCAGATTGTTCCAATATATGAGAACACCTTCATTTACTACATATTTGTCAAATGGAATAAACTACCAGTGACGACCATTGGATAAACAAAATTAGATAAACAAAATAGGCTTCAAAGTGGGAAAAATACTGTACTATCAGGTAGCTGCAGTTTTGCTGGGTGAGCTAATTATTCATGTAGAGACGTTTTCTAAATCCGTCACTTCAGACAGTAATGGCTTCTAATTCTAGAAAGCCATTTGCCTAGAGCAGGAGTTGCTATTGCTCTAACTTAGCAACAAACCCAGCACAACCTCCACTTCTTCATCTGAACAAAGACTCTTGGCTCTCACCAAGTATCTCTGTGTCACCAGCACATTTTTATATGCCTCACATGTAGAGCACTTAACCATGGAAGATTTGGCTTAGAACACTGTTAGGTTAATATCAATTTACCTTCCCTGTCCTGGTAGCAATATTTTCAACAGAAACAGGCCAGAACTAACACCTGCTATAAAAGCATGCCTGGCTTACAGGTAAGTTCAACCCATGTCCAGTTTTGCAGGTCCAGCATACCTCTGTGTTATTCATTCTAACACCCTTCATGCCTTAACGCTTCAGCAGCACATACTATTCAAGGAAGTTTTTGCAATCTACTTTTCACAAAAGCATCTTTGTTTAAGCTTAGGCCTAACTTCCACTACACCCAGAGTGGATTTTAAACCTAGGCTTCAGAATAAATATGTCTGCACACATTTCCTACATGTAGGTAAATGCAAGCCAAAGTTGGAGTTGAGCAAAAAGGATAAAGATGGCATTCTGTGGAAACAGTTTCTCTGGACTCTCACCAAAGTTCATCCTCTTTGTTCCTGTTCCATACCAGAAGACAGCCTTTTGAAGACTGAGGTGACATTTTCTTTCTTCCAGTACTCAGGCACCTTCCCTGATCACCATAACCTTTCAAAGATCATCATGAGTGACTTTGCTATGGTATCCTCCAGCTCTCTCAGCACTCATGGATGCATCCTGTCAGGGCCCATGGACTTGTAGATGTCCAGTTTGCCTGGGTGTTCTGTAACCCAAACCTCCTTGACCACAGGAAAGTCCTTCAACATTCCTTTACCCTGGTGTCCTGGGTCAGAGATTCCTGAGAGCTGGTCTAGTCAGTGAAGATGGATGCAAAGAACGAATTTATTTACTCTGCTTTCTCTGCATCCTCTGTTACCAGGATCCCCTCTCCACTTAGTAACAGAACCACATTATCCTCAGTTGTTAATGATGCATTTGAAAAAGTCCTTCTTGTTGTCCTTGGCATCCTTGGCTGGATTTAATTACAGATGGACTTAGCCTTCCTTGTCTCATATCTAGTTAACCTGACAGCCTCTCTATACTCATTCCAAGGTGCCTGATCCTGCTTCCATCGCCTGTGTATTTCCTGCTTACACTTGAGTAATGACAGGAGTTCCCTGTTCATCCACCCAGGGCTCTTGCCCCCTTTGCCCAATTTCTTGCTCATCAGGATGCATTCTTCTTGAGTCTGGAGGAAGTGATCTCTAAAAATCAATGTTCCCTGAAGGGCCTGTTCCTATGGGATTCTTCCAAGAAGATCTCTGAAGAGGCTAAAGTCAGCTCTCCTGAAGTCCATGGCTGCAATTTAACTTGCTGCCCTGCTTCCTCCTCACCCAATACTGAACTCAACAATCTCATGGTCACAACAGCTAAGGCTGCTCCCAACCTTTACATCTCCATCAAGGCCTTCCCTGCTGGTTAGTATGAGGTTAAGCAGCACACCATTCCTTGTGGGATCCTCCACTACCTGAGACCGGAAGCTGTCATCAGTGCTTTCCAGGAACATTCTGGACTGTGTAGCCTCTCCAGCAGATGTCAGGGTAGATAAATCCCCCACAAGAACCAGTGCCTGTGACCTTGAGGCTGCTTCCAGCTGTCTGTCATCCACCTCCTCCTGCTCAGGTGGCCTGTAGCAAACACCCACAACAGCGTCACCCTTACTAGTCTGCCCTTTTATCCTAACCCATAAGTTCTTTTTACATAAAAAGAACCCCAGTACTGTGTAGGTTTTTCCACATAAAAAAAACAGAAGAACATTTAAAATGCATTTCTTCTCATGACCTTTCCTTAGAGAAGGGAAATCAGCAAAGCATATTGCCTTTGCATAGTACATTTACAGCAGACAATTCCTTATTAAACTCACAAGCACAGTGCTTTGCCCCATACTTAAAAATGGGTTTGTGACACAGTGAGATGTGCCGTGGGCTTTACTGAGATTCCTATGATTTTCTTTTCTGATATTATTGTCCTATGTTTGAGAAATGTCTGTGGGATACATACTTCATCTTGAAGAAAACATTCAGTATTAGGCAATTGCTGTTCCAGAAGAGAGATGCTCTGACCAGAGGAAAAGTTTCTTGCTTGATTGAAACCAGTTTATTCAGAACTCATCTTCTGGTATTCTGTATAAAGGGAATGACTTGCTGATTTCAGTCAGTGACTCTTTTATTCCCCTTTTCTGCTATCAAAATTAAGATTAAAAGTAATTTCACATTGTCTAAGGATGCTAATTTAAAGAAACATTTCTTCCTCTAACTCCCTGTAATTAAATGCTGCAAATGAAAAAGTGGAAGCTATTTAAGACAGTATCAAGGGAAAAATGGAGAGCACGACTGTATGGGTTACAGTGAGGGAATTATAGCCAAGATCGTGCTTAAAGCTACAATGGGCCTTCTCTTGAAGAGTAACCTGATAAAACACAAAGTAAGAGAAAAGCTACTAAAACCTATTGCTTTTAATGTTAAGTGTTTGTTATTTATCCAGACAATATCAGGCTTCACACACCATGAATTTTTGGGGTGGGTAAGCAAGGTGTGCAACCTCTAGGAACAGAGAGGTTGTCAGTGATGACATTCTTACTTGGCCACATGCCTTTACCATAGCTGAATTCCACACTGTCCATCTGATCTCCATACCAGTTCATGCATGCTGGAAGCAGGGCCTCAGAAAAAAGCAAACACCAGCTGCAGTGAGTGCAAGTCCAAGCAAGAACGAAGGAATGATTTGCGTGCCATGTGTGTAATACTCCAAAATGCATATAGGTAATGTTCTTAGGTAACTCTGTAAATGGAGTTTAGGAATAACAGTACTCAATGAAGAAGCAACTTTTAAACATGTTGAAAGAGTGCTAGGACACTAGCACTAGATCTTAGAAAATACTCCTTTGGTACCCATCTGGATATTCTCTGTACATATACCACAAGAGATAGTAAGAGATTGAACAGTCAAAATACAAAGTAACATGATGGTATAAATTCACACTAGCTGCATATCAAGACACACATAAAAATACTGTATTTCTAAAACCTAGGTTACAGGTTCAGCAAATAACTGTAACATAAAGTCCTGAAAGTAAAAAAGAGGATACTGGTTTTGCCTAAATTTTCATTAACATCCTGTAGTGACAGCATATTTTGTTGAGATCAGCAGGAGTTACAGTCATCCAGTACATCCTGGGACAGGATCCAGATAGCTGCTATTAAAAAGTCATAGATACAAAGTCCAAAATTGAAAGAGAAGGCTATCACAATCTGTATAAATCAAAGCTCTAAATTCCAAATACTGTACTAACTGCATTGTATAAATTTAATAAGGTAAGAAAAAAGAACACAAAGAAAGTAATATTCAGCATGATTACAAATGAAATTATTTAATTTTATTTGGAACAATGTGAAAAATTGTACAGATTCTTTAGTAGATGGAATTTGTAGGCTTGTTAGTTCAGAGAAGTATAAACATTTTGCTTGTCAGGTCTGTTAGGAACAATGATCAATTTCCCTTCCAAAACTTCTCAAAAAAGTATGAGCAACAATTATTTTTTTCAACCAGGTCTGGCCAATTTACATCTGGTGTGTTTACAAGCCTGTGTAATTACTAATGCAGCCTTCTCAAAAATGTCAGATCCCTGGGGAAGCTCCAAAGGACTGGAAAAATACATAGACTGTTTGGACCATGGTTAAAAGAAAATTGGGTAATTTAGGAACTTGAGGCCTGCCAACCTGACAATCAATCCTTAGCCACCCATTCACGTAGTTGAACACTACCTATCCAATGTAATAACTAGTGGAAATGATACCAAACATTCGTGTCACTGTGATGTATAGAAATTAGATCCACTTTTACTGGGCTTTGTTCATTAGTTGTTAGAAGTTAAACTGTGGCATAATGTTTAATAAGAAAACATCTTATGCACTCCCATGCATTTTGACTGACAATTGGGACAGAATTCTAGAGACAGAATACAGGTGCTCCCAGCCATGGTTTACTGAACATAAACTCCGGTGACACTTAAATCCCTGGGCCTGCTAATGCAAACCTTGAACAAATGAATGGAAAAAACCAGAGGATAGGGCAATGTTACTTTGCTTTGGTGCATTCCCTTACTAGAATGAGAAGTATTTGAAATCAGAAGTTCAAAAGACGTTGATAAATTGAAGAGGATTTAGAGAAGAGACAGGAGATGACTAAAGGAGTGAGAAACATGCCTTACTGACAGACCACAGAAGCTCATTCTGTTTAGATATCAGGCTCCTTCTCCTGGTACTAATAACTCCATTATGCTGTAAGCCTGTTCTGGGACCTGATCCAGCTGAAAGTAGGCCTGCCTTTTCCTGTTTGCTTGTAGGTTTCCATCTACACCAGGTCCCTGAACTGGCCCACCCCATGGGCAGATCAGCAGTGCCAACACAAAACTGGTTACAGGGACAAGTGACAGGAACTGAAGGAAATGACAGTGATGCCATGAAGATTTTTGCCTTTTCTTTATACCCCTGTTATACCTTTTTACAACTTCTGTATTCCTAGTGCTTTTTGCCTACATTCTTGGACTTGTTTGTCAAGCTGAGAGACTAAACATTTTAGAAGCTTCATAGCTAGGGATCAGTGTGCCCCAGACCCCAAGGTCCTCTCCAGAACACGTTCTGTAAACCAAGATAGAACATCCAGGGGAAGGCTCCTTGGGGAGGGGGGCTCACTTGAGCCTCTCATTGGAGAATCTTTGATAGATATGCTAATTAGTAAAACCTATAATGTTATACCCAGTGTTGGGGAGGGGGAGAGACAGAGGGACTCAGTGGGGTGCATCTCGATGCATATAACCTGGACGTGTACACCTAAGGATCCTTAAAATAAACACCAAGGTAAAATCCCTTTTCCCCTTCTAACCGTGCATGACTCTTGATTTTAAGACCAGGAAAAGGCATCAACTGGACAGTTCATCCACAGGTCTTGACCAGTGGAACTGCTTCTCTACATATCCTCCTGCAGAACACTCCAGCCTCATGGTGTCGATGAAGAAGACATTGCAGACCCTTCTGGGTGAAAGCCAAAGCTGGTGACATTCACAGCCTAACAATTAATTGGGCACTGTGATGCCTTCTTTTGCACAAGCAGGATCATCCATGAAGTTAGATGACAGTCGAAGAAACTTCACTGCCTGATTTAAAGACTCTGTTCAGGAAAGCCATACAGTGGATGCTATTTTGAACAGTAGACCATATGATTTGGACATTTCTTTCTGCTCTCAAGCCTTAGGAGGTGATGTGTTGGAAAACATCCAATCTGAAAGTTGTCAAGATGAAACTTTTCTTCCAGAAAGAGAAACACTAATGCATTTGTATACATATACTCTTAATCTAACATTTGCTAAAGGAATTGGACTGTTTGGTCCAGTTACCTGCAAGTGAGTGTTCTTCAGCCTCTAGCATAATACAAACGAGTCCAAGAGGACAAATGTGGTAGTGCTCCAGCAAAACTAATAAAGTTATAATTCTCACCTATAACAGAAAACGTGTCCAGTGTTATTATAGTTTATGCAGCACTTTTCATGGTTTATTTAAACCAGGAAATTTTAAAGAGCTGTACAACTCTTTTTAAGTGAGCTTTATTGTCCCTTTAGTGCCATGGCAGATAAACTATTAGACAGACTACTGTAAACAGCTGAATCTTCCTCATATTCCAACCATACCATGAGATGGTAAATAAAGTGCAGACTGTGAAAGCAAACCCTGGAAATAAGTGGGTCAGAAGTCTAGAGGAGAAGAAGTGCCAATTCATGGCTGTTGGGCTGCATGGAGCACACCAGAATACAAATGCTGCCCCTTTATTCAGACAAGGCACCAGCAGCAGGACTATGCTGGCTCAGGGACTACTGCACTACCTTGGTCGTGGCCAGGAAGGAAGCAAGGCAGAAGGGGCAGCTGTGCTCAGGGCCAGTGGGTAATCCTGGGGCCCAGGACTCAGCTGCCCACCCAGCTTGGTTCTGACTGCACAAGAGACCAAGCAGGAAGGGATTGCTATGGAACAATTGTGAATCACTACAAGACCTCCTGGTGCTTGCAGCTTTCAGAAATATTCATGCCTTGAGCTGTCAGCCAATGGAAGATGTGGAAGTGAATTTTACAAGGTGGGGAAGATTAGGAGAGTTTGAACAAGAGTATAAATTTGGGAAAAAAGTGCATCATTTGTATCCTTTACAAAAAAAAAAAAAAAAAAAGGCATTCTCGATACAGTCTCTGCCCTTTTAAAGGGAAAAACTTTAACTTCAGGCTTCTAATAATCACAGGCTTTGCTGTAATATGAGGACAGCTTGTCACTAAGCTACTGGGAAAATATGAGTCAAAACCAAACTGCATCCAAATCTATGGAAGTCTACATAGTTATGAATATATGATTTTTCTAAAGGACCACTTATTAAGGGTGGGTGTGACCTTAAAGCTCAACCAAGACCAGGAAAACAGACAAAACTGAGATGGCAACATTGTAGGTTATTTCAGTTATCTCTGAAATCTAAAAGAAAGGTTGTTCTCATCACACCAGCACTGCATTCCCTCCTCAAGACTGTGGGAGAGGACTGGAGGACTTTTCCTTCATTATACTTTTTTTTCTTTTTTTTTAACAGCCTGCTCCTTAATAAATTAACCAAGGCTCTGTCTTTACCTCAAAATGGCAAATTAAAAACATAGATCACGTGGTCTTTATCAATGGAGCTGTTTTTGTCATCACAATCTAGATATTCTGGTCTCAACTTCTTTGGCTGAACTTCAATGAATTTACACTTACTTAAATTCTAGTGGAGAAAAATCATTAAGTTGCAAAAACCAAGTCAGAGGCTATATGGAGCTAAGCATTCTAATCCTAGTGATTCCATGATTCTGTGATTTCTGTATGCTCCCAGAACTTCCCTACCTTTTCCATTATGTTGAAACAAAAAAGGATGATAAAATGTTAACCCAAAGCAAGGTGTACCACTAACTTTGTCATTTCCCAGCTGCTAAAAACTGAGCTTTTTTGAAGGAGAAAAACAAAATAATTTCTTTCGTCCGGATGATACCAAATAAAATCTAGAGCAAGCAAATGTCATCAAGGACTTTAGGTTTCCAGGGCAGGTTGGGTTTGCAAGATGGGAGTAATGTGGGATTGTATTACTTGGATTATACAGAAAAATATCTTTGATTTCTTGTGATACCAAGAATTTTTCCCAAACTGCATGAAGCTGCTCCCACTTTGTGCAACAATTTTTCCTAGCCTTTATTTCCTCACATAGAAATAGACCTGCTTCAAATCCCTGACTGACTGTTGCCAGCTTTTACAGAAGTATCAAATGCTCCATAGTGTGCTAAAAAACTTGAAGAGCAAGAAATGTGTAACAGAGTTTAATTTTATTCCAGTTTGAACACAGTGGAGAGTAGAATGGGGAAGAAATGTGATAATTTGACCAACTATGGTTTTGACTGTCACAGCAGTTGTGCTGTGTATTTCCAACAGACTACTCACAATGGTGGCATTACTACTTCAGCACTCATACATATGAGTTTTGTTTAGCAGCAGGGGAAAAACACATGCAGCTCATTTTAATGAAAAACAAAATTAGCATTTGGTTTCATAAAACTAAGTACTTTCTAAATAAATAACACATTAGCACTAATATTTCATTAAAAACTATACTGAAGATTTCCTACAATAAAAAAAAAGAACAAAAAACAACCCTGCCCTGAGGCAAATCTAGTCTTTGGAAAATATTTTCCTGCACACTTTGATTCACACTTGGAAATGCTGCAGAAATTAGGAGTCTGTACATATTTTTAAGACATCCTAGCGTACCCGTTAGTTTGACTGGTTGGCAAGAGTTGGAAAAGTAAGAGTGACCGCCTGCCTTCTCGCTCTATAGGGATTTAGTACACTCAGACTACATAGACAGTGCCAGGCATTAATCACAGTATTCTGTTAGCCTTGTTTCCTACTGAAATAAGGCTCATGTACTTGGCATTGTCCATTTGGGTGGACATCTGTCCCCCTAACGTCTGAGTTGATGGGTAATTTAAACACAATCAAAAGAACTGAAAACCTCACAGCTGTTACGCTCTTAACAAATTCTATGAATACTGATGGCGGGGTAAAGGAAAGGAAGAAGAAAATCTGTAGTTCACTGAGGTACAAAGCCAAAATTCAGCCATAACCTTCAGCCTAGCAGAAGTTGGTTCTGTCAAGGAATGTGCCACCTTTCCCAAGTAGAAATGGAATAAAATGGGCAGGGACAAGCAGAAGGGTTAGTACAAAGAAAATGAGACCTAAGCCTTCAGAAAGGCAGACTCAAAGTTTTGTTGCTCATAGAACGACCTCCTTTCTTATATTATTGCATGATAACAAAGCTCTCAAATACTATCAAGCTGTCAAATGAAACAGTTGATTAAACTTCCTTCAGCTGGTTCCTTTGCAGTATAACCATGCTACCCTAGAAAGAACTATTAAATGTAAAGGCACTTCACACAGGGATTATACTAACAAGTCACTACTAATTTTCTATGAAGCTGAGCACAGGGTTTAGAAGAGTTTACTAGAGATCATAGGGTAGCTAATGAGAATTTCTAGATGCAGTTCTCTCAGATCATGTATTACCTTAGGTACTAATGTTTCTTTCATTAAATGAGCACTGTATCCCACGTTATTATTCTCCTGCTTCATATAAAACATCAACATTTGACTTCAACAATTACTCAGTGCTATTCAAATTAAGCTGTTCCATCACTATTTCTTCCTGAGGACTGACTGACCAGTACTACAAAAATCCCCTGTGATGCTTAAAAGGCAATTGATGCAGTCTGAGTGTTATACATTTCTGTTTATCTTGCCATGGCAATTACTAGAGGTCTCTGGATATATAATTTTCTTTGGTCTGTGTTTCTGCTTTATGTATTAGTTTGGAGTCTTTGCTGAAGTTATGAATGTGATACTGTGGGAGAGCAAAGCTAACAACATCTGCACAGAGAATAAAAGGGACAACATAAACCACACAACTGAGTTAATATTTAAAGAACAAAAATTTAATTTGGTATGCAACTTTTTCCTAGGAGGATCTTTATTTTCAATGCTATACATGTGAAAATAAGAATGAATAAGTGGCTCATTATCTACATGTATAAAAATATAAACGTCCTATCAAACATATGCGAAGTCCCCCTTCATGATATGCATCACTGAAAAGACGTATGCCTTAACTTCTAATTAAAAGAAAGACTGCCTTTGTGGGTTTTTTAACAGCACTTGTAAATGCTACTGCATTCATCCATAAGTACATGAACTGTGAACAACAACAGCTACAAAATGTATACAGGACTCCAGTATTGTGCCTTTATATTTTTGTATGTTTTCATGTGAACAAGTCAGCAGAGTTATTGTGTTTATCCATTCTCTGAGCTCTCAAAAGAACAGACCAGCAAAACTCAGTGACTTTGCCTTGAGCATTTTTCTTTTTAAAAACTTTACTGCCATTACTAAGTAATGGTTCAGAAAAATACCATCTTCTGTGGCAAAGCATCAAATGACTATTATAATTATGGCACCATCATTTTAAGCCTGCTGACGATACTGATAATGGGTTATCACTAAATTAAAGGCCCATTTCTTAACACTAATAATGCTTAAAAATTTTTAGCACAGAGACTAAAGAAAATCATCTGTTTATATTACATCCATTTTTACATAAAAATAAGAATTACTGGGTCATCTGCCAAGAAAGGGATAGACAACCATTAATCAAAAGACAGGCAATCTTTGTTTTAGAGATGCATTCAGCCACCTGGAAGTTTAGTTACGATTCACATTCAAGCAAATATATCATCAATTTCGGTTCTACAAGCTGATGATACTCATATTCAACCTTTCCATAGAAACAAGTATAAGAAACCAGTAAAACATTACCATGTTATGTACATAACATAATGTGAAAATGCTCGGCTAGATATATTATGAAATCCTGTAGCACTAAAATGATTAAAAAACTAAATGATTCGTGTAAAATGTTTATATACTGTATATATATGTACACTAAATCACAAGGTCAATTTAAAACTGCCCCTATTCATAGCTCCTATGATGGATTTAGTAAGCTACCAGATTCTTAAAAAAAGAAAGCTATCTAGAACGAATTTGAACACTTTACTGAAAACTGATTTTATACAAAATCTTAAAAAACATACGTCAGAGTTACTTAACAGAAACTAGAAAAAGACAGTGGTTATTCTTGAGAAGGGCACTGTAAAGACCTAGTAGCTGTGATACATGTCTTTTCACTTGTGGTATAAGTTAAGCACAGAGAAGTCATCTCAGAGTAAGGCATAGGACAAACAGACTTCATTCCATCCTCAGGTGTATTGGCCTGTCACTGTATCTTATTGCTCATCTAATTTGGCAGGTTTACATTTCTACCCTTTTAAAAATACTCCATAATACAACTATCTACAAACAGACAGTATCCAGTGCTTTCATATGCACATCTTCAATTTAATCACACTGATAAACAACCTTGCTAATATTAGAAAAAAAAAAAAAAAAAAGCCACGGTGATGAAAATTATTTTCAGTTTTTGGTAGTTGTCCATGCACTTAATGAAAGACCAAGTGGTGAACAGAGACTGAGCACTGAAACTTGACAGAAATGTAGCTATAGCTGTTTTCAAAGGAATTAAGGTTTTTTAAAAAACCCTACTGTGAAATTCTTTGGTTAGAATACAAGTGCTAGCAGTATTTCTAAATTTGGAGTTAGAACTAGAACTAGCTAGAACTAGAATTATTGTTCGAGAGTTTTAAAAACATAACTTCAAGCCTTTAATATGTACTGCTAAATTCTTCAACACTTCAGATATATTTAGGATATTTTTCTGTGATGGTCTGAACAGGCTATAAACATTCTTAAATCAAGTTTAGGTTTTTAAAGGAAAGTGCTTTTATACTCTAGACTTCAAGAATTTATTAGAAAGAGTTGCTCAGTCTTCCCTACTGTAAAACCTGCAGCTCAGATCATCAGTTCCAAAGCAGACTCTGACTGCCTCCTCTGGGAAAGACTGTTAGACAGCAGTAACAAAATACATCTCAGAAAGGGTAATTTCCCCTGAAGAAAGTTGGCATCATTCTTGTTTTTCTAAGGACAGGGCTCAATCCTTTCTAAGAAGCAGCAAGTTTGTCTAGGAAGAGGTACGCAACTCTTAGCAGTGTCAGTGCCCAGATAATACTGCTATGAAAACTAAGAAAATTGTTCTTTAAAAAGTCATTTTTGTCATCTGCTGGCTTCAGAGTTTTACAGCACTAACATGACAAAAATTAACAAGGGTTCTCTTGGTGACATTTATAATGTACATCTGCACTAATTCAAGGTACGTGATTTCAACTTCCCAGGACCCAGGCCCTACCTTTACTCAGATAAGCCTGGTTTCACCTCATTCCCATCATTTTGAGGGTGTTTAAGGAAATTATGCATTGAAATTTATGTCCATATTATAGACAGTAACTTCAAGAGAATTATAAGGACTTCAGACCACCCATGGAGGTTACGATTCACAAGCACTTTAATTCTTCAAAGTGTCATTGTTTTACCTCTCAAGGGAATAAACACATGTCTCTGAGGACACTTCATAGTCCAAATGGTTGGTTATCCAGCAAACCTGTCCTTTCACATCAGCCTTACATGCTCGCTGTGCAGGCCCTGGTCCAGTTTAACAGCCTGGAGAGAGGAGTTCAGAAACATGGGGAGCAAAGAGGGGAGATGGAAGCAATCAGTTGTGAAGGGCCACATGCATGCCTCCTGCAAAATTACTCATCTCAACAAATAAAGTATGAGCCAGTGCAAATCCCTCACAGTCAGGCTTCCCTTCTATGTGACAGTCCTTCGCAGACAGGCATCATTTTGATGGGGGTGGAGGGGGAAGGGGGGAATTAAAAATGGACCATTTGGGGTCTGCCCACCAAGGCAAAACTCCCTTGTAAGGGTATTGGGACAGCAAAAGACAGCCATTTGTCATGCCATCTTCAACAGAAGTTGCTCAAAGCAACTTTAAAGCTGCTCAGCCCCTAACTGGATGATTTTTAAAACGCCCCACCCTGACAGAGCTATACCTCAGCTCTGTGTGTGGAGAGGGACAAAGACTGGGTGCACATGCACGCTTTTGTGGGACTAAGTATTGTCTACTCCCAATACTTCTCTCCTTCGTCGCTACCAACACAGCTACTGGGAGATGTGGGAGGGAGGGTGATGGTGGCTGATCAGGGACGTGGTGGCCAAGCAGGGACACGACAGCCGAGGCACAACACAGTGACCTCCTGGCCCCGGGGCTGTCAGGAGGTGGTGCAAGAGGGGTGGGGGCTGCGCCGGGGCTGGCCTGCCTTGTGCGTAGAGGCAGACACCGGGGTGAGAAAAGCACAGGGAGACACGGCCTCCCCTCCGCATCCTCCTTCCTTCGGGATGGGAGGGAACCGTAGGTGCGAGGGTGTGCAGGGGCGGCTGTCTTGTCCTCACGCCACGGGCTGGGCGGACGCTCAGTCCCGGCAGAAAACATACTCGGTGTAGCTGGTCCAGATCTTGTCATCGGCAGGACCACCCTGCTCGGGGGCGAAGGCGCAGGTGCCAGTGGAGGAGCAGGCGGCCATGCGGAAGCCGGCCTCGGAGAGTCGATCGAAGGCTTGCTCGAGGAAGTTGAACTTGAGGTAGTAGCGGGCAGTGTAGCGCTCGGGAGGACGGTCGGGGTCCCGGCTCTCGTTCAGGGTCTCCCCGAAGACCTCTTTGGCCAGGGCCGTCTTGCCGCAGACAGTGATGCGGGCCACCCGCCGGAACTTGGCGTCAGCTTGCGCCTCCCGCCCGATGGTGTAGGAGCCCCGGTAGCCGATGGTGATGTAGCCCGAGCGCCGCCCGCCCGCCCCGTCCAGCGACTGCGAAGGCGTGAGCAGGGGCCCGCCCGAGGGGCTGCGGCTGGCGGTGGGCGACGGGGCGGACGCCACGGCCCCGCCGCCTCCTTCCAGCGGCTCAGCCTCCAGGTAGCCCAGGAGCGGCGGCGGCGGCTCCTCGGCGCAGATGGAGCCGTCGCGGTGCAGGGCGGCGGGGCGGGCGGCGGCCGCCCGAGTCTGCGCCAGGCGCCGAGCCAGGTCGGGCAGCTGGAAGTACTCAGCCTCCCGCTGGAGGCGGCTGCGCTCGGGGAAGTGCTCGGGCAGCACCAGCTGCAGGTCCCGCAGGTAGTCCAGGATGTAGCGGAACAGGAAGCCGTCGCGGTCGAGGAAGAAGCGGCCCTTGCTGTCCCGGGGCAGCTCGCTGGGCTGCTGCTGCGAGAACATGCGCCAGAGCAGCGAGTCGCGCACCGAGACCACGGTGCAGCGCCGCGTCACGTACACCTGCCCGCCCACGTTCAGCTCCACGATCTCCGGGAAGGACGACCAGCCGCCCGTCGCCGCTGCCGCCGCCCCGCTGCCCGGCGCCCCGCTCCCCGCCGCGGGCGACACGCCGCCGCCGTTGGGCAGCCCGCGGGCGCTGTCCGCCAGGGCCATACCGGAGCGAGCCCGCCGGAGCCCACGCCCTTCCTCCTCCTCTTCCTCCGGCCGCCTGGGCTACGGCAGGGCCGCCGCCCTCGGGGCAGCGCGCAGCCCTCCGCTGCTGCCCGCCGGAGCCTCCCGCCCCGTCTGGCGCCGGAGCCGCGCTGCCGCTGCGCTCCCCGCGGCCGCGCCTCTGCCCGCTGCCGGACAAGCTCCTCCGTCGGGCTGCGAACGGAAAGCCCCGGCACCGGCGGCAGGGCCGTGTTTATGTAGCGCGGCCGCACCTCGCGGGAGGCGTGGGAGGCTGGCGGGAGGCAGAGCCGAGCGCACGGGGAGGGGAAGGGGACGGCCCTGCACTGACGCAGGGTCCCCCATCGTCGTCCGTCCCCCCCCGCCCCAGTCCTCCTTCCCCGGTTGCGGCGGGGACCCTCTCGCCGCCCGGTGCGCGCCCTCCGGGCTCCCACCGCCGTGGGCGAGCACCGCGGTGTGCGTCCAGCGGGGATAAAACCTTGGGGGTCCCCTCTCCCTCCCTGCCTCCCCCAGCCCCCTGAGCGAGGCTTCGGCTCGCTCTTCGGCTTCTCCGCGACGTCTCGTTTTTCGCAGGCAAGAAGAGCCCTCTGTTTGCCCCTAGGTGCTGGAGCGGGCAAGCGGCGGGACGCTGCTGCTCTGCCGAAGGAGTTGTGCTGTACCCCTGCTAATCTTCCTAAGGCTTGTCCCAACTCCCGCCAAGTGAGAATCCGGGCGAGATAACGGTGTCCTGCCCCTCCCTCCTATCGCCTTCGCAGGCGAAAACGCGAGCCTGTGGTGCTGCCCGCTCTCGTCTCGCCCGGCTCCTCGGCCTGTTTTGGGCTTGTAAGACATCCCCATCACTACGCAGGTTTTTAACGCCTTGAAGGACTCCGAGAAAACCCCCGTCGATCCGCATTCCCGGAGGGAGGCTCGGCGGATCGCACCGTTGGGTGGCATCGAGAGCGCCGTCCTAGGGGTCCCCCGCCGGCCGAGGGAAGACCCTGGTGGCGAGGGACACCGCGGCGCGGATGCGGTCCCCTCCAGCTGCCTGACAAGTGGCACTTCACCGAGAGAGCCAGGCTCCTCGGGTCTGTGTGCATATTTGTGTATTTAGGTGCCCTTACAGCTCAGATTTAATTAGGATTAATTAGGTACATCTGGTTCTGCGTGAAACGTAAGCACCTATTTAACATGCGTTGGTAGAAAGCATTTAAATTGTTTCAGGCTTTTGCTTGAATTTATCCTACATTTCTGTGTCTCTTTGCAACCAGCAGTAAAGAGCTGATGCCTTGAGGCATTCAGTTGCTCTCCCGTGGGAGTTTGTGCTTTCTTCCTCGAGAGAGTAGCTCGAAGGACAGGAGGGTCTGAGGAGTATGAAGACAGCGGTCAGTGCTCTCCTTTCGTAGGGGTGACGAAGCCCTCTCTGGACTACCCTGCTGCAAGTGCCCCCCTGGTCTGTGAGATAGAAATCAAAAGATGCAGAGGCAGGGGGTAGAAGTCCTTCAAAAGTTGAGAAGTGGGAAAGGAAGGAAAGGCAGGTTAGTTCTCAAGAAGCAAGGTAAGTTTGCCCAAGAGAAGAAGAGGGGGAGTTGAGAAACAGAAGTTTTGAAAAGGAAATGGATGATAAAGAAGAATGATGTGTCTAGGGAGAGGTGACAGGGAGAAACTGTGGTCTAAGGAAGGAGATGGGGTGTCTAGGGAGAGTGGACTATCAGAATTTACAGGAGTTTCATCTGGACAAGACCAAGAATATGGTAACAAAGATGTGGACCATTGCTCTTTCCATGTTGGAAAGCCAGTTGCCAGGACTTTGACCACCAAGTATTTTCATTTGTGGGAGTGAAGTAGGTTAATCTGATGCTTTGCTGACATTTTGTTACAAGAGCTTGTTTCTCTTTTTTTCTTTTTTTTTTTTTTTTTTTTTTTTTTTTTTGTTTTGGTTTCTTTGGTTTGTTTTTTGTTTGTTTATTCGTTTGGTTGGGGGGTTTTTTGAGAGATAAATAGAAGAGGCTAGAACAGTTCTGAAAGATGAGGGAAAAATAAAATTATCCTGAATTAGGTTGTTTTGCTACCTATTTAAACAGCAGAGTTTGTTGCTAGAGGAAAAAAAAAAAAAAAAAGGAGAAATAATGTAGCGTGTACTGCCACACAGAGAATCTTTGTTTTCTTCCTGTATACTATTTCAGGGTCAATTCACCAGAGTAAAAGCACATGAAATTTTCACGTGGTGGTCTGCTGGTGACAGTTTCATGGAGTTGCTTTTACTTCTTGGTCTCTTAATATGGCATCTCCCCCCACATCACCCTGCTCCCGGCCATACTTAGCAAGAAGCCACCTCAAGAGCCTCCCACAGATTCGTATTTTAAACTCCACTTCCCTAGTGTGGGCTCTCTATTGAGAGCACTGTGATTAAACTGTGCACCCAGAGGATGAGATCATATAATGCTTGAGCAGGCGCTTATTCATAGCAGAATTTACAGTGGAAGATTTTGTACCTTCCAGCAGGTGAGTCTTAACAAATGCTCCCATATAAAAAAAATGGGATCTTTAATTCATTTGTTAATTACAATTATTTCTTTTTTTTTTGGCATTGAGTATTAATGCAGGTTAAGAAAAAAAAAGGCACTAACATATTCTTTAGACTTGAACTTTCTATTTGTCTTGAGCTTTGTTAGATTTGAGACCAGACTTCATAAGTCCTGAGCTTAATGGATTCTTCCAGTGCATATTTTCAGAAGCTTCAGAGGTGAGTTAGTTATGCTGCTCCTTCAGACACTGACTCCCCAGAGCTTTACCTCTGCCTGCCTGCTGTCTCGTGGGAAGTCAGGCGAGAAGGAGCCACCGTGCTCCTATGCAGCAGCACCACCATGTGATGTCCAAAGCCCGCACCTTAAAGGGATGGGGGGAACACAGATGACACAAACACTTTATTTGGCCCACTATCCCAGGTCTTTTTTAAGGGCACAAACCCGTCCATCCCACTGCAGTGTTTTCTGTGTCAATGTGAAGCAGACTCCAGACTCCCCTTCAAAAAGGGAGCAAGGAGCCTTCTAGGAAGACACTGTTCATACAGCCTGTCCTGGGCAAAGACCCAGCTTGCAGTGTTTGTCTCTGAGATAGATGTCATTTTCAGGGCTTAAAAACATGCCCAGCACTGAAATAACTCTTTTGAAGCTACATCTCTTCAGAGAAATTATATTCTGTGGGCATCTCACTGCTGCTTTATGCCTTGCCTGGCTGCAAGGCTTTGGTTATTGTAACTTCTTTCGTCAACAGATTTTTTTCTCTTTTCACAATATGTTCATCTAATTTCTTCTGCATTTCCTATTTCTTTTCATTTGGCAATGTTTGTCTCAGGGAGGAGGATTGGACTTCGTCTGTGGGTATTACAATGGGTAAATATATCAGCAATTTTTTACTTACGTGTCAGTCACTGGGTTGTGTAACACAGTCATAGTGGTTTATTCTTATTTTGTGGGGGAGACAGTGAAACATTGGTACATGTAGCATTAAAGGCTGCCACAAAATGCCTCCTGTCAGGCATACAGCCCCCATAAAGGGTGTTAAATATTAAATATGGTCTAATGAACAGGCAAGGCTTTATGACAATAAATGTGTCATTGAATTTCTCTGACTATGCAGTACTGGAACATTTCTGAGCAATAGCTCCCTCAGTTCAGACAGTCACATTTCAACGTTTGCTATTTGCTGCTGACCAGAACTAGCTATAGGCACACTGTCTTAACCTGTCAGGATACAACAGTTTTTCTTCTTTTAATATTTTGAGAAGTTTTGGGGGGATTGATTTAGTTGTGTTGGGGTTTTTTTATAGTTTTTTTGTTTGTTTGTTTTTGGGGGGTTTTTCGGGGGAGGCTTTTGTTGTTTCCATGTTTACAAAGATGCTTCCATCACGATGGGCTCCTATTTTGCATTTTGGGCGGTACACCCATGGATGATCCAGGCTTATTCAGGGAGGACAGTTTCCTTCACAAGCCGTGAAGGAAGGGTAACACCTAGTGGAAATAAATCCGCATTGCAGTTAAGAAATACAAATGGTTCCAAAGTACTGCCCTCATGACCCAAGGCATATAAAGAGAAAACTATACTTTTTTGGTAGATGTAAACTATTATATATTCAGCTTCTTCGTGAGAAACTTAATAGAGCAAGAACACATTTTATTCCTGTTCTGAACTAAAGTGTTGGTTTATCATTTCTTCTAGCAGTCTTCACTGTGTGAAATGGTATAATATTGCTTAGAAAATACCTAATTGCATATGACTGTGTTTGAATTTAATACTGAATTCAGTGAAATATTTAGCCTTCTGCATAAAATCATCAAAAGGAGTTAGTGATCTAAACTGAACTGGAGGTTCCAATATGCTCATTTAAGGTTCACAATCTTGTTTAGAGGATGCAAGAAAAAGAGTTTAGTAGTCCCACAGCGGAGCATATTGCCTAAGAGTCTGGAATGCTTTGCATTTTTGGCACTTACATGCTCTCTAAAATGTGTCCATAGGTTTGACTTTGACAGTTAATGGATGGCTATTATCTTGAAACCTTTCCCATTTCTGAATCGTTGTTCAGCCTCAGCGTTACACTCAAGTAATATAAAGTAATACTTCCAAAAACTGGAATTGTGCATTATTCTACCCAATGACACAAGAACTCCACTCCTTCTAAAGAGTGCTCTCTCTGCAAACTCATTTTCACATGCTGTATATAGCTGAACACAAATGCATACATTCATAGATTTCAGTATTTCATGTGAATTGTAATGAATGTTACCTGTGAAGTTACATCTGATAATATCTGTTCATAGAGATTGTTTTGTCTCCATGTTTGCATATGCAGTTGAATATGTTTCGCTGAAACTGCATGTTCTAGGAAATCCAGCTGCTGTGAAAATCTGCATATTCAAGCATGAAAGATATTGAAGAACCAGAATAATATAGGCTGTAAGGGACCTCAGAAAGTCATCAAGGGCTCATGCACTTTCCTCCTGCCAGGGTGCTACCAATATTGCTTTGGATAATTTTGTGAGGGCAATGCTCTGCAGTGTCTGGGGAAGAGGGAGGTGAGAGAAGGAGGACAGACATTATCTGTGTATTCTGTGTCCTTGGCCAGGACAGAGCTACATAGTGTGACTGAGAAACATAATCAATTGAGCAATTAGTGAAGGTCAGAGCTGTGTTAATTTCCTTCAAGCACCTTTGCAAAAATTGGAAGACAAAAGGTGCCCTCTCAGTGTCATGGGGACATGCAGGTAGGTTCTGCCTCAGTAAAGAACACCGAAGGGGACACCTTCCACACACATCTTGAGCATCAGTGAATTTGGAGAACACAAGAAAAGAGGCTATGCACCTTATGTCAAATGGGGAAATACTCCCAGCTGCTTCTTTTCAGGTGATATCTAGGAAAATGCAATATTTTATCTCCTGTTTCCCTGTTTTGGTTAATTGTTGGGAAGTTACAGGCCTGTCCAATACCAAAGGAGCAGAGGACAGCTGTGTCATTTTATAACATGCTGTGGTGTGGTATTTTATATGCTCAGCATGTGAGGCTTTTCTCCTGTGCTAAATTACTCGCAACCCCTATGGAGCAGCTTTAACTCAGGGTTCTTTTTGTGAGCTTGGGCTCTCTGAAATTAATCTTCCATATCTCTAGGAAACATTTCATTCATGTCTTCAAATCCTCCCTCAGCAATTCTCTTATCTGTGAATAAATAGCATTCTGACCTGGCTTCTACCACAGCAACAAGAGAAAGACAACCAGACCTCTGCAAACGTGAGTGGAAACTACATCCATCTTCTACGTTAACCATCAGTGTGAGTCAAGAGCCTTAAGGTGTCTCTTAGAATTTAACAGTATGAGGATTCAGCAAAAGAGCTCTCCTAATAGGAAAAATACAGCTCATTATCTAGCCAATTAGGATAAAAAAACCAAGCTCTACTCCCTCTGCTTACCAGCCTGCCTTCCTGTAGGGTTGGACCGGCTTCAGAATAGGTTTTAAAGGGGTAAAAAGGGTAAAAGCACATTTTTTGGTGCTTTTGGATACAATCAAAAGATAAGACCATTAATCTGCAGAGGAGCAAGTTAAGGGCTGTCCATAAGTCTATTCTTCTGAGAAGCTAATCACAAGGGTGGTATCATTCCTGGGTAGGAATTCTATCTAAGAGAAAATGCCTTTTAATGAAATTTTCAAAATGTACAGGTCTTACTTACATGCTTTTCTTAAAAAAATGTGGTTTTAAAAAAAGAATTAAAATGTATTGATATAATTATTCTTTTCAATAGAGTGATCCCTCAAAGGTAGAATAGTTAATAATAATGACATTGATGATTGTGTGCTTCAAATTTTTGTATTCACTTTAGCTGTGATTTGGAGGTATACTGTTCACTAATCTAGCATGTTACAAAATCATAATTGTGGTCAGTGAACAGTAATTAATGCATTTGCTTTTCCTTTCTGCCACTATGTACTAATGCAAGCTGTGCTTAACCAATGTTAACTCTTTAAGTTAGATTCAAATAAGCAAATGAAATGCAATCATTCATTTCAACAGACTCAGAAATTTAATGTGCTGCTTTGTTCTCTATGCATCTTTTTCTGTTGAGAACAATTTAAAATTCCTGTTATGTTTAATAGAAGAAATATCACAACCCTTAGCAGGAGTGCTTACAGCATCTGTGAACGTATGAAGGGGGTAAAAGTTCACAGCAGGCACTCTAGTATAGATAAATTGGCAAATGATTTTTTTACTACCTTAGGTACCTTGCTTGACTACCTGAGAAAAACATGTTTGCACTAGTTTAGTTTTTTTTCTCTGCTGAGACCTAAGTTTGTATCCCTGATGGCAGAACTGACTTTACTGGTGTCAAACACTGCTTGTTTCACACCCCATGTAAATTACTGAGTGGTATTAGACTGTCAAGGAATGAATGGCACCACAAGGCTTGTGCAGTGCTTCACAGTCACCTGCTTGCTCATGTCCCATCAGGGTATCTGTCCTGAAGGATCCTTTGAGTAAAGGTGGTTCCACCTTTCCATTGTGCTTCACAGCTAAGTGTCTCTCCACCAGACTTCACAATCTCTCGACACAGACTGAAATGAAATTAATGAAGTCTTATTAAGAGAATCACTGTTCACTTCCACAGAATTGAAGATTAAAAACAATTTCTATACATATAGAGAGAACCTTCAGGGTTAGCATAGTCAAACTGGTTTCTCCTTCTTAGGCCTCAGAGCCTCCTACATGGTGAGTGCAGATCCAACAAGCTCTTAGCTGCTCCAGACATCCTGGAAAATATCCATTCTCTCGAGACCTTGCCAGAGTACATGTCACCACTGGCTATAACTAGAGTTCATGCCAGTGAGGACATCTGTGAGTGAAGGCTGTAATTAGATACTCTTAGCTCCTGCAGGCAGTAAATCTCAGCTGTTCAACCCATGCCAGAAAGAGATGTTGGACCTCCTATTCACTGATACCCGTCCTGACCTGCTATGTAAAATAATGTGTCATGGAGAATACATTTCAGTTACTTGGCAGGGGAAATGATTTGCTCCTAAACTGCCAAAAATCTCTGCCTAGAGGGTGAGATGGCAGACAGCCTTCTGTTAGGGCCAAAGTTGACTTTGCCAGAACATTTCCTTCAGCCTTTATCCTTAGCAGTGTTTCCAAAACTTCTCCTACCTGGTATCCACTGCATAAACCAACCTGATTTTTGGTTTGGACTGAGCCAAGCTTGAAGAAACCTGGAATCAACTTAATCAGGCATAGCTGATGTTTCCCAGCTTGCTGATGTGCCGTGCTAATGAGATGTTATTGCCCAAAGTAATGAAAAGCATCTGTTTCTTACCTGTAAAGAAAGACTGAGGGTTGCTGCTGTTTATTTGAAGGTGAGTTTGGCAAGCTTGTCTTCCTTCTTAGAAAAGTTCACTGCATGTGTTTTGCTCTTGGCCTCTTAGAGAGGCCCTAATAGAATTCAATTAATGTGTCTAGAAAATTCTGAATGTGCTTTCCTGTTCCAAGTGTTTACATAGAGGGTATGTAGGGATTTCCTGTGAGATATCATCTATCTATGATCCATGTATGTAAATGCAAATAATACATTATCACTAAAAATGAACATATCAACAGGATAAATGTTTGAGAGACTGTTTGGGACATGTAAGAGATACATGGAATGAAGAGTGTAAGTGTTTAGATTTCATGAGGTTTTAATAAGGCAAACGTCTGGATTTACAGAAAATCACAGCCACTTAATTCCGGCAGCCTACAGAATCTTTAGGCCCTCAAGAATACAGGAATTAGATTTTTAAGAGCCTCTCTTCTCTTTGTATACTGCCAGCTGTTGAAAAAGAAAAGATTATTTATTAATTGCTTATGAACCAAGCACAGAATTATCTTTCCTGTGTCAGCAACATGACAACAGCAGAAGTATATGCCCCAAAGTTTTGCTATCCTGGAAAGAGTTATGCGCATGTGAATCAAATTGTTTATTTGTTTTCACCTTTTAATTTTTCATGAGTATTGTGTATGTACAGTTCTTGCCAAAATGCCTTTCTCAGAAAATGGAAAGCTTTCTTCATTGTTGTTTGTATTTTTAACTGAATGCCAAGAGTCCAGATTGTATCAGAACTGAGTTCCCTAAATAAAATCTTTTCAAATAAAACAAGCAGAAAAAAATCTATTCATCTCAAGGAGATTAAGTCACATATAAGTAGGCTGAGATTATAGGATGGATCTTAGTGAAGGGAAAGCTTATCTGAGAAGCAGGAGATAAGCATAAAGCCTGCAGTCATAGTGACAGTAAAAGGCTTCTGAAATAAGAAAAGATCTCTTTGTAAGTCAAGATGTTCTTTGTGACTGACAGTCTGAAAGAGGGAAAAAATTAAAACTGCCAAGTGTAAGGATGATTAAGAGGGAAGAGGAGAAAGGAAGAAATGAAATGTATAGCTAAGGAAATGTAAAATAAGTATGGAATTATTACTTCTGTATTTTATGAGCCCTCAGGCCCAGCTTTTCAGTGTTTTAGAGGAGTACAATAGCTACATAACTGTGTATTTAATACTGTGTATAATACTGACATCTATCATATGGACAATAAATGTGGTTATTCAAATGTGTTTGATAGTGGAGTGACTTTAAAATACTCATCAGTAACCTACCTACCCAGGTGATCTCCCTTCTTAACTTCTCAGCTTCTGTCCCCAGGTCAAGGCTGTTGTGGTTCTCTCCTTGATTTCTAGTGGACAAAAGTGATGTTTTGATCACTACCAGTTGACAACAGGAAGGCACATACTCGTAGGGGAGGTTCTGATAAAACCTCCTTATAAAAATAAAATTTTGCTTATTAATCTCAGCTGGATCTTGTCAGTAAGCTTAATGGGCATTTAAACCTTACAGACCACACCAGATTAAGCTAACACCTAGTTTGTTGCATTCACAATACCTACATCTTATTTTGAGTGTTCTTGTAGGATTTAAGCAATTCCTCTTCTATATAGCATTCAGCTTACTCAGAGAACAAAATACTAGGTTGTATAAAAAAATTTATGATAGTCTAAAGATTCTTGGTCGAAGACAAAGCTTATTAGTGGTCTTAGCTATACAACTTCCACTTACATTAATTGGAGCTGTTTGCCTAAATCTTGGGCTAGGTGATCATCGTAGGCCCCATCTGACTGAAATATTCTGTTCTATTTTCCTCAGCTTTGAGTATTTCAAACTTTGTTATTATGCAAATCGCAAATCCATCCACACTTCTTCTGGCAAGTTGCTGCACAGGAAAGCATAACTAATTTAATTCATTAATCCCTACCCCTGAAGCACAAACATCTATCACCTGAGCTAGTAAGACAGTAGTTAGGTTTGAGGTCTTTCAAGCTGCTGCATCAGAGTGAGAAACAATATACTGTTAAATGCACCTGAAGCCTGAATGTGTTTTGTCTGCTAACACATAAGAAAATATGTAAAAATATACCCCATATAATTTTTTTCTTCTGCTTTCCATCTTTACCAAGTTTGAACATCATAGTAGCTTTATATGTATACTCCCCAATTTTATTCAATGATTTCTTGATTTCTTTATTATTGTTAGTAGCAGCAATAGTAGTATTTTGTGTGCCATGCGTTCTAACTAGTCTGGGAATATCATGTTCAATATTTGTGTTAAGATTCACAGTACTTTTCCTTAGAAAGGACTCTGAGTATGTTCACAGTGCTTTGGCTGGACAAACCTCCTAGCTTGATGCATCCAAATGAGGACCCAGTTAAATACGCCTCAGCTGGGAAATGCCAGGCACCTAGCTGTCCAGGAGGTAATGCTGTATTAGTTCTTTTCTCACACTTGAGAATCATATCTAGTTGGGGAAATATTCCTTTGCGCCACTCTTGTTCAAGCTGCCAGCTAGAAGCTAACCTGCCTGAATTTGCACTGCGGGAGGAAAGAAATACATTGGAATGCATTTGTTTCAGTTGGCTCTTTTTTGACATCCTAAAGAGTTTCCAGGCATAAATAAAAATTACTAAAGGCAGCAGTAAAGCAGGGTTCAGGTTGAGGGATTTGAATGATTCATGAGCAAGGACTCTAATAGGGAAGAAGAATGGGCTTACAGAGTGGCGTTCATACACCTCGGTGGAGAAGCAGCAGACAGCTTGACTTGATAAGCAAGGATGATCCTGATTCAAAGCATTACAAGACAAAGCATGAGCAGGTGTTAATGCCACACTGTGTGCCAAGTGCTGTTTTTAATATGAAATGCAGTTTTCTTTAGAATCTAGCACAAGGATGTAGTGTTCCGAAAGCCAGGAAGCAGAACTTTCCCAGTGAAATCAACATGCAAATGTAAATATAAAAGTTGAAATTTTGGCCTCTCTCAACTTGGTGGCTGCAGTTCCCTACAGTTTTTGCCAGGATGTGTGACTGGCTGCACAGCATGTATGTCTTTCCATATGCACTTCTATATTTCATCTAAGTGCTTTCTGGGGGAAGATCTGAAATTTAATTTCCCAAATAGTAGTTACTTTAAAATTTACATAGGCGTTGTTGTAAGAAAAAATTAGCACCCTTTGTCAGTTTCTGGCGACTTTTGCAACTCAGTAGTTAAATCACAGATTCTAATCTAGTTCTTTATTAAAATGTCATCAAAAGCTTCAGGGTCACAGGCCTAGCTGTTAAAATCTCAGTATAGATTCACTAACACTGACTTTATAGTGACCCTCAGATATCCTTCACTACTCAGGTCTGTTGTGACTGAATTTATTTGCAGGAACCACAGCTCTTGCTAGCCACAAACATCAGTGCCCCATTTCCACAAAACTTTAGAGCAATAGTAGTAGCTATTATCTTTTACCAATAATGCTATTTTAGCACTACAAATGTTGTGATGGTTTCTAATATGACCTTAAAATAGTGTTGGTTTAGGTGAAGTTCTGATAGTGTTTATCAAAGACAAGGTGTGTAAGACTCAGGCTAATAATTTCAGCTGTATAGGACAGGTGATGAAGAAAAAGAGTCAATACATGCACTACACTTTTAGGTCGTGCACTTCAATAGGATTTTAACATATTCCTCTTGCATGTTATTCTTATCACTATCACTCTTGCCTGTTGCCCATCATGCCTTTCTTTAAGGACAGCATTGTTAATATAAAGCCTTAGTCTGGTGAGAGGCTAATTGCCTGCTGTTTCAATAAATTCCTAACCAAACTCTCTACACTGAACTAGCCAAAGACAACAGCATCAAAGCATGAGACTAAACTGCAAAACAGGGTGGCAAGAAGGCTTGCTTTCTTTTTAGAACTGTGACAGGACTGTAATGGTAGCTTATGTTATTACCTGTTGCTTTGCAGAGAGCAAAATTAGTATTTAATTTTATGGTAGATAATTTTCAACTATAAATTTTTTAACTTTTTAATATTTAAAGTAAATGTATTTTTACAGTACATACCAGCTTTTAGCATCCAAACTTTAAGAATTGGACTCAATGATCTTTGTGGGTCCCTTCCAGCTCAGAGTATTCTGTGATTCTAAAGGAAAGTTTTGATGCCCTTGGTGAGCATGAGAGCCAAGTCCCTGGGAGCAGCAGGTGGCAGTGCTGTCTCTGCTCTCCGTTTCTAAGGCACTGCAGTAGCACAGCTGGAAGAAGCCATTTCATAAAGAGTGTTTAATTGTTCGGGTTCCTGCAAACAAAGGCACTTCTGCTTATGGGGAGTGCCAACTGGCCTCATCAGGGTGGTGTGAACTTGCCCTCCAGACTGAACTGTAGCCTTCGTCATCCACATGAAATTCCTCCAAGCCATGCATGCAGCATTTGCTCCAGTTTATGTAGCAAGGAGTAAAGGTATGTAGCAAGGAGTACATGTGACTTTTCAATGCTTTTAATTTTAACCCAAGATTTATTTACCTAAAAATGATTTAACTCTTTATCCTTACTGATTTTGTTGGCAGCATCCTCTGTCAGGCACAGTTGACACTCATTCCTAGAGGTTCTCAGCAGTAGATACAGCAGCAGTGTCAGTGACAGGGGCAAACACTACTCCTGCAATGAGGCTTCACCACATAACTAAAGGCCTATTAGGAAGGCAGTACATGGGATGCCTGGCCATGCCTTTGTCTTCTCCGGGTCGCCAAACTCTGCTTGCAGGCCGTGGCTCTGAGGTCGTGTGAGACCGGCTGGCTTAGCCAGTGTGCTGATGGCTCGGGAGCAGGTTGTCTTGCAGACAGAGATAGCTGAAATGGTCCAAGACCCAAAACACAAAATGAAAGTTCAAGCAATGTAGATAACCAGGGGTCCAAAACCAGTGCTGACCACCTCATGCTCTGCTGTTTATCAGCACAGACTTACCAAATAGGACATCTGCTACCTGCAGGGAGTAGGGGCGGGACTGGAGGAGGAGCAGGGACAGAGTGACAGCCACTGCCTTAGCTTGTTGAAGAGTGATGGGGAAAAGAATGACTTGTTGCAAATGTGTGATGAGAGTAAGCCAAAAGACCAGGCCTTCGTAATGAGTGTGATCAAGTGGCATTATCCTTCCTTTTTTTAATTCTCCCTTTTTTTTTTCCCCCACTGTATTTGGAACAACCAAGATAAAAGCAGAACAAATAAAAACAAGAAATGTCATCTGTGGTCTCTGTTATCCCAAGAGGACTCACATAAAGTATGAATTAGGTCACAGGAAGTAAGATAAAAAGCATAACTATAAACTGAAAAAATAAGTGAAGAATTTTTCTTTGAAAGGATGAGATATGAATCACTGAGGTCAACAGTTTCACAACATGTTAAAATAAATGTATGCCTAATCACCAAAGCATTTCTGTCAGCTTCTTTATTACATATATATGGATCTGGTTTTGTTTTTAATCAGAATTCCTCAAATGGGAAATCTGGGTTATTTGATGCCATGTCAGCAAAATAAAGAAAACCATTGACCTCTCTGAAAAGACTTAACAATCAAAGTGGAGACATTTGGAAGTTCCCCTCTGAGATAATCTCTAAAATTTATTCCTGTTAGTAATGGTGTCTTATGAAATGCTTTTTTCAGAAAGGGCTTGGATAAGAAGTGGTATTTTGGTGAATCAGCTGAGAAAGTCAAGGGCAGACAGAAGTGGGAGAAGGAAATAAGCAGAATATGCTGACCCAAGGTTCACTGCCAGTACTGAGAAAGGTGAGATAATTTGTACATCATCTTGCCTTGGACTCAAATGGGCTGCATCTGGCAATGGGGTAAACTGACAGTATTAGCACATATCAGCATTAGGTGAGTGGGTAACGGGTTCAGTTTGTAAACCGGGCAGAAACACCAATTTAGTGCAGTGGTTTGGTTCAAAATATCCATTACTTACTTATTTTTCTTCTGTGAGATAGGAATTAGGAGAAAGCAAAGCAGGCACAAAACTTAAAAGAATATAAAGAAGTTTATTAAGAGACCTAAAAGAAAGAAAAAGTCAGACTAAACCTTCAGAACACTTCTCCTCCCCCCACCTTTCTCCCTTCCCCCACCGACAACGTAAAAAGACAACCCTTGAGATTTTCAGTCAGGTTACCACTTCTATAATAACCTTTTTTCAGTTCACTTAGGGAGAGGAGTCTCTCTTACTCATGCTATGGAGACATCTCCACAAATTCTCTCATGGTTTCAATGTCACAGTGAGGCAGCCGCCCAGGTTGGTTCTCTGCTCACATGTGAGAGTCCCTTCCCTCGACTTACAGCTTTCCCCACAACTGCTTTCGAGGGTCCAGTCTTGAGCTACTGGGGTACCATTTTTAAGGATGAGCTGTTCAGAAGCAAAGGTTCTCTTCACCTATCTCTGGGAGCATCTTCATCTCTAGGAACAGAGGTCTTCTTCCCTGGGAGCAAGGGTCCTCATCAAATTACAGCTACTGTCATTTGCTTATTTCAGCACAAGTACTTTTGCTCACAGTTGCAATTTGAATGCTCCACCCCCCATGCTGCCATGAAATTACAATAGGTACTCTGATGTATCATAGTCCATCACCATAGCTTTACAACAGAATTTCAGCTTCTAGGCTTGAAGCATCTCCTCTTTCTCCTCCCTCAGGGTCTCAGCTCTTCCTTTTTTACTGACTTTGGTGTCTCTGTGGTGTTTTCCTCACTTGCCTCCACCTTTCCTCTTCCTCCAACTTGGGAGAGGATTGATGTCTGCAGGCTTCATCTGTTCTGGAGGAAACTTACAGCACTAAAAGGGTTAATCTCACCCAGGCCTTGCAGCTGGAATTCACTTATCGCTGTTGGTCCCATGAGCTTTGCTGGGCAGTGGGGCAGCGGCCCCAGATGAGTTTCGGCCGCACCAGGGGCTGCCTGCATGGAGCAGGGCTGGGGGGGGCCGTGGATGGAACAGGGCCGTGCCACGGCCCCGCTGGGCTGCCTGCAGGCCCCTCCCCAGTTACCTGTCTGAAAGCCAGAAGACTAGAGGGCTTTCCTGGGGTTTGTTCATTCTTAAATGTGGATCACAGAGGTGTGCCAAGCTTCCTAAGTGGCTTAAAAAGTTGCCAGTATTCAAAGTAGCCAATTGATTGGTTCTGTTAGGTCATAGAGGAAGCTGTAAGCGCCTCTTTGCAAGAGAATCACTTCCATGGCTGATGCCCTCTTTACTAAAACCCAAACTACACTAAATTATGACAGAGTGAAATTAAATTAAATGGACACACACATACAGAAGCCTGGAGGAATTGCAGGCCCATCTTCAGAATTTTGTTAGCGTTTTCAGAGAATCACAGAATAATTACTAAGGCCATTGAGTCCAACTGTTGACTAGTTTGTCCTTTCCTATTCCATGTGTGAGTTATTACTGCCCTTCCCACTGAATTATTCTTTCAGTACTCACAGCCATGTATCACACTGCTGAATCAGGATCACAACAAAACTTCTGAACAAAAACCACATGAAGCCTGGCGGGGAGAAATATGAGAGAGTTCCATCTGAAGCAGAGGAACTGGTTTTTTATGATGTTTCTGCAAGCTTCAGTGTTCTCACATGCAAATGGAAAGAAGATGCTAATGTTAAAGGGCAGAATGAGGAACAAGTTAAAAAATAAACTATGGTGCATGTCGCAAGAGGGTGTCAGTGCAGCCTTCTGACTTGTTAGCTCACAGAGGCAATGAGGTCTTTTGAAGCTTCCTCTCCCTCTTTAATCAGTCCCTTTAGAACAAGCAGATCCTAGCTTCAAAGGCTTCAGGGCTTGTCAAAGAAGAAAGCTGCCTGCTCCTTAAACCATGGATGGCAGCTTAATGTCCCACAGTGGTGGTTCCCATGTGAGGCTGCCCAGCTTTGCAGGGTGGGCGTGATTACACAGCAACTCCTGTGCTCAGATGTCTTTGAAGGGTTTATGTGCTCTCCCCACATAAGTATTGATCCTCTCCATTTGACAGGACTTGCAAAGACTTGAAAAGATACTCAGTAAGGCATACTTTTTAGCTTGATCCCTCACCCAGGAAGTCTAGGTGAATCCACAGTCTTGCTGCATTTGAGCTAGTTTTCTCTAGTTCTTTTGATAATAAGGTTTTCTTAATTAAAGTGATTGTCATATTTTCTTAATAAATGCCTCAACTTTTTCTTTTTCTGTTCTACCTACGAGACTTTTTCCAGAACTTACTTGCAGTAAGCTGAGTAGAAATTTTGTATAGGAAAGCTGCAGTGTTTAGTTTGTCCACAAAACATTTTGTTAGAGAACATCATTAAAAAGGACATTTACTGACTCTGGGGAGACAGAAGGTTAAGTGCATTTCAGTATTTGCCAAATCTGGTGTATTGATTCTGCAGCCTGTCATTTCCGGAAAAGTTTCCCAGAGGAAAAAAAAGTTCTTAGTACAGCAGAGCTCTCTTCTTCATTTGAGCTCCAGTTTCCCATTTTCACATGCCTGTATTTTAAATGTGAACACCAGTTATATTTCAACAAAACTTTACTGTTTGCTATACTTTTCTGCTGATATATTAATGAAATTGTGTATCTCAGTGTACACATTTCCCTGTTGGTGACCCTACTTCCCGTATTTGCAACTGGATTTCGGTCATGCTACTACTTGCAAGTGCTGCAACCCCATTTGCAGTCTAAACCTTTAACCTGAAAATGACCTCTGATGTGTGATTTGATCTTATGGGCTTCTTCTCATGGTGTCTTTAGAGACCAACTATGCCAACCTAGGAAATTTTCCAGAATGCAAAGCAGATCATGAGTGGCATGTCTGAGGATGTGTCCATGAACAGCATATTCACAGATACTTCTCTGGTCTTCAGCAAAATATAAGTCAAACAGCAGTATTAGAATCTGGCACTGTTCTTGTTAAGGCCATTTTTCCAAGTACAATTGAGTTCCGTTAGAGCTAACTCAGGCAGGATGGGTGAACTTGGTAAATCATGAAGTCAGAAAAAAGGAGGGCTAGAATGAATCTCAAGAGATCATTTTCAAAATCCACATCTGCACCAAGGCAGGATAAGAAACCTTGGACTAATCCTGGCAGATTAGGGTAATACATTGGTAATGATTCCAGTGAAGGAAATTCTGCAATATTCTTGTGCACAGTATTTTAATACTCTTCCTGTTATAAAGGGATTTTATCACATCAGTCAAGAATCTGATAAATATTTATCAGATTCCTTTTTTTTTCTTTCTCAGCAGATAAAGTTGCTCAACACTCTCTACTTCTAAAATATACAGATTGTATTTCTGTATTGTGTACAGAAATACACTTCCACATTAAAGCTATGCCAGTCTGAAGGTCAGCTACTGCCAAAATGAAGCACCCTACATTTTTCCCCATTCAGCCAGCCCTCATGTGATTGTGATGAACTAGTTCAGAAGATAAAGTGGAGAAGCATTCAAATAAATAATAAAATTAGTTTCCTGCTGATTTAGTTCACTGGATTAAGCCCTAGGGAGGGCATCAGACAAGTGCCAGTGGTTGGACTGGCTTAGCTGTGATGTGAAATGGAATAGCTTCTCTTTTCTGGGCTAAATAAACCTCCTCACGCCTCTTTCACAGACCATGCTTTCTAAGCCTGTTATTGTTCTTAGGCTCCTCTGAATCCTTTCCATTTTTCTGTATCTTTTTTATACATGGTATATTTAATGTATTTCTGTATCCAAAGACTATTTAAAATGTATGATTCAGTTATGAGTGAGCAGGCCATCAGAAGCATAAAGAGATCAGTTGTAGCTCATATGCTCTTCTGCCCAATTTTCCGTGCCTAATTTGTGTGTGCTGTTACCATGACTTTGCCTACCTGTGTAATTGTTCTTACAAGATGGATGGATAAACACAAGTGTGCCACCCTCTTCCGAGCTTTTCCAGTTTAAGAAATTCCAATTCCTTAAATTCAGTGCAGACATTCCAATCTGCACCTTTCCCTGTGTGGTCACTGCTCCTGTGGCCATCTTATCATGTTCAATTTTAACTTAAGACATCATCAAAATTCCAGAAGAACCTCAAGCAAGAGTTTCTCAAGGTGGGGTAGATAATTTCCCTCAACTTTCCTTCCGTTTTGCTCTGTGTATGCACTGACCTACATCAAGAGTAGGCACATGACAGATTCTCAGTCTTTCATGTAATCAGAACTCTTTTGGGGTTAATGGCTTCATGCAAGTATAATGTCGTGGCACTCTAAAGGAATAAGATGTTAAGATTTGCTGTATTCTTTTAGATATTTATAAATTTAGATTTTTATAAATAATTTATATTTCCCAGTATAGATTAATTCCTGATTCACATTCATATATTTTTCTCAACACATGATCTAGAGTATTGAAGCATTTGTTTTTTCTTTTAAAGCCATCACCACCTGAAGCCATATAGTCAGCTGAGAATTTAAGTTTTTACTATAACAGTTTCTCACTCTTATAATTGGAAAAATGGGAAGAACAGAATATAGAAACAGCAAAGTTAAAACAGTAAGTCCCAAATATATGCAGCCTTTTAAATCCCATCAATTGTTAATAACTGTGAGGTTGGAGTTTGTGCTAGAGCATGCTGTGGATGAAACCCACACTGTAAAGAAGGGTGCACCAATGATGATTCCATCGCTGACTTGACTATCCCACCACAGACTGCTGTAACCTGTGTGTTGCTCCATCCTTTGTAACCAGATCCAGTCTGAGACGAGCCAGATAGTTCAGAAATATTCAGAAATGCCTGATCTGAAGATAAGGATTTCCAGGCTTTCCCATCCTTCCTGTGAAGGCTTTCATGTGGTTCTCAGAGCACAGGAACAACAGAAACCTATGGGCAGGCTCTGGATACACTGCCCTTCAGGCTCAGAGATGATGTGGGACCTTTGGGTGGATTCTCTCCACTACAGGCTTCTTCGTGGTGTAGTGACATGGAGGAAGGAATTCTGCTCACCTTCATGTACTGCCCACCCGCTTGTGAGAACTTAGTGAACTTTTGAATCCCATTTTTTTTCATAGCCTTACAGGGGTTTCCCAGGGTACTGACCACACTTTGACTCAGACCAGAAGGAAGGAAGGAGCAATAAATAGCACAGAATGCTGAGGGTGGCCATAGACCCAGCAGTATTGTTCACCTGGAGTCAGTGAGCAAGCTGACCACACATCTGACTCTATCGGAACATAGGAATGTTTCTGGGGCCTGGGAAGAGAAGGCCTATGAGGAATCAGGGGGCCTTAGTAGGTGGGAATATTTAAGGGATTGGGGTATCTTTCTTCCCCTTCCTTCCTTTCTCTGCCCCACAAAAATTTCCAGTGCTTTTCTAGTGTTCTTTTGAGACATGTCATGTTTTACTTGCACACAGTCATATATCTTCTCTTTTCTCTCTTGTCTTCTCCTTCACTGTCACCATCCACCTTCACTAATTGATTTTGACTGGAGAAGCTTCCCAGGGTACACACAGGGTAGACAAGCATGGGGAAATATGCCTGGCCCTTGCTAACACAGGAACAAAAGGGGCAGTGCAGGGCTGGGCTGGGCTGGGCAGGTGGGGGAGAGTCCTGTTGCCAAGGGTAGTAGAGTGAGACAGCAGGAAGCTGTGGGGAAAATCTACTCTGCATCAGCCATCCCCTTCCTCCTTAGGAACCCTGCCCTTGGCAGCAGCAGCTGAACACAGAAGCACAAAGCAGCAATGGGTGGATCGGGCTAAAAACCACACAGATTTATTTTTTCTTTCATAGGCACCACAGACACCAAACTGTCTCCTACAAGTTGCTGCCAAAGGCAGCTTCCTGCTTTTTTTTTTTATGGTGAAACAGCATTGCATTGGCCCTACCCTGTGGATCGCCGGTGACACAGTAACTTACACCCCACTGCAATTGCGCTGACAGCCGAGGATGGGCCATAACATTTCACTGCTCTTTCATTTTAATACGTGGAAAAGACTCTACAACTCAAAAGTTGTAAAGTAGGTATGTTTATTGTGGCGCCGGACGCATGGAGGGTAGCCCCGAAAAAACCATGCGTGCTGACTGCGGTACTCAGCTTGAAATATATATACAGCATATACAAATACATACACAGTACATATGCATCAAGTTACACAATAGGCCTATACATATTCATCGTCTGTCTCCGCTTCATATTGTAATTAGCTTAGCATTCTATTACACCTGTGCAGTGCCGCCTGGTGATCATGGGCCGGGGTCTCTGGGATGAAGCAAAGTCATCCTCTGATGAAGTAAACACTCTACCTCAGACTTAAACTTTTCACCTTGCTTCCTTGCGCATACTCTCTGAGGTCCTGGTTCAAGTCCAAACCCCAAAGCTGGTTCAAGCCAGTTCCAAGGTCCGAAAGGAGGAATTCTGGTCATGGTTTCTTCCTCTTATCAATGGTCTGGCATCCTATCCTTATCCTCCCATACATCCTTCCCCTTTGCCTGGCTGGTATAACAAATGTTCAGCAAGCAGTACATTGTTTAGCAAGCACCTGCAAAGTTTTGCAATACTAGCAGTACCCGCAGCACTTAACCACTAAAATATAAGCCGCTTGTATCAATTTGATATTCGTTTAACTAGATGGGGGGAAAAAATGTACCTCTTGTCTTTTTGGACTCCCCCAGCCTCCCCTCCTTGAGTTTAATAAAATACCATACCAAATCAAGGAAAGAAAAAAGGAAAATAAATGCCCAAAGAAAACATAGACTTCAAAACAGACTTCAAAACTGCCCAGTTTGATAAAGAATGGAAACAGCCAGATTGCAGAAATGGAGAAATCTTCTAAGTGTGGAAAAGAGAAATAAGAATGGTTTATTTCTGTATTATATAAACCCCACAGTCATAGTGATGGCATTGTGCTATGCAAATAAGTTACTGAAGTCAGGAGGATAAGCTGTGTGAATTTGTGGTACCACTAACACCATCTATTCTCCCTGAATATGACCTCTTTAAATAAATAAACGCAAGACTCAAACATTGCATTATTTTCCTTACAGCTAACCCTAGTGCTCCTGCAATAACTCAAGGCCACACAAGGAGGGGCATCTTCCAACTACTGCAGGGAGGGAAAAGGTAAATAAAATTCTGTCCACTACATCTGATGGTAGGTTTCCTTTTTAGGTGAATAGTTTTAAACCCTGCCAGTACTGAAGCATCAACATGGTTGATCATTCCTATCATTTTGTGAAAGTAGTTCTTTTTCTTGATTTTTAATTCTTCCTGCATCTGGTTGAATCTACTATGCTGAAGATGAGTAATCATAGGGAAAAAATAGAGTCATTATAAATTCTAAACCCCAAAATTCTTCAAATGCTACTTATGTAAAAAGGACCAATTTAAATCAAATCATTAGCTTCTGCTTAGATGCTCAATTACAAGTGTAATAATATAAATGTTTTATGTATTCACAGCTCTTGTGTTCAAATTTAACCTTTCTTCCATTTTTGCTGTTATTTCTCCCTTTTATAAATGTTGGTGTAATTAAGCCCATTTCCTCTTTAGAGGTGAATACACAATCACAGCTGGAAATTCCTCAGTATGTTTTACAGTCTGAAATATGTGATACTCAATCTCACAGCTAATAACTACCATGACATGTTTTATAATTGCACCATAAATCAGAGACTGCTGCATTTAAAGTGTAATTTCAGGCTGTTTTGCAATATTTCTTGGCACTTTTAGAAATATATCAGGGTGGAAAATGCATGATCTAGCTAGGTACAACCACAGATGAAGAAAAAGCTTTTTCTGCAGTTGTTGGAATGCCCCAAAAGAGATGCTCAAGAGCAGGGACATACTTGTCACTCATGGGATGCCCAAGCTGCCTTGGGGACCTCAATGAAAGCATGATGCCTGAACAGGTGTTTCTGTCCAGCAGCTAGGAGGAGTGGGTGGAAATTAACTCATGGCACAAACTTGAAGAGTGGGCAATCCATTAGCAACACGTACTCTGTGGCTTTTTTAATGTGATTCATTGTTTAAATCCTCCCGTGCAGGGCTATGTTTGGGAGGGACAAAGCCGAGAGCAAGAGAGAAAGTGTCTGCTGTGGAAGTTGGAGGAAAAATTCTGCTAATTCACACAGCATCTTCCAGTACCTGTCTCAAGCCATCTGCAGTTGCTGACAGGTAAATGATGGACTCCCACAAAATTAGGAGATTTTTTTCTCCCAGAGCCTCTTTCTGACTGAAGAATGCTGCTTTATTATTCATTCTGGTTTTGCTGTATATGGTATAGGTGTTATTTTAGCCCCTTCAGCACATACAAAAGCTTGTAATGAATCTTGGATAATTTCTTAGGGATGCCAAATCCCTAAGAACTAGTTTAGATGCGAAGAACCTTAATTAATGTTTAAGCTTGTTGGATACTAGATCTTGATACCATATCTCCCCACTGGACCACCACCAGCACCCTGCCATTATGTCCTGACATCTGGCCTTGCTCTGAAGTGATCAGGAGCATCAATTTGCTTGGTACCTTTCTGTGTATGATGCACAGCCCAGCACAGTGGGTAATGCCTCATTTGCACCACCGGAGTTCTGCTGGTAATTTAATTAAAATTGCCACATCCCTCACATGTGCTCTCACTATTTTGGTTTCCGCTCATCAAACTCTGAATTTATGCTAGTCAAGTTTTATCATCTCCCCAAATAGCACAAGTCATGTAATGACATGTAGATGTAATGACATCTGGCTGCATTTTGGACACATAATATAGACATCATGGGCTGCTCTTTGATTAAGAGAGCAATATGTGCTACAGGCTGCCACAGGCTGCCAACAAAAACAAGAAGTAGTTATGGAAACTGCAGGTACACAAAACCTATGTGATCTCCCACACCCACTGCTATTATTCATACTGGAAATCATTGGGAGAGACTTGAGATGTTAATGGTTAATGGCTCAAACATTTGGCCATTTGCAGAGGCAGCAGGGTGCTTTGCTGGAGGAGGGTTTGCACCCACTGAGGGGAGGAGATGAGTTTCTGGGTGTGTGGTGGCAAAACCTCTGATCCGAATTAGGCAGAGTGGGTGAACACCCACCACCAGAGGTTCTGGGGTTTCAGCCAGATAAGATAGAAGGTCGATAAGAAGCAGGCCCTGCAGAGGTGGGATGGTGCTTTTTATCATGCCAATTGTCCTCCCTTACACTTCTGACTTGGGTGTAAAATCCCACCACCTTGGGAAAGGTCACATTCACACATAGGCCTGAAGGTATTCATCCCTTCTGATGGGGCATAACTGGCTCAGCTACATGAGATGAGATGCAGCTTTCCTATCTTAGAAGGTGTCATAAACCATCAAAGACCCCACCCCCAAAGCACCCCAAGACTCATTCCTTAGTACTTCCACCGGAGAACTGCACATGATCCACAGGTTTGCAGCAGAGCCTGAGTGTGCTGCAGAAGACAGAGTAAAACTGAGTGCTGGCACCAGTAAAAGAGTTAAAAGCTGTAGCATTGGTGAGAGCTAAAATGCACGTTGGATCAACAGGAACTTCATGGAGCTGCAGTGTCTTCTCACAGTTATAGACCAGGCCTCTTCGCACTATGTGGGAATACTCACAGCTTTTTACCGGCTAGGTTCGTAGTTCAATGCCTTAGAAAGCCTCGGGCAGCCTGCAGAGGTAGCACAGGCAATCCAGAATTTCAGTAGCTCTAAAAGCGAGAAATGGCAGCTGCAAATCTAATACCACCAGTAGAAGCAAAGAGGGAGAAATATAGCCTTTGGCGTATGCCTTAGTCCTGCAATCAGATGCTTTCAATACAGACAGAGACACACCAAAGTGGCTTGCAGAAGGGAGCTGAGCCAAAGAGGGTGGGCCCACTCTGAACTCTCTCTTTTATTGGGAGAAGGGGGAAGGGGAGGACTGGGGGCGGACCCGGGGTGAGCAGCCAATCAGACACTGCTCCAGAGTCTGAGTTACTTTTGGTTTTGCCCGCGCATTAGAACAAAGAGGTTCAGAGCACATGGCAGGGGCAAGTCCTGCCTTGTCTGACTAGTCTCGGGGAGGGGGAAGGGCGACCTAGGAGCAGGCAGCAACAGCACTACTCCATAAATGATGCTGTCTTGAATGTGGTCCTAAGGGAATATCCCAGGTATGTCTGGAGCCTCTATCTTACAGTTCACTTAAGCAAAGCAGCATCTATATAATAAGTTAAAATGAACCTTGAGGTATTTCCTTTAGGAATAGCACTGCTAATTTAGGAAGGCAAGAAGGGTAGTATAATGTAGTGCACTGACCAGCACATTGACTCATAGCAACCTTTACCAGAATATGGATGGGAACTTCCAAGATTTGCTCTGGCAACTCTGAAAAAAAACAAACAAGGGTGATAACTTCTCAGAGATTTCACTGCCATTGCCACTAGTTGTGCAAGTAAGTGAATAAGAGAACTACTGTAGGCTAGAAATTTCCAGAACGGTACATTTCATGGTGCAATCATTGCCTATTGCATTTGCTGTGTGTTATTGCTGTCTGGCTCAGTACCCACTGTTGGGGTAAACGTGGGAGGGTAGGCTTGAGGAAAAAGAGGCACAGGGGCTATAACAACAGCGGGTGCAATATTACAGGATCTGAAGAGTTATGGCTGTAGGGCTGCTAACAGGTTTTAGATCAAGCCATCCATTCCAGACAATTCACTAAGATTCTCACCTTTTTACTGTAAATAAAATATCCCACTAGAGGGAAAAAGAGCAAGTCCTGCACTTGTAAGCTGTTTTCAGACTCACAGCAACAGCAGAGTCTCTGTAAACACAGCACATTGGCACCTGTCTCCTGTTTTCTCATCTAAGCACAGGCCATGAATAAAGTTACTTTTTAAAAGCTGGCTTAGAGAAAAGGAAGCCTGGACTCCGTATTTTGTCACATGTTTTTATATTTCCTTAGAACAAAAGGAGCACAAGGCTAGGGTCAAAATTGCTTTCAGTTGCAAACATACAGCTTGCAGGTGTAGGCAGAGCTTAGCATAAAATAACAGGAGGCAAAAGAAGGAAAAAAGGAGCTTAAAAATGTGATGTCAGCAGGAGAAAATAGACTCTGTGGGGCACTGGTTTTCTAAAGCCTTGTTCTGTAATCAACACAGCTCGTTACTGTAGCTGCGTGTGATACTGCAAATGGCATTTGGATGAACACGTTTTGTCTTTCCACCACACTTTCTAGTTAACAAATTGTCTGCCCAAATTGCTGAACCATGTGTATTGTGTCAAAGAAGAGGAAAGCAGCAGATTCCCTTTGTCAGGGTAGACAGCCTGTACCAAACTCTCAGTCACTGATTTTCAACCTTCTTCTGTTTAGACCCCTAGGAATTCTGCTGTGCAGGTACAGGACTTTGTATAGATGCCTCTTCCCCCTGCAGTGATAATCATATTGCTTTCTTTTCCCTTACAGTCTACAGTGTACACCTGAGTCTGAGGTCTGCAGAGCACAGTTTGGAAATTGGTTTCCCAAGCAAATGTACAGTTCCACTTCTTTCTTTTCTTAACAAAAAGTCACTTTCTCGTAATAGTTCAGTCCTTAAATAGTACTAATGTTATTGTTGCAATGCATGGGACAGTCCATCCTGCAATCAAGATCACAGAAAGAAGTGACCATGTATCTGAGATCAGCTAGCAGCACGTGACTGCACATCACATTGCAAGGCACATCACAAGTTCTCTTTCCCATCCAGATTCACTCTGGAGTCTCATCATGGGATTAAGGCAGCAGGACCTCTATCTCACTTGAGGAGGAAAAAGAAATGAGAAACAGAATGGGGTTATAAATGTAATCTCAAAGGTAATGGAAAAAGGGGATGGACTTTTGGGTTTGAATATCTTTTATTTATTATGTAATTTTTTGTGGTTGCTCAGGGAGGCTGTGGAGCCTCTGTGCTCAGAAATATTCAGAACCTAACTGGGCACAGCCTGCTCTGGGTGGCCTTCTTAGAGGCCTTGTTAGATGGTCTTTGGGGATCCTTTTGGGGGTCCCTTCCAACTGCAGCCACTCTGTGATTCTGTGGTTCTGAAATATAAATATTTTCTTCCAATTTTCTGAAGAGAAGAATGAGCTGAAGGAACAAAAGTGAAAGTTAATAAAATCTTTCCCTTTTTCAGCCCAATAGCATTAACTTCTATTAACATTTCTAACCACTGCCAACCTTGTCAACATGAGCAATCCCATTATGTGGGCCAGATTTTATCAGCTCCAAAGGTAATTCTACATCCAGGCTACTGCTGAGGTTTCCCTCAGTGTGGAAATATGGGGGGCAAGGAAGAAGCACTGATGCACATTCTGGTTCTCTCTCCCTGTGGGGTCAGGATTTGGCAAAGCGCATGTCGCCCAGGAACTAGGACATGTTTTATGCAGATGCAAGTTATACCTGCGTGGGTGAGGAAACTGTGGCATACTCATAGAGACGTGTGGGAATAAGTTCAGTAGCCATGCTGATCAGCAGCTCATATTTAAAAGAAAGACAGGACAAGGGTTTAAATGGAGCCTTCACATCATGCAGGTTAGCCTGTGTTTGTAGGGCTGGGTTTTAGGAGTCCCGGGCCTCAGGCTCTTTGGCTGTATCTGTGAACTGACTCATCGCCACTTCTATCATTTAGGGCTCTTTGTTACCCAGTGCAATTTTCAGCATCAAGTTAAGCACCAGAAGATGACACCCAAAAGCAGAACTGGCTAAAAGCACAGGCAAAATAGGCAAATGTCTGGGTTAGAGCTTGCTGGGGAGCAGTTGATTACCTCTTCTCTCATGTTACGTGTCTGTGCCCTCCCAAAATTTCACAGAATACTGCTAGCCCTACTCCTGTCTCCTTCTGCTTATGCTGTGAGATTTAATTTTGCATTTCCAAGGGAATGAAACTCAGTTATGCCTCACTGCTGAGAATCACTGAGCTAGCTCTGGAGACAGGCTGGACCAGCTCAGAAATGGGTCTGCTCAGCATCAGGGCTGGCCCAAGGAGGACTATGTATCCAGGGACAGGAGAAGGGGAAGGACACAGCCTGAAACAGGACCTTTCAGTAGTGGTTAGAACCACTCAAATCGATGTTTAGCTTTACCTCCTGACCCATGCTGTTATCTGCCTGGAAGCACTCAGGAATTACATAAGGCTTTACAAAAATTTTGGAGGTATTCTCAGTAAAGGGCTGACGTTCCTAGATTAAGTTTTAGGCAGTACTTTTCATGGAAGTGCAGGTCTGCAAATCCGAGATTTGATACTTTGTTCCCTAATCCAGGTGATTCCCATACTTCAGACATCATTACTTACTTACTTCAGAATTAATCAGTGGCCCCTAGTCATGCTCCTGTGGGGTCTGCTCCCTTCCTGATGGGATAGGCAGGGATTTCTCACTCCCTATCTGTCACTAACACACAGTGATTCATGCTTTTAAAACACTTCTAAGTGCCAAGAACTGGCTTAATCCAATTTATGGTCTGAAATTCTTATGAAAATTAAATTCTACATTTCCCAAGGCTAAATTGTATGTGTTAGAGATGAGATATATAGCAAAAGAAGAAAAAACCAAAACAAATTAACAACAGGTTGTTTAAGCTAAAAAAAAGCCTTTGCCATCCTGTAGTCTAGTACTGGACTTTCCCAACCAGTAGAGCTATCCATGGATTACCGTGGTTCCACACACCTCTCCATGCTACCAGATGTAAGACACTTGAATCAGTTTGTATCTGGTAATGAAGTATTGCATGTATTAATTTACACAACATGTAAACATGACTGGCTAAGTCCTATCACATGTGTCCCAGAGGTTTATTGTACAATTAGTCAGAGGAAAGTTGAAAGTGAAGCAAAAAGAACATTTACAGGCAGAAGAGGAAATGGGCAGGACAAGATGCACAAGTAAAAAGGCCTAATCCCTTCCCCACCTCAGACAGACACATATAAACAGTGAGAGAGTGAGTTCCCCTGCTCAGTGGCCACCACTCATTTGCTGCCTCTCTCTGGGACCTTGCATCACCCCTGCAAGATGTGGGCAAAGGTACTGTCTTCTTTCTTTGCACTGTAAGATGCGATTCTCTGTTTAAGCTTTCATATCCTCACTCCGTATGTCTCAGTAGGTGCCCATCACACCACAGGATATGTGATTCACCTGCTTTAAACTGCTTGTAACTGCTTCTTCAAGATAATCTTAATGCTTCACTACAAGTGTGAGTGAGAACTGGGTTGTAATGATGGGTACAATTCTGGTCACCATTGCTAGGGAAAGAGGAATCCAGTGTGAACAAAGTAATGAAAATTTACGAGCATAGTAGGGGTGAGTCCATATTGTAAAGGAGAGAACAGTTTGGTTTCTTTAACTCAGAAAAATGAAGGTCAAAAGGAAATACCACCACTCTGTGTGGATATGTGCAGGGGAGTAAAGGAAGGGGAAGGAAGAGGAGAAAGGAAAGGAGATAATTTCCAAAGAGAGAGAAGATAAATATTCACTACTGCCAGTATAAAATAGAAAGTGTGTGTATAGACTGGTGGCAAATAATATGTACCTCTACAGCAGAACATTTCTAATGGTCTAGGAAGGGAAGTTTTAGATTATTTGCTAATAGAGATACTAACAACAGCTCACAGCCAAGAAGCAGGTTGAATTTGCATAATGGGTCATTGCTCAATAGGAGAGGAAAATAAATATATATAATTGCCAGACCAGCAGGATCCAGGAACAAGGAGCCACTGCTTTTCAAAGAGGCAAGACCTTGTCTTGGAGAAAATCTGGGACTCCAGCTGAGAGTGAATTCAGTGGGAGCTATGAGCAATATGTGCAAGGTAGGGCTGACAACTCCTGCCTCCCACTGAGCTCCAAGCTCAGCAAGACTTGGGATAGTAAGGCTGCTAATCAGGGAGATTAAATCTTGCCTTCTTGTGTGGTAGTGGGTACACTGGCTTGAAATGCTACTCTCCCACTGATTTCAATAGCGATAAGCAGGTGCTATGGGAAAGATGTTTTTACTTCTATCTGGAGTGTGTGTGTGTGTGTGTGTGTGTCACACACCCCCCCCCCAAATAGAAGTAAAAACATAGTCATTAGAAATGGAGATGGAGATGAAATGGGGATAAGATAGAGACAGAGATGACAGAGATAATCTTGCATAGTTACAGCACCTGCAGTGCATACTCTCAAGGACTCAGGGAGAAAGCAGAAGAAATACAGAACAGAAAAGGATAATGATAAAAGCATAAATAAAATATAAATAACACAGTGACATTTCTGGGAATAAAAAGAGGAAGAATTCAAACCTTGGTTTTGCTGATGCAATTCATGTAAGCAGGGGCAAAAATGGCCAGCAAGCTACTCAGAAAACCCAAAACAGAAAGAAAAAAATGAGGAAAGGAAAAAAAGAGGAAAGAAAAATTTTGAAATAGTGTTTCCTTTAAATATAGAGACATATCTACTTCTTTTTCTTTATTTTTTCCCTTCCCAGACAGTCACAGGAAATTTTGCCAAGGTGATTCATGGTTTGAATGCAAATCAGTTGACAGATCAAGTAATTCAGAGAAGTAAGCGAATGATTCTGGATACTCTTGGAGTGGGGCTTCTGGGTACCAGCACCGAGGTCTGCCAAAAAGTGACACAGTACAGCAAGGTAAGGTGTCTGGTGTTCATAGCACACCCTAAGGTTTAGCTTTAAGCAAACAAGGGAAAACTTAGGCTATGAAAAGGAAATTTTGCCATGGTGAAATTCTTTTGTGGATGGAAAGAAAGAAATGGTGTTCTTCCCACTGGAGACAGTGAAACTTCAGTGCTCAAGTTACTTTCCACTCTGGATGGGCAGAAGCCTATGTATCAGCCTGTATGCTAAGATCCCCCTCTACAAACACAGTCAGCTAAGAACCCCTTCCTTTCTTTCACCTATGATATTTTATTGAAAGCATCAGCAAAGTAAACATCACTTATCACCGGCCTTTCAAATCAAGGAACTCTTAAAAAGATGGGGAGTTAGCAGTGGGTTACTTGCAGTCCATAAAACATAATTGTTGTCTGAGGTGCATTAGCCATGCTTCTCCTCTAGTCTTGCTCTCCTCATGCTAGCAGAGTAATTGACCCTGAAAAGAAGCCTTCCCAACACAGGAGTGCATCAATGAAGAGGAGTTTATCCCACTGTTTTTTCATTCAGCTCTGCCTAGTGGGACTTGTGCTCCAGAGCTCTGCGTGCCAGTAAGTCTCTTCCCACAGGGAATTCCCCTTTCCAAGCCATGGTAGTTTATGCTGTTTTAGTCAGTTTGCAGCACCAGGAGGCCATCTATCATTTACTCAGGGTCTTACTAAAACACTGGAAACAAAACCATTTAACAAGACGTCTTCCCCAACAAGATGATGACAGTCCTGTCATCATTTAGGTCGGACTTGATGACCTCAGAGGTTTTTTCCAACCCAGTTGATTCTGTGATTCTGAGGGACTTGTCAGTGGGTAGTGAGAAGGGACATCAGTAGCCAGAGGTTGTGTGAAGGTACTGAGTGGCCAGATGGATGGTGTTTGTCTGCCTCCGAGCTCTGTTTGGGTGGAACAGGACATAAGAAAACAGGAAACTGAGTTTCTTTTCATACTTTCTGAAAGAACACTATTTTTCGCATAAAAGGGAACAGTTAGGTCCCGAAAGGGCATGGTCTGCTCTCAGTTACATCAGAGATGCAGTGCACATTTATCCTTAGGTTCAGGACTTTGAATTAATTGATGTCAATTTGTTTCAGATCTACAGCTCAGATTTATCCAGTACCATCTGGGGCCACTTGGATTTCCGACTGCCTCCTCTGTATGCAGCTTTTGTGAATGGAGTGGCTGTAAGGGATGCTCTTTTATTTGCTCTTTAATCATACAAATTGATGCCATTCTTGCTATATAGAGAACAGAATGTTCCAAAAATCTTAGCTTATTCTGACGCCAGCTACAAAACTTTCCTAGACTATTCTCCTAATGTGCTTCAACTTCCTTCTAGTGAGATTAAATTTAAGGTATGATATATGTGTGATCCAAACTCAACAGCATCCCTTACCTTTAATGTGGGACCTGGGGCTGTTGTCAAATGTCAGAACTCTAGGGCTTACAAGCTGGTAACCTTGTAGCAAGGTTACAACCTTGCTGTAGCCGCTTAAAAAGACACACTCTAGCTCTACCTCATTTCACTGGGATCCAAATTTCATGCCAACTGGCAAAGTACAGCTACAGAAAAACCCAGACAGATGCACATATAGATACATACACATATAATATCAGAAGGCAACTTAATCTTCAGTTATCCAGTTTCCAAAAGCCAGTTATAAATTTTGGACACACAGTTTGTCATTAAAGCAGTAACTGACTCCCCAGACATTTGTCTAAATTCAGATTGAGGCTGAAACCATTTGAAATTGAAAGATGCACAAGAGGTGGGGTAGACAAATTTGGCAATTATGCAAAATTAGGGAAGGTGACCAACCAAAGAAATAGTAATATTAAGCCTATTTAAATTAGTGTGACAACAATATCAGAGGTCCAATTTAACAGCTCATTTCCAATGTAGAGAAAATTACCTTGGAAATGAGATCTGGTACCTCTCAGCTCCTGGCAGCCCTTGTGATATTCAGATCTGGCTGTTAGCATATATATGATCATTTCAGTTTACATCTTGGTCACAGGTCAATGTTAAGCACTTACTGAAGACACCAGAAACACAGCTTACAGGGTACTGGGCATGAATTTCCTCATCCTGCACTGCAGGGCATCTTCCCACATGGCATCAAAGTTTTTCAAGGCAGAGACTAGGTTTTCTTCTATCTGTTTAGAAACAGTCCTCAGAAATGCACAATCGCAGTATCACAGGGCAAAACCTGACCACTGGGGAGCCTGACCAGCTTGCTCCAAAGACATGGGTGAACAGATGTGAAAGCTTAGTTTTTGAGGTGTTATTATGCTACATAAACAGTGCTGTCCCTGATGCTCTCAGCTCCCTGGGGGATCTCAAAACTTTGTGGGGGGAAGGAATGTGTCTGATAAGCAGTTCATTACAGACACTGACTGCACTGTTGGGGACCATCAGCTATCAGATCAGCAGCCATATGCCAAGTTGGGAACACCTAAAATCTTCCTGAGCAGCTGGGCTCTGGGCATGAGAAAGAGAAGGCACCACTTGGGATAGTCTCTTGAGCCAAGCAGCTCATTCCACATTAAGACTGTAGCTTTCTTCTAAGTCCCAGCACTCCAGGGAGTCTGGTTCCTTGTGTAACAAACAGGTCTTGTTTCAGTATGCTGAAAATTCAGGCTAAGGCCTCCTGTACATTTGCAGGCTTGTGCCTGTTGCCTGTGAATGGTTGCACCAGAGAAGTAACTCTGATGATATAAATTTCATTTAGCAGTATTTACCTGCTACAGTTTTATGGTGCAAGTCCTAATAGCAGCATCACTTGCAGCACCAGGGAAGTAATTTCATTATGTTTATATTTCATTATGTTTTGAATAAAGTGAAAATTCACTGTTCACATAGTGGACCTAGAACATCTGATTTAATTATACCAGTCTAATTAAAGCAGCAAAAGCCAACTGCAGAAAAAAGAAATCACTGTCACACTGGTTTCAGGCTGGTACAACTTGGATTAGAATTATACTCCTTTGAGGTAAGATCTCTGCTGCATTGCCACTTCTCAGACAGCCATGTTGGGAGTAAAGGTCTTTAAAAGACTTCTGAATTTTTTGCTTTCTAAGGAAGATTTAGTTCTTCTGTACTTTTTTATACCAGTTACAGTAGTTTCATTTGACTGAGGCAATCTTGTCAAGTCAGAGTTTATTTCTAACAACAGATCAATGCTTTTCTTTCCATTAGGTGCACTCAATGGACTTCGATGACACCTGGCATCCAGCCACACACCCATCTGGGGCTGTGCTCTCTGCAGTGATTGCACTCTCAGAGGCCTTTCCTCAGAAGAAAAAAATCTCTGGTCTTGATCTGCTCTTAGCTTTCAATGTGGGAATTGAAGTGCAAGGCAGGTTGCTGCACTTCTCCAGAGAAGCCAGGAATATTCCAAAAAGGTACATAGAAATATTTAAAGTAGAAAGTTGAGTGGAAGTGGTTTTTAATCAGTGTTAATACACATAATTAAATGTCAGTTAAAATACAGGGCTGTTTATCTGAAAATTTAGGGAAGGTTCATTTACATGTAAATACACTTGACTCCTAACTCTTGAGCTAATAGATTTCTTTGTGAACGCATTGATCAATTCACAATAAGGAGATGATGATCTCCCTACTTTGAATTTTTATAGATCTATAATAATACATAAATTTAAATAATAATAAATATAACTTTATATGTGACTATAAATTTGCTTTGAACTATGAGCAGCTCTAATGTTTCAATTGCCTTCTGGGGAGGACCTACTGCAAGCAGTACTATTCCAGTTTAACTTTTTCCTGGGGAAAAGTGACAGCTCTCAGTTAGGCCCACACGTGAATGCTGAATGTGTGTTTCTTTATGGTCCAATCCATTTTCCATGGCAATAAATGAAAAGCTTTTGTATATAGTGAATTTGAGGTTTTGTAATCTGGTAATGAAGATACTTTTGTTTTCTCAGGTTTCACCCACCAGCTGTGGTTGGTACAATGGGGAGTGCAGCAGCTTGTGCTAAACTGTTAGCTCTTGACCAGATGGAATGTAAAAATGCCTTGGCTATTGCTGCCTCCTATGCAGGTGCCCCACTGGCTAATGCAGCAACCCAGATAAAGCCCCTCCACGTTGGGAATGCTGCCAAGCATGGATTGGAAGCAGCTTGCTTAGCTTTACAGGGTCTTCAAGGAAACAAACAGATCTTGGACATGGAGTCAGGGATGGGTGCCTTTTATACAGATTACAACCCACAGACTCTGCCAACCTTGCAGTCCTACCCCTGGCTCTTGGACCAGCAAGATGTGGCCATCAAACGCTTTCCTGCTCATCTTGCAACACACTGGGTGGCTGATGCAGCATCTTCTGTTAGGAGGAAGCTTGTGGAGAGCAGTGAGAACTTGCTCCCCCTTGATAAAATTGAGAAAATCATTCTCAAAGTCCCCGAGGTCAAATATGTGAACAGACCTAGCCCAGCCTCAGAGCATGAAGCACGACACTCCTTCCAGTTTGTTGCATGCTCTGCTTTGCTGGACGGCAACATGTCAGTCCAGTCCTTCTCCACTGAAAACGTTCACCGGCCAGCCTTGCAGGAGCTCCTCTGCAAAACACAGCTGGAGCACCCTCCTGACAACACCCCCAGCTTTGACAGCCTTTACTGCGAAGTGAGCATCATACTTGAGGGTGGCAACACGATCAGCGACCGCTGTACTACCTTCTACGGGCACTGGAGGAAACCTCTGAAAAAGGAGGACTTGGAGAAAAAGTTTCAATCCAATGCCCTTGGCATTCTGCCTGCTGAAGCTGTGGAAGGCATTATAGAGACCGTGTACAACCTGGAAAAAGTAGAGGACTGTTCTGTGTTAAGTACATTTCTGTCAGGACAGTCAGCTAGAGCGCTTCCAGAGAAGCTGCGCTTCCTTTGAATGTTCCAGCCAACAGCTACATGCTCTTCACAAAGCCAATGCAAAATTCAGGACAAACTCTTACTTAGTGACTCAAGCACTTTTAAATAAGACTCCTGTGACACAAGAACTGTATTCAGTCCAATATTGTGGATTTTAACTAAGTAAATAATTTGGTGATTATGTGCCCAGCTTAGTCAGGCTGAACAGAAGATCCTCTGCTGGCACAACCAACTTCAGCTATCTTTGGACCTCTAGAGGCAGAGCACTCACTGCTTGCACATGGCACAAAAATCTCCCTGCTCTACTGCCAAAAATCTGTGTGCTGCTGCTCCTAAATAACTCCATACAGGAAATCCAAATTCTGGAAGAGTATGGAAGTGCTGTGTCCATGAAAATCATCACAGTTAGAAGTACAGAGAACAAGAGCCTTTACATATTTATTTCTGTAGATTTATTTCTACAATCTCCTTGAAGAGGGCACCTGTTACATGTGAGTGTTGACATTTGTGCTAAAATAAACACAGCCCAGGTAGGGAGGGGTAGCACTTGATACCCTGCAGCAAGTCAGGCATCGCTGCGGCGATCGCTCTCGCACTGAGGCAGCAAAGGCCTGGGCCCAGCCTGCTCACACGAATGCTGAGCATGAGGGACAGCTCCACACTCCTCTCATAAAGGCATTATTTCCCAGTTCCACCTCTTGGCTTCTGTGTGGTATAGGTCTGTTCCCATTTTATTCCCGCCCCCGTTACAGGAGACACTGAGCAGGTGATGTCAGTTTAGGTTACTTCAGGCCCAGCAGAGTGTGGGCTACACTACACTGGGCAGGAGTGACAGAGATCTGTGAACACCAGAGCACTTCTTATGCCAGACAACTCAGTGTCCACAGGGAACCTTGATAATGAATTCTGGGAATTTTTTGCTCCTCTAATACAAAGCCTTGCTAGACTGAGCTTCTAAGAGAAGCTGCCAACTCTTTGTTCAGCTTTGTAAGATCAAAGCATGTACTCTAACACATATAAAATTATCTTCCTCAGGGCACTAACTGATGTATGCAAAAAAAAAATCACAAAATAAAGCTAATTCATTTCACTAAATAAATCTGAAATTAAGTCTTTTATTAGAGCAAAACGTGTATCTTTTCCACATACAATGCATTCATTTGTGCTGGATCTTGGTTTATGAAGTTGGTTTACCTAGGGGCTCTGCAAAAAATTCAGAAGTCCATTAGTAATACTTGCTTAAAAACTTGCAAGGGGAAAAAAGAACCGAAATAACCATATTCTTTTCTTTTTCCCTTCTGATTAGAAATCAGAATTGCTCACCTATACTGAAGGTAATCAGACTCATTTACAGCTATTTCATTACAGCTGGGTAACAGCAAATGTGAATTACTGATAACCTTGAGTGATGTGATAAAACCCCATTGCCCATTCAGTCTTTTTAAGACTGAATACATTTGGATTCATTAAAAAAAAAAAAAAGAACCCCCCCATCACCTTCAACATACAGCTTCTGTTTTTAAAGAGAAATAAATAAGTTAAATTCAGCAGTAACCATCGGATATATTAAACATTAAAAAACACCCCACCACACCAAACAAACCAGGAACTGTGAAGTTTAGCAGTTGCATTATTTTATTAATTCACTCAAAGGAAGCTAAATGTTTATGCTTAGCTACACTGATTTCCTTGGAGAAGTCTGTACACTTCTAGTCAGGCAAGCTTCAGGACTTCTTGTACCATTGTTCCAATTCCATCAAAGATTTCATGCAGAGGAGCCTTGCACATGAAAGCACAGGTAGTAACTATTTTATTGGCTTTATCCACATGGGATTCATTTACATTTTTGCAAATGTGCTTACATCCAAGCTCTGCTATAGCAGATGCCGTTTCAGCATCAGGAAATCTGTAAATAAAAAGACTTTAATTAATATAAAGCGATGACACAGCCATAAAATTCTGCATAGGTAACTTGAATGAGAGAACTACAATAATATCTACATGACTCTTTAGCTGATGATGACAAGGAAGTTAAAGAGGCTGCTACTATCAGATTTTCCTATTCCCTATGGACACATCAAGTGATCTAATACCTCTGAAAACAAGGTCTGAAATGCGGAGCCACAGTATGTCAGAAGGTGAAATGGTTTTTAACAATCTTTTGTTACGTTTGGAAGATGATACCAAGTGCAGCCATAACTGATCCTCAAAAGTTTGAGGGAAGCCAGCTGAACTTGCAACCTTTTCCAACACCACAAGGTAAGGTGTTCCTCTGGGATTTGTAGAGATTTTGATTTCTTCTTTTCCCTTCTGATAAGGGAGGAACAGATGCAATCCCTCACTACTGCTGCTGATAAATTTAATTCAGAAGTTTTATTGGGAGTTGACAGTTCTTGAAGCAGTACTGACTTCTGCTAGGCCCTGTTCTCATCTCCCTCCCCCTAAAGTGGCCCCAAACCACTACCACCAGAAAAACTTTATTAAAAATTCCTGAGCAGACAAAAGCCCAGAGACACAATCTAAACAGCCACTCAAATTACCACAGGGCACCAAGTCTTTGAATGCCAGCTGGCCAAACACCTGCTCTTCATTTACACGTTTGCAAGATAAATCATGGCCTTCAAAGGCATTGGGTAAGCAAATGCTGTATCTCACTTAGGATGGGCTGCAATCTGTCACTCAACTGCCATGAATGGAATGGGAAAAAATAACTTGATATCCCTGGTTGCCAGTGTGTCTGTGCAGCTATGATGGTACAAACATCCCCTGTTCTGTCCCTTTTAGGACTGATGGATGCTACATCCAATGACTTGTGAGCCCTCACACTGCACAATAAAGGTGGCTCAAAGAATGATAGTTTAGGCCAGAGGCGAGGACACCTAGAGCTTTCACTGTTAATTGTAATGTGTCTGTAAATGTTATCACAGAACATCTGAGACATTCACAAGTCAGGTAGACATGACACTTAAGGACATGGTTAAGTGGAGGCTTGGCAGTGCTAGGTTAAAGGTTGGATTCTACCATCCTAGAGGACTTTTCCAACCTAAACAATTCTATGATATCACAGACAGTGTCTATCTGGTTGCAGCACCACAAGTCACCTGACCTCATGGATTCACTCTGTCTGCCCTGAGAGTTCTGTGCAAGAGAAAATTGTCACTAATTTTTCTCAAAAGTAACTAAGTTTCCCCAGGTTTACTGGTACCAAAGAGACTCCTGAACAGAAGCCTGTCAATTTCCTAATCCTAATTCTCCATCCATTTCCTTCTTACCTTCCATCTACATTTTTATCTTGACCGACTGTAACCTCACAACCAGGAAAGACTTTGGCTGCCAGAACTGGTGATATGCAGCACAAACCAATGGGCTTTTTAGCACTGTGGAAGGCTTGGAGTGTGGAGTTCACATGCTCATTGACAGTACAGTCCTTGCCATCTACAGCCCAGGAACACAGATTCTTTGCTACACCAAAACCACCTAAAAGAAAAAAACAAACAAAAAGCTTAAATACAAGGCACTGCTAAAAGTTATCAAATTTGATACCAAACAGAAGCTCTTTTTTACAACATAATCTTGGTATCCCTGGGACTGTTAAGTTACTGTATTGGAAGTTTTACAATGTCACTGTAACCCGTAAATAATGGGTTTACAAAGTTAAAAGTTTAACTGCACACTTTTTTATGCCATGTAGGTTATATATAAGCCAGAAAGTTTAATCTTGTTTCAAAAAGCAACAAATGGACAAACAGGAGACCTCACACTCATCTGCTAATCATTAGAACACCTGCACCATTTGTTATGTACTCCTCAATAAGGAAGAGGGATCTGAAGAAAGACCAATACTAGTTAAAAGCACAAGTATGGAATTCATGGGAGTAATGCAAACAGTGACTTGACCCTCTATAGTAATGAACTCTCAAGTTTTACTTTGATGCTTAAGCAATTATAGAAGAGCTTTTCTTCTTCCCTAGAATTACTTTTGGACTTTAAAAAAAGATTAACACAGTAAAAACAAAGGGGATTCTATATAAAATGGACATTATAACATATGATCTTCTGAGATTAAAAAAACTTGATAACATAATTTCTGATTAAAAATAGTGCTAATTTGTCTTCCTATAAATTATTTTTAACAACCCTTTAGGTGCATTTAATCTTCATTTAATTGTATAAGCAGATTGTATTTTACAGCTCCTTTATTTGCTGGATTTATAACCATCAGAATAATCAAAGTAAGGTGATTCCATACGGAATGTGCACAACATCAACTTTCTCCAATAAGCATATAGAATTTTCCACAAGTACTTCAACATACAACATCAAGAAGCTTTGCATTTTTAATATTTTTCCTTTCCTGCTTTGCTCACTTTCAAGTGTTATCTGAAATCTCTGAGGTAGGATTTTAATTTTCAAACTTAATAGGGTTTATTTCCCTCTAACAGTTATTACAACAATCCCCCCGAGCCTGGGTTATAAAAGCATGAAATTAATGTGGAAAACATCTGTGAGCCTCTACTCCCTCCTGCCCAGCCCTGACACCAACCACTCACATACAGTGCAGGCAGAATTGTTTCTCTGTGTTATACACATACTCCCTCTGCTGGCCTTACAACAGCGTGAAAACTTCAAAATCAACACTTGGGCCCAATCATGAAGGCAGTATTTAACAGTACTACGAATATTCTAGAAAGAGATCTTCAGCAAGTCGTGATTTCCTCGTACTGCTTCTTCATTTCTAGCAGTGATTAGAATTACCTCCGTCTGGAAGGCAATTTTGTGCTCTCTAAATAAAAAATTATCCATAAACAATTTTAGTAGGACTTGATCAGCAGCTGAGGGGATACATAATTAAAACAGAATATACTCACATCTGACACGGAACATAATCTACTTGGCAACCTGCTATTCTGACAACATTTTCAGAGGCCCTGAAATTAAGGCATTGCCATGTAATGGAGTTCTGACCCAAGTTTTGTATTCTGGTCAGTGCTCTTGTCCACAAGTAAGTAGTGAAGTTTTCACAACCTTTAGTAAGAAGGAATGGTGGGATGCATAACTTAATACCTAAACATCACTCTGGCATTTTACATAGTGAACTATGAATCAACAAATATACTGAGTTAAAAAATCACAAATAATTTTCTTTTAAAAGATGACCTCAGCTGGTCACAGCATGATGCTAATAGCACCAAGGTTGTGTGCGCCATCACCTGTATAGGCTGTTCACTTAAGAGCTGGACTCGATGATCCCTGTGGGTCCCTTCCAACACACAATATTCTGTGATTTTGTGATACCTACCAGGGAAAATGACAGCATCAAATTCACTAGCTTTCAGTTCAGCCAAATCCTGAATGTTTCCCCTTGCCAACCTGGCACTTTCAACTAACACATTTCTCTTCTCTTCTGCTGGACTTCCTTTTAGGTGATTGACTACATCCCTTTGCTCAATATTGGGGGCAAATATCTTCACCTAGAAGAGAGATGAATCAATTTTGTGAATGTAAACAGAACTCATACATATTTGTCACAATAAAGATCATTTAATGAAGATAGGTTTTGTCCCTGAAGCCTCTTATCCACGTTAAGTGAATTCCACAGGATGAATCTAGCACATTAAATATCTAAAGCGACATATGATATATTAGCTTGAGTAAACACAGCCATTCTCCCCATCCTATTCCTGCAGCATTTTGACAGGAGGGTATTCTTATGCCAACATTAAGCTTACTGATTTTGCCATGGCGGACAACCCCAAGGACAAACAGGACACCACAATTTATACCAGCAGCCCAACTGGACATACAGCTGACTTTGAAGAAAGGTTGCTCTTAGCTGTTATGGAATGAAAGTGCTAAAAAAGTCTGACATTAAAAAGTTAAAAGATGCAAACTTTACAAGCATCTCTAGAGCAAACATCAGTTACCAGCTGTCCTAAAACACCAGCAGCAGAAAGGAAGAACAAAACACAGGAGAACTGATTTTGATTAGACACAAAAGGGGAACACTGCATCAGAATATCAAGCTCTGTGACAGGTGTACCACAGGGACTGTTTCCTTGTGTGTTTTGAAGCTTCCTTTGCAAACTTCTCAGAGATGGCAATTCTGTGCTAGATATGAGGGTGCTGTTGTTACCATCAGACACCTGAGTGTGGCTACACACAGACAGTGACCAGCTTCTCCCATCTGAAGTCACAGATGGGACCAAAGCACACCACTGCGTCCTGGCCCAGGCTTCTCCAAGAAGTCCCAGTTTACCAAAGAGAGCCCAGAAACAGTGAGCAGAAAACAAGCAGATGAACCCCTGTGAGGGCTGCAAAATCAAGTGGAAGAAAGATAAAAGAATTTTAACCCATCCTCAGCTCCCTACGGCCAAAGGAGAAAGGACAGGTCTCCAGCTGCTCCTTGCTCCCGGGCTCACAGGATCACAGAATTGTTAGGGCTGAAAGGGCCCTCTGGAGATCGTCTGGTCCAACCCCCTGACACAGCAGGGTTACCTAGAACAGATTACACAGGAATGCATCCAGGAGGGTTTTTGGTATCTCCAGAGAGGAAGACTTCACGACCTCCCTGGGCAGCCTGTTCCCATGCTCTGCCATCCTCAATGTAAAGAAGTTCTTCCTTATGTTGAGATGAAACTCCTTGTGCTTTAGTTTATGGCCATTGCTCCTCATCCTGTCACTGGACACCACTGAAAAGAGTCTGGCACTGTTGCCAAAAAAATTGGATTCATTACCTGGTATGCAACAAGCCAATAATTACACACTCAAGAGAGACATTGATTATTTATTTCAGAGTTGTGCAAGCCTGGGTGTTCAGTGGTATTCCACAAATCAAGCACACTCACTGGACTTTTTGTGCCATTATCTATACACAGAACTTCAGAGTTAGTAATTCTCCAAGTGCAGCCCCTCTATTATGATTGGCTGGTAATTTCCATACAAGTTTTGTAACTCCAGTTACCTTCTACACATGCTCAGGGGAACGGTCTTCACCTGGGCAGGGGTCTTTTTGACCTCTAGGCATGACTTTTAGTATAATAATTTAGTTGCATTAATGAGATCCTTTTTCAGTCTTCTGTCCAGCTAGCTGTCCGTTTGCGACCTCAACTCCTGTCAGGGGGCCTGGCAACATGGATTTTGGGCGGGGATAAATGAAACAGGGGAGAAGGCAACATAAAGAAAGAGATTATAGCTGAATAGGCTTTGTAGTGTGCAGTGGCGGCGCAGGGACCACCGGGAACCGGGAGGGGCTCTGGTCCCACGGACAGGAGGACACTCAGCTGCTGTATCACACGGCACGCCGGGCCGCACACACACACACACGTATACACACACACGCACACGTATACATACACACGTATACCTATACACACGCACACATATACATATACATTCTCACACACACACACACACACACCCCCACCCCGCCGCTCCCCGCTACCTCCGCGCCGCCGCGGCTCAGGTGCACCAGCGCCGCCGACGCCTCGTGAATCTCGCTGCCATCGAAGACGCCACAGCCGGCGAGGACCAGCGCCACCCGCTTGCCCATGGCAGCCGCCCCTCAGGCCCGGGAAGAGGCTGCTCCAGGCGGCGGGCCCGGGCCTGGCAGCACCGTCCCCGCTCCCGGCAGCACCGTCCCCGCTCCTGCTCCTGCTCCTGCTCCTCCTCTTGCCGCGCCTGCGCCGCCGGGCTCCGCCGCCGTCTGTATCTTCCGCTGCCGTATAGGCGGGGGGGCGGGCAATACATGAGGAAATCTGGAAAACAAACAGCATGTGCCTCTATTTTTAAACAAACCAAGCTCAGACGCATTTTCGGCCTCTCGCTCGGCCTGGCCTGCGCTCGCAGCGGGGCTGTGGCGGGCAGGTGCCGCCCGGTGAGCCGTGGGGCGCTGTGGAACGTGCGCCTTCCTGTCGCCAGTCCCAAAGCTGCAGGGCCTCGCAGCGCCTCAGCGTGGGTGCCTATGAGGAGTTCTTTGTTTGGTGGGTTTGTTTTACGCATAGGGCTATAATGGTGCAATGAAATTTGGCTTTGAAAAGCCAAAAAAAGACTGGAGTTTGGTAAGAGGCCTGCGGGTACTGCTGGGTCCTGATGCTGTTTGTTTCAGTGACACCTCGCTCATCAGACCCACTTAGTCCTTTTTTCTCACTTAACCTCATGCTGGGTTCTAAGGAGCTGCTCCATTTTATCAGAAGAAGCAGAAGTATTTTAGCAAACCAACCTTTCTTCCTTGACCCACTCCCAGCTTAGTCTGTAAAGGCATTGCTCTAGTGAACCAAGAGGGAATGAACACATCCCTAGTCTCCTCCTTAGGACTACGCACACAAATGCCACTCCAGGAATCATCTGTACTGAGTTTTAGGAAGATCTCTCAGCTCCTGGTACTTCATTTTTCATGAGCTGCCTCTCTTATAATAAGAAGAAACTTGTGTTTAATAATGAAAACTTACTCTTTTACTGGATCAGAGGACTGAAAAGCTGGATATTGTAGAAAAATTAGAGTGTCTTCCAAAAATTTGGAGTATGGGTTTTCTGCAGAGGAAGTGATTGTGAGTAGACTGGGCAGAACAAAAATGACATTTCAGAGCAAAGCCTTTTCCTTTAGCAAAATGCATTCAGTTGAATACTGATTGGTTGGGAGGCTGGGTGGCATGATGGACAGGGAGATTCTAGAACAGGACAGGGCCAGGATAGGGAAATTCCCTGCTGACGGGTAGACTCCTGTGTGCTGGACAATGTTTACTCCAAACAGATGTAGGGCTTCAGCTCAGTTTACACCACAGCCCACATATATACACACATGTCTGCCTCTTAGGATTGAGCAGGACCACAGCATAGCTCCACTGAGAGTCTGCACATCTGGAATCCCACTGGAATCATCTTTATGCCTGGAGCTAGGAGAAAGCTGCTGCCTGGAAGGAGTTTAAGTTTAATGCATGTTTGGAGGTACGAGTGTAGTCCCAAACTCTGCTGTGTGTTAGGGCCAGGGTTAATGTTAGAGCTAGGGCACTGAGCAGTGGAATTCCCTGCTCCTTTCTGACCTGACTTACTGGCTAGTCTTTCTGGATAGATCCTGGACCTGAATTGTCAGTAACCTAATTTCCAGTCTTGTTTCTGGCCCTGTCTCTTAGCTGGACCTCAGATTCACATTATAGGTGGTCCTTTCTCCTGGATGGACCCTAGACTTGATTGGGATATGATATTCCCATCCCACTTCAGGTTGTCTATGCCACATCTCTGTGCCAGCTCTGTTCCATGATCTAACTTGCTTGTTCCAAGCTCCAACTTGCTTGTGCCATGTCCCTGCCTTGACTGTGTGACCTTGTCATGGCCCTCTGTGTCTTAAGTCCATGTTTTCATCCCAGCTCATGACATGTCCTTGCCCTAGCTTTCTGTCACCCTGAAGTAGCCCTGAGAGGACTCTTCTCCATGCTGGGCCCACAAAAGCAAGAGCATTTCATAAGGAGTACAGCTCTGAAGCCAGATGTTTGCAAGGTAAGCAGACACACCTTGATGGGAGAAGAAGCTGTGGTCAAGGCCCTCAGTGCACTAGTAGCCCTATAATTACCCTGGCCAGCCATAACCTCAACCCACATGCCCTCTGGCCACAAATCCATGGGCACTTAGGCCTGGACATCCAGATATTACGTGAGCTGTGCTGTAGGTGTGTCCTGTTTCCTGTTGTCCTGAGGTACGGGTCGCTCTTCCTGCACAACCTGTGAATTGACCTTGGCACAAGTGTAATCCTGGCCTCGGCTCTGCCCTGCTGTATCTGGGGTGCTGCTGGATCCAGCCACTACTACATGCTTGTTCCTGAGGAGATTGACAGCTGGACTGTCAATCTCCCAGAATCAGACCTGAAACCAGTCAGAATTTACCCGTGAGAATATTACAGTGAAATTCTGCAGCTTTAGTAAAACCCAGAGAGAAGGCCAAGAAGGTAATTAATAGGAGAAGATGTTCTGGAGGGGAGGATGATGTTGTTATGGGACATTGAGAGTGTACAAGGAAGAACTTTTGGATAATATGTAGCAACTATACTTTTGCTTGTATAGCTGATTGGTTACTGCCTGAATGGTCATTCTTTGTTAGACAGCTTTGTCATTGTTTGCTAAGCAGGCAATCTTAAATTAGGCCACAGCCATTGTGAAGAGGTATAAGAATAGCAGTAGAGAAAATAAAAAATCTTTCTACCTTTCTCAACTATGGATTACGACTGGTGTGGCTTTTATGTCTGCCTCGACAACAGCCACATGTTCCCATTCAGAAACTGAATAGCAGTGGGGTTCCACCAAGAGTCTGATCACTAGATAAATCCCTAGTGATGAGGCAGAGCCAGGGTTATGCTGGGATGACCAATGCATGGACTGGGTCTGCATCAGTAAGGTACACAGCTGGGTTCAGGTGTGGCTGCAGTGTACCTCAGGTGGGAGGCAGAAGCCTTGGCTTAAAAGCAGCTCCCCAGGAAAGGAGCAGGGAGCCCCTTCTGAGGTGTTTCAGCAGAGCAGAAGCAGTTTCTGACTTTCCTCACAACAGTTTTTATCAGCAACCAGCTGCACATCCTGAAGGGAAGAGAGCAGGTACTGTCCCCTTCAGACTTCAAGGGGTTGAATTACAGCTCTGTCCTAGACCCCAGCCTTTTTCCTACTGCCCATGATTTGAGAAAGATGTTTTCTGTAGTGGAAATCCTGCTTTGAAGCCCCTCAGTTGCCTGACAACAGCTGTTAGCCTAAATTGGACTTGGATAGCTCTTTGTATTTCACAGGCATCCAGTTGACTCATCAATTCACTTATCCCTACCCTGCAGCAAATCCCAGAGAGTTCATCTCAGTTTAAAACTCATGATGAACTTCTTCTGCATCCTTATCCCAACCCTCATCCTATCTCTCAGGCTTCAGCAGCCCCCCTCCCCCGCCTTCCAATTCCAACTTGGAAAGAAATCATTTCCATCACCTGCCCCCTAAGCTGGCAGACAAAGGAGGAGCTGCCCTGCAATCCCAAATGTTTACTGAACTGCACATCTGTCCCAAGCATAGCCCTCATCCTAGCTGTCAGGGTCAAGGAGCTCCTGAGTGGAACTCTTAGAAATACCTTACACAGCCACAAAGTCCAGTCATTTCCTCTTCCTGTAGAAAAAAGACATGGCTTTCTCCCAGCCCAACTCACACTTCAGGTGGCATCCCAGGCTATGTAGCAGAGTGTAGGTGCACAGGAGCCCTGTTTCTGCCTCCTTTTCTCAAGATTCCTTTCTTACCCCCTCAAAGGCAGAGATTGTGCCTCTGACTGATGAACTCTCATCTTTCAGAGCAGCTTCAGTGTGACTTCAGGTTATGTTTGTATTTCTCAGTATGCACCCAGCTGACTCAGTAGCTAACATATGCCAGTGTGAGTGGGAAAAAAACCCCATGTGATCAGTAAAGCTGCCAGATGTGTAGTTTTATCTGCTGTGATCCATATATATGACTGTGACTTTCCTACTGAATGGCATATTGCCAGTGTATGCACAGGCTGGGAGATGTGCAGCTGTGGCGTAAGCAGCATCCAGAGCAGCCTGTTTTTGTGAGCATGGGGCTGTTACTTCAGGTAAAATAGCCTCTTTGCTGTGACTTACAGTGTGACAACTCAAGTACATGTTCAAAGCCAAACTACCTGTTCAAAACCACAGCTTCTGACTGAAGCAACAGGATTTGTTTTTCCTTTTCTCTCAGTTCCTTCCATCCTGTTCATGTCAAGGGTAAAGATGGAGAAGGTACCAATTTATAATGGGAAATCACCAAGAGTCTTTGTTGTTTCAGGAAAATATTCAGTTTTCACTAATCAAAAAAGAAAATATTCTGGGAAATGAGAAAAACTTAGGAATCCTGTCAACTCTAGAATTTGATCTTTGTAGTCAGTCTCAGTATTTCCTCAAAGCCTGTTACTGGACAAAGATTCAGATCAGTTCTGTGGATTTATAATGGGGAATCTGACACGTTTCTGCATCATAAACTAGACAGTGGCTCACTCAAACTGCTGATGTGAGCTTTTTAGGTCAAATATATTTATTCATAAATGTATTAGCCGTTTATTTTCTATGTTCAGAACATAACTTAGGTTGCATGAGAAAAAAAAACAAACAAACAACCAGAGTACCTTGCTGCAAGAGCTTCCTGAGGGATGTAATGAAGTGAGATATAAAAACGCTATTAAAATTAAAAAAAAAAAATCAACACCTTCAGCATCCACATAGTGAAGATTTATAATCCACACTGCAAACATGTGCTGAGCCAGGACTAAGAACCTGTTCTTACTGCATTTCTGGTTTGGCTAGTGAGCAGTTATGGCACCTTTATCATGCCATTTCACTTCCTTGCATCCTGGTTTCAAAGAAGGGATAAGTTAGCCTTCCTTCATGTCATAAAGTGCTTCCAGAGTTACATATCCAAATCTCTAGCACTAGGAATTATGGCTATATTCAAAACAAACACATATCTTTTTGAACAGACGAAAGAGCTGGTATATTGTAATACACTCAAGCTATGAAACACACATGATTACTGGCACACTTTATTTTCTAACAAATAAAACCAGAGATTTTATAAATCAGACACAATTAACATGCATGAGATAAAAATGAGATATGTAAATTTAAGTAGGTATAGGTTATGTAAGCATGCATTAAATTAATGTGTAGTGCTGAATGGCATGAATTTTAAAGATAAGCACTATAGAATCAGACAGCAGGGAAGTGAGATACAGAAATGTTGCTGAAATTAAAGGTTTTAAGGTTTTCTGAACACCTTTAGTACCCCAAGCATTACTGATACTCAGCAGCCTATCCTGCATTTTTATGAAGGATGCAGGGTTTTCCACCTGCAATTTTGTTTGACTGTATGGCCTAGCACACTGAAGAACTGATTGTTCTTTAGGGGCTCATATGCAATGAACAGGGGTATTTTTCTGGCTCCCAATAGTCAAAAGTCCACAGCACAGTTATTATTTACCCAGTGAATAGCACAGACCAGTGTTTTCACTGTGGATGCCAACTATTAAACTTAGCCTCCTGGATTCTGATGCCAGCATAGCCAGTTTTGAACTCTACAGAGCTGGAAAAAGCTGTGTTTTCTGCAGGGATGCTGCTGGCAAACCTGTATTCACAATTTCTCTTAGTTCATTTGTGAGATAGTTCTCACCATTTTAATAAAGATGAGAGAATAAACTGCTATATGATTCCTGTAATGTAAAGTGTTGTGATTTGAATAAGTGTTCTGGGTAGTGGATATACAAACTTTGCTTGAAGCCCTGGAAAGTTTCAGACAAGACTTCTGGGCAGCCTGAAGAGACTTAAGGTTACAGGGTTTATCACAGCAAAAGCCCCTCTGCCATTGAGTGAGGCCTCACATCATCATGCTGGGGCCAGATCCAGAGACCACCCCTCTCAGTAGGTTCTGGGTGTGAGGATGGGCATGGGATGTGTCTTTTACAGAATCACAGAAACGATTAGGTTGGGAAAGACCTCTGAGATCGCTGAGTCCAACCTATAACCAAACACCCCTGTGTCAACTAGACCATGGCACTAAGTTCCTCTTCAGTGCCGCTTCCAGTTTCTCCTTAAATACCTCCAGGGACGATGACTCCGCCACCTCCCTGGGCAGTCCGCTCCAGTATCTGATCACCATTTCTGTGAAGAAATTCTTCCTAACGTCCAACCTAAATCTCCTCTGGTGCCGCTTAAAACTATGTCCTCTCGTCCTGTCACTGGTTATCTGGGACAAGAGGCCCACCCCGACCTGGCTACAACTTCCTTTCAGGGAGAAGTAGAAAGTGATGAGGTTCCCCATGAGCCTCCTTTTTTCTAGGCTGAACACCCCCAGTTGCCTCAGCTGCTCCTCAGAGGACTTCAGACCCTTCACCAGCCTTAACGTGTCTCCAAAGCAATGCGTGAAACGACAGACAACCCGTGCTCCAGCTAAGCGATAACAACGCGGAGTTGCTTGGCTCTCCAGAAAACACAGTCGCAGTTCAGCCGGGTGACGTTTCTCAGGGACGAGAAGGAGGAGAAGGAGGAGGAGGAGGAAGAAGAAGAAATAAATACCCCGGCTCGCTCAGGCCCTGCCTGCAGCCCGGGCTCGGCGGCCACCGCCGGCCTCCCCAGCCCCGTGGGCGGGCGCGGGGGCGGCCCCTTCCCGCCCGGCCTCCTCCGGCTCCGCCGCTTCCCCCGCAGCTGCGGGCCCGGCTCCGCCATGGGCGCCGCTCGCTGCTCCCGGCTGCTGCCGCCGCTGCTGCCGCTGCTGCTGCTGCTCCTGGCGCCGTGGGGGCCGCGTGTCTCGGGGGGGCTCCGCTCCCCGCGGCGGCGGTGGCCGGTGCCCTACAGGTGAGTGCTGCGGGAGGGCCTCCGCGGGCCCGCCAGCGCCGCGCTTCTGCTGCTTCTCTGCCTGTTAGACTAGAAAGGCCGTGAAAAGCTTCCCCTTTTTGGTCGCGGGGTGTTGATCATTTACAAGGTATGTGGCGTGTCGCCCAAGGGAGCCGTAGTGCCATCCCAGCCTGAGAGCTGCGTTTGGTCTCTCAGGAGCGGGAGGGCTTGGTGCCCCGGGAATGTGTGCCCGCCTTTAAACACGCTCCTTAATGCTCGCAGAAAAGGTGGTGATGAGGCAATCAGGGTACGGTTTGTTTGATTTTTAAAATTTACCTTAACGTCATACTTCGTGACAGATGAGACGGTACTAAATCCCGTTCGCTGCTCCAGAGCTGTCTGAGCTCCAGAAGCCCTAGTGGTGTTGGGGACAGCGTGAGACTGCACGCGGTGGCGTGAAAATAGCGACAGCTTTGGCTGTGCCGAGGAAATGACCCCCTTCAGAAGAAGGGCTACACTCGATTGTGTATTTTGTGCGGGTTTGCTGTTTGTAAAGGGAGTAGTTATCAATGTTTAACTGTAACTTAATAATGCATACCTGAAATTTTGAGAGCCTGTTATGTAATTCCCAGCTGTTAAATTTGTGTCAGGTGATGCCTGAAGGAGCTGATCTTGCAGTCATGAGTTGTTGGGATTTTCCATCAAGTTCAGTAGTTACAAGACTGGGTCTTGGGATGGTCAGATTTGGAGTACAAGCCTATTGGTGTGAGATGCTGAGCAATATGGGGTTTCAGTGCTGCTTAACATGCTTGTTACCTTCTTGTCACATGCAAGGTGCCATGCAAGGGGGAGTGTGCAATTTAGAAACAGGACTTGAATGTGTGGTTGGCTTAAGTCTTTGTTTTCTGTGTGTTCTCTTTTCAGACGTACTTATTAGGGTTTGGGGATTGTTTTTCCTTTTTTTTTTTTTTTTTCTCTCCTCCATGGATAAAATAAAGGCAAACATGCTGGAGTTCCCAGCAAGCTTGGGGAAGAAGTCCACAGGCAATATTAACAATGCCTCAGCTGAGCTGCTGGCTTTAGTATTGCTCAGGAAGTCCTGTGTCCTTGAGTCATCTCACAGTTTGGGTATTTGTGTCAGTAGCCCTGGGCAGCTGAGTGTGTTAGACTCTCAGGCTAACCAGACAAGATCTGGACAAGCTGTGCATGCCAATTTGTTTTGGTAACAGGCATATAGGAACCTTGTTTTAAGTGAAATACAGTGAGTGACTCTAAAGGAACTCAGAAAAGGAAGACGTGTAGTGTATTGACCCTGGCTGCATGCCAAGGGCCCACCAAAGCCACTTCATCACTCCCCTCCACAAGTGGACGGGGGAAAGAAAATACAGAAAAAGGTTCATGAGTTGAGATAAGGACACGGAGAGGTCACTAATCAAATACTGTCACAGGCAAAACAGACTCAACTTTGGGATATTAACTGAATTTATTACTAACAAAATAAGAGCAGGATAATAAGAAGCAGAATAAATCTTACAAACACCTTCGTCCCATCCTTCTGTCCTTCCCAGGTTCTATCTCCTGCCCCTAGTTCTACAGGGAGATGGGGAATGGGGGTCACGGTCATTTCATCAGATGCTGTTTCTTGCACTGCTCAGGGAGACAAGTCCTTCCCCTACTCCAGTGTGGGGTCCCTTCCACAACAGACAGTCTTCCATGGACTTCTCCAATGTGAATCCATCACACAGGCAACAGTTCTTCATGAACTGTTCCAGCATGGGTCACTCTTCATGCAGTCCTTCAGGAACAGCCTGCTCCAACATGGGTCCTCCAGAGGGTCACGAGTCCTACCAGGAAACCTGCTACAGCTTGGGCTCCTCTCTCCATAGGTCTGCAGCCTGCTGCATGGGTCCAAAGTATTCTTTAAGGCATCCACCTGCTCCGGTGTGGGTTTGTTCCACAGGCTGTAGGGGAATCTGAGCTCCAGCATCTGGAGCAGCTCCTGTCCCTCCTTCTCCACTGACCTTGGTGTCTGCAGGGCTGTTGCTCTCACATGTTCTAACCCTGCTCTTCTCTGGCCACAATTACATCTGTGCAATAGCTTTTTTTTACTTCTTAAATGTGTTATCACAAAGGTGTTGCTATCATTTCTGATTGTCTCAGCCCTGCCCAGTACAGGGTCCATCCCGGAGCTGGCTGGCATTTGCTCTGCCTGACATGGGGGAAGCTTCTGGCAGCTTCTCACAGAAGCCACCCCTGTAGCCACCCTGCTACCAAAACCTGGCCACACAAACCCCATACACTTGTCAAAAAGTTTCTTTGCTGTTTATATATAGTGTGATAAGTAAGTGGATTGGGTCTTCAGTTTTTGAGGTTTAACATGAATGAAATGGAAACAATGATCCCAGCTACATTCTTAGACCTCTTTATCTAAATTAGCATAGAGGGATTACATTTTTTTCTGATCTTGAAAATACTGTAGAGTCAAAATAGCTTCATCTGAGAACCTCTTACTATAGAGTAGCAAGAACAAATTGGTCAATTCCCATGTAAATAAATTGCCAGGAGAATGTTTTTGAGGCAGATCTCAACCTATCCTTTCCCCAGCATTGTGTGTCTGATTTTGTATGTCATCCTTTGTAATCCACATTATTTCCACTCCTTCGCTAGCAGTACAACATTTGAATTTGTGACCCTTAAGTCCCGAAGTCCTGTTTCTGCAGATGTGCACCCCAGCAGGTTTATGAATTTGTGTACTCCAAGTGTTGCAGTGTCTGGATCACAGAATCTGTCTTTGGGGGTGCTGGACACTTAAGCTGTCCCCCTCAGGAAGCCAGGACAGTTAATCCAGCTGTAGAGCTGTGCTTATCATTCTGTGTGCTTCTCTTCCTCAACACAGGCGCTTTGATTACCGTCCAAAAACTGATCCTTACTGCCAAGCTCGTTACACCTTCTGTCCCACTGGCTCTGCCATTCCAGTGATGAAAGAAGAGGATGTCATTGAAGTGTATCGATTACAGGCTCCAGTATGGGAATTCAAGTATGGGGACCTACTAGGACATTTGGTAAGGTGACCTTTTTAACAAAGTTATAGTGACAAATTCAGCTGAATTCAACAGCAGGTATCAAGAACAGGAGCTGTAAGGTTGGGATATGTTTGCATGGAAGAATATTAGAGCACACAAGCTAGGCTATCTGTAGGAAAGTTACTCAAAGAGCGTTGCGTTTCAGACAAAAATTACAGGATTTAGCTCAGCTGAAGACAAGAGCATGAACAGCACTGTTGGTGGGTTTGAACATGTTCCCCCATGTAGCTGCATAGTGAGTGTTTTGTATACGCACACCATTATGGCTTGGGGGTCTTTTCTTCTGTGCTATCACCGCATCAAGAAAATACTTTTATTTGTCCCCTTATATCAGATAAAATAGCTGCTTAGTGTATTAACTTTTCTGTTGTTAAAAACTCCCATATTTGCTTGGGCATTGGTCTCTGTCAGGAGTGGACAGCTATCTGGTCAGAACGGTGGATCATGAGGAGTTGGTAGCTTTTACAGTTCTTTCTTGAGTGTTATGATCACTGTGGACTTGAAGTGTCCCTTCATGGAGTCATGCAAATATGAAAGAGTTTTGTCTTTAGTAATATTTATAGTTACAGCAGTAGCAAAATTAATCTTCAAAGCATGATTCCTAATCAATAAAGAAATGTTAGTGAATCAAAACCAAGCAAAGAGTCAAAAATGGAAATAGATTCAAATATTGTTATCTCAGTTGTTAACTAAGTTTGGATTTATGTTTTTACTATACAGCTTTTAAATGAAATATTTATCTCATTAGTTTTATAGCACTCATTAGCGAGATCTGGTTTTGGTAACTTAGTTCTGCTCTTTATTTTTCTGATACCCCCATGAGGTTAAGGATTCAAAAGTCATCCTGACTCTTGATGATGAGCTCCCACTGAGTATCTGCCTCCAAGTGACAGAATTTACAATGGATGGATAGACAACCACTGAGACAGCATGATGCTCTGATAAAAGTATGTGTGTCATGCAATCTAGTGTGTTGTGCTTCAGTTTTACTGAATCCAAGATGTTACAGGAACTCCCTCCCCTCTTCTCACCCTGTTACAGAACAGCTCCTGAGCATCTTACCTTCTGTACAGGTCAAGCTGAAGTTGCTATGAAATCAAAGTTTTATTGGTTTGGTTGTCTTTTTTTTTTTTTTTTTTCCCAGAAAATTATGCATGATGCTGTTGGTTTCAAGAGCTCTCTAACAGGCAAAAACTACACAATGGAGTGGTATGAGCTCTTCCAACTTGGGAACTGCACATTTCCACATCTGCGGCCTGACATGGAGGCACCGTTCTGGTGTAACCAGGGAGCTGCCTGCTTTTATGAAGGAATTGATGATGCACACTGGAAGGCAAATGGCACTTTAATTCTTGTGACCACAATATCAGGTAGATTTTAGATGCTTTGGATAATGGTAATACAAAATATAGAATCAGCCTTGTCTTTTGTAAAGCAGTAGCTTTTAATTTATGTTCCGTAGGTTATTTGCAGTGTTAGTCACTGATGCTAATTTCAAACACTCTCTTCAATACAGAAAAATGGCATGAGGCTGCTGCCTTTTGAACAACTCACACGGGAGAGTTGTTAAGTGAAAGTCATTTGGTGTTGCTGTACAAAAACACTTGAGTCTTGAGTGTAAAAATAGCAAAACAGCTTATACAGGGTCATTACGGACTCTTTACACGGCTTCACCAAAACAAAACCTTCTATTGTGAAGTGGCAGATGACTGCTGAGATAGAAAAACTGTTGAAAACATGTTAATTACTGAGCAAACAAATAAGGCATACTTAGAAACAGTCTCAAAAATATAAAAATATTAATCTCTATTTCTGTCTCCCTCATTATGTGTCATAAAAACTGTGAAAATGTCCCCAGTAATAGGTCTCTGTCATATGTTGTAGAACAAACCTAGGACTTAAACCTCAATATACATAGGTGATCACCAAAAGAGCTTCCTGGTATATCCTGATCACTGCAATCCTAAAATGAAAAGGTCATTTAAATAAATCTGATTGATGGCTCTAGCAATAGACTGAATGACTTACAAAAAAAGTTCACTGAGGACTTGGAGTTACATTTTGTGTGACCAAAACCACTTACTCTCTGAAGTTGGTGTAATGTGCAAGACACAGTGGAGAGTCAGCTTACAGCTCGTGTGATGTGGTGTTTTGTGTGTGCCCACTTCCACCCTTAGTAGCTTTGCTGACCTCAGTCTCTACATAATCTATCCAGTGCTGCTAAGACATTCTAGGCAGTTTTTTAAATAAGGAAGTAAACTGGAGCTGCTTTCCTGTGAATTTGTAGTTCATAACTGAAGTATTTGATGCTTGATACAGTTGGATTCTTTCATATGAATACCAAATTAAATATTTTCATACAGTTGGGGAACTTGTAATGCTTTCTCTCTGTGTGGATTATTTGATGCCCAAGAAGGGTGAGGTTATGCTGGTGCCTCGTGGAAGCATTGTTACAGTCTTCCTTGCCTCTCTTGCTTTCCATTTCCATTAAACTTTTAAGGAAGCAGCACCTCTAAGAGTTTTCAGTTGTCTGAATTTGACTAAGTTATTGTCACTCAAGTTCACAAAGTTATTGTGAAAGAGGGTGAGTGGATGCAAGCAAAGATGAACAGCATCATGAGCTGCTTCAGAGAGCAGGCAGAAGGCATCCTATCTTACTGGTCTTGCATCCCACTCATAATTTGGCTCATCAGCTTTGTCAGCTGCGGAGATGCTAAATCAGCAGAGTGTCTCAGTTTGTGTCTCTTTTGTGAAGAGACATGAAAATTTCTGCTCTGAATTTTTGAATTTAGTTAAAAGTTGAAGAAGTGCAGAAATGCCTGTTGCTCTGGTGAGCATTTTGCTAACATCTCTTGTAGACTGTACTACGTGCCCTGTTTTTCTGCATGGATAAAGCAAAATGAGAAGTGTCATGATTCTCTGATGTTTGGATATTCTGGCATAGTAGCAGGAAAAGGGTCAGAAAAAGGAATCACAGTTTAAATAACCTGCATGTAAATGTAGTTTATTCAGTGGGTTATGCCTTGCCCTTCCAATGTAAGCCTTGTGTCTGTGTATGGTGAGGCAATGTAGGTAAGCTTTTGCAGGGGAGGCAGCTGAACCTTGAAATAGATGGAAAATATTTTGAGTCCTGTATTTGTTACCTTGTCTCTGCAATACTTATTTTCATCTCTTACAGGAGCCATGTTTAATGAAATGGCACAGTGGGTAAAATACGACAATGAGACTGGCATTTACTACGAGACCTGGACAGTTCAAGCAAGTCCTGACAAAAAGTCAACAGTGTGGTTTGACTCTTACGAGTGCTCCAAGTTTATACTGAGAACCTACCAGAAGCTAGCTGACTTAGGAGCTGTATTTAAGAAGATACAAACAAACTATACAAGCATCATTTTATTCAGTGGAGAACCTATTTATTTGGGGAATGAAACATCTATTTTTGGACCACAAGGAAACAAGACATTGGCAGCAGCTATAAGAGACTTTTACAATCCATTTAAGCCTCATCAGAGCGTCAGAGAGTTTTTTGTGGATCTTTTCAAAATAATTGATCGTGTAGTCTTTAATCATCAGTTTTACCTCTTCTACAACTTGGAATACTGGTTTTTACCTATGAAGTCCCCTTATCTCAAAATAATTTATGAAGAGGTCCCTTTGCCTGTTGGAAGCAAAGCATCCTTTGGTGTATGACTGCTTACTGAAGAAGAAAATTTGCCTTTATGGCAGAATATTCTTAAGGATTTTGGACCGCTACTGTGATGTATTAAAGGGTTCTGTATTTCACTGCTGACTGTAAAAAGTTGTGTTGGGAAGGCTTTGCTGTACCAAATGAAAGACTGTGCATTTGTTTTCTTACTACCTGTATAATGCATTAATGAACGCTTCAGTATCTCTGACCTGGCAAGCTTCCATGTAACCACGGCCCCCTGCTGCCTGAAGGGAGGCTGCAGTGACTCCTCTGGCTGAGCTCTGCAGCAGCAAAGGGAGAAGGGGGAGGTAGCTGCCTGCTCTGGGCTCAGGTGCTCTCCACATGCATAGCCATGTGGCAGCAGATGGCACCTGGCCACCGACAGACATGGGACACAAGTTACAAGGACTCACTCAACCTGAGTGTCTTGATGTGTCCAGTTCCTTCAACATGTGCCTTACACTGGTGTTCCTGTAGTACTTTGGTTTGTACCACTGGGACCTATGAACTATTGTCTGGTATTCTGGGGCAGTGAATGTACTAGATGGTATGGGTAGTGCCTTTTCACCACTTTGCTTCCTTCACCTGCACTGTAAACAAAATACAGATGGCTCTTCTTCAGCTTCATGTGTGTTCTGTGGCACAGATAAAAGCCAAACTGCCTGTTGTGATGTCGACTGATTGGTAACTGCAGTGTTCTACCAGTCTCCTATCTTCAAGTCTACTTGAAGCTTCACTTGGGTCAGTTTCATAGAACCTGTGTATATTCCTTCTAAATTTTTTCAAAAAGCATAGACACCTTAATATGAAAGAAGCAATGACAGCTTGTGGGGTGTTGACATTGCAGTTAAAATCTGTGCTTGTCACAGAGCTGCCTCTAAAAGATGACTGCAGCCTCTTGCTGGCAGTGATGTTTGTAGTAAGTGGTGCTGTGCCAGCTGTGCTGTCCTTGAGTCCTGTTCCAGGCTCAGCATAGGGCACCTTGGGAACTAGTTAGTTCCCTTTAAACCCAAGGGACCAAAGCCAGAGGAACACTGGCTTTCTGGAAACCACTGAGGTGCCTGCACACAGAAAAACCACACTGCAGCAGTGGAATCATCTCCAAGTGTTCACCACTCACTTTTTTTTTTTTTTTTTTTTAAACTAGCAGTGGAATGAATAGTGCTCCTGCAGAGGTTATTGCTGTCTTGTGGCCAAGCAGGAACACAGGAACCCAACTCTGCAGTTTCATTTTGCTTGAGCCAAGCTAATAGCTTGCTGCAGCCAAAGAGGAGAGAACACAGTGAGTGGATTCAAATCATAAGAATGGCAGAAATTTAACACTGTATTTAGGAAGTCACTAAAATTAATTAGTTGAATTGCATTATCATGTAACAGGATGAGCGTGAGAGGAATGAGGGGATGAGCACACCTCTATTCAAGCTGCTACTTACTTCCACTGTTAGGTGAAACTTCATCTTTTGCCTCAGACTGAAAGACTTGAGTCTTTATAGCCAAAGTCACAAGCCCTTGTGACTGAGCTCAGCTTTGGATTAGGATACTACTATGGTTTCAACCCAGCCAGCAACCAAGCACCACACATTAGCACCAGGAAGGTAATCCAGGAGGCTCTAGGGAAGTCAAAGGGGCTGCAGCAAGTCTGTCTGCAGAAGTTATATTCTCACTGATGCATGTTTTATGACTTTGAAACCCTCAATGTCGCTGAACCCACGTTTGCCTTCCCAGGAAAAAGCCACAACATCACAAACCAGTGTCCAAAGCTCTGAAGGGGAAATAGGATCACAGAACCAAGCCCATAGATCACACTGCCAATGATGGGGGGATTCCTCCCATGCAGCCAAGTGTGTCTGTTTCACACTTTGAACACTATCCTCAGAAAGTACCAGTTATCAGTGGTAGGAGTTGCCCTTTATGTAACATAAATGAGCTCCTTCTGAGGCCAGTATTTTTTCCTTCTGGACACACAAGTTGGAGAGAGAGCTCTTACTTTCTTTGCTTCTCTCAGTTGGGGCGGGGTTTGTGTGTTAATTATTCACACTGAATGCACAGGTGGGTAGGAATAAACTCCACCAGTACAAACTGCAGTCCTGAAAGAGGTGCAATTGTTGCAGTTAAAACTGGAATCATTGCACTGGAATTAGTTGAAATTGAGTGCAGTGCTCTCTTGTAGGCAGAATCCACAATCCTTGAGTTACGCCTATAGAGTTACATGCCAAAAAACAGAGGTGATGAATAGGCTACTTCTGCAAAGTGTAGACAAGCCCAGGATAGATCCATAAAAATGACACTTTTATAACTTAAAAAGGAAGTGTTAGATGTCCCAAACAGTTTCTGTGTACCTGATGATCTGTTTGTGATTGAAAACCACCTATTCACCTGAAACACTTAAGGACAGCCTCCTCCTGAAAGTCACACAGGGAGCAGAAATCTCACCTCATTTCACTCACAGCCAGGTGGCACTAGCATTTGCCCAACAGTAGGAACCAGGGGACTGTCCAAACTTCCAGGCTCAAGGATAAGGCTGGCATTGTGTCACTGCCACTCAGTCTTTACACACTTTGAATACACGACTTGTTCATCACTTTAGAGACTGCTTGGTTCTACTCCCTGCTCTTAACACACATTGCACTTGAGGGCAAAAACACACAATCATTCTGTACTACCACAATTCCCAAGTCTGCACAGTGGTCTTGTGCAATACTGCTGCTCCTCGGTGGTGTAAGCCACACTTCATCTCAGGAGGGTTCTCACAGAAGGCAGATCCTGGCTCCTCATCCATCAAGGTCAAACAGAGTGTGCTACTCCTGTTTCCCAAAGGGCCATGCAATGAAAATCACTGGTCTCTCCCTTCCCCCTCACAAACCCACCACATGCTCTGGATTAGGAGAGCTCCTGCCTTCAGTATTGTAACTTGTAACCATTTGGATTCAGAGGTAAGATTTGTCACTGCACACGTTAACTCCTACCCAAAACTGGACAACCAAGCCAACACTGAATTTTGTTCTGAAAATAGGAAAGAAAGGTAAACTCGGGGGAAAATGGTACAGCTGTGACACCCATGTACATGCTTCTAGTGAACTTCGTGAGTGTCTGCTACTCTTTTTTTACTTCTGTCGTGGTTTTTATGTATTTACTGTACATTTGTTTCAACATGTAGAAGGCAAAGTAAGATGTACAGAACTTGCTAAAAAAGCACTTTATGCTTGCCTGGGAAGTTTATGTTTAGCTGGATTATTTGACCTAAGGATGCAGCAATTGATTAAATGTATAAAAACTGCTGACTTCCAATGGAAGAGAGACACAACTGCTTTCAAGCAGCTTTCTTGTGCTTGAACATCTTAGTAACCGGTATAATACGGTGCTGCATTCAGGAAGGACTTTTTGAGGTCTGTGCAACACAGACGTCTCAGAGCAGGCCAGTTACCTTGCCAGGGAAGCTGTTCTGCTACAACCGACCATACCACCTTCAGCTCCTAATACATTCCTCACACCAGGGTGTGACAGAGGCCTCTCTGTGAGCAGCAGAATGCTGGGTTTCAAAGATGTAAATTCCAGGAGTGGGATCTGGTATTTAGGTTGTGCCTTGCTTTTCAGTTATTCCCACTACCAACATGTTGGTGACTCACCTTGCCAGCATCGGGTCACCTGCAGTCAAGGTCCAAAGAGGTTTTGGCTCCATTACTAATGTATTATTTCACATTAATTTAGTGAAAACTAAATCCTATTCCCCAGACTACAAGTGTTACTCCACCTTGCCCAAACCGGGCAGTTCTGAGAGTCGGGTTATAAAAAACACAGAACTTTTTTACTTTTACAGACTAAATATATTGACACCTTTTATACAAATAAAAGCAAATTATAGTATTACATTAATTTAACAAATTCTAATACAAAAACCATGTATTTCATAAAATGCAATTTTTAAATCAAAGCTCTACAGAAACATACAACTCCCCTATAAAGATGTCCAGTCCACTGAGCATTGCTTGCTCAAAATGTAGTTATGAACTTTAATACGCTCATAAGTGTATTACACTAAATTATACATTTGGATAAACATGACTGAAATCAGAGATGAACGAAATCTACTTACTACCGGAAGGGGCTGTATAGCTCAACTGAGAAGCAGCCACCAGCTAAGTTCAACCCAGCCCACAGGGGCAGCTCTAACTTGCTGAGGGCTGACAACATCTCTCAAACATGCAGCTGTGTGGGCAACACTTCGGTGTTACCATCAGTAACCTCAAAGAGAAAATAACATAATTGTTAGCAGTAAAAAATGAAGTCACGAGCCACATCCAGATCACAGGCAATGCCTTGCCTACATCACTTACAAACTAAAAACTTTCTTTAATAAAATTGATTTATCAAATGTTCAAAACAAATTTTTGCCTATTACTCTACTTCACCAAGTCTACTCCTTTTCGGTTTTTAAATATTATGAAATGACAGAACTAGCTGAATTAAAGGTATACAAAATTATTATCTATCAAACATCCACTTTATACATAAACATTTTTGAAACAGATTTACAGTATACAGTTAGTTTATACAGCTTAAGCAACTCTTCCAATGTCATTTCTCTCAAACTGAAAGCAGCCAAAAGGTCTAAGGTTTTGTGAAAAGGTTCTTGGTCAACATTCAAATTTTACCTTTCTCATCTCACACTGCTCACACTCCTGTTATCAGAACAACATTGCAGGGTTCATTTCACAAACCATACATTATTCCATCTCACCATATGCTGCCAAACCAGTTAATGTGCAAGAAAAGCTCATTAACTCCAATGTGGTTTTAAATACAATGTATCTACATTTTTCCCCAGAATGCTTTCGCTTCCTGAGCTCGACATAAAATACCTTAAAACAGGTTTAGACACAGATCTGAGACCCCGTAAGCAAACTACATTAAAATGCATAGAGGGTGGAAAAAACCCCACAGCGCTTTTGGTAGCTCACACTACTGCTTGTTAGCGCTCTAAATACATTTTAGATGGATCTAATAATCTGTTGAATAACGTGTTAAACTTTCTACTTTAGTTGTCCGAACTGTTATTATTGTGTATTGCTCTTGCCTTTATGACTTAACAGAATGTATGTATTTCACAGGCTACTAAACTTCCTATAATTGTCATCCTGTCATCGAGGTGACTGGATTTAGAAATGCTACGGTCTGCAACAAAAGCATGCAATTTTGGTGGGGTTTTGATTGGCTTTTTAAGATAAAATGTGGTTGTGTCAAATACTACTATCTAAATCAAAGAAGGACAGCATATTACAACTGGTATTTTGCAAGTACATTTCAATATTTTAAATAATTTTTTTTCCAAAAATGTTTGAGGTCACTTTTAATGACAAAGAATAAATCTAAAACAGAAACCTGATTTTTGTTTGGATGAAAACAGGTTTTGGAGCCGTGAACTCTATTTTTGGTTCCAAAATTCCAGAACAATTTTTGAAAGAAAAATTAATTTTATAATCAAACCATTAATTAACTTGCAGTAAAATCTGTATTATTAAATAAGCTTATACAGGAAATTGCAATATGGTAATCTTGGGTTTAAGGTGCTACTCCATTCACCCTGGAGTCTTTTAAGGACTTTACCACGTGGGCATCATATCTGGGAACCAGACTCTACCAAGATGCTTTGAAACTTCCCAATGAATCTGCTCCAAGCTGTACTTCTGATCAGGAATCAAAACTTCCTCCATAATAGAGAGCTGAGAGAGGCGACCGCCACACATCTTCACAAACTCAACAAAGGCACTGCAAGAGACTTCACATTCTCCGAGGCCCACGGCCGACAGGTACTTGCACCGCTCCGCAATGCAGATCAGCTCCTCGTCCAGCGGCCGTAATCCATTGGCACACACCACCAGTTCAACCAGCCGCGGACACGTCATCCCAACGCGGCCCAGCACGTCCTTGCTTACTGACCTCCCGAAGTAAAGGTGAGTGACAGGTATCTCATAACGAAAGAACGGATCAAACTCCTCCTCATACAAGAAAAAGTACATGACTAAATTTACTTTAGGAGAATGCTTGATGAAAGCGTCCCAGCTGCTCTTCTGAATGGTGTGGAACTGAGTCTGTCCAGGATTTTCACTGACAACATCAATGCGCAAGTGTTCTAACCGGACGTGCTTTTCAGAAGACAAAGCAAGCAGCAGCTCATCACTCAGCAGGTGGTAGTTCAGCGCCAGCTCACGCAAGCCATGGCACTGGTCAGCCACACAAAGGATACCTGGGAGAAGAGAACATTATGCAAGGGATTACACAAATAAAGGCACTGATGACTGAACAACAGGAGGGAATTTATGTGTGGCAGGAGGGTGCTACGGGCACCTATTTCAATGTGCAACCTAGACCTTAAATCAAAACCTAATCATACTGGAAACCTGAACATGCATCTTTTTCACAAGCATGACCTTGTGACTTCTTTGTAGCTACATGTAAGACAGATACACACAATGTGCCTACATCTCTATTTTTGCTAGGGATCATAAAGAAGTTAAAAAATACATAAACAGAAGTGACAAATATATAAATAGCATATTCTGACTGTTCTGCCCTTTTGTAAGACCACATATAGTCAACCTTGTTTTTGTAAAAGGTCCTTACTCATGATAAAAGTATTTCCTTAGCCAGCTCTGGAAGAATTGCTGACTGCTCTGTGGCTGACAAAGCAACTGTGAATGAGATTTGTTATCTGAAGAAAGCAAACGTAAAGCAAAGGTAAAATGAATGCTAGATTTTAATTCAATAGAGAGGCTGCTGCTGTCACTATTTGTTTTTTCTAGGAAAGTATAAATGCTTAAATTTGGAAAAGCTACAGCAAAAAAGAGGCAAAACACTAAAAATACGGAGCAGTTATTTCTAGAACAGCAAGTTTCAGACTCTCTCTATAATGATTCAATTTGCTGCTCACAGAAAACAAAAACATCAAAAAGAGAATCCAGTTCAGTCTGTGGCTTCCACTCATACTATTTCTAGATACAAGAGATGGTATTATACTGGTAACAGTACTGAAAAAAATAAAAAGCACTAAGAAAAGCATACAGTCCTCTGCATTTCATGTAACCCAGAAAACTGCATGAAATGTGGGATACAGCCTTTCCATTAATAGAGGGGATAAGAACATAGCATTTAACATACTGAGAAACCTGAGCTCAATACACTCTAGCTCTGAAGTAAGAGAAATACAGAAAACAGTATTTTAAGGTGCAGCTGTTAAGAGAAGCCTACACTGAGCATACGACGCTTTCTTAAAAAAAAAAAATCAATGCGAAAACATTGCATGAATCAGAAGGGCTACTCTGATCCCTCTCTAAGCAGACTCAGACATGCTGCTTCAGAATACCTAGGTCTGTTGATCTATAAAGTATTTTAGGCAGTTTCGAGATCCATATACATTTTCTCATCTCAACAAAGCTAGTTGTCCTGGCTGCCATCCTTCCACAAATCTTTGTTAACTTTAGGGGTCCATTATGGACCAGTGCAATGCAAAAGGGAAGAGCTGGGGTTCAACTTACAGTGATTTTTTTATGGATCTAGAACTGGATATGCACAGTCTGTTACTGCAGTTATGCATCCTACATATAGAGCTGACAACGAATACAGTGTAAATAGCTACTAAAGGACCTGCCTGGAGCCCATGTAGTTCACAGAACATCCCTAGGCACTGCCTACACCTTTTTGTCACTGAGAGGTAAATGGCTCTGCTCTCTGACCTTACTGCACAGAACTGCATCAAAAAAATTCCTGATCCGTGATGTCCCTGATGAAGGCACACCTGACACCACTCTGCTTCCCAACTCCCACTCCAAGAGAAGCAGCCCTCCTACCCCCATGTCACAGCAGAAACACCACCTCTACAGGAACACTTTCCATTCCCTCTATTCCAACACTTAGTATTTCAGAGAGAAAACAGCAAACAGAAGAATATTCAGATAAGCTCACAAGGATTACAAACACATCAGAGCCTTTGTTTCTCCAGCTCAAATTCAAATGTGCCTCTTTATCTTTGTACAGTAACTTGTAGCAATTCACTGTTTGATATCAATCTTTTTCCTTTATCCCTGCAGTAGTGGAGTTTCTCTTGCACTACTTTCATTACTCTTTTCTGTCCTTCAAAAAATTTCTTGAGAACTGACCTAGTAATGAACATTCTTCCCTCCTCCAATCTGAAGACATTTTAACTGCATCTATAAGTAATTAGTTTTCCAACTCACAGCCCTTTTGGGTCAGTAAAGTTTTTCCACATTTATAGCAGCCTGCTAATTATAATATTCCCATTACAAAAAAAATCCAGGTCAATTTTCCTTCAAGATTCTAATTTTTGCAATCTGCCTGCTCTTGAAGCCAACTATCCAGATACCAGCTTCTTTCTTTTGTTCCACCTGGTGGGTTGTCCCTGCCTGGACACCGAGTGCCCACCAAAGCTGTGTAATCACTCCCTTCCCCAGCTGGGCAGGGGAGAGAGAATAAAATTAAAAACTCAAAGAGTGAAGATAAAGGTGACAGGGAGAGATCACTCACCAATCATGGCAGACTCAGCTTGGGGAAATCAATTTATTATCACTTAAATAAGAGTAGAGTAATAAGAAATAAAACTGAAACTTAACACACCTTCCTCTCACTCCTTTGTTCTTCCCAGGCTTAACTTCCTCATGATTTTCTCTACCTTCTTCCCTCCCAGCAGCACAGGGTGACACGGAATGGGGGCTATAGTCAGTTCTTCAGACACTGTCTCTGCCACTCCTTCCTCCTCAGGGGGAGACCCCTCCCATTCTTCCCCAGCTCTAGCATGGGGTCCCTCACATAGGAGCAGTCCCCCATGAACTTCTCCAGTGGGAGTCCTTCTCAGACTGCAGTTCTTCATGAACTGCTCCAGCGTGGGTCTCTTCCATGGTGTGCAGTCCTTCAGGACAGACTCCAATTCCTGCCATCAAAACTGCTCCAGCATGGGCTCCTCTCTCAAAAGGTGCTTTCAACAGACTCTTCCAGCATGAGCTTCCAACAGAGTCACAGTCTCCTTCAGCCATCCACCTGTTCCAGCCTGAGGTCCTCCACAGGTGGATCTCTGCCCCGCCATGGCCCTCCATAGGCTGCAGGGGCACAGCAGCATCACCGTGGTCTACACCAGGGGCTGCAGGGGAATCTCAGTTCCAGCACCTGGATCAGCTCCTGCCCCTCCTTCTTCACTGACCTTGGTGTCTGCAGAGTTGCTTCTCTCACGTATTCTCACTCCTACCTCCAGCTGCAATTGCTCTCCTGCAGTACCTTTCCCTCTTCCTCAATAGGTTATCCCAGAGATGCTACCACTGTCACTGATGGGCTTGGCCTAGGCTCTGCTTGACATGGGGAAGCTTCTGGCAGTTTTCACAGAAGCCACTCCTGTAGCCCCCTCACTGCCCCACAAAACACTGCCATGCAAACCCAGCACACCCACTTTTTTCTCCATCTCAAGGCACACCTACACCTGAATTAAGCAATTAAACTCTCCTACTGTTAGCTTAGCACTCCCTGGTTTTGTTACTAATGCATTTTACCCCAATCTATTCATCTCCACTCCATGAAGGACAATAGCAGTTGTGCTCCTTAAACAGGCATGACAATTTCTTACCCATTGTTCCTTAAATTAAAAACCATGCAAGATACATCAATCAGAACACACCCATGTCTCCTCCCAAATTATCAGTGCATGATGTTCCAATAAAGCCTTCTAGCAAGGATTATCCACAAACCAGCAAAGTCTGCTAGAGCTGACAGGTTACTCTTTGAGCCACGTCCAAGGAAATGACTCTCTCTGCCTAGCTACAGATTACTGCTGAAGCCTTTTCCTCTTGACAGACACATTACAGCCCTTGTACTTCTCAGACACAAGGATTCTCAAAAAACAATTTTAACTTGGAAAAGCCAGTCCCTCAAGCCAATTTAAACAAGCCCATCTATGATTAGAAAGCTTTGGAGGAGGCATTCCAGTTAATTCTGTGGACACTTTGCTGGACCAGGCTGCTTCAAAACATCAGTCCTACATTTTCAGGACTTCTTTATACAAAACCAAACACAAGGTTTTGTCTGAGACCTACACTTGCAAAAGGTATTAAGTTTGTTTGTTATCACTACAGTAACACGCCCTCTGCAACAGTACTGCTTTCGCCTTTCCCCTTTTCGGAATCCTGCTGACAATAGGAATCTGACAGACAATAAACCTAGCATTTACAGCTGCAATATATTTGCATGAAGAAAGTTATGGCATTATGGTTTCTATAGTTTCTACTCATCCTCAGAAGAGGAATCATACTGGGTTGCCAGGATTTCATTTACAATTCCTCTTCCATTTCTCAGTGAAAAACTCTAAGTGTTAAGCTGATGTGCTGTGAATAAATCTTAAACTTGCTGTGCATTGCATAAGTCTACCATAAATGTTAATTCTGTGAAATTCAACAATGTTGAGTGATTTCTGATATGAGCTGGCTTCATTCTTGTTACAGACACACTTAAAAGTGTTAGAGAAGTACATTTGCTGGCAGTAGTTTTGCATAGCTCAGTCTCATCTCCCCTTTTTGATGCTGTCTGCAGTTATTCTCCAGCAATGACTTTTTTTCAGAATGACTAAACCAGCATCTTCCTAATCCATGGCATGCCAACAGTCAAAATCCACACATAACAAAATATGGAAAGAAACCTCATATTCCAAAAAAGTTTAATTATATTGGAATACTTAATCATTGCACAAATAGCTCACTATCAAGTCGATACATACTCATTAAGTTCCACATGAGGCTAACCACTTCCCCACAACAGACATGCACTATTTTATTATTAGCCCAGTAGTCACTGTGAAATGGTAGGATAGACAGATTGACCACCAGCTGAAATGACTTTATTCAGCCACAGTTGCCCATAATACCATACTCATCTTCCCTCTGACCCCGTTTTTCCAGGGGTGTACTGATTTCAGACAGAATGTAATGCACGCATTAAAAAGTCCAAACCAACCAACAAATCCCAAATGAGCTAACCCCAAAACCACAGTAGCTTACCAGCTGGAGAAACATGAGGACAACTGCTCATTTTCAACAGTTTGAGTGTGTCACTGTTATTAGCCACCAGAACCTTGAGAGATGGATCATCTACTGGTGTGTCATCAATCTTAAGTGAAGAGAGGGATTTGGAGTTCACAAACACCACTGTCAGTGCAGAAATAAAGTGAGACTGAAAAAAAAAAAAGGAAGTTTAAATGAAAGAGTATTATCTGAAGTATAAATCTCAATGGTCTTATACTGTACACAGCAGTCCTGGTTTTTACTTCTTGACAGCATTTGTTGAAAAAGCATTCTTTTGATATTGCATAATTAAAAAATAATACTAATACTGGCATTTGTTAGTAGAGGAAGCGTAATAATTTTTTGCTATCCATTTATGAATTTGGCAAATCAGAATGTGTAACATTAGAAGTTAATCAAGACCCTGGACTATCCACTGCACAAGTTTACATCTACAGAAAGACCACAAGCAAAGGGGAAAGCCTAGAAGCCCTAATTTTGAGGAATTTTTTTTATGTTCTTTGAACAGATGAGGCAAGTCACTCTAAAAGAAGCATCCTCTGGAAGAGGAATTCCCATAAGGCCAATTGTGCTGCATTGGTGATATGCAAACATAGTCAGGAATGTTTGCATCCGAAGCCAAATGACTGCACTGCCGGCCTACCACCTACCCCAGAGTATTTCGGGTTTGGATGGATTTCTTGGAAAGCTAACTGGAGTGGTCCAAACAGAGCCAAGGAGCAGGAAATCCATTAATTACTGAATAAGCAGCACAGATAAGGTAGGACAAGTGCTCAGCATTTTTACATAACCACTGAAACTTGTCAGTAAACACAGAGCCCAGGGAACCTGAACTTGAGAAACACAGACTAAGGAGCAGATACAGCAGTGACTGTAGAAACCACTGGTGGTATGAAGTGAGTAAATAGTTCATCTTCATGATTTCTTACAAGACTGACCAAATACAAGTCTTTAAAAAAGTATTTTCTCCATGCACTACATTAAGTATCATAAAAAAAAAGACCTGCTACTTGGATGTCAAGCCTGTTTCATTCTGAGCCACAGGCACATATCCTGAATACAGTTATATGAGAGAAGGTCTGACAACAGTATTTCTTCATTCTTAGGTAAAATGTCTGTGTTTTTTGATAAAACTCCCACACAATTAGATTTAGAATAGGGCTTACTGCTTTCATGCTAACACAAACTTTCTAAGTCAGTTCATGCAAATGGAAACAGGAAGTTCAACTCAGAATCTTCATGCACTTTGGCTTTAGGGACCACTCCAACTATCCTGACAATATGCTGCTTATATATATGTTATGTACAGAAGAAAAGATGCTTCAATATTACTTCAACTCTGTATTATGAGAGTGTTAGTACTGTGTTTTTATTCTGTTTAAAAAATATTTCTAAAATTCTCTGTTTTATTCTCTATTTAGAAAAAGAAGGCTGTTAAATAGAAAGGCAAAGAAAGTTAACCACACTTATTAAAAAAGGTAACTTGAAACTTCTAGTTTGAAAAGCTAATGGGAAACAGGCAACATTCCAACATGTAAAAGCTGGTCTTTTCAGTATTGCCACATCTGTAGCCTGTAATATGATTCTTTAAAAGATTCTACTCATGTAGAATGTACTTAGTGAAAAGACAGGCAACACAACACTAAATATGAGTTACAGATATTTACCACATGTCAGGTCACTTGAGAACAGAAAAGCACTGATGAAGATGATGCCAAGTAGTTCAGACTTCCTATACAGTCTGATAAAAATAAAAAATCCCACGGCCTCCTCCAAAAAATCCAAAACCACAGCAAAGTATTAACCATTTTCCAAATTAAGTCATCTTTGTCTGCTTCTCATCTAATGGACCTGTCACTAACAGCTTCCCACCAGAATCTAGTCATGGCCAAATTCAATTCTTTAGTTTCACTAGTTGCCCTTTATGCCAGTGACAAAACTATTGAAGTTGTAAACACCAAAAGGCAAATTATCCTTAGAGCTAATTTTGGCTTATTTTTAATCTATTTTTTTAAAGGCCAAATGTGAACTTACTGAGAACAAAAAAGGAAGCCTATGCTTTATAAGCCTTGAAGCTGAATAAGAACATAGCACAAACAATTACTAAGCAGAGTAATTAGGGTCCTGTACAGTAAAGCTGAACAGGACCCTAATATGTCACTCCAGTGAAAACGAAGAGATCTAAAGCAGCATTCAGATTAATAAAGAAAACAGTAAGAAAGAGCTGAAAGGACAAAGTATTTTTAAAACACTGTGGACTGTTTTCACTACATTCAGGTTTTCTTATCATCACACTTCAAAGAGCATCAGAAAAGGAAAAAAGTCACAGCAAAACTAGTTAAATATCTGAGAAGCCTCTTTGAAAATTATGGATCAAAATTACATATGCAAGAGAGCTACATGATGTGGCAGTAACCACTGTCAAGGATAATAGCTGATAATCCGTCTGTAGCTAACCTTACCTGTAGCCTACTTCCTTTCCCGAGGCTGTCTCTAGTTCTTCCTCGTCCTTACTGCCATCACCAGCAATGACATCACTGAGATCTAGCTAAGAGCCTATTTGTATGTGGCCCTTCACAACCACTCCCCTCCTCCTTAGCAATGGTACACTTCTACCTCACTAGCAGGAATGCTTCTTTAGAAGCACATGTAAGAGATTTGCTGTCTTCCAGATTAAATGCCTTCTAACAAGATCAGATTTTTGGTAAACATGCAAGGTAAAAATCTTGACTAAAAATTTCAGAAATACAGTGCACTGCACCAAGGATGCTGATGCTTGATTGTATGACATGAAGCCCTGCAAATCATTATCCAATTTCTTTCTGAAGAGAGCTCATTGATCATGTAAGCCCTATGGCAAGTCCACACAGATAAAACTCTACCACTCATTTGATTATAATTGTCCCCTAAACAAACCCCACAACACAATTACACAGACCTGAATTGTCCAGCCTCTTAACTTGCACCACACTGCTCAGCACCCCATTGAGGTCAACAGACAGGAGGACTTGAAAGAACAAGGTCAGGCCTAGGTTCTCACATGATTCAGAGACTGAATGGAACTTTAGATACCCATCACAGTACGTATCAGTTCCTCCCCTTATTAGAAACCAGACCACTAATAAACTTTTCTTTACCAAAGAGTCATATTCCTACAATAGAACTTTTCATATAGATGTACCGTATGAAACACTGCAATACTTTGACATAGGAAATATACATAATAAAATACCTTTGGTAAATCCATGAAGCTTGGCCGGGCAGTTGAAATTAGTCCAAGTGTTTTCAGAGAGCAATTCACAAGCTGTGATAAAATATCACAAGCTGCTTCAGCAGATTCCTTGCTACTGTCCACCTTAAAACAAAATGAATTTCATGTTCAGAAAGCACTGCAAATACACTTTTAACTTTTTTTTCCACTTTACCTTCTGAAATGTGATGTCAAAAAAACCCCCACAATGAAACACCTCATTGTGAATCCATCAGTGTTATTCTTTATTCCCCCAAAAAGTATGCACCAAAAATCCAACACAATTCGCTGTAAATTTACTACTCTTCTGAACACTTAGGTAAATACTGCATGGTGACAGGTCAACTTAACAGTTTGTTCCAAGATACTCATTCCACAAATAAGCAAGTGGAGGGTCCAGAGCCAATTCCAATTCCCCTTTACATTCCTCCTTATCAAAATGCAAGAATTCTATAAATCCCTTCCTATGTGCAAAAGCCACTTCTTTTTACAGTGGCTCAGTTCTTAAAATTGGCCCTTCACTGTTAAAACCACAACAAATACGCAATGGATACTCTCAAAAAACCAAACCAAACCAACCAAACCAACACAAACCCCAAAACCTTCATTAGTCAGCTTGCTACCCAACCAAATCACTTAGTGTGTCTCCAGTGGACTTCCCCTGACACTTGGATGTGCTTTCTGAGTAACCCCTTATGTACAGCAGCCATGACAGCTCTGCAAACCTACAGAGCAGTATAAAGCTTGATCACAGGATAAAATTTAACTCCACCATAAGACACATGACCTTGGCAGCAATAGATTAAGTCCAATGAATGTTCATTTTCTGCTCAAACATAAGCTGAAAAACCTTGATTTTCAACAATCTCATCTTTCTTTGTCTACAGAAAACACCCCTCACATTTTCAGCCTTTACAGAGGAGCGGTGAGTGTTACACCCACTTCCTTGTGTATTCTGCAGCACTGAAGAACAACTGAACTGACACATTGAAGAAATGATGGATCACCCTATGAGCAAAGGGCACCCAAAATTCTTCAGAATCACTTAGTGTACAGCAACACAGACAGCAGATAAAACACTGGGAGGTCACTCCATTACAGCCCTAAGTTTTCTTTATTTGGATGCTGATAAAAGCCCTGCAAACCCTGTGATAACAGTTTGTATCTGGTACTGCAAGCAAGCAGGCAGAGGTGACTCAGCTACTCACATGCTGATGATTCCAGCATTAAAACTGCCTGATCTCAGAAACAAATATGCTGAACTTGCTGCAGAAGTCATTTCCTTTCCAAATTTCTCACATAGCTGATGCATATGCAGCCATGAGATTCACAGCATCCTTCCAAAACACACTGACATGTAAGCCCACATTAAAGGTTTTCATCTGCTGAAAATAATTCCAGTGTTAACAGAACTAATTCTCATCAAATGGTATTTCTCACCCAGGCACAATCAGTCCATGCACCATCCTATGCAAATCCCACATACTTTTTCAGTCCCCTGAAACGCAGTTGTGCTGAGTACAGACAATCCCATACAATTTAATATTAAAACTGCTAGTTGCTGACTAGTAGTACTGAAATCACTCTCTGTGCATTAGATGTTTTCTAACCATGAATATTGGAGCCAAGTCCCTAGAGGATGTGAAATGGAGAATGCTCAACTTATGTATCATGACTGAACTTAATTCTGAGGCAGAAACCACACATGCAGTCGTATCAGAACTATTTCTGTCCACTTCATGAAGCAGAATTTTAAGCAGCTAAACTGCTACAAAAAAAACCTCAAAAAATCAAGAAAGGCAAAACCAACCAAAACCCGCCCCCCAAAAAACCCCAACAAAGGACCCACAAAAACAAACAAAAAACCCCAAACAAACCACACCACCAAACAAAAAAATTCCTATCTAACAGAAATAAGGCAATGAAAAGCTATGTTCAGTACTGTTATTCCAAGTTTCAGCCCTGAAAATAAACCCAAACAAACTAATTGGGAGGTAACCTCCATGTCTACATGTCCATTTAGAAAAGCCATTTCTTCAGTATACTAAGCCTGAAAACAAGGCCACTTACACACTGACAGGTGCCCTATTCCTTTTAGAATAAAACTTACTTTTAAAAAGCCTATAAAATACGCTACCTTGAAGCTAACATACTGCAGGTGATTGGAATGCCTCTTTATTATTTGCTTGATCAGTTCAGGATGTGTAGTCCTCAGGTTAGACGTGGCTGGTTGATTCAGTTCAAACTCAAAGCACCTCCAGAGATCAGGCATATGAAACACTTGGTTCCAGCTCCTGCAGACCTGGGATGCATGAGCACGATCCAGAAGTGGCAAATACTGGAACACCTGCAGGATAATGTCTTGGAGGAGGTTTGCCCAGTCAGGACTCTGCACAGCTATGGTTTTCTTCTCTACAAGCTTGTATCTCTTGGATTCCTTCTCAGCTGTGTCTTCAGATGCACTGCTGTTAGCCTCATTAGTTTTCCTTCCTCGTTTCATTCTACAGAAGTAATAAAAAAAAAAAAAACTATTTATTTTGTAAATGTAACAGAGCTGAGAAGAATATTAATAGAAAATTGTGGAGGTGAAAAAGGATATTTTCTGCAACAACACCCTGGCAGGTTTTTTTTTTCCTGCCATATATAAAGGAAAAAAACCCAAGTAACAAACCAAAGCAGCAGTCCAGAAATAGCATTATCATCTAAACTGATCTCTTTAATATTACTTCTTTAATCATTAACAGTGCCAACCCATTTATAACAGTCACTCTTCTTTCAGTGTTTCATTTGTGTGTTTGAGAACACTTTGAACCTGTTTTACTGTGTTGTTGATTATCACTCTACCGTTCTACTAATGGAAGGATAATCTTCTAAACAATTCTTTGAAAACTAACATAAATACTGTTGCCCCAATCCTATTTATTAGGAACAACACTTGAAACTGTGAAGATAAAAATCAGGCAAGGAAGTAAAGAATTACAGTGTGCAGGCACTGCATATTGCAGATGTTCTATCAGACTAAATAATTTTTTCTCAGAGGAAGAATATTTTCTGGTTTAATTTATTTATTTAAAATACATTACTTTAATAGGCATCTGTTTTAAATCAGTATATTTGAAAATATATTTCACCAAGTCCATTGGTGTGCTTTCATTTTTCCAACTAACTAGTAAATAGGCATTACAGAAGACTTCCAGTAAGAGTCTGGAAGTTTCGACCCACAAAAAAAAAAAAATTACAGAAGGGCCAGAAAACTTTCTTCAAAACTGTATTAAATTCAGCAAGCCTGAGCAAAAATTTGTAGCATATACTTTTTCCATTATGATGTCACTTAACTTCTACCTTATATTACATTGTTAGAGAGAAAAAAACCTCACCACTACATATATCTGAAATAAATTTAAGGCTTTGATCCAAACGCGTTCTTTTTTACGTGCCATCTTAAAACTAAACTTGGCATCTGATTTTTTTTTTAAAGTCTCAGTGTGATGCACATCATGTCCTAAAGGGCTGTGCTACCTCATACTACACTACAGTGTACTCAATTCTAGTCTCTACAGAGCTGAGAGAATCCAGGGGTGGGGTGAGCCTGACACATAAAGCACCTCCAGCCTCCCTGGTTTCTACAGGATAAACAAGGACTTCATACACAGTGAAATCACCCTGGTTTAACATTCAAGTACAATTACACGTCTAAGATTATCATATGCCCAGTCCTTCTGGGATCTGGAAAGTTAAGTCTCCCTGCCGTGTACTGCAACTAAGTTTGGAAGTACTTCTTAAAACAAAATGCAAGTTAAAAATTATACTGTTCATAATCCAATGCATCATAGATTAATTATTTTCTCAAAGCCAGCACCTCCCTACCTACCTTTAAAAGACTTTAATCCTAGCTACTCACATGACAGAAGCAAGCTATCCCTTAAGGACTAAAGCCACTCATGAGATGATGCAGACAAACCTGAACATACAGTCATGAAAGACTGATGAACAGAATTGGTCTCTTGGCTTTTTTCAACTCCTATTTTTACTCCCACTAGCACTTGGAGGCAAGCAGAGGATGACAACAGTACTGGGCAAATATCTCTACTTGCTTCCTGAGAACTGTTTTCTGTGATTCAGTCCCGACTTTGGGACTATGTAAAACACAATTCCTGTGCTGGAACAATTTTCCGCCAGAGACAGAGTTCTGCTGCTGAGTGAAGAAAAGCAAGAAAACTGAACAGTGACTCAGAACCATCTGCAACTAACAAAAATATAAAGGAACTGCATTTTGCAACTGTGAAAATGGAATTCAACTTAAAATTAATCAAGAATTAATTGGCAAATCCACTGCAACCCTGTCGTGTTTCTTTTTGAGATAATAACTCAGCATAGTACAACAACAACATTTATAATAGGCTAGTCTGAAATGCAACATTAGTTTAAACTTTAGGCTAGACAGATATTCCAAACAACTAGGTTACAAGGAGCATTCACCACAGGCAAGCTATTAACTTCCCAAGTTCAGGCTTGCCTGTTTGATGTCTAAGTCTTTCCAAAGCCATCGGTAAAAAGCTGCACAAGGTACTGTTAGGCCTGGCTCTCCAAGTCTTCCTTTACAGAGATCCTGTCTCATCTTCTGCTAACAAGGTAGCAAACCTGCATAAATGTTCCAGTTAGGTAGGCTACTTTTATCACTGCATTAAGGTAGAGTTTTGGGTCTTTTTTCCCTCTTTTTTTGTCTCCCTTTCAGAGAAGACCAGGAGGGAGCTGCTAATGATAAAACTGTATTAATTTTTCTTCTGGAAAAAAGGCCTCTGGGATGTGCTGATAGGAGTGGAACAGGTCATCAACAGCTCCCCATCTGCACCTCTGAGTTAACTGGGATGAGCTCTAAGTAGCTAATATGTGCTGGCTACAGACCAAAACCCACTCCTGGAAGTTGTGGGATATTGTCCCACATTTTTATAAACAGACAATTAAAAAAAAAAAAAAAAAAAAAAAGAGACAACACAGCCATCACTAGAGGCATAATGATGATTTCTTCTTCCAAGATGTTGTTACATATTCTAAATGCCATGACTTAAAGCAAGGGATGGGGAACAAACCACCATTTCCCAACAACTCTTTTTGTTACTGGCATCCTGGACGCCCTTGTAATTAAAGTATAACCTTCCAAAAATATTTCCTTGGCAAACTTTTTCCAAACAGGAAAAAAGTGCCTAAGCTCAAGACTAACAAATATTATTTTAAGAACTGCATTACTGTTTTGTCATCTAATTGCTAACCAATTTGTTCATCTAATTTTTGGCATCTTGCTTCAGAACTTAAAGTTTCAGAATAGGTTTTTTTTTTTTAAATGCGACCACTTTCAACCTCTTCACATGCCTAACAATAAAACAAATACAAAATTTAAAGACTGCATATTTGCCTACAGAAGTTTGCAGAGCCATCTGAAAAGATATTTATTTTAAAAAGTAAGGCCACTTAAGGGAGTAAACCTTTCTGCACATTTAACATAAAAACAGGCAAATGCAATTAAGAGTTCAGTTCACTTTGCTTTACGTATCCAGTGATTTGAACATCCGACTATTTGAAATCCAAGGGCAACTTTTAAACAAGGAAGCCATGGATGCAAAATTCCATGCTAGCAAATTACTGTATGAGTAAAAGCTATTTTTCAACTGATGACTGCTTATCACTTCTTAGCAACGCATGAACCATCAATCTCGCTTTTAACTCTCTCTGGCATACACCAGACACACACGTATCACTGTTTTTCAAACTGCTGCTACGATTAACTTTGCTTTAGAAGCTAAGATCTTGGCAGAAAGGGAAAAAACAAAACAAAACAAAACAACCCCCAAAAATACCCAACTCTACTGATGCAGAGAGATGGGAGAAAGCCGGGTGCCTGACTCCTTAAGATTTTCCAGGTAGATTTCTCCACCTATTATAACGACTTGTTTCTGAACTCCGCACCTGGGCGCAACCCACGCTATCTTGTTTGCAATAGCCATGTCCAACCCTAATCACACAGTTCAGTCACCGAGGAGGAGGAGGAGCAAAGCACGTGCTTAACATTGTTTTTATTGCCAAGTAAGGTGCAGCCAGAACACAACGGCAGTTAAAAAAAAAAAAAAACAAAAAAACCACCAAAACCAAAAAAAACCACCAAAACCAAACCAAACCAAACCACTGTGCAGAGCTGTTTGCACCCTACTCATAACGCCTGACCAGGAACCTGCCCAGCCCAGCTCGCTGTGCCTCACCCCCGCACAAAAACTGCTCTAGGAATACCAGGAGTGCTCTAAAGGGGAGCATGGGCAGAAAGAGGGGGCGACTCGGACACGAACCCAACCCCTCCCTGCCGCAAACAACCTGTTCCGCTGCACACAGCGAGGGTTTCACCATTTATTACCACTATCACAGGAACGCTGCGAGGCAGCGACCCCCAAATACGACGGACTGGGATTTAAGGATCGCCCGCTACTCCCGGAGAAGGTTCCCCTCAGGATCGGCTCCTTCCGGCCCGGCCCAGCCCCGGCCCGGGCGCGCGGAGCTCCGACAGCCCCACAGGCCCCAAGCTCCGCCGCCCCCGCTGCTCGGACCCCGCTCCTGGGGCCTGGGACCCTGCGGATGGTCCCGCTGCGCCGCCACCCGCCCCCTTCCCGCCCCATCACCTGGCGGCTCCCTGCTACGCTTCGCATTAACCGGGGCTCGGGCCGCGCTGGCGCCTCCGCTCCGGCCACATCAGCTCTCTCCGCCAAAGCCGACCCCAGCGCCGCCTCCTCCGCCCGGCCGTTCGGTCCGTCCCGTCCCACCCGCGTCTCTGCTTCCCTCCTTCCCTGCCTCGCCCTCTGTTTACTTCCAGCGGCGGAAGCGACGCGGACCAGCCAAAATGGCGGCGGGCGGGCGGGCGGGGAGGTGGCGGCCCCGCCCCTCCCCTCAGGGCACCCCTCCCGCGGCGCCTCCGAGCGGGGGACGGCGCCAGCTCCTCCTCCCGCCCGGTCTGCGCCCGAGCTCGGTCCTGGGCGCGTCCTGCCTCGGAGTGGAAGGGCAAGCGAAGTGTGGAGACGTACTGGGGGTAATCCCAGATCAGGTTGGAAAAGACCTCAAAGATCATCGAGTCCAACCTATGACCGAACACCCCCGGGTCAGCTGCACCAGTGGCGCTCAGTGCCGCCTCAGTGCCGCCTCCGTGCCGCGTCCCGTCTCTCCTTAAAGGTCTCCAGGGATGCTGACTCCACCGCCTCCCTGGGCGGCCCATTCCAATATCTAATCACCATTTCCGTGAAGAAATTTCTCCTAATGTCCAACTTAAACCTCCCCTGGCGCAATTTATAACTATGTCGTCTTGTCCTGTCACTGGTTACCTGAGAGAAGATGCTGACCTCGACTTGGCTACAGCCGCCTTTGAGGAGTTGTAGAGAGTGACAAGGTCCCCCCTAATCCTCCTTTTCTCCAGGCTAAACACCCCCAGCTCCCTCAGCTGTTCCTCATAGGACTTGTGTTCCAAACACTTCACCAGTTCCATTGCCGTTCTCTGGACATGCTCCAGCCCCTCAATGTCTTTGTTGTAGTGAGGGACCCAGAACTGGACACAGCACTTGATGTGCGGCCTCACCAGTGCTGAGTACAGGGGGACAATCCCTGCCCTGGCCCTGCTGGGCACACTATTGCTGATACAGGCCAGGATGCCACTGGCCTTCTTGGCCACCTGGGCTCACTGAATATTACCAGCAATGGAGCTGGATCTTCATCACCAATACAGCCGGTTATGTTCCGTGATTTGAAAGCCCCATGTGAGGCTGGCCTCAGGAATAGAGGTAATGGGGTAACCAAACCACCAATGCGTCCTGGGGCCAGCAGGTGCTCGGAGTGATGTGCTTGGGATTTTGCCAGACAGAGAAGACAAAGGGATGTATGACATTTCCCACGGGCTGCAAACACCTTGTTACCATGTGTCCTTCGCACGTGGTACACTCCAATACACCTCATTTTTCAGCCCTGTATGTGTCCAAACTCTTTACAGTTGTTGAGATTTGCAAAACATAATTATTCATTTATTGCAAGCTATAGTAAATAAATTATTGCTCAAATTGTTTTAATCCCAATTCCTGCCATTAATTTTCTTGGGAACAGCCGTATGTGATCCAGTGCTTGCCCCAGTCTTGAAATGGCTTAGAAACATTCTTCGGTGGCTGCTCAAATGTCACCATCCCTGAGATCTTTGAGAAGCACTTTATATAAATACATTTTCTTGCATACTTAAAGTATGCTATTTTTTTTTTCATTTTTAAGTCTAGCTCCTTGAGATTATTAGTGGAAAAAAAAATACTTACATAGAAACAGGATTGTTTTTCAGTGAAAAACATTAGTTTTTATTTTGAGTTTCTGTGAGAAAATAATCCTTTTCTCCAATTCAAAATGTCTTGAGCTGTTTACTAAAGCTCAGCCATTATAGTTCTGTGCATATTTATGAATCTACATCCAGTCTTCACCTTCTCAGGAAATGCAACAAAAAATCTGGAAATAAGAGGTGAGTTATCACCTCACCTTGAGCTGATTAGTCAGTATCTTAGACAAGCTTGTAATAGCAAATAAGTGACTGTATAATTTTCTCAGTTATATGAGATGGCTACATAAGCCTTAGTAGATAATGAGATGTGTTCATGAAGTCAAGAAACCTGTAATAACTGTTTTGCTGTCCCCATCTGGAAATGTTCAGTGTCTTTCATTCTCGCTGCTTAGGAATTCTCTTTTCAGCCCTTGTGTTCCAGTTCAGAGCCAGTTTCTAACAGCGGGAAGGTAACAGCCCCCAACTACAGTTTCTAGTAAAGACAAGTTATATTTGCAAGTATGTAACTTGCAAACTGCTGGAGATGTGGGCAACAAAGACTCTGACTGCAAAGGTTGGAACCAGACCTGGGCCCCATCTGTGGGGAGAAGGATCTATTATTTATCAACAAATACTGAGCAAGCAGCTGCTGCTTCTCCTCGTCACCTCTCTTACTGTTTTAAGGCAGCCCTACCTGTGTTATAGTGTGATGCAACTGAGTCATGTCATGTGAAGTCAGTAAAAATATATTTTCATCAAGGTTTATGCCCTGATCAAATTCTTGTGTCTGCAGGGAAAAAAAAAGAACATATCTTGACCAAAACAAATATTTTCTGAGTTTGTATAGAAGTCTTGGGAGATGTAACAGCTGCAATTTCATTATTTGTAAGGTAACATAACTTTAAAACCCTTACTTGCATTATCTGAGTTTCAATGTATTGACTTACTGGGAGGGACTTCTTACAGTTTGCAGTTACAATTTGCTGCCTTATCTTCAGAGTAAACAAAGTTTGGCTCACTGCCTGTGCCCTTCTTTGCTTTGTTATAACTGCTTGTGTAAGTGTGAGGCACCCTTTGTGTGTGTAGGAGAGGAGAACAAGTGCAGAAAGGACTCTCAGCATCCCACTGTCTGGGGACATAGCAGCTAGAATCAGCAAGAAAGGCAGCTGCAGCTCTGTTCTTGGGGCCAAAACAGGCCCTGGACATGGTGACGAGCACTGATAAAAATGTCTGTGGTGTCTGTGGGCAAAGCACAAGAACCAGGGAGTTTATCAGAACTGAGTGAAAGAAAACCTGTGGGCAGCTGGTGGTGTGGCTTGCTGGTGACCCCCAGGGCTGTCTCTGGCTTAGCTGGCAGGCAAAGCCCTGCAGAGCCCTTGGACTCAGGTGGCTGGCACTGAGATAGGTGGCAGCAAGTTAAGAAAGGTCCAAGCAGTAAAGGTTCAAAGAACATTCACAGGTCTGGGCTGGTCTGTGAAAGAGCCATGTTGTTGGCAGCAGTGGCTGGGCACTTTGGAGCTTTAGTCAGTAACTTGGACACCGTTATCAAGAGTGTCTGCATCAGTAGTTCCTGTGCCTTACTAATCACTTAACTAACAGCAGATGGGTTTTTGAGAGAGAAATATTTTAAATGATAATATTTTTATTTGTGTGTGCTTTCAGTAGTAACAGAAAAAGTTCAGGGCCTGTGCTGAGCCCTGCTATGCAGAAATGCAGACTATTGAGGAAACTGCATTGTAACCTTTTTATTTTTCCAAAAGAGACGGAGAAACTCTATGAAGTGTCAGTTTTTCAGGTGGGAGAGTCACTTACTTACAGCAGAGATGTGAAGCAGCCCTCACTGTCACCATGTGAAGATGAGGAACAGCCCACAGACAAAAGCCAAGAGATAGCCAGTTAACATCCCAGTGTCTAATGGGGGATCTCACCACCTCAGGCTGGGGTTGTACAGGAACAGCTCTTCTCATTTCAGCTGGCAGACTGCCTGCCTGATGAAGCTGCAGCAACGTTTCAAATGCCAGGTCTTGATTGTAAATGCTGCACCTTTTAGCACTGAAAATCTCTGTGCTGATTTTCTGGCCATATTCAAGTAGCTCTGAAGCATTCCTGAAGCGAGCAACTGTGCTCCACCCTGGTTGCATTTGGCTAGGATAAGAATGTGGAGGGGAAAATCACAGAAGCAGTTGGAAGAGAGTTAAGTAACAATAATAGACCAGATCCAGCTATGATGAAAATATGTCAGGCTTTGCAGGGCATGAGTAGCCCACTCCGATTTAATGAAAATAGAAGCTGTAAAAAATATGGGGAATATGAATGCAATGAGTTGTGGCTGAAAGACTTGGTCTAGAATGTCTGTGACAATCTTAATCCTCAACAGATTGTGCTGAAAAATAAAAACTAGAGGAAAGCTGAACTTGTTCTTTATCAATGCCAACAGAAGTGAATGTTTTTCAGCAATGGATATCATTAGGGAAACTTCCTGGCTTTATTATCTTAATATGTCTATACAGGAAGATTTTCTGTGGTGAGGAACTTTCTTACGCTGTTAGAATGTGGTATTATGGACTGATAAAATAAGTATATTCTATCTTCCACAAGCAAGACCTTACAGAACAGGAGAACAGGAGCTGTAACTTAGCATCTTCTTTTTTTCTTTTTTTTTTTTTTTGTAAACAGTAGCTGCAAGTAAAATGGTCTTTATACCAGTGGCCCTCAATTTAAGGCCTCATGGCCACAGAAAAATAAAAAGATAAAACTAAAGATGAGCAACAGCAGGCTAGAGTGTTGCCTGCAACAGGCTGATTACCTTATGCTGCTCATGCTTCAGTAGAAGCTGGAGATAAATTCTTTTAAAAAGTTCCTCACTGTCTAAATATTGTTTCTGTTTCTAGAGGCTCTAGTAGTTCTTTCCAGATGAATGGCTCACGTGGTTACTTCATGGGTAAAAGCTGTTGCACCACTCTATTTTGTTAGGTAGTATAGTAAAAACTGCTGTTTGCTGGAGCCCCTCTGGTAGAGGAGTCTCATGGCATGGCCTCAGCTGAAAAAGAATGGGCTGCCATATAAATGGGCAGGGACTGAGCAGTGCACGGCAGCACAGACAGCACTTCATCTTTGCCGTGGTGTGATCCATGGACAGAACAATGCTACTGGAAAGGGGCAGCGCCAGCTCATCCATAGGTTGGTCTGAGAGCATCCTGGTAGTTTTTTAGTTTACAAGAATTTTCTCTGTGTTTTGTGTGGCTCCTTGCAAATCAGTTCAGCTGACTGCCAGTGGGTGAGGAGGTAACGTGATTAGTAAGTGACAGTGGTAAAAATTCCCAAACAGACTTACTGCTAAGAGAGGGCTGGCATTTGTATTAGGATTGGCCTTGGTACCAAGGCATGGAAGGAGGGTACCTCATGTGTCATGTGAAATGTGTCCTGCAAGGACACCCTGGTTTTCAAATACGGCTTGTTTCTAAGTCTTGTATCCTAGCACTGGAGGCAAACCCCAGAAGCTATTCACCAGTTCCTTGAATGTATGAGAGTGCTGGATGAACAGATCCAAAGTCCTGCCACTGGACACCTATTCATAGGAAATGTCAAATTCAGTCAGCAGTAAGGCACTCAGGGTGTGCCAAAAAGTAGGATTTGGTTGGTGGGAGGTACACAGTTGTGCCCAGCCTCCATCAGGAGGAAAATAAAGATTTATGATTCCAGGCCATTCTACAACCCACTGTGAGTATGGAAAAACCTGAAGGTGTAGAAATAGAGACAACAATCTTATGAGTAACAGTGTCTTGAACTGGAATGTTGTTGCTCAAATTCTGTTTGTATTGGAGAAAAGGCAGACAGAGGTGGATGCAAACCCAACATATCAGCTCACATACATTATGTCTATTAGCGCAAAACCTGTGGGGAGTTGTGTTTACCCTGTAGCTCGGATCATCCCATTGCAATTACTGCTCCGTGACAGAGTCCACTGATAGAACCTGCCCTCAGGCAAATGTATTTAAAGAGCTGTTTTTGAGGTCCCCCAGCCAAGTTTCTAAGTGTCCTTGTTAGGAACTGGCATTAGGAGGGTGTGTTACTGCTAGTGGATCATACCTCATTCACACCAAACCACCTGAATCTCTAGCTTAAAGTTATGTGACACATTCCCTTTGTGTGCCAGCATACTTAATGCCATCCTTCCTTCTTTTAATGGCTGTTGTGGAGGAGGATGTGGCAGAGGTGAGACCTAGGACGGGGCTGGGTGCGGTGGGAATGCTCTCGCAGTGACTGAGCAGAAAAGTTAAACTGTGCAGGGGAGGATGTATACAAAGTTACACATGGGAAAGGAGTATTACTGAACGAACAGACAGGGAGGTGGAAATACTAGATTAGCTGAGACCTAACATGGGCTAAGGATACTTGGATCACCTGGAATGCAGACGTGAGTGGGAGTGTAGAAGCAATGCCATGGATGGCAATAGCAAAGGCCATTGTGTGTGCTGCTCAGTAGATGACCCAAAGCACTTGCTCAAATACCCATCCAAGGTTTCAGTGTCCAAATCCCCTTTTAGGTACACGGAAAGAAACCTGCTACATCCAAAGGGACTGTATTTCAACAAGCAGTCCACAGCCTACATGAAACATTGAGGCAAGAGCAGGGAGCAGCCCTGAATCCCAGGAGACTGCAGAGGTGGGTATTACCTGAGAAAACTCCCTGGACCAGCTGGCAGGGGGCATCTTTGATTATCAAAGTGATTATCAATGACTCATGATACCCATTGCACCTGGCTGCTGTGTAACGAGTTTGTTGTTCTGTATTTGGCTGCACCTCTGCAGGAATACCTGGTGAGGAGCCAGATCCTGGAATGCTTGGCAGCACAAGCTCACTACCAAGACCCCATCAGTGAGAGCAGGGGCTGTGACAGCACAGCCCTTCTAGCACACCTTGGGCTGAGGGACAAGGCATCTGCCCTACAAACACTGCACGCTGGCACCTGCAAGGCGTGGCATGGCTTAAAGAGAGAGCTGTGGAAAAGCCCTGCAAAGTTTGAATTCTATCCCGAATGACTGGGTGCTCCTGAAGCTCCCTAGCTAAGCCTCTGTCTAGGTGAAACATGAACTCAGTATGATGGAACCTGTTTTGTAGGGATGAAGCTTACTTGGCTCTCGTGGTGACATGTTAATTAGCTGTATCTTATTAACTTTTACTGTTCACTTTGTGTTCAGTGGGTGGATACACCCATAGAAGTTTAAGCTATTTTTAAACTAACGATCGAAGTGTGAGCACTGAGGCCTTGGCCAGAACTGAGTTTGGTATAAATTAGCTGTGTGTGGTGGGCTGTGGCAAACAGGGTGGTACAAACACGAACTGACTATTTCCATTGCGTGGGCTGTGGATCAACAGCTGACAGAAAAACAGGTGAGACTGCTGGAAAGGCATACAGCAATCTTATTGTGGACTGATCTGATTAGTGGCCTGTGCTGGCATCTGTTATAATCACCGGCAGAGATCAGCGTGGGGGAGATGTGGTGACGTGAATGTCTGAGACACTGTGGGAGCAGCGTGTCCAAGGTTCAACCATTACGTGAGAGAGCCAAGTTCTGTGCAAGAGCCTGATGCTCACATGCGGCCCTGCCGCCTCCCTGGCGTGGTGACAGGGGATGGTCAGTTGTGTGTGAGAAAAACATTTCCCCAGTACTGCCTATCCCTCACTCTATCCACTTAGTAAACATGAACAGTGTCATGTCCTTTCCACACCGTAATCTCAATTTCCTAAATTAATACTCCTATTAGTCTAAAATAAAAGGCTGAAATTCAAAAATAGAATTCATTTGTAATTATGGTTCTACACTCAGAAATTTTCTAACTATGACAATGGGTCAGACACCCAATACAGGCACAATCACTGCCCTGGTCCTGCTGGCCACACCATTTTTGACACAGGCCAGATGCCACCAGCTTTCTTGACCACCTGGGCACTCTGCTGGCTCATTCAGTTACTGTCATCAGCACCCCCACTTTTCTGCTGGGCAGCTTTCCAGCCCTTGCCCAGCCTGTAGTGCTGCCTGGGGTTGTTGTGACCAAAGCACAGGATCCGGCACTTGGCCTTGCTGAACCTCACACAACTGGCCTTGGCCCATGGATTCAGCCTGTCCTGATCCCTTGGTAGAGCTACAGTGAGTAAGATCAATTGTACTTCACGGGTGTGTGAACTATTCTGAACTATTTCAAAGTGCAGAGAGATACACATGCTGCTCTAGGTGAACCTGTTTTAGCTGGGGGGTTGGGCAAGATGATCTCCAAAAGGACTCTTCTGTGATTCTGTGATTACAGATGTCTGAAGTCAGGCAAGATGGATCCCACAGTTCCAGTCTGATCAAGATTGTCTGGTGTGGATGCCATCTACCAGTATCTTAAATGTAAAAGCCAGTAACACACTTTTCATCAGCTTCAAGACAGAAATGCTAGAAAGGGAGTTGAACACATCTAAGAAAAAACATCTAAAGAGAAAATCTTAAAGAAAGAAGTTTTTACTTGAAGTTGTATTTTGCATTCATTATGCAGGTGCATAATGAAGAGGACTTCAGACTCTTATGAAATGAACATTTCGAAATTCATGGCAAAAAGCTGTTTGTCCTAAAAGCAGGAGTGACTAGGAGTCTTCAGTAAAATATAACTAATCAAAAATAATTTAAAATACAGTCTTCTTTTGTGTTTTAAAACACTGTTGGTAATTGAAATGGAAATACGATTCTTCACATGAATGCTAGCAAACTTACCCAGCTCTTTTGTTGAGAAATGCAGCAGTGCACATTTTATGTCTTAAGTACTTCCATAACCATCAGTTTACCCAAAAAACTTTTCTACTTTTTAAAAGTCTGCTGAAATAATTAAAGGGACACCTCCCTTCTTCCCCCTCCCTGCCCCACCCCATTTTAAAAGTGCTTCTGAAAATGGAGGCTTACACATTTGTTAGACTTTCACTGTATAAAAATGTACAGTGGCTTTATTGACATGTACATTCCATTATGTTTACAGCTGCAAGATATGAGGCACACTCAGTATTGCACTTCATTAAAATTTCAGGCTCAAACATAACCCAGAAGTTTAAATGAAACTGCTGTTGTAATTTAATATTTCTTATACAGGACAAACATTGATACCTTTATATACAGTGTGATACTTGTTACATTTATGCCTTCCTAACACATTTTTTTTATAACAGTCTAGGAAATAAACCAGAATATTCCTCTTTCCCATCCCCACTTGTGATGCGTTACAATTGTACAAGATTACAAAAAGTCAGTATACAATAATCAATATTTTTTCTTTCTCCTGAAAGCCAGCATCATTCATAGTCCACAGACACACAGATCCTTTAATAACAATTGTTTATTTGTAAATGTCCAATGTTTCCTAGCCGATGACTGTAATGGCCACATGCAAACACCTCACAAATTTTGATGTCTCGGTTCAAAAAATGTCAGTATCTCACAGCAAGAATTATGTACATGGTATTTGGCATCCTTCTTGCACTGTAAATTGTTCCTTTTACCTGGGTTATGGAATGGTCCCATCCTCATCCCAGCTGGACTTTGTTTTCAGGACACTTGAGGGATGAGGGCACCTGTTTTGCTCTGGTTAAAAAAAAATGCTAGTCTAAAAAGTGTGAGCATTTCTGCAAACCCCACAACCCAGAGCAAATTCTTCACCAGTGGGTGGATGGACAACATGAAGTGGACATTCTGTTCCTTCAAGTTGTTTACCTTTGGGACCTACAGTGAATTTAAGGGTGACGGAAAAAAAAAGAAAGGAAAAAAAGAAAGGAAAAAAACCAGATTAATGCTTGCAGACAGTGTAAACAAACATACAGTACATTTCCTCAAAAAAACCCCCCAAGCATGCTAAGTGAAGGTAATCTCATTCAAATGCTGAATTGGTCTTCGAAGACAAAAACAAGATCAAACTGCCATGTAACTTAAACCAATCAAATTCAAATTATAAGAGGCAAGAAGCTTGTAGAGAGTCACTTAAGGAAGTTTTATCTCATTAATACTGTGGAAGAAATTCACACAATCTAAGAGCAAAATTGATAATAATGAGCAAGAGGTACATTCTGCAGTAAACAATAATTCTAAGGTCATACCAGGAATTGTAATTTATTTATTTACTTATTTTATGTAAGTACCTTAACAAAAAGATCTCAATTTTTCCCCCCAATAATTACTAATATCAAATCAATGTACAGCACATGAACTTAGTAACTAAGGCATTGGGGTAACAGTTTGTAAATGGTGGCTACCTAAGTACAGATACATCAGTTAACAGTGTGTTTATTTTATCAATACACAAGTTTACACATCATTCTACATCTGGAGTTTGACCCGGTATAGGGAAATTCCTGGTATGGGAAACTCCTGTATCAAAGTATCTAATGTTTAAGTGATCAGTGCAATGACATTGCCAGAAAACAAAACAAAACAAAAAAATCAGCAAGAAAAGTTACTAAGAATTTGTTACTTATTTCAAAATTCAGTGTGGTGAATTTGCTTTGTCAAAGTCTTACCTGCAGGACAGTGTGGGAGCTCTTCTTTAGGGATGCTTGTCATTCTTTGGAAATCATCATGGCAAGCATTGCAAAAATGCGTTGTCCCAAAACAGAAGAAAACAGCAACTGAACAGCAGTAGCGGCATTTGTATTCTAAGAAATCTGTACCATGTTTGGGACACATCTGAACAAAGGAAAGCAAACACCAGTCAGTGAAGCAGCCATGTTCTAACAATCCCAACAACTCATTTCTACATTCTGTAGAATATATTAATACTATACAATATTGTACAATACACGTCATTACAAATGACTGTCAATTATTGTACAGCTCAGGTACTCAGTTTCAGATTAAGAAAGAAACAGGAACAGAAGTTATTTACTGACCTGAGCCCTTGAAACATCAGAGCATGCACCACAAATAAGCTCTCTTGGATCATAGTCATCTCCTTGGCCAGCTTCAGCATCACAACGAGCTTCACCACCAAAATATGCCTTAATTGCACATAGAAATGATTGGATGTTAAACCAGAGACAATTATTCTTTTAACTATTCTTTTCAGTTTAACCAATTCCATTTGTAAGGGGAATACGAAGAATGACTGCCATTTCAGTGGTCTCCACTGTTCTGATCTCTCTTGACTCTGTCTGCAGGTACATGGTTTTGAGACACTCAGTGTTGCTCAGTCTCAGGATGAACAAGACCAAAAACTGCAACGTACCTGGTCTATGCAAGTGACTTTAAGGCTTTTGGAACAGGATTTGGATGCTCTATGAACTTTATGTCAGAATTAAGTAGCAGCTTGAGGGGAATAGGCACTGGAGGAAGTAAGTACGGCACCTTCTTGTAAGTGGCTATTGACCCAATGTGCTTTTGGTTTCTGAGCTGCTCTGTATACACACTTGAGCTTTCCAAGGTAAGATACTATTCACATCTCATTTGCCCAACACTCAATTTATTAAATTATGATTCTATGAATGACATCTTTTCCTGCTTTTCTGCTCCATACACAATATATTAAACACATATTCTGTTCTAAGTAATTACTTTTGAAACAGTAACATACATTTAAGAACTAACACCATACCTTTTTGCATTTGTAGCAGACATAATAAGCGTATCTGTTCATAGCGTAGCCGGCTGGGTCATTATAAAATCTAACACCTGGTGTTGTGATGGCCTCACTCTTGTGCAACCCTTCATACTCCAATCTCATTAGCGCTTTTCTCCTTACATCTTCATAGAGTTCTTTGATTGGATCAAGCAAATCCTTTAATACTGTGTGATTGATTTTGTTCTGAAATAAAAAAAAATGCTGATTAAAGTACCTTGCATCTTTATCCCAAAAGCTATGATAATTTGTGTTATGGTCAGGCACAAACAGCATGATAGATGCCATAAAAACATATGAGCCCAGACAGCGGACATTTTAAGCAATGGCTGATATACTATGTACTCTATTTGCTGCAAAAATAGTATCCATGAATGCTTCTTCTATGGCCTGTTGTGATACAGGAACATCAACCCTTCCAACAGACCAACAGCCAGGGAGGTGGTGAAGAGTATATGAAATATTCACCACAGCACAGGAATATTCTGATTATCTATTTTCTGTAATTTTGGTCCTTTTTGGCTTACTGCTCAGCAATTAAGCATAATGACCAACAGTCCCCTTTATCATTTGGTGGCCACAAGCTACTGCCATAAAGTAACACTACGCAACATGACGGAAGAACCACAGCATGCAGAATGGCTGACCATTCCCAAATTTCAATTCCTAGGGTGGGGTAAGGTGTTCTTCTTTCCAGCAGCTATCATATGCTTTTGCTTAGAGCAATTTAAATTTTGTAGAGTACAAGAGGAATTGTTAGTAACTTAAGCTAAACTAAGTACATGTATTCTTCAGCTCTGCCCCCACACTGAAAAGCAAAGCAGCTTCAAAAGAGGTTAGTAAAATAGAGAATTCCTGCTTCAGGTAGTGTGCATTAGGATTACTTCTTCCTCTCCCCACCATCACCAAATACTGGGAATTGACAAGCTGATGGTGCTAAGAATAAAAAAGCATTAAGACAATGTCTGGACTATGCTATTGTTTTTTAAGAGGACACCTCAGGGAATAGTAGGAGAAGGTAAAAAGATGCATCAATGCTAGATTTTCTATAGCAACATGTGAAATTAAGAAAACAAGTAATATATAACTCATTCATACTGTAACAAGCAACACAGTATAAACAAATTTAAAGAAAAAGGAAAAGCTAAGTATCAGCTAAGTTGCTTGACTTAGGTAGCCATGCAGCTCATTTACCTTGCAAATTGGGCAGGACATAAACCCAAAAGTTATCCTTGGCCCAAGCCATCTGTTTTCTAGTACTCGTTGACAGCATTGCAAATGGAAAACATGGCTGCAGTCCAGCTTTAGAAAAGAGTAAGTGTAAGTCAATATTGAAGTTACATTAACCACTAAAGTAGAAGTAGTTATTTGCTTTTAAGTGGCAACATGTATCAATCCCAATATTAATTTATTTAAAATCCTAGCAAACCCCTATTTTCTTCTTAACACGAAAGAACATAAAATGGGCATTAAAATCATAAGCACTCCAAGACCACCTACGGATATATGAAATACATGTGAATTATATCCACTCATCACCTCAATTGTTTTTCTCCTTTATAAAATACCATGTATTTTAATAAAGCAGACACAGCAAACTAAATTGATCCAATCTGCTTTCTTGTTATAGAATTAATGCCAGACAAAAAGCAAGCTTTTTAAGTAGCTTAACTATTGCTATGATGTCTGCTTTCAAGTTTTTAAGAGCATAATTTGAAAGACTTAATATTTTCACTTTCTTTATACTGCACATAACAATTGTAACAGTAACTTCTTAAAAGGGAAAAAAACAAACAAGAAACCTGGATAGCTGGTGCTGCTGAAAGTGCTTCAGTAAAGCAGATCATGCACATGTCATCAGCATCTTGTTTAAGAGTTGTAGCATTTTTATCACAGCCATGCAAGCATGGCAAACAGTGCTCTTCGTTCTTAACACCTCCACAGGGGTGACCGCAGGGGTGTGTCTTGCTGCAGGCAATCTTAGCATACTCCTAAACAAATTAAAAGCAAAGAGTTAATAATCTTTTCCCCTTCACTGAGTGTTCTGACAATGTTGCTTTTCAAAGGACTGCTGGTCTGTGCAATCAACTGAGATGAAAGAGTCATGATTTATATTGTCTACTACTGCATCAGGTACTTGGGAAAAGTGGAATGTTGTGTACTTGAAATAACAATGTTTCCTTTGTTTACCTGCATTACTCCTGAATGGAAATGGCTTAATGAAACCATAATTTAAAACTTTCAATAGAAAGAGAACTGTTCTTTGATCCTTTGTGTGCATTTTATATATTGAGTGCTTCCTGCATAAACATTGCTTACCCTGTATTAACAGCCTTCAAGATATCTGCAGATTTTGGAGAAGCATCAAGTAACCCACTCTTAAGAATACATTATAAGCTAATCATTAATCAGCATAAACCAAGTTTACATGGAAATGGATTTTTAACCACCTCTAATTTCCATCCCTAGTACATAGAAAACTTATAGAAGTTACCTAGAAGCTAACAACAAATTGAACTGATTTTAAGTAACATTAATAATATGTCTTCATAGGCTGAGAGAGAAAAAAAAAGATGACCAATTTGCTTCACTTAGACAGAAATAAATAGGATGGGGTAAGAAACTGGTTAAGATTTGGCCCTCTGCCAATTGCACCCACACTGGAGGGCACAGAAACACTCTGAGATACATGGATACAGACGACAAACCTGGCCAAGTCTTAAATGTTCTACACTCACATAATACATGGACTGTTGGGCAAACTCTTTTTATTAGGCTTTCTGGTACATTTGACTTCACGCTGACAGTGTGTATTTTACTTTATAATTGCAAAGCTGTTGTGAAAACCTGGGATACTTTTGAAGATAATAATGAAACTACCCAGTATGCTAGCTGACTTAGCGTTTGTAGCCTGTAATTAAAATGAACATTTACAAACTCAGAAGTATTTGAATGATAATATTCAATATTAGAACTTTATCATATGAGAGATTTGATTTAAAATGGACCACAGGGATAAACAAGGCTTATTCAAAATAAGAAGCCCATTTCATTCTATGATCTCTTCTATTTATGTCATTAATGACGATTGATACTTGCTAATACACACCTGGCAGTCTGTATCAGAACAAACGCTTCCCACTGCTGATAATTCTGTTCCACTCCTACATCCACAGAACCGACATGCTTCAGAACTGCTGGTGGTCGGTTTGCCTATGGCCAAAAGAGAGAAGGAGGCCAAAAATGTTCTAATAAAACACAAGGGACTGATACTCAATCAGATATCAAAACAGCAGTCACAGAAAACAACCAGAAATCCAGCAATTATTATGCAGTTAAACTATTCTATTTTTATTAACAAACAATTGCCCTAAAGCAGGTGAAAACCACAATAACCAGGATAAAGAGCAAGTAATAACAGTTGTTTTACCTGTCTGTTCTCTAAACTCCACCATAGCCTTCATAGTTTTAGAATCTGCTAATGCCATCAGCCAGAAAAGTTTGGTCCTACCACAGCCCTCGTGGAGATCAACTTTGATAGCTTCTTCTTCTTCTTTGAATACCTGTCAAGGTAACCAAACAGATAGTAAACAGCATGTTTAGTTAGAGCATAGACGTGTCTCTGTAATTTTTGTCACTCTCTCTTTGGATTTACACCAGGCCTTTTATGAATTCTGTGGAGATTGTCTACTGAAAGCTGTTTTTCTTCTATACATTCCATAACTTGTACATATGCAGATATTCAGGATAAAGGCTTAGTGTTTTTAGAAATAAAAATGAATAAAATTAACTCTTGATCCAACATGACTGAGAAACAACAGTGCAGAAATGCTAAGAAGAGAGCTGCACATTTTTTCTGGCTTAAAAAATACAGAGCTTGGTTTTAATAATTCCTACCCAACACATCCAGTATGCCACAGTATTTTAAAAGCACAAGATAACTTCAGAAATATCTTCACATAACCATGGCTAGTAGTTTATCAGAGCAACATTGAGAATTAGGGTCTTAATAACATGTACTATAGAATAACAATTATAGAAGTGTGTAATATTAATATTTTTGACTTTCATATAAATACACAGTGGATACTTTTGGCTACAATGGGGAAAATAGAAAGTTTTTGCAAAATAAAAAAAACTCGCATGAAATCCTTAAGGAACTTCATGCAGTCTCTTCTTTTGCTCCTTTCCCAAGCTCTGAAGGCAGTTCTGTTTGCATTTGTCTCACCTGCAATGCAATAAAAGTTAGAATTTTCCCAGGTATGGATTTATACACTCACTTTAATTCTTACTACAGTTAGAAAAAAACCCCTAACTGCTTCATAAAGTATTCACATTAAGTACATCTGGGTAACTTACAGGCTGTCCTTTCTGGAACGGAGAGAAAATACATTAAGGAGGTATGTATGACTGAAGTTGGACAAAGAACAGGAAGCAAACAGAAAACAAGAGAGAGGGAACGTGACAGAATCAAAATTGAATTTTAGAGGTTTAACATGTGAGATGTAAAGGTAAAAGTGGTGAATAAAGAGCAAAAGTTTAAACATGCGTTTAGAAGTAAGCAGGAAAATCTGATAAGCAGCTATTTTGGACAGATTAAAGGAAAAATGTGAGGACTTCTATGAGATAAAAACTTACTTTTTATCAACTGTAATCTGAACAGGCTATACAGGAGAAATCAGAAAAATGAATGAGACTAGACTGTGCTGTGCCATGACAGAAGAGTAGACATGAAATGATCTTCTTAGGATGACAAAACAGGAGAATTTCAAAGGGGATTGCAAAGACTTTGGCTAAGAAATAGAAGGTAACAGACACACATGGAAATGCCAGGCTGAGACTACACTGCCAATGCTGAGGCACCAGGGAGGAGTGTTTCACTGAAGAGTGAAACTCAGCATCAAAGTCAGTGATGGTTACAACACACGTGCTCTAGAGCAGCTGATCCCCTGCACTCAACGACCATAAGCAGTGTGTCCCTGCATCTATCTTTTGATTTGCTTTTAGTTCCACCTGAAAACAATCTGGTTCATGCACTCTAAGGCTGCTCAGTAACAGAAAACAATGCACTTTGAGGAGATATGATCATCTCCTTTAAAAGCCCATTCCTGAACATAACTAAAAAGTTAGTATGGTGCATGCAGGAGAGGGAGAAGAGGAATGAGTTCCATTGAATTTATTTTATTAATGACATTTATTATTTTAATCTTTGTACAAATGTAAGTAGTCAGAGAGAAAGAGGAAAATAAAGGATCACAAGAAACCATAAATGAGAAATAGTGGCAGGAGAGAGGAAATGTTCAAGAATTCCAAAAGTAAAGGCATCTTCAACATTGATTTCAATGACAAAAAGAAAAAATCCAAAGAGAATGTAGTTTCAAGTTTAGAGATGAAAAGGATAAAAGAATACCACAGAAGAATACTAATTAGCAGAGTACTCAGCAAGTTATAAAAACTCATATCTAGTCAAAATTTCAATCCTAAAAACAAACTCAAAAGAAGTCAGGAAATTTTCAAGCTTATGGGTAGGACGATATATTTATCTGTGAAAACACAGTGAAAGCTACAGGAATATTGAAAAATAAGAGAAGATTCATAGGGGAACCAGTAGGAATATTTGCTGTCAAATCATCTTCCTGGATTTTGAAAACACATATTTCAGAAATGAAGCAGTTGACAAGCAGTGACTTGTATGACAGAAGTAGTAAAGGAGATACAATTTAACAGGAATAAAGAACTAACATATACTTAAGAAATTCTATGCAGCTTCTAAATTCTCCTAAAAAAGTGTTGCTAAACAATGTTGAACATGAGAGAAAAAGTTGATATAGCATAAGAATTAGAAACTTCTGCAAGATTTTCTAATCTTTGTAAACGATAAAAGACACGAGAATGTAACTAAAAACAACTAATGAGAATTAACTGGAAACTCGTCTATCCCATCTCCAAAATAAAACAAAACACCCTTTTCAGATTCAGTATTTGCTACTACCTTCTGATTATATTTTGTTTAGGGAGACGCACACAGTGATGCAGTGCACACAACACAGGGCCATGTATACTGTACCTGTCTCTGGTGAGTTTTTGTTCGCCGATGGAGATGAAGGAATCGGTCACAATCTGTGCACAAATTCCCACAGACATTACATAAAATGATTGCAGCAGTTTCACCATCATCATGGTTATCACACATTGGCTGAGAGAAAAAAAAGGAATAATTCCTCTTATTTAAGTCCTTCACTTCCTTTCGGCAACTGTTTTTATCCTCCCCTCAGTAACACACCCCCACACCTCCCCTCCAATTTATAAAGGCAGATAAAGAACTTGTTTTGACTACTAATGCTATCTTTAAAATAATCAATATTTAAGCAATTATTCCTTGACACAAACCCCCTCAATTTATGACAGGAGTTTTTCTGATATTCTTAGTCTCCTATTTTGTGTAATGCACCAAAAAAGTGCATTTTCAACAATAGAGTTGAGACATTGCTTTTAACTAGTCTGAGAAGAGATTTATGTGGTAACAACAGGTTATGGGCATGTTAACAGGAAAGTTCAGAGATATGAGTACTCAGGTCAGTCAACAGGCATGGTATTTACCCTTCATTACTTTGATATGGTACGTTTACTCTTTTCAAACATCTAAACAAAGCTGTAGGTCATCTATAACTCAGAGACAGTATGGTTGAAGTAACAAACTTCAAAATCCATCATAAAATTAAGTTGCTCTACTGATATAATTAAATAAAAAACAAATTCAGCAGGGTTGTTTTTCAATTCAAAATATCCCCACAAAGAGACTTCAACAGCTGATTTTGACTATGCACATGTCTGAGAACAAGTTTCTACTGTAATCCCAGAACACGTGGTTTCCATGATACTCTCATGCAACTTAAGAGTTCTTTCAAAGCAGTTCTGGTAGGGAGACACACAGTTCACCTCAACATTTAAATATCCCGTTGTGAAACAGGATTGGGGAATTTCAGGCTGGGTTCAGCAGCCTGAATGCCTGCTTGACAATGCCTTGGCTGCTCCTCTGACATCTCCAAGTCCCTTGACTTTCTTAAGCACCTCAGAAACCTCTGTGTCTGCTTTCTTCTAAGCAGAGTTTTATTCCTTGCTGCTGCTGCAGCTCTATGCCTCCTGTATTCTGTTTCTACCTACACTAAACTGCTCTGGATGCTTCTTTGCTCTAACTATCCTTCATTGCTATTGCACAACCTTCCCTTGCTTCCCACAGGGATCCATCTGACCAAGATATAAAGAGACCAGCTTCATTATTGTGCTCTTTCTAGAACAGTATTAAAAAAATCACAAGCTTTTTGTCATACTGAAAAGCACAGGCATTTTGTCAAATGAAAAGTATGGACAGAATCATATTCCATATCAAATTTATAAGTCCTCTGTGTAAATGGTAGTTTTACTAAATTCAGTTAGGAGGAGTTTCTCCCTGAGGTAATCATTCTCTAGTGAGATGGGGAAGAGGAAGCTAAATTACAGAGAAGTAGTTATTGAATAACAAAATAATTTTATTTTGTGACAGTGATTAAGACAGAAGGAAAAAGCTCTGAGAGAGGGTGCTGTATAAACTGAGTCAATCTACTAAGAAACTCATCCCTCAGGTGTCAGGAAGGCCTTATTTCATCCTGAATACAGTTAGAATTGCAACATTACTGTTTTAAGTTGTAATTTCTGTTTTCTGAGCAGTGCTTGTCTAGTATACAAATACTTCAAACACGTATGTACAATCCCCACTGGGAGGGAAGAAAAGGGATAAAGGCCAAGTTGACCATTCTCTATCATTCTAAATTCTTTGATGAGAGAATAAATCAAAGTAAACACAAAACCGTGTGATTTTCAGTCTCACCATCTGTTTCTGTTGCCCGTCCTTTCCCATCCATCTTCCTGAGGATAGTCTATCAACATGATCCTGATCAAGTACACAGAGGGATGCTAAGGCCAGCCACAGCTATTGAAAGGCAAGGTAGAATTAAATGTCTTAGACATATTAAAACCAAACCAAACCCCAACCAAATACTGAATAGATAAACTTTGGCAGGTAAGAATGTCACCTTTACCTGCGAACTCTATTATTGCTAGCTGAAGCCTGCTCATACAATCTAAGTTTATTTTCCAAAAGAAGTCAGGAACACAATAAAACTTAACTTTTGGGAAGTACCTTGTTTCTTTCAGGTATTATCACTTTATGATTATAAATACAGTAGCTAGCACACAAGAAAGAAAAAGTGAAGAAAGATCAACCAAAGCACATTATGAAGAAATATGACAAATATAGACTTGCACATTGCTCCCAAACATTGCAGGCTTTGGGGAAGAAGAAATTCAAGGACAGAGACTAATAAAAACAAAATCAAACCCAAAAACAACCCCCCAAAAACTTCAGCTCAATGAGACTGACTTCCCTGTTCCCTCCTCACTGCATTGGGCAATTGGCATTACCTAGAAAAGGGTTCTGAGCTAACTAGTCAAAGGAAGCTTTTCTCCCTTCTTCTCCACTGACTACAGTGAAATCCTGAACAGATGAGCTACATGAGGATAATTTGTCAGTGCAAACAAAATTGAAAGGCACTTGACACCTGCTTTTTGTAACAGTCTTTATTCAAATGTTTGAATAAAATTGTTTTTGTTGAGAAACTTCACCAGACTCTCCCCCAACACTCCACACCTCCATGGCAGAACTACATTCAATCACAGGAGCAGCTGGGCTGACATTCAGGGCTCCTCTAAGACCTGATTAAACTACTATGATGACAGCAGGAGCCAGTGGTAGTCTGAGACTGTGACCTCCAGAAAGCAGAGACTTTATGAGTAACAAAAATGATGAAAAGAACAACTGCTACAGACTTTTAAGATGGAAAATAACATGAGTGTCAAATGCTTGAAACCACTGCCAACTTCCTTTACTTTTGTATGTAATTATTAAGCTTGAGAAGCTAAAATCTGTACTCCCTACAACAGCAGCAATGTCATAATTTACAAACATGCTTTTCATGGTATTTCAAGCAATCTGTCAAGATTGAAGTAGTCCTCAGTTTCTATAAAAGATTCACAGAAAAATAAAGACCAAGAAAAGAAAACCACCAGGTTACACCATGTCAGTAATAAAGGGCTGAGCAAATATTTTTTGAGACAAACACAGGTGAAGCTTAACTTAATGGTCCTAGAGAACATATGTTACTGAGTGTTTTCATAATAGCCTTCAGATATGGTAGCTGATTACCTAGAAGTCAAACCACTTAAAAAAATTGCTTGGAGAGCTGAAAGAAGACAGCTGATACATACTGTGCAATTTTCCACACAGATGAATGATCTCAGATTTAGTGTAAGGCAAGTGTGACAAACTTCAAGCAGAATTATTTCAAGAATAAGCCCCCAAATGTATAGAGGCATCACACTTGTTCTTCATTACTTTTGAGATACGCAAGATGCATATCTAATTCTAATTCAGTTTTGACTTGTGCATTTCTGACATATCAGAAGGTTATTGAATAGGCTCCTACTGCACATTTAAATGAACTAATGCTAAGTTCAGTGAAGTTCTTACTCTGGTTGTTGCAATGCACCTCACGGGTGATCTGTACTCTTCTTCCATTTTGGTCAGAGCTATGATTGTTTCAGCAATAGCATTCTTTGTCACACGCGACCAAGCTTCTGATAGATGACCCTGTTAAAGAGGAAACTCAGTTTATTACAGGTTTTATTAAGAGCAGCTAAAATTGTAATTAGACCTGCTAAAAAACATTAGGTTAGTATCTCAAGTTAGAACAGAAAAAGAGGAAACCAGGGATGACTTTGATAAATCAGGTTGTTTCACAGAATTATGTGTGTTGGAAGGGATCTTCAAGATCATCTAGTTCCAACACCCTTGCCATGCGTAGGGACACCTTCCACTAGACAGGTTCCTCAAAGCCCCATCCAACCTGGCCTTGATTTTCAAATCAGACAGATCTGGTAAAAATTAGCCCTCAAATACTGAGGTGACTGACTGAGGTTGTCTCTGAGCAACTATTGGAATAATTAACTTGGAATAAGTAGAGGGCATATGATTTGAAGAATGGGAAGTCCTTTTCCTAAAGTGTCCCCACCCCTTCTGGAGAAAGAAAAATGCTGGAGCATGGATAAGTGACTGTGACCAGCACACAGATCACAGTGGGTTCCTAGAGAAATCAGCTTCACATGCCTAGCTCAGCCTCCTGAATATTCTCCACAGTTCCTGTATTAGAAAGAAATAGAGGACTACACAGCAAACACCAGAACCACAGCATACTTTCCAATCTTTACCATTCTAAGCCTATGGCACTGACTCCTATCCTCAAGTTTCTGATTCAGAGGCTGCTGCATCCTTCAATTCTTAATGTAATCTCTACAGTTCTGAACTTCATGCTGAAGATGACACATAATTGAGATTTGCTGGACTCTAAAAAGGAAGCTATAGTGACTAACAGATCTAGGTACCTACACATTGCAAATGCTGAAAAGGTTTTGTGAAAGGAATCACATTTGTAACTGTCATGAAGAGGATAATTACACTGATGCCACCCTGCTGATAATTAGCAGCTCTAGAAAGCCTCAAAAAAAGGTTTTCAAACACAGAAAGACTTTAATTGTAACTCTTATCAACTGTGAGATTCTAAAATCTTGTAGTCAGAATCAACAGCAGTAACTGCAGAGAACTTGGAATCCAGCTTCAGCAACTTTGAGAAGGAACCTCCTTAATCTGAGCACGGTGAAGGATTTAGAATATAGGACTCCCAGCCTGAAGATACTGAAAAACCTTTCAAAGGGTATTCACAGAGGAAAATCTGGGTCATTTAGAGTACCTCACTGAAATAGGTGCAGAATTAAGGAAAACAGAAACAACCTCCCAACTAAATACCTTTCCCAAAAACATATACAAACCCTTTCTTTCTTTTGCCAATATTGATTCTGGGAAATAGCTGATTCACTTTTCATCAATTTTTCTGCCAAAAAAATTGTCTGAAGCAGATACAACTATGGAAAATTTAAACCCAGATAATTAAAGTAATAAGAAGATATAATTTCAGTGACTGAAAGAAGTCAATCTCAACCAGAAAATTCATACATTAAATCTACGTACAGTAGATAGTACAGTAACAGATAGTTACAGTTACGTACAGAATACAACACTATTATTTTACTTCACAGATAAGTTTTATTTTCAATTGAAGTACTGAGTACTCAAGATTTAAAAATTAAGCTTTAAAGTTAACAATGTTAGAAAATGACCCACAATTATTGTTTACCTCTTAAAATTCTAGTATAAGCAACTTATTAAAAAAGCTTATTTCAAAACTGGATTTCTGTTTAGCAGAATGAGAACTCAGTTGCTACTGCTCTTAGCCCTAGACTCTATCCAGAAAACTATGTTTTTTTTCTTGAGACCAATTCACATTTAACAGCTCAATCTGATACCAACTGTAATAAAAGTAATGAAAAAAATCTACTTTTCATTATCAGAAATACTTGAATATCCTCCACATTTAAAGGATAGAAACTCACTGCTGCCATGTCTTTAATGAGTTTGATGATGATCTCTGAAATCTGTGTAGGCGTTGATCCCTTCATCCACCAATGACTTTCACCTCGCCGAATATAGCTGCAAAGGATAAATGGTAATAGATGAAATAAATTCAAATAATTAGTTAGTATTTGTCAAAATCCAGCACAAATAAATAGTGTACATATTCAGCATACAGTAGGCTGTAGTTTGTTACATATTTTTAAACAAACCTGGAATTGAAGATCATTGGAAGTGTGACTGTAGTAACTCCTTTGCCTGCAGTAGTGCCAGCTGTCCCTGTGATAGTAGTTCCTTTGGCTTTCAGCTGTACAGTGAGAGCTTTGGCAATGCATCCCAAAAACATGTCCAAGATACCTAGTTTATTCCAATCTCCTTTTTCTGTTGAATGAATTATATCACTTATATCTGCTGGTGGAAGAGACTTCACCCCTATAATACTTGCCAGGCGACTAGGGGTTACCTCAGGCAAAACACGTCTCAGTAATGATGTTACCTGGAGAAAAAAAATCAGAACACCACAATTCTTACCAAGACAGCTGGAGTTTACAAGTAAAAGCAAAGTGTTTCTTCTTCTTCACAAGTTATTTCAGTTAGAAGGACTGAATCTAACTGCTGTACTTAATTACTCCTGTAAGAAATTCTGCAGTATTTGTATCTTGCAGTGAAGTGTTTACTAATGTATGCAGTGAGACAAGGCCAAAGAGTCTGGAACTGAGCTCACTAAAACAACACTTAGTCTTCACATAATAACAAAATTATGTTTGGTACTGGACTTAGGGTAAGGGTGATACAGATGTTTGTACAACTCTGATTTGCTTGCATAGTACAGACATGTCACCCACTTCACATGCATTACTGAGGTGTAGGAAACTGTGGTAGAACTGTTAGAGACACTTCAGACTTCTGGAAGTACTTGTCCTGAGGTACTACGAATTATAATACTCTTTTCCCACTCCTTTATTTTTCCTTTTGATAGTCTAACTGGAATTTTTTGCTGTGCTAATTGCTCTGGACCCAAGAGGAGTTTTCTTGAAATGCCATGGTTCAACATTACCAACGGGTGAAGCTGCAGTTGAAATTGTATCATACAAAGTTTGGTCCAAGTCAGCATGAAAGCTGATGAAAACTTAAAGATTTAACATTTCATATCTAACTGTGCAAACCTCCAAAGTTCTCTTGAAGAGCTACTGCATATCTGCAGTGGACCACAATTACTAAGCAGGACAGTATCTGCCTCCAGGCAAGTTGAGATGTGAGATTTTAACAGTTCAAACATTGTAGAAAGAAGAATAGAGAGTATGAAACATAAAAACTTCTGCAACAGAAACTTAAAATCCACCTGAACGTGGCACAGCAGCTAGCAGCAAAACAGTGCATTAACTGTATTAATGCAAGTATTTTATATGTTTACATATTATTAACATTATTAAAAACATATATGTGTTTATGTATTATGTGTACATACCTATATATACACTCAGCACTCGAATTCAGAAAGAAACAGATATTAAAACTCACCTTGAGGATACCAAGAGTAGAAAGGAACTGTCTAGTTCCACACTACTACACTTGGAGCCTGAGTGTATGACACAGATGCTAAGGACTCATGTGAGATCTGTAACAGACTCCAGTAATTGAAAACCTCTCAGCTACACAGGCTACATGGGCATTATATACATGTATGAAATACTCAAAAACCACTGGATACTTAGGTGCTATTCATCTGATAGACATTTCTACCATGCTCTTCTTATTAAAAAAAAAACCAACAAACACCCTAAAACCTGACACTTCAATTCCCAGAAGAAATTCCATCTATTTTTTCATGCACATGATTTTAGCATTCTGAAGACATTTTTCTAGGAATACCAAAACATTTGAGCAGCAGTTAGCACTCACCTGCCTCTGCACCCTAGGAGAAGCAGTGTGTAGCAACGAGAAGAGGTCCTGGAGCAGGGTGAGCTGCTGGGCCAGGTACTGGCGGCCCACGTTGGAGCCGCTGAGCGCCAGGACCATGGAGAGCAGCTCGAAGCAGTAGGCGTCTGAGGAGGCGTCCTCGTCGCTGGGCTGCGAGTTGGCGTTCTCCTTGCTGGAGATGGCGTGCTCCCACTCCTCGCGGACGCGCGTCGCCTCCATCCGGATGGCCTGCACTATGTGGGCACACACCTGGCCAAACAGAAGCCAAACACACAAATCTGAAAAACTTTCAGCAAGTGTAAAACACTGTGGTGTAGGTATCCTTGCAAGTATGGCTAAAATAGGAAACCTGTAAAATTTTGTTTGTACTTAAATTACTTTTTAATATAAACTCCAGTGAAGAATAAAATGCTGAATTTTTGCTCATCTTTGTTCTAGAAAATTTAATTGATATTATTTTTTATTGTTTTTCTGATCCTACCTTTTAATTTACTTTTTACTTAGAACTGAGGATAAAAAAACACTCCCCATAAACCCCCTAAGAAATAAGTTTACTCAACACACACAAATGAAAAGCACTTATTAAAATACTCTCTTGTTCAGTTTAATAATCAGGAAGCTTAAAAAAATTTTAGAAACAATAGCACAGTAAAGAGCATTTTTAGGAGATTACAATGTTCATTAAGATGAACAACAGAAGAGCATTCTGCTTAACCTACTAAACTAATAAATTTCAAAATTAATCAGTAGCTCTATCATTGTGAAAATCTCATAGCAATAATCACTGAAAACAAGCTCATTTATTACAAGACACCAATATTTAATCCTCAAATAATTTCAAAAGGAACAAACCTGTTTCTGCAAATTTGTCAGTTTGCTCCGGCTGAATATGATCCCTACCATGTGCTCCTTCAGGTCTGCATCGGATGTTGCCTTCATAAAAAGCACATTTAATATTAGATCAAAAGTTTCAACAGTATTTCCTAATTACTGTAGCAACTAACACGGAATGTGTCAACAAACTGTGTTTTAGAAGTTTGTAGCTTTTTTCACAGAGAAGATATAGAAGCAAGATCAGTGTAACTATGGTTAATAAATACCTCTTCAATGTATTTACTCTTTGTAAGAGGAATTTAAGCATGAAATGAAATAATAGGCAAAACAAGTGGAGTGCAGTTTCTTCATACTTTTTCTCTACGTATTAACAGAGCCTCTCTTGAGGCACAAGGTAATAGGCAAGGACTTCCAGGTTGATCATGATTACAGGTGTTAAGTACTTCTGTAATTGTAGGCATCATTTACATCACCATTATTATGTTTCCATTAAATGCATATGCCTCAGTTATAATTTACTATTAAAAAATACATTATAGTTTACTATTAAAAATACATTATAATTTTTTAAAAATAAGCAGTTGTGACATTTTACTTCTGTTTTTATCTGAAAATTATGCAGCATAAGGAACGGAACAAATACTGAAAATCATCCTGGATAATTTTTTTCAGCAAAGTATTATTGATAGAATACAAATAAATACATTGTGTACTTTTTCTTCTCCTTCTGGGGAAGACAACAGTGCTTTTTCTTCTTGTTCTGGGGTTGGCTCAGCATCTCCGGAGATGAGTTTTCCAAATACCTGGAAGAAAGACAATGATAATTAGCATATCTCAAGGCTAAACTTGTGCAGATGTGATATTTTACATTATAACATAAAGCACTTAAAGTTTATAATTCATAGTAGCTTTTGCTGTATAACACATTAAAATCCTACCTGGGATGTTATAAGTCGGAATACTCGCAGTGTCTCAGATTCACAGTTTCTTTGTTGAGCCACACTTGCAGAAATCTGGCCTGCTATTTTAATGCTTTCACCATCCTTCCATCCAAGAATTTTTACTTGTCGAACTCTTAGCGTGTTCTCTGGACCCTTCAATTCAATTTTGATGATGTGATTATCACCCCCAGGAAGTTCACTTGTTACCCAGCCAATATGTCTTGAATCCAAGTCTACCTATTAAAGAGGAATATAAAGTTGGAAACTGACATTACATCAAAGAAAAAGTCACCTGCCATCATATATCATTGTAACAAATACTATGCTTGTAATGAAAATTTCAACCTGAGCAGTAGTAAGACTTATATTTAATTATAAAAATATTCAACTTCATGAGTTCAAATTAAAAAGTTGACCTATAGCCATTTCTGTTTCGTCTTTAAAGCTTATTAGAAATAGTGGCCTACCTATCCCTTTTATCCTTAAAACAACAGTTCATATATTAAGAAAACAACCCTTAAAACCAGTATTTGCTCACCACTTTTCTGAAAAAAGAAAAAAAAAGCCTCTATAATTTAACTGCAAATATAACACACAATTACCAGTAGATACATTTTTTTCATCTCTATTCACACAAACCCCTGCCAATGAAATTGTTACTCTGTGGAAGTCAGTATCTGCTAGCCTTATCAAGATATGCAGGACTTAACTGTAAAAAAGAGAGATGAACTGTATGAAATTAGGTTTATTTTAAAGTAAGTACTGTTTAAAAAAAAGAACATAAATAATGCTATGTGAAATCATGTATTTCATATGAAACTGCAATGTCACTACTGGAAACCAAGGACTGATAGGGTGCAGTGCCTCACATCATCACTCAGAGAAACCTGAGCCAAGGCCGCCCTCTCTCCTATCCACAGGCTCATTTATAATCAAGCTAATATTTGTTCTTTCCCATTTCTACACTAATTCTCAGTGTCTGCATTGAACTGTGCTGCAGCAGACAAGGCTAACTTTTTTTTAATACCATGAGACAGGATACAGTATGTGGGTGTGCTGGAGGGTAAAAAAGCTGTTGGAGAAGTGTCAGAGCAAAGAGGGAGCAAAGCTGAATCAGTTCCTGCCTGTGTTCTGGGAGTCCTTTTTGGAAACCTTCTACAGCTGAAAGGATAAGTTACCACATAGTAATTAAAACTAAATTAATCTAAGGAAAATTTTACATAACCCTGTTCTGTTTCAGTAGAAAAGTAAAAGCTTGCTCAATAGTCAGTACACATGACTGAAATCTGTCATTAATAACACAATATTTTCCAAGGCTTATTATGGTGCCTGATATTTGCAAAGTAATTTATCTACCATAAGAAATGGAAACTATTTACTTAGAAAAATCTCTGCTATGTGCACAAAAAACGACAGCAATTTTTCTATGTCAACTCTTAAAATGTTTACCTGCTTTATTCTGCACAGATCTTCTACTGCCTTGCCAGTTAGGAAGGTCATGGAGGTCACTTTGTTCTGCAACAGACAAGCAAAATAAGAATGAAACACTTCAACTGAGACAGTTCTGACTACTTCTGTATTAAGAGAGTACATACATAAAAAAGTTGCTTCATTACAAAAAAAAGAGTGATGTAAAGCAATGACAAAGAATTCCAAAATACAGCTCTCTAAAATAGTCTGCTCTTTGTATTAAAAGCTGTGGTTGAATTACAGATATATTTGTAACATCAATTACTGTACAGATCAATTAAGAAGTCCGTAGAAAGTTTAGAAAATTCGGATTTTATGGAAGCTCCTTCTTTCAATGCTTCTGCAAAAACGATGAGCAAGAAAAGGAACTTAAAACAATTAAATGACTGAAAATGCATCTGAAATTGAACACACCAGTGAGAATTATGTTTCCCAGTTTCAGTTTTATGCAACTGCAAATTCAGACAGACTGGTTTAATTATAACAGTTTCTGCTTTCTAAATCACTGGATTTAGAAACTTTACTTTGAAACGTGAACTTCTGAACTAGAATTTATTACCAACTGACAAAGAAAACAGCATTTTTGGATTGATAAACACATACAACTTGGAGTATGCACCTTCAATGAGAGAGTTTTATATTCTTCTTACCCCAAGATCTCTGGAATTGTCTACATGAACACAAACGTAACGTGCATTGATTCCTTTAACACAGTTAATTGTGATGTTTTTAGTTTTGTTTTTGTCCTCATCTCCTGACTCCCAGAACGTTTCTGTAGACCCATCTGTTAAACTACCAATCATGGCAGGTCGGCTTGATGTTTTAATGTCAACAATGCTGGTTAGGTCTTTCAGACAAACCACTATACACAGTTCCTGCAAAAACAAATGAAAATATTTAAAATACTTGAGAGTAAGCCCAAATACAAGCATGATTTACAATTTTTAAAACCACACAGACATTTCTGTTTTGAGGAAGGGGCTCTCCAAGGAATTTGTGCTTTGTTGATTCAAATTATTCAGTCCTTTAAACCAAAGGACATATTAATAACTAGGAGTGGAATATATTAGCAAATGCCTAAATATATAAATAAATGGAAGAAAACACTTCAAAAATATTAAACAGAAGTATTAATTCATGCTCCTTGGAATAACAGAAGGAAAAAGATGTAAGTAAAGAAGAACTGGAAGTACACAATATTTAAAAAGTTAACTAATTCCATGACACAATGGACTCCAAAACATTCCCCAAAAACTTCAGTTGCAAACAAGCACTTTCAAGCACTGCTCTAAAATTTAGGTTTGAGTGATATACAGGCTAAGGGTCAACACTTCAACCTCTGAAGCTAAATATGAGAGCCTAAATAGCAGGAACAAGATCCCAAACTGAGATATGTTTGAGAAAATACGGCATTGCAATAAGGAATCTTGTAATTTAAAGAGAATCATCATTGGAAGTACAGACTGTTCACAAATGATCTCTGCTTCTGAGCCAGAGCTGTAATACTTGCCTGATTCATGACTTCAAAACCAGACTGAACGCTGATACTAAAACTCTCTTCACTATCTCCATCATCAGATTTAGACAAAATATTGTTGATATGATGGAAAACATTGCTCTGGTGCAGAAACTGGTGATCAGATTGTTTGAATTTAAGACTCCAGCACCTGAAAACACATTTAGAGGACTTTGAAATTTTGACTGCTGTTAAAAGAAGACATAACTTACCAATAAAAATATTAAATATGTTTTTGCTTCTCAAAATATTTTCTATAAATATTTAACTTCAAAATTTTCAGGATCTCAAGTGCACCATTTTGAGGAAAGCAGGAATAAACTTTTCTTAGAATTTTAATAGTAAATTAATAATATAATTATAATATATAATAACAAACAATTGTTATTCATTTTGTGTCTTTGAGACAGACACACAGAAAAAGTCTCAAAGTTTAAAGATACCATCCAGGTGACAGATTTCTGAGCAGAGGGCACTACACTACCATGCACATACATGCAGATCCTACCATATTATTCTGTAAGATGTTTTCTTTTTCACAGTGGACACAGTATAGAATTTAAAAGCAAGTACACTTCTCTCAACAAGGTTTTTTAGGTTATTATTTATATGTATAAACAGATATCTATGTCTTCTATGTATCTCTTTCCTAGTGGTAAGGATAGACGTGTTCCTTCTCGAACAAAGTTTTCAAGCAGCCTACTTACACTGCAAAATCTTTTAACTGTAATTCTACAACATTTCCAGCCTTTTCAAGAATTTTCTTGATTTGTGCTTACCTTAAGGCCATTTGCTGTAATGCACTACCACTGGGAAGAGACATCATAAGATCAGAGATTGTCTGAAGAAGGCGATGGAAAGTGTGGGGTAAGGGGTGAGCCGCTTCCCCAGCAATCACTATATCTGACAGAGGGTGTTCACACACTCTTGTATCTTTTTCCTACAGTGCAAAGCAATTTGTGTGTTATTAACAGACTTTCTGAGAAAAAAAGGTTAAGTAAACAAAAACATTTATGCTATTTGCTTTAAGAGCAACTGCAACAATCTAACAATGAATGTGAACTTGACGCAGTTCCTGTCAGAGGATTTTTACATTAAGTTACACTTCACCCTCAAACAGGGAACTTGGGAAGTATGTTGTATACTGCCACCCATTTTTCATCATTTAAAGATGTGAAACATTACACTGCAATACTTTGAAAACAAAGAAACAAGCCAGAAATAAATAACATACTCCAGCTGTTGAAACCAGCTTTGTCTGAGCAGCAAAATCCAGCCATAGCAAACTTGATAGCTAAGCTAGTGTTATCAGTTGCTGCATTTCATTAGATGTGAAAGTAGTAATTCTTAGTTAAGGTGTGTCAGTACCTGGAAAAGCAGTGTACCAGGTTACACTGCCAAAAAGACTAACTTAGACCATCTCATTTCAAAACTGGATTAGATTTCAAGTGATAGAAGATTACCCTGACTTATTAAACAGCACTAGCATGATTTTTTTGAGCTATTCTTTGTGGACATGATAAGGTTTTAAATCAGAGCTAAGTCTAGAAGAGGTTGTATGAAGATATCTTTTGGATGTGTGATATGTTAGATATACTATTTTACATGCTACATTTTCAGAACTATAGATTTTTCTCAAATCACTAAATTAAGTATACCTAGTGCACATAATTACTTATTTATATATACACACATACACAGCAGTATGTAAATTAACTATGCATTTTCATTATTAACTATGGACTTTTCTAAGAACACTGAAATGGAGTAAAATAAGCCACAAAGTTTCTTTAAAAAATATTTTTTCTCTCTTCTCTTTGCAGGGCTAAGGAAGAAGAAAAAGCAAACTGACAATTTTTTTAACGGATTAGCAATGTGCTTGTGCTTTTGCTTTCTTATTTTCCATGAATACTCAAAAATAATGCATTAAAAGACCATGTAATTCATTAGCACACACAATCTCATGATTTAGAAGAAAAATTATTCTATGTCTACAAAATGAGTTCAACTACAATTTAAGGTTTTGTTTCACAGTGAGAGGATTAAGGAATTTTTTTTGCCCATAAAAATATTTCTAATTTGCCTACAAAACCAGCAGAGATGAAAGGAGTGCAGAACCTCACTTACTTGTTCTGCATTTTCTTTATTTGATTTATTTTCTTCATCCTCTTCTTCTTCAGGCTCTACAGGTGCAGGAGTCAGGGAAGCCACAAAATGCCATAAAATATCATGAAGAGAAGTTGTTTGAATGACATTACACAGAAGCCAGTTAAAAGCCTAAAACAGATTACATACAAGGAGTTACCAATTGGTTAAGCAACTCTGGAGTAAAACCATTTCCTAAACCATTTATGTAAGGAGGTGCACTAATGGTTTGGACAGGCAAATAATAACGCAAAGGTCTTCAAGTAAGATGTCACTGCTCTGTAGCTAAAACAGTTTATTAAAATGACAATTATATTATAGGGAACATAGCATAATCTTAAAAAAAAAGTTCCAAGACAGAATTTACAACCATCTTATTTTAATCATACAAGATCATCAGTACATTAATACCTCCATGGCAAAGACTCGGCAAGCAGATTTCCGTAAGGCTTGTTTCATTGCTATTTCAAGTCCTTCCAGATCATGATGTTGGATTACAAATGCCAATACTGGCCACTGGAAATTTCTCTCTCCTTTGGAAAGAGAGCTGTGGGCGGAGATTAACCGAGAAAGTTCAGGAGATGGATGTCTCAGGAGAGAGGACCCCACTTCTATTCAAAAGCATAAAAATATGGATACATTAGATTCCTTGTCCATTTCAATTTTATAGCCACAGTAAAAATGAAAAGCAATAAAGCACTTTTAGAATTGATTCTTTTTTCTGAGAGAAAATTGCATTAAAAAAGCAATATGGAAAAATGATGTTTCAACTGAGAAAGAAAACACCACTTTCACTTTTAAATCAGGCACAGAAGATTCACCACAAATTTCACAATTACAGTAAATCCTAAACCAATCTTGAGCTAATTCTGTGCCAATTAACAAACACCTAATGTTTACAATTAGTTTATTTTATAACTAAAAAGTCACTAGATATATTTATAAAAGATCTATTTGCCTACAGTTTCCAAGAAGAATTGCAAATCCTTGAAGAGTTGAGTTTTCCCCTGCTTCTGATGTCTGTGCTCTTACCCGCATCTCCACTGTTGACTCGTCTCCTGGGGATTGCCTTTACACGTGCTGGCAAAATGGAGTGCTGCTTGTCATATTCTGATGCAACAACGGAGTATGATCTCTGAAAGACCGTGCGCTTTGCAAGATCTGTATCTGTTATTGGACTGGTTTCCAAACTACGAAGAAATCAGTGAAGTAATACACCCATTAACAAATATATAGAGTAAATATGAATTATACACCAATAAATAATAAGGATACATGCATTTCATAATCACAATGTTACTACTGCATGAAACTTTGTCTTATGTACCTAATAACTGTTAAATGCTGGAAAAGAAAGAGCACATATTAGAATTACACATGGTGAAAAAGCATGCAAGTGCTTTATAAACAAATGTAGTGATGGACATGATGACTTCCAAGAATTTAGGTATTTTTTTAGAGAGATATACACATTCAGATCATGCCTAAATTGAAGTTTCAGACCAAACTTCTTCCCTGAGAATGCATGTGAAAACATCTATGAAGTGAATTTTTAATATGCAAGCCAACTGAAATTTGGAACTTTATGTAAAGTAGTCGTTTCTAACATCATTAGCCTTAAAGTCAAATTTGAATTGCTACAGCTATATCTCTGACATGTTTTACTCCTTACCTTCAGTGGACTTCTTACAGTCTGCAGAAGGACTCCCAGCTTATGCTGTCCCTATAGGCCTCAGGAGACCAGGGTGTCCACAGTTTTAATAAAGGAATATACCAATACGATGCACTCTTAAGGAGTTTTGTTAGAAAAGTTCTATTTCTGAAAAGACTACATTATAGATTGCAGTATTCCAATAAACTATTTGTGCAGTCAGTATGAAATACAACAAATTGAAATAAAAACAGATTAAAAGCAAATTTTCTCTTCATTACATCCTCACTATAATATGAGGAATCACTGGCATCTGAAAACACTGAGCATCTAAGTAGATTCTGGATTATTATTAACAAGCCATTAAAGAGCCATTTTTTCCCTGGGGAAACAAAAATTTTTGTACCTGCTTGAATTAGATCACAATAAAGTCAAGGAGATAAGATGGTGGCTTAACCTGACAGAAACCATCTAGCACTCTTGGTCCTAGATAGCACTGCCATTTCTTCAGTGACGTTTTTATGTCCCACAGAACAAAGCAGGAACATCTGCTTTGAAAAGTGTAAGGTAATGAAATTTCCTCCTGTTCAAATTTCCCTTCTGAAGGAAATCCTGAAAGGAGAACACCAGCTACTTCCTTTCAAAAAGGCCATTAATCTGCACTCAATCACTTGTGATAAAGAACAGACGTACAGTCAAAAAAACCTGCTACATTTTCAAGGAGTTTGCAACAGTTACAGTCCTTGGATTATAGATCTTTAGATCACTTCTTCAGTTCTGTAGATTCTGGAAAAATTGTCTCTATGGGGAAATAAGCAGGCCTGAAGTAGAGGCTATGGGTACATTTCCCTGTATACTAAGAGTCCTTATCAACTGAACAAATTTTTTTCATATTTGGGTTGTAAACCCAAACCTCTCTTTCTAGAGAGAAGTAATTGGTTGGAAGTACAGTAAAAAGCTTAAGTTCTGATTTGTATATTCCTTGCATATTTACATATTCAAACATAATCCACTGCTAACAGTTGAAAATATACCTGATACTCTATGATTCCCTGAAAATTTCCTAACTACAGCTTCATATGCTTTTGGCTTTTATGCTGCCATTTCTGAGACTGATGTGATACTTTAGCTTAACTGCAGCAATGTTTTCCATTTCTTTTTCTTTTTTTAAATTGGTGTTATGCTACTACTTTTACATTTGTATGTAGTATCTAGAATTACAAGGAAGTACCTTGGGGGCATAGATTTCATGTTACTCTCTGGCTCTTCAAAGACATTAGGGCTTGCATCAGGAGTAACAGAGATGTACGGTGCAGGTACTGAAGTTGAGCGCAAGTATCTCATCTCATCTTGGAAGAGGTTGTCATCCTGGTACCCAACAAAATTTTCATGATGATGCCTACACCAAATTAGATTTTTAAATTAGGATTAAAGATTAAAAATTGCTGAAACACACACACAAGTCATTCACCAATACACTTCATCAGCCAATGCTATTTGCTTACTGTTCACTTATTAACATTTTCAAGCTGCTTGTGACTTTAAAGTGTTCATGGAAAATACCGTGGCATTTTCAACCAACAGGGAGTGGGGATCACCCTTTTCTATCTTTCAGTATTTTCATCAGGTATTCCCAGAATGTATTTTAGGTTCAAACGTCTACCCAACATAAACACGAGACACTACAGTGGAATTTACTTAGAAACACAAAAAGAACAACTCTTCTGGTTTCCTTCTTACTATTTTCAGCTGTGAAGAGAAAAAAGTAGCACATATGTCTGCTACTAACATAATAAGTTAAACTCTTTGGGAAATTCTGAATTCTTTGGACAGAAACTGAACTGCTAAAAAATATTTAGCATCTGAAAGCCACTTAGGGCATATTTGACTCTAGGAGAAAATACAATCTAAAAAATTGAACAAGATCACAGATCAAAACAGATAGAAGAAAAAGAATCATAAAGAACTAGGAAAATATGTATTTTTCTTTGTAAGTTTTAGTTTAGTTTACACACATTTATCCGATACTATACAAAGATGAGTGTTAAAATCAATATTCACACACTTCCTTTTATTACCTTGCCAATGTCTGTAGATAGAGACATGGCATCTTAATGGGAAAGTCTTCAGAAATTCCTTCTTTGAGACTGGGAAGTTGAGACTGGAATGCTTTTGCAGGGTGATAGCAGAGGATACTGGGCTCAGCAGCACTACTCAGCGACAGTAAATACAGTGCATTGGCTTTAATCACTTGATGAGCTTCCATAGTTGGCAAGGCACGAGGTGTCTTAACTTGCATTGGTTTTCTCCTAGACTGTTTAATCTAGATAAATTTAAATAAGGTATAATTGAATTCACCACAGGAAAATCTGACAGCTTATACTACAGCTGCTTAATTCTACCAGCTGTAAAATACCTTCTATGACAAAACAGATTTCTATTACTGTCCTACCTTTGCAAACATTTAATAAACAGTTCAGAGTTTTGACATTTGCCTCAGGATTAATTTCGCATGCAAGAAGTATCAAAAAGTTTAGTTTAAAAAATAAAGTTAAAATAGCATTGTTCTGCTTACCTTGAAACATCAATATATTTGCATACTTTAAGCAAGAATTTGAAATTAGTCCTTGAAGACCAATATGAGAAAAATACCTTTTGTGCTATTCCCATTAAAAACTGCTCTAGTGGCATCTTGTATCCAATGATCGGGATTATTAGGATCATTAAAGAAACTATAAACATGGAGTTAAAACAGCACTCATTTTAGCAAACATAAAACCATTCAAAGTTAAATAAACTGACAGATACTTAAAAGAATTAATTATTACATTCAATCCTGTGGTTATATTGGGATAAAAAATGAAATTACTTTACAAATTTGAGAACACTATCATCTGAAGAGAAGAAATCCAGTCAGAAGCCAGCAAAGTTTCTATTATCTTAAACCTATCAATGAGGATAAGAGGATAATCCAAACTTTCCAAATTATGAAATTCCAAGTATCTTAAACTAGCCCTTCTTTTCAAGTTGTGAACACAGCACTATTAAGCAGACAGACAGCTAAACATAGGAGCTGAAAATACCTTCTCTCTCGCTGCTGCTTGCTTTTCACGGAGATACTTTTCCCTGCATCGGTCGCACACCAAATACCATGTGCTCCCTCCAATGCCGCCATCGCCACAATTCCCAGCCCATCCTCCACAGAAGTGCCCAATGCTGTTGTAACCTTGGCCACCTGCATAGCGGCCACAACCTACATCAGGGGAAAGGTGAGAACTAGTTATTTCAAAAGGAGGATTCTTATTCTATTATTTATTGCTGTAAGAGAGGGATGAGGGGAGAAAGGGAGATGCTTTTCCTGGCCTAATTTTCTACTTTTCTGTATGTCTGAACTGGTTACAAAACAAGGTTCTTGCCCATGTTTCCCACCAGTGTCCAAAGAATCCAAATGCATTGTAGTTTTCAAGTTTTTATAATGAACTTGTCCAAAGCATGAACAGCTCCCTATTCAGACAGTTATGTGATGGTAAGACCAGGATTGTAAGTTAGCCAACAATATCTGTAATTAAACAAACATAAAAACCTTGCCTCCTAGCTAACAAAGCTTAAGAGGGAATGGAGTGCATTCTTTTGCTGATTAGAGTTCCTCAGAAAGATTCAGGACTTTAACTTTGCACACAGAACTAAAAAAAGTACATACCAACAAGTACACCAAAAAAATTAAGTCACTGATACCCAGTACTGACACAGCAGACAGAAGTTTTCTACTCTTGACAGTAGAACAGTAACAGAAAACTTCTGGCAATGTAGAAACTCTAACTGATCAATCTCATTTTTTATTTTCCATTTTCTCAGCACAGTTTCAAATCCTAAAGTGTAAAAAATGGCATGTTTCTGAAGAGCTACTGTTAAGTCAGAGCATTATTTTGACCTTGTTTCAAACAACTTTGAAACTTTAGATCCATAACTACTTAAAATTATACACAAAGATGTGCAAATAATCTGTATGCAAGCATAACTTTTAATTTAGTGTATATAATAGAAAGGATAGCCTGACACATTTTCATAGCAGTAACTAATACCAGAACACGTGTGTGAAATATACTTTATGGATTGACATGGGAATTAAAAATATGGAGTCTTACCTGGATGAGCTTGTCTCATGTGGTAAGTCACTGGATATGGATGGGATTCTCCACACAACTCGCAGATGGTGTCTTTTTCAGGTCCTCCCACTGCAAGCTGGGCCATCTCACCAAAAAGATTTCCCCTTGGCCTAGTCTCAACCTTTTCTTTTTTCTTTTTCTCCTTTTTAGCCTTCTTGTTATCTTTGTCACTTTCCTTCTTCTTTAACACTGCACAAGAACCAGGACTTGGAAAAATCATGTTTTGGGAAGCTGCTTTAATAGTTGCTAAAGAAATATCTTCCCAGAAAGCTACTAAGTGCTGCAGCGTTAATGGAAGAGGAGACTTGGATTTTATTGTGTGATGACTGGATGTTTCAAAGGAGGTAGTTTCAGTTTTTCCATCCTCACACTTTTCATGCAGAGGTGGTTCTTTCAACATTGAGAGGACTTTGTTTTTATTGATGCTACCCATTTTAGATATATCTGGTCCGTGAGGTGAGATGTTGAACATGTTAAGAGCAGATGATATTTCCAATGAATGTCTATTTTTCAACTTGGTTTCTTTTTCCTCTGCAGGTTGTTGGGTAAGACTGCTTCGTATGGGTGCGTGCTCTTTGGACAGTTCTGGATTAAACTTCAAAAAAGATGAGCATGCCATAGCATCATGAACTATTCCTTCATGCCAAAGAAACGCGGCAAATACAGCTCGAGCACATTCTGCAACAGAAGGTGACATTGCTTGCTTGGCAGGCTCTATGGGCTTTGATCCATCTCCTTTGAAAAGGAAGTTGGATTTTTCCTTTTTGGGTCTTGTGTGCCTGCCAGCACATTTACGGCTCACTTTTGGAGATGCTCTCATGTCTTGCTCATCCTTCAGTGGTGCTTTTCCAATGCTGAAATGAACTTTATTAGAACCATCGTCCAGACTTCTGAATTCAGTGTTGTCTTCACAGGTGGTATCTGTAATGCTGTCAGTCTTTAAAGTACTTGAAGTACAGACTTCAACCACCTCACTGTGAAGATTTTCTTGTACGACATGAGGGGAAGGAGCTCTATTTTCAGGTTCTGATACAGGTTTTCCATCTTTTGCAATAATTTTTGGTTTGGGTGAAGTGGACCTCCCCCTTAAGGGTTCTGTTAGTGGCACTTTCTTTTTGCGAAGGGTGTCTGGATCTAATGTGTAAGAATCTGATTTGGAGCGTTCTCGAGGAGGATCAAGCTTTGTTTTTACAGGGGATGAAGCTTTCTGAGGTAGAGTTTTGTCATTGGGTGATGAGGATCGTGGAGAACTAGCACCAGATCTAACGCCTGTAAGTGTCTTTGTCTTTGGAGAAGACGACCGGGTTCCTGGCCCTGGAGATTCAGCTCTCAGACCAGGAGTTGTTCTTCCATCAGTTTTTAGTGTTTGCAAAGTGTTATGATTTGGTGACAAAGACCTGCTGTGTGAGTCTGACCGCAACTTTGCGGCATCTGATTTCAGCATCAGACACTCACTGGCTGATAAGCTGTCAGTATTTCTGGGTTTCTTCTGCTCGGCAGCAGCTCTGTTCATTCGCACATCAAGCTTGGGTGACCTGCAGTCAGCTCTGTGTTTTGATGACATGTCTGATTTTCCTGCTGGAGAAATTGGTCTAGCAGCTCCTGTGAAATTCATTCGGTCACCTGTGTAATATTTTATAATTGAATTGTTACACGTTGACAGTGACACCTTTAATAGTACAAAACAAGGACTAAAGACCCGAACACAAGATAAAGATCAAACACATGCTTCAGTTCACATCAACATGAAAGGAAACACGAAGGGATCTCTTTCCCCCTAGAATACTTTCAATATATTTCTTTTCCCAAAGATACACAGAAACAAGTGTTAGGAAGATTTTACAGAGAAAATACTACTATGGAGGTATCAAAAGGCACAGGTCACTCTTTCTACAAAACACCAGTAAAGGAAGCGCAATTTACATCCTTAGGCAAGATTCCAAGAGTTAACTAAGTTTACCACAGTTGCAACAGAAACCAGGGACTATTTATCTATTATCTCAACAAGTGACAGGCTGACTGCAAGAGAAGACTTGCACAGAGATCAAATGTATGGCTAAATTTATTTCCTTTAACGCTCAAACGTTAGAAATTGTAGGAAGTAAACACTGTTAATAAGGCAAATTGGGCAAGAGGCTTGCAAATGTGCTCAAAACTACTCAAATTGATAATCTGAGGAATCTACTTTTTAAGACCACAATCTACCCATGTTCTGCTACCACAACACTTTAAACTCCTCCCAAAACAACAAACCAACTTTTTTCAACCTCTAAGTTAAATGGTCAACTCTGGTCAGTGATGTCCTCTTACTTTGATGCACTAATTTATTGTTCCTATGCACATTGACTTTGTACATCTATTAATCTACAGAGCTGTAAGAACTACAGGTAGTTTACTACAAAGTACATCCAAAACAATGATATGCAAAAAGTATCTTACTAAGGCAATCTGCCTCTAATACCTCTGTCAATCAAGTTTCCCTTCCAGAATGGTATTTTGAAAATTAATTCAAGCAATATGGAAATTACTGGTAAGCAATGCAGAATTTAATACAGCTGTCCCTCCATAAATCCTTACACTGCAAAATCTTGAACCCTGAGTTAAAAGCCTTCTGATTTGGGTGGGTTTTCACTAATTAAACACGAAGTGTTTCCCTAGTACGACCTGCATAATGAGGACACAGTACTTAGGAATATTTTACTTTTCTAGATATTAAAAATTTGCTTGCACTTGTCTGGGCACATTTTTGCAAAAGCAATTATTTGTTAAAAAATAAATCTTCAATTAATCAGAGAACATTTGCAAATTCAGGTCTTGATTTCTAATGGGAACAGGATAGACATCACCTTTTATCTAGTACCTTAAATATTAGAAGCTGTGAAATCAGTGTTTACTTTCTTATGCATTATGGGATCTGAAGCAACTTCTTGCAGTTCTCAGTCACAAACCCTTATCCCTATGCTACAAAACATATAGATGCAATTTGTTCCTACTATTATTTCACAGGATAAAAAAAAAAAAAAAAAAAAAAAAAAAAAAAAAATTTTGAGCAAAATTTAGCAACCCAGATGCTTCCTCAGGTTACAAAAATAGTGTTATTTTGCTATTTCCATATTTAAACATCTTACAATAAAATGAACAACAACAGGAAAAAGTGAAGGTAATTACTGGAATATTTAACAAGCTTAAGGGTTAGGATACTCTCCTGCTTTCCCAAGACATGGCAGAAGTTCATACTTTTCTGAGCAGAAAAGAAATATTGTGTCTATATTCAGGAGTAAGACATCAAATGTAAACAGTAGAATATAATGCAAATATCTCAAATATTTATCAACCTAATCAATTTCGAGAGTCTAGCCTGTCTATTCTTTTTTCTTATGAGTTCTGTAATTGTTTTTCACTTGCAGAGGGAAGATGGAATAGGAAGGCAAGAAATAACATGGTACACTGTGGTTTATAAAATGACTGTTCTTGCTAAAAGAAAAAACAAAGAAGTTTCTAAAGTATCAGTCCAAGCATTCGAACCACGCCAGCTTAGTTATTCACCATTTTTACTGACGAGCTATTTTGAGATGCTTATTTTGTGACAGATTAATTCTGAAATGCAAATTGGAATTACTCATATACACATTTTTCCCAGAAACAAATGAAAAGATTAATTTAAGGTCTTCCAGATGAGAAAATACTTCAGATAGAAACTTTTACAGAATGCCTCATAAAAAAGAAAAGTGAAAACATGACAATCATTTTAGAGGACATAGAACACTTCAAGCCATTCAGCAAAGCATCAGATTTAAAGTACATGAACGATTAGTAAATACCAATGAGGAAAACAATCCAGAACAAAACTGCTTACGAACAGTATAGCCTAAAAGCAGCTTCCAGCAACAAAAAGTATCTTGTTTTTCAAAAAATCCAAAGGTTTGGATTTGCACATATACAGGTAAATAATCCTAATTAGCATTCTAGGGTGTCAGCACAAAAAGAAAAATCTCCCAAAGGAAAAACCACATAATATAGCAAGCTTCTTTGTCTGTAAGCAAAAAAATCCCAGATTTTCTTTCCTGTTTCTTCTTACATACTTCTTTTGCCTATTGTTTGAGAACAGGTGTAATTCAATTAACAGTCACTTTCCTGTTTGCAAAGCAGGGACAGCTAGATTGTGTATCATGGAATTGCTGCAACTCAGGAAGGCAACACTGAATGATTACATCAGATGAGCTCCCAACAAATACCAAACCTGAACATTCGCTTTCAAAACATTATTTTATTACATGAATGAAATGAAAATGAATGGAAGGAGAAAAAAACCAAACCCAAAACATTTTGCAGGTAAAAAAATCTGAATAACCTTGCTATGTTGGCATGCATACCCACCCTTCAGTTTGTGAGAGAGAGATGAAATAGCAGAGGCAGGCCCAGCTACATCACTAGTTTTGTAAATACGCTCACGAGAAGCAAGGCAGCAGGATGGAGTTTCTACAGTGGAAAACAGTTGCACAGAAGCAGCACATATTCAATGGAAAAGCAGCAAAGATAAAAACAAGCATTTCAAATGATACGCATCTTCTTTGTTACATATTCTGAATTCAGTGTTTAGATTCCTACATTAGTTTTAAATTACAGTAGTTTGTAATAGAACGCAGCAGATCAGCTTCCTTGATCTAAAAATGCTGTGATTTCAGTATTAGTTTCTAGGCTCTAAAAGTGCAATATATGGGGGCTAGCTGATGAGATTTACAGTTTATTACAAAAACCAGCAGTGTCTAGCTTTGAACTGAACCTGGGTTTGAAATGTTAACATTTAATCTGTAAGTTCTGTGACTGATTATTTAGAACTTCCATATGGCCTTCCAGGTGATCAATTTACACATTCTTTTGTGGCAGGTAGAGAACATCTAAAAATTTGTGTTGGAGTCTCGTTAATCACCAGAAAGAATGAAAAAAAAAAAAAATTAAAACACATCAAAACCCTCTGTTTTCAAAAGTGATTGCACCTCAATAAAGTCATGTTTTAAAAAACTTCACTTACGTAGTGTGGAGCTCCTCAATACAAGAGACATAACTAGCAGTAGATGAGTATCAACAGTACATACATGAAAAAAGATCTGTATCAGCTCTTAAATTTTGACTTAAGAAAAATTCTGATGTCATCCAAGATAATTTCAGTAGAGCCTACTGACACCAAATCTGTTAGAAGTACAGCTCTACAACAATGAAACTTGGAGAAAAATAATAGGGACTTTTTGTTTCAGTCTACCATTTTATTTTTCTATTTTTTCTACTTTTTTCTGGTTTTAATTCTAATTCCTATTCCTTGCTTTGGAAAAAAGAAAGGTAAAAGTCTTACTGAAGTAATAATTGTAAAGAAAATGTGTATGTTAGAAGACACTCTGTTTTAGATACACCCTTTCGTACAAACTGAGTAAGGCAGTTGTATTGAAAATATGTAATTTCAATTCCTTCACTAACTAAGACATCGTTTTGTTCTGGTACTACATTTACTAACTTGTGCACATGAACATACTAACCCTGATATCTTATGCAATGAGCTATGGTTTTAGAGACTCTACAATGAGAAGGTATTCATATATTTGAAGTAACAATTTAATTCTTTAAAAAAAGAAACTAATCTTTACGTTCTCAACACAGCATTAACACCAGTATTACCTACTGCTGATACCTACAAATGATTTGGACAGATCCAATAGTAACTATATACCTTCTGAGTAACAGGATGTCACTGTCAATTTTTAAAGGTAAAAGGCAGACAAACATTAGGAGCACAAAATAGCAGTAGAGGCAAACCTAAAAATGTCAATTCAATACACTAGCATCCCACTCTATGAATAATTAAAAGAAAATCTTTACTAAATCCACTTTCATGAATGCACTTTTATACTTCATTCTTTCACTCTGTGTCTGAGAATACTTACATTTTATAATGTTGTAATCTAGTGTAGACCAATGTACTACTACTATTACATTTCAAGGCGACTGTGGGTTGAAGAGAATGACAATCTACATGTACCCAGGATAACTGGTTAGCCTCAGGGACCAACATTTTCATTGGGACTCCCTCTTTTTGAAACATCCTCAAAGACTACAAAGACTTGAAATACAAGGCAGGCAAGGCCTGTCTCATGAGCCATTCAAATGTGACAGTGTTCCTTTAGTAATGCTCTTTCCTTCAACATGGAAACAGCTCCAGCTTGAAAAGCTACACAATATGGAGACAGTAGAGGCAATTCAATTTCTGTGGCAGGATGCAGTTTTTTTAACAGCTGGACCTACTTCATCTGAGGAAATCTAGGAAGCAAGACATACCACTAACTGGTTCATGTGAGTTTTCTTTAAACAAACGCTGTAACAAACATGCAAGATGTCACTGGAAAATGGAGTTAAGATCAAGTTTCTTCTGAAATGCCACTGCTTTTCTGCATCATGATGAAGGAAAGCACTGACCTGCCTTTGCTGTGTTGCCTAAGCAATGGATGCCTCTTCAAAAACAATGTATTCTTTCATTCACTTTTTCTGACACAGAAGCTACAGTACAGCTGTTAGTTGCATTTCCTCAAGCACTGCAATCAATTTATCTCTTTTCACATCCTGAAAATGCCAAATGTCATACTGACAGCAGGACTAAGACTTTCTAAAAATTATTTTTCCATGAATGCCAGAATGCACTGAAGAAAAAAAAAGTCTGAATATTAAAAAGAGAGAAAAGTATTTGATACAGTTGAAGTAGGGGAATGATTGAATGAATGAAAGCAAAAGCTGAACTACGGTATCGTAAGAAAAATATTAGCAATATTCTATACCGAAGGTGGGGTTTGGAACACCAATGCTTGAGCCACTTAAGTTTACTAACTGAAAGAATCATTCCTGTGCTGGAAGAGTAGATAAAAAAAAGAATTCTATGTTTTCTAATTTGTAACTACAACTTTTGAAGATGTGATAAGAAAACTATTTCTAAAAAAAACACTTGACACAGTTTCTACTCTTCCTCCAACCTTTACCATACCAGCCCCCCAAGGATGGTTTTGGGTTGACCTGGACAAATGTATGTTCATATGTATCCTTGCCTATAGAATCTGGAAAGTCTAGGTTATGAGACCATTTAATTTAGCTCAAATGTTTAGGAATGATGCTTTGGCAATATGCAGCATCTGAAAAAACAGCCAGAGCAGTTCTCATTGGTTTAACTGATGATTAAGTCATTTCAGCACAACACAAAAGAGATCACCATTGCCTGGTTGAGAAGATTCTCTCCCTGCATTTTACTGAAACACTACCAAGAAAGGTTATGTGCTCCATATGGGCACTGGTCTTTTGTGCCCCCTCTACAATTTTAGAAAATGCACAGAGAAGCACTGTGGTTTTAAGTGCAATTTAACCAGCACCTAGATGGGAAAGGAACAAAACCAAAAAGAAACTGATTGCACAACAAGGGATGTATCAAGGAACTCCTGGATGGATGGTTGGACTTCAGCTCTGGCAGCATGGATTGGAAAGGAAGCAGCCCGACAGGACACTGTATCGAACGACACCTCAGCACTGCAGCTTCTGCCTGCACCAGGAAGCAGTACCTCAAGCAAGCTGCCAGGGCTGCACTGGAAGAGGGTGAACATACCAGAAGTTACAAGGGTCCAAAGCTTTTTCAGCCCAGAAACCCGTTCCTCATTTACAGTTTCAGCTCAAGTGTGAGGGAACATGGCATAAAGGTCTAATACTGGTGACTGCAAAGTCTCACACTTCCCTCCTCAACTTCAGAGGTCAACAGCCAATCGTCAGATTTTGGCAACTGATGCTGGGAGAGCATGCCAAGATCCTGTTACGCACACTTGCCACATCTAAGGAGATTTATGACCCAGCACATATTGCTGAAGGCTGAGAAACAACATCTTCCATGACCCTCTAGGCTTCCACACTTCCCCTACACTCAGAACTCAAACAGAAATTTGAGTCTTCTATGCTTTTAACAAAGTTCATTGACAAATCAAGCAACCAGTAATGATCTTGTGGCTATGGGAGGTTGCAGTTACAAGCAAATCTGTTACTGATGATTTTACAAACTTCTCAGAAGTAAGCATAAGCAGGTTGCAGTAATTGCAGCCTGTTTTGGTCAAATACTCAAGGAAGAAACATACATAAACTTGTGATCTTAATGGAAAAAAAATTCTTGCTACGGCTCCAAGTCAATACAGATGTTCTTGCACTCCATGTAGGTTTTGCCAGCTCTTCTACCTTTTCTGAACTTTTAGTTGCATACAAGACTGACAAAGAATTAAAATAAATGGCAAGAGTACCTTAATTTTATCTGTCCCTGGGAAAAACAAAACTCTCTTGTACAACCATGTCTGAAAATTAGCCAAGGAATTAAGCAGGAAAGAAAAATCATCCCTTCCCAGAGTTATAGCAAGTGACACAAAACTGAGTAACAGAGTTTCCCTTTTGATTTTTATAATATCCCTTCTGCAACAAATTCTTTGAGCATTGTCGTTACTTATTTATGATGTGAAAGGAAAAATAGAGACACTTTTTATTTCTTCAAGCATTGTATCTCAGGAAGCAACTGTCCCAAACTGTAGTATTTCTGAAAAAAAATAACCAGACGCTGTGCTGGAGGATAAAAGGTTGTGACAAGCCCTTTCCCTCTTCCTTAAATGAATTTGCAAACAAACCTCAAGGACAGAAAAACCTCCTAAAAAACCAGCTACCTACAAACACTTCTAAGGAAAACTATAATCTGTCACCAACACAAGGTATGTTTGTATCAGATCAACATTTTCCTTCCTATTATAAAAATTTAAATTAAGGAAGTAATTCTAGAGGGCATTCAGCAAGATCCTAACTTTTCTCAGAATTACGCTTCCAAACCAAATTTCTCCCCAGAGGTAGAGATATCTGAGGAAGAACAGAAAATGCCAATAGTAGACTGAACTATTTAGGCTGACTTGCAATCAAGATTGGTATTTAGCAATATAACCTCTGAAGACACGGAAATCTAGGCTGGCACAACTTCTTTCAACTATTAGACTATCATTAGTCCATTTAATATAACAGTATATTGTCTATAAACATTCATTTTAAGTTTAAAATCTAACTTTACTGCAGGAAGCACTTACAGATGGAGCACATAATTTAAAACAAACTCAGCATGTCTAGGGCAAAACTTTAATTGACTTAATATGGACTCTTAGGATATGTTACTTAATGGATTTAAGTTTTAATTACATGTTTGGTAACAGGAGGTTATAAAGTGATTTAGAAATAATGAATTAAAATTGCATGCTTAAAGTGAGTTCCTGTTACTGTTCTATTTTAACTGCATCAGACTATTAAATGAACAAGTATATGGATACACTCTTACAGGCCTCCCTGACAATATGCTAAATTTGGATAAACTTGCAAATGGAGGATTAACAAGTTTGCAATAGTCCAAGGAAGTTTAAACAGGAAATTTTCTCCCATATTATTTTTAAATTTTGTGAAAAGAAAAATGTTACTATTTCTCTCCTTTGTGAGTAATTTACATTATCTGCATTAAACCTGACAATGGATAATAAACTTTTTGAAAAAAACGTCCTTGTATCAAATCACAGTCAGTGCACCAGCATTACCAGTTCAGGTCCACAATTTCTGCCCTTCTGAAAGGGCAAATAACCAAATTGATTGAGAACTTATACTAAGCCAAGATCCCAAATCAGACATAAATTTGAAGCATTTTTCTAGTTTCATCATTTTTTAATTTGGTAGACCACCAGAGCTCCCCCAATACCTGACAAAAAAGAGCTTCTGTTTGAATTGGATCCTTATTAAAACACAAAACATGGCCGCAGCTTGCTCAGTGCAGTTTATCTATATCTCTTAGAGAAATCTATTGAGCAAGATCTTGTTGGGCAGTCAAAAATGCTCTATTTGTCTTTATACAATATAGGTCTAAATGCTAAAGGACAAATCATCTGAAATGTGAAATAAGACAATTATGTTAATTTGTGATGCAAAGCTGAATAACTGACTTTACCTCTCTGAACAAGAGAAAAAAAACCTAAAAGTGATGGGAAAGAAAGAATGTTTGACAAATTCTCAATGAGTGTGCACTGATGCCATTGCAATCAGCTGTTTTATCTGAGTAGGTTTTGGAATATTCTGCTTTTAGGAAGGCAATATAAGTCCAGCAAAACTATGGAAGATCACAGAATATTTCTGACAGTCCTTGTAGAAGTGGATTAGAAATTTTAATCTAGCTCTCACATGAAGGATTTCCCTGTCATTTCAATAGTATTCCTGTGACCTGTGCTATAACTGTTCTGCATGTAAGAGAGAATTTAGTGCAGTATCAGTTATCCATCATGAATGCTGAGCTTTCATTTTCATTAATCAAAACCAAAACAGTTTCCTGTCCTCCCATTAGTAATCAGGTTAGCTGGTATTCACCTCAAGGAGCAAACTTTCATGTCCATGCCAATCCTATGAGCACCCAACAGAAAACTAACAAAACATTTCTTATGAGTAGTGCCAAGTTGTTCCCACTGTCCAGCTACATCCCTAAAGTTAGGAGCAATGACAGAAATAGGAGTTTAGGAGGTAAGACAAGTTAATACCTATGAACTTAGTGCAGTGCATTTTTGATCTTAAAAGAATTATCAACAGTTTTTACTATATGAAATATTTACCTTAATTACAAACCAGAGTTGCATGAAATATTGGAAGTGCACTTTCATGACTTGTCTACAGTGCAGAACACGTACAAAACCAAAATATTGTCAATATAAAAATTAAAGTTGAACAAGTATACTTCTTTGGGAGCATTACCTCACATGCTTCTGAATCATGAAAAACTTAAAAAAACAAAACCAGAAAGGTGCACTGTGGGATGATTAGTAGCTGGTAAGCAACTGAGAACAGCAATGTCAAAGCTGCAGAAACGGACTGATGAGGCAGGTAAGGCTGACAAACTTACTCTGAAGCTGTGGCTGAGGCTGCTGGAAGGAAAGGGGCTGTCCGAACACAAATGGACTGTGGACAAGGGAAGAGGGAGGTTTTGCAGCTTGATCAAAGATGGAAGGAGCTGGGAGATTTGGCCGTGACTGAATGGAATTCAGTATGGCACTCAGTTGGTCACCTGTAGTGGGCAAAACAGTCAAAACTACAACCTGTTACCTGTCATTCTCCAGAAAGGCAGAGTAAATTGGTACTCAAAGTTTAAATGATGATAATAGAGAAAAGCTCATAAATCTCATTTAGCCACATTCAACTCTGGTTGTGGCTAAACATAAAAATGTCACTTCACGCATGGCAATAAAGTTACTGTTTTTAAAGGATCATGGATATTCTACTGCAATTATTTTAAACATTTCAAAATAGAGATTTATATTTGCCTTGCTAAAAAATGAACAGCAGCCAAAGAAAAAACCAGAAATCCCTAGCATTTACAATAATACACACATGCAACAGTACATGCAGAAAAAAGATTAGAAAAACTGATGAAAGGGGAAAGCTAACATGTAATTAGCCTTTGGCAAATGTATTTCTGTGCCAGTGTTTTGGTAAATATTTGCTCATTTTTGCAAATATTTTTGAAAGTATTCTGTCAAAGCTGCTTTTTGAGGTCAAATTGAAGGTAATTTAAAAAACCCCTAAGTACCATAAAAGAACTGGAACTGGTTTTCTGAAGAACTACCTACATTTGTTGCGAGGCAAATGAAGCCTTCAAAAAACTAGCATGTTAAAAACAAGAGTTTTAATTTCTGAATGCCAATTTTCAAAAAACTCTCTGTAAGCATTAGAAATACATGACGCCTCAGTAAGAAGGCCACACCATGTTGTAACTTGAAGTATACTTAGTAAAATGAGGTAGGAGACACCATGAATTTGAGAGCATCTCAGATTTGAACCATCACCAGGCAAATCATAACAGTGTCACTTTATTCTGCAAATTCCTGTAATTTTGACAGCATTGTAGAAAACCTAGTAAAAAAAATTAGCAGCTAACACAATTTGCAGCTCAAAAATTTACAACATTTTTGGATTATTATCAACTGTCTTTTTAAAGAATTAGAGAGAGACCAGTGGATGTATCAAACCCAGTAGTTTGATAAGAACACCTAAGTTAATTTATTTTCTTGGTATTTGAGTTAAAAAATAAGACAAAAATACCAGAAAATAGCTGGAATGCCCTTCTAAATAATCATCTACAGGAATCAATAAATCAATTTTATTTCACTGTTTTGGACATAGCATACCTAAAAACTACTGGAATCTGTACATCAGCAGGAATCACTCCTACCTTAAAAACCTAGAAGTGATTGAACAACCTGGTTTAGGGGGGGTTTGGACCTAGATGATCGCTAAGGTCCCTTCTAACCCTAGCCATTCTGTGATTTACGTGTTCAACAAGCTATTATTCTTAAATGCAACATGCCTAATTCCTAAAATGAGTAATTATTTTAAAGGGAGAACATCTGAGAAGAGGTTGAAAGTCATCTGCCCACAATAATCAAATATACAGTCGGTAGGGCAAATCATGAGGAATATTAAAAACTTGCCTGTAACACAAAGCTGGAAGAGAGAAGACTGAATCAAACAGATTAATTGTGGGAGTCATGTCTTCTGTCTTGCAGATAATACTGTAAACACAGACCTATTATGGGGATCTTTACATTTGATCAGTCATTTTGAAACACTCTTGGATGGGGCTGAATTTTCGTCAGTACTGGGGCATCCCTATAGAAGTACTTTTAACAAACAAGCCCCTCCAAAAGAAGTGCTTAATTTAGAAATTCCCCTAAGAGATTGTGCTTGTGCCTTCCATTTCTTATTTTTTACAAATCTCAAAGCTTCTTAGTCCTGAGAATACAGAAAGACTGCATATAAAGTAATGGTACAGCTGAAGAATTCTCTTTTTGGGAAAGTAAGACCATTAATCTTTCAATATAGTTGCCAACAACTCTCCACTTCTGGGCAATTCAAAAGGAAATAGAGTACACAGAATGAATAAAGTCATGTAGCTGAGTTGTTCACTCACACTTAACATCACAACTTCAGGGTATGCTGAGAAAATAATGCATACAAAATGGTATGGAATTCAATGCCTGGAGTAGCCTCCAAACTTTCTGTAACTATTATCCCAAAGAAACACCTTTGAAAATGCCTAAGATATAGTAAAGAAAATCACAATGTCTTCAGAAATCAGGATGCCTGTTAACATAGCATATTCATCTCTGAGATTTTACCTTTGGACAAAACAGAAGAAAAAAATTGTTGCCTTAATATGTATCTGCAGAAAAAAGAGCAGATAATATTTTTGCACTATTACACAACTGACATTGAGAGACAAGCTGTAATACTGCCTCACATCTTAAATACTTCCACTTTTGTGATTCCACCATTACTCTGAAATGAGTATGGATGAACTGGGAAAAGAAGGTTTAAAAGGCTCTGTAAAACAAAAGGAAAATACTTATCCAGCCTTTGTCCATAAAAGAGGGTTTCCTATAACAATGCATGGACACATATTAACCACTCTCTACACAGTAAACCTCTGTAAAATGATATAAAACTATTTCATGTTGTGACATTAACAGACTAGACTATTTAGGGAATAATTATTTTCCTAGTCTTCTCTCCTTTAAAATAAGTTTTAAGTTATTTTACTTAGGAGACCACAAAGAAATATATGCTGGTGTTAAAAATCACATAGCACACACCTCAGGCCCCTATTTGTAGTGGCATAGAGTATAGCAATATAAGAATACAATGACAGAGCTCCAGGGTTCAGGAATATTTTTCAAGAACATCTGCCTCAATGAAAGTCCCTTCTGTATTAATAAATCTGCTAGAACTAATCAAGAAATTAACAGAAAACATGCAGATTGAGTTTATTTTGATGGCTTTTATATATGTATTTAGATCTTGCCAACAAAATAAACTATGATTAAAAGAAACAATTATTTTATATCAGTAAAATTAACTAGATTTTATTTATTACCCAGCAGTTGTAACTGGTATCCATGTGATTGAAAGGTAACTTCAGTTTTACAATTTTTTTTTTTAAATTTCACAACAAATTTTAAATGGCATGTTTTATCTTGTCAATCCATTAAAGGCAGTTAAATTGCCAAGACGGATGAAAAATGTTTCTGGACTTTTTAAAACACACGCTTTCTAAATCAAATACTTTTCTAATCTTGTTTTACAAGTATGTATTTTTCAGGTTTGTGCCTATCACTATAGAAATCCACAAGTAACTTCCAAATCTTCAATCATCCTTTTTATACAGAATACTTAGACTGAGTGAAACTAAAGCAGAGGAAAAAGCAGTTTTAACGCTTTGCAATTCAATGTACTACCACTTTAGAGAAGACCTGTGGTGCCTAAAAAAGCAGAAAATGAGTAATAAAATATAAGCAAAGTTAAGATAAACATAGTTTTAAAAATTATGAGTGTAAAAACATACCTTTGTTATTTCCAAGGCCATAATCAAACCCTTGTCCATTACTACAGCTTGTCCCCTTACTGAAAGCTTGTATTGAAAAAGGACTTGGGGGAGGAGTCTGCACATTTTGATCTAGAAGGACTTGCTCTGTAAAAAAACCACACCACTTCACCGTTAGACCCCTTAGTAACTGACTTACATTAGAAAGATGAGTCACAGAGTGATATTTATTTCCACTGATAGCACTCTTCCTCTTTACTAAATTATTTTCAAATAACCCCACATCTGTTCTTCAGAGCTCATGCTCTAATAATATAAAGACAGGGGAGTTAATACCATGTCGACTGCTTTTTGTTTGACAGAGTTGTTGCCAGCTTTGCCATTAATGACACTTGTTTTTTTCCAGTAACATCACCGCATTCAGCAGTGTTTATTCTTTGGACGGCAATTGTTAAAATCCCTTTGACAAAGCAAGGTGGAGAAAGGATAGTCTTCAGAATAGCAAACTCGGATCCAATAAACATTTAATTGTGGCTACCCCCAATAGTTCATGGGACACAAGACATTTTTTGTGACAGATTTATTTGTATCTGTAAATGAGTACTATAATTTTGCTTTCTGTATGACACTAAAGCAACCTCCAATGTAAACTGACCTACAGTATTTAATAATATTAGAACAACAGTAGAACTAAAATAAATGAGACAGAATCCACTTGACTATTTAGATTTACAGAGAAATTATTGACTTAACATGGTAAAAAATACCATTTCAGCTGATGATATATAAGAAAGTATTTAGAAGAAATATCCTAAATGCAGGTTTAAATCTTGATCTGGCACCTTGAAATTTTTTTTTCTTGTAAATGAACTAAAATTAACATGGATTAAATAATAATAAAAAAAATCACAAGTCTTCTAAAAGTAATTTTTAAGAAATTACATTTCAGGACAAAACTGCATTCCAGAGTGCAAGCCTCACATAACGCATATTCAAGCGAAAAAAAAAAATTATGAGGGAGAAAGCTGGAAATTCAAACTCAGTTTATAAAAGAAAGTATCTAGAATTTTCTCAATCACAGTCTACTCTAGATCTTGCTGTAGTATTTTAACCGTTTACCTCCCTACAGACCTAGCTATTTAGCATGACTTTTGCCTTGTCAAAAATTATGGGAATTTAATTATAATTTTATTAAATAATGAAAATACGAATGTAATGTGAAGGATGGTTCTATTTATGGATAAAAAAATATACACTTGCAAATCTAGCTGGAGCTCCTCCAGATCCTTATTATTTCCCCCTAGCTAAAGCATTGAAACTGATGATAAATTATTTCTGAATAATTTCATGGCAAGTAAAAACAACCCATTTAAAATAAACTTCAGATACAGCTTAAGCCCATTAAGTTTGACACGGCACTGAGGTGGACCAGGAACATAAACCAGATTGTAAAATCTCAGTAACTGCACTGATAACTGCTTAAGCTAGATGCACAAGAGACATCCATCTTCACCCTACCCATAAAAAGAGACTCATCTAGAAAAGACTAAAAACAGGTATATTGAGGCATGGGATTCATATCAGGAAGTTTCTAAGATGGTATTCCTATGAGCTGTATTGCAAAAATCCTACTACAGAGTTTTGTCCTCAAAGCCTGGAGCTCACATTTCTGTGTTTCTGTGAGAGCAATGATATACACGAAGATGTCCTTCAGTAACAGTGCACAAGTATCAAGAATATGAAGACACACCTTCAAACAAGGGTCTTGTTTAAATTCTTCCTGATTTGGGAATTCTTTCTTAAAGCACACATATACTTTGAGAGATTTCAGACAATATGAAGTGATAGATCAATTACTGAAGATGAAAACACTACTTAAAAATGCAAGATTCTGTCAAGTTACTTAAATGTATTTCTCAAAATAAGCACTCTGGAATGGAAATTTTTGCACTGCTTAATTTATTACTTTCAGAGAAATTATTTTCTACTGGAAAAGCAAACGACCCCATATAAAAATAGAAAATAATGACTTTATCATCCCTATTATTGAATAGATGTCCTTCCAACAATAAGGTACTGTTCCAATTCACAATCATTTAGTTTCCAGAATCTACTTGGGCTCTTCGAGCACCTCAGAACTTGACATTATCAGACAACTAAAAATAGAAAAGCTATAACTTCTAAAAAAGTGTTTGAAGTATTAGGTAAACACATCTATTTTATGAAAAGCCCTTTGTTATTTCCTTTCTTTGCAGAAGGTTTTATACCTGAAAATCAAGCTGCAACAGTCTACAGAAAATACTTATGTATTAGCAAGGAATTACTTTGTTCTAATACAGTAATATGATGATAATTTTTAAGAATCTATGTGTGAAATCAATTTCAGCACCGAATGTCAAAACCAGAAAATGGCAAAGAGTCTTTTAAAATGAACCAAGAGGAGGCTGACAATTAAGTGTGACCTAAAAACACAAGCAGAATATGACTGCTGAGGTCAAAGCTTTTCAGGTAGACACATTTTGGAAAACAGATGCATAAAAATTAACCCCACAGCTAAAAGAAAAGAGATGGTTAAAATTATTTTCCATAACAGTAACTGGTACAGAAGAAATCATACAGAAATGTTTTAACTGTTCTTTTAAAAAGTCATTTAAAGAATGTTTATAAACAACTTGCAAAGTCTGACTGTGCAACATAACTCAAATGAAAATGCATAAGCTAATGTTATACCTGTTCAAAACTCAGATCCTTCTTTATTTCTCCTGTTTAGATTGCTTATTTTTTTCTAAAGTTAACTTAAAAATATAAAACAAAACAACCACTTGCCATCTTCATGTCGGAGGTACTGGTTTCCACCTCTGTCTCTAGCTAATGACCATGCCTCGCCTTCATCACTTTCACAGAACTCTACCATGCTGTTCTTATCCATTTGCACCCACGTACCTTCTGAATTAGTCACCTGATGCACACACATAAAAAAGCAAAATTTATTGGCTTCTCAAATAATTCAGTAGCATGATTCAGCAACTACTTATAGTATCTGGAAAACACATTATATTCCAATCTTTCTATTATGAAGTAAATGGTAAAAAAAGTAAGTTTCTTAAATTAAGGCCACAGGCTGAGGCAGACTGAAGTACCAAACCTATTTATGGCATATTTACATTTAGGAATAATTCCAAAAATTTTAGACCCATTTATGTTCAGAACAAGCAAAACACCAACACCACAACTTTAGAAATTCCACATAAGCCTAAATAAAAACTTGAGAGAAATAGTCACCAAGATATACCTTCTAATCGATGGTGGCAACAGTAGAATTATAATACCAAGATATAAATGAAAGGTTTTTGTGAGTATTAGTTTTGTTCCTGATATTATATTTAGGAAATAGCATGACACACTTCATCCTTAAGCCCTTGTTAGCCAAAAAACACCACAACTGGGCAACCCAGAACAGTAACAATAGCTCAGCAATTAAACAAATTAATACAGTCAGTACAGAGAAACACAGGAATTTGTTAAATGGTTAAGTCCTAGGAGAACATTTTGTCAATGAAACCGAATTCTTTCAAAGAATATGACAAAAAAGCAGATCAAGAAACACAGTTTTGTAAGGAATACTGTAACAGAAATATATAAGCAAGCACATGTAACTGCAGTTCAACTTTAACATCATTCCAATCAGTGCAAAAAGGCAAAAGACATGACTGCATTAGTACTTATAATAAAAACCAAGTTCAAAGGTCAGTATTTATCATGAGGAGGGGAAAAGCAAACCTGTACAGAGGCAGATTCTTTTGTTGTGTTTACTACTGTTATATACTGGTATCTATGAAGACATGAACTGAAGCTACAAGGATCCGTACCTCGCCCACTGCCTTGACTTTGTTTCCCAGAACTAACATTCCAATTGGGATACCTCTAAGGTTAGGGCAGCTTCTGATGTTGTGACCTGATGGGCCAGTCTTCACTACCTTGTACACTCCAGGTCCACCTCGAAGGAATGGCATGTCTTGTTCTTGCATCACTGCTTCCTGTGGGCAGTGTGAATTTAGGTCTTTGAAAAAATCATCAGCATTAGACCTAGATTCCTGAGAAATTAAAAAAAAAAAAAGGCAAAACAGAAAAGAATACAACCTATTAATACCACCTTTAAACTACTGAGATAAGAAATATTTCAAGACTACAAAAGGTAAATTTCAAAGCTAAAAGAGATCCTAGTTACATTGCTAACTTTAGTGTGAAGTGCTAAACAAGTAACTACTACTAAATTGCACATTATTTGAATTACTCCTGACATTACTCCTAAAGCAAAAGTGGTATAAATGTAACCATTTATATAAAAAATAATAGCTCATATCTAACATTAGATACGAATTATTCAATCTAACTGCTTCCACTTCATCCTTGCTGACATTTCTCAGGATACACATTCATTTCTCCTGCTGTATTTGTTAAATTTTGTTAAAGTCTGGGGCTATGTAAAGGGAATTTGAGTATTATCTCTCTCCATACGACATGATCCTTTTTTTGATTTCATATTTAGAATATATTGTTAATTTAGAGTTAAGGCAAAATTATGACAAAGAGGAACAGCAATACCACAGACTTTTAAATGCACATGTAAGTATTACTGTGTATTTATTGTTTCCACAATGACAATAAAGAGGGCCTGCAAATTTATTTCACCTCACACTATTTGACAATGAAATATATATCCAAACCTGAAGTAAGAAAACACTGACTTTCTTACTGAGAAAAGTGGCAGTTACTAAAAGAAGAGAAAAATTAGCATAGATTTTTCAGCAAGCCACAGCTTAACTAAAAGGTTTTTGTACAAAAAAATACAAGGGATGGAAGTAACAGATGTGCATTGAATTCAGAAGAATGCAAGTGAGGAGGAGAAGCAAGTTTATTATACTGAAAGTCATAGGTGCTTTTAAAGGAACATCTGAAAGTTACAAACTACATAATGTCCTACTGGATGAAGCCAGTGGTTCACCTCATTCAGTCTACTGTGTTCAGCAACAGGAGATGCTCTTTAGAAGCAGCATAAAAATGTTTATTAGTGGTCTGTCCCTTATATACCAACAGCACTTAAAACCTTTTTATTATGGATGTTAGAGGGTACACCCTAATTTCTTTAGTGTTTATTTATTAATCTGATTTCTCTAAATTTAATTTCTTCTGAATATGCTGATACTTTCCGCCTTGACAATTTCCCATAAAAACACCTTCCAGGAGTTCACTCCCTGCTGTGAGAAAGAATACTTTCTTTTGTCAGATTTAAACCAAACTTCTGCTTATGTTATCTCCTTTTAAATGCATGCAATTTCCTCTGATCTCTTTAATTATCATGCTTTCAGCTTTTTTAGGTATGGAAGTCTGTGCACTATGTCCAGACTAATACAGCAGTTTTTTCAAGAGTCCTTTATACAAAAATGATTCTGTTATGTAAATATGTAACTTACAAAGCAAGTTAATGCAAGCTGAGGTAAACTGGTTTGAGGAAAAAAAAAAAAAAGACAATTTAAACATAGTTTAGATCTTGATATAACAAAGTCTGCTATTCTGGGGAAAAACAATCAGTGGACAAACAAGTTTTAAAATCTCTAAAACAAAATGTACAACATATCATCTTCATTACAAAGTTCATACAAGAAAAATCCACCTCAAAACATTACAGAACTGATATTAAGACAAACACTTCTACAGTCAATATAAACAACTTAACTGTACATAACAACTTGTTCCTAGAACTACATAATTAAAAAAAAAATTAAGAATGGGCAGAGTATTTATTAAGTATCTGTGGCATTATTCATACAAATATCATCTCATCAGATACGGCAACTTCATGTGGAGCCTCCAATAGCAAAATTTTACCAGTAAATTCTGCACTAAAGGACAATGAAAGGCTTTGTTATGTTACTAGACCACCTCTCTGAATTTCTAATTTGGTTTGTTAAAAAAGGAGAGTGCTACTCATGAATTAATAAAAATTCAATAATCTGCCCTGGTATTTTTTCTCATTTTAGAGAGACACAGATACAGCACTGAAGGCAAATCTGCTATTTCCTATGAAAATAATTCACAGTAAAACAGACTTCAAAGAATATTTAGCATAAAGTTGAGTCATAAGGTGCATTCTGAAAACACGAGATACAGTGTGACTGTTCCTGTAATTTAACTCACCTTAGGGGGTAAAGCTTTGGAAGTCCATGAAAAAAAGTCCAAATCCCTTACTCCTTGGCTAGCATTAAAGACATTCTGAGCAACAAAGTTTGAAAAAAAAAGACATATATCAACAAAGAAATGGGAACAAAGAAATACTGGAGGAAGAAGTTCAAGGTACTATAACGCAAACTTTCTCCTCAAGTAAATTTACTGGTAGAATGTTTTGCAAAAGGGGAAAGTTATGTTTTCCTAAACAAGTCACCTGAGTCCATTGCTCACCATGGCAAATCATCCATTACACAGAAACAGTTTAATATGTCAAAAGCTCAAAATGGATGTAGTGTGTCATGCCATTTACTGAAATTAAGAGCCAGACATCTCTTACAAAGCTTGAGACTTCATGCACAGAGAAATCTCATATTTCTGTTACAAAGAAACGGTAGCTGGTCCCATCACAAACCAGTTTTCTAGCAAGACAGTCTCCTATTCTGAAAGATGATTTCAACCAGCGCAGGACAAGTGCACATGGAATTTTAGTCACCCAGTCAGAACCAAGGAGATGCAGAAGGGCTAAGCTCACTGTTGCTGAAAGCAGTTCACTTCACAGAATGATTTCACCAGTTTGCACATCAAAATCATACTTTTTACCAGAGCCAAAAAATTCAGTGCTATATGGAGAACAATTGCTAAGATTTCATTTGTTCTGTAAAACATAAATGCATTTACTAGTTTGTTAAGAATAATCATAAACCAAACACAGCTGCCAGAGAGACATCACTAATTTTATAACCAATTGCCCACACTACAGAAATAAGCACCGCTATTCTGTTTCATTTTTCCTCCCACAAAACAGAGATCTTGATATCTTAATCACTGGGAAACATGAAAAAGAAGCAATCTTTTCTCCATAAGCTAGTTTGTACTCATTGCAAAGAAATTTTCACCGCTCCTGTCAAATGAAATAATAGTGTACATATATACCAATACTAATAATTGTATTTATGATGGAATCCCTTTGACAAAGCACCCGTTTCATCTATATGAATAGAAGTATCAAAATCTAATTCCCTATCCCATCCTGCTATGGGAACCAAATGAAATCCCTGCTCAGCAGCCACATTAAAATTTAACAATAGCTAAGGCAGTAAATCCTTTCAGGCAGAAACAAGTACAAAACACCCTCGGCATGCCTCATCTGTATTCCTTGAAAAAGCACTAACGTGTTAGCAAATCCAAGCTCTTATCACATGATAGAAGCAAATAATCTACTATGTACTGCTTGCAAACATCAAGTTTCAGTAATACAAATTGTCTGCCATTTTGACAAAGAGAGGGAAATTCTCAAAACACCAGCATTTCTTTAGAATTGAGAACCTTCACCCAGAATTGAAGGAGGTAGCAATGCACTAAGTGATATATGCTCCAGGGCACTGGGGAAGGTGGGGAGGGTGTTAGACAGGAAGATTAGCAAAGTAAAAGCTTATCAATTTGGCATGAAACTATGGAACTATAAAAAAGTCTACATTTGCCTAATGAGTGTACTTCCTAGGCATCCAACCTACTTAAACTATCTGATTATATTACTTTGCAGCCTATCTCCTTTTCTCTGATGGATTTCCACTGAGAAACATGGATGATCCATACCTAAAATATTTAGGTATCATTTCAAAGATCTATTTTTCTACATCATAGAGCTCTATGTGTAAAACAAACAGGGGAAACTAACAGCAGTAAGTGGGGCCATGCTGGCTTAGAAACACCAAGAAGATCAAACTAGAAGCTCTCCTTTGCTCTGGGAGCTTGAGAACTTCCTGGCTATTACAATACTGCACACCAGTTTAGATGAATAGATCAGGCATCTATTTGAGAACTAAGTTTTCAATTCTGGAGAAATTACTAGATAGAAGCTTTGTACTTAGTCCTTATGCTACCATCTGCAGATTTAGTCAATGCTTTCCTTCAAGACTTTATCTCTCAAGACCTAAAGCTAATTTTAGAAATTCATACTTTTCCCAATAAATTTTAAGTTTCAGAGATTTAAAAAAAAATTTAATTTATTTTGCCACAAAAAATCATCAGACCATTAGGAAGTATTTAAAGTCTCAGTTATTATTTTTTCAAAACTAAATCTGATCTTAAACAGCCATCTTGACATTTTATCCAACATGGTTTTACTCTCCAACTGCTTTCCATAATGCTTAAAGCCACGGTAGGACTCTTTTGTCAATGTCCTTCAGTGCTTCCACAGAACATTCAGCTTTCTGAGGTTCTGCGATCAAACACTGGAGCCCCCACATTAATTTTGATTCTTTCTTCCATTGCAACAATGGTTTGAAAAACTTGCACTTTCTCAATCCTTGACTAGCTTTGGTGGCTGGGGAATGTAGTATTGTAGCTGGGTACAATATTCTTTCTTATAAAGTTTTACATCTAAAATGAAGTAACGAGAACATACTTAGAATGTGATTTTTTAAAAGACAAGTTCCAGAGCTTGACCAAGATTAATTTCTATTTCTTCCTAGTGTGCACTGTTTTGTATCATAGGTACCGTGTGTAAGCATGAATACATAACTGTCTGCATAAGGAACTTTACAGGCATTTTTTCAAAAACAGATACTTAAACGCCGTATGACAGAAGGAAAAATAACTACTAGAGATGGAAATGGCTTATCCAAAAGCACAATCTATTAAATTCACAATCTCATAATTATATTACCTACAATGGATTGGATGCACAATTTCAGAACAGGGGCTGCAAAGCAGTTCCTTGTGAAAGGACAAGAGCAACAAAAGAAGAGCTGAAGATCTTCTAAGAAGGTAAATGACCACAGCTCAAATAAATAGAACACCGGTAACTACCACGGATCTCTGGCATCCTATGATCATTTATCTTTAAATATATCTTTCATAAAAATATAAAAAGTGCATTTATGAGATCCACAGTACTCAGTGTTTGCTTTAGCATAAAATATGTAGTTAGTGCTAATAAATATACATAAAAAGCAGATACAATATATACATCAAGATGAAGAGGTCACAATTAACACTGCTGAGAACCTCTACTGTTTTTCATTTGTTCACTGTTCCATAATATAGTGAAGAAGCAGAATAATTAAAACTTTTTTTAAAAACCGCACTGTTTACATATTTTCCAAAATGTACTGAGAAATTTTATTTACTTAAAGGATTGATTATAAAAAGCCTGTGCATTTAAACATGACAAAGCAATGTAATTGGAGATGACAGAGTAGAATAAAAATGGAGTCCAGTAGAAATAATGTGACATCTATTTGAACAGGGAACACATGGCCTAACTCAGGCATTTGACTTTCCCTTTGCATTTTCAGTCACACAAGAGAATTTCTCCAGTCTTCCTTTTAAGCCAAAACTGGTTGAACAGTTTGGCTCCAAAAAATCTTGCACATGAACAATTTTTTTACCACATTCTACTCATCGTGTCATTCAGCTACCCAAATCAACAGGATCAAGCAGATATGAATTATATCACAATTTAATCTAACAAAACTTTAGCATTTATTAATTGAACATCCTTTTCCACATAACTCATTCATCTCTAGAAGACTGCATTGATCAAATTTGACAGCTTAAAAACACAGCCTTTTTTTTTTTGACAATTCAGAGAGAAAAAAAAATGTATAATTTGAAATATTTTCAACTTAAAAATCACCATAAAAAAGATTTTAAAACTTCCTACCAAGAAAGCAGTGTCTGTGCAAAGAAAGTATCTAGTAAGAAAGCAGTATATGCTAGACTAGCATGCTGTAAAGACTTAAGGCATTCAAAAGTCACCCTCTGAACCTTGACTTACGTTTTGTCACCTTTAAGAAATAAAAGGTCAGAGAACTGGTTTTTTTCCTCTTCTATTAATATGAATCAAACAAATCTTATTGTTCACACATTGTCATAATGAAATCAAATAGCTTCAGGACATGCTAAGTCCTCTTAAAAATCTGAAAATGAGAGCTCTGCAGGGAAACTTTTCTGAAAGTAGCTCAAAACACATCTCTTGCACATTTCTGCATTGTTCATTGTTGTAACAGTTGCTTTTGTAAGCCTTTTGCTATGTTGCCTGCTGCTTACAGAGTGGAAGCTAAGAAAGCATGTGACTTCTAACTTGTGTCAGTCAAGACGTGCGACTGGCTACCTAGAAGAAAATTAAGCATATCTAACAGCTCCTAGTAGTCTTAAAAGATAACAAAACTAATTCACAAGAGTATTTAAAAAGACCCAAAACCAAGACAGAATCTTTTGTCTGAACTCTACAGACACAGAGAATGAAATGTTTGAAAACTGAATATTGTTTTTCACATTTGATTGTACCTGGCCTCTTTTTTCAAATGAAGTCTGAATTCTCAAAATTGTATTATCAACACTGAATGTTCAGTTATTCACAGCAGACAGTTCTTTTCAGGATTCTCTCAGGGAGCACAGCGTATGCTCTTCCCTAGAACTACACGTATACCAGAGCTGTATGAAATATGCCAACCAGTAAGTTCTTGCTAACCACAGAAAACTGCTGAGTTGAAAAATATTCCCTTCAACAAGAAAAAAAGTACTGAAGATAGCTAAACTGAAAAAAAACAAACCAAAAAACCATACAACTAAGAAAAATCTAGCAGACTATAACCCATCTAAACATACAATATTTACTGAAGTTAATTACTTGGTCAAGATGAATTCACTTTTATCATAGGTGAACTGGTAAAATTCAACTACTTCACAGAAATACTAATATTTTATGGAAGTATAATATAGCAATTTTCTAATGGCTACCAATTTTCTAAGGCAAAAAATACAGGCAAGACTTTAAACAAAGCTTGTTTTTTTCCGTGCTTTCATATATTCTACAACAGACTAGAAAAACACTATGATGACAGGCATATTTGGGTGACTGATTTCTGAGTACAGAAATAATTTGCTTCCCAAATGCAAAATTAAAATAATTTCCCAAACAAGGATTCTATTGAAAGAAATCTACAAATAGAAATATATCAACAGATTATTTGTAGACAAGAAGACCTATTCACATCACAGAACAGTGTTTGTCTGACCAGCCACAGGGAATTATGAATTTCCAGATTTATCTACTAGCAAATAGCCTGATTTCACTGGAACTGGGAATATCTCATTTCTTCTATAACCAAAAAACATGAACAGCATGATATTACTGGTTGCAGGTGTTTAATTTAATGAAATATTTCTCAACTAGCTTCAACTGCAGCAGCAGTTCACTCAGGTAAGATGACAAATCAAACCTAAATAGCAGTACTTGCAATTAGATCTGATTCTCACATACTGCCCAGAAGAAAACAAGGCACTGTCCACTTTGGGGAATGCATGAAAACAGACGAGCCAGAAAGGCCTGCACTTTCATGAATCTTTTGAGAAACACTGGTTTGGCTACTACAGTTTTCCCTTTTTGTCTTTTAAATTTTTCAGAAAAGTGCATCTGGTTTCCAGAAAAGGCGTAACCTTTAAACCATCGTGATAATGATCACCATTAAAGTTACTCAAATAAATTATGTTTACTCTTACTATAAATTCAACATTTGTCTTGAAGCTCTGGGATTCTTTGATAGGTTAATGAAGTGGTAACTTAAGGATTCAGGTGTAAAACTCACAAAAAACATCCACAAAACTCAGAGCCTAAAGAACATTTTGCTTGCTTGGTTGGTTGTTTTTTTTAAAATGCATCAGTTACATTGATTCTGACAGCTGGAAGCCTCTTCTGAAATCATGGCACCAGTGGACCACTTCACAGACAATGCTATCCAGCATAAGAACCTGGTGCAGACCACAATCTAATATTATTCTGGTTTTGTTATAGCAGTCCCTGTACTTGTTTCTCTTCTAGGAGAAGATGCTTCAACATAAAAAGCCTCGTACCTTTCTACACTCCACCCTCATTACACAACAGCCCTCCAAAATGCAAACATGTATAATGTCTTTGATAATCAAAATATTGTTTACCTCAGGACTTTTTGCAGCCTTAATTAAAGAAAGTCTTGTAATGAGGATAGAGTGTACTTTTGGATATTTTTCAAAGGCACCTTTTACTTACGTCAACAGGTACCAGAAGGCTCTTGCCAAGATGTTGGTTAAAAGACAGACACCAGGCTTCAGTGTAACCATTCATGTTAGGAACATACTTCTTTATTGTTTCATCGTTCAGCCTCAGCCAAACACCATCATCATTGTGGATCTATGGGAAACAAGCAACAAGAACGAGCCATGCCCTCCTGTAACTGTTCTGTAGCTAGCAAGGATTAACAGAATTCAGGCAGACAACAGCAGCAAAGAAGCAATGCTCCTCACAATGCTGATACAATGTAAGTAGAGGTAAAGAGGAATATTGACAAAATCAGAATTCCAAAGCAATGGGAAGCTTATCTTTTTATAAGTCAAGGTGTGAAGATAAATTTAAATCGGATCATGCAGTAATAAGAATTGCTTTGAAATAAAAGAGGAAAGAAAGTCAAGCCTTGATAAGCTTCATAAATTCCCCACTTCCCATTTTTCCCTTTTTTTTTTTTGCTGGTATGACTTAGTAAATTGCAAAAATATTCCTTATATATGAAGTTATATTTTAAGAAAAATACATGCATAGTAGTCTAACACACTAGTAGTGATCTTTCAGATCTGTAAGTGAAAGATGTAATGAAAAGAACATCTACATCTGAATTTTTGTGCAGAGTTGAAATAGTAAGTAGTAAAAAGCTACATCTTAAAGAGGTAGTATTGTAAGATGAACTCAAGGAATTTTCTTTCCTTGTATCAGTCTCAAATGTTTGTTACAGAGGTTTGGAAGTAAGTAAATTAAAATGAAATGACAGCTTGAAAAACTAAATTAGTAAATTTCGATTTTTGCAATTTATGGTCTTAAGGTGTATATGTCAACATCTAAACATGGAAAAAACCCCATTATTTGCATGAGTTACCTTTACATCTTAGCCCAATTTTCAACAGAAATGTCTTATTGATTACCTCGTCAATGAAAGTGATGGATCCATTGACTTTCACTATGCCTATCTGCTCACTCTGAAGGGAAGGGTGGCTACGGATACGAAGCCCTGCACTGTCCTTGGCCACAAATTTGCGAACCTAAGAGAAGCAAAGAAAGACAGTAAGGAAGAAAAAAAATTGGAACAGAGCTTTTAGAGTAAAAAGAAATAGGTTTAACAGATTCTGAAATGCCAGTGACAAGACAGCAGTCTTAAGAGTTACAGTTTGTTGCTAGTTTCCCATGGCTGCTGTGTAACTTCACTTTTTTACTATAATCAATAAAACTGTAATGTTCCAAAAAAACAATGTAAGCATGCATTGACTTGGAAATATTTCTGCTAACAAGCTTCTGATTTTTTTAACACACACATTTTATTCACTGCTGAAAATTTCACCAGATTTGCATTTTCAAATTTATTACTTCTCCTAACTGATCAGCCTGGGATTACCATTTCTCAGTTGTGCTACTGTAGTATTCTCTTTAGTCAGCTTTTTGACCAAAATTTGGATATTTTCCTTAGCTAAAGAGTTTAACTAGCCATTTTAAAATAAAATGATCTTTCTACTTCTTTATCTTTCAAACAGCTATTTCAAAAGTTTCTCTTTTGTTCACAGGAGGGTTAGAGGAGAGGCTCATTGCTATTTATTGGACTTACTACAGCACCCCAAAATCTCCCACTTGTTATTCACTATCATTTTTTTTACTATTCAAACATTAACAGGCACCTGCCCCATACAGAACCAATCCTATTAGTCTCTTAAAACCAGAGATGCATACATTCTATGCATAAGGTATAAAACCATTTTCTTGGAAGGTTATTTTCAAACTCCATAGGTAAAAGTGATAAAAGTATCAATGGAAGTATGGATTTCATCTGTAACTTAACATAAAGCACAGAATGATATGTAAGGAATAAACTCAGTGATACAGAATGAAAGGTAACAGCTAAGTGCATTAATCTTTTTTCCTTAAAGAAATTATTTAAGAAATGGTATTTACTCTGAGGTTAATTTAAAAAAAAAAAAAATACAAAACCAACAAAACCCCAAAACCAGAAGCATGTAAAGGACTTCACATATAAATTACTCCAAAATGTGCAAGGTTTTGGTTATTTGCAGTCCTCTTACTCATAATACTTACATTCTTGCAAAAGACAAAACTAAGACTTTCAAGGTCATTGTACAAGCATAAAGCTGAATCACTGCTGACAGCATTCTAAACACAGACAAGTCAAAAACAAAGTCTTGCAAATTATGGGTCCTTGAATCATATTACTTTAGAAAATCATTTTGGCAGTTTGCTAGAACTTTTATTAAAAACCTTAATTTAGAGGAAAAACTCACATTCAAGATTTTGAGTATGCACAAGCCGGGAAAGAGTCTTTTTCCCTTTTGGAACAGCTAACCCAACTAGTTAATAAAACACCTCAACCTATAACTAGAAATTGCTTAAGGATCAGATCCACTGACAGATAATACAATAAAAAACAGATTAAGAGTTCTCTTATGCTGATTTCTGACCATGATGAAAAACTTTATTATCTGTGTCTTCTTTCTGATATAGCACCTCTTTATTTGGAATATTTCTGTATAGCACCAAGGTTTTTTAACTCTGTCCTGCAACACCTCTCTAGGCAGTTCTTCCATGGAATATACACAAACTGGATTCCAACTAAAGAAGTGACTATGGCAGAAGAGCTTAGCAATTAGGATGTACATGACCCCTACACTGACACAGCAGTTTTCAAGACCTGTGTTGCTGTGCTTTCTGATCTGACAAATCTGCAAAGAGGTACACCTCACACAACACAAAGGGGTGCTGTATAGGATAAAGCAATCTTAACAAGGAGGTTGACCTTCTACAAAGGGATGAAAAAAACACCCCCAGCCTAGAGCTTTTGGGTTTGGTGGTTGTTTTTTGTTTTTACAATCAATGCTAACTACTTGTTGTGTCAGGACAGTAGAAACCATCAAAACATGTTTATGACCAATCATTCTGGTAGCACCTTCAAATTCAGACAAATTAGGACCATTTTCTTCTAGTTTGTTCCAACTACCCTACATACATTTCAAGCTACATTACATAGCTTGAAGAATAATGTTCTCCTCAATAGGATGTGGAATGAAGTTTCCCACAAGTTAGTTAATTTAAGCTTTGCAGCTAATACAGAGGCAGCAATTCTTATGGGTCAAATACCCCAGGCTCACTATCACAGATGACTATCACAGTCTCCTTCAGATTTTTCACCTGACTTCAAGTACCAGAAAATGAAGAATACACATATAAAATCATAACACAGTACCCATTTTCAACTTGCAATTCAAGTAAGGTTTGGCTACAAAACTGGAATGTTCCAGTGCCTCAATGAAAATACTTTGGTGTTTCTAGTTGAGAACCACTGAGAATGCACTGTTAGTGTCCTTTGGTTATAACTATCTGAGATTTCTGACAAAGATGATGAAGAAGCATTTAGAGCTCAACTAGGCCCTTTTTCTAAGCAAAACACGATTTGGTATATTGGACTGTCTCTGAGTGATACATGTCTAATCTGCATTCTTAACTTCAGAAACATGGAGCACAGTACAATTATTACCTTCCTATATTACTTACAATACTGCTGTTGATACACAAAGAATTATCCTGATTTGTTATGTGATTTATTATGACACAGAAGAAAGATGACTGATTAAATGATTTACCATGAAAGGTCTAGTTTAATTTTTCAGCAGGTTCTACAGACACTGTGTATGGGACAAAGATGGCTCCTTTTTCAAAGAAACGACAACTTGGAACAAGAAATGAGACATGCAAGTAGAATAACACAGGGAGAGGATTAAACACTACATAACATCTCAGAACACCAGAGGACTGACTTTGGTCAAGTACTTTTAACTGTCATGAAGACTGTTCCTTAACAACACAGCGTTATTACATATGAACAAGTCACCCCAATTTCTACTGTAATAATTGAAAAGAAAAACAGAACTTCTGTTTAGTAATTTATCTCATACCAACTCATTCTCTCAACTTGGGAAGAGCAAAACAACACATATGACGATCAGCTTGGGTAAAGGTATCATTAACTTGCACAAGATAAATCTCCCTCAGTAGGAATTGGGAGTCCTAATTAAGATAATGAACTAACCGGCAAGTCTTCCTTCTGAGAGAAGGGAGAAAGTCTAAAAGAAGCTTCTTGGGAAGAAAATAAAAGAGAGACCAAGTGGGGGATAAAATGTTGCACTGAAACTAAAAGCACATTTATTACTTTTATTTTGAGGCATGGCTGCAGGGAAAAAGAATCTTTTTAGTGCTAGAAGCAGATGTTGGATGCAGTTTAAAGACTGGGAAACTATACAAAAAAGTTACTGTCTCTAGATTACCCTGAAATCTAGGAAAAAAAAAAATCAGTATGCACATCTTTAATACATGTTTATTCCACAAAAAAAAAATTCAACACCTCATTTGATATCCCTTCCTTTGCATCTAAGTGGAAGTGCAAGGTAGCTCCCTCATCTGGGCATTTTCCTTATGCCACTGCTACCCATTTCAGCTTACTTGCTTTACTGTGTCTACTTTAGTCCTTCAGGGTGGAATGCTAAGGTGAAATGGGGATGCCAAAAGCTACAGAAAGGATACCTTTAAAAAACAATCATGCCATTCTAAGGAAGGAAAATAGCACTAAAGAAACTGGTTATGGATTTTACATTGACTGAAAATGCTTATGACAAAAAAACCATAATATTTGTAAAATTTTGTGCACAATTAATTTCGGAGTACAATATACAAAGAAAAAGAACTAATAATAGTGCAAAATTTTGTCTGTGACTTTAATAATAGCTGTGCAATGTTTGTGTGACAAGTCAAGGTAAAGGCAGTTTCTGTAGAGCTTCTAACAGTTTTCTGTTACAGAAAGAAAACAAAATTGTTTCATTTTATCGAGCCTATTCGTTTCATCCCATTCAGCACGTTAAAGTGATCTGCAAATATCCTTAAGCCTGCAGCACTACTATATGATAAAATATATATTAAACAGTTAACAAAATCCCACCCAAACATAACTATATCTGTTTTGGGGTTTTTTTCAGTTCTCCAAACCTTGTTTGGCTGAGGCTCTGCTTTTGGTTTAATAAGTTGGGTTCCAGGAGGTATCATTCCTTTTGGAGGATCTTTTACTTTCACTTCTAGTCCAGCATCTATAAGCAAACAAAGACTAAGTTTAAAAAAAAAAACATATAAGGGGATATTTCAGTTAAACAGTAACTACAGTTTATCCGTGCTACAACTCAGAGTAAACAAAGTAACGACTTATTTATCTGTCTGCCAAAATCAACACTTGCAGTTGCTTCATGGTGCAAAGTATTAATTTTTGAACATTACTATTTTCATACGTGGAAATCTACAGAGATGTAGTTTCATGCTGTTATTAGATATCTGTCACAGTGTATGTACAAAGCACTACCAGGCAATTTTGTATCCTAACAGTGTAACTGTAACATAGGGTTAAGTTTCAAGGAATGGTCAACACAGAGTCTAATGTTTGAGAGGTGCAAGTGAAAGCTTCTGGAGAGGCAGTTGCTTATGCATTACATAGAGACAGTTAATAAGAACCTGAAAAGCCATGTTATACAACCAAAAAAGGCCTATAAGGTAAAAAATTGGCATCTTTAATTACCAGTGCTGCTATAAAATCTGAAGGCACTGAAAAGTGATATTCTTGTTTGTGAAGAAAAATACATGTGAAGAAAGACACAAAAATTTAAGTAATAGATGAATATAACCCTGAGTAATAACCTTGAAATTGCCCCAGCAAACACTGTTTCATTTTACAGAGTGACCCTCTGAAGAACAACATCTTGAAAAGAAGCATCCAGACCTAGCAATAAACCTGTTTGTTTCACTAACATCCGTTTGAACAAGCACAGCAGTAACAGAAGGAATCTACAAGCAACAAGATCATAAAAGGCTTGAAACAAAGAGAAACTATTACCAATACTTAAGCAGTCAAAAATTGATGAATTATGGGTCAAGTACAGGTACATGAAAGCTTCAGAGGTCACAGTCTAATATAATGACTGAGCCAGAAAGTTCCATTGCAGAAAAATGGCATAGGTAAGTATTGGAATATACTCATGCCTGTTTAAAAATGAAGGTTAACAGTTATATTTATAATTTCTAAGTTTACCCTATGCAATGACTGAGGATGGTAGAACCTGTTTAAAAATATAATAGCAGCTGATTTAAACTACAGTGTAAAGTTTGCTCCAGAGATTGCACTGGGAAAAAAATACAACGGAGTGCACTGCAGGCTCCTATGACGGCAAATGTTCCAGTTTGAGGAACTGAGATAACCATTAATAATATTTTATACATCTTATCTTCTGTAGTTAACACAAAATTAAATCCCACTCCATTTCTATGTGAATGACGTGTACTTGTACTTACGAGTTTCACTACGTGTTGTTTACTAAAGGTGCTGGACAGTATTGGGAAAGAGGAACTGCTGGTGCTCGTGAACTCACACAAACCCTCTTACCTGATGTGGGTCCAGCTACAACACTTTCAGTGTTTCTACTACCATCTTCACCATATCACCAGTAAGGCTAACATGAGAGCATTCAAGATACAGAGTGCTTTTTGGAAGGGCACTCTTTCCACCACACGCTATAGTATCTCATATTGCAGTCCCCCAAGACTGGCATGATAACTAAAAGATTTCCAGCAAGAAATGAACCGCAAGCATTTAAAAATTAGTACAAATAATTAAGAGTTCAGGTAGAGTCTCATTAAGACCACATCTTCTCAATTTTCCAGAATAAATGACAGTAGATATTCCAGCATCATCAGGAGCAATTTCACCTTTCCTTAGGTTCTTCAGTGTTGGGCTGAGTTTTTTTCCCCTTTAACTATACTTCTCTGTCACTCTCAGCTGCAACAAGACATTCTTCTTTCAACACAGAGTTGAGAATAGGAGAGGCTGTTAATCTGATAGTCTAACAACATTATAAATACACGATTTGCAATATATAATCCCATTTCCATGTGAGACTATCTGCAGTGTTTTTTTCTTCTGAAAAAGAAGAGTGTTTAGCTAGAAAGCTTCTGAAGGAAAACTTGGCTGCTAAGTTTTGCTATGAACCGTAACATTAAATCTTACGAGCACCAAGACGTAAATGTGTCAGTATACAAAGTGGATATAATATAAATTTATGCTTAAATATAGTGAAAATTAAGTACCTATTTCAATGCCATCTATAGTAACATGAATGGTATAGAGACCAACAGCTCCAGGAGTCCAGTTTGCACAGTATGTACCGTCATTATTGACTCTGATCAACATGTTTTCACTGGGTCTAGGCATAAACAAAACAATTAAAATCATTAAACAGTTACTGCCTTCTTGGACATCATGTATGTTATATATAAAATGATTAGTATAATGTTTAGTTTGGAAACTACTCTTTTTCTAGCAGATCATCTAAATACAATTTTTCCCTTTCCAATGCACTAGCCTCCTATTATTTACTATGAAAATATAATCCTCTATGCCACATTTATTTATAGCAAGTGATAAAAGAACACATTCGGAGAGTAGCTAATACAAATAAGGAAACAACATTCGAATAATTAAGAAAAAAAAGATTTTAAATAAAATTGCTACCTGTAAGAAAACATAATAATTGACTTCTGTGTTTCTACCTTCCAACATAATTACCTGTCAGTCACACTTGGGAGTCTGGGTGTAAGTAGAAGTGTCAGGACACATTAATTTAAGTCCCTATCCAAAAGAAATTTTTTAATGTTTACCTCTTTGGTGTTGGTGAAGCAAAGCGTAGCTCTTCAAAAGAATAATTTTCATATGCCTATAAACAGATTAAATACAGTTATCAATTATACCACTGTCTTGAATAAAGGAAAGCAGAGCATTCTCTCAAAGAGCACATCAATCTAACTTTACACACCCCAGAAACACTGATCAGGGAATCAGAAAAAAGTTTCAAAACACAGAAATATACATACACACATGAAAGAGTATCTTCATTGTCTCAGTAAAGAGCCATTATTTAGATAAGAAAGATTGCTACTGCTAAAAAAACCCTTGTTAAGTCTTTGAATCTCTTCAAATCTGACTTGTACAAAACCCTTCTGAATCCAGGCAGTGCACTGAAGACCATGTGAAGATAAGAAAGCAAGTATTTTGCAGGTCAAACCTGCAAACCAGCCAAGGGGATTTATCAATGAAATTTCAGATCCTTTTGCTTTAAACTCCAAGTGAAGACGAAATTCCCTCAACACTGAGGTGATACTTCCATTGATTTTGACTACAAAAAAGGCCTGGTTCACTTCCATAGTGTCTTGTGAAATCACTGCTCTGAAAAGCCCTGTAAGTAAGCAGGTGTAGTCCTAGAAGTGCACAAAGTCCCTCAGCAAGAATCTCTCTGGGCTGCAATAGTTGCTGAGTTACCAGATTCCCCTGTTAAGTCAAAACCAACAAAAGGTGATAAGAACATTTGAACATAAATGAAGATCAGCCATTTTGGGTCCCTATATAAGGATATAGGTTTTGGGTATCAGTCCCCCAAACATGTCATAATTTATTATATATATTTTTATGAAGTGAGAAACTAGACTTTATAATCCTATTGGGATGTTTGTATTGATACAATGTGTGGGCCTGTATAAAATGAAAATATCAGGGGACATTTTCATTTTACACTGAAATGAGTGTTCTTAATAATGCAGGCAGGGAAATAGAACAGAATATTTACAATGTCTTGAATTCATAAAGTTTTGGGTGGAAAGGACTTAACTTGAAAGGAGCCTTGGGAAGATTCTCTGGAAAAGCGCTAAATATGGAAATCAAGCATGTTTCAACAAGAGAGATGCTGTTTTAATTTAACCTTGGTGTCTTTTTACTTTTATCTTTATGAAGATTCATACTGTTATTATTTACTAAGAAGATTTTAAATGAATCCGTTTTCATTTTCTCATAGCCTCATTTCAATTAAAAAATGATTATTAGCTAAATATTAGCTAATAAATAAATAAAATATTAGCTAGCTGATATTAAGCATTCCTCACTCCATCAAATCTACAAAAGAGTTTTTGAACACCTTACACTTGCACCACCATCATCTACCCCAGAGCATCTCATGCATTACAAGATATACCACTCAAGAGTGATGTGAGCAGATTTGACACCTATCACTGGAAAAGAAGCAGCAGGTATCTGTGGACAGTGGCTATCAGAAACATCATCTAAGTCCTAACTTGGAATCAATAGTGTATTTCTGCCTCCCCTCAAGTCACTTTTAAAAGAAGCAAGCAGCAGCAAAGCAAGAAGCAATGTTTGCAGTAGCCCAAATAAAGCCAAAATCACACCTTGATATGCACATGATTTAGCAGTGCTTAAACCATTTGTTGTACACCACATTGATTTAATAGTTCTTTCATTGATCTTTTAAGACACTACTCAGTACCTAGCTGCACTATTTACACACAGTTACTGCTGCATTACCCTTTGCAAAAAAACCCTGTGTCCTCTAAAAGATGCTAGTTTGCTGGTTCTGCCCCCCCTCAACAAATCCATACTGATTATACTACTAAGTATTATCCTTCTGTACCCTCCTGGCTAATCCCTCTCTCATTAAGCTGTGCAACTGTTAGCTGTACACATCATGTCACATTTCTTAACTGGGTCAGTATGGTACACATATGTAAATTTATTACATGTGCTATAATATACTCAATCTAATCAATACTAGCTGCTCAGTTTTCACTTCTTTAAAAACTGCTCCTGGAAAAGTGTCTGATCTGATCCATTTAACAGCGGCTCATTTCATCAGATGCTGCTTAATACATATGCACTGATATATAAATAATTTCTATGACCTTTTTTACTATACTGAGCTCTTATCTTTTCCTATGTTCACCTGTTCTAGTTTTAAATACGTATTCACTGTACCACTCCATATAAATATACTGGTTTGACTTTCCCTTCACCATTTCAGTATCTGTTTTTATTTCTCCTGAGTGACTCAGACTAAATCGTTTATCTGTCTAATCAAAGACAACTTTTCTTTTTTATGCTAATCCAGTCTAACTGCTTTAGAGTTTAAGCAATTGGCCCTTTTGATGTATTTAGTTTACTGCTGAACTAATACATAATCAAAGTAATTTGCATTGAACATATTTTCAGATTGTGACCAAAAGTAAATATACATTTTTCCTTCTCTATTGCATACCTTTACACACTTTGAATGCTGAATTCTATAGTTATATTGGTAAAATTGCAGTAACTTACCTTCATCATTGTAATAGCAATATACCGAGCTTCTTTTACTATCATTGGCTCGTAGGATGAATCAAGCTTTGGTGAAGGAAGTCCTCCAAAGGTCATATCACTGCTGGGGGAAACAGCTGTTGCAGGACTCCCAGGTATCCGCTGCACTTTTTTAACTTGTTCTTGTTGCAAAGATGTTTTTTTCTGAGAAACAGGGATAGCTTTGACTTCTACCTGTAATAAGATGTGGAAGAGGGAACACGATTTAGTGAGAAAACACACACACATTCTTTTAAATTTGGTGCAGTACAGTGACAAAGTGCTTAGAGTATTGTAAATCCAGCTGTGCCAAAACCCAATGTATCTACACTAAATCTGCCAAGCCAAGCACAGCATCTTGGAAAGATCTACAGGGCAGAAGCACCCTGCTGACTCGGCACACCATCAGCACAGGCTGTAGTTCTGCCAGTCCCAGAGCACTCCCTGGGAAGCTGCGAACAGTCTGGTATGGCTAGGGAAGCTTTCCCACAACAGAAAAGTGCAATGAAGTAGAAAGAGAGCCTTCCAAGTGAGTGCACAGATTTCAGAGTGAATCATCATTGCCACTACATCTGGATCAGCAACGGCCAGACTGGATCCTGGCTGGCTCTGTCACCTCACACCAGCACTGTACGTTTATATTGTGCTCTTCAATGAATGCTTTAACTGACTTTTTCCTCCAGAGGTACCACGGATCTCCCATTAGTGCAGGTAACAGCTGCACACAATTTTCTGACAGACTGACTACCTGGAAAATAAGCTTATGTGTCACTCATCCTAAATCTGCAATAAAGTGCAGATGTTTAAATATGGCAGTTTTCACACACCGTTTTATCAAAATTTGACTTAATTTACCAAAAGTTACATCACTGCATTGCACACTGAATAAGTCCAGAAGAATGATAAATTGAATTAAGATTTTTGTCACTTTAATACATTTGTGAACAGTAATTAAATAATAAAACAGCAATAATTTTGATAATATTTTGACATATCCTTTTCCAGATCGATAGGGTAAAATCACTAAGAGTTTTCTACATGTTCTGTCATTAATTTAAGTCAGTAATCACACATACAACTTTCACTCAAGCAGTGTTTGTGACTAAGCTGATTCTTGTGTTACTGTTGTAGAACTGCTGTTCATTATTAGGTTTACAGCTCACTGTAAGAAAACTGTCAACTATTACATCATATACAAAGAATAGATTTGAGAGCTTTTATCACAGGAATCATGCCTTTGTAAAAGGTATTTAATCTACATTTGGGCTTGAACAAAACCAACTACTCCACAGCAGTAGTGGGCTTTAAAAAACAGAAGTAACCTAATTTATTAGGTTACAACCATTTTGTGTTTGTTTTGTTTGCATTGCTTTACTACTTCAAATCAGGCAGTCCATTTTTATACATCCCACATAGGTTTTACCCCAAAATGTGCAAAGTTCTTCTAACTCTACCTGAGGCTGTCAAGAACACCACCTTTCCAGTACTGAAAAACAGTGGCTAACTGAAGAGGCTGAAGGCAAACACAGGAGCACCAGTCCTTGCCAGTTATTAATTGCAAGGACTACAGGAACTTCCAAGAATTAGAAACAGAAAAGGGAAGAGTATTGTTCTAGTCTAAAGTAAAGTAACTATAAGGTGGTCCATCAATGTGCTACTGATTCTTTTTTTCCATCACAAAGTCTATGGTTTATAATACTCTTTCCTGGCTTACAAATTAAAAAATGGATTCTTGTCACCTTAACACATCATTACCATCAAACCTCACTTACGATTGATTATTTATGCAACTACACATGTGTAGTTCATCACAGACAAGTTATGAATTGCATGAAATAGTGCTGGCATAATACAGAATTTGGTAGTTTTGTGGATTTAGAGGTAAGAAAGTCTGACTACAATGAATTTATGAACGCCACTTCCTGTCCTATACAAGAGTATTCTGTGGAATACCTACAAGTAAGAACTAAAAGACAGCAAGATGGAGCAGAACAGACAAGATTACAATAATTACCTTCATATTAGGAACATGAACAACATCCCCATACTGGTCTTTTGTTTGTACTGTAATAACAGTTGGCCAACCACATCGAATGTCATCCTTATTCAATATCAATGATGTTTTTTGAGGATCAGCATATGAATCTGGCTGAAGCCACCTACAGCAAAGAAAACCACCAAACATTAAAACCCCTTGCAACCCCCAAAAGACAAATTCTTACTCTGTACAAATGTGACACAGAGCTAAGAACGGACACAGAACATCTGAATGCGTACACGTTTTTAACTAATGTATTAATGGAAACAATATAGCCAAATAGTTTTATTTGACTAGTAGTTAAAATAACAATGACAGTTGTATAGCTAGTTAGATAGACAAGCAACAGTGCAGTTTTACCTTGCGAGTCGTCCACCACTTGATCCTGGCACACAAGCAATGAAATCCTCCAGAAACGACTGCTCGTTGCTTTGGACCTGCAGTGGAAGACTTCCTTCGAGAGCTTCCAAAATGGTTGGTGAGTGAGATAGTGCCAAGCCTTTCCCAAGAATGCCTGAGTGAGATTTGCACACCTTTTTTTTTTTTGGGGGGGGGGGGGGGGGGGTGCGGCAGAGGTTGGGGGTAAATAAAAGAGACATAGAACAGCTGTTCAGTAATATGTTGACACTTTCCCAAAACATGACACAATTGGTACAGGCATTCTGGGCACTGAAAACCATTCAAGGAGAAGAATAAACTTTACCCTGATAAAAGCTTTAAAAAAAGTCATCTCAGTCTATTAAACAATAATTTATGCCAAAAGAGGTTAAACGACCTTGAGTTGAGGGAAATTCAGCATTAGCTCCCATTGCACTCAACAAAAGGCCATCAGCAAGCCAGAACAACTGCTATCACATTATTTGGGACTTGATTAACATCACTGCTCAGCTGAAAAAGTGATTTTATTTCTTTATTTACAAGGACGTGTAAAAGACTGATTTTGGTAACATTTAAAACTTGCTAAATAGTGCAATTTCAGCCAAACAGATATTTGAAATACTTGGTCATCTAACGTTCTATATGACATTATATGCATTTTTTTCCAAGCACATTCATTATAAAATATGATTTAATGTAAATACTAAAATTCTGCATGATTTTCTTAAACTGTTTCACAACAAGCTGGATTCCATTCTATTATAAAAACCTTACAAATTATTTTCTTCTGTAGCAGTGAAAATGTTTCAATGCAATTATGTGCTTAAGTACATTGCAGCATACCTGTAAGGCAGCCTCTTCAAGTATCTCAAGATCCTCTTCAAACTCACTACCTGCTGGAAAAATGTAACAGTTATATTGACACTTATCTAGATATTGTAGAACATGAAATTCAATTCTGTTTTGCAAAGCCTTTTGTATTACAAATTTCAAGTTTGCATAATGATGTGTCATACTGTTCAATCAGCAGCTGAAATATTAGTATTTTCAAATAACATAGTAAACATGCAGTACTGTGTAGTTCAGTGCACACACAAACGAACAATGTAAGTTACATAGAACAAAAATTTGGTGCTTATTTTCTTATCTCCAAGACAGTATGTATGGCAAGTTTTTGGATGTGGCTAGATACTTTCAGAAAGATTTTGGGAGGTCAAGATGGTTTCTGGGAAGCAGTACCTATAAGTATGCAACAGCTGCTCTCTTTTTAGAGCTTCCCTTTGTAAAATTATTTGAAAACCTGATAAACTCTGTACAATTTTGTAAATCATGATTCCTCCTAAAACACAAAGCTCAAATACATATTATTATGCAATATTTCTTTCTCACAAATACAACTCAAAAGTCTGATTCCAAGGTGACCAGAATTGCCAAATACTTTTACAAAGTCTTTTAACAGAAGAGTAGAATAGATAAGGTTACCATTTTTCTACTCTCTTTTAAAAACACATTAGGCAATTCTACTGGACAGAAGAAAGAGAAGTAAGAAAAATCAAGTCCCAAGGCATTTTTAAAATTCAAAGAAATAAAGACATCTAAAAATGGCCCTCAGAAATCCACCAATCTGATACAGTTAAGAAGGCAATAATATTAAATACATCAACAAATGTCACACTGCTGTTTAAGTCCGATCTTGTTCATAGACCAGATCTCTCTCAGGAAGAAGTATCTTAAATTTAAGTCTTCAACTGGCAAGAAGAACAACCTTTTGAATGCAGTAATTCTTACAGTATTTGGGTGTAACTCTCAAAGAAGGTAACTTAACTGCGTATTTTATTTCAAATTTCCATTGATAGCATAAAGTCAATCTATGTGTCACCTACTTTCCCTTCTTATTTTAGGCATTTAAGCAGAACAAGCAAAAAAAGCTCCCTAGAGAGAAGTACAAGGCATTATAAAATATGGGAGATTAAGTTAGAAGGTTTTCAATTTCATCTTTTTGTTGTTGTTGCATAGAGGAACAGCAAGATAAAGGGGTGTTGTGGAAGTCGACAAAACTAAGGAGTTTGAGGGATAACAGACAAGGGCACTATTTAACCTGCAGAATTGCCTGTACTTTGGAGAGTGAAATACAGACCTACCAGTGCAACTGAGGTGCCTCCTTACAACATAAAGTAAGAAATTTGTACACAATCCAAAGACACAAGCAAAATATTGGGTTAAAAAATACAAAGTAGGTTTTGTGATTATAACTCCACACTGATCAGTGCTCTTCTGCTCATTAATCTATGCTTACAGTGTAACAATATCCAAGCTCTCATTTGTGCTCCTAAATTAAAACCATCAAAAAGTATCCTATTATATATTATGAGCCTGTTTTTGCTATATACTGATGCTATTTAAGAGAAATTATATTACACATAATATGGCTGCATCATTAGAAGTTCTAATTCCATCTCCATACCCATTAATTTTCATAAACTCTTTTTTCCTTACTTTTAAAATTGCAACTGGGTTACTATAAACCTTTATTTGCTGCACCTGCTGTAAAAGTATATAATTTCTAATTGTAAAAAAAGCTATAATAGAAATATTTTTAGCTATAAGGTCTACAGATGCAATGGTCACTTTCAATTTTAAACCAGCAATTTCAAATTCTGCAATTTAATGCTGCAGGAATTTTTTTTCTCAGCGAGGTGTGGAGTGAGGGGAGAAAAAAACAGTGAAAGAGAAATACAAAGATAATACCTGCACATTTATGAAGTACTGCAAAGAAACTGTGGGACTCAGTTCATACACTGAGAAACTACGTGTGGATGGGGTGAGTTCATTCAAATTTAAATGACCAGGTCTCCCTCCTCCCCATACGCACACAAAGGGAAAAGTGTAAGCAGAAAATACCACCAACCTAATTATCTTGTTCGATTCATTCAGTTTGAAGAAACAATTTTGTATTATCTCTAGTTAAAAGCAACAATAAGCTTTAAATGTACTATTAATTCAGAAACCATGGACAATGATGAAATAACAAAGTATGTTCTTACCAATAGGAAGTGCTAAATCTTTCTTCATCAAAGCTGCTGCACACGATCCTCCTAAATTTGCTAGTTCTTTCTCCAGCTGAATAATACCCTTCAAATTTAAAAAAATTTAAAACAAAATTAGTATCTCAGAAAATGTTTTCCTGCCAACGTTTATTTTAAGAAATACTGTGCGTCCCAGTGTAAAGCTTCTCAGCAATGTATTTCTTGTCATACAGCTACTGCTATGTTTTGCTGTGACATAGGACAGTGTACCAAACTTTTTAGAATAAAAAGGTACGTTTCAAAACAATTACTGAAAACTTTTCCTTAGATGATAGACTTAAGGTATTGGCTAGCATGTTTTAGCACTGAGTGTTCAAAACATGCCAGCAGCTTTGTTTGTAAATGCTTTAAAGAAAATTAAGGACATGTCAATCTACATGGGATTTTTTTTTTTGGTTAAGCAAAAGTTATTTTTATTCAAAAACAGACTAATTAGATATGTAGGAATTATAAATCTGGTTTTGCTGAAAGTCAGTGAGACCACCATAGCTAATAATCTTACAGTATGTTTTCTACCTGATATGGAAAGAAATTCCAAAGAACTTGACATTCTGAAAACTTGAAGACATGATTTAGCTTGAGCAAAATCCAGGAATAAGACGAGATAAATCTTCTGTGAGGGCTGTAGTGTAAGCAAGATGCAGACCTTGTGAAGTCCACATGAAGTGACAGGCCCAAAGACTCCCAGGATAAGGGAAGACTCGTTTTTGGGGTTTATTATAAAACATATTAAGTGTTTTCAGTAATCTCTTAAAATAAGCCAAAAGAAAGCATTGGGTCAAGGACAAGAAATTTCATCTTCCCTTTGCAATAAAGAGCGGTGGAAACAACTCATGTCCTTAAAGGCAAAATGAGGAGACCGCTGGGTAAAATCTGAGGTTGCCTAAATGTGCACAGCATTTCCAAGGAGTCTGAGAGTTCTGGTGTAAGTGAGCACTGAAAAAATAATGCAAGTACGTACTCAATTGGTAGTGACAGTAAAATGCTAATCACTGAAAGCCCCAAACTTTTGGATCTCTGATGCAAGAGAAGATGAGAATTTCGGGAAATCTTATATCCCACTGACACAGAAGATAAAACCACACAATGTATTTGTAGACTACAACAAACCAAGCAAAAAGCCATCCCAAATGAATAATGTCTTTAACAAAAAATGTTAAAACTTTTATAAAATGGATCTAAAAATATTTTGCCAGTGTCACTTAGTCGTAAGTGGAAAATACAAATACTTTTATCCTCAAAAAATAGCCTTATAGGAGAGATTTATTAGGTGCAGCAATTATAACTATATCTCACTTTTTCCTTACCTCATCAGATCCTGGACTAAATTCATATCCAATTGCATAACATTTGAAACCATAAAAACAAGCTTTTTCATCTTTCACATAGTCTGATGCAGTCTCCAGAGAAAAAAGAGCTTCATTCCCTTAAACAAGTAAAAGGATAAATTAAATAAATAATATATTCCTCTTCTTTTATGTATGTTTCTTTTACATATGTACACGAAACTCAGCCTTTATATGTAAAATGTGAATTAAAACCATGGGAAGAAGAGCAGATCAACACTTCAAGCAAGAAACCTACTATAAATATAATCAACTTGCCAGCTTGGATAAAGATCCTTCTTCAACTTTGTCTGCTAGGATAATTTTGCAGAAAAATCAAATTTCCTTTAATTATTTTAGTAACTCACATTACTAGTAATTACATCAGTATCTATTTATTACCTGGCAATACTAATACCATGGTGGGCCATCCTGAAGATCCAGAGAACTTTTTCAGTTCTATCCATGAATTAAGGTTTTCATGGACAGAAGTATGCTTTGGTCCAAATCCCAGGCTCTGTGCAATTCTGACAGGAATTAGTAAACGAAGAACATCCTCTGACTGAGCAGTGCCACACTGAGTGTCAAACTCTATTGTTATCCACCTGACACATTCAGGAAAAGTCACCTAAAACAAAGCAACAATTTAATTATGTCCAAGCCTTTGGAGTTCTTGGGGCTTTTTTACATTTATTTCTTCATTTCCATTTGGCCTTAACTCTACTTTAGTCTACAAAAGTGATTTCATGATGTAATTCTGCACAATTGTTTTGATATGCTTTAAATTAACATTAACCTAATTTATTCTTTGAAATTCATGTACACCTGAAACGTTTTACACTTTACTCAATTAGAATCCTGTATTATAACTTAGTATTCTGATTAAGCATTTGTGCTGACACCACTTGTGATTAAGAACTCTGTACAGGTTCATTAAACAAAACAAGCACAGACTACTACAGACATTGAACTCTCATATACCTTTTCTAAACTCAAACTTCAACAAACATACTGAGTATCTGTTTTGTGCAATCCCAGAAAAGTACAGAGCAGCTGAATCCCACTTGTGGATGTGGCCTGCAGTACAATAACATATAGCTACAGAAATTCAAATGCTGTAACCACTGAACCCGAGGCTTTAGACATGTTCCATAAACTTTTAGGACAAAAGTAAGCATTACTACATCAGGATGATCACATGGTAACTACATTTTCCACAGTGGATGTTTTGCTGTCTCACAGGACAAGCAGTGGAATAGTAGAATAATAATTAATATCCTGTTCAGGCTCTTGATTATTCGTTTGCTACTTCTGGATGTTAATTTGACTAGAATTGACTTTAGGTATTTTTTCAAAGCACTGTTCTAGCATTAAGGTAAGAAAGTCTGATCTATGATTATATACTGTATACATAAAGACTTTGAACTTCTACAGTCTGTACAGTTAGAGCAAAGAAACTGTATATGACAATAGAAAAATCTAAGACTATGCAAATTTAAGGACTTAGAGCAGATACCTGAATTAGGTAGTTAAAACTTCACTTGTTTCCACTATACTTGATGTAGAAAGTTTTGACCAGAAAAGAGTACAGCAATAATATAAGGAACTATATCCTATATTGGACCATATTAATAATCATCCATGGTGACAATTTTTCAGATAGCAAATACTGACTCAAGAAAACTCATGTGTCAAGCTTTTAAGAAGCAGCATGTGCACTTAGAAATGGTGCTCACCTTATAGTGTGTAACAGAGGCAGGTTTATAGGGATGATCACTTTCTACAACAGCATAGTGATTGGAGGTAGTACAAGCTGAAAGCCCTTGCTCTGGCTGGTTTCCAGTGGTGCTGTCTGTAGACTGATTTGGGTTAAAAGCCGGAGGGGCATATTTCTGATTCAGAACTGCCACAGAAGGAAGCAGTTGTTGTACCAGGCCAAAGACCTCAACAGCAACCTGTAACATAACACCACATGTATTACTATAAAGTATTATAACTTGGTGAAAACAATACTCTAATATTTCCATTTCTCTCCAATGGTTGTTTGAACATTCTCAGACTATCACTAACTACAATTCATTCCATCATTTTTCAATTCTGCATCTACACAACCCTGATAGAAAAAGCATTGGTACATTAAGCTCCTCTTGGAGACTTGCCAAAGCTGCAACAAGAGTCTGTACATAACTGTGAGATCCTTTCCCTAAAATAGCTTCTGCTAAAACCTTGAACATTAACAAACAGTAAGCATAAGTTCAAAGAAAACAAATACCATACTAAAGTCATAGTTCAGTTGTCCTTTATAATAATATTAATTTTTTTTTTTTCAAATATTCAACATATTTTAATGCATGTAACCTTAAGCATTGCATTGGTCCCTGTAGTCTTCATGCCATTTTCTAAGCAGAAGAACACTTCTAAAGCAAAACACTTGATTGTTTCAAACCCCAGCTCAAAGAAGAAACAAGGTAACTAAAATCTGACACTGTCTTTCACGACATGCCTGCTAGATTTTAAGAGGTCAGTTCTTCCTCCCCCCTTTAAAAGAAGTCAGAAAACAGCTTAGAGCTCATGAAAAAGCAGTAAAAGGCAATAGCATCTACTAGCTAAGGATTATTGACATTTGTAGATCTAATAACAGATTTCAAGAGTGTCCCAGACCAGGCACATGGAAGAATGCCATGCCACAGGAAAGAAATGTTCTTTTATTTATAGCTGACATCTTTCAATCTCTGAAGTTGACAGAAATAATTTAATGAGCAAATGCTTTTGCTGTTTACTGTAAAAATAGAACTTATATAACAAAAAACCATTTAATCCCACCAATGTTCATAAATGAGTTGTAAATTACATTCTTTTCATTCCTTATCTTTTCCTACTATTAAAACCTGTCATATTTCTCTGCTCCCTTAAGGTATTTTTTAATACTGTTTTCAATTTAATTTAAAATTATTGACTCATAGAAAATTCATGAGTCATGTTATCCAACATAAACCACTAATTTACAAAATAGTAAGAAATCAAAATGTTCAAATTTTCAGAGTAAATCTTTTCCCTTGCCTAACATTCATACATTTCTTCAGGAATTTCTGCTGAGGAGCATACCTTGGGAATAGCTGCTGCTACTGGTCCTATGTAGGCTATGATGAGGGGAAGCAGCATTGAAAACAGACTGGAAGAGCTGAGTAATTCTGGAATGTCTTCAGCTAAATAAAGATAATGAGAGCAGAGGTATTATTAATAAACATACTATAGTTCAAAGCACATCTTATTTTTCTGGTTTGCCCTTTGTGAGTTAAAACTTCTATTTCCTAGATTATTTTTACTTCAAATTGTTTTCATTATTTAGGGACTGCTGAATTCTGAATCTGCCAAGACCACCCAAGATCAATGTCATTATATACAGTTCTCTGTTGAAAAATATCCTTCTCTTAGAGCATTACTTTATTGCATTCTTTGCCATTTTGTGAAGCTGTGTTTGTATTTTCTACAGTATAAAAGTTAGTACAGTGGTCCTCCCAGCCCTTCAAATTAATTTTTATAGCACAATGTAATACTCTGGACATTTTGGCTACAATGGCTGATATCCACATTTCTCAAAAAGGGATGTTTAAGTGCTTCTAAATTAATTACATTAACCAGTCCTGCTGATTACAACTTCTGTGCAAAACACACATGAAATTTGCAACTAATCTGTCATAGAACATCTTTTGGAAATAAAGAATCTTACCAGCTTTAATATGACACTTGCTAAATTGATGAGCAAATTTATACAAGGTATCTGACTATGACATCACAAGTATAACTCAATGATCTATAAAAGTTACTCACAGTTCAATAACTGTAGGAATGAAAGGTTAGAAAAATATTCTTTGGAATGGAAAAGAGAAATATCACACCTCTTGTATTCAGGTGATAGTCTACTATGATGGCCTGCTAGCAAAGTAAAAAGTTTTGAAAAGTAAAGTAAATTTTCTCAAGCCTTACCATCTACAGCAAGAGCTCTGTGCAACAAGTCTTTGGCTGCTCGTACAACAGCACTCACAACAGAAAGAGCCCTGCTACAATTTTTGTCTTCTTCATTAGCTTTGTTCAACAGCTGTGACTGCAGATCTCCATCATACTCACTCCTGGACAGTGGAACAGTTCACAAACACAAAATTACATTGAAAAAACAACTGACTAATTTTTAGCATAGAATAAGCAAAACAATTTATGATACAGTGTTAAAGAAAACAAAGAAACCATGGAGGATATTTTGAAGGAATGTCTCACTGTTAGTCCTTTGCAAAAACTTTATTTGGAAAAAAGCATAAAAAGCATTTTTCTGCAATGTTTCTTTTCTCTACATGCCTTTTAAACCACAGAAAAGTATTAATTGCTATGCTCTTCCAAAGCCAGGCGCCTGTCTTGGTAAAAACTGAGCAATGTTAAATGCATCACAGAAACAAGTCAAACTTTGTTAATGGATATTTCTGCATTTTCATAAGAGAAAAAGATTCACCCTTCTTATTTCAAAGATTAATTATGGCTTTGGTATACAGTCTTGGGCTCACCCTCAACAAATAGTTCTTTCTTTTAAATCCCCTCTGTATGTCAAACTGGGCTCTCCTAAACAACAACATTATGCACAAAACCATTTCAGTAAATTATATAAAAGATGTGGTTTGATTTGCTTTTTCAAAGCAGTCAAATGACAATTATAATCTAATTCAAGCCTTCAATATGATAGTGATTAAGTCCTGGCATAGAGAAATAAAATCACGTAGTCAACACGTAGAACAAAACCTCCCATTCTCTTTTGGATATCTTATGTTTGTCCAGAAAGATCTAACCTGCAAAACCTAATTCCAGAACATTATTATTTCAGGACTAGCACCTCAGAACATTCAAAAATTTTACTGTGAGCAGTTCAGGGAACAAGAATACCTCTCCTTCTCTGTGAGGTGAATTAATCACTCTTACAAAAAGATTATTTGGTTTTTTAATGTGTCCTAGAATTGTAGCTTTGCTGTCAGCCTTAAGCCTTTTTCATTTGAATTGTTTAGCCACTGATGGTGGGTGCAATTCAACTGAGTACTTTTCCAACACATCCGTCCAAAACTTTTCTGCCCGTATCAAAAGTGTGTTAACTTCAGTTTGTGGCCTTTCTTCGCATACGCATGAGAAACAATTCTATTGGTATTTGAGCATCCTCCAAACAAAATGGAGTGTGACTTTTACCAGCTGTTCTGTAATAGTTGACTGAACAGTTGTTTCTTTACTGTAGACAAAGCAAAACTTCAAATCATTATATATCAAACTATGAGTCCTCGAACTAAGTCCATAACCAGTCATGCATCATTATTTATTTTGTTCACACATTATCTTGTTCACGCAAACTACAAAAGACATTGTGATTACAGTCAGCAGCTGCAATTTTTTTTCAACACACTTTATTCTGTAACTTATACTGCTACAGTTTTTCAAAAGCTTCTTCAAATTCTATCACAGTTGAAACAAAAAAACCTTGAGACTGTTCTGATCTGAAGACAGGACTTTGGTGTGAGGTTTTTTCATATGTTAATTTACCAATAAGTTGGAATGCCTTGAAGGTTCCATTACTGAAATTATGTCCTTTGCTTTTCTGAAATCAAATATATTGTTATTTCTCCTTAATCTTCTCTTTTGCCTGTATAAAAGCAGATAATCTAAGAGTGAAAAATAGACATTATCTTCTTTCATCCTTCTTACATAATGATGCTTCCCAATGATGATACTTCATAATAAATTTCAAGATTCCAGAAGACTAAATCAATTAAAGTATAATGATCTGCACCACTGCAATTCCACTCTTTAATAAGCAATTACTGTTTTTACTAACAAACTGGATCTTTGAGCACAATCTCATGTTTAAGGTAGTTTAGAGCTTTTCTGTATCTTCAAATATACTACTATTATAGGTTTGCTGGCCACTTAATTTCTCCGTATTTTAGCTTCTTTTAAAGCCTTCTTAAGAGCAACGTGTTCATGTGCTTGGTTAGTCTAAAATATATCAGTTGGTGTAGCATTACTTTTTTATATCTTCTAGATCTTTTATTAGGTAGGTACACCTCACACAATCAAATACAGAAGTAAATTATTATTCGTTGATCCTTTTATTCCTTCCATCTTCTGTTGATCAGCTTTGTACTGCCAGTTTGACAACTGTGTCTTTATACAAATCAGGGTAAGCATCTCAAACATGAAAGCAATGCTTTCTGCAAAAGCATTAACACAAGTGAATTCCTACTATCATCCTGAAAGGCTGAAGTAAAGCTTCCCTGCAAGCACAGTTAGATGTTTCAATTGATTTTCTTCAGGCAACTGCAATTTCTCTTTTTATACCTTTGAACTCTAAGTAACAGAGGAGACAGTTCCTATACAAATAGACCTTGCTTCACTACATGATGCCACCATTTTGGAAACTGAAGAACTGAATAAATCAGAGATAAACATTCCAGTGAGTAATCTCTCAAAGATCTCTTATGATACAGAAAAAACAGAAATTGAAATAGTGTATCTTAGGAGTTCCCCATATTAGAGCTTTAAAGTAGTAAGCAATGGATCTTGTAAGAAGTCAACCATCAAATTATTCATCAAGTCAAAAAAAAACAGAACCTAAGACAAGACTGGAAAAGGCATCAGAAACACTGTGGATGCATTTATTTCTATCACTTCTTAAAAACAGATGTGGTATAATGGCACTGTGATGGTTTTGTTCACTTTCCTTAGAAATGAATCATTACAACGCACAAACCTGTAATAAAGAATCTGTGGGATTTGTCCTCGTGTTTGGTTAGTGCCATTACTGCTGAGACTACACGTACTGAATGTAAACGTTACACCATCTGGGCACTGAACTGTCGTCATTCCGCCATCGCCATTGGCAGTCCGGCTTCCGTAATTCCTCAAACGAACCGCGTATTTCACGTTTTCCTTAGAATGGAGAGCCAAAAACAGTATGCAGTAAAAAACAAGTATCTAATGGCTTCATGGTATATGAAAGTTATTATTTTACATTAGTACTTCAGAGTCTGAAAAGTCCTTCAAAGCATTCTACAAATGAAATTAAACAAAAAAGATCCAGCATTTAACGAATATCAAAGCTGTTCTGTGTTCCCAAACTACGGACCGTGACTTAAATTACTACTAATTGCTTTAAGAGTAAGCGCAGACCCAAAAAAATTAACTGCCAAGTTGCACAAAGTAAGTTGAACATGCAAAAATATTCTAAAATTACTAAGCAACTACTATCTATCTTAGGCTATTATAAAAACTGGGATCTAATTTATTTTAGTTGACAGGATTCAGAACTTTTCATTTACAGCGTGAAACCAAGACTTTATGAAGCACACAAGTGAAGATCAAGTTGTTAATGTGCACACAAAACCCCGAACAATTTACATTGAACATTTCAATTTTGTTATCTAAAGAAGTTCTATGAAACCTACAGATGTGCTTTTATTTTAGTTACCTTCAGGGGCACAACTTTGTCAAGTCTGATTTCAGCTATGTCACTAGGAGAATCATCTGTGGTGTAAGTTCCTTTAACCAATTCTAAAGATGTCCATCTATGAGAATGAGTTGCATCTCCAGTATGATCACTCTGATTCAAAGAAACAAAGTAATTTTAACACATTTATAATATAAATACATGACACAAGCAATTGTGCAACTAACGTTTCATTACATAAATTTTTACACGTGGCATTGCAAATAAAAAGATGAAAAACCTGTTCAGAGTCAACAGTAAAGTCTTTCTCCTAAAGGGAAAAATTACTGAGCAGAGAGGTTAATTTCCCATAGTAACCCGTGCTTGTTCTTTGGAAGAGATCAGAATCATCAGTTATAGCCAACAACTGTGTGTAAGAACTGAGTTTGGCTTCATTACAAGAGCCCACAATACAGTTTTATGCTGCTTCTAAGAGAGAATATCAGCAGCACATGAAACATGTAGGTACAGTCATGCTGGTAGGCCAAAACCCTTCTCTTCAGTTTTTTGTTTTAACTTAATTTCTTACTTTCATTCACAGTTTACAGAGAGATAACTGGTACTAATCGGCATTTAGCTGCAGAAACTGAAATGCCCCCTATACTTCAAATGTTATTTGTAATAAAGTAAAGTTCAAGACAATAACCAAGATAGGGATCCTACTAGGAATGGTATGTAGCTTGTGGTTACACAAAAATCTCCACCACAAGCAACCCAAAAAACTCGATGACCAGTGCAATGCTTTACTGGTAGTCTAGATTCAATGAGAACATGACAATATCACATTGTAAAACATACTTTAAAAAAAAAAAGTCAGAGGTTACATTTGTTCAAATTGTTTTCCCAAATTCAGTACTTACATCATCAACTAATACCTCCAACTCATACTCATGAATTCCTCCTCCACCATAAACAGAAAATCCTACTACAACTACACCAGGTTTGTCGACAGAGAAACATATTGCATCAGGGGATCCATTCCCAGTATTCCAGCTTCTTCCCTGACTTGTTTTAGTGAATCGGTTTGGAGTGGATTTGACAGAATGGAGAGAATTCAGTCCATCAACCTGTAGAAAGTCAAATACAGTTGTCAGAAAATATTAACTGCTTAATGTTAAGACAACTTTAATAAAGCGAAGTTAAGTGAATTAAATTACCAGATTTTTCAACTAGGTAAATTTTAGAAGTCAACTCAGAAACCATAGAAGATGCTATTACTTAGCCTTCTAATTAATACTGACTAAAAAGAAAGTATTTCTGATAATTAAAAATTAACTAGGAATAATTATGAATCCAACTCGTTTTTTTAAAGTATTTAAATATATATTTTATAGGATGAAATACAAAAAAATACAGATTAGCTGTACTAAAAGAAAGGTTAGGTATTTCTGCCTTCGGTACAGTCAAGATTAAGAGAGAGCAGAAACAGATCTTATGTAATTGTAAAACCACCTTGAATCAAGGTGTTATCAAAAGCTTGATTCTTTCTGTGAGAAAAGCCTGTGGATAACAGATAACACAGAGACAGTGGCATCCCTTTAAGTGACAGGAAGGTATTTGACTTTGTTAATGAAGTTACAGGCCTCATGAGAGGATATTTGATCATATACATACATATGCAGGCAAAAATCAAAGTACTCAAAAATTTGCCATTTTTTAAACAATCTGCAGTACTCTGCAGCCCTAATGAAGTAGCTAATTATCAACAGTACTTCCCTAGTACAGTGAATGCATGCTTTTAAGTTTATGCAAAACATCTGAGCTACTCAGAACTGAGAATTCCAGAATCTCTGAAAGATCTGCACACCTATAAAAATACCCGTCACAGCCTGCATCACATTCATAATACGTTTGTCCTGAAAGACTTCGAAAAATTATTTTATAGTAGCTTTACCTCAGATCCTAATGCTGATGCTGTAAGCTCACTCACAATACTAGCAAGCAGCCCACAGGTATTAGAAACCAGATGTGAAGAGAAAAGCTCACTTTCTCTTCTAAGGCTGTTCCGTACTGGTAAAACAACAATGACCAACATCTTTTCCAGCACTTCCCGGAAGCTTGTCATCCCTGAAACATTTTCTTCACTCTACAGTATGACCAAAAACAATGGCAAATGACATGGTTATTAAAAAAAACAAAACACAAACTTTCACATATTGTAAGTATTAGGTAATTGAAATATCTGTGACTTCATAAAGATTACACATGTCTAGAGGGTGGAAAAAAATTTTAAAATTTGCAAAGCTACCATAGTGTGTATTCCTTTGTCAAAGGAATTGATTAATGTTTTTAATTTCCTGAATGAGGTGGTGACTAGTTTTTTATTGCATTGGAATGATACCGTATCCAGGTGTCCTTCCCAGGAGAGGTCTTTTCTTTATAGCCTAATAAAACCTATACAGCCCATAAAACCCATGGGCTTTATAAGCATACATTACAACACAGTGGATATACAGCTACCTATGAAACTGTTAATGCAATTTTCTTTTGCAGTGTCTAAAAAAGAAACTTGGAAACTTTGTTGTTTTGGTGTTAGCAAAAAGAATTTTTTATGCAAAGATGTAACATAAAACCAGTGGTAGGATGATTATAAACACAGTTGTTCTTTGCTGAATGAAGACTATGAAACAAATCTAAGCTTAGGCATCTGCTGTTGTCTTCTGCCTAGGAGTGACATCCACTTTCTTTTATAAGTGATATCCATACTGAAAATCATTTCTGCTAAGAAAAATAAAATCAGCTCTACTGATGAAAATCCAAGGTTTATCTTTTTCACCCTTTTGTCTCCTAAAAATATCCAAGGAGTGAACAAATATAGAAGACAGTCAGGTGAAGCAAACCTGTACAGAACACTTTCCATCTTTTACAGGTAGGAAGCAGCTGTATCCACAGCATAAATATTATATTTGCATTTAATAGCGCCTGCTGGGTTTTTTCTTCATTAATTTGTGCAGGTGCTTTTCAAGTCCATGAATAATGGCCAACAGGAATATGTCCCCCAGCTTAACTGTGTATTTTATGAAGAGCAGAAAACTTCTGACCTTACCTTTTTCTCAGAACTTCCGGTAGTGGTAGACTCAACAACTATCCTTAATTTACTTTTCTTGCATAATTCATAATTTCATACTATCTTACCCCTGTTATCTTCTGAAGTGAAGATGCTATTTAGTAGTCCCATTTCCCTGATCATTATCTTTACCCTTTTGGATTCCTGTAAATCAATTCTAAAACAACAGAACTGCAAAAATAGAGCATTCAAGAGCCCTGGATTAGGAAATTGTTTAATAACCTTTGCTAGAACTGTATGAACTGGGATTCCCTTGTTGACCCCTTTAAAAACTCCAGTTTGGGACATGACTTTTTATTACTAAAGTTGTGTTGACTCTTCCTCAAAACACCAAATCTATCTATATGTTCCTCCTTGTGTTCACATAAAAAGATAAAAAACTGTTACAGAAAACACTGTGCAACAGAACACTACTCCAAGTATATTTCTTCCAATTTAATATTCCAAGACAAGAACCATTTGCTCAGACACTCTCCAAAGAAGAAACAGGTGGAATATTTCACACAAAAAGTTGAAAACTGGAAAAAATAATAAGTTTCTGAACTAAGCCTTTTAGAAAGAAAACACTTAGGCAAATTCATTTACATCTTCATCAAGCAAAAACTTCAAGGTACATAACAGCTTTTTGCTGCAAAGTAAACGAAGTCATTAAACTTTCAGAATAACAGCCTAACCTGGCTGAGTTTTTCCATGTGTGCAACCAGAAGAGGAAAGCGATGGGCCAGAGCAGAGTCGTTCTCAGTGCTGACTTGTTTAACCATGGAGCGCAGCAAGGCCTCTCCATCGTAGGCAATTGGGAAGATGGAGGTCAGCTTTACTGAAGTGTGGCACAGAGCAGACATGACAGCAGCAAGGAGCCGACTACTGGAGGTCTTGAAGTTTGCTTCCTGGATGTCCTAAAGACATGGAAAGAAATTAACAGAATGGCACCACTGCATTGAAACAAGAGAAACTGCTTTTGAAAGGAAACTTCCAGTTTTATGGTAATTATAAAAATAATTTAGAGGAAGCTTTCCTATGAATTTTACACTACTTTCTCTCATAAGCTTGAATTTAGATCTTCAATACTGAAGTAATTAGAATTTCTTGGTTGGCATATTTTAAAATAATAAACCCATCTAATATTACTTTTGAAATTATGGTATCCTTTGAAGACAAGGCATTTCTTATAATTACACTTATAATTAAACAACTTAATTAGAGTAATACATTAAAGAACTGACTCTTCCTTGGAGAATGAATTTTTATGCAAAGCAGCAAACTGTTTACATCTCACCACAAGCAATGCAAGCAACCAACTACATTGTTTAGATGTGGGATGCTCATTCACAATAAGCAAAACACCCAGAAGAAAGTTGTTGATTATAGTATTTCCAGCTGCTTTTCATGTAGTTGGCTGGATAACAGCACTACTGCAATGTTTAATAATGAGGAATTACTCAAGTATTAGTGATAAAAAATACCACATGGATGCTCTTAGGCAACATGCAGCAAGGGTAAGCACATCTAAGGCACGGCCTCAACACTGGAAAAAGCAGGTGCTGACAGTAACCAGCACCACAGATTTTCCTCTCTGTCCCACAGAGAATCCTAAAAGCTAAAGAAGACAAAGTTCCCAGGCTCTTGTTGAACTACGTTTAGAGAACACCCCAAACAAACAAAACCAGAAACAAATCCAATACTCAGTCATTAAAAAAATAAAAAGAAAAAAACAGAAGACAACAGAACTCAAGTTGCAAATCAGGATAAATACAAAAAATTAGTATCAGTTTTAGTATTACTTGGCTTCAACTTGAGCAAAAGGGAAAACTAAGCTAACATGTACTTGTGCCATTTTAATGTACCTGGTCCAAACAGTTCAGCAAGTCACAAAGACATGCCCACTGGAGAGCTGGTGTTGGATAAAATGAATGGAAGCAAGCTGTGAAAGTATTATGGCATTCCTGAAGAACAGCTTCTAAAAGACTGAGAGGCTGACTGAGATATCCTTGTGGATCATTGTCCAACTTCACCATGCAATGGTCAACTCCTTCAGATAAAATTTTTCTCAGCAAGGTCCTAGTTTTTCCAATGCAATCTGCTAGTTTGCTGGTTTCTTCTACAACCGCCTTAGCTGTAGCTAGAAGATTACACAAAGAGAAGCAGTAAATGTACAATAATGAAACATTTTCATGTTAAAATTTTACCTGCAAATAGAAAAACTGGAATTTTGCAACATTGTTGAATCTAAATTCAGAAAAGTTAATTCCAAAAGTAAAACAGTGAAGGGTGTTAAACTCTTATCACAGAACCTGAACATTAAAAACTCCCACATTTCTGGTCTTCTATAATATATGCTGCATTTTAATATGAGCATTGTTAAAGTACATGCATGAAAGCAACCTTTCAAATTCACACTGTGATCACCACTACAGCACACACTCCGTATAGAAATAGGAAAAAAGAAGATACAAATAGTCCAAAACAATTCAACTGACAAGTCAAAGAGGAAATTAACTTTAAAATAGAGAGGTTACAGTGTAAACGTGTGTTACTGGGATACTTTGTTATGCAGACAATTCAAAATATCCTGTTACTGACAGCAAGTCTTAATTGCTCCAATAAAACCATCTCTGTGAGCAATTGTATTTTATATCATATCCTACATGAATACTTAGATCAAAATTTAAATATCTTGTAGATTATTTGCTGATAAATATCAAACAAGTGAACTAACTGGAATACCTGATATTGGATATATTTCACAGGTGTAGACCCTCAGCAATCTCAGGCAGCAAGTGCCCACAAAACGCAACCTTTCTAAATCCAGGAGAGTAGCAGTGTATTGGAAACCCTTCAGCCCACGAAGTTCTTCAACTCCCAGCACCAGTGTTGTCCAACTCCAATGAAGAATGCTCAATAAAGATTCAAAGCATTCCTATTTCAGGAAGATAGATTTTTGTGTTGAAAAGCAAGAAATTACCATTCTGCATTAGTATTAGATGAAAGGCAGATAGCATGAAAACATATTTGACACAATACATTCTTGTCATAAAGTAAAGACTTATCAAGGCTGTCGTCACTTGGTTTTTCATATACTTCACAGTTATGATCTGCAGGACCATGGCCACTATGTGACATTGACAGTACTTGAAAGCTAAACAGAAGCACATCACAGTTCACAAAAAATCTGAGGAGTTAAAAGGCTTTGTTTCTACTATTATTATTATATGGGGTCAATAACTTCATGAAGTTGTAACCGAGAAAGCAAAATAAAAGTGTTTGGTGTTGAACATCTTCAGGTTGCAACAATCAAACTGATTGTTCATAATTAGATGTAAAATGCTTCCAGAAATTTCAAAAAGTCAAAACCCTCCTCTCATCCTGGTTCATATCTACGGTGAGGGTAAGAGCAGCAAGACAATGGAGAGGATACACTGTGGTGTTAAAATCCACAGAAGTTCATAGCTTAATGCAAATGTTTTTAAGCAAACATATATTCAGAGTAGCTACTAATATATTGATAATACAATTACTAAAAATGCATATCATGTAGACAATTCATTCCTAGAAGAAACCTGACAGGAAAAGATCATCTTGATCATTACAGAACACTGAAGAGATGGAGAATACATAAATGAAAGTGAGCCAATTTAGAAAATCAGACTATGACTGTCCATATGGAGGCAATAACTTGTATATAACTACCCATGGAGAATGCTGACACTATGTGTAATAGTATAAAGTACAAACCAGGACGGAACTGAAAATAAAATAATCACTGCCTGCAACTCCCCTGCAAGGTAAGGGACTATACTTCAAAAACACAAAGACAGAATTGACCTTATCCTGCATGATATTATTGCATTTTAACTTAATGCAGGATTTCTCATAATCTGACTAGCCCCCTGTATGTGAAGAGCTGCAGACTACCTTCTACAGCACTTGCAGTTCACTGTGCCAATAAATACTCCTTACCTCAGTTTACCAAAGCTTAATTAAATGCTATCTGATTCTCAGTGTGCACTGGAACACATCTAAGAGGAAGAGAAATCTCACCAGTGACTAATTAGTGCCAGTAATCTAAATGCCATGGAAGATACCAGTAAAGCTCCCTCAAAATTCTAGAAAGCCTGCTCATATTGATTTTTCAGCAGGAAGTGAGGCTTGTACATTGAAAACAACCAGTGAGAATGAGCTCAGTCCCAATTCCCCTCCACCTAGAAAACTCCAAACTAAGTAGCTAACCCTGTAAACAAACACATTTCTAGGCTCTCATTCTCAGGTTAATACCAAGCTTAGTTTAGATCTAAAGTGACATCTGAAATCTTCTGAAAAAGTAAAAAAATAAAATATTCTATCAGTGTACCTAACTTCTGCTTGAGGAAGCAAACACAGAATTTCTACATCTACATCTTTCAGTTTCCTAACCATGTATGAACTTACAGGAAACACAGAAGAGTCTTGATAGTACTCACCACTGAGACAGTTCTGGCAAAAGATCTCTTTAAAATATGTACGGGTTCACTAGTTTGCTGTTTCCCTTTGGATGCACTGCCATCACTTGTTGGCAACCTGGAAGAACAATTTTAGAACTTACTTGAAGTCTCCAGTTTTTACTTTTAGTAGAGTTTTGGACTGGGTTTGGTGTTCTTGTTTCAGTTTTTTACTTTTTGTGGTTTTTACTGGTTTTATTGTTCAAGTGAAAAAAAACCAAAGTGAAAAAAGTTTAACATAACTATTCAAAAAAGTTCATTTTCAACATAAGTTCCTCCAGTTTCCTAATCATTCTAGATCAGTAACCACGTATCTTGAATTCTGTTCAACTGGCAGTACTGTGATAATTGAAAATTAGGTTGAGATTTAATTACATGCAATTATTAAACAAGTATCTACCATATTTCTTCAGATGACATCAAGACTAGAAATGTTATTCCTTAAAGAACACTGGTTTTGTGGAGGGAAAATATATGTGGAGGTTAAAAATACAGACAGCATCCATTACTGCAGCACCTTCTCTTTTGTGCCACTCATTGGTCTTCAGAGGCCTCAAGGCTTGTTTGCCTTTTGGCTTCAGCCATCTCTCCAAAGAAATCACCCAAATGGTGAATTTGTCATTCCAGGACTTCATGTACATCAAAATGAAGCCTTCACCTGGAGAGACAGGGTATCTATGGACAGAAAGCTTAGTGGCAGAAGTGAGCTGTTCTGCAAAGGAACCTTGGAAGGGACATGCTTAAAAAGGACAACCGCAAGAGAACTGGTATGAAAGAACTGCAAGCTTCAGAATCGGCGTGGGGGCCAGGGGAATTAATACACACACACAAAACATTAAAATCAGGTCTTGCATATACCTGAGGAAATCTGTAAAATGTGTTATCAACACAGTGAAAGAGTTCCTGGTTATTAAAACAGAGTGACGTAACATTTAGCATGGCAATGGTAAGTTTATGGTAAGATATTGTAAAGCACAGTTCATTGTTGATTTTGGCTTTTTTTTCATTAAAATCATCTGTTCAATAGTATACAGTCCCTAAACTGAGGGCTACCAAAAAGAACACTTCCCAACTAGCAAAAAATATTACTCATGCTATGTGAAATAGTTCTACAGATGTAAATGAAAATCTCAAGACTCACGCAGGATGACTGCAAGAAAAATAGCAAGGAAGTGAATGTGGGAATAATTTATTACTTTTCTCAAAGACACTAAGTTTTATTTTTCAGATACTGATTTCCTTCGCTAAATACAGTAACATTTTCATGAAACATGGTTACAATGAAGTTAATATTTCTATTTTAAGAACATGTCAGTAAATTGTTCCAGAGGTTAAAGTATTACCTGTATAGTAATTGTGGAATCTGCCCTGCATTCACATCTGTACCATTATTTGATTTCTTGGAACTTTTAAACTGAAATACAACACTGAAAGAAAAACAACACAATTATTATTCAAGTCATATTACATCTCTTCTTTTTCAATTAAAAAATATAGAAAAAAATATATACCCATCATCTGTAGTAATAGAGGCCTGACCATGAGATCCACAATCGCTGCTAGGTCCTGACACTCTTGCCCAGGCTACATACCACCAGCCAGCTTGCAGGAGTACTGGCTCATCAAACATCATTGCATATTTCTCTCTGTGAGAAGTAAATTTTTGAAAATGATAGATGTGAATTATTTTTTATATTAACTTTTAACAAATTACACCCTGATTGTAAAAGAAATTGAGAAGTAACGGACTTAAGTCTATTTATATTCAAAACTCAAAATTTTTAATTGAAAAATATTGTAGTAATTAAAAAATAATAATTCTGAGGACCGACAAATGCCTAAGGCTAGCTTGATTTTGAATTGTGAAAACAATCAGATATCAATGCCAAATAGAGTAAGAGACATTAACTTAAAATAACATACAAAAACCCAATTACATTTACTATATATACGGCAAGTAAAGTAGTAATTATAAGGTACCATATAATCAGAAAATGTTTGTAAATTACAAGAACTTATACATGAATTCTTTGTAATTACAATAAGTATTAAAGAAAGTAACAGAATATATATTTAGGGGATTGATATGAAAGATTTAAACCTGAAAGAATCATGTATCATTTGAATTTTAAATTACTTCACTACAGGGAATTAAAAAGCAGCTACAACATGGCTAACCCCATCCATATGCACAAAAGAGCTGCTGCAATATTTTGTCTTGTCATCTCATCACAGGAGGATGGGATGTGACTTGGATTTATACAAGAGCAAGAATTAGATTGTTATTATTTAAATACCATAATGGTTTGGGGATGTATTTAGTGCTTTACTATTTCCCCACATTCTTTAGAAATTTTATATCACTTGCTACAAAATTCTAATGATATAGATCATCTCTGTTGATACTTAAAGTGATTTTTAAATGTGTATGGGGAAAGTAAAAATAAAGATCAAGAAGCAAGTATAAGTAGGTAAGCTAAACATCTTACCTGGCAGCACAATCATATGCTAAGACATCTGTCTCAGCAAGGAGGTCTCCATCCGTCTCATGGTCTCCCCCATCTGGGCCCAATTCAAACAACTGGTGAAGTAAGAAAAAATTGGGAGTTAGAAACCTCATAATACTACTTTTTCCTGTCTGGCAATTCTGGAAACTGTACACTTCTCTTCCTTCCCCTTCCCAAAAATAACTACTACTTCATATCACTGACAGGCAAAATCCCATTTGGAAGTCAGGCATTAACTGTTAAGAAGTAGCAGTTGACGCTTACCTCCCAGCCTTATGTCCAGATATATTTTTAAGGTGGGGAAAAACTCCCTAAATCGTGCAAGAAAGACACAAGCACAGCATCTAAAAAAGGCAAAGTTGGCCAGCAGGTGCAGGTTTTCCATCACAGACTGAAATGTTTATATAGTATAAACATAAGATATACTCAACTTCTCTGGAAAGGGACAGCTTGACAGTTTAGCAGAGATAGTTAATATTGTTTGTCTCGGTTGTTGGAGACAAAATATTAGGAGGAAGCGCTCTGGAATGAGGGCCTCCTCCAAAGGGACAAGGGCCTCCCCTTTTCCTCCATCAATGAGACAAATGGGTCACAAGAAGTGAAAGTGGGAAAAAAACCCCAAACTGTTTATTAACACACAAACAAAACAGGGTAGAACACAACAAAAAAAACCCAACAAATTCCCAGAGAGGGAACAGACACGTGGGCTCGGACCAGCCGGGGCCTCCCCGCGGGCCCACCTCCGCAGGCTCCCCAGATCGGCGAGGAGGGAAGGGAGGCAGTGAGGCATGGGGAAGGAAAGGGAAAAAACAAGAAAAAACCAACAGAACCTTTTCCCAGCTAGCCAGAACACAAAAAAACAAAAAAGCAGCACAGCGCTCCCAGCGCACTCCCTCCTCCCAGGCCTTGCCAAAACCCTGGAGGCCCCGAGCTGTTGGGCTGAGCTGTTCAACCGCCCCTCACTCGGGGTCCTGTGGCTCCGGCCCCACCCCCCGGTAATACCGTCCCTGCCCGGCTCCGTGGGGCCCCGCGTGCCCCCACTGCCGCACGGGTGGGCTCAGTAATGCACTCGGTACCAAAGAGCCGAGAAGGGCATTTCCGTGCGTTCCGCCAGGAGCATTCATTGCTGCTACGCTGGCGAAGGGTGCAGAGGCAAACACCAACATGATCCCGCAGCTCACAGTTTTATCCAGGGGCGGGGAAAGGGCAGGACTAGGGAACAGGGACCAATGGGGAAGCTCTGGGGGAGTGATGAGGGGTAGAGGCTGACAGCCAACCGGGGAATCCAAACTGGGATAGATTCACACAACAGAACATGGCATCTTGGGAGAAGCCTTTCTGGTCACCCTAACATAAAGTGGTTCTTGTGGTACTGGGGACTTGTCTTACTGAGAACTCTCTGTCCCTTGTAATGTATGTTCACTGGCCACCACACCCTGGGTCCATCTGAAAGGCACAGCATCCTTGGGCATTAAGCAGACAGTTAAGGAATAAAGCAGCTTTGTAACATCAGCCCAGGACACATTATAAGCAGCTGGTAACTGGGACAAAACATAACACCTTTACTAAGAGAACTTCATTTTCTTACTAAAAAAAAATTTCTGTGGTTTGGTGAGTTTGACAAAGGACCAAAATACACGTCTATGACTTCTCTTGCAAATACCAATTTAATACACTGTTTATTTCTCGCAAGTCTGGCAAATCTTATCTTGGATGTAAGATAATACTAAAAAAGTTGAAAATACAGTACTGGAGTATTTTAATACCATTATTACCTCTAGCATTTAAAACTTTAAGTTAGCACAACTAACTTTAAGTTTCTTGGCTGTAATCAGTCATTTGCAATTCTCAGTTGTTACATTAAACTAGAATAAAGTGCAACTACTTATTTTGGATTTCCTGTTGACTTATGCAAATGTTATTGCTAAGCATGTGTCATCCATTTCCCTAGAACAAATCTCAATACCTATTCATCTGAAAACAGAGGAAGAAACTCCATGACCCACTAAATGACAAGTAACAATAACATGTCCTGAATATACAAATACAAACATCTAATAGAAATCTCAGCTGTAACATCTTCTTTTACAATTGTTTTTCATGGGGTTACCAAAATCCTTATTGAATATAGGAGAAGAGGACAGCTAACCAAAACCAGAGCTCTGTTACCACAGTGTGTGTTTCTGTGAGATTTATTTATCCAAAGCCAGGTTTATTTATTTTAAAATAATCATCACACATGCTCCACCTACATTTGGCACAGAGTTAATTGTATTTGGTGCTGTTTGCTCTCAGTTGAAGAATCCCAGCCCAGAAGCTAGACAGAGAGCAGTCTTGAGAAAGAAGTGGCAGGGAAAATGGAAAGCAATGGCTCCTGATTTCTGCTTTTGAGAACAGCTCCTTGTGCATCACGTAGGATGTGATTTTAACCTGAAGCCCACAACACCAATTTTCTGCTGGTGGACCTTGGAGCTCTGTGTAAATAGATCACAGAAGCATTCGGCCCACTAACACACCTGCCCAAGGTATCTCTAGGATGGCACAGCATTTAGTGAAGGTAAGAATGGGCCAATTCATGACAAGTAAGAACAGTAATTCTCAGCTCTCTGCTTCACCCACTGCACCTGCATGATGCTTTACACATACAGTAAACCACTCATTCACCAAGAAATAAAACTAATTGTGGTTTTAGACAGTACTACTGAAGTTTTGATTTTAATATTGCTTAAACAAAATAAAAATTCCTACCTTTATTTTAGCAGTGTATTCACCTCTACCACCAAAAAGACCAAGACCACCTAGCAAAATATCTGTATCAGCACAGAAACGGATAGCTTCTACTGAGTGGGCTGAATAACCCCAGCCTCCTCCATGACCTGCAAAAAAACCCCCAGGGAAAATATAATTAATCTTAGTCTTTTGTTGTACAAGCTGATCAGCTTTTGTTATAAAATTTTAGTGTGTACATACTTTCAAATCTGTTAACAACACTATAGTCTTCCTTAGAATAAACCTTCATTACTGCTTGAGTCTCTTCTTCGGTATTTGCAACACCCATTTTTAAGTCCTGCATAGCAGCCAACGTATCAAGGCAACCTAAAAGAAAGCAACCAAAAAGAACCCAAAATTTCTCACTGCTGATTGAAATGGAAATGAATACTAGTTAAGAAAATCAAAGCAATCTGTTTTGTCCCTAAACCACACACGATACTGAGTAGCCTTATACTTTTGATGAGGTAAAGGGGTCATTGCTGCAGACTCTCAAGGCTTGCTACTGAAGTCAACTTCACTTAATTTATTATCCAGAATAACAAATGTGATTAAATCTACTGTGCAACTTTTCCAATGGCAAATAAATTGCCGGTGACAATTTTTTTCCTTTTTACACTTACAGTATTACACAAAAAGATTTGAAGTAGTAACTGAATTAGGAGGAGATTTTAAAGTCTTCACAAAAGGTGTTTCTTTCATACACATGGGTATGAAACATGCCTTACTTTGACTCAGACACAAAAAAGTACTGTTCAGGTTGAAAGTTATCCATCTCTAGCACACAATGAAGTGAGTAGGTCAAGGAACAGATGACTTATCACAATCAGTGGACAAGTGAGTTAAAATCACTTCCAAAGCTGTGCTTTGAAGTATAGCTTATACATGAACACAGTGGAATTAATTTTTGCATTTTCAGACTACAAAAAAACCTACAAAAGAAAATCATATTTCTCTTAGTGACTCATTATACAACATTGCAAAGATTATATTTTAATTTTATATACTGCATTTACTTTAAAATAGAAGTAACTTATTGAAGAGCACTTTTTCAGGTTTGAGTTCTTTTTTTTTGAGATTCCAGGTTAAGAGCATTTACTTTAATCTGCAGTCTTTCCAAAAAGATCATCTAGGAAGGTCTCTTACTTTATTATGCTGGCATCTAACAAGTTCCACCAGAACTCTAAAATCCTCCAGCATCATTAAGATTGCAGAAGATAACGACATCAGCCAAATTATAAGCACTAAGAGCAATGGTGAAAGACTACAGTAAAATTTTAACTGAAAAATGTCAGGAAGTTTTTAGATTAGTTTGTTTATACATGAAGTTAGGTTACTTTATTTCATCTAAGGTTCTGACTCATCATACCTAGAATATGCAAAGCTGCATGAGATCTGGTGGTTAGAGCTTTGGAACCTGTTGGCAGAGCAAGTTCTGGACTCAAAATACTACACCGGGATTGCATGTCTGGAGCTGAGGGAAGCCTGGAATCTGCAACTACTGCATTGTAACTCCACAGTTCCCTGGCATTCGGGCAAAACCTAGAGCAAGAAAAAACAGAATGAACAAAACCTTTCATCTACTGAAAAAATACAAAATCTAACTGATAATTACATTTTTAAGATTTAATGTAAAATGTAGATCTGCTGGTATAAACTTCTGAAATTGAGCATCACTACTGCAAATACATGAAAACTTTACTAGCTTAACACTCCAGCAAATGAAAAGATACAAAAACATTACTGTACTTTAAGCCAAACAGTCATATAATGGGTTTACAAATTTCAGAAAATTTTAAGTCATTTCTCAAAGCTAATAAATGTTAACACAGTATTGTCTATTAAGAAGTATGAAGTAACTAGCAAAGTACTAAACAGAATGGCAGATGTGCTCAAAAATTATAAAGATGCCAAGTGAAAGTAAAAGGCTTACCTTCAAATAAGAGTAAAAAAATCTTGAGGAATCCAACATATTTTGTTTGGGCTTTTTTAAATGAGTAACATTGCCTCATGAGTTTTTAAGGAATTATAAAAAAGGGCAGCATAAACAAGGGAATACAGAGACTTTCTATAATAGAGATTAACACATAGAAAATGAAATCTTTGAAACCACTATGTAAAAGGAAGAAACAGTAAGAAGACAAGTCTATGGGAGTGTTCTGTATAAGCACAAAAGGCATTTTCACTTGGTACGCTTTTAAAAATCTAATGGAGAAAGAAATAGTTTTTTTAACTAAAAATATTAAAGGGCACCATACGTATTCAGGATTTCAGTAAGATAGCAATGTTCAAATTTATACACACATATGACATGACACAACTGCTTGAATTTCACTAAAAGATTAGGTCACAAAGCTTTGAAGAAATGTTTAAAATGTATGTCATCAGAATTCTGTTTCTGTACAAGAAACTGAATTCATCATTTAAAGAGGCATGAATTAGAATGTCCAGAAATAACAATATACCAAGTATTTAACTACTAATAGGCATAATTATTAACATGTCTCTTCTTCAGACTGTTTCAGAATTTTCTATTGAACAAGAATGGAATATAACAGAGAAATAAATCCACTCTTCTGTTAAGTATTTAAGCTCTAGATTTAGGTCTACAGTCCCCAAAATACTGCAAGACTGTAAAACACCTCAATTCATGTTTACCCATAATAAAAATCTAACATGACTTTGGACTTCCTCAAGCTGAACAACCAATTTATTGTCTACAAGTTGAGTATCATTACCTTGCCTCCTGTGAAACTTGCTGTGTTCCCATGGACATTGATAACTGAGTTTTTTCACTCATCGAGTCTTTCAGTGGATTTAAACATGCTGAAAATACAGAGCTCTAAGGGATATGGGTGCTACTCTTATCTCTAATGTCAGCATAATTTAAGTAAGAACTGGTACTTAGCCCATGAGATTCAACCAATCCTGGGCTTGTGCATAATGCAGAACTGCAACCATCCAAGGTACTTCCTATGTCATAAACAAATGTGTTAGGCAAACATGTGCTTCCATGTTAATTGGCTGTTAAATTCTTGAATTTCAATTTTGGATGAAGATATCCAAAGTAGCATGCAAGTAGCTTTTAAAGACATGCTCCTATGAGATACAGTCTTTTCCAGATGAATGGCGACTAGCTGGTTCCCTGCGTTACTCTAACTTGTTTTGTTCAAACAATTTAAACATCATCAACTTCTTGAACTCAGAAGGAAGTTCAGATTTCTCTCCTAAATCCTAGCTAACATAGCTTTTAAATTGTTACAGAAGAACTGGATATTATTATTCTGCTTTGGAACAAAGGCTTATTATCTACACTTGCTCAAAGACTCCATTCCAAAGACTGAAATAAATACAGTTAGTCTGATGTCTATGCCATCTAAATAAAAACCTTTATTTTAACCTCCCAAAATGTCAAAACTGAAAAAAAATACCATTGCTCCACCCCTTCTTCTATTCAAGTCTTAACCACCAATACCTGACAGAAGAGCAGTTTAAGACACACACATATGGCAGCTGAATATGGCAGGGAAGTTATTCAGTCAAGTGTTAAGTAGATGGAGAAGAGGGAATAAAGAGAGTAACGAAACAGAACAGATTAAAATCCCCAAAATATTATGAGACTAGAATGAGAATGATGCAAAAAAGAAATTTTAAAAATGCAGGCAAGAGAACACGTTTGTTCTGGGCTTACTTGAACAAACCATCCAAAAAATGTGAAAAATATTTATGGAAGACTAAAAATTGTTTTTCATTTACTGGGAAAATAAGTAATGAGTAAATTTAATAATCAAATCTCCAGCCTTGCAAAGTATTTTTTAAAGGATTTCTCTATTACTAGTTTAATAGCTGTAATCCACACTTGCCTCCAAATAACATCATAGACAGGATCCAGACACACACCAGAACCTTGAAGGTCTTCCTGCTCAGAATCATTGAATGTTTTGCAACTGCCATCTACTTTGTTTATCAGAAGACATTTAAAAGGAGGAGGTTCTGATATTGAAGCTGGTACCAAACCTAGATTAGGGAGCAAAAAGAGCAAACAAATGTGAAGACTCCACTCATTATTGCTTCATGCGTAGAAAATGCCATGTAATACAGTAGGGAAGAACAGATATACTGCTACAACAAAAAACTAAAGAGTAGTAAGATCTAAATGCAAGTGAAGGTTAGACTTTTACATTATTATTTTTAATAAAAAATATATTTCTAAAGAAGCCAGGATCATCATATGCAGTAAAACTAGAAGGCCAAAATATTTTCATTCCTTCCATTCCTGTTTTTGACTTGCTGCTCCTCTATTGTTTACACAACTGAACTCATTTTTTTCTCCAGTACTTCCATGAGCATTTAAAATAATATAGAAGAGTTCTTGCCTATTATATGCCTGCTTGCAAATATCTCTGATGTAGCAAGCACATGAGAATTAATGAGAGCTTCGTCAATCCGGAGAAAAGTCTGGTCTCCACTCGCTCCAATCCATGTAGCTTTGCGCCCATATTTGGAGCCTATATTAGGCATAGGTGCTGGTTTTGCATTCCAGTAGGGCATATCCAGAATTGGTCTGCCAAGCTGACCTTTCTGTAGAAAGAATGCAAGAATCAGTGAGTAAGTCTGAAAGACGGATAAATGACTTCAATAGTTTCATCATACAAAACTGCTAAACTGGAAGACTTTACCACAAAACTACCTTCAAAATGCAATGGCTGGTCCAGGCAAAGCATTACGTATTTAACTACAAGGAACAAGTTACTGACAGATATACTCCTCCCTTCTCAGGTAGGTTTTTGAGAAAACTTTTTGTTAAATGCAACTCAAACTCTCCATCATGCATAAACCTCCTCTCTATCTTCAGAATCAAATATAAAAGTATTATTTTCCTACAGTGTTCAATATCTAATTAACATCAGTGATAAACAAGGAATACATTCATACAAAAAAAAAATCTATTTTCAGATAGAGACAGTCTAAGTTCCACTCAATTCTGAACTTACACAGACTAAGTTTTTTAGAGCAAATACCTCTCAAAAGCACCTAGAAATCGATGAGCAAGTCAAACTTGAGCTAAAGAAAAGTGTAAAGTGCCTCAGCAATCACTTCTACACATGCTTGTGAACACTTATCTGGAGATCTAGGGCCATACCTCTATGGATAACTAGCTACTGAGAAGGACCAACAGTTCCCATGCTGCACCTAAGAACGTAGAAAGAACTGCTGCAATAAACCTGCTCAAGCTCCATCTACCTCCCTCTCAGGCACAGAAAATGTATTGCATGCCAAAGAAGTGATTAGAGAAAAGAAACACGTATATACAGCAAATGTCTTCTGTCCAGCACATTACTAAGTTTTCTTTCCTCATATTGTAGGTAAATCTAGTGAAGACATTTTCAAGTAACATGTTTTGTTTTGATTTTGTCCTGACTATGAAGCTTTCAGCAAACTTTTAAGCACTAAAATATTAAAACCAGACACAAAAAACAAGTGGTCTAAATAAGGCCTAAATCTATTTTTTCTTTTAGAGAACGGAAAAAACCCCTCAGTCAACTGACAAGGTTTTCTATCCCATTTCTGAGAGTGAACTTGGTTTTTCAGAGGCCAGGTTTCCCTGCAAGACAACAAAGCTTAAACCTTTACATGTCTGTGTCAGTTTTGACAGGAACACAGACACCAAAGCTCTTGCTTAAAGTTTGAAAAACAACAAAATATTACTCACTTCTAATTCAAAATATGACTTTTTGCTTCCAAAATTTCAGCCTTCACTTTTTAATTTTTTGGTCAAAAGATTTCAAAAGGTTAAATTTCTCTTCTGTTGTGTTTGGAAGTACATAGTTTTTAAAGCACGTAAAAATAGCTCAATACCTATATTCTAGCTTTTGCAAAAAAGACCCCAATAAAAACATTAGAGGGAACGTGAAAACAACAGATTACTGCAGAGATCGCTATGAGGGGCATCTTTGCAATCACAGGGAGGCACAAAGGGAAGTAAACAATGTTTAAATGCTAATTTAGTGAAAATAAGAATGAATTCCACACAGACATGGGAAAATATACACCATGTGGATATGAAAGAAGGCTACTGGAGTTGTGCTGTGTTACACTGAGCAATAACCCCTCCCCTCAAGTGTAAGCAGAACTTCTGCAACTCGCTGCAGTTTCTATGAAAGAAACCAGGGCACCTTTTTCTATCAGATGGAGACCGGTAATAGAATAGGCAACATTTACTTAGAATCAAGCTTGAAACAGTAAGAGTTTGAGAAAACTGGTGCACCTTATAAAATAACACTGTTTTAAATCACCATCTTCATTAATATTAAAAACCCACCCAGAATTCCTGGCATTATGCTTTTCTAACCAGAACAATGTTAAAGGCTACATTTTAAAATATAACAGGCACAAAAGACATGCAGAAGTCATACACAGTTCTATAACAGCAAGTATAAGCCACGTTGGAAGGTCTCTGAACAACACATTAACTACTAGCTTATTCCCATAAGCAAGTAACATTTCCTTACAGAGAAACTTCCAAATGTGAAAACCTGGCCATCCATTAAGAGAATAGCTGTATGGTTGCTCCCAGCAGTAACTTGTGTACTAGGACCTGGTAATGCTTGCACCAGAGTGGGACATCCCCTAAATAAAAATAAATTAATTCTATATCAATACACGGTCATGTAGCATTTAAAACATACATTAGCATTACAAATATTTCAATCACTGTAATATATCCACTTGATTCACATACTATAGCAAATCAGAGCCAAGAAACATCTTACTTATTAAAACAAAGGTTTGAAAGACTGCACCAGTTAGTTAAGTTTATGCCCTTCTGCTACAGGAAAATGGATCAAGGACCCTCTCCTTCAGTTAAACTCATAAATTAGCATAGAGTAAGAATTATTAATATATAATTGTAGAATTACAGCTGTGTAGATACAATAATATATTGTAATAATAAACGTGTATATTTTTGTATGAATACAAAATATATTGCAATGAAATGTAGCAGTAGAATATGTTGTGAGAACTCTACTTAAGCAGTTAAAAAACCCCTGGAAGCAATCAAAGCTTTATATGGCTGATAGACTAGTACAGTTACCAGAAGCAATATTGCTACAGCCCTCTCAAGATCACTGGCTAGGGAATTATAAAAGAAATAAAGGTCTACTCCTATCCATCAGCTCCTCTCCCATCAAACTCAGATTCAATAAAGAATAGACCTCTCCAAACTATTTTCCAGAGAGATATGAAAAGGTCTAATCCATTTGTCTCCCAAATATGGACAGGCATAAGAAAACAAACTTTCCATTTCAGTAAAAATGAAGGGAAAAACGTTCAAGATACACAGAAAATTTGAACTGATGACTTCAAACTGAAAGATCACAAGAGATAAAAAGTAGTATGCGATACTAAATTTTGATTTCAATCCCAACAAACTGAACAGAAACCTACAAGACTTTGAATCCCATAATGAACATCTACCTAGACTTCAAACTTCCTGTGGAGTGAGAAAGACTGTAAATTTGAAGAAAAAGTTATTCCCATAAAATTTTATGTTTGGAAACTAGACTTGGAGTTATACAGAGGATAACAGTAGAACTATTTGAACTTGCTTTCAAACACAGCCTTTCAAAAGCAGGCTAATCTAAAATAAGAACAGGTTGTTTTACACTGGAATAAAAAAGGGTCAGCCCACAGTTACCTAGTGATTGTTTAGCAGCTGCTGTGCAAAAAGATAGTTCATCTCAAAGTTCTGATTCTGGCTGAATTATAGGTAAAATAGAAGTCAAGAAAGTATGAGGAAGGTGAAGTATCATGTGTTCAGCAGAAAAAGGATAGATGGGAAGATGTGAACAGATAACAGATATGAAAATGTGGAATGCAGCATGAAGATAGTTTGATGACCTGAAGAAGGAGGAACATAGGTTCACAGCAAAATTATTCTTTGGTGGTAAATGTAGCTTTCATTGTAGTCATTAGGGTGACTAGTGAAGATGGAGGGACTGAAGGGCAGAATAAAATAAAACAGAGCGTATACCATGACAAATCTAGGATAATAACTCAAATTTAGGAGCTTTCTTGGTCTACAGGCACATGGATTTGGACATCACTATGATTATACACAGACACAGAGCAAAATTCAGCAACACCAATGATGGAATTTTAAAAACAAGAAGTTAAAATTTGCCTCTCATTAAGGAAACTCAAAAAGACATCAAAATATAAATAAAACATAACTAGTAACTAATCCAAAAGCATTCCTGTTAAAAGGAAGTATTTTTATCATAAGAGGTTTTTTTTCTCCTCCCTTAAAATTATGATAGCTGCAGGCACGGAACATCAATCATAAGTTCATAAAAAAAGCAAATATTTCATCTGTTTGATGCTTAAAAACTAAGCTATTATCATCATAACTATTTATCTTTCTGTTTTTCCAGCTGAATCTATCAGCAAAGTTATATGAATGGTGTGTTTCACAGCCTCTTGGCAACAGCAGAACAAAATCAACTAAGCATCTAATGTGGAGAGATGAAATACATTATCCTCTTAAATGGCTTTTTAATTAAGATCACCCAGCCTTTGGAATGGCCAACTACAATCTATCAGTTCATTTACAGAAAAAAAAGTTTAAGGCACTTGATTACATCACAAAATAAACATGAATTGCAGAAAACTAGTTTTCACTTCATTAAAGGAAAAAGGATTTCAAAAAATACAGTAAGCCAGTTTGGCTAGTGCACATGGAATTTACAACCTGTGATACCATTGAGTATTTCCCTATCCCTCTGAAACTCAACACAGGAAAGCTCAGAATAGACACTGAAGAGTCTGAGATTCTTGGCAAAGTTTTAACAACCAAGGTTTCTCCATTTGAATCAAAGAAAACAAGGACTTATTCTTCTGGGATGGAGTGGAAGGGCATGCTGGTCTTAAAGTCACAGAATCTTTGGCTTCTGGATATGACAGATCAATCACAAAAGACCAACCTCAGCTATACAGAAAGTAAACTGAGATCCCTTGGGAAAACGTAACAACTGTTGAATAATTGAGCAGACGTACATGCATCAGCTAACTCAGGATCCTGAAGAAGGTGCAGATGCATTCTGGCTGTCCACATGGAAACCCTCTTCCATCCCAAAGGGTAGACATTTCTGAGAGCAGTTGTAATCTTTGAAAATTCATCATGCATGACCTGTTCGAACAATCGCTGTCCATGGTACTTATGCAGCCGACAGCTGCCTGCCAGGTCCCAGAACAAGTCACTCGGGGCAGCTGGCCATGGTGCTGTAAACACGGGCTCACTGGGAGCTGTTACTGTGTAGCGGCTAAAAGGAAACCAGTAGCAATTTCTGTTCCTTGCAAGCAGAGTTGGACAATTTCATTCCAGAGAAAATGGAGATTTCTATATTTTAGAGATGACTCCATTTTAGAGGAATTTTAGTGAAAAGATGTAAATATGACCTGCACTCCACGATTGGAGTAAAATAATCAGAAAATGCACCTAGAAAAATGGTCCTAACAAACAGAGATGATGGAACACTTTTTTCCCTCCTAGAGTTATTAATAGGATATAGTCTCTATTCTAATCTTCAAGTGGAACATAGCAGACTATCTATGGAAGGTCTGATCAGTTTTGTTTTATGTTATTGTTGAACCTTTGGAAGCAAAATCCTATCTAGACCATATCACTTCAGTCATTCCATTTCTAGAGCTTGACTGTCAGGTCATGTGCTTGCTACTGGAGTGCTGAAGTCAAGAGTTTGTACATAAAAATGCAGACAAATTTTGAACTATAACAGAAAGATCCTCGAGTTTTAAGTTCCAGAGAGAAGCATCAATAACAAACAGGCCTTTGCTTACCTGACCACAATACATACTATTTTTCACCAAGATTAGATACTGCAAAGCATTTCTTGCTTCCACTGAGTTTCTATACACCAGCATCTAATTTGAGAATATAAGCACAGACTGACAAATCTTTCATGCAGTGAATAGCTCATCAACAGCTTCTGCTGTGGATTTTACAACAAAAAGCCTACACAGACTAACTTAATGGTTCCATCTTACTGATAAGGCATGTAATCTATCTCATTCCTACTGAAGTAGAGCAAGAATTTGTGGTGTTTACAATACTCTAATAGAGGAGTCCAAAATTCCCTTAATTAAGGAGAAAGGCAAGTGTGAACAGGTGTTCAGAATTCAAAATACTTGAACATTATCAAGACTTTTAAAAATAGAGTCTCACTACTAAATCTTTATACTGCAAGACAAAAGTCTCTGAAAGGATGCCTAAATAGTATTTTTTTTTTCTCCTCTCTCTTCTCTCTCTCAGAAATACAGTAGAGTATCAGTTCCTGGATTCAGAAGATGATGCTCTTCCTGAGGTCAATACAGGCAATGTGACACACTGCATGACTGACATACCACTGACCTGGCAGGAGCTGGCCATCTGAGCACCACTGCGTCCCAACTGAGGTGGAACTCTGCATAAGGATTCCCTGTTTCCTTCTCTGAATCCCTTACTGTGAGGACAGAGGAGAGATCTCTACTTAAAGCTGGAAAAAGAAGTACATCAATGAAGAAATTATAATTTGAATGATGGTGCTAAATAGCAATATAGTACTATAGCCAGTTCTCATGCATAGGACATACTCCAAATTTCTTCAAGGCTTTTTTCAGACACTTTCTAGGGTCTGATGTAGAAAGATACAATGGTCAGTGCCAAGTCACTTGTACCGCCTCAGCTTCTACTTCTGGTCAAGCATTATCCTGCAGCACAAAGATTTTTCATATTCTCCTCTAGGATCTCACTTGGAACTACATTTGGTCTTCATCCAGTTTCTATCTAAATAAGCAACAGATGTAGGGGTTTAGCACCTGAAACACTGACAAATACACCAGATAGCTCCAAAGCCTTCTGAAAAGCCAAGTGATTTCATCGAAGCTGGAAATAGGTGACAGTAAGTTACCAGTACAAATGGCACTGCTGTGTGTAATTCTTCAGTCTTTAAGACAGAAACGGGCCTTATTCTAATAGCAAGTTGAATTGCTAGTTTAAGCCATTGTTCCTTGGAACAACTACCCAAGAATTTCCAGGAAGGAAAAACAAACTACTTGTCTGTGGTATGACTCCACCATAGACAGAAACACAGACTGTATTCACCAGTCTAATGCAAACTGAGTAGGGGTAACAGTTCAGAGACTACTATGAGGCACAGCAGCCAATACAAGACAACATTTCCAGTATACTTTCTTTCTTCCATCTCCCCCTTTGGCTTAGTGAATCCAACGCAAGTTTTAAGATGATGAAGATTTCTTCAGGAACTTGACAAAAGAAAAGGTTTTGAAGTCTTCAAAGAGATTAGGAGGATAGATGTTTATTAATTTTCACCTGGCTGCTACAAGAGAAATGAAAGAACTGAAGACAGGTCATGGATGCTCTGCTCTGTATGCCTTTTACATAAGGATACTGAGCATTACTGGACATACACAAAGTCTCAAAGATTCCTACTATGGAAACCCCCGTTGTGTGCACTATATAGCATACGTACATGTCCAAAGACCTTAATCACATTTCCTTTTATGACAGGACACCGGTTTTTTATTTACTTTAATGAAGAGATAAGACTCTAAGCATGAGACAGTAAGGGTGAGATTGAGCCTCACATTAAAGACACCTATGCTCTCACTGTAGTCAATGGAGATCAAGTTTACAGAGTTACTAAGCATGCCTAAAGCATGTAAGCAGTGGCTGGTTAGTCAGGTAAGCCTCTGCTCTGTTGACTTCCCTATTTCCACTGACCATAGAGAAATCGCACATCACTCCTCTGCCAACACCCAAAACAAGTGACTACAAAACACAGCTGAGACCAAAGCTTAGAGACTTCATTTGGGAGATAATTGATAAGCAAAAGATGAGACTTTATCATAACTGAACTGAGATTAGCTCAGTTGGTCAGAGCACAGTGCTAGTAAGAACAAGGTTGTGGGTTTGATCCTCATACAGGCCATTCACATAGGAGTTGGACTCGATGATCCTTGTGGGACCCTGCCAACTCAGAACATTCTGTGATCTGCGATTATTCTGTGAACTCTTATCAATGATGAAACAGGAACAGGTTGATCTAGGTTTACAATATCATACTATTTGAGTTATTGTATATGTAGTATTTTACAGAAATAATGAAATCTTAATGAGACTTCAATGTAATTCTCATATATGCAGGGAGAATTAAAGAGACAAAAGTCTTTCAAACTATTATCAAAGCAATGCTAATAACTATGCAGAGAAGCTTTCATGTATTAAATAAATTACTTATACTGTACAAGAGTACTGTTATAGTATCTATATTCAGGGGCTTATGGTAAGTGCAGAACAAGAGTTTTTCAACTTTTTTTGGTCTATATAGCTCTGCCAGCTACAGAGAACCAGAAATTTAGCCACTACTTATGCAGCAGTAAAGTAATACACAATTGTGGCCTTTTATTACCAGCTTACCTGGAATTAACATCACCGTGTCCAAGTTGACCATGCTGCCCATATCCAAATGTGTAAACATCACCATTCTCCATCAAAACCACTGAAAAACAACAAAGTATTTTTCTGACATACACACATGACATAGCACTGCACCAGTGCTGGTTACCCTTCTGAGCAGCAGTTAATGATTCCTAAGAGACTCAGACAAGATTCCACAACCCATCACAACTAGCACCTCTATGCAGGAGTAGAGCTCTACCATGCAGATGTTTTAAACTGACTCTAAAATTGCTTACAAGCTCTGATGTAACTCAATATACGATACTTATAGTCCTTTTCACCACTGAAGGACATTAAGTTGCCTTTCATTGCTGGAATCAGGGAGGTGATGCGCGGATTTGGGTGGTGATCCTACTTTAGAGCATGTACGGAAATGGCACAAAATCTGTCAGGGAAGGTTTAGGCTGGATATTAAGAAAAGGTTCTTCACCCAGGGGGTGGCTGAACACTGCAATAAGCTCTCCAGGGATGTGGTCACAAAAGGCTGACAGTTCAGGAAGTGTTTGGACAATACTCCCAGGCACATGGTGTGATTCTTCGAGATGGTCCTGTGCAGGACCAGCAGCTGGACTTGATGATTCTTGCAGATCCCTTTTAACTGAAGATATTCTATGTCTCTATGACAGTGTAGTAGGCTACAAAATAAACCCTGCTACGTTTTCAACTTTTAACACTCCTGCGTACATCCATATTAAAAATTGAACAAAAAGCAGTGAAGACACAGATGAAAACCTTAAAAAATAAATCTGTATTATAATTAACACTAATTTATTTGTTTTTACCTGAATGGTGAAATCCACAACTGACTTGTACAGCTCGCAGTTCACAGTCAAAGCGGACAGCCCCTGGTGGATAAGTTGTGATTTTGCTGGCATCCTTCTCACCTCTTTCTCCACTTCCATCTATAAACAAAACTTACAATTATATCCTACGCATTCCAATAAAGTTGTATTAGAAGAATGAACAGAACAAGGATAGTAAATAACTCCCCACTCCACCACTTGTCCAGCAGAAGAGAGAACTCACAGAGTAGCAAGAGAGACAGCTCAAAATGCTTCAAAGCAGATGTGGAAGACAACAGAAACTCTATTTTTGAACAACGTACTACAAAGGTACACACTGGAAAATATCCTCTAAAGCAGAAACTTCCCCAAGAGCAGACAAAAAGAACCAGCAAAAAAGAAAATTCAAACTTCAGAAGCTTTACTTGATAGCCATCACTTCATTCTTCAATAAGGCAGCATTATTAAATAGGCAACACTGTAGTTAAAGTCAACAGGTATAGCCTAGCCTATATTTTCCAACTACTACACTTCAAGGAGTTTAGTTGACTCCAACTCGGCCACAGAGGCCCTGTTTTAAGTAGCTGTCAATTACTTGCACAGCTCATTTCTAACAATGCAGACAACTCACAAAGAGTGTGTCTGTTTGCTGTCTTTTAGACAATTTTTGTGATTTCCTTTAATAAGCATGTATTTAGTAAGTATGAAGTACATTATTGGTTCCTAAAGCCAAACTGCCTCCATATTGGACAAAACCACAGAAGTGCAATATATTATTCCTAAATTTCTTGCAATACAGCAGCCTATCTTCTCCAGAAATCAGAATGTTTCCATCATCTATTAAACTTTAGTCACACTATCTAGCATAGAGAAATGATAGAAATATGTTAAGTGAAAAATAACTGCACATAGAAGACTGCACTTTCTCTCTGTGATAATTCTGAGTACTGCTCTATTAACAAAACTGATACAGGGAAACAACTGCTGCTCAAACATTTCAAGGTGGTGTTAATTTAGATCTATACTTAGAATTTCTACATGTTTTTAATAAAATCCAGCTTTTATACATATTGCTCAAAATTTTCTTTTTATTGCAGAGAAACTGCTGATACAGTTAAGTCATTTCACACTTTTATTACATACCAGTTTTAAAAAAATCTTACTGTTCTAAGAACAAAGCTATTTTCTAGTGATGACTTGAGTATAGAAATTACATTAATCTGCATATAGTTCACATCTGTAAAGGAACAGTGTGTGCAGGTGCTAGTGCTTTCGAAGAATTAGGTTTAAAAGCATAGGTAAAGTATCCCTTTGAAACATGCACTACATGCTGGGTATGTAAGAAATGGAGATGTGGTAAAAAACACCCTGTCTCTCAGAATTGCCATGGGATTTTTGAGGTTGTGTACTACCAGACTGCACACAAATTAGAAGAAATGTTTCTGAAGGTCTGTGTGCAGCTTTCTTTGGTACAAATAACAAAAGCAAATACAAAGAGACTGACTCACTGTTTAACAACCACAATCCCAAAATTAGTTCCTCCTAGTCCTGTAATTCTGCCTTAAGCAGCTCACAGTATTTAACAGTTTGACTACTTCTCAAATACAGTACCTTTGAACTTTTTATGCCTACTTTTGCATTAAACTCTACCTGCCCTACCTACTGCTTCCCCATTTCATACAAGCTTTTCAGATCAAAACAGAGAAAAGCTAATTCTTCTGGAAGTCACCTGTGGCCACCATCTCCCCTCCTCCCTCAGACACCACTGACTAATGAAAAATGTGAGCTCTCCCACTGCATAAATGCACTTGAATAATCAGCTGCCAGGAATACACATGTCCAGTAAGAATGTGTCATGGCTGCAAGCACCTCCTACAGTGAAACACACTGGGCATAGAGCAACCACATCACCTATGCAGTCACATTAGCAGCAGCAGGTGTCTTCTGGTCATGTAACAGCAGAATATCAAGTGATCTGCAGAAACCTAAAGAGGCACATGTGCATTTTCTGCCTCATTGTAAGAAAAACATCCTGCTCTAAAGGGCTTCAAAAACTACTCATAAAAAGTTGAGGATTGCTGTTTTCTCAGTTGATAAATGTGATACTACCTTTAAATAAAACATGATTCGAGATATATTCCCATTTTCTCCAAAGTTGTAAATGAAAGCATAACGCCATACTCCTCTTGAGGAAACACTATATATTAGTGTGCAAGATGTAGAGACAAGTACCTTCACATGAAACAAGTTTTTCAAATCCTTATCTGAGGAATAAAATTATTTTAAAGGATAAAGTTTTACAAAGTTGGCATTTTCAATTTCCAAAGCAAACTTCGCAAAGGCTCTGAGAATGCAGGAATAGAAGCAACTGTCTTTCAACCATATCTTACTTTGTTCAAGTGTGGAATCTTTTTAAGTGAAAATGGAATTCCTCTCAGCCTTCTATGCAGCATGGTTAGTAACTGTCTCAAGAGTTTTGAATTGTTTGGATCTTCAAAACTTGATAAGCACTTGATAGTTTATGTGTTGTTAAGTACAAAATCCTTGCAACTAAAACAGCTAGTCTCGTTTAGGAAAAAAAAAAAGTCTTTTGACCAAAATATACAAAGCCAAATAGAATATCACACTACTTACTTTTAGAGCAATACTTCTGGCCTATGCTGTTTATCTGTTACTCCATTACATGGCCAATACATATCATATTTTTCCAGCAGCACTGGCTAGGAGAACTTACACTTAGAGGTAAGGCTGCAAACAAACCAGGTCATCCCCTTTCCTTCCATTGCTTTCAAACAGTCCAAATTCTTTTAAAAAATGAAAGTCAAAGGTGGATGCTGAAAGCTTATTTGCATGTGTCAAGGAACAACTATAACCAGGGAGATACACATTAGTTTTTCTTCCAACAATTGTGCACTTTTAAATTTCATTAAAAGTACTATCAAAACAACTGTTCCTGAAAGGGAAGCATAAAGAGACTACTGAAGCAGAGACTCTTCTTTTTGGATGCATGGAACCTTCAGGCAGAGCAAGTTAGTACCTCCAGTGTTAGCCAGCTGGTGTACCACTGAACAGAGATTTTGACTCCATCTCTCAGAGAAGAAAGCACCAAGGAAAAGCTGTGAAGTGCTTCCTGCTGTTAACACTGAGGGGTGTGCTCCATGAACAACTTCACAGTGATTGGTTTTCATTTCTGGTATCTCAAAGTTGGGGAAAGAAAGAGAACTGCAAATACAACCAACCAATCCCCACCACCACTCAGTTTTCCTCAGAAAATTCTTAGCTCCTGAAGACAATTTTCTTCCTCCGTTACACGTGCTTAGAAGTTCTCTTGGCTGACATTGCTGCCAAGAAAACTACTGCTTTCCAGGAAAAAAGGAAAAGCTCATTCAGTCCCAATAGCAAGTGAAGTAATAAGCTTTAAATGAGACTACTTCATTACAGAATGACACTGTGGACTCTTGCTTGGCCCAGACCAAAGGAAAAGGATTTTGTTAGTGCTCCCCAACAGTAAGGGTGATGATATTCAATTTCTAACTTACCATCCCATCTTTGGAGGAGAGAAGAAGTACGTTTAAGTTAAATATGTGTCTTCTCTCCACAGACGAAAAGCTTTAATGCAATATGACCATACATTAAAAATTCTTACAGTAACTGTCTCTTCAGACCACATTGTATGCCAACAAACCTTTGTTTTGTTCAGCAGGAATTACCCAAATAAAGCATACTGGTCAAGTTACCGGTTAGTCTCTGTTGTCCAGCCCTCACAGGGTGTTCTAAATGCCATAATATAATTTACAGACTTAATATATAACATTACTTTAACAAATCAGCCTGTGCCTGCAATTTCTTGGCTACCCTAGGCTTCAGCTGAAATATCTGTAACCAATTTTATAGCTACAGTGCAGGGGGAAGAGAATATACTCCAGTTGTGAAAATCATCCATCCTATGAGAATAGCAAAAAAATTTAGTCTGTTGGATGCTTGAGGGGCTGCTACAGAGCTTACTTGAGTTTATAGGTGAAATATGCAGAATCACAAGTGCATAACACATACAATAAAGTGATAAGAAACTCATGTTCTAATTATAAACTCAGTCTTAGATGTAGGTTTTCCCCTGTCAGCTGTCTCACTCCAGTGAGTGCTTCAAACTACTCTGCCTTTCACATGGTATCTTAGCTAAAAAGTTAAAAAGCAAATTCCAAGTAAGTTTTCTTGAACATCTGGTAATTTTGTCTTAGCGTTTGCAAAATGGTTGACCTATATCTTGTTCCATCTATGCAGGTTCAGCTTCATCTAGTCTTTGTCTTTTTGAGGGTATTTGTTTCATATTCCTTAGAACTTATCACTACTTCCAAATACAGGAAAAAGTTAGCATTCAAATTGCTGAATCTTAACTCACTCAAGAAGCCTACTTTGTTTTTAATTGCTACTCAGTTCATTTTTGCAGTTGAGAAAATTTTACAGACTTCCATTAATGTTCTTTACTCACATCCCCAGTTATGGGAATCCACAGGGATTGGAGATGTAGACTGGAAACCCACTACCTCATTAAAGAATGAGGATGAAGCTCATTTTTCTTCTTAGTGTCAAACCACTCCATGAATACCCAAACTGTTGTACCTAATCCTTTCTATTAATAATTGTGAAAGACACAGAAGACACCGATCAGAAAGACTATGCTTAATTATGTAGGTTTTTTTGCAGTAACAAGGATCTTGATATGCAGACTCTATAAATGTGAAAGGAGCAAATGATAATGGCAAGATTTCTAAAAAAAAAGCTCTTTCAATGAAGTTGAAGGAGTTTTCAACTCGACAATCAAACAGAGGAATTCCACAAGTGGCAGACATGTAGATTATCATGAAAAATTTCTTTACGCTGAGGCTGATGAAGCAGTGGAACAGGTTCCCCAGAGAAATCAAGGATGCCCCATCCCAGAAAGTGTCCAAGGCCAGGTTGGATGGGGCTTTGAGCAACCTGATCTAATGGAAGGTGTCCATGTCAGGGGGTTGGGACTGGATGATCTTTAACATCCCTTCCAACCCAAACCATTCCATGACTCCATGATTTGACAATATGTACAAATATGTATCAACTATACTTTTTATATCAGACCATAATTGTCAGTTCTGAAGAAGCTGTCCACATTCCAGTTTAAATATCATTATCAAGAGAAGTTCTGCAGCTGCAAGCAGAGAAATGGCAACAGGTAAGTACCAGTGAACTAAATGTTCCTTGCCCAAGGATCTTGAAGGTCTGCTCGGTGTAAAGAAGACTACTATACTAGAAGCATCTGAAGGAAGAAAGAGTTTGGAAAGCATCACACTCAAAAACAAAATATAAGAACTTGCTGATTTCAGTGTGATAATGTCCTTTTATCTCTGCCTCACTGCTCTATTATTCTTTTACATTCTGCCTCTAGAAAAGAGGCACGCCTTCTAAGGTGAGAAATATACATTACATTTTTCACAATTCCCACCTTGCCTGTTACTTGGCTAAGAACCCACTTCGCCAGTTTTCCTTTTTCCCCTTGAAACCTCTTCAAGAAGTTAAGGGGTATTTCTAGTTCCTAGTGGAATATATGGCTGTCTTTTGAGAGGCCATCTTCTGAGGCAGAGAAGGGTCTCAAAGTTAACCTGAAAACCTCCTTATCTGTTTAGCATAAGACACAAAGAACTAAAATAAACTGAGTATTTCCTTGCATATAGCCTTCCTGAAAGAAAAATAAATGCTCAGTTCTACAGGGCATATCTGACAAAAATCTTCCAGCCCAACACAGACCTTTACACTGTTCTTACAACTCCAAGAAGCAACATAAGCCTCAAACTGACACTAATAAATATATCTCTTGTAAAGAGATACTTGATCTGAAGTGAGTTCCAATGGCCAACACATGCCAAAAAAGCACAGATGTAGGCAGGACAAGCGCACCCCTTTATGTACTTGCCTGTGGAGTCAAGGGTTTGCAGTAAAACCAGCAGTAGCAACCAGCTCAAGATTAATGGCCATCAGCAAATTGTCACTCATGTAACAACACTTAAGATTCAGTATGTTCTCTTTCAGCATGCAGTCCCTCCAGTGAGATTATGATAGGTTATTCAACTAAATACATCAAGATTTAAAGCTCAGACAATATGCCTTCCAAAAAGACTGAATGTTATGCAGATTCAAAGGATCACATTTTGCTTTCATTTCCATAAAATGAAAGATGATTTCACAATCCAGTATGTTCATAATTCAGCAAGCCTATCACCCACACACACTGAAACTTTATCCCATAAGATTTCAAACTGACATACAGTTTGTCATACATGTTTAGATACATGCCAAATACTATCAGTAACTTCTACTAATTCAACTGAAATGCCATACTAACTCTTTTACTATATAGCTGTTCTTCGGAAAATAGTTGAAGCATTCTGGGTTCATGATTTTTAGGAGCTTCCTACTTTGATCAGGTCTGTAGTCTCCATTTTACATATTTATCTTTTATTTATGTACGTATGTACAGAGAGATCAGTACACAGACATATACAAACTACGATTAGATTTGAGACAGCTCAACTTCAGTAAGTTCAGTTGAAAGTTTTAGTAATACATTACCACTTTCTAAGAAATAGGTAAGTCATTTATATCTGAACAAATGACACACTTAGAAAACCAAGATATAATGAATTGGCTTGCCACACATACAAAAATGTCTGAAATATAAAGACACCTCCATACTTATACTCTGTAAAAAACATTTAACTCAAGAATATTGCAGAGAAAAACCTGTACTTTGATTTGTATTCCTCACCATTCGAAGTCAGCAAAAAGTAATGTTTACGTTATTTCAAATATTTCGCTAGTTGAAAGATAACATACCTATGAAAAGATTTATGCCAGAATTAACAAGCCTGGAATTGATATGTTGAAGTAATCACCCCAAATATACAACACAAAGGATAAGAAAACCCAACACAAGTTCAGTGAGACAGTCTTGAGTCACTCTTAACATAAAAAAAAAATAAAGAACCTTAGGAATGAGACAGCATTAGAAATGAGAGAAGACACACAGAAAGACAATGCATATTTCACAAAAAAAAAAAAAAGGGGGGAAAGAAAAACAAAGATGATGCAGACTAATTAACGCTTATAGTTCTAAAGAAAGGTCAACATTTAAATGCATTTTCTTTCTCCTCAGGTAACAAGATACTAACAGGAAGAAAGGCAGAACTCATTTTGTGAAGTTCTTTGAAAAGACAGATGCAGTGCCTGGAAGAAGTGACTGGGAGGCTGGGCTTATTTCCACCCTAGTCAATAAGGAAGACCAAATACCTTTGTGCTTGTCCCGTTTATGCTTTAGCGGTGCTGGAGAGAGTCTGATTCTGGCTAGAGCCTGTTCTCGATGGTTCATAAAAATAGGACCAGGAATTACAAGGGGGCCTGAGGAGAAACATTTTGCACATGCATAGGAAAGCTCACAAAATGGAAACAGTGTGTTAAACAAAATTCAAATAAAAAGCAATGAAAAAAACAAAAAGAATAATAATTATAATCTTGTTTTCTTAAATTCAAAAGACCTTAAAATATAAGAAAGCTACCATTTCTTGGTAACTTATGCAAAAAACGAATAAATGTCCCATAGTGATAGTTTTACCTGAATTTCTAAGTATGCAACTGTACTGCAACCAGTGGAAATACAACATACTCACAACTAGACTAAAATTTGATACCAAATATCCATTATTGTCATGAAAAGATAATAATTATCATGCCTTATATCCTACAACATAACATTCAAAATACTGATTTGGAACAAGATCATAATATAAATGCTAAATTTAAAAACTGCCACCATAAACTTGTTTGCAACTACTATATTTAAGAAGGAGAGTTATCACTTTTAAAGAAAAAGTTACATGTTTCATGAAGAAAGTTATTCAAATCATATGACTCTTTTCTTACCTACTTAGTAATTTTGAAATCTATTTATTTAAAAAATATTTTTCCACCTATTTAAAGGCCTTCAAGAGAAGATTTGATTTAAAGAAACCAATGATACATGTATTTCAAATTTTTTCCAGATTCCTTTTTCTTTTTAAAAATCTAGACTTGGGCAGTAAGGTACTATGCTTAATTGAGGCTGCGTATAAGCAGGTCACGGACAAGCAATTTGTTTCTTAAATCTGTATTTCTCCTGGTTTTTAGGTTAAGCATGCCACCAAGATTTTTTTTGACACTTCTTGTCCTTTCAGAAGTCTCAGATTCAACGGAAACCATGAATCAGGAGCAACTAATTCTTCCAAGTGACACTCAATTCCACAGGTTCCCAAATCCAGCCCTTCCATGAACACTAAACAAAAACACCCCAAATCAGACTGTTGTGTTTATGAACTGCTTATGCAAAACTTTGAATACAAATATTTGTCCTTCTTCCGCAAATTCGTTGATACGCTCATTCCTTAGCTGAACCTCATTAACAAGACAATGTAGGTTAACTTTTCATAAATGCCCACTGCCTCAGGTTTTCTGCTATCAACTTTAGACCATCACTTCCTTCACTAATACTAAACAGCATGGATAGACAGAAGTTAGGTCAAATCTATGCAGCTTTTGAACCTTCGGATAAGGAAACCTGTCTTCATACAGAGAAGCCCGCAATTTTTAGCATTTACTTAAAAATCAAAATAAGAAATGTTTTAAAAATACACTACTGTCTATCCCCCTAGCTTAGAGGCTCATACATGTTAGATAATATAATGGCCCAAAACCTCCTCAATCATGTTTGCTTCTGCACACAGCATAGAGTTTTTATTTTTTTCTACTGTATTTACTTGGACTCTACTTATTCCAGGACAGATCCTCTTGCTAATTCAGAGCTCCTTCTCCTAATCAAGGATGATCATTTGCTTTTGATTTACCTTCATCTTGCAGATTCTTCCTTCAGTTGTCTTGCTATATTGTGTTCCCCCTTCTCAGTCACCTCTGAATTGGAATTTCCATTTAATAGATATGCTTTTGGTAAACATTACCTTCTGCCAGGTCACGTGCTGTGTTCAATATTCTACTTCCCACAGTTTTGACTTAAACAAAAAATTACACCACATTTTGCCTCTTACCAAGTTGGAGGGGATATAATGAGGAGTATACTGAGGCACACCAGGAAAAGGCAAAAAGGGCAAGAGATGAATGACAAGCAGATTATGAAAGCTAAAAATGTCTGAAGGACAAATGATACAGAGGAAATGTGAATGAAGAGCACAAGAAAATAAGGCAAAAGTAGTGGGAGTTATTGACAAGTTCCTAATGAAATTAAAAGCTGAAGAAATAGAGAATGGACAGGACAACATGACAAAAGTGAAGCTCAGATTAACAAAGTTGCAAAAAGAGATGCAAGGACTGCAAAAAGAGTGGCTTGAACTGTGTAGATCTGAAAAATCTGTGGGGGACTAAAGTGATCTCAAAATAACTGAGGCAAATATCCTTAAGTTCCAAAAAATGCTTGCAAAACAAACAGTGCAGGGAATGAGATACAGACCTGAAGGCAGCCTTTGGCATTTTAGTGCTAAGAGCAAAGATAATAAAAGAGAATTTCAGGAGGACAGAAGGAAGTGAAGTACAGGAGGGTGAGCAAAAGGACTACAGGAGATTTGTAAGACAGAGGAAGTTTAGTAAGCATAAGTGGATGTCAGCTCCAGCATGGTGCTAGCACACAGATGCCATCAGTTTCCAAGCTACTCATCTGAATCACACTCCCCTAGTCAGGGCAACAATTCCGTGACAATCTAACCTTCTGACCAGTGCAGGATTTGTCCTTGCTTCTGGATATTCCTATACGCTATTTACCATTATGTAAAGAACTCGAATCCAAAATAAAGTTAAATGCAATAGATTGCCATTTCATAGTAATTTGTACCCAAATCCATGTAACACAGGTCTGTTATCTTCTTTGGCTTTTTGTGCATGTTAAATCTGTAACATGAATAAACATAATAAAATAGGAAACATCTACATTTTGATTGCATTGTGATGTCTGCCTCCTTGGTCACATGCTGGCAAGGTGTTAAGTACCTCCTTCTCCCTCCAAAATAACACAGGCAACAGAACACTAGAACAATTCATGGAGACCGTATCTGCTTTCTGCTTACATCTGAGGTTGCCTGTACAAAGAGAGCAGAGTCTAGGTACCACGAATATTCTGGTGTAACAATCCAGCCACACACTAGATACTTCCTTTAATTTGTTAAAAAATGCCTGCAACATATTATTTGGAAAACTCTTCTAGAAGCCTCTAAGGTAGATCTGCATGGGGAATAACAATCTATTATCAGTCTCTGTTTTAGAAGATCAAATGACAGAGATAAGCAAAGAGGAGTTACTGGTAGACTACAGAGCTATTTTAAATCAGTCACTACATGATGCAAAATGACATTCACTCTCTCCCTTCACAGACTGTTTTTCCATAGCTAAGCTGAGATGCTAAACAGCCCTAGCTGAAATGTCAAGACTAGCTTTCCTTTCTTGGTTCAGACCTTTTAAAATGGACTTTGGCAGGGAACTGAAAGCATAAAAATATATATATTTAATCACAGAAATAATTTCATTTTCTGCAAATAGAATGCATTTATTAAATAATGCAGTGGACTACAGAAAAACGTACACAATTATGTCGTCCTACATGCATGCACTTAGTTGCTTTGGCATTCTTGGTCACCTAAGCACTTAGACACAACTATGAAAGAGTTCCATGTTTGATTTTATATTACACATACTTTGATTTCTTCTACTACCTCACGCTAAACAAATGCTATCTGGCAAGCTTTGATTACAGGAGACTGAACTCAATTATCTCAAATGCTGACTTCTGTACCAGTGCACTGAACACAGCAGGCTATCTGGAAAAATAGTACATGATGACATGTATCATGAGGTACACAGAAAAGCAGTATAAATTCAGGTTGCAGAGCAAAGTCCTAGATTGGATCACACCCTCTGTTGTAAAAACCTATTTTTGGCTTCTTGAAAGAGGCCAAGTAGAGGGTTTTTGTTTGGTTGGTCGGGTTTTAGTAATAACATAGGGAGACAAAACCCTTATATAGGCAACTAGTTATCTAACAGGTCAACAGGTTGCAAATTTTAAAGAAAAATATTTCAGAAAATGGAATTGGAGACTAAAGTTTCACTTCAGTTCCACTAAAAGTGGAAAACATTATAGGGATATAATGTCCCATCGATAAAGCCCTTTTAAAGAAAACAACTTAGTATTCTTATGGAGCAGGGACAATAGTTATGGCACATGTCCTTTAAAACTGTATTTTTCAGACTTATGACTAGCAATTTATTAATAAGGCAAAAAAATTCATGGAGAATGTTATGTGCCGAAATTAATGTTAATTGCAGTTTGCTTCTTTTGTTCAAAACATTGTCAATAAAGAAAAGATGCCTCTTCCTGTAGTCTTAAAGTGACATTAAAATTGTGCAAATCAGGTGTGGAAGAAAAAATAAGGCCTTTTAAAGGGGAAAAAGATACACACTAGCCAAAACAATCATGTAGGGCAATATGGGAGCAATAAAAGAATGAGATGGGAGTAAGATTTATGATAATCTTAATTTTGACCCCTTCTCCCTTCTGAATACTTGACTTCTTATATATTGTTAAATATATACGAATGCTGTATTTCCATATATAAATACATGAAATTAAACCAGCAAATATTAACCAGAACTGTTCTTACTGAGTCTACTACAAATCTGACTTCTGAAACTACAATATAAATATTTTTACTTTAAACATCAGTTTTATTAACAATAATCAGCTCTTTCAGAAAGGAATCTCAGACTCAAATACAACAATGTAACTTCACAGAACCATAACTGATGGTCATTAGGGGCAAAAGCCTACAGCTTTCTCTTGAAAGCATTCTTAAAAAGTCATGTATGAGTTTGATAGTGTTTTAAGGGAAAAGGTAGGGGGTTTTTGATAGGTTTTGGTTTGTTTGATGAACTTTGAAACAAATTTAACAGTGAAAGCATTTCATCAAAATAAACATTTAACTAAAACCATAAGAAAAAGTTGCAGTATTTTTTAATAAGTAATATTGCACTTGTATAGCTAGTTCTGCTCTGTATTTACGTGTATGTTCAGCAACGAATAGACAAAACTGATTCCAAGCTCAGAGTGGCTTGTGCAGATGTTAAACAGATTTATGATACTTAGCCTACCATGGTAAAACTAATCACTGAATTAACTGAATCAGTTACACTTCAGAAAAATGAAAAAATGCCCAAATCTATGCAGCCTCAGATAATATTGTCTCAAAACAGAGCAGCTTTGACTAAAATTAATCAATTTTCTATGGATTCCTTGTTGTTGCGAGTAAGACTGATGAAAATTAATTTTCCTTCTCTGTAAGGGGATCAAAAGCTAAACCTTAATTACACACCAAATCTTCATCTCAGTAATGATCATCTAGAGGTTTTACATCATAGGCTGAGAAAGAGTAGTAGTGAAATACCAGTGAAGTGTAAGACCATTTATTATCGCTGTTTTGAGAACCATTTCTGTATTTTTTAGCTTATTAAATATAGTTTAAAAAGCTATTTTAACAATCTATCTTCTGAAACCCGCCCCTCAGAATTATCTTCAAGTGATAAATTGAAATCTTTGACTACTCCAAAATCTATTACTTCAAATACCAATCTGAAAAAGTTGCATGAACAGCTTTCAAGATTAGCTCCTCTCAGAAAATGCTAGTCTTAGGTTCATTACATTAACAGTACAATGTGGCCCACAGATTTCTGTAATGTATTAAGGCATAATTTAACGCCCCCATAATGAAAAAATTAGTTTCATAAGAAAGTAAAAATAATCTAACCATATTCTAACATACAAAACTTCCTCATTGCCACAGAGAACAATGAAGTGCAACTATTTCCATACTCATCCCTCACTACTCTCATCAAGCCCCAAACCAGTCTGAAAAACAACAAACACTTCACCCTGTGGAAAATCAGCTCCTTCACTTCTCACCAGAAATACAGATAGAGTGAAAAGCAGCGATAATTCCATCAATAATTATGTTGAGATATTATTATTTAGCTGAAGCTGTGATGAATACACCTGGCTTTATTTCTCAGAAGGCCACACACCCAACTCAAAAATGCAGAATTGATTTTGAGCCCTCTTCACTGATTGTCACAGTCACTCGTGCACGGAAAAGAGCAAAGAAATATAAAAAATATTAAGGAACTTACAAATTTTTTTTAAATAGTTGATTTGTTATCCCAGACTGAAACACTTTTTTTCCACTATTAATTTAGAGGATCTATTTTTTTTTCCCCACTAAAATAGAACTTCTTTCTTGAATAAAGCAACATGAAAAACTGATTTGAAACAAAGATTATTTACTGCTTAGAATTCCATTGCAGCAACTATAATTTGACTCATTTCAAGATAAAAAACAAAGAAATCTTCAGCATAAGCACTTAAAATTTCTGAAGTTACTTGGTGCACTGCTCCTGAGCAGCATGTATACAGGTCCCTTAAAACAGTGGCAGGCTACTTGGATAATGTTTGAGAAATGAGTTAGTTGCTTGCGATAGTAACATTGAACCACGTCATTGATATTGCAGCTGTTAATGACAACTACGTCTACTCAGAACATTTAAATTCAGTTTGAATTTTCAGATAAATGCAAATGAAGATGAGCATTCTTATCTTCTTCAATACAAGAGACCACTATTGATCTTGTGAAGGAATTAAATGATTGTCATACATGCAGACGTAACCATCATTTTTTCTCTTAATTCAAGTGGACCACGAGAACATATTTTTTAAATCAGAGATCACTGTAACAGGACTAAAACTGGAGCTTTGGTAAAGAAGCACAAACAATTAGACTACTTAAAAATCAGTATACTCCCAGCACTTGTGCTCGTACATGTCTCCCAAACTTTAGTAAAACCAAATATTCATACCTGATTATATAAATCAAGATCTCTAAGTATGTGTGAAACACTGTTCCCAGCTTTATCACAAGAAGTCATTCTGAACCAAACAAATCTCCAATCCTTCTGGACTGGCACACCCACTACCTCCCACAGCCACACAGACATGGGATTTCAATGCCCTTTAGATAGAGAATATAATACAAATGCGTGCAACAAGCTGGCCAAGAGTATCTTTTTAGCTACAGTCCCTATACTGAATCAACTGGGTTGGAAAAGACCTTTAAAACCATCGAGTCCAACCTATGACCAAACACCCCCACACCAACTAGACCATGGTACTAAGTGCCACATCCAGTCTTCCCTTAAACACCTTCAGGGATGGCGACTCCACCACCTCCCCGGGCAGCCCACTCCAATGCCCAGTCACCCTTTCTATGAAGAACTTCTTCCCAACGTCCAGCCTAAACCTCCCCTGGTGCAGCGTATGACTGTGTCCTCCTGTCCTGTCACTGGCTGCCCGGGAAAGGAGACCAATCCCCACCTGGCTACAACCTCCTTTCACCCATACACCTATAAAACCAACCGTAACAATACATTCCTCATACTGTTCAGCTGATCTTTTTTTGCTTTTTGACATAGATGGCATACAGAAGGGATAAGTTTCTCTGGTTCTACTTCTAACCCCAGAAACAGAAGCAAATGTACATTTTTTTCTGCCACTCTTCTTTTTCTTTTAACTGAAATTTACCTCCCAGCTCTGTCATCACTGATGGGCTGAACAGCGGCACCTCTCAATAATGCCTGGGCATTTAATTAGGATTCCAGAAAAAATTGTTAACTACAACTAATATTTGCCAGCAGCATGCAGCAGCTATGACATGACCTAAACAAAGGCTTCCTCTCTTCACCTCACAGCTAAAATTAGCCACAAAGATGCAAAGAAAAATAAATATTCCACCCTTTCCCACATGCATAGGCAACTATAAGCTTTCTCTTCCCTGTTGCTCCTTATTTGTGGTTAAAACCAGCAATTTCTTAACCCGAGTGAAATAAAGACACAATTTGCATCACAAGATTCACTGGCACAGTCTAAGAATTAATTGTGATTACAAGGCACATTTTGTATTCAAGTAAAACCAGTATCTAATTCATACAAGAAGAATCAAAGTGGTGTTTACTAACAGCAAGAACTTGAAAGAGCATACATCCCAAAAGTTATTCCTCTTCTCAACACACAATAATCTTAGCAACCACATCATGCTTCAAAAAAATGTTACAATTTATGTCAGTCTAAATTTCTTAAATTTAATTTGACAAGACACTGAGGTATTTTAGAACACGAAGAGTGCTGAGAAGTTCTTAAGGTACATTATTGTTTGTGTGGAAAATGAGGTAGATAAAACATAAGAAAATTTTGAAATGTTGCAGTGTTGTTTTGTTTTTTAATTCCATCAATATTCTCATGTTACGCTAATACAGAAAAGTTCATTTCACAGAATAAAATTCTGCCTACTAATATACAACAGAAATGGAATAATTTAGTACAGTAATTAGATAATTCATACAATAGGTAAATAGCATGGGACAGGCTTGTAGTCTTTTCATCTCTTCATATAAAAATGTTTTAATATCTACATTTTAAAAAACAATCATTTAACTAGGAAACAGCAAAAAAAACCAAACTGACCTGTGAAAATGATATAAAATGCTCCTTTCCATCATTAAAATTCTGATTCTTATGTACAGACTTTGTTAAACACACATTTTCCCCAATTTTCTAAAAGCAGACTACTGCATAACAAACTACCTATTTAGGATCTGATTTGATTACTGTACAGGCTCACTGGAGGGCTATTTTCATTCTTAGAAAGCACACTCAGAAGTTTTTTAAGCTATTCAAGCCTCTTCTCAGTAAGTCACTCACCTCTTCCTTCTTCCAATCTATGTCTCCTAATTACACGTTGCCGCTTTTCTTCTTGTCGTAGCTGAAGGTGTTCTTCAATATTAACTCCAGGAACAGGAACAGCTAAACAGATTAATAAAATATGTAAAATTATCCTTAAAATCGTTATGGTAGCAATAAAACCTAAAAGAAGTTAAGTAAATGAAAACTGAAAACCTACTTACTAGCTACTCTTTACATGGCCCTGACAATAAAAAAAATAAAAGGGATTTGAGTAAATTTGGAGGAGTTCTAAGCTTTATCTCCTCATTTCCTGGTTTTCATGAATCTGACAATTCCAACATCACTGAGTAATACTTAGGCATATACACATATATATTTAGTTATGTGTTGGCATGGTTATCTCCATTCTCCTCTAAAAAGTTTCAGAAAGTATTATTAAACCAAGTCTATGACTGTTTATATTTTTTAAAGGTTTTATGTGAATTAGCCAAGTTTTATTTAAAGAATGCTTAAATCCTGATAAGAACATTATAGAAAAACTTTCAGAGTATCAAAAAGGACAAGAACAACTTTGTAGTGTTAACATTAGTATCATAACTGCACAGGTTACAAAGTGGCACAGATGACTACAGTAAGGGTAAGCTTAAAACAGATCACTTGACAGAATGATCCCACTTTGCTATATCACCAATAAATAAATCTGACTGTTAAGCATCATTTTAACAATATAATGCTAAAACAGTCCTGTAATAATAAAGTGTGTAAACAAATGTACTGAGGGGGAAAAAAAGGTGCAGTAAGAACGAGAATTAAAAGCCATCTTGCTAATTTTGTATCACTTACCCAGCAAGAGATCTAAAGGTATCATCTCTTTTACAGCATCAAGGATTCCTCTTTGCCTTGCTTCCTGGCCATCCAGTTCTCTAGCACATGCCTTGCAGCAGCCACACACAGCACAGCCTGACTCACCTGAGCCACAGCCACAGATTCTGCAGCAAACAGAGTTGCCTTATCACTATTTCTTATTTTTGTGCATTACTGATGCCTCAGTAATTAAAACAGATTATTAGATTGTTCTATCTGCAGACATGCAAGCTTTCCTGAGATGAACAGAAAGTACAGCTAGTTTAAATCCTAGCTGCGTTGCATGGTGCCAGGACCACACACTGACCATACACTGAATTGATTTCTCTTTAACTCTCTTCAGCTTTAACTTCTCTTTATTTAATTTAGTGTATACCACATGAAAACATAAACAAGGAAACAATGAGCACACAAAATGCTGGAGAAATAGTAATGGTGAAGGAGTGGCCCTCTGCAGCTCAACTAAGAAGTAACAGATAAAAGCAGTTTGAACAGCAAAGACAAAAAACTTCCATCATAACAACGAAGAACAGTTATCCCGAGCCAGCAGCTCTGTCGAGAGACAGAAATTCTAGTGGTGTTCATATCCAACAGCTTCTAGTAAAGAACTACATGCTAAAGTAAAAAAAATGCTTTTAAAACTAAATCACCTACAGCTACTACAAGCTATTTACAGAAATTTCTGATTTTAAAAGCACATATATGTTTAGCTATAACGTTACCTTAGATGGAAATTTCAACTCAGTTCACATTCAACAAGTGCTTTCCAACACACTGTACCACGCACACTTCCACACACTTCCTTACCCTCCAGGTACTCTATCAGGACGCCCACTACTAACACAGCTGGCTCCATAGCCTGTGCAATCTCCACATACAGTGCACACCATACACTGTTCCAGCTTCCATTTATGCATGCCTGGAGGACACATCATGGACTTCTCATCTTTTTCATCCAGTTCCTCTTCCAGGTCTTCATCCATTGCTGTTGCCATGTTCTCAACTCCAAAACCTTATTAAGATATTGAAATATCAAATAGTTGCTTTCTGAGGCCAACAGAGATGGTTCTGGTTACCCAGACAGGTAAGGACGGGTTCGACAGGGCTCTGAGGAACCTGATCTAGTTCAAGATGTCCTTGCTCATTGCCAGGGGGTTGGACTAAATGACCTTAAAATGATCCCTTCCACCTCAAACTATTCTATGTGTCTATGAACAGTGGCTTACTGCTGAAGCTCTGAAGAACACTCATAGATCAGGTTTCAAAAGGACTGCCTGATTTGCCTGCTCAGCCAGCACAGTGACTTTCTTGAAACTTCTCTGTGCATGGGCATGCTTGACTTTTTTAAGCATGTTGCATGTATTCAAGCTTTAGCATTGTAATTACATTTTATAACTAAATGTTTAGCTTTTTTCTCACTTCTGATATTTGCCAGCACACAAAAGAAAAGGAAAAAAAAAATCAAGGTTCCACACCTTTTCCTCCCTGGCTCATAGACCCTGTGTCTCGTCCACATTGCCCTTTATTATTTACTCCAAATGTCCAAACTTCTCCATTCTTCATTAACACACAGGTGTGAGCTTTGCCCATGGCTACTTGAGTCACAAAATGGCCTTTCAAATCTGTTACTAAACCTGTAAGACATAAAACACTTAAATCACAAATTGCACTTTCTAGCCAAGAAGAAAACTCAGTGAGGTAACAAAATTGCTAGTGGATACTGACAAATTTTTAAATTTATAGCAAGGGAGAAAAACAACAGATATAAAAAACAAGTGCTAGACTAAAAAGTGAAAGAGGAACTAGGCCCAGGCCACTTGTCCTGCAAAGAAAGAAAAGCCAAAAGCAAACCTAAAACTGCTGCAAATCACTTGTTTTGAAAAAGAATTCTAAAGGAGTCATAAAGCCATTGGAGTTTATTTCATTAATATTTTACTTAAACTGTGATATACAGGATCACCTGCTACCTTATGAGCACAGAAACCTATCAGGCCTGGTTTCCAGCAGCCTTTGTTTGTAGCAAAGCACATCTCATTTCTGTGACTTTTTCCTGTGTGGCCTTCTTGTGTCAGATTAATACCAGTGACTTTTTTTTTCTTCTCCTTAGTGGAAGAATTCATTTGGGTATTTGTCACACTGATGCTAAATTCTTCTACAGAACTTTAGGAAACTGCCTTTTTCTACCCTTCTATCATATTTATCTGAATCAACAGAAAGTCAGAAACACATTAGGAAAGTAAGAAATACACAAACAACATTTTCATGAGCTAAAAACTTCGACACTAATTTCAATTACTCTAGTTGAGAAACCATTTAAAAGACCAATATTAACTCACTTGTACTATCAGAGTAAATGGCATCTTTTCCAAACATGTAGAGTTCTCCATCTTTTGAAATTACAGAACTGCTTCCATTATTGCACGCTGTAGATATGACAATCTTTCCTTCCATTTTGATAATTTTTTTAGGCTTATATGGTTTTGATTGCCGTCTGCTTTTAGCTTTAAATAAAGAAATAAATTACAAGTAAATCTACCAAAAAAAACCCAAAATCATCACAGGCATATTTGTAAGTTTTCAGACTGCTAATGAACAAAACCAAGCAACTAACTATACGTACAATCTCCTGGTCTAATTTTAATTGGATTATACTGACTCCTCTCAAAAAATTCAATGGCAAGCAAAGACATGATTAGATCAGTATCTTTTAGAAATGATTCTTCAAGTATTTCAAAACACTTTAATTATTCTTATTAATCTACCACATCATCATCTACCATCTGTTTCCTAAAGTGAGGTATTTAATTCAGTATTACAGCAGATCACAACTTCAGGGCACCTAAAGCTATCTTTAATTGTCTTACAAAGTCTGTTTCAACCTACACACACACAACTACAGAAATCTAGAGTAGGAAATGTGTTAATTTTATATTGATGAGGCATTTGTTAGTCTGAACATCAAATTAATCTGTCTTCTCTAATGTCTGAAGATTTCTGCCTAATAAAGCACAGATGATCTGCTTCTACAAATTCTCATCAACAGACCTCTCCATCAGTCAGCAAAACACCCATTTCCAAAGCTCAATAAAACAACAGGGAAGAAGTAAAAGTTTGGCTCCACAGTTTTTCAAAGTCCCAGGCAGACAGAATGGCCTCTTGACCAAATTTACAACTGTCTTTTCTCAGGACAACTCTAAAATAGTACTTCTACCACACAATCCAAACTGTGGTAAAGCAGAGGTTGGATTCTGTAGCTCGGAGTGGTTTTGGAACTAGTTGTCAGGACTTGTGGCCAGCATAATCTCCAGCACAAATGGCATGCTTACATGTTTCTGGAATTCTTTTCAAATTAAAAACTGTTTAAGAGGCTGTTACCAACCACTGGTCAAGCAAGCAATGATACATACTTGATTCACCATCCTCTCCTTTACTAGCAGAACCTGTGAAGAATATGCTTCCATCCTCAGCAACAAGTAAGGCATGTGAGCCATCATGTCCAACAGAAAACTGAATAATCTTTGGAGATTTTGTGATTGGGAGTTCAACCCACTTGCCAGCTGAAGGGCCACCTTGTTTGATTCCAAGGCTCTGATATTTGCCAGTATAATAAATCTAGGAGAAAAAAGTTTATCAGTTTTAGTTATGCGACAGCACTTCAAGCTTACATAATTCTCAAAGTTGCCTTGTTTTTAAATCCTTTCATTTCAAACCACACAGCACTGTTCCTGACTTTGTTTACGCCATTTCAACATCTATAGCTCAAACCCATCCATTTTGACTTAATGGGGGAAACATTCTGATTAGATCCTGCTTGTTTCAAAATGTGCTTTCTACTGAGCCACTGAGTGAGTTTTCATATATAATTGTTTGGCTAGATGAGTTGAACACACAAGAATGAACAGAAGAAACTACTCAGAGGAAACTAAACATTTAAAACACTTGACAAAAATGTCTGGTCCGTGTAAAGACAAGATGGTATTATAACAATAAAATCAATTTAAAATAACAAATGACTACATATTTTAATATGCTTCAACAGCTTTTAAAACCATTTTTTAGTAAATGCACAGTGGTCATTGAGCACATAAATAACAGAATAATATATTTCACATGAACAAACACAAAATTACTGACACAAACCAAAAAGTTTCCTTTAGAACCATGCAACTCAACAGTTCTATAAAACTGGTGTCAACCTATGGAGCACCTAAAGCCATTTTACATTGCCTTATATATTGTACTTCCTACCTTAACAGACAACTTTATACACCAAACCCAGAAAATTTGTTAATTTTATACTGAACAGGCATTTTTGCTAGCTGAATGATCAAGTTAATCTTTCTCCTCCAATGCTGAAGAGTTCTACTTGATCAAATTCTGCTACATACCATCAGATTTTATTCTAAAAAAATATTTATTCATTAAAATTTTCAACAATCCCACTGTTTTGACAGCAGCAGAGCAAGGCCTTCATTCAAATAAAGCAATACAATTTTGAACATGCGCAAATTACAGACTATGCTTCTACAAGATAAATAGCATTAGTTTTTCACACTGACACAGAAACACAGTAAATAATGTAAAGAGTCAGTGACAGTATTATTTCTAAATTTCCATAAATATGCAAATGCCTCTAAAAAAGTCTCTACTGAACAGAACCAACACATCAAATCATTAAGAGGAGGTTTAAAGAAATCAACTGAAAAATCTGCACAGGGGGATCAATAATTCTGTAAAGGATCCGAAAAAATCAGGATGGGATTTAAATAAATTACTATTCCGACTGGAAAGTTATGAGGTGGTAAAATCTGCAAAGGTGCTAACACATTATTTGTAGACAGAAAGCAATTTTGTTTCCCAAATTTAAAACAAAGCCCTTCATTGTGAGACTGACAGTAGAAAATCCTATAAATTCAAGTTATGGATTTCTCAGGGATTCCAACTATCTGTTTATGCTTTTAAATAACTATTTGCCTTTTATGTTTTAAAGCTGTCTCTGAAAAATATATTTGGATACAGTCATAGACATGTATTCTAACACACTGAAAAGGCAAAAAGGAATCATGGAAAATAATGATTAAATTAAAACAACACAGACATCTATTGGTGGATTTTCAGTACCTTTCCACTAGCAGTTTTCATCAGTGCAAACTCTCTCCCAGCACCAAGGACAGCTGATTCCTCATCAAACCCTGTACCTGTGCAAGTAAGATTGTGTTAACTGAAAAGTTCAACCAGGCAGTTTTTCAGATCAGTTACCTATGCAATTCTGCTGGTCCATGTAGCCAAATAGGCTTTTTTTTATTCTGATAAAGCCAAAAGCAGGCTCAACAGAGCAAAAATACCGCAAAGCAAAGGCCAAGTGATATTTTTTCAAAATACCTTCATAGATACTAACAATTCTTCACCTCAAATTCTGATGCAAACATGTTTTCCAATGTGATTCTTTGTTCCTTTTATCAAGTCAGTGGCCCTTGTAACTTGCTAACTTTGACCCACAGCAAGGAGTTCCACAGCTTAACTATGTTTTATACAGTCCAAGCTTCAAACAATTATATATTGATTATACAACTGAAGGGAAATACTAGAAAACCATGAGTAGTTCTAGACAGAAAGGTGGTTCAAAATGGGTGTATGGATTTGACTCTGAGTCAAATAAGGCTTAAACAATTTCAAACACCTCTCTATTTGTTTATCATGGAGCTATACCCTCCTGCACATCACAGAGCCAAAGGGAAGGGCAGTGTTCCACCTCCATTGTTTGAATGACAGACTTGTCATTAAGCTTCAAAGAAGAGAACTTACTGATAATGTGCAAATCTTTCTCCAGATCAAACAATGAGATGCCACAGGCATGTAAGCATTTTCTTGCAAGCTTAAGCTGCAGTTCTTGTTGCAATACTGGCTCAGTACTCGTGGCAAATATTCGCACTACAAAACCATCCTGCAATAAATACAAAAAACCCACTTTATACTGTATAATGAATGCATTAATTTACCAGTCCTACGTGCATCAACATAGTATTATTTCAGAGTAAACTGTCAGAGGACACATTGATAATGTAACATTTATTATAACGTAACATTTACTACAGAGGAGAAAAGAAGAAAGTGGCCATCAGGACAAACTGAATTAAGTATCTGACACCTTAAACAAATATTGAGTTCTATGAAAATGCTATGAACACTATAAAAGTAGTGAACTGCTGTAGAAATCTTACTTTTGTAACCATTTACATCTATCTTTTAAGCCCTCAACTACTCCTGATTCAGAACCCAAAATTCTGCATGCAGAGTGACTGCTGCAAAGAGTATCTAGAACAGTTTTCTGTTTACAAGTCTGGAGTATCTTCACCTGGCCCTGTTAAAAAAAAAATAAAAAAATCTAACAGTTTTTCCATTAGGAGGAAAATGGATTAATTCTTGTTTTCTTACAGTTGATGTTTGGCATCTTTTGACAACCCAGTCCCACCCCCTCCCTATTTTACAGATTTCTTACTACCAAAAAAACCACACCAGAACTAAAAACATAGTAACTGTCTGCTGAAAAAATCATACAATCACCACTATGGTTTTGTCCCTAGTAGGAGCAGTTCTTTGGGCTTCCACAGCTTTGGCCAACAGGAAATTTTCACACAAGAATCTACTGGAATGTAGTATATTTCCTACTGGAATGTAGTATATTTCCTATCTCTTATATTAAAACTGGCTGAAATGCCCCAACAATTTCCAAAGCAATTACAGGAAATTGTATCAGGAACAAAATTTATCATTAAGCTTTAAGAAGTTTATCCCACAAAGAGCCTGCAGAACATGTTAAAAAAAGATATTATCAATGTATAAGATGTTTTTTCCCTGAAAGAGAAATGGAGTTTTTCTTAAAACTTACCTGAAAAGTTTAAAAATCCATCACAAATCAAAATTGTGTGAACAAATACCAAAATACTGCTTTTTTATGCAGAGATACAGCAGTTTCTCATTATTTCTAGTTACATGGATTTCTTCCTTAGTTGTGTTAGTGAAGAAAAAGCCAAACATGAATCAAATAGGAAGCTGTAAGTATTATAAAATAAAACCCAGTTGAGAGAAAAATATTTACCCATCATTTGTAAAACTTACATCTCTAGATGCTGCGATTTGATTAATATATTCTCCATCTGTGAAAAGGATATTCTGCCCTTCAGTATGACAATCTGTGAGAGAAAGATGAAGAGCACCACATCAGTTTACATTAGCATACATATACACACTAACCTCTGCTTTTGTCTAATTCATTTTCACTCCAATCAGATTATGAGAGTTCTACTTTGTCTAAAATGAGATAATACTGTTCTGATAATGTGTTATTTTACACTAAGACCTCCTGTCTCACCAAAAGCATGTAATTCTCCTTAGTTCCCGTAGGAATTATTACGGCACTTGCCACTGTATGAAATATAAGTGGTTACAGCCCAATATTTAACTGCAAAAAAGCCCCCATTCAGTAGTCACCTGTGAGGCATATTATAAACTATTATAACACAACTAAATTCAAATTTTCCAGGACTATTAAGTCTCCTTCCCCAAAGACTTTTTTTTTATAAAGACCATTATCTTTAAAGAAAAGTTTCCTCAGTCCAGCATATAAAACCTACAGAAGTAAACAAACCATGGTTTTCATTACTGATCTCGTTTTTTCATGATTTATAAATTTCACCAAACTGTTAACTGAAAATCTAGGGGATTTCTGAAAACTATGAAGTATATACTTGAATACATCACACATTTCTTGAAAATAGGTCAGCTAATTCCAAGAAAAATGGTAGGGAAAGAATTCTACCCAAATTAGAAGGAAAAAAAAAAAAGAAAAATACCACTTTCTCTGCAAGTTTAAACCTGTGTCCCTACACCATTTCTTCTTCCCTTCCTGCTCTGTTGATGGAGCTACTGGCAAAGAGATTGGTATCATATGGTAAGGTGTTTGTCTCATTGATTACATGCAGGAAAGAGACCTCTTCCAAAAATACTACAGGACAGCCACTTTACACTCCAAATATTTCCTTCATAACCTGAACAAAGATCCATTAGCATTTTATTTAATAACTTTAATGCTAAATGAAGCACACAAAATGTCTTTCTAGCATAACCAGCAAGTTTGCTGGTTTTTTGCTACCTACTTGGAGCATTAAAAATAAAACAGCTGAAAACACCCCACAAAACCCATTAACTTGTTTACTTTTTCCTGATATACTGCCCAGTCCAATACAGTATCTTACGAGGAAGAGAATATGCATTAGAAAGCTTTCTGTAATTCTCACATCTGGAAGCAAAGTACCAGAAGTAGCCAACCTCCCTTCCCCTTAGAGCACACCCGGGTATGAATCACAGAGGGTATGCAGCAAGCATGATGGAGAATGCCAGCAGCAACACTGAAGTTTGAAATATTGCTGTCTCAAAAATAATCTCAGATTTAACAACCAGAGGCAGATAACACTACTAATTTTCTATGCTGCAAAGTTGTATTAGTGATAAAACAAAAGAAGTATCAGTAACTGGATGAGAAGTTCCAAAACTAATCTAAATGACATTTCTCTAAAGGTTACAGGAAGTGGGTAAACATTAAGATTCCCTGAATGACTGAAAATTACATGCTCACACAAGCAGAACAGCCAAGGAAACAGCACATTCTGGCCACCAGTGGGTCCATATTACATTGTTTAGCATATTGCTTGAGTCATTTCAAGAAGAGCTGAGTCTCCCAGTAAACATTTCTGGGGGTTGTTCTACAGTAGATCTGTTCAAAGAGGAAATCTGGAACAGGAACGCTTTTGGTTTTTTTAATACATGTTCTCCAGAAGACGTCCTAAAAATTAGCACTTGATTAGATAACATTCAGGCCCAGCACTACATATCAAATTAATGGGAAGAGTAAAAAATGGAAGGCAAATGGGAGTATCTAGAAAAACCAGGTCAGTATAGTGTCTCAGTTAGGAAGGAGCTCGTATGACCAAGCCTAAATCTTATTCAGTCTGACTTTAGAAATTACTATGGAGATGAGGATAACCAAGGTTTCTGTCTGGAGACTGCTATAAGAGAAAGGGTTTATGTTTTACTAAAAATACATAACTACAGACATCTGTTAATCACAGCCTTCTTAGAGGCTTCAAGGGAAGATGACTGTCAAGCACCACTTCCACATTCATACTGTGCATTCTGCACCTGCTAATAATGCAGGCCTTGTGGTCATCTAGGCTACCCTCAGCCAGCAGTACTTTTCACACTAAGGGAATAGTCCTGACCCTAAGATACTAACTTGCAATTTCAAAGAACTATAAAACCATATACCATGTGACTGCAATTTCTTCAGCTGAAGACAAACTGGTTTAAGGTATGCAGTCAGCATTATTGTTGAGAGAAATCGTGAAGACTAAAACCTCTGTAAATTCAGGTCCAGTCACCTAGTAAATTCTCAAGGAATTCAGACATTCTTTCATAATATATGGACTGAGAAAACAGATGCACAACTCAGGTACAGTGTACAAATCTTGGCAAAGGCATTAGATACAAGAATGTTGACACAGCCTGGTAGTTCCAGATATAAGGCTGGATTTGCAAGATCATCTAACAGTGAAAAGACTACCCTTCAAAAATAGAAGTCTATGGTTTCAAGAAGCTGATGGATCCTACTGTTTGAGAAAGCAGAAAATAATGTTCCGTAATTCTCTGACTTTTCTAAGGTCCTGTGACTTCTATCTAGGATCACTTCTAACCACATCTCCTACCAAGCTCCTAATCTATGCCTCCCCTGTATGAATAAATTCTAGTACCTTTTTTAAATGTGCTATCACCAGCCCAGGCATTTGAAAGAGATTAATTCCAGATAGAGCCATGTCTGAATACCATACCAACTAGGAGCAAATATTTGCTGTGCTCAGCTATTAGCAAGGCCTCTAGTTCTACCCAGCATGGCTTTTTCAGGACTAGAACAAATTGCAAGTTACCATAAGATTTCAGTGGGGTAGCCACTGCTATCCAGAGTTATGTACCCACTGAGTTTTCATCAGGTCTGACACCTGCCCCCTACCTTCATTTTTTTTTTTTCCCTAATGGGAAAATGAAATAACTGAAGTGGACCCCTTGGAATTTGTCCTAGGCAAAAGAACAAGGTCATATCTGCTCACAATAACACACTGATATAAATGTGTAGAAGTGCACAAACCAAAACAGCAAAGCTCAAGGACTGAAATACAAAGGACTGGAGTTACAAAGAACAGCTAACATCTACTTTGACACCATCACAAATCACACAAAATGCAACTATGGAAAATAGTTTGAGAAATTTCTGAATGGGTATTCCCAAAGCTGTAACATTTGCTTTTGCAATTTTTGAGAAGGCACATTCTCGCTTAATTTGTGTCTTTTTATAGTATAAATACAAGGCAGTCTTGCAGAATGACACTTGTCACTGAGATTTGCAAAAGCAAGCTAACAGCTCCAAAGGTTAGACTTTAAATGTGCTCAAGTCTCTCTCAAGACTTGCATGAAGAACACTGATTTGTTTACAAATGGTAACATAATTAAGGACATCAAAGAGCCCTACTCCTGTAAGAAGATGCCCTGAGATGAAGAAAGTTGAAAAACCACTCTGAAAGGCATTTTTTCAAGTCCTTGAATGTACTCCCACTGAAATATGTCATACAGCCCCCCCAAAGAACACGAGCAGCTTAAAAAGACATCCATACTTTAAGGATGTGCAGAAGGTTGCACAGACTAGATTCAACATTCAGAACTTGTTTAAAAAATTACTATTTGCATTTTAAAGATAAAAATCCTAGAGAACTTTCCTGAGGTTTCAATCAAATAAGAACCCACTGGTTTCTTATTTTTGTCAGAATGAAACAAAACCTTTCTTCTGATCTACAGAATAAGCCTGTCATTGTTTGATCAAAAAGTATTCTTGTGTCCTTCTACTGTTTATGTGAGTAGCTAAGAACAGACGGATTTCACTAGAAGGCTGTGTTCCAGGAACATCCTCCTTCTTTAAACAGAGACTGATATTATGAGGCTCCTCTGAAAAAGGCCAATAAAATGAAACCAAACAACCCCCCACAAAACAGACAAACCCCAACCAAAAACACCCAAAATTAAAAAAAATCCGCAAACAAATAAACCAAAATCCACCACCAATATAAACATCAGAAGCATGGTCCATCAGTGTTCATTAACTGCCTTTGCTTTTTGGATATATTTTTACCTTATTAAAAACTAAATGGTTTTGTTCATAGTTTATAATTGCCTACATGTAAGAGATCCTGGAAACAAAGTCATGTGTGAGCCAAACACTCCAAGTTCAAATCAGAAAGAAATAAAAATTTTTAGGAAAGAATTTAAGCTCTTGTAGTCTTTAAATTAAGACGATCACATATTCTAAAATGTTGCAACATTCTTCCAGCAATTGGAGTAAGATGCAAGGCCACTAAGTGAAATACTGAGGCTGGTCTAAAGCAAAGCAAAGTCAAAAAACAATGTATCTATGACCTCAAATTCTCTCAGTTTCTCTTCTACTTGCCTGAAAATACACAGAAAATAAACAGCAAACTATACCAAATTTCTCTTATCTGAAGGTTCTTACCTGGCAAAGCAACTGTACCATCTTGTTCTAAAGTTTCAGGGTTTATTCTTACGGCTGTCATACTGTGATTATTCGCATCTCTATATAATAAATAGCCCTGGCAAGAGCAAAAAAAAAACATATATAGGTATGAAAATGTTCTTAAATACATCAACAGGTGTTAAAAGGGAAAAAATGCAACCATTACTTTAGATACTGTTTTAAAATTCTGGAAACCTTTAACATCAAACAATGCTCGACTTTTTTCTACTAATCAAATTCCACATCAAAAAATGGAAATTTGACTCCCTTCCTCCACTTACTACATGCTGTAGATTAGCATGCTGAAGCTTGTATATAACTTCTGAAGCCCCACATATTAATTCTGTTACTTAGATCTGTATACAATTTAAAGCCACAGCAAAACCAGGTGGTTTTGTCCCCACTTTTCAAATCAACAAAATAGTCACAGCAATTCCAGGAGGGTGATAGATAATGTTACCCTATAGAGAAGGGCAATCATTAGGGCATATTAATATATGCATTAAAAACCAGATTAAAAAAATATTAACTAACTACTTTGACTCCTACACTAAGACACCTTCTTCCATCGAAAACTACTGGATAAATAAATCTTGGTGTAATGAGGAAAAACAAGCCCACATAAAGTAAGCAGAGAGCATTAAAGCAGATAGAAAAGCTTCAATCTAAAAATAGTATGATGAAGTAAGAAAAATCACTTGAATTTAAGTTAACCAAGCACCTGAAGAGAAATGACACTAAGGACACATTTTCTCTCTTTTATGGACACATAACTAGCAGTAAGTGCAAGTTACACACTTTCTATAAATATAGCCCCAGAATGACCCTTGTCCAAATTGCAGTGCCTTTGGCTATAGTCACTGTGTGAGTGCATACACCTGTACAAGCACTCAAAAAGCATCACATATATTTATAGTTATGTACAGGATGTCCAAACATTTAACGCTACATAGTGAAACCACATGAATCCTGTTCCTTTCCAAACTTGTAAAACAGGCTCCAGAATGAATGCATCCACGCCCATTTGTTTTGTGCCAGTGTACCTTTTGGTGATCTGCTTTTACATTAAATAAAACCAGGTTCCACATATGTGTGCATGTATCTATATATATACATACACACAGTAACTGCAGTGACAGAACATATATTTGTAACAAACAATTTCACTTCAAAGGCATAGCAAGGAGTATACTAAAAATCACACTGGGACAATAAGATCTCTCAATAGTAAATACACATTAAAAATTGTTCACTGGTTAAAAAATTAAGTGCATTAATTGTTCTCTGAAATACATTTTTTTGTATGTTTTGAGGGTTTTTTATAATGAATAATAAAGGTGTAAGGAAAAGTGGTTGATATTCCAGAAACTTGACTCTAAAAAACCCAAACCATCCAAGTACAGTTAAGTCCACAATGACAATGTCAACAATTATCTCCAGTTATTGTTTACATGTGCTCAATCCTCCCCCAACCAAAACAGCATTTCCTTATTTTACCGCAGATGTTTTAAAGTCAATTTATTTTCATAAACAGATATTTCAAATAGTTTTTTACATGTTTGTTGGAACAGCACTTTTTTACATCCACTGACATGCTCTTAGAAACACAAATCAATTGACTGTATAGTTCATAAACTGATGTGCTAAACCTTCATATTTTGCCAAAGTCTTTACAGTGGCAACGCAAAGCAAGGACACTTCATTACTCCTTTCTATAGGCCAGTACAATCACATGCCCATCATCTTCCATAACTTAGGAGCCAGTACCAAGAAATTTATTTTTCTAATGAAAGCCAAAGGAATGATAAAATATCCATGTAAGCTTACTCTAAGCCAGGGTCTACTTAAACTGCTCATGAGGGAAGAGGAGGGCCACACATTTTATGTTTTAAGTATTCACTTACCTGAGCATAGCCTAACCAAGACTTTTTTTCTTTTCTGTTTTTGATGCGGGATGTAGAATTGTATATGTGGCCCTGAAAAGCAAAAAACTTCCATCATTTAACAAATATTAGAGTGAAAACTCAACACATAATCATTTACCATCTAAATAATGTCTTCAACCATATTGAGAAGTGAAAATTCTAAGAAAATGCTGTCAAATTGTCACAGAAATCATCACAAACTGTAACAGAACTGATGATTAGGTAAGCTAAGTAAGATTCTCCATGGAAACAGGACATCATAAAAGTTAAATTAAAATATTAAGTATCACTCATCAGACAACAAGCAGCCACATTACCCTCACTGTCCCGCTATATCCAGAGCCGATTTTGTAAAGTCCATCTTTACATAAGAGATAGAGGAAAAAACCATCACTCTGAAGTAGGCACTGGTCATCTTCATCTACAGATATTTCTTTCAATGGCCATTTGTGCATCAAGGCTGCCTTCTTTATCCCATTACTGAACCAGTCCTGGATTTGGATTTTTCCCACCAGAACTGCCTGTACACTCCGCTGAAGAGAGTTTAAAATGGTTGGCACCTAAACAGTAAAAGAAATAGTGAGTGAAAAAGATGACAATTTTTAAAATGTTTTATTTTCTATCTCCAACTCAAGAGAGACAAAGAAGGACCTACTCATCTCAAAAAAAAGTGAGGGGAAAAAAGGTAACAGAATTAAACAGCAGATCTTCTCAGAACTCATGAGAAGAACTCATTTACATAAATTCCCAGATACAGAGAAGTTTTAGTGCAAGACCTGAATAGTCTGACAAGCATGGCTGCCATTATTGGTGAGGATTGCAGAGATTGCTTGCAACGTCCTTCCTGTCTCTCCCCAGGCAGCCACCAAACTGAAGAGGCAAGCGCAGGAAAGTGCTGTCAAGGACTGTCCTGTACTGTCATTCATCCCCGTGCTACGGACAGTTATTTCCAGAAGCAGCTGGAACAGAGATTCTGCAGATAAAACACACCCATTACACAGACAAGTCACAAAATCATACAAAATAATTTAACTATCAATGGGAAATTAAACTAGGAAAATACATTTTATCTTTCCTCAGCCATTATGTTTAGAGCTAATTTCAGACAGAAAAGCATCTTAATAAACCTAAATTATGCTTAACTTTTCATTCTTTACAGCCAGAAAAGATCAAGTCTGGATAATCACCATGGCCAAAGAAGAAAACCTACAAGTCCTTCTGTCACAGTGGAACACGTTAACAAGAAACGGGCCGGAAAGTGTTATTTGACCTGCCTATTCAGTATACCTTATCACAGAGATAAGGTGTAGGTCCTGACCAAACTTTTCTACTCTTTATGACCATTACCCATGTTGGAGCACAACCCATTTTACAGAAATGAGCATTTCAAATCAAGGCTTGAAAATTGTTTTGACCCTATGCCTCATTCACCACTGTTGGTGGTGAACATCTGTAACAATCAAGGTGTGAACAGAAATCCATCTAAATTTTCTTGAGAGAAGATACAACTAACCACTAAGGCAGTAATCAAAAAGTCTTCTTTGTAACTTTTTAATACTCTGTGCATCAATACAAAATAAAAGCTTTCTGTAGTAAATTACTATCATTGGAAATGGAATACTGTTAAGTCATAAAATTGAAAAAATACATGAAGTCTAAAGACTTTTTAAAATTATTTTTAAACAACACAGGCTACAGCCTAGACTTCTCTGCAGTTCTATAAACCAGTAAAAACTATGAACCAACAAAAGATAATGGGATTTTAACTTAAAGGATATAGTCAATCATGCTCTCAAAGGCATGAGGAGTTCAACTTTTATTTTCAATATCATTAAAAAGAAAATTAATTTTCAGGAACACTTTGGGATGGCCAGAGAAAATAAAAATAAGAATTCTGACACTCTGCTTAGCAACTTCACATAAATTACAACGTTAAATATCTAAGCTATAGACCACAACAGCAGATTGGAAGAGAAATTCACCCTAGAACTATATTCTTTCTTTCCAATAAGACCAAGTATTTTATGCTTCAGTAAGACAAGTGAATGCAAATTTGTAAGGCTGTAAGGTTTCAGTGAAACCCTGCATATTCACCTTTACATGCCAATACTCCTGTTCTAGAAAAGATTAATGCTGAGAAAGTACTGTACTACGTAAGCAACATAAGGAGTTTACACTCCAGAATCAAGTCAGTCAGTTGAGAACAAACATGTTACTATCTCAAAAATACCTGCTAAGAACTATTTTCTTCTGCCCAACACAGTAACAGATGTATGTTAATAAAAATACAGTAACAGGTGAGATATTACCTAGGACTTCAGGAGGCTCTGACTGAAGGCCTTCTGGTTGCTGACCTTGGAGCACATTAAGCAGGGCTTGTAGGCTCCTGAGACACAAGGATGGATGAGAAAATCTTGTCTCCTTTATCAATTCGAAGACTTCACACAATCCAACTTCAATGATCTAAAGAAGTAGAGATTTTTAAGAACAGCTGTCAATAAAATATTTTTAGATCTTCATTAACAAAAGTATATCCCAATGTTCACGGAACAAGACAATTACTCATATAAAAAGTTGTAATATAAAATACAGTGTTAATTCAAACGAGAACCAAAATTAAGAACCCACCTATACAACCATACCAGCAAATATTACACGTAAGTCAGCCACTACATAAAAGAGCATATCTAAGCAGAGTAATAGTTTCCTGAAAGAATAAGGAAACTTAACATTTTTTTGCACAATAAAAAGCAAACTGTGCCTTTGAGCCCTTCTAATTTCTATCCAGTTCACACTTTATTTGACAATCATCTTTTTCCTTGCTCATTAATGTGAGCTAGCAAACTAGAATGGTCTTGCAACCTGGCTTCACAACCTGAATGACAATATGTTTGACAGCTGATACTGGCAGCTCTAGCATTTTCCCCTCCAAAGCCTCTGAGATTACTCTTTATATAGTGACAAAAACAAAGATTAATTGCTTGTCACTAAAACTCCATATCTACTCATCACAGACGTGCATGGAGCCAACTAACAGAATGTGTAAAAGCCCTGTTATAGCCATCTCTAACTTTCCCATTTAGAATTCCTGACTATTCTGAGGTTACAGTCATGCCTCGCTCTACTGACTGCTCCCTTGCACTTCTTTCTCAAACTCTGCATTTAATAATGATGAGAAAAGAGAGGAAGGTTACCTCATTACAAATATGCAATTGTATCTTGAAAACTTCTCTATGTGTTTTGGTCAGGAGTAGAGCCCCCGTGTTTAGTGTTTAACAGAGACTCTCTCCTGAGTAAAATCTAAGGAAAAAGACTGAAATGTGAAATAAATATCATTAATGCAACTGCCACTCATGCTTAAAACATATATATTCTGGCAGTCAGCTTTAAGTTCTACTGGATGCCTTGTAACTGTCTTTGCTGACATTCAATTTGATTCCCGTCTTTCAGAAATTATTTTATCATCTATTTTATTCTTGGAGTAAAGATAAGAACAAAACCAAGTCAAGTCTTCAAAACACAACAGCAAATTTCCTGCAAATTGCACCTTACATTTTACATCTGCAATGGAGTGGGGGGAAAACACATGCATGGAATCTACAGGGAAAAAAACTTTCAGCATAATCATGGCATGATGTTTTTTCCAGGATTCAAAACTCACCATCACCCCGAAGGCTAAAAAATAAAATACACTGTAGTACATTTTTAGAAATGCCCTTTATGTTCAGTTACAGTGTCTTTGAGAGAAACTGAGTTTATTTTATTCTTCACAATCTTCAGACAGAAGACCTCATCAAGGAGCTGACAGAGGCAGCTAGAGAAAGTAGAGAACATAACACAGTGGAAAAAAAGTTTGGTGAACTTTGACTACAGTAGAAATCAGTAAGAGATAGTTCTGCTGGGATGTTGTCAATTCTGCACAGGTTTTGGGTTAGTTTTTAAATATCTGAGATCAAGAGCCTGGATAGGTTTCATAGAATAGATCTATTCACCTTAATATCTCATGTATGTATATCGTAGATATAAACATGTGTGTATCTCTCTACCTCCCTCCTCCAAACAGTGCACTGAAAGACAGAATAAGCAAATAGCTCTTTTCAAAGAGTCTTTAAGCTTGTTCTCATTGGTCTCTGAAAGGTTTTTGAGCCAAAACATGCACTGGTGCCTCAGCTTCTGTGTCACAGCCTGACTGCTCTTACTGATGCTCTCCGTGCAGCCATTCTCCCATTCCCTTTGCAACACCTTTGAGACTTTAGATCATAAGTCTAAGACTACTTAACAAAAGGTACCCAAAATTCTAGCCTGGATGCAGACATTATGACTCCTAACTAATTCCTAAAAGCCCTCCTAATTCATCTTGAAGTCTTATCTGTGCTCTTGTTTTATTTCCTTTATCTTTCCTCTCATGGCATTGTGAGCATTAGACCCTGTATTTAAAATTACATACTACTCTGAATTAACTTACATTATACACATACACAAAAAAAGAACTTACAAAGGAAACATTTTCCTAATGAATTTTAAAAGAATTTTTGAAGTCAGTCTCTAGAAAGTAATTACTTGTCTTTTATTTTTTTTTTACAACTTGAAAATTTTAATTTTTGCTTAAGCTTATTAGCAAAATGTATGTCAGTGCAGGAACAAAGAATATTTAAGTCAGTTAATTCCACCTTAATCACTTTAATCCAGTATTTGTTCCTTTTAGTACAGAGCTTTTGCGAATCATTCATAATTCAGTGTTAACTTTAAAATTGGGGGGGGGAATAAGGAGGGTAAGGGTGAAGTGTGCGAGAAATATCTCTTCTTAACTCTGAGAATTACAAATCTTATCAACAATACTGAATCTACTCCACTTAAAGCAGAGAGAATTCCTCATCAGTAGCTAAGGCACTAAATAAATAAGGTATCAAATAAATGTCAGACAAAGGCAAGTATTTCCTGCGAATCCAATAATATAAAGCTATCAAATCAAGTTACTAACCTGTCTGAACACAACCAAAATACAAATTTTTTGTTGTGCTAGTATCTGAAAAGCAGCAAATTGTTTCTCTGTCTCAATGTTAAAACAACTGTTCTCGATCTTATTATAGAAATTGTATAGGACAACTTCTAATTTCAAAATACACTCTAAATAAAAGCTCTAACAAACCTGACATACTCAAGCTTAAGATCTGAAAGAAACATACTTCAATAGAATACCTGAAATCACCCTAAGCTACAAAAAAGTAGGATGTTTTCAACTTACTCTCAGTTAAACAGAATTTTGTACACAAATCACCAACACACCAAGGACTAACTTCACCAGTTTAACTCTGGAGAATCTGTAAAAGCACAAACCCTTGCCACACATTTTTTAATCTTTCACCTCACTGTCAGACTCAAAATACATCAGTATTCTTTTTAATAAACTAACAATTACTATCAGAAATTTGTCTTGTAAATATTGTAAACCTTAGAAATTTTAACAACTTTCTTCTTTACAGTTAACAAACTAAGCCCTACACAATATTGTTAATTATTGAGACAGACACCTGTATCCAGGATACCGAAACATTTACAGTCAGTCTCTAAAAGTTTTACTACAGTTGAGACAGATCCAAGCAGATGCCTTTTCCAAAAGTATGAATGCAAGTCCAGTTGTTACCTCCAAGTGACCTAAACAACCTTGTATTACCTAGACAGTTATGACAAATACTGAGTATCAAGCATCTAAACACATTTTTGAACCAAAAATTCTCAAGTTTGATATTTTGTAGATTCTTTACTAAAAATGAATAGCTTGAAAACATACTGATTTTCATCAATTTTATACTTGCTGTACTGAATGTAATGAAATATCCAATTTTCTATTTTGGGAGAAGTTTGTTACCTACAGCTTCCCCACCATTTTTTCTAAGCCACCACCTTTTTTAAAATTCTGCTACTTTTCCAAGTTTCTTTGTGATAAACTGTCCAACACAATACCAATGTTTTAGTTTCCATATACAAGTGTTCTGTCCATATCACTGATAAACCTCATCCTCCTTGAAAAACCTCTTTTAATTTCAACATCTCTTTAAAATGCCATTCTATTCTTTATAAATAATAGCTACATTGCCTTTTACTTCAAATTAAGCATCTACAAGCACTTGCTGATTCCTTTGATACAATCCACAAGGACTCTGATGCAGTTCATAAACAATGCTGATTTTATTTCTACTGACCGCATATTTTGCAATCATCAGTCATGAAATTTCAGTTAGCTGACTTGGTTATGTTTCTCTGCAATTTGCCACCACTGTTCTGATGCCTTTTCCTGGTCTTAAAAATCAAGAGTTATACATGGTTAGAAGGGGAAAAGGGATTTTACCTTGGTGTTTATTTTAAGGATCCTTAGGTGTACATGTCCAGGTCACATGCATTGAAATGCACCTCGCCGAGTCTATGTCTCTCTCTCTCTCCCTCCCCAACATGGGGTATAACATTATAGGTTTTATTAATTAGCATATCTATCAAAGATTCCCCAATGAGAGGCTCAAGTGAGCCCCCCTCCCCAAGGAACCTTCCCCTGGATGTTCTATCTTGGTTTACAGAATGTGTTCTGGAGAGGACCTTGGGGTCTGGGGCACACTGATCCCTAGCTATGAAGCTTCTAAAATGTTTAGTCTCTTAGCTTAACAAACAAGTCCAAGAATGTAGGCAAAAAGCACTAGGAATACAGAAGTTGTAAAAAGGTATAACAGGGGTATAAAAGAAAAGGCAAAAATCTTCATGGCATCAGTTCCAGAGTGCCAACTTTGCCCTTCAGATAGTAACACCTAAATAAAATCATCTATAAAATCCTAATTTTCTAAGCAATTCAAATATTCTACATAACCATGGCTGCAACCACTTTTTAAATTCAGTATTTGTATTGGTTTTAGAGCAAATAGAAACAAGGGAATTTAATCTGAATATGCTTTATAGGTTGAGAATAACAAAGCAAAGCACAATTCATAGCACTGATAACATAGCAATGAACAAACAATGCACGGTTTTGTAATACATAGTAAAAAACCAGTGAATCAGCAAATTAAAAAAAAATTAGGAAAAAAAAAGAAAAAAAACATTAAGTCCTATATAGATTATTTCTGACTTTGCACCACAAATCCAGCTATAAGCACGTAAGTAGTCAATAGTAAAAAATCCACTCTAACTGTTGAGCTATAGAATCAAAATCTTAATGTGCATTAAAATCTGGAGCTGTCAGTGCCACTAAGGGCACTAAAGCCAAAAAGGGGAAAGAATAATTGACAGTTAGCTGTATCACATGCATACCTGGTAAAACACCTTAGGAACCATTCCAACAAATTATTTCCAGTATCACAAAGACTTATTCTTTTTGGAGGGTAAAGAAAAAGAAAGCATCCTTTACCATGACAAGCTGGTAGCCCCTCACAAATATAAGAGCTGCCTTATTTGCATCATTTTTGTGTAGATTTTGAGGCTGCAGGTGTTCAAGTACCAACACACAAAGGAGTGCAACTTGAGTGTCTACCTGACGTTTAATTGACTTTAATTTGGGCAGGTACATAGATCATCCTAATTCATCAAATGATTCTGAACTAAATTGTCTACAAATAAAACTACAGCATTTTTTGGGGCTACTGGCTTATACTGTTGCTCTTTATTCCCCAAAAAGAACATACCAGCCTCAGATGACATACATGGCACACTAAGTGCTATCAGTTACTTGCCTTTGGAAGTTTAATAGGTGGCTCTTTGGATTCCTCTTCTTCATCACTGTCCGAATCCCCACTCTGGACACTGTTCTTTGAAGCCAAAGACACAGACGCTTCCTTTTTCTGCCACTCCAACACACAATGGCGGACATTGCAGTAAACATTAAAGGCTGAAGGATTGCTATGTAATCTGATATCTGGTATGGTTATTGTACTCTCTAGGTTTTCAGTCTGAAAAACAAGATCGGTTTTAATTTTAGTTTATGAGTTTAGTAAAGTCTCAAGCTTTGCTAAATATAAATCATCTCAACAGTCTCACTAATTTTCACAGACTGAATTACTACCAAACTGGAGACAACTTTGCTGTTGAAGCATCAGTTCTATTTCAGGCAGGGCAGAAAAGAAGAAGAGGAATAAATTTCAATAGATTCCGTCTACCTTTAGTCTCTACCTCTCATAACTTGATGAGAACACTGGGACTGAAAATGAAAGCAGAACACTGCAATAAGAGCAGCAGAATTCAGGCTTTATCTTCTCAACAGTCAGTTTTGGGGTTTTTAATTATTATCGAATTTTTAAATGCATGCCTTGTTATTCTAGCTGTTAGCTTTAAACTGCCGGTAAATACTAAAAATTTAAGCTGTTTGTTAAACATATACTAGAAATTGATAAACCCACTTGTTTTGCTGTTAAATGAAAACTGATGACAAGCTCAAAAACTTCTGTCAGGATGCTGTAGATAATATTACTAAAAACAGAAATCAAGGCCTATGACTTAACAGGACACTATCCCGTTTTCAGAAGCCCTGAGCCACAAAGTAGGAGCTGGAAAATTGTTCTGAGAAACTCCCACTACCCTGGCCCACCCTGGTACCTACTACTGGTGTATCACTGTCAGCCTTCACCAAGACACAAAAGAGCCTTCATGAGGCTGTCACTGGACTTGAAAAAAAGATAAGAATAAACATTTTTTAAAAAACATTTTAAAAAATCTGCTCTCTACTCTCCCAGTCTGCAAAACTAAGATGGGAGAGGAGGTATGACTGACTTGAAAAAACAAAACTCCACAACAACAATTAATCCCCAAGCAAAGTTATTATTCCCATTTGGTTGTATACTACCAAAGACCAGGCTGGTTTGAGCATAGGCTTTGAAAACCAGATTTCAGGCATACTGATAGAAGCAATTCTCTATAACACCTCACTGTAGACAAGGGGCACAAAGACTGTGTAAAGAAGAGAAGGCCCAGGTTAAGTACAGGACAAATTTGCTTGACCATGCAAGGCAAAATCTGGGGCATCATTACATCAGACAGAGTCAGGGTCATGACTAACTTCACAAGGTCACTTTGGTTTCTTGTATTCTTGAGGGACAGGGGAAGGAGGTGCACAGAGAGAGTGGAGGCTTTTTGTCTTTTGTTTTTATTTACAGGGTATAGATATTGTGCATTGCCACATTCATCTGGACCGAAATTATGCAATGAATTATACTACAGTGATTTGAAACAGATCACTGAGAGCAGTGATGGGAAAGAGAACATTAAACTAGCAGAGGAGACGTAAAAAAATTTGAGAACCAGTGAACTGGATAAAATTTTAATGGGGTGATTTATTTTTCTACAATATGCTTGCCATGATTTTGTATATCAAAACCATTTTTATCTGCACATACATTTTTATTAATACCAGAAATAACACCAGACTATAAGTCAGACCTTTTACCACTGTATGTTGCAAAACATAAAAAAATTCAAAATTACTTCAAAATATTTCAAATTTTACACATTCCTTTTTTTGACTATCATATTATTTTGACTGTACTGGTATATATTCTCTTATCCTTTCTTTCCATTATTAGTACAGTTACTGCAAGCTAGAACATTAAGAAGCAATGCTTTACTACGCAACCCATTTTATCCAACACAGACAGTGTGTTAATTTTTCTCACCTGCATCAGTGTTAGCAGTAAGCACAAAAACATAAAAGTAATGAAGGGCAGGAAAAAAAAAGAGATGGAAAAAGTTCCCTACATACATACTCAAGTTTGGGTTTGGTTTTTTTTTTTCTTTAGCTCAACAGAACTTCAGCCATTAAGGATTAAAAGACAGCAAAGTCCTTGCTCAATATTAATATCTTTGAAATAGTAAAGCTCCTGTTAAAAACCCCACAATATTAATCAGTGCAAGAACTCAAGGTACAACCTCATGGTATTCCAGTATCAAATTGTATCAAAATAAATTTGGATTGACACCACTGATAACGAGGTCCTACATACTTTGACACCAGAAAACTAAACGGTTATAAGATGCAACTCTTCTGTACCTCAAGTATCCATACACATTTACCCCAAGAGTTTTTGCAGTTCTGGTAAAGGCAAACACACAGGTTAAGCTGTCAGCTTTAAAGCTACCTCAGTTGAACTACACAGGTTAAAATCTAGTAAACTTAGTTTACTCAAGTTTTTTACTGACAGTTACAGGAAGAGAAAAACATCTGGAGCCTCTGAAATACCTCTATCTGAAGATAGAGATTCACTTATCTACTTAATATCACTTATTGTAATTGTAACTTCTGTGAAGAGTTTCTATTCCAATTTCTTTCTTGTCAGCTTACCTAAGTCTTTGATCCAGAAGAGCCTAAGTTCTGTAGCTCATATAGTCTCATTTGAAACAAACTGGTCAAACTGTTAAAATAGCACTGATAATTTTAGACACTAGAGTGGTAGATAAAATCAATGTATGTCTTCTTCCCTATTAATAACACGCTGACTAATTTTCAGAAATAAACTCCTTGTTCTCAGTACTTTACAACTTATTAACCAGTAAGCACTTTAAACATTCTCTCTGGGCTCAGTGTTTTGCTTTTCTTCAGCCATGTATACCAATACCTATATACACTAATCTCCTATCCAGACTTCAGTATAGCACAACATCCTCCAGAAACTTCATCATAAGGTAAAAAACACTGACGTGATTTATTTGTGATAGATTTGCTCAAGTCTACGGGGCTTTAACTATAATACTTATAGTTGCTAGGTCTTCAAAACAAACATCTGTTAAAAAGTGGATGTACATAAGCAGGTTGTATAAACGTCACTTTCTTAGATTTTCTTTACAAAAGGCAAGAATGGAGCTGACAAAAAAAACAAACAAACCACACAGTAAAGCTTTCTGTCTCTCTAATACAAATGCTCATTCAGTGAGCAGCTTTTTTTTGTTTTTTTTCTTTTCTTCAATGGTGGTAGAGGAAAGTATTCAAAACAGACATCAGAAGTTTTTTCAATATGAAACAAGTGTTTTTCCTTTCCAGACAATAGATTCCTAACTTCACTGAGGTTAGATACACGGAACAAGTAGGAAAACTGGGATTTAAGTTCATCCCATCATCACCTGCAAGTTTACTTTTCTGCAGCCAAGGAGAACCTTCTACCTAGTCATAAAAACTTCCCCGACAGTATAAGACTCAGCACACCACCTGTACAATCTTGCTGCTGACTCACAGATTTTGAGGTAGAGTGGATCTAAACCAATCTAACCAATCTAACCAATACCTGTACCTACAGAACCCTACTTAGTAATTCTTTTATCAAACTAATAAAGTCTATTTTAACTTACAATTCTCTTAGTGATACTGCATTTCTTGTTGGCACAAAATACTTATACATTGCCAAGAAAAACAGTAGAACATTAAACCAAAATGTTAATCAACTTCTACGAACACAGTAAAGCAATTTATTAATTTTACACAGATCTAGAATTATTAATAATCCAGACAGACTGCTCTTGAGCTATACATACATTATTTCAGAAAGAAACAACACCTTATAGCTTGTTTTTATGGTGTTAAGAGTACAAAGATTCATATGACACTTGTGAATAAGGTGAAGAGCAACAATCACTTTCTTCGCCTCTGAATGTCCTGTTCTTAATGGCTACTGGAATATTGCAATCCAAAGCGCTCATTAAGTATGACTACAAAACCAGCTTCCAGAGTGTCTAAGTAGAAGATGAGATGATAGCTTCTATACTAGCTTTTCTCCCAAATCATCTGGTTTCTTGGAAAAAGAAACTGCTACTGCTTTAAAAAAGAAGAGAGCCTATAGACTAAAAAATAGAATTACGCTTTTTGATTTAGTATGAGCTGTAACAAAGTGGGACATTCTGAATCTTCACCTTTGCTGCTTCACTTGGTAACATCAAATTAAACGTGCACCTTCTTCAATCAAGATACATGGTGAAATATACATTGTAAAACTTAAATATCCAGCATTGGTGACCACAGTTTTAATACATGAAGATTTTATTTCTTGTGTGTTACTTTTTATTTTCTAAAAGACATGACGCTAACTTATGAGAGGAGAAAGAAGCGCAGATGCCCCCAGCCTGATGAGTGGCTTGTCCTTGTAAACACATAGTCCCTGCTAAAGGGAAGAATGAATTATGTAGGAGAGGGTCAACAGCACCAGTTTAGTTCAAAAGATAAGAGAAACCTATTCCTAATTACTCTTCTCAGTTAGCCTTTTGCAATGTTCCAGGACACGCAAGGAAAGGAGTGGGAAAAACCATAATCTTCTGGTCTCCTTTACACTTGTCTCACACATAAAGAAATTCTTTTCCCTAAAGATCAAACCCGTACCTAGCTTATTTTCTGACCTATTTGTTTTCTTCCACTTGACTCAGATGACTGTAGTAGTGGTTTATTCTTAAATATGATGGAAATAGACAATAATCTAGGAGAGGAAAATTGATCTGCTGTTAAAGATGTGTCAGGTTATAATAACCATCTGATCTAATCCATGTGTAACACTCAGAAGAGAAGTTCACCAAATTCTTCGAGCAGTCAAAAGATCTCTTAGAAAGGGATGCCCTCTTGAGGTTGAAAGACCAAATAATACAAAAGCCATTGAAAACAATGCCAAATTATCTGAGAAGCTACATGTGTTTTTAATGAGACAATATTCATCCCAGTCAATCTGTTTTATACATCTATTCATTAGCTTACAATAAATTTGTCTGCTACATCAACCTCCCCCCTTAAAGTTTTATTCCTTCCATTTGTATAAAGCTACAAAAGCCATAGTTTAAAACCTCTGCATAAACTCAACAGGTGGATGCCACTCATTTCAAGTGTTTGGTGGACCCCAATTTTTCAGTATTCTTCAAATCAGATTATGAAAACAGAAGATGGTGAACTGTCATTTTCTGTCTAGTCTATCAATCCAAGTGTCCTAAATAGCACTTGCATGAGGTAACAGTAAAGGGGGAAAAAATCCAGGGTGTCTAAAGTGGAGAGGGGGGTTAGCAGCAGTATTTTAGAGTTGAGAAAAGTCTTGCAGCCTTACAATTTCCTGGTAATATTTTTTGTCAAAAGAAAAAAAAAAGGGGAGGAGGCAGGTAGGGACTGGAATCCAAGGTGCTACACCCATGTCTAATAATCAGACACTTGTTTTCTATATAAAAGTCACTTATGCCAGCACTGAATTTCTAAAGCCAAAATACACTGCACCACATGGAAAACTTTTATACCTCCATTTAAAAAAAGGATACTAAGCCACAAACCCAAAAATTAGTAATAGTTCAAATAGCAGTGATCATAGCATGACCCAGCTTAGAAACAGAATTAGGCTCAAACTTCTGGGCTGTGTTAAACACCGATTAGTTTTATACCTAAAATATTCTAATATTTAATGCTTAAATGGTGGAAATAATTTTCTTCCAATTGCCCAACAATTACTTCTCTTCTAAAGTTCTCTCCTCTTCCATTACTCAATCATTTTTGTAAGTAAGCATAGTATATAAATAACAAACTTTTGGGTTCCTTCATCTTATTCTTGATTTAAGGCCCTCTCTGAGTCTACTAAGTATTTTAAGAGAAAGCTTCCATCTCTGTTCAGACTAGAAGACCCTGTTTCTTCCAAAAACAAACTGATGCACACAAACTCTACTGCTCAGAATGTCCAATAGTGAAAGATTCTTCTATCTGCTCTATTTTAAAGTTTCCAAATGGAAGTTCACATTTTCCTGACAACAGACACATCCATTTTCAGACATTCCAGTGCAAAAATGAACACTGGGCCGATTCTGCCATGGTAAGCATTGGGATGCATTGAAAAGTATATAAAAAACCAAAACCACCCTCCCATAACAAAGCAAAAAAACAAAACCACCTCAACTTTGTCAGTTTCATAACCTCAAGATATGAAGCTGGTTTTATCTTTCCTTTTCAGCTACATTTTTCAGGAAATACACAGTTTTTGCTATCATGCAGAAATAAGCTGGAGTGCCTTTCAGTCACTCAGAATGAAGACCAATGTTCAACCCTGGTCAACCCTGGTCTGCCTCAAAGATCATTGAGAACAATGGCATCAGTAAGAGACATGCAAAACCCATTATGACTTTCAAAGATATAAATCTCAATGCTTCAAGTAGAAACTGACTTAAACCCAAGAAAATCTTGAGAACAGCCTTCCATAGGGATGAGGTGAGGAGATTATCAGTTAGTGTCATGTGTATAACTACTCACAAGCATTAGCCTTTAGTATGTTCACACTGTCTTGGCCCAAGGATCCTGCCACTCCATCTATCCAATGCAACTGAATCTAAGAACCACATCAGACTGTTAAGCTTGTGAACAGCCATTCCGTATTTAGCTTTTTACTTGGCAGTAGAACTAGGACCCCACCACCCACATAGACAAGGGTCCCCTTATACAGTAACAATGATCAAAGCCGAAGAGTCACCTTATTTTAAAAGCACAAGTTCCTGCCACCAAATAGAACACACAGACTAACTACATTCTGCAGAATTTCTTCAAGTTTCTAACTTGGTTTTCTTTGTTGACAGTGGGTCTGATAAAGTCATGAAGAGGACAGGGCTAAAGCTTCTAATATCATAGCAACTGAAGGAAGAGCTGAGAAATTCAGTTTGGACCACAAATATTTCACTGTACAGTGCTGAGAACAGAAATGAAGATAAGCTCTTTCTATACCATAGTCTGAAGCTGCACTACTTGAGATAAGCAGAATAATCTGGTAAGACTCCAAAAAGTCAATACCAAATGAATAGATAGAGGGTTTGCTTCACCCTCCCAAAAACGTCTGTCTTGAGATACAGTAAACTACATGAGGTTTGGCAAATAGGGATAAGATGGCCAAGTGGTTCTACAGTGAATTTGTATTACAAGGATGTTCAACTGACTATAAAGTGTTTTCACTGGATATTTTACTGGTTCTGTCCTTCAGAACCATTCCAAAAATGAGCTTTCTCTTTACTGACTACAAGCCTTCATGCCGGCAGTAAGACTCTAGCTTAAATAGAGAAATAATAGCTTCTAACAGAGAAAGAATGCAGCAGAGCAGTATGTTAAAATAGCATTGCTTCTGCATAAATTTATTCTCTCTAAAGAATGGACATGCAAACATTTTTCTAAAGTTCACTTTATGGTTCCCATGCATTTAAAGTGATAGAAGGAAGGGGTTACATGGGGAGAAAACATTAACAGAAACACTTAGGTATCATCTATTACGCTTTCCCTTATGGAGAAATTTTCAGAGGTAACTTTGGAGTCCTCAGAATGCTCCCTTTCTCCTTTAGCTGATACAGACAAATCTTTGCAGCAGCAGTCTCTAACTGTTGGCTAGACACAGATGTCAAATTTTACCCCTAAGACCAATATGTTTAGCTGCACTTAGGATTTAGGAACTGAAAACTAAAAACACTGTTCATATTATTTCCTGTTGAACATTAGTAGCAAAAGTAGTTGAATAAGGTTAACAGTGGTATCACAGTCATGTAGGATACAGTAAACGGACAATACTGGTCTACTATTAACTCCTCTAAACAAACAAATGGTTAGTCACACTTGTGTTTTCCTGTATTTCTCTCAACTGAAGTTACTGTCATTTTTGAGTCAGAACTCTGTCGGGTTAGTTACAGACCTACCTTGTTGCGTGTTTTTACTTTCAATTTCGTCTTCTGTTTTCTTTTCAACTTTTTCTTGCTAAAAAGTTTCTTACTTCTGAAAAAGAGAAGAAAAGCAATGAAAACAATATGAATAAACTTTCTTCCATACCCCATGTAAACAAATGTCAAAAGCACTCTAAAACTTTTTTCTCCTAGGCAAAGTGAACAATCACAGGTAGAATTTCAGAATATAAATCAGAATACAAAGCACTTTAAGTTATGCTTTCCTTATGTTCCACTGAATTATGGGCCTTTACTCTCATCAATTTAAGCAGAATATATGCTAGGACAGAAAGAAGTCCCTAAGTTTTCTACTGGTTTACCCTACTGTTTTTCTGTTACAAGTCGGTTAGTGCCACAGCAATGCTAGAAGCAAGAATTATTGACAATTCTCAGTAAAATAACCTGTTAGTAAGGAACAATGCTTTGTGAAGTCTTTACCACACAAAGATTCAAACCTTCCAAGACAAAAAGTAAGCTTTAAAAATATATAATTTGGCAGAAAATTGAGTTGATGGAAGCAACTGCAGCTTCTTTACCTTTTGTTTGGACTTTTCCCACCCTCACTTTATAGATTTAATGTCCATCCCTTTACATTACAGATCTAGCTAACACACACTTCTCTAAGCTCTTTTAATCCTCTTCTGCCCACACCTCATTCCTACCACACTGTTTTGCTCCCCCATATTACTACCCAGAAAAAAAAAGACACCATATGCGCATACACTTGTTCTGTCACCATCACCGAGATTACTCTGAAATGCATGTTTCTTAACCTACTGTTTTTTCAGTTTATAAATCCTCCAAAAAAAAGAAAAAAGGCATATGTTACCTGTGCAGCATACAGCTCATCTTACATAGGACTTCAAGCAACAGCTACTAACATTCCTCTGTACCACTTAAAGTTCACTCAAATAGCTTACAGTGCAGATTAGTTGAAAAATAGAACTATTACATCTGAGAGTCTCAGGCAGTGGGAAGTTGCATTTTCAGTAACAGACTGACAATCAGAAGAATCTTAATATTTCATTCAAACAACTTTGTTCTAAACAAAAGTTTTGAGGTTCTAAAAGCATAGTGGTCACTGTCATGCACAGCATTCAGACTGCAAAAATACAGAAGCCTCATGGTTAAAAGCTGGAAAAACAGAAGCCTGACCAACAGCCAGCAGTGAGAATATAAGCTCAAACAAAGAATTCCTGCAAAGTATGCCAAGAAAGCTGCCTCCCAGAAATTTCACCACTTTTCCCCTCTTGACCTACATTAAGAGGAAGGTATACTCCTTAAGACACTTCCTGCAGAAATAAATCAGCTCACCACTTCTCTTATAAGGAACAAACACCATTATCCTGGAGTTAAGAGAAGTGATTCAGTGAGCAGTGAGGGTGAATTCCCCCACCATCCCCGGTAAGTTAAAACTTATGAAGAGAATGGAGAGGACTGCTCAAGGTTCCCCCAACAGTAAAGTTGCAATATGTAACAGTATATAAGCTATTTAAGAAGCAGATAAAAAAAACCTTCATGTAACCTTTACTGTCCAAATTTCAACAATCAAACTCCATAGTCCAACTCAATATTTTATTTTTCTTTAATTTGACAAGTTTTTCTTCCTTATTAGCATTTAATACAGTTAATTCTTATTCTGCTGTCAAGAAGAACAGTGCAGCCTCCCCATTCTGTAGCCACTCAATCTTCTGCTCTGGACCCAATGACCTTTTATGAAACTTGCACCCTAACTTTCAGTTTAAAAGTCCTGATAAAAGTATCTTCTGGGCTCTTTTAGTCTACACTACACATAAACCACATTGACCAAAACTGAAAACAATACTTGTTATTTGCTGTTAGGAAGAGGAAAAAGAAATGTTTCATATGCCTTCAAGGTCACACTGTTAACTGCATTCCAGGTATTACTTGGCAGCTTCACACCAATATGGCATAGCAGACCCATTTAACCCAGACTAGCATGAAAACATTTTCCTGCAAACCTCAAAACTGAGCTTCCAACACTCTTTATCTATCTGTGCTGTTAATTATGCCTTTTAAACACAGTGTGATTTGCACTTACCACAGACAACTTGATAAGCGCAGCTTTTTTCTTTTTGTTTTAAAAGATACTAATTCAAGTTGCCAAGACATTTCAAATTTAATCCATCTTGCCAAAATCCTTGAAAACTCTCCAAATTTATTATAGTCTGCAAACATTATAAACACTTTTTCATCTTGTAAATATTTCACTGGACCAGTCCCTGTAATTTTTGCAAGTATTTCTTTGTGTTTATGCACACATCTGAAAAACCCCCAAATTAAGCCTTTTCCCTCCTCCCCCAACTAAGATTGGGCTCATTTCCATAGTAACAAAACCGCTGCCATTTGGCAGATTACCTTCATTTGTCATGACACCGAGACAATGTTTTTTCCAATTAGCAAGCAGGAAAGATCAGCAATGGGTTTACTGATGGTGCTAAGATCTCCCTCATTCATACAAGAACCATTAAAGATGCTTCAATGCAGCACAGTAGCAGCACAGTCTGATTACTCCCCTGTGGCAGTCTTTATCTTCAGCAAGTTTTGGGCTTGAACAATTTTACACGGAAAAAGTTTGGGATAGAAATGCCATATTAAGAATCCACAATTATCTCCCTATATTTTCTAAATATAAAACCTCATGGATACTGAAATCCCCATGTTTTTGTTGGGAAGTAGACTTTCCTCCATATCCAAACAAAACTTCAGAACAAGTAAGCAATTAATTAAGAATTAGAAATTACCTCTTCACACATCACACTAATTTTATAAACAGTTCTGTGCAACCTGCCATTACTATGCAAAGCACTAATATATTCACAATGTATCTGCATGTAACAAAGATATGTATGATTGTTCATAGTTCTACTGTTATATACCATAATGCCAAGATGTTTTAATATTCAGAAAGAAAGTATAAAACATGAGCAAATATATTCATAGAAAACATGTTAAGCAGATTATGAGTAATTTCCTGTTGAAAACCACATGTTAATTACAAGCCCAACTCTTTTATTGCCTTAAGATTAACAAGATCTGATATGGCTCAGCTGGATTTTTTAGCTAAATTATTAATTATATTGCTGGTTAACAATTGTAAACTGCTGCTAGTAAACTGTCATTTGGTAAAGGTCTTGATACTCTATGCTGACAATCTGCTTCTGCTGGCACAAGGCATTTAGCCTTCAACTTCTAACTCAGCTGTTGATACCATTTAGTTCACAGAAAACAAACACTCATTATCAGCAAATCTCAGGCAGGTTTTCTGCAAACTGCTTCAAGACATTATAGCACTGGAGACCAAGTTTTGAACTGGACCACAAAGGAAGTGCAAGTCAAACAAGCCCAGAACATAAAGACACCTTGACAAAAAACAGTTGTGGCAAATGGACATAAAGGAAGAGTGAATGGTGGTATTACAGCCTTTATAGAAAAGTCTGTTGAGAATAAAGTAAAAAACCTAAAATGTTCAACCCTGGAATATGAAATAATTGCCTCAAATCAAAGGCAAGAAAAAAAAGAGGTGAAAGAGGAGGGTGGGCAATAACTAGTTGCTTGACAATTTAAAATAGGTAAAACAGCTGTTAAATGACATGACTGCAACTTCTAATCAGGTTTGTGGCACCACTGTTAGGAGAAGTAAAGGCATGATTTGTTTATTTTTTCTCAAACCAGAAGTAGCATCAGCTACTGGACTATTTCATGCATTATTAGGGGGACATTGTCCAGTTGTCTCAACACCATTGCTCTTATTCTGTTTAAAAGAGATGGGGAAATGCAAACAGAGCATCCTCCCTCAAGATGCCAACAGTCCTGAACTGCAATTCATAACCTTGAATCCAAGAAGGAAGCTTCATAGGTTGAGTGTGTGCTCCTCCCCTCAATGCTGTTACTGAGTTACTCAACATGGATTAACATTATGTGTTAACACCGGCATAAACTCTTCTAAACTGTACATTACACTAAATGTGTGCCTAATGAGTGGAAAAAATATTATTCTGTCTCTGCTGCTGAGGCAAAACAGGAACAACAAAAGTGTTATTTAAGTGCTGTCTGACCTAAAACCTTTGCTTCTGAAACATGGTACCAAAGACCATGGTAGTTAGTACAGCATTAGACATAGCTGTTCTGCTGTTAAATCTTTGAGTACACCTTTGAAAAATTAGTGAATTTAGTAAATCACATGCTAACAGGTGCAATTTTTTAAGACTTCCAAGTGACTTTAACTCAGTGTATGTGTCTAAACTTGCTTGCTCTGGTTCAAAGGCTAAACATCTTTGGGAAGAAATACACTGTTGACAGGATAGGTCTAGCAAAGAGTTGCTGTGTTCAGACAAATGACAAATATATTCTGTTACTCTGTTTCCATAAGTGCTTACACAACACAGTTAGCTTAAGCATTCAAGGGCTTGTGGAAATTTGCTTATGAGACAACAGCCACTCAAACACTGAAAACGAAACAATCAGGTTTGTGGTATCAAATAATTCTTCTGTTTCCTCCATTAGGTGAACTATTGCTGCCAGTGATTGTGATCAACTTGGTTGGACAAGATGCAGGAAGCATTTGCTTCTCAACAGCCCAAAGTGAAATCCCAAGCTCATACTGTCAAGGAGACCACAACAGCAAGCTATTATCACTCATGTAGTCACCATCAAGTTTGAGGGTCTTTCATCACATCATCATGTTACTGGATGCAGTGACAGTGCAGTTGAAGCTCAGGAACCTGAAAGAAGGGAGCAAGACAAAAGCAGGATCACAACCCTAGACTTCATAAGAACAGACTTTGGCCTGTTCATCAATTGACTTTGAAGAACCCATGGGATACAGCAGTTGCCTGGAGAGAAAGGGGTACAGAAGAATTCACTGATGCCAGCAGGTTGAGGGAGCTGACTCACGCTCTACACACAGCTTGCAACACCGTATCTGGAATACCACAGCAGCTCTGGGCTCCCCAGTACAAGAGACACTTGTTTGCTGGAGTGAGTCCTGAGAAAGGCCACTAAGATGCTTAAAGAACTGGAGGATCTGTCATATGAGGAGAAACCAAGCAAGCAGAGATTGTTTAGCTGGGAAAAATGAAAACTTGGGAGGGAGGGGGTGGAATATCCTCCACATGAATATCTCCATCTCCACCTGATGGAAGAGAGCAAAGGTGATGGAAACATTCTCCTAAGCAATATCCAGTGACAGGCCAAGAGACGGTGGAGGAAAAAAAAATAAATACAAGAAGTTCCAATTAAACCTAAGAACTGTAAGAATGGTCAAAGACTGGAACAGGTTGCCCTGAAAGACTACACATTCTCCTTCCTTGAAGATAGTGAAAATCCAATTGGACAATGCTCAGAGCAACCTGCTCTGGTTTTTCCTACTTTGAGCACTAGACAGTCTCCAGAAGTCCCTTCTAATCTCAACTATTCTGTGATCTTCACCATTTGTTTATAAAACAAAGTAAAATTTGACTGTACAATAAACATGCTTCTGCATTGTGGAAAGACTGTATTTTTTTCTCATCCGGAGTTTTGCATTTCTCCTGGTGTCATGCCATGCTTCTGATTACGCTTCCAAGTAGAGACATACTGAGCTTTTCATCTGTTCACCATCTGGATCAGCAAAAAGACATCAAAATCAGGCATAAGAGCAACTTCTGTGGGAACTAGCATAATCAAACCTACAACAGTACACAAAGCTAACAAGAGAATAAGGGATGAAAACCACTTTATCACACTTAAAATATATGCCTGCATTAAGACAAGCCAGTCACTTGAATTGATCCACATTCTTGGATATAACCAACACCCACAAGTACACTAAGAAGGGCATGACAAAGAACAGGCTTACATTCAACAATCAAGAGCTTCTCTGTCAGATGAACCAACGTGGGCACTGTACAGGACCCTTAACAAGACTTTTTCAAAGAAAGCTTGTGCATGTCACCAGGAAATCTAAACCATAATTTGTCAAATGGAAGGTACTCTAGAATCATTAAAAAGAGTGTCTGGAAAGAACCCCAAAAGGTCAGCATTTCCATTTCCTGGTCCATCATAGAACTGAGGGTCCTGGTCAATGTGAGGTTGAATGTGAGTCAGCAGTGCCCTGGCAGCCAGAAGGGCCAACCCTGTCCTGGGATGCATCAGGCACAGCACTGCCAGCCGGGCAAGGGAGGGGATTGTCCCCTCTGCTCTGCACTGGGGCAGCCTCACCTTGAGTGCTGGGGGCAGTTTTGGGCACTACAATATAAAAAAGACATTAAGCTGTTAGCATCTGAAGGAGGGCCACAAGGATGGTGAAGGGTCTGGAAGGGAAGCCATATGAGGAGCAGCTGAGGTCACTTGGTCTCTTCAGCCCAAAGGAGACTGAGGGGAGACCTCACTGCAGTTACAACTTCCTTGTGAGGGGAAGAGGAGGGGCAGGTACACATCTCTTCTATCCTGTAACAGGACTCAAGGAAATGGCATGAAGATGAGCCAGGGGAGGTATAGGTTGGATATCAGGAAAAGGTGTTTCATCCAAAAGAGTGGTTGAGCACTGCAACAGGCTCCCCACGGAAGTGGTCACAGCACCAAGCCTGACAGTTCAAGGAGTGTTTGGACAGTGCTCTCAGGCACATGGTGTGACTCTGGGAAACAGTCCTGCACAGGGCCAGGATGTGGACACTATGTGGGTCCCTATCAACACAGCATATTCTATGATTCTAGTCAAATTCCACTGCATTCCCAACAAGTATTTTCCCCAGAGAGATATTAAACACTGCCCAGGATCACACTCCCACCATGTCCTACGTAATTCTACTAGAAAACTCTTTTTGAAGTCTTTTCTAAATTGCCTTCATGGCAATTAAATGCTATTTTCATATCTTTATTACAGAAAAATCAGTTTATTTTCATCTTTTTCCATAACTAGCTTGAATTTTTTTCAAGTCTGAGGATAAAGGAGTCTTCTGACAATTAAGCAGTCTCAGTTCCTTCAGCCTAAACCATAACTCATTTACATCACTAACATCTAATTTCACTATTCTCTCATAGTAACCAGTCCTTCTTTCTCAGAAAACAATGACAAAAAAAAAAAAAAAAAAAAAAGTGGGAAAAAAAAGTCCCACAATCCTGAAATACAAAGAAAAGGTCAAGAATTACTTCAGGTTTCCTACACAAAAAATCTCTCACAATTTGAAATAAAAATCGGAAACACTCCAATAACATGGCTACTTCTGAATCACAATCACTTTATAATTCTATAGAATGTGTAGAGCCTTTCATGAGGTACCTTTTATTCATTGTTGGTTTTACATTTTTGCTTACTGGTTTGGTAGTGGGATTTTCTGAAGCTAAACATTTACAGTCTTAGGTATATCTAATCTTCCACAGTTTTGCATCCTCTATTAACTTTTTCATCTACAATCTCAATTCCAGTGCTGAAATTGAGAGTGAGAGATTATACAGTTCAGGACCTAGGACAGATCCAGATGCAAGGCAACAGCTACTACCTGTTTTCACAGAGGCTTTCCCCTCAACAGATATTCTACAGAATCTCTCCAGGGTGGGCTCCTGTGTAGCTTTAAATCTACTTTACAGGTGTGCTATCTAGAACAGAGGCAGCCAAATTGTCAGGCCGAAAGCAACACACCTAAAAATTCTAGTTGAAGAAGGATACAGTCTAGACAATGAGACAACAGGAGCATCATCTGCTTTTCTCACTTGCACCTGCTCAAAAATCATAGAATCATAAAATGCTGGATAGGCCTCAATTAGGTCACCCCAAAGCCTTCCCTTTTCCAAGTTGAACAACCCTAATTTTCTCAGCCTTTCCTTGTCGGACTGGTGTTCCATCCCTGTAATCATCCTGGTGGCCCTCCTCTGGATTTGCTCCAACAGGTCCATGCCCTTCCTATTCTGGGAACCCCAGAGCTGGGTTACAGCCCTGCAGGTGGAATCTCATGAAAGCAGAGAAGCAGAATCCCCTCCCTCGCCCTGCTGGCCACACTGCTTTGGATGCAGCCCAGGACACGTTTGGCTTTCTAGGTTGTGAGCACACATTGCTGCTGGCTCATGTCCAGTCTCCCCTCCAACAGCATCCCCCATTTTGTGGGGGCTTGCTCCATCTGTTCATCCCCCAGCCTGCATTAATACTGAGGGTTGCCCCAACCCAGGTGAAGCACCTTGCACTTGGCTTTGATAACCTTACGAGATGCCCATGGGCTCACTTCCTGAATGCATGCTTCCTGGTGCAGGCCCAAGGCTGGAGTAAGAGCTCTGATATATGAACTGATCTATAAGACCCATCAGCTCTGCATCCGACTTTCCTGCTGTACAGAAAACCAGAAGATACTCTTCTGATGAAATACAACAATGAGCATTTTGAGGTTTTTTTCCTTCTCTTCTGTAAGCAGGTAATCTGACACTTGATCACACAAACAAAGAATAGCATTGGGGAGAGACATTAAAGCAAACTGCAGCTTCTGCTGGGCTTCCTTATCTCCAAGGCCATTTACTCCGTCCTCTGAAGCACTCCAAAACAGTTGTTAAATTTGTAATCCAGCTTCAAGGCAACTTAATATCAAACACTGAGAACTACAGCTGATAAAATATCAGTTCACTTGACAGCAAGAAACTTACTACACACTAATTTCATTGCTACAGAAGTTCAGCTATAATGGCTTCAAAATAAAGGAAAGGGAATAGTAAAGAAAAAAGGGTTATCAAGCCTGCTCACAAGAACTGAAAAGATCTCAAAACTGTGGGACCATCTTACTTTAAAGGACATCCAGACTTGCTGTCAACAACTGAGAAGCATCTGGCAAACATACCACCATGGGGAAAAACAAAGAAAAGAGGAAGTTCAAGAGAAGTTTGAAACATACAAGCAATGGCTCACATGAAGAAGTTGACAAGGACAAGAAAAAGAACAAAGGAAGCAGGCAGAGCTTCAGTGGCCGTATCTATAAACGGAGAAGAGGTTTTATGACCAGAGAACTGAGTATCAAGGAAACTACATGTAAGCTGCATGTTGGCAAGCAGATGAAGAGGTACCATGTGACAAAATGCAACCAGTAAACCGTGCTGTAAAACATATTAAAGTTGCTGCATGCAACAATTTTGTATCTCTCCACGTGTACATAGGCTTCAGTGTTCAGCAGCCTTATTTCTATGAACTGGAGGGATAGTTTTTTGAAAGCAACTACTTCTCCAAAGAGCCTCCACATACAACATCTCCCATATTTAGGTATGTACTGTGTCCTTGCAAACAAAACACCCTTTGATCTCTTCTATCTCAATGTGATCTCTGCACTGTTATCTCAGCTGCCAAAAACTCTAAGCATCTGTAATGAGAAACTGCCTTACAATAAAGCGCCATCAAGTAATCCAAAGTGAACAACTCACCTAAACAAAACACTATACACCTTCCATAAAGCTGGCATACAGAATGTGTCACTTTATGGTACGTGCTTTAGCATAGCATCTGTAACTGTAAAGTGGGAGATGCTCAAAAAATGGTTCTAGTGTTAGGTCCAGCCTACACCAAACACCTAATTCTGTCCTCACTTTTGTGCTTCTCCATCTAACTCACTCCAACACAAATCTACTAATAAGTGTCAAAGTGGTTCGAGTCAAGAGGACACAGCAAATGTTCCATGACATTTTAGAGGTTGTTGGAGCACCCTGCAACCAAGCTTTCCGAAGGCTTCCCATGCTTAACTTTCTGTCCTTGCAGACACCTTCCAGTGATAACTAAGTAGCAAACGTGTTTATCATTCCTTCTACTGCTGGAACATCCAGCACACTTTCAACCATTGGGAGGGACAGCATCAGTAGGTTGCAAGAATAAAGAAGGAAAACACATATCACTCAAAACCCCCACTCTGCTCTTGTCTTGATAAACAAAATGTCTGCTTACAAACAATAGCTCCAAGAGCTTTTTAATGCTTCATATTTCATATCACCTACAGTAATACCTATCAAGTTTCCAAAGGGACTTGCCATAAAATAGTTAACAGGGAACAAAATACATGCATATAAACTGAAACCTGGCACACAAACGTGTATCATACAAATAAATACACTCTCAGTGTAATGCCAAACTAAGTATTGGCAAGATTTATTAAATAAACATGCACCAAGTACATACTATATACTTCCATCATAAACTGACCCAAAATGTTACAAATCACAGACAGAAAAAAGCCAAGAACATTGATTTCTGAAGAAATAAATACACTCAATCTTTTCACTGCAATTTGGCAACAAAATTTACAGAACACCTGAGTAAAAAAATGCTTTTTGTGAACACTGGCTAGTATCCCTGGATTTCAGAGTATCTCTAAAAAAAGAACAATTGCTTTGTAAAATACTTCATGAAAAATACCTCCATGAAGCATTTGCTTGACCTTCCCTTCCTCCTTGCACAGTGGCAGGCAGGATAGGAAAAATAACAGATACTGCTGCTGCCAAAATCACAGCCAAGGTAGTTCAGTTGCATGACAGTTGGCTCACAAACCATATTTTTGCCTGTTGTGATATATTACTAGTTTGAATATGATATTTGCTCCCAAAAGAAAAAAAAAAAAAAAAAACACCAAAAAACATGGAAGATGGGTTGCAGAAAAGGAAAGCTAAGATTTCTGCACTAATACCCCCAAACTGGGGACTAACTGCCTCTAGACACCATCCAGCAAGACTTTAACAGTAGCAACTGTTGCAACCTTTTCAGTTCCTCTCATATTCCCTTTACTCACATCAAGCTATAGCATGAAGATCCGATACACGTACCTAAAAATATGTTTACAACAAAAAAAAGGGCAAGGACAATCTCCATCCTGTAATGGATGAGGTACTTAATGCCTTCTCTGCCTCAGTCCAGTTGTGTTCTCAGGGTAGTCAGCCCACAGCACCCAAGGGGAAATGGTCAGTGACTTGCTACACCACTTAGACACACACAAGTCTATGGGGCTGGGTGGGATCCACCAAAGAGTACTGCAGGAGCTAGCAGAAGTGCTCACTGAGCCACTTTCCATCATTTACCAGCACTTCTGCCTAACCAGGGCAGTTCCACTTGACTGAAAGTCAGTGAGTGTGCCATCCAACTACAGAGAAGGCTGGAAGGAGAATTCAGGGAACCACAGCCCTGTGAGCCTGACCTCAGTGCTAGGGAAGGTCATGGAACAGATCATCCTGAGTACCATCACATGGCACATACAGGACAACCAGGTGACCAAGGGCTGCCAACATGGGTTTATCAAAAGTTGGTCCTGCTTGACCAACCTGATCTCCTTCTGTGACGAGGTGTCCCACTTAGTGGGTGAGGGAAAAACTGTGGATGTTGTCTACACGGCTTTTAAAAAAGCCTTTAGACACTGTTTCCCACAACACTTTCTGGGAGAAACTGGTGGCTCATGGCTTGGGAGGGCATACTCTTTGCTGGGCTGCGGCCAAATATGTGAGGTTCAACAACACCAAATACCAGGTCCTGCACTTGGGTCACGACAACCACTTGCAGCACTACAGGCTGGGGGAAAGGCTAGAAGCCCGCCCATCCGAAAAGACATGGGGGTGCTAGTTGGCAGTGACTGAACATGAGCCAGCAGAGTGCCCAGGTGGCCAAGAAGGCCAATGACATCCTGGGCTGTATCGGAAAGAGTGTGGCCAGCAGGGCCAGGGCAGTGATCACCCCCTATACTCAGCACTGGTGAGGCCACACCTTGAATCCTGCATTCAGTTTTGGACTCCTCACTCCAAGAAAAAAAAAAACATTGAGGTGCTGGAGTGTGCCCGGAGAAAGGCAGCAAAGCTGGTGAACTGTCTGGAGAACAAGTCTTACGGGGAATGGCTGAGGTAGCCAGGGTTGTTTAGCCTGGAGAAAAGGAGGCTCAGGGGGACCTCATTCCTCCCTACAACTCTCTGAAAAAAGGTTGTAGCCAAATGGGGGTCAGTCTCTTTTCTCAAGGAGCCAGCAATAGCACAAGAGGAAATGGCCTCAAGCTGGACCAGGGAAGGTTTACATTGGATATTAGGGGAAAATCATGCAGCATAAGGGTTTTCAAGAACTGGAACACACTGCCCAGCAAGTGGTGGAATCACCACCCGCAGAAGTATTTAAAAGGTGTGTAGATGTGACACTCAGGGACATGGTTTAGTGGTGGACTTGAAGTGCTGGGTTAACAGTGGAACCCAGTGATCTCTTTTCCAACCTAAACTATTTAATGGCTCTGTTTCTAGTAACACAACAACCACCATCTTACAACACAGCTCTGCTGGAACATCTGATTGTTCAGCACTGTTTTTGTTCCTGTGACACATCTTCTCAGAGGACAAATAAACTTCATATAGATCCTTTCTCCTTCTGGACTATTTTCCTAAGAAGTATAAAATCACAGCATTCAGGCGAGAAGGACCCTGTTAACACTTTTTTTTTACTGTGAGGGTGACTGAGCACTGGCACAGGTTACCACTAAGGCTGTGGAGTCTCTCCATCCTTGCTGTCATTTAAAGCCATCTGGACAAAGTCCTGGCCAACTGGCTCTAGGTGGCCCTGTTGGAGCAGGGAGATGGACCAGATGAACTTCAGAGGTCATGTCCAACCTCAACCGTTTTGAGAAGCTGTGTCTGATTCTATCAAACTTGCTGCTCAAGCAGTGTCAGAGACAGTAGGTTGCCCACTACCATGTGCAGTTGCATTTTTAGTACCTCCAAGCAGATATTAAACCTCTCTGAACAACACCTGCCAATGCCTGACCTTTCCCACAGTGAAGAATTGCTTTCTTGGAATGCACTGGAATTTCATGATTTTTAATTGTGCCAAATTAGTGCCATGTCGGGGTGGGGGGCAATATTGAGAAGCATCTGGCTCTCTCTTCTTCATTCCCTCGCTGCATTAACAAAATCGCTCCTGAACCTTCTCTTCTCCAGACTAATATGCCCAGCCCTCTCGGCCTTTCCTTACTGAAGGAAAGCTCCAGATCCTCAATCACCGACATGACCCTGCACTTAACTCTCTGCAGTATCTCTCTCCTCTGCTGGGAAGTCCAGAACTTGACACTCCAGATGCAGCCTCACCAGTGCTGAGCAGAGAGCACCTCCTTCACGCAGCTGGCAGCAGTCCTTCTAAGGCAGCCCAGGAGGCTGTCTGCCGCCTTTGCCATGGCAGTGGCACATACATTGTTGCCCACCAGTACACCAAGCTACTTCTCTGCACAGCTCTCTCCCAGCTGGTCACCCCCCCAGTGTTACTTCATCCCTGATGCAGGATTCTGCAATTCCCCGTGTTACACTTTAGAATTCCACTCAGCCCAAATCTCCAGCCTGGCTGAATCCTTCTGAATGCAAACAGAACCATGTGGTATATGAGCAACTCCTCTCTGTGTTTTGTACCATCTGTGAATTTGCCAGGGGTACACTGTCCCAGCATTCAGGCCATTAATGAAGATGCTAGACAGTATTTGCCCCAATATCAGCTTCTAGGGTACATGACTGATGACTTGACCCCAGCCGGACTTTGTGTCACTGATCATAAACCTCTAGGCCTGATCATTCAGCCAGTTCTCAAGCTACTTGACTGTCCACTCATGTAACCCATCCTTTGTCAGCCTGCTGTGGAAGGCAGTGTCAAAAGCCTTACTCGAGGTACAGTACATCCACTGCTCTTCCTGCCTGGAAAGTATCTGCAGATTGCCTACAGTTATTTTTCACCAAGGGCTATATATTTTTAAGGAATTAAGCTGTGAGAATCATTAGAGTGGGAAACTGCTCAGCTTGATAAGTGGACCTCAAAACAACACTGAGAGCACAACTAATATTTTCTCCAAACAACAGAAGTTTAGTATTTTTTGCTTGCTGACAGTATTATCTCAGATTACCTCAAATATTTAAAATTATTGGTATTTTTATTCAGTAAGCCTAAAATTTAACATTTTTAGTGAAATGGGCAATAAGTCAATGGTCATTCAAAGAGCTACATGTATGCTCTCCAAGCCATTACTAGCTTATACACTATCTTCTTTAAATAATTAATCAAGCATTCTGACGTGAATTGTCATCCATGCCAATAATAAAAGGAAAGTCAGGGCTTAAGCAGTATATCTACAAATGGAAAAATCATCAAAATCCCGTCCCTTAAATCCGTAAATCGGGGTAAGGAACATCAGCGGCAATCCAATTACCACAAGCTTAGAGGAAAACATAGGCAGACTAGTGGGACAGGTCTAAGACATCTGAAAAGGTTAAAAAAAACTCAAACCAGAAGAAAAAGGCCACCTTACTAACTGATTTTCCAGTTGGAATTTTTTTGTGCTTTTGTTGGTGAGTTGAAATTGCACACCTTTTTAATCACTACTTTAATTTCATAACTGAGGACTATTTCACTACGACAATAACTTTCTTAACAACTACCATTTTTCTGAAAGCCAGAATTCTGGAGTCTTAAGAAAGGAGTTATTCTAGCTTCTGGAATATCCTAAGGCCTCTCCAATACAGACAGAAACACAAATACTACAGGTTCTAAATATGAAATTAAAACCCAGCTGCACAAGTAAAATGGATCTGATTTTCATTTAACCACAACAAAAGTGCAAAACAGTATCTGATCCCTTTTGTAACTGGAAAGGTTTCTGAGATAGAAAATGAAATCTGTCTCAAATACAGAAAAGTAATTCAAAAAGAAAGCACCCCTACAAAGTGTTCTCCACACAAAGACAATGTCTCTCAGTGCAACCACTGACAGTTGGACTTTCTTTTCTGCAATTACCTGATTTTTCATTATTCAATACTATCTGTGAAATTAGATCTGTAAGAACACATGCAAGGAAATTCTTTTTCCTCAAGTTTTTCAATGCAGAAGAAAGTATTTATCCTTAAACATTTCTAGGGCTTTTTTTTTTTTTTTTTACATGAGGAAAGTCATTCAACCACAGCAAAGATGACAAGGTCTGCACCTTTGACCACTCTCCTATCTAAACACAACCACCAAAATCAAAGTGTATACAAAGCTATCTTACACAAAATCATATCAGCAGAACTTTAATTTAGAAAATATCCTCCATGAAGTCAAGGAAAATCTGTACTTATCATGAACCAGCACATTACCAGTGGTTAATGACAGTGTAACATCATTGAAGTGATTACCATCAAAAGCAAACCGAAGAAATTCTAACTTAGTCTGCAACAAATAGCAGAATTCACAACCACCAAGTGAAAACAACTGAAAACTCACCAGTTTACAACTGTAAATGGTCTACCCTGTATAACAGTATATTCTAGAAATAAAATGGGATAGAGAATCGATTGGTTTGAAAAGAAATGGAATAGAGACATGACTACTGTGAAAACATACAAGCATAATGAAGACATATGAGCACATCTGTTGGAAAGAATTATGCATTGGCTAGTGGGAGAGAAAAGCAAGGCCAAATCAGATAGGAAAGTCATAAGTGACTACACATAACATGGCGAAACAAAATAAAGAAGAGGACGAAATCACAAAAATAGAATAAGGTATTTATTTAACAAGCAGCTCATCTCAGTGTAACGTAAATGACTTGCTGCAGATCTGTATAGACACAGTTGCTGGCTTAAAGGCTGAGCAATAGAAAAGATGAGTGATGTTACCAACTGCAACAAGGAGCACAGTGGAGAAGTAAGAGGAAGACTTTAGTTTTAACCCCATTGAGGTTAAAACGCTTAGCTAGATACTTTGAGACTGACAGAGATCATGGCCAAAATAATCTAAATACCATGGCATCTATAAATTTAAACTACAGACAACAGACTTCTATTTTTTAACCTTATCTGGCTTTGGCTACAGTAAAAGTTAATTTTCTTCCAAGCACCTTGTATCACGCTTGTATGTTTTGGATTTGTGATGGAAACTGTTGATAGCACACCTGTGCTTTATCTGCTGCTGAGTAACACTAAGGGCCAACGCCTTTCCAGTTTCTCACACTGCCCTGCCAGCAAGTAAGCTCGGGGTGCAAGAAGTTGGGAGGGGATATAACTGGGACAGATGAATTCAACTGACCAAAGGGATATTCCCTACCATATGACATCATGCTCAGTATATAAAACAGGGAGGAAGAAGTGGGGGGACAATACATTCAGAGTTACAGTGTTTGTATTCCCAAGTCACCACAAATGATGAGGCTCTGCTTTCCTGGAGATGGCTGAACATCAGCCTGCTGATGGTGAGTAATGAATTATTTCCTTGCTTTACTTTGCTTGTGAACACAGCTTTTGCTTTGCCTACTTAACTGTCTTTACCTCAACACGTGAGTTTTCAAACTTTTATCCCTCCAACTATCCCCCATCCCACTAAAGGGGGAAATAATTAAGGAGCCATGTGGTGCTCACCTGCCCATTGAGGTTAAACCACAACACCCTTTCACAGAATCTATAAAGCATTTTTCCAAGAGTTCAAAACCCATTACGTGTGACAATAATGCTTGGGAACACAAGTCTAAGAAAGTTAACGGAAGAAAATGAAAATCAGGAACAGCACTAATCTAACCACACATCTCCAGTTTCATGTGGGGACAAGGAAACTCAGTTTTTGATTCTTTTATAATGTGTACAACTGGCATAAATTTAATTTATTAAACTATTAACAAACCCCCAGTTTTCTCAGGTCAAAGTAGTCACAGTTATACTAGATGCAAAGAAAGAACTCTCATTCAGTTTAAGTTCATCTAATTAACTTCATCAACACATTGATCAGTCTGAAGAAAGGGAATGAGCTATAACATGCTATGTACTACAATATACTAAGAAAAAAAAATCATATAAAGCACATTAATATGCTTTGAAACATATGAATCACTAAATCTTAAAGTACATGCCTTAATGCAGTCACTTACAGCACAAGGAGCCTATTCTCCTGTGCAAATTTCTAGTACCCATCCTTTGGAGAGGCACAAGGGCAGGAATTGGCTGTGAGAGATCACTGGAATAGATCAGCTCCAAAAGGTACTTACAATATGAAAATTTCAGTTAATTATAGGAGTAATATTCCAATCAGCACCTCAGCACAAAGCAGTGTTTATGGCAAGCAAGGTAAGAAAGAAGACAAAAATTGTAACCATGTGCTCAAGTAATGCTGCAACGGACTAAGTTTTCAAAGTAAACTAAGGATTAGGAAAACAGTTTGCATAAAGTACCAAAACCTGTGTTATTGATACATGACACGTGCTTTCTATAAAGACAGTCTTTAAATCATGGGTTTGGCAAAACATACATAGTCATATGTCAGCAGGAGTATTTACTAAAAAAAAAACAAAAAAACAAAAAAACAAAAAAAAAAACCTTCAAAATATTTTGGCCAGGAGGAAGATCATAATATGGGAAGAAAACCAAAACTAAACTCTGACAGCTGATAGTTAACACAGCAGAAACACAAATTCAACATCGAGTTTTTTAGTATGCAGGAAACACATTTACTATATATAACATGGCTAGCAGTAAGGCATGGTAACTTACTAAATTGCTCCAGCCCAACTTTAACTGCCTAAACTTGCCACCAACAGACCATCAGTGCCAGAGCAGATTGTGTAACAAACCGAAACTTTAACTAGCATGCCCTCTCAGTTTAAACTAAAAAATACAACATCCAAAAAACCCACCACAAACCATGGATTCGTGTTTTAATTTTTCACATTACTTGTATAAATTACAATAATTTTTTATAGCCATATACAAATAAACTGCACATCTTAAGCCTCTCAATATAACATTATTGGGGTCTTTCCAGCTTCTGTTATGTTTTCTACACCAACACTGAACAAATACAACCATGTTAGACTAAGAGACTACTAGATGTTTTTAGAAGAACTACTAGATAAAACTGTTTTCCTTAACAGAATAAAAGGTAAAGAAGAAAAAATACACAATTTTAGTCATTTGCTAATCCCCATTAACCAATAGAGCAATACAGTATTAAAACATTGCTACACTGCAGCTAGAAAGCACACAGCAGACAGCAACTCTCATCATCCCTTCTAGTGCACAGCTTAATCTAAGACTCAACAGCACATCAATTCTCCAATTACATATAGTCTTGAGTTTGCAGAAGACTTGAACTTTTTTTGTGAAATTACGTTTACAAAATGTAAGACCTGAAAAACAGAGAACATAAACTAGACTAGACTAGAATATTTCAGTTGGAAAGGACCTATGGAGCAAACCTTTGCACAGGAATAAGCAGGCAAATGTAGTAGGTCATGTAACACCACTATCATTTTGCTAGTCTTTATATACCTAACCTTTATTTTTTCAACTGAATAAATGCCTCCTAACTCTTCACAATTATTATTCCATATTAAAAGAGCACCAAGTTCCAAACCAAAAAAGCTTTTGTAAAGGCTTTAGATCTGAAGAAATTAAGGCTTTCTGGTGTACCAACAATCAAATTAACACAAATATCATATTAAGATTTACTTAAATTTACTTAAAAATAGTTTTCACAAAATCTTTAAAACCTGGCAAGACAATAGCATTTTTCCACTAATTTTCAAGTATATATACTGGAAACATCCAAATAACCATTGCATTACTGAACATAAGTAAGTGTATAACGGAAGACTCCATCAGTTTTGAAAAGCCTAAAGACTAACCTAATGTCCAGAGGATGTATAATTTACAATTACAAGTGTGAACGAGTGGCCTACTTTCAAAATTTGTTGTAATCATCCAATAGAAACAATCAACATGAAATAAAGTTTTCTGGCTCTTCTTCAGCCAAAATAGCTAGAAAAAACAGACATCTAATTTCTGGTTAATACAAGAAATCTTACATTCCAGTCATCACTGACATTTTCCTGGCCTCAGTCATGCCACTTCACAACATTAGAGTCTGCAACACAAACAGAAGCTTTTTTTTCTTTGAAGGATCTAAGTTGAGAGGCAACTTTAGCAACAAAGTAATGGTCATTTTGGCATGAATACGAACTTACTGTCATTTTAGAGTACATTGCCATTGTAATATAACAATTTCAAGTTAGTCCAAATTATGCAGTGAACACCTCCATTACAAAACAGGCCACACACTAAAGCCATTACAAATTTATATAGCTATCCATATTTGACAAAAAGTCTCAAAGAACAGACTGAGTCTAACTGGTAATTCTAGTAGTGCATAAATAGGTGAGAAAATAGTAAAGGGACTGGCAGTTCAGGGCAACCCCCCAAGATGCACAAGCAATAAAAGCAGCAATTCAGATGGATAGGGATGTTTGTCAGGATTAAGTTATACTACAGAAAAAAAAAGAGCATATTTTAAGACAGCAAAAATGTGAAAATAGAAAGACCTTACTTTGCAAATACAGAGCTTTGATACAGTACTAAAACCAGAACATACTTGCAGTTTTGTCCCCCCAGAACCCAGTATACAAGACAACAGTCTAACATGGATTTTTACTTGCCCTCTGAAGAGGCCCTTACTTCCTACTAGTGTTTTACAGACTTTAATGGCCACACTAGACATTATGCAGTTATTTTCAAATATTTCAGTGGCCACAAAGCAGAGAGTAGAAACTGAAGCACACTCAGAGTAGATTTTTCTTCCAAACCAATCTTGAACTGACAACTAAATTTCCTACTGCAGGTAGTACTGTACCAGATCCTTAACAATGTTATCTGCACAAAGATAACTGCATTTTAAATTGCAGAATTAGACACTTTTTTCTGTTTCCTTTCATAAAATTATTAGGCTGGCACAAGTGACAAAACCAAGTTTCTTTGCTCCCACCTCTCTGTACACAAAAGTCTTTGTGCAACCCTTCACCTTATGCTGTCACAAGTGCAATCACAAGGTGAGCCAGATCGGGGAATTAGTCTGGATTACAACAAACCAGTTTTGCCAAGTTAATTTTAACCCAGAGTGAGTCTCTAATCTGTTACTGCAAGACACTGTGTAAGTCCTATGTCAGCATGGCAGGGGAAGCAAGCACACCGACTGACCCATCTCCTGTGGAGACCAGTGTTCATGACACTGCAGCCCGTATCACATGAGGAAATGCAAAGCACTGCTGGTTCTGTTTCAAAGCCAATTACTGCATCCTACTCAACACGTGATACTCATCCCTTCAGATGACAGCCAGCACAAACACCTTGCAAATGTGATACTAATCTTGTGACTTTCAGATAATCTCCACAATGTTTGATTTCCTTCTCTACACACACGCATTTTCATACTGCTTGCCAGTTCTTCATAAACATTAAAGTTAGGCTTGGAATAGAAACACTTACTGAGACAGGCATTGGTCATGGCCCATGAAGTGCGGAGTATAATTTTGCAGAGTTGGAGTAAAAATTCCACATCAACATATTGCAAATAGGTTGCACTATCATTCTTCACATTAGTCTTCTTGGAACACAGGAAGAATTTTATTACTGTTGATAAGCCAATTTGTTTAGCTTTTTTTCAGCTACTTCAAGACATTTTCCTAGTCACACTCTTATTAACAATCTTACTGATTAAGAGGCTTCAGATTTTCCATATAGATATAAAAATTAAGACTTCTGTCATAAACTGTATTATCCTAAGCTCCAATTAATTTATCTGGCACTCTTTTCTACCATACCAACTAGATGAAGCCACAGTTACATTTAAAGCATCTCTTTTAAAAATATTTGTAATTTTTATTTTTGTAAGAAAGCATTTTTGACCATTGCTGTTTGAGTCTACCAGGTGGCTGAAGTTTTCAAATTGCAGTATTTTGACACCAATATGGAGAAAGGGTGGAGATCAAAGCAGTATCTTGGCTGCCATCAGTCTGCCACATAAGATAGTGGGGGTAGTGATAGCAGGAAACTAGATAATTATTAAATATTTCCCCTCTCAGAAGTCAAATACACATTGGCTGTATTCACCAGTATTAACTGTCATTTACTTGCCAAAGCTTAATATAACCTGTTTGCTCTGTACCAAGAGTCTTCCTTGACTTGACCTCAAAAACATAAATTAAAACAAGCATTAACACACCCACCTAAAGCTAGTATTTTCTACAATTTTAAGTATAAGGGATAGCAGTTGAATCATCCCGAAACCAAAAGACATGGAGGACAGGACTAATTCAGAACTACAGCTTTAAAAATGCAGACCCCTTAGGGCAAAATTCACATAGGTATCTGAGCACCGAGGAGCAATTGCATAGCTGATTTCCTTGCATTTAGTAGTATCCTTACACTTAGCACTTGCAATCCTGGGATTAAATGATACAAAGCTCAAAAGCAGGAAGAGAAGATTTAATGGAAAAAGTATAAGCACTGGACTAAGGAATACGTGGAGTAAGAAAACATTTGCAGGTCTACAGGGGGAAAAGAACTATAGTTTCCCTATCATACAGTCTGAAAAGAAGTCGGTAGTTGCAAAGATGTCAAATATCCATGTTATCAGTCCACGTTTCCAGCAGTTACCATAAGCAAATCGGGGAAGTTATGTTTCTTGTTAATTTCACTCCTAGACACAGCCTTTTGGGGCGAGGGTTGGTGGGGGGGGTAAGCCCTGCTGTCAAGTCCGACTAACAAAAACCTGAAGAAGCCAAGCAAGCGACCTCCTCCTGCTTTACAACCGTTTGCAAACTTAAAACAACGGTGACTCAAAGCTCTCCATACGATCCGGCCACCCACATCACAGCCTGAAGACCAGCAGAAGCTGAGAACACAGGAAGGTGCCGGTTTCGTGTCATCCACATTCTCAGCGACCTCCGGAGGGAAACAATGGGGAGCGCCCGGGCACCACGGGGGAGCCCCCCGCACAGAGAGACCGGCCACCCTGCCACGGCCTGCAGCGCCGGGAAGGTCCGCCCGCAGCCCCCACCTCGCCCGGGAGCAGTGCAGGGCGGCGTTCCCGGCCAGAGGAGCAACAGGCACCCTGCTGCGGCCCCAGAGCCGGCTGGCAGGGCCGGGAATGAGAGCCCTGAGTGGCACCATCCGCCGCGGGAGGGGTGCTCGGGAACCAGGTGGGGCCACACCGCACCCCACAATCCCCCGGCTCCCCCGGGAAGGCGCTGCCTCCCTCCAGATACGGAGACCGCCTACACGGCGATGGCAAAGGGGAAAGATGACCTAAAGAGGAGGAGAAAAATAAGGCAGGGCAGCTAAAGGCAACCCCAGCACATGGAAAAAGCGCCGAGGTCTCTCTCTCGGGTAACGCCGCCCGCGGGATCCGCGAGTGCCCTGCACAGCCTGTCTCGGGAGATACCACGGGGTTCAGCCCGTTCCAGCAAGCCTGGCCGGAGCGAAGTCTGCCGGGGGGCTCAGCATGGGCACTCTCCATCCCCCCGGGGGAGCTGGGCCGCACACTGGGGCGGGCACAGGTAACTCTCCCCCGGAGGGCCCTGGGAGAGGGGGCGGCAGCGCCATCTGCGCGGTATCGCCGGCCAAGCGAGCGGCGGGGCCCGGGCGGCACCTGGGCAGCCGCCGGGTTACATCACCGCCCCTTCCCTCCGTCCGTCCCCCAGGGCGCGGCGGCGGCCACATGGCAGCAGGGACACCGGCGCTGCCCGGCACGGGGGCGGGGAAGAGGATGAGGAGGGCGGCTGCCGGGAGGGAGGAAGGTGCACGCGCCGGGCCGCTCCCTGCCGGCGATGGGAGGGGTGGCGGGGGCTGTGCGTCTGGCCCGGGAGGGAGCGCGGCGCGTTACCTGCCCGGGTGGCTCCCCAGCTCACGGTCGCTCAGCGCCGCCGTGTAAATCCTCCGGTATCTGTCGGCCAGGGCCTTCCCAGAGAGCAGCAGCTGGTAGCGGCTCCGGCAGCCCAGCGGCGGGGCGGGCAGGGCTCCCAGCCCGCCGGCCGAGCCTTCCTCGGGCCCCATGGCCGGAGCGGCGCCGCCGGAGAAGAAGGAGTAGCCGCGGTCGGCCCCGGTGCAGGCGGCGGCGGCTCCCGCAGAGGCGGCGGCGGCTGCGGCGCTGCTCATCCCCCTCCCCGCCCGCCCCCTGCTTGCGGCGGCGCCGCCTCCTGGCGCGGCGCGGACACAGGCGGCTCCCGCTGCCTTCACCGTCGGGGCCCGGCCATGGCGAGGCCGCAGGAGCCGCCGCAGGAGCCGCCCTTCAAGCTGCGCATCCACCCGCGCTGCGGGAACACCCCGCTCTTCCCCTCCTCCAGCGGCGGCTCCAGGCCCCAGCTGCCCGCCGCTCGCCTTCCGCCCCGGGCGCAGCGCCCGCCGCCGCCGAGTCCCGGGAAGGACCGTGCACCACCGGGGGGGTGGGGGGGGGAGTGGGGCGGGCCGCTCGCTTCCCCCTTCCCGCTACAGGGTGTGTATGTGGGGGCAGGGGGCGGAGGCCGGCGGTGCTGCTTCCCCTCCGGAGTTTGTGCTCGGCGCTGCCACCGCCCTCTCCCCGCACGGCCGCCCCGGCCCCGCCTCCCTCCCGCGGGCAGCGCGGCCGCTGGGCGCATGCGCCGCCCCGCCCGCCCCGCGCGGCCCCCGGGAAATCCGGGATAGGCGGGCGGGAGCACCTGCTGCGCGCGGCTGGGAGCGCGGCTCGGCTCCGCGGTGGCCGAGGGGACAGCCTCCCACCCCGGGGGCACGCCCGAGTGGGGTCGGGCTTCGCGGGCCCAGAAGGCGGGTATTCGCAGGGAGCTTCCCCTTCGCCCTGTGGAGGCTGTGTGTCACAGGATCAGTTAGGTTGGAAAAGACCTTAGACATCGTCGAGTCCAACCTATGTCCGAGCCATCACCTTGTCACTACACGATGGCACTAAGTGCCTTGTCCAGTCTTTCCCTACACACCTCCAGCGACCGTGACTCCACCACCCCCCCGGGCAGTCCATTCCAATGTCTACTCACCCTTTCTGTGAACAAATTCCCTCTAATGTCCAACCTAAACCTCCCCTGGCACAGCTTAAGACTCTTATTCTGTCCCTAGCGCCCAGGAGAAGAGGCTGAACCCCACCTGGCTTCAACCTCCTTTCAGGTGTCTGTAGAGAGTGTCTGTCCATTGTGTTTTATTGAGGTCTCCAATGCTGGCACACCTTGTTTCTGTGCTATGTAATGCTACCTAATCTTTTCCCAGGAGCAATATCCTTTCTGACTTAAGGCAGAGTCTGCTAAATTGAGTTGCCACGCTAGGCAAAAATTTCCCTAAGTTGCCTTCACTATCTCCAGGACAACTTACCTGCTTTCAGAGGATAAGGGAGGCATGACAGCAGGCACTTCTTATCTTCACGTCACTTACATTATTGGTTTTTATCTGTTGGAGTTGTAGCCCTGCAGTTTTGCCAGACTTTCTACTTCTTTATACAGCTGAAAACTTCAAGAGTACAGGCCAGAATATGTGTAATAAATAATAATAAAAAAATAAGTTTAAAAAGTCTTCATGCCAAATGTGGCTTGGATCGCAGTCTGCAGAAAGCTGTTATCCAAAGAAGGTATGTTCAGTCATATTTTCTTCTTTTTAATTCTACCTTCCAAAAAAGGCCCTAAATAAACCCTGGAATTCCCCTGACTGGAACTACAGATAAATATTTTTGCAAACAATTTCTGCATAACCATAGAATCACAGAATACCTGAAATGGATGTGACCCACAAGGATCATCAAGCCTCCTGGCCTGCTCAGGACAACCAGAATCATACCGTGTGCGTGAGAGCAAAGAGAACTATACAATTGTCAGTTCTCTTGAGCTTGTGTGTCACCCACCAATAATTAATCTTTCAAGCTAAATTTCAAGTACTTTTTTAAACGGAGGACTAGGGATGTTGAAACCAGTAAATTCATACAGGTTTTCACAAAGGTAACTTCAGGTAGCAGAAAGACAGCCAGAGTAGTGCCACCACGGAAGGAAAAGCTGCTTTCTGATGCATTTAGAGGCACTAGAGACCATTCAAGAAATATTTAAAGCATTAACTACATAAAAATGGTCAATTATAAGTCTTATACTGTAGTGGGTGGGGGAAAAAAAAAGAAAATAGTAATCCAGCAATGATTAAAAGGAGCCATGAGAAAACAAGTACCATGTCTTATGGTGTTAACCACCACACATTCCCTATGAGAATCAGAGTAATAAGTCTTTCTAGCTCCTCTTCTATGAATTACCTAGAATCATTTCTATGGGCAAGATCCATAAAAACAAAGAAACAAAAAACAAATAAACAAGAAAACAAATGCACCCCAAATAAACAAACACAGAGAAAAAACAATCACGAAAAAGGCAAACCCAGTAAATCCACCCCCTTTTAGCTCATTTTTGTGTTTTCTTGTAAGCTGTTATTTTATATCAAAATAGTAATTTTTTCTGCACCAAACGCACACTGCCTGACAAAAGGGTTATGATCTGGTGTACATTGTGTGTCTCATCTCAAAATTATTTTTCTGCATTGCTGTCACTGTAGCCATCTTATTGCATGGGCCATGAAAGCTAAGTGCTGGCAAACTTTTATGAAAGTGATGCAATTTATTGCAATTCTTGCATATTGCTGCAAACTCTAGAATTTGTCTGGGCTTGTGTTGTAGAGAACCACTGTCTTGGGGTAACTTTATGATGTGTATCCCCTATCGCTGCTCTATGCCCAGAAATTAATTTTGTGCCTTTCTGTGCCTTTAAACTGAGCCTGAGATGGGGGAGAGGAAAAAACCGAGCAAACTCTTCAAAGCAGTTGTTCAAGGACACAGACACACACTCCTCTGCTCCTGTGGCAGCAAGCACAGAGGAAGCACCCTGCTTGCTTTTCAGCCAACTTTCGGCTCCTTTGCTCCAGAGGGAGTTGGAGAGTTGAACTTTGTTTTCCTGCGACTTCGGTTTTTCCCTTCTTCTCTTCTGGACTGTTTCAACACCAGAACACATTGGGAGAATTCTCCACCAAAGCCCCAGAGGCGGGCCCACACCAACCCAGCTCCGAGGAGGAGGAGAGAGACCACATCTACAGAAGGACTCTGAAATCTTCCCAGGTTTCCACAGTGAGAGGTTTTATTATTTAGCATTATTACCCTTTTCCTGTGTGTTTGTTAAATAAATAGCTTTTTATCTCTTTCACTTTCCTCCGAGGAAAATTTCTTTTTTCTGGAACCTGGTGGGGGAGGGCTGGTTGTAACCTGCCTTCTATCAGAGGATATTTTCCTCCAAATTTGTCCAAACCAGCACAGCCACACATAGTGTGGTGGGCGTTATTTGCACGCTGCAGCTGCTACTCCACAGCTGTTTTTATCTCAAGTGTTTTTGAGTTTGGGTGAAACTTGCAAGGTGCTGGGGGTGCAGAGTCCGATTTCCATAAACTTCAGCCTATGATGAGCAATAGAGTTTGACAACGTAACTAGGACTTGCCAAGCCAGGATAACACTGCAACGTCTTCTAGTCCACCTCCAACCTCTCTTCACTCCAAATACAAAGCAGTGTCCAACTTGTGAGACTCTTAATGGCACCAAGTGGGAGCTGGGTGTTCAGTCCTCATTCACAGCCATATTTTCACTTGCTTTGTCCTCCAAGGAAGCTACCTTTTCTTTTTCCTCTATGTACGTATGTATGTATTTATGTATTTGGGCTGTGGTACTCGTGTTTCATATTCTGACGCTGATTCTGAGCAACAATATCACTGCTGTGCCATGTAGAGAACATTCAGGAGTACACATTTCATCTGGGCCAACCTTGTGCTAGATCTGATATTGACTGTACTCCTGTAGTTAGCATAAGGCTTATTCTGCAGTTCTGCGGGGATAAAATCATTACCAGTTCAAATCTATTTCCTTGCTTGCTAGTTGGTGGTGTTTTCTGTTGTTTCTTTTTTTTTTTTTTTTTTAGGGGTGTTGCAGTTTTGGAGACTGTTTGCCCCAGATTAGCCCCTTTGCTTTCCGTGGCTGCAGAGGTCTAGCAGTAGATGTTTGAAAGATGGATTTATTATACCGTCAGAACAAACTCAGTGAACTGAGCAAAGCTACTTTGTGCAGAATATGTCTTCTGACAACATTCAGCTCTTTTCCTGTTTGCAAATATCTTCCTGCTGATACAGAAAGAAGTGCTTTGTCCATCAGCCTCTCCCTTTAAGGTGGGGCTTTCAGCAGTTGTGTTCATTCACTTGGCACCTTTATAAATAAGTTTTAGCAGAACAAATTGTTCACATGTCATCCAGAATCAGAGTCTGACAGTCTATCTTGTTCACTGTCATGACTCACATGGACCAGCATTAGGGTGAGTTTCAACACAGCAGAACTAGAATTTCCACCAGGTAATTCCCGTATCCTGCATGACAGAATGCAAGGTAGAAAGTTCCACGATTTCATAACCTAACCCTTTTACAATTTGATTATATTTCCAGGCCTTCTTTTTTTAAGCTTTCAAAATACTATACAAACCAACACAATTATTTCTTCACAAGCAAGCAGTGAATCTGGAATAAAACAACTTTAAAATACATAAACTAGACAGTTTACATATCCCATTGAAGCCAGGAAGTTATGAACCATAGAATTCAGCACTTCTGCAGTAAAACTTGCAATTTACTGCAGTCAAGTGATGTTAGAGTTCTTTGTTTACCTGAAGCAACTAGCTCTTACCAACACATTTTCTCCACAAATAGGACTTAAATCATTAATAACGACAAAAAATAAATAATCTTTTGGTCATTAAGCTTATGTCAATCTCAAGCTGTGAGGCTTTTAACATGATTAATTAAAAGGACCATTTTTCACCATAGTTCCAGCAAAGCTGGCATCTATTTTGGCATTATTACTCTGTAATGTAAATCTATCATTATTTAAGTTGTCAGCATTTATTTTGAGACTTCATTAGTTTTGGGGACACACATACACACACAAGCACCAAAACCACAGAACTTCACAGCACAATTCGTGTCCTGTGCTTTTCTGTTATAAAGAGCTCTCTAATGATAGAAAGCACAGGACAGGCACTATACTGCCTCCATATTGGAGACAAGGCCATCTTCTCCATGCTACAATGGAGGGGCTTATTCCTCCCTATCCAATTGTTTTCCAGGTCAAGTAGTGGCACTAACTTATGCTTACCCAGATTTAGTTTTGGTATTCAGAAAATACGAATGGAAACAAAACTCACATATTGAAAAAATTTTTTTGAAATGCAGCTCACCAAATTTATTTGCTTTGTAATGGTTATTTTCAAGTCAAATTTTTCCATTCTAAATTGTAGACCTGCTAAAGGAAAGCAATCAAACAAACAAAACCCACTTCATTTTTTATGCCAGCTGTCACCAGAGTTTGATAGTCAAAAGGTACCTTTATGGTTCACTTTTGTCTTTATACTATTTATTGTGCTAATGTTTAGACTTCAATTCCACTTTAGATAAACCCTGTTGTCTTTTCATTTAAATGCTTTCTTTAAAATTTGTTTATTAAAATTTCTTTAAAATATATTTATTTTATACACAAAAAAGAATTGTGCAAAGTAAAAGCTTTCAGTTTAATGCTGAACCATATATAAGCTCTTCAGTTAAGATAATTACTTCTTTTAGGTGGAGAGATCAACAAAGAAAGCCCAGCAACTTATTTCTGCCATGGTAATATGACTGGCATTAGACTAAATAAAATAGGTACACATTGAAGTAAAAGAGGGTATTCATGAGTAACTTTCTCGTTTCAAAATGGCATTAATTATTATTTAACAGTATTCCACTAGATTTCCCCTGTACGCACAAATTCAGATTTTATATATATATACATATATAAAAATGTCTAAGCCAGCTATGCACTACATGAAGAAAAACACAGTTGAAGAAATCACCCTGGAAAACAAGAAAATCTATGCAGAACTTTTTAGCTAACAGCACTGAAATGGGTGAATGAAGTGGCAAAAACTCAAAAAACAAAAAAAAAAAGTATTAGAAACCCACAAAAATACATATTAGCAATGTTTTATAATATTTTATTGCTTTGAAAACATTATATAGGTTAAAAAGAAGAGCTAGTATGGCTTGACATTCACATCTATATATGTCGGAAAGCTTTGAAACTGGACCCTGGGCTGAAACTGGACCAAACCTTGGAAATCTCAAGACCTCTTCAATATAACATATGGAATAATGTTTACTGGATTTTCACATAGGACAAAGAAACAACGACTAGGATGTAAAGCCATTGAGAAGTCCTACCATAGAAACACAGGACTGGAAAAATCCACTCGGGTCATCAAGACCAGTCTTCTACCAGAAATGATGCAATGCACATGAGAAAATATAAATCCTGCATCCTTTACAAGGCAAGGAACACCTGAACTCTACTGAAAACTAAATTAGCTTGTCAGGGAAAAAAACCCTTAGGAGTTCAAACATGTTAATCTGCAAGCAATAATCTTGGGTATCCCAAAACCAAAAATGGGATCAGATTATATTATTTTTTTCCATTTCCTTATTTCCACACAAGACTGAAATTACTTTATTGAGACGTCTCAAATGGGTAAAGCAGGTCAATTTTAAATTCAAATTCCAGACTCAGAGCAGAATGACAGAGATATATTTAGAACAATCGTGTTGTCAGTGAAAGCTTTGGAAGTCTAGCTAGGAAACTGAAGGGATGGTGCTGTGATCACAGGAAAAAAAGACAGTCTAGGATGCAACTGCCTAAAACCTCACACAGTTATCCATGGACATATTTTTAGTAACTGTAAATCACTTAAAACAGTTTTCTTGAGCAACTGTAAATTACATTTATCCCTTTCAGGCTCTGTGTTGTTTATTAAAAGCAGAGTCCCCGGGTTGTTAAATTAATAGCTCAGTGAACTTTCTCAGCTCTTAAGTTCAAACACCCAGAAACTTTCTACACATGAATCATCACATTGGATTTACTGAACTCTGAGGTATGTGCATATACCTGTTGCTGCACTAGCCATATTATTCCCTGTGGCATTTCTTTTTCCTGTAATCTTATAATCACTAAGGACTACTACATTAGTCACTTAACAGGTAATTTTCTTACAAATATGTATCAATAAGGCAGACAAAAGGAACTTTCCATTTCAAATGGTCCTGAGAACAAGCACTGTTCCCAATATTTCTAGGTGCATATATTAAACAGTTAGACCAAGAGGCAAGCACCCAACACACAGTTAATTATTCTACTTACATTTTAAGTTTTTTAGATTTTCAAAGCACTTGAGCAAAGAGTACTTAGCCATTATTTGTGGGAGAGTCTACATCTGTTCTGTTTACTGTGCTGGACTCTGCATCTGAAGGTATGGATTTTGCTAGTTCTGCTATGATGTACTGAAGTTTATCATACAGTTTAGTAGCATGTTTATGGTACACTGGGAATTGGGCCTTTGTCCTGGATACTTGTGACTGACCTGATAAGACTAGGAATGGATCCCACTTGAATGGCTTCCTCACTTGTTGCTTTGCCTTTGGCTCTCATTTCCACCTAAAGATAAAAAAAATCAAGAAACTTACCAAAAGAGGGGTAACACATCAAAGGAAAACCTGAAATTCCTGCAAATGGAAAAAAATCCCAAGGAATAAATGATAGTACAGTAAACAGAGCTATGACAAATAAGAAGAAGTAAGCCACACCACAGTACAGTGGCACACTGTCCTGGTTTCAGCTGGGATAGAGTTAATTATTTTCTTGGTAACTGGTACAGTGCTGTTTTGAATTCAATATGAGAATTATGATGATAGCACACTAATGTTTGAGTTGCTGATCGGTGTTTACCCCAAGTCAAGGACATTTCAGTGTCTCATGTTCTGCCAATGACCAGATGCACAAGAAGCTGGGAGGAGCATAGTCAGGACAGTCGACCCAAACTGTCCAAAGGGATATTCCATACTCAGAACAGCATGCTCATGAACTGGGGGAGCTGGAAGGAGCTGCTGATCACTGCACAAGGGCAGTGGGCACCAGTCAGCAGATGGTGAGCAATTGTATTGCACTTCACTTGTTTCTTTTGGGATTTATTCCTCTCTGTCTCCTTTTCATTACTGTCATTATTATTGTTGTTGTTACTATTATTATTATTATGTTTTAAATTGTTTCAATTATTAAACAGTTCTTATCTCAATGCACGAGTTTTACTGTTTTTTCCTGTTTCTCCTCCTTAGCAGGGCAGGGAGGTGAGCTAGGGTTAAGCCATGACATATACATACACTCAAAAAAATGTCTGCGTCTATCAACATTTCTCACTTATTACTCAAATGCCACTGACCCACTTACATAAAGTTATTTTCTTGGAGTACTTGCATTACCTTGAAGCAGCCAGGCACTTTTCATTCCATTAACACTTAAGACAGGTGTTAGGAAAACACACAGGACTAAGTTTTTTTAAAACTAATTGATCACAGAGGTGAGCTACATCAAGAAGTCTAAAACCTGTGACTCCAGATTCAAAGATTACTTTTTTTTCCCCCCTAGAACTGTCCTGGTACTTAAAGATCTTTTAAAAGAACTAGAATACTAAATTTGTGCTGTTATGAGGTACCAACAGAATGACAACAATAATTACTCTGTAATTATTTTAATGTCACTCCTTAGGTAACAGAAAGGACTGCAGAGCTAGACAGCCAAACATGAAATAGCATTAGTTATGCTCTTACACAAAAGTAGGTCTCATTAAGTAAATCTTCCTTCTCTCTTTGACAGAAATACAGGTATTGGTTTCCAGGTTAGTACTACACAATGTTCCAACTCAACCATCAACACCATATAGAACATAAAATAAATAGGTTATTGACTAGATGATGAACAAGTACTTTTTGAGATGTATCAGTATATGTGCTTTATCCATATTAACCAAATTTACTTCTTCTTCTGCAATTGACCAGTTTCCTATTCCTTCTACACTACAGAGTAACTGAAAAATTAGTGTTGCATAAGAAAAAACAAACATCAAAATAACTCACAAGACAACGCAAAGCTACATTTTAATTTTCACAATCAAGTTACTTAATAGTCACAAGTAGAATATGCTTAATATTCATACGCTTTCAAATATCAACATTAAGAAAAACAATAATTACCTCTGTTACACTTTTTTTTGTGTGGGTTTTTTTTTTGAGAGAAAGAAGACCACTAAAGTAGCATGGCTGTGTCAGCTTCCAACTCTGCACCAGTACTGCTATTAAACAGACAGGCATTATTTTACAAACTCCAAAAAAAGTGCCATTCAGTTCATTCAGCTGCCAAGCAGAAAAAAGCCTCCTGCTAGCCTTCAGTTCACACACTACCTCTTACCTTTCTTTCCTTCATCTTCTCACCCCCAATAAAATTGTTCTCTCTGAGCGTGGACTGCCTTTAAGACAGGACTCCCTTAATCTGGGAATTGTATACCTTAGCACATTCACAGCTGTGTACTACTATTTCTCAAAGTGAAGCAGGCTAATTTCCTAAGTCTCTAACATCAAAGCACAGTGTTATCAAAAAGGACTAAATGTAATCCTTGATTGCAGAATGGAGAAGTGAGGAAGAGGAGAAGTGATTCTGTCTTGTTACATCACATTTTTGAGTTACACCTATTCCTCCTGTCATTGCATTGAGTAGAAGTACTCCTAAATGGGTTTAAATTGCCATAAAAAAGCTTGGATAGAAACACCCTCCAGGTTGCAATACAAAGGTGCTTAGCTGGAACAAGGATTACACCTGACCCTATCCACTGTCCATGCCCCAAGGGCCAGTGAAGAAATGCAGGTTCCTATAATGATTATTTGTCAGTATATTAAAACCACTATTCATGTATATATTCTATATGTTTCATGAAGATATTAAAGAAGTATTTAGAAACAAATTATTCATCAGCAAGCATTGATATGGGCATCTCTAAGTTCTGGTCACAAAATTTAAGGTTTTAAAAGTACTTTCAAAGTAGCAACACATGAACTACATTGTAACACTTGGTCTGGTAGTGCAGTAGCAATCAAATATTTTGTGGAAAGAGTCTTCCCCAAATTGCATTCTTGTTATATAAATTTAATGCCAGGCTAATATTTTGTCTTATAGAAATCATTAGACATCAGGTTAAGGAGCAGCTGTGCTTTTCAAGTAGAGACTTATCTCTTTGGATTACGTCTGTATCTATTTACACACCTTACATTTTTATAGTCTACAGAGCAAAAAACTAGAATGAATATTAGAACTTCTTATTTTATGATTGTCTGACTACTGAGTACTTATAGAGCAGGTGGATTCTTAGCCAATTTGTTTAATTTTGAATGTTCTCCTTTTTAAATACAGGTATAACACATTTACTAACTGAAAAAAAAAAACCAAAAAAACAAAAAAACAAACCAAAACACCCAAGGAACAGAAATACAAGAATGACATTCACTGAGGCTTTACCCAGAAATGAATCATCAGCTTTGTGAATCCTGCATTTGTATAAGTCCACACAGGTACAGGCATTTGGAGCAACATACAAAATAAGTAGTCACATGTGGGTGTACTGTCCCCACTTCTTTATTCCAGAGCCACTTTACAGGTCTTGTGAGACTAGGACTGCTTGCAGTGTAGTGCTCAGAAATAATCTGGAAGCACCATGTGCTAACTGTTGAATTTAGGACAATCTGACAACCTTCTTAAAACCCCACTCCACTCCAAACAGCTGTTGGAATAATGATTTTAAAGAAATGAAGTGTAATATAGATTTAGTTAATTACATTTGGATGACAGTGTCAATTATTTGCTGCTCACAACAGTTACACCTTGGAATGATGACCTATAACTCCTTTAGAGTAGTCATGCTTGTTATAAAAAGGGAAGACTTACTTTACTTAATTATAGTCATTTAAAGATTAGGCATTTCAGAATAATCTGTCTTAAAATCTAACAAAGTACATGTCTCAGTCTATCACAAGCAGCTAGTAATCAATATCCTTCAGGCAGGATTCCCTAATTTTAACCACCTATGTGTTTATTAGCTGTGTTGCCTACACTAGACAAGCTCTTTCCATTGTAAATGAAAAGACATGAGTATCTCCAAATAGCAATTCATCCTGCTTGTTTTTATGGTGGAAAGAATTGCCCTCCAGGTGTGCCCACCATATTTTAATTAGTGCTTGGAGACAGATAAATAGCACATAAAAGCTTTAGACATCTCTTAATCAGGCAGTTATGATGTGTTTTCCAGTTCCTTTACTCATCTTTTGCAATGCAAAGCAGCAAAATAAGAAAGCAGATGTGCCTTATGGTGCAGGTCTTTCTAGAATGTGTTAGAAGGCCATTTACTTTGATTACAGGTGAGCATTGAGTGCAATCTACCTTTGACTATAGCTCTGTTCTGTTGTAAGAGCAAGTAAAATCAAAATATATTCATCTTCTTTAGCCCCTAAACTCTTCAAAGGTCTTCCAGCAAGCCTTACTAATGTCATTCCTTAACCCTGACAATGAAAAAACTTGTTTTTCAGAGTTCAAGAGTTTTGCTAATCAGTTACTGTCATTTTGTTTTCCACACCAGGTTGCCTTTAGCTAAAGCTATATTCCACTGTAGTCCTGAGACCTTAATTATTAAAATGCTCCTGGCTGCAGCTCATCTAATTAATTTTTCCATTACACTTAAAAAAGGTATGGTTTGGGGTTTGGTTTTTTGTTGTTGTTGTTGCTATTTTGGGTTTTGGTTCTTGGCGTTATTTTTTGTTTGTTTGTTTGTTTTTTAGTATAGGAACTGCTTTTGACTGGTGCTCTAAGGTGCTGTGTCAGCTGATCCCTTAACTTGTCCCAGTTTTACGAAGTTCTGCAACAAGTTTTTCTTTGCTTCTAAAGTTTATAATTTTGTTTTTGCTAGACCTGTTTGGGCTCATGAATTTCCAGTTTTACTTCTGCTGTATTCTGAGATAAATAGAAAAGCTGGTATTTAATTTGTTGTCGTCTGAATCTGAACCTCAGTTGTCATGTTTATAGGAGGCTGTAGGCCATATAGTCCCATGCAATTTTTAGATATATGCATAGATAAGGTGAGCCCTCTCATGGAGTCAATTTTTCCCTAATATTAAAGAGCAGTATAGGAATAGCTCTTAAAAATTCAAGGCCTTCTGAATTTTTTTTTAATTAGCAACCTTTCTGCATAAAATTTATGATGAAGCTGCCAAGGCTATCTGTCTTTGCAGAAGGGAAATGAGTGAAAATTTAAGTTTAAGAAGTTTGCTTTATTTGAATAAAATTAACTGTATTATGGGCATCCTGATAAATAGTAGTTGGTTCTCTAGCAGAAGGGCACTAGTTGTTATTTAAAAATCTTGCTCAATGTCTAATAAGAAAAGGAAAGCAACATCTTTATAAAGTTGGAATGTCTTAGATGCTTAGTCATTTGTATTTAAAAGCAGCCAAGTTCAAAGTTAAGTTATATTAGTAACTTAGCTGTGGTGACTTGGTAATAAAAGCTAATATAAATTCAGTTTAAATGAGTGTAGCTAATAGCAGATAATCTAATGTTTCAAATATGCTATAGAAGTTAGTATGTTTGGTTGTTTAGGAAGTCTAAAAGCTATGAAAAGTGAAGAAACATATTTCTCTTAAGAAATATATTTCCCCATAATTTGTTTATTAACATGAAGCTATACTTTCTACCAGGGCATTTTAGAGGTCAACAAGCAACCAGGCTAGAGCTTTTGTCCAGGTAGTTAAATAAATTTAAGGTTGCTTTTTTGATTTCTACTGAATGAAACCTATAATATCCTCTAATAATCCTAAAGTGAGTAGTCCAGACTGAATGCAGCAATAAAACAAATGTTGACTGAGTCATAGCAGGTCAGTGTCTGAACTGACAGCCAACATTTTAAAGCTTTAAACATTGGTCCTGGAAAGAAGTGGATCAGCCATCACTACACTTTGGGAAGAAAGCCTCATCAGAAGAACAAATTTCTACTCTCTATTTTCTTATTGACTTCCTTTCTGCTACACTAATAACACATAGGGCAATCTAAACTGTGGAGCGTGGGGACATGTCCCAATGTCTGGGTCCAGCTACAAACTCCAGCTGCACTCCAGCTTCATCTCAGATAGCGAACCTTCATCCCTTTCCCCTTCTTGTTTACAAAAGCATAGGGAACAGGAGGTGACTTATTTGTGTATCAACCATAGAGACAGTGCTCACAAATTCTGACACGCAGGAATTTTTTTAGAAACTGTGAAAACATGCCTTGCAATTTATCAGGAAATAACAAGAACCAAGGGCACACCATAAGAAATAATGATTAAGAACAGACAGAGAAATGGATCAGTAAAATGTTAATACTAGCAAATTAAAGAGAGAGCAGCCAGTCAGTCTCATAAAATTAACCATAGAAATACAGTTGCAAACTTGATTAACTCATCTGCTTTGGGCAAAAGTGAAAACAATTATGTTAAAAAAAAAAAGTTGATGTCCTAATTAATGTACTTCTTTTAAGATTGATGGTGATAACAAGAATGGAAAACTCTTAGGACTACTGAACTTGAAACTGTGTTTCAACTGATTATTTGGTTTACTTAGGTGGAAGAAATAGAAATATTTCTGCTTTTCCCAACTCTGCTTTCTGCTCTGCAGATTGAAGTTCATTCTGTGAGAGTCAGCAGCAGTTTAACGAGCAGTGTGTTGAAACATTTTAGAGTCCAATTTTTTCCAAACTAATTTTAGGCAAGTAACCAAAGACCCAGTATTGGGGATGTAATTGCCTTGACTCTTAGCTTTCAGTGGGTGACTCAGATGCTACGTGGGCTAGCCTTTGCCATCTGGAGGTGCTATGGAGAGTACTTGACTCTCTTCTCTTCTTCCATGTCTTTAAACAGAAGCTATGATGGCATAAATTGCAAGTCTGGTAAAGATATGGAAAATTTATAGACTTTTTGTGGTGTCATTCAAGCTACAGGACTTTATAAAAATGTTTTCCAGGCTTCAGCACTAGCAAGATAAAATCTTAGTCTGATAAGAGGGGGCCTTTCAATTAGTATCACAACAAAAGTCATCTTGCTGGAATATTTCCCATGAAAGAAGTCTTCTTCCTGTCTTTCCAATCAGAGGTTGAGTTGATGAGGAAATCTGCATGATGAATCTGTTCTTCAAAACCAGTAATATACATGGGGAATTACAGTTTAAGCACACATGAAGTTGCACTTCTTGCAACTGTATCCAGCTTTACACACCTTATATCTGTATCTATATATCTATAGCTATAGCTATACTTTTTTTATATATCACTTTATATAAAATGATTCAGATACATCACTACAGTCTTGTCATCTGGACTCTGTAGTCCCATATAGAGATGTAAACACCAGGTTCTCCTCAGCATCATTTTTGTGACTGTTGCTCCATTTGGAGGGGAGAGGATAAGTTCATCTAACTATGCCCCCCTGTGACAAGCATGAGAGGAAATAGCAAAATCATAAAACCATGAATGTTTTTGGCTCCACATATTCTCCTCTATTTTGTTTGTAACATATTCTCCAGGATTTTATTATGTTTTCAGCTTTAATGTCAATTTAAATGTTTTAAGTGATAATCTGAGGTGTTACTGGCTCAAGATCTGACTGGACACAGTCCCTTTCAGCAAAAGTACTGAAAGAACTGACAGCCTTTGCTAAGAGTGAGTGGTCTCATGGCAGAAAGGCAGAGTTGTTGCCCAAACATAACTGACAAGCATCATTTGAGATGCTGTAGAGAATTAAGGATGTCTTTGATATCCTATACAGACGACCTGCAGGTATGACACAAGTCCTGTGAGAGACCTGCACCTTTGGTGCCTTTGTAGCTGAATCAGATCCTTGTTGACCACTGAAATGAACTGTTCCAGATGGATCTCAAGTCAGGGGACATGACATGGCAGAATTCTGTCATAAACAATCTCTGAAAATTCTTTCCAGAGCCAACAAATCATTCAGCATATGTCAGAGATAGGGAAGCTGAAGTATGGCTGAGTGGCTGGCATTGAGATAACTACGCTTTAGGTGAGTCTTGCTGCAACTCTTTCCTGAAAGATGATGGAAGACTGTGAGATAAGAGGACTTAATATTGTGAGTGGATCTATGAAACTTATTTTGTGCAGGTTGCTCCACAGTTGACAGAAAACTGCAATTTGCCAATGAAGTCCCACAACAGGCTGCTGTAATGGATTTGGGTCAGTTAAAAATGGAAAAATTAGACTAATTGTATACTAATGATGTCAAGATAGTCCATTGTGGGGAATCTCTTTGTCTAGTCCCAGGCAAGTTTAACACAGATTTTCTGAGACTGCTGGGTCTGTGTGAAACTAGTCACCTCAGCACTGTGCATGATGGGATTTAGTAGTCCAAAAGCAGTTTACTCAAGATCTTTATTCCATTTAGTGGGCTGAAAATGTCAGTCTGGTAATGTTACCACAGCCCAAATTGTGCAACAATTGTCCAGGAATGCAAAGAAGTGGGAACCCCTGACTTCTCACTCCATATCCCCACAAAAACTAAGGCTGAATTTGGTCATGTGGATGCGTGTGCTATGTCTGCTTTGCCTGCTGAGTCAGGAGGCTCAGTGCAAACCATGCATCTTGCAACTGCTGCAGGACAACCCCCCCTGGCTTGGCAATTATCTGCTTTGCTCTTTAGCCCAGACAAACAGCACGGAGCTCAGCTCAGCTCAGGGATAAAGTGCAAACTATCCCTCTGGACTTTTTTAATCTATCCATATCTTAAGGGACATCCTGCTAAAATACTTGAAAAGTACACAACTAACCTCTTAGTAAAATAACTAATATTACTTACACACTTGTTACTTCTTTGACTGACTTTGATGGTTTCAGGAAAGTAATAAAAAATGAAGAACCTTTGAAAAGCTGCTCTGTCCACAGCTACACAGAGCTTTCCAAAGGAGTTTGTCTTACAGGCAGTCTCTTCAGAGATAGGAACAGCACGTGTTATCCCAGTAGGTTAATGGAAAAGGGCCCCTGATCTATTTGTGAATCAGAGGCTGTTCCCAAGGGAGAATAGTTGCTGAAGGAGTGTTTAGATATTGTGTGAACAAAATTGGTAAAATATTTTTACTGAAGATGTAAACTCTTGTCCAAAATAACCGCTCTTTCCTGAAATTACCAAGTGCAATTAGGACATTAATGACCAGATTAATAGGCAGTATTAGGAAGGCTCCTGGAAGCATACCAAGTGTTGGATGTACAATTACACATTCAGTTAGAGAGAGCTGTCAGACTGTGTGGGCATTTCAAACAGGAGTTCTTTGGGCTCTACATGTAACGTTAAGAGCAAAGAGACGATAGAAAACTACTAAAAATAGTGTTGTTTTGCAATGTTCTTATTCTGTGTGCCCCACTTGGAAGGCAGAAGTAACACCAGATAGCTGGAAGCCAGCTGGGAGCAAATAGCTATTTCTTCATAAGAACATAAATGAGAAACAACAGGGAGGCTGATGTCAATGTCTGTGAAAGTAACACCTTTTGAATCCAGTCGTTGTGGTTTAGTTCAGCCTCAGCTCTGTTCAGAACCTGAACCTAAACTTAGGTATTTAATTTAAAGGGTGTGTGAAGATTATGGGTTGAAGCATGGTAGGTAGCTTTTCTTTCTGTAGTGAGGAGTCAGATGTTGACTCTGTAGTTCTGATTTTGTCTAAACTCCAGAAATCAAATAACATTTCAAGATACTTTGTAAGTTAATAGGTTGTAATAATTTTGTTAGAAGTCTATCCTATAATAAAAAGGACGCTAGAAATGTCCTACAAGTTTCCTTTTTTCATTAGGAGATAAACTTACTTAGGACAAGTTTTCAGGATGGTAGGTTCTTTGGAGTTTGTCCTTTTCCCATTTCCCTTTGGGATTCATTAATTCACTGCCGCTGAGTGTATCTTTCTCGTGACTGGATTTGTGGGTAGTATCTCCAAGAAAGACAAATAAACAGCCATTGTCAATCTTTTTTTTTTAAGAACAATCATATTTTTTACATTTCTCTACAGCTTTGTTTCCTGAGAGAGCTGTCAGGTAGATTTCATGTTCTATTATGCCTACTACATTTTTTTCTTGTGAAAGTGACATCCCTTAGCCATAGAAAAATCTCTGCTTCTGCTCTTAAAAGATGACTGGGAAGAGATTGTTATGCTAAAAATTGCATCAGATTTAAAACTAGTGAATATGATGGTATAAAATTCGTGGGGAAGTTCAAGGTAGTTCACACTGGCTTATTTTTCAGTTGCTTTTCAGAATAAATGTAATTAAATTTTTATGTTACCTTGAGAATAAATCAAATGCAAACCAGAATGTTTTTAAGGTGAAATGAGCCTAGGTGAATATAGGTTTCAGTGTAATTTTAATTTGCTGTGTTTGTACACACATCTGCCAGTTGTCTTTCCTGTTACAGAGTTTAGGGAAGTATTTGCTTTGGAAAGAAAAGGCAAATTCAGCCACCATCTGGAAGCAAGCTGTGAGAAAGCAGCTCCTCCACAAAAAAAAAATAATATTTAGGAAACAGGAGGTCAACTGATTCCAAAAACCACATCAAGAACTCTCACTTAAATAGAAAAAAAAGGCAAGTGAAAATTTTGCATGAGAGAAGACTGCAGAATGAGATGTAGAGATGTTTGTCCAGCATAATGGGTTTTAACCCATGACACACAGACTTCTGGGGACTTTAAATTTCTTCTAAATAATAAAACCCCCCAAGTTAATTAAGAAATGCAGGATGATTATTTCCCAGTGAGTTTACATTGTTCTATATGCTACTGAAAAATGGCCAAGCTTCCAAAAGTAGAAAAGGTTGAAAATGACATCTCTACTACATTAGCTCACCATTGTGGGAACATTTGAACTGATCCTGTCTTTGGAGTAGCTGTATTCAGTTACAAGGTCATCTTTTGACTGTGAAGCACTTTTATGAACCAGAAGGCTCTGAGTTTGTTCCAGGTAGGACTGCTGGTTTAAAAATAGAATTTAAAAGAAAAAAAAAAAAGAGGGAATGAAAAATGATGAGGATTATAATAAAATCTAAGAAGTTTCTAATATTAACTCTTCACTAAATACCTTTGAAGCCTTTATAAGATTTGGAAAACTTTGAGAAATCATAAACAGTAACTTATCTGTGTTCTTGTACATCCATGGTGAAATTAAAGAGGGCTGCAGAGTGATCTTGAGCATGGTACTTAAATGTTAGCTCAGTCACTGTCTCTGTGTTGTATCGCCTCCACCTCAGACATATCTGTTCATCAAGGGGCAGCACCAAGCAGTGCAGATTCGAGGTGCTTAGTGCCATTTGCCCTTGGCTTCCTGTCTCTGGAGGTAGGTGAACAGTATGGGCCAAGTTGTTGTTTAAATATATTTATTTAAATGCTGTTAACAGCAGTGTTAAATGTTAGTGACCAGGCCAAATACATAATATATATTTTGTGGCTGCTTTTATGGTTTCCCTTATCATCTTATATACTTGCAGTAAAATGTATTTAGCAGACTGAAAGCTTACAGAGCAGCAGAGAGTGCCTGAGAAATCTTTTACTTGAAAGTAGGCACCAGCAGTCTCTTCTATAGAGAACTCTGCTGGGCTCACGTTTTTCTTTCATAGAATAACCTAATGATTAGCACAGTTGCCAAGGAAATGAGAGACCCATATCCCATTACCTCCTCTATCTGAAAGAGCTGTAAAACAAGACTTCCTGGGAGAATATATCAAAAGACTGGATATTGGGATAGTCTTCAAATCTGTCTTTTTTCTCTAACTTCCTTTCTCTCAAGAGCCACATGAAAATAGCAGAAGGATATTTAATTTTGAAGCCTAAGGTATAAGGCACTCTCTGGTATGGCAGAATACCACAGTTCAAGTCATAGAATAGTTTCTGTATTTTCTTTAATGAGTGTTTCACTGAAACCACGTGTATTGCAATAGAAATGCCATTTTGTGGACTTTTTTCCTAATTTTTCCTAGAATATATTAAACCTACTTAAACACTTTAGCTAACTAAAAATTTATTCTTTGAGTTTTGCACATATGGCTTAAGCCTCAAAATCCCATGATGTATCATTTCTCTTGCTGGGATAGTCTCTTGATTTCTTCCTCTTTTTCTTATATCTTGGGTAAAAACTGAGGAGAACATTGGTGGATCTCAGTTGCTTTGGAAAATTAACTCCCATTCTCAGAGTTCCAAAAGCTCTGGGCTTCCTCACATAAAATTCGCTGCTATAGTGAAGAGTTAAGTAATGTCACAGAATATCCCAGCCTTTTCAAAATTTGTCTTAATTTTGAAGCTGTAAACTCTGTCCAGAACTCCGTAACTTGGGTCCAAAATAGATAAGAGACTCGGTGAGTGATAGCTATCCTATACTGCTTGCCACCAGTTATGAAGAAGATTGTCTGGTAACTCAAAAGACAACACTGATAGTGCTGCAATATTTGCAGCTAAGAAGAACATGTTTTCAGAGTGTTTTCATAATCCAACTAATTATAAACAATGGGAGTGGAGTGTTTGTTACAAACTTTACTTAATTACAGTCCACTTTTATTTGGATGCACAATATGCCCTAGACTTTAGTGAGTTTTAATGAAACAGCACATCTAAAAGTTGCAGTGAGTGTTTTTGAGAAAAATTCATGAAGGAATGCTGCTTTTGAGAAGACTGTTTCCTTTCCATAGTTTCAAGAGCACAAAATGCAAACTTTTTCTTAGGTAAAATGGCAGATCTTTGCCCTTCTGGAGGATAGTAGTGGAATCAAGAAAACGTCTGTCTTTGGTAAAGTAATTGTTGTGTCTTTCCCATTCAGTACAAAAGAACACAAAAATTCCTAGAGAATAGGTTCTTCAGGGAATTCATTACCTGGGAGATATTTTTTCCTCTATCTGTCTTAAAGACGGAACTAAATATATGAAGAAGAAAGAAAAAGGTGTCATGGGTAGTATTTAAATATATCAATAATGCACAAGATTTCAGTGAATTTTAGCACCCCGGAAAGTTTAAACAATCTGCAGTTCTCTTGCTAATATAATGAAGGAGAGGGGAAGATGTAGCATTGGGTGCTATATTTCTTAGGGCACCCATTTGGAGTAATTTTTTGTCTGCAAAAAAAAACTGCCTGCATTTCCTTTCCTCACAGAAACTCTTAAGCTCAGAGCAAGTATTGCTATGGTGATAACATATTGACTTTTTCTCACAAAGCAAAAAAATGGAATCCCTCCTATGTCTGAAAAAGATGCATTTTTTTACTGCTTACCTGTGACTGGTGCCTTCAGTCCCTGCCAGGAAAGGCTTCCAGAAACAGTAATAGTTATATTTTTATTTTCAACCCAACAGAAGTTACATCACAAACAAAAAAAAACCAGCATTACTAACAATTTCAAATATTAAAGCCAAGAATAGCTGTGAATAATGAAGCAATAGAAAATATTAGTTAAATTTTCAGGTTCCACTGTGAGTCATTGCTCAGAAATAAAAAAAAGAAAAGAGAATAAATCAGTTTATGATACAGATATTTCATTCTGATCTTAGGAAAAAAATTTTTTTTAAAAAATACAAATGTAGCAGGGCAGAAGCATCCATTGTGTAAATGGCAACTCAGCTGCTCTCCACCTTCCTCATCAGGCATCCCATATCAAAGTAATGAAAAACCACTGTGACACAGAGAGGACTAGGATATGTGTGTTTGCCACAAATATGTTCTTGGCAGCTGTGTAGCAATAGTTCCTGGGCTTTTTTATTATTTCTCATCTTTGCCAAAGCCAGAGAGACACTTCTGTGCTATACAGGAGAGGGGATGTGCAAACTGTCAGCTCAGTGGCTATAGAGATTGGTGTTTCTGCTCCTGAATCTTCCCACTGTAAACCTATGGCTGAATAATTACTTACTATAAAGGAAGAACACCCTGTGAAAAAAAGAAAAGAAAAGAAAAGAAAAGAAAAGAAAAGAAAAGAAAAGAAAAGAAAAGAAAAGAAAAGAAAAGAAAAGAAAAGAAAAGAAAAGAAAAGAAAAGAAAAGAAAAGAAAAGAAAAGAAAAGAAAAGAAAAGGAGAAAAGAAATTTTAACTACTTTAATATTTAACTACTTTAATATTTTTAATTGCCTCAGAAACTGACCTACCTGTAGTTTAGACATTTCAGTCTTTCGTGAAATGATTTGCCAATTTGCTGTTTATTGAATAGTGAGAGGAAAGAAACAGTCCTTGTTCCTGCTATTTTCTAGTAAAGTGACACTAGTGCTTTTGTTGCTGTTATCAAAGACAAATGAAATACAATACTGCATAGTTGGAAAGACTGTTTAGAATTAAAGTTTGACGTTTTTCAGAGCATTCTAACTCTTTAGACCATTTTGAAAATTCTGGATGGGCTTTTATATGATTATGGCGGGTATGGACTCAGGATATTCCAAAAATGCAGAAAATCCTTCAGAGGGCAGTTCTATATCAAGTTTCTCTCACCTGCAAATGGGAGAATAGATAAAAAGCGGTGATCTTATTCCAGTCTATTTCAATATAATATAAATTATGATTCAGAATATTTCTCGTATGATTTCCTTAGAAACTGTAAGAGAGTAGGAGGTTGGAGGAATAAACCACTGCAGAGTTTGCCTCTACATCTTAAATAAAAAAAATTTCTAAGGATCATTTTATTGAAAATGCAGATCTATTTTGATTTCATTTTGGTTTGCATCTGATGGTACATTTAGAAATTAATTATTTAGAAGTAAACATGAAAGTATTAATATCTGAATTTTACATGAACTCATTACAATACAGTGTAGATTATACTTTCTAATAGCTTTCAAAGCACTGATATTTCTTCATAAATACTCATGAAACAATTTCTAAACACAGTCAAAACCTAATTCCCCAAATTTAACACTTGTGGCAGAGAAGAATTCAATGGAAAACTATGTAACAGTAACTATAATCATGGAAGAATCAATAATATTAGCAAATGTAAGAGAAATCAACCTTTTTTATTTATCAATGTAAGTTCAATTCTAGTGTAAGCATTTTAAAATTCACTGTCAAAACCATCAATAAGAAGGGCCGAAGTGAAGACCTAGGAAACGACAAGCTCATTAGTGTTACTTCAATTTTTGGGAAAATAATGGAATTAGTCCTTCTAGAAAGTACTATTCCCCAAATGAAGCAGGTGGCAGGTGATTGAGAAAAATCAGCACAGATTTACCAAAGGTGAATCATACCAGATTAACCTGAACACCCTCTACAATAACATAACATCTGTCCACATGGGGAAAGCACTGGATGTTGTTTACCTGGACTTCAGCAAAGTGCTTGACACTATTTCCCACAGTTTTCTCCTAGACACACTGGCAAGATAGAGATTGGATGTGTGATCAGTGAGATGTGTAGCAAAGTGGCTGACGGGCTGCACTCAGAGGGTGGTGATCAATGCTTTTTACCCAGGCTGGCAGTCTGTTACAATCAGGGTCCCTTAGGGATCAATACTGGGCTTCAGGCTGATAAACATCTTCATAAATTATCTGGATAGAGGTATTGAAAACACTCTCACCAAGTCTGCTGATGACGCCAGACTGGATGGTGAGATGGACTTGTCAGAAGCGAGAGCCCTTTGTCAGAGACAAGCAGGCAGAGTGGGCCAGCAAGAACTGCATGAAGTCTAACAAATGCAAGTGCAGGTCCTGCACCTGGCATGACAAAACCAAAAAACCCAGTGCAGGCTGGGATCTGTGTAGCTGAGAGCAACCTTCCTGTAGAAGACCTGGGGCTCCTGATGGACAACAATATGAACATGAGTCAAGCTGCAGCAACAAAGGCAAATCAGGTCATGGGCTCTATCCATGAGCAGAGATAAAAATATGGTCACCCACTGTATCCAGCATGTATTAGGCCACAGCAGGAGTACTGTGTCTGGATCTGGTACCCACTATTCAAGAAAGATGTGGACAGACTGGAGAGGGTCTAAATAAGGGGCAGGAAGATGATCAAAAGGCTGGAGAACCCGTCCTATTGGGAAAGACTGAAGGGTTAGGTCTTTTCACCCTGGAGAAGACATAGGAGGGACCTCATCATAGTATTCCAGTACCTGAAGAGCGGCTACAAAGAAGACAGTCCCTTCACTAGGTGCCACATGGAGAAGACATGGGGCAACTGGTAGAAGTTGCACCAGGAGAGTTTTCATCTTGACATAAGAAAGAAACGTTTACAACGAGACCAGTCAGTCACTGGAACAATCTCCACAGGGATGCAGTAGAGTCCTCGTTATAGGAGGTTTCTTTCAAGATGCAATGCAACAGGATTCTAGATAATGTCATCTAGGCTCCCTTTCCTGTGAAAGGCTGGATCAGATAATATTTCTTGTTCCCTTCCTGAAGAGTGTGACAGCCTGCTTATTTAGTTGTCAGGTATAAACATCAAGTCAAATTATTTCCAGGTATCTTGTAATTGATAGTAGGTTTCTGTGACAAATCGAAATGCTGTTTTAATTAGATGGTCAAATGAACATCTGAAGTAATCAGCTGCAGAGTGAAGATTGTAAGTTTCTTCCTTCCTTTGTTTTGTGTTGAATATTTAAAATTTATATAAATGTAAACACTCTGGAGTTCAGAATAAGTGTTTAACATTAGATGCAAAACTAACTGTAACAGCTACTAAAATACTTTCGTGACATAGTTTGGGGAAGAAATAGAATATTTCCACATTTTATGGTGGGGAAGACATATATAATGAGACTAATATAACAAGTGAATTATTTTTATTGGCTCATCTGTAGTAATTGTGTCACAAAATTCTTGGTCAAGGACACTGAATCTTATCATTCTGATCATGATGGATGCTATAAATCATGAAATCTCACTGAACTCAATATATTAGAAACCTGAATCTCTCCTGAGAGAAAGGCATTGCCTGGTAATATGAGCTTTTCATTATGAATCAGAAATGTCTCTGTTTTGCCTTACTGGACTTCAGTGCTTTCCACTTAGTCAGTGTAGGATCTATCATGAATCAAAAATGGAGCATTGACGAATGTCAACAATGCAAAAATGCTTTTCATTTTAAAGTGTAGTGATATGTAATAGTAGGAACACTGTGTCCTGTGTTGGTCACTGTGTTCTTCTAAAACTTAGGTGAACTGGAAAGTGTTCAGAGGAAATCAAGAGAATGATAAGAAGGTTAGAAAAGTTTAACTATGACGAAAGGTTGAAGAGCTTACTGATACCACTATGACACCACTGTCGGTTATCTTTGAATGTTCATGGTGATTGAAAGAGGTCCCTGATGACTGGGGAAAAGCAGATGTTACATGCTTTTCAAAAAGGGCAGGAAGAATGATAAAATGAACAATAGGCCACTCAGTCTCCCTTCAGTCTCTCAGAGGATTACGGAGAAAGACCTCACGGAAATTGTTTTCAAGCACGTGAAGAACAAGAATGTGTTTGGGAACAGAGAGCATGGATGTACCCAGGCCAAAGTATGCTTGACTGATTGCCTTCTTAGATGCTAGTGACTCTTTGTATGGGCTGGAGGGAGTGGTGTACATCGTTTGCCTTGGAACAAGCAAGGCCTTTGATAATAGTGTCCCGTAACAAACATGTAGCCTAGAAGAGGAGATGCAGACTGGATGAAACACAAAGTGGATGAAAAACTGTCTGAAACTCCGGGCTTTATGGTAGTGGTCAACAAATTCAAGTTTAACTGGCAGTGATACTCCTCAGTACTGTGATTTAACCCTAGCTGGCAACTCAGACCCACACAGTCTCTTGCTCAAGTCCCCGTGTGCTGGGATGCTGAAGAGAACTGGAAGGGCAAAAGGGAGAAAACTCATGGACTGAGATAAAGGCAGTTAAATAGGCAAGACAAAATACTGCATGTGCAAGAAAAGCACAAGGAATTCATTCATCACCTCCTGTGGGCAGGCAGTTCAGCCATCTCCAGGAAAGCAAGGCCCTAACATGCATTATGGTGACTTGGGAAGACAAACACAATTACGCCGAACATGCCCCCCTTCCTTCTCCTTCCCCCAGCTTTCTATGCTGAGCATGACACCATATGGTGTGGGGTATCCCTTTGGTCAGCTGGGCTCAGCTGTCCCAGCTGTGTCCTCTCCCAACTTCTTGTGCACCCCCAGCCTCCCCACTGGTGGTGTGGGGCGAGCAGCAGAAAAACCTTGACACTCTAAGCACTGCTCAGCAGTAACTGAAACATCCCAGTGTTATCAACACTGTTTCCATCAGAAATTCAAAACGTAAGCCCATATTGGCAAAGAAAATCACCCCAGCCAAAACCAGCACAATCAGGGGCCAGTACTGGGATGATTCTACTTAATACTTTCATGAGAGGAACCTCATGAAGTTTAGCAAAAGCAAATGCAAAGTCTTGTATCTGAGGCAGAACAAATGCATGCAGCAATACAAGCTGCTGAGGTAGCAGTAGCGCAGAAAAGGACCTTGGGGTGGCCAAAAAACTGAATGTGAATCATCAGATTAGAATGTAGGTAGCAGGTCAAAGATGTCAAAGTATTTATTCCCCTTTACCTGGCATTGTGAAGGCCACATCTCGTATATTGTGTTCAGTTTTGCACACCCCAGTACTAAAGTTAGTCCAGCAAAATGTCCTTAAGAGGGTTGAGTGACTGAAGTATACATTGTATGAGATGGAGTGAACTGGATTTGCTTGATCTGGAGAAGGGAAAGTTAAAAGGGGGCTGAATTTCTGTCTTCAGTGACCCAAAAGTCCCTTGTAAAAGCAGACTCTTGCAGGAGGTGAACAGCAAAAAGACAAGAGGTATTTATTTGCCACAGGTTGCAATAAAGAAAAGTGTAACTGAATTTAAGGAACAAAATTTCAGGGTGAAAATTGTTAGGCACTTGAATAGATTGCCAAGAAATGTAATGAAATTTACATCCTTGGAAGTTTCCCTGAACAACCCTATATACTCTTCCGTTCTGTTCACTCTGCTGTTAACACTTCTAGAAAGACAAACTGGTTAATATGTTTTTGGTTAAAAAAAATAAAATCTGATCTTCCCTAGGAGCACAAGAAAGATCTTTGAGGTTCTTTCCAGAACTTCACTTCTATGAATCTTTTGAGGCTAGCCCTACAGAACATAAATTGTGTTTCGCAGCAGCTAGATGTTGGGTTTCTTGATAAATATTAAAATTTATGCCTGCAAATAAGGCATAAGGAATAAGGCTTTCTCTGGAACTCTGGAGTATTCAGGCACCTAAAAACTGGAGTCAAACAAAACCAGTGTGTGGATGCACACTGTGAAATATAAACAAACATAAATGTATACAAGACAGAGATAACAGTTTTTAAGTTTAAGGAATTTATTCAGCCTTCTCTGAATTTGTGATATGGTCAGTTTTTGCCCGTAGTAGGACCTATTGCAGAGTTGTGTGCTTATGTAACTGTTACAGAGCACAGGTAGAAACTAGACATTGAGATGTTCTCTCTTGGTCTTTTTCTTTTTTTCTTTTTCTTTTTTTCTTGAATCAGCTGCTCAATTGTTAGTATACTCAGCAAGGTTAGACAAGACGTTGTGAGAATTAATGCCAAGTCAGCATTTCTTAAGTGCTTTGAAGATTAAAGACAATATAAAGCACTAATTATCAGTACTAATTAGCATCCCACCAAACATGACTCACTGACTGGTTTTTCAAGTCTTTAAAGCGTTGTCAGCAATCTTCTGGAAAGCTTGAAGACCTTTTCCTCACAGACAGAAAGTGAGAGCTGAAAAGCATTGATGTAAAGCCAGTGAACAGCTCTGGGTTTATCTGACTCCAGTCAGAGTAAATTCAGTGTCAGGTGAGTCAGAGGCTGACTTTTAATTTGGGACCACTCTCCAAGCCATGTAGGTAATCATTAAACAAATGTAATGGGTCAGATTCATAATTCATACAATTCTATGAAATGAAATATTCTCTTTCCCAGGATATATACCCAGTGAGGCTGCTCCGTAGATACGACTGACTCCCTGGCTTCCATCCCTGAGGATATTTTTCAGGTGGTAATGTTGAAACTACTCCCATGCAAGTCCAGTGGCATAAGAGACTCCTGTCTTTTTCATCCTAGATTTTTTTATGCAGCTGAGGTAAGAAACAACATATCTTAATCTTAGGGGTGTTGTCTCTGTGTGAACTAGGAGTCTTAGATCTAATTATGTTCTATCTAGAGCTAGATACGATTGATAGTTATCCAGAGCTGGAGATGTATTCAGATGATGAAGTGTGGGTGTCCACCCCAGGACAAGATCAACAGCTTTTTTGAGTCCAGTGACTGGACCAATTATCTCTCTGCTAAAGTAATAGAAGCCCTCAAACTTCTCTTAAATGTAGAACATCTACATTGGAGAAACAGACTTGAGCAGGTTGAATACCATCTGTGTCCATCAGGCAAGTTTATGTTAAATGTCCCCATTGGCCTAATCAATTACAATTGAACTGAGCAAGCCTAACACACGTGAGAAGAATTAATCCCTTCTCAAAATGTGATAGAAGGATCTTAATGAGGCAGAGAATTGTTAGTGATGCCTCTCCTTTTGTCAGACTGTGCCATGTGATGTTACCCTTCCATGCTGGAGCATTTGGGAAGAAGCAGCTGGTTGGCTTGAATACCATCCTTTCCCTGAGGGATTCAAATCTATATCTCTAGAGAGTCAGCCTAAACAGCGGATGGTCTGTTTTGAGAGCAGATGCTTTCCATCTCATTTCCCAAAGAGGTGCCAGCTATTGCAGCAAGAACTTCAAAGTTTATTGCACCATAAAAAGGTAATTGAGTTTCTTCCTGGGCAAACCATATAACCATTACATTGTCTTACAGGAAATGTCATTTCGTTTTGTGAGGAGCCTGATCCCATAATTTATCACTGGGCAGGTATTTTTATCAATTAGCAATTCCCTGATATAACACTTGATACCCTGACACTTCCACTGACCTATTTTAAAAGGCAGGAATTTCCACACCTGCATTTTGTGCCTAGACCTAGCTTTCACTACCTTGGAGAGTCATGGACAAAGGCAGAGGACAGCTTAATTGCTGGTCACAGGCAGGCTTGGGCCAAATCACTTGGCTTTTTAAGACTGTTGCTCTTTTAGGCACACATTTAAATCCAGAGCATGTGGGGAACATGCAGAGTTTAAACAGTTATGCAGAAACAGAGGAAAGATTATGTGAATCTCAGATTTGGATTTATTGTAAAAGTATATATGCAAGTGCTTTTTAGGCCTTTGCCCAAGATGTTATCGTAACTACTAAAAATAATTCATGACATCTGTCTGCAGGCACAGTTTTAAATTACAGCTGCTTCTCATTCACAAACTTTCACGTGTGTGTATGTGTTCGGGGTACATTCCTCAAACCTTTATTGATTTCTGGGATGAACAGACCTGACAGTAAGAGGAGACAGAGCTGCTAACTTCTGCAAGCTTCCAAGATTTAATGTACTTTCTATAATCCCTGAGAGTATGAAAAGACCAGCCTTAGCCTATTAATTATCAGCATTAACACATAAGATATAAATTAAAAATCACAGAATCACAGAATGGGTTAGTTGGAAGGGACCACAGCAGGTCATCTGGTCCAAACTCCCTGCTCAACCAGGGTCATTCTAGAGCACAAAATATAAAGCTTAAGATATAAATCAAAATATGCATTTCCTTAGACAAGTGGCTTTCTAGAAAAGTAAAATTTTTGGCATTGTTCCTGAAGGAGAAAATGGAAAAAAACCAGAATTACTGTAATTGGAGAAGTTCAAAAAATAGCTTACAATGTTAAGACTCTAGAGGCTTTGAAAGGAAATGCTGTTACAGGCAAAGGCCATAGGCAATAAACATCTTAATTGTTTAGAGTTAGAGGTCTTAGATGCTTTCAGGCATCTGTGTCTATGAGCAGTGTACAAGAAAGTTTGGCTACTGACCTGGGCATCATGCGCTCGAAAAGGAAGGAATTTGGAGCTTCAGAATAGGAACCAGTGTATCTGACTTCATGGAGCATGCTGCTACAGAGTAGAAGGTATTTAGCCTTCTACAGTACCTGAATTCTGCCCTTCTCTGAAGCTCTGGTGCCTTCACAGGCTGCATAGAAATGTCTTCTTATGCTACAAGTGCACAGCCTTGAATTCCATGTAAAAGACAGTGTATATGTCACACTGTCCTGTGAAGGGCCAGGAGTTGGAATCAATAATCCTTGGGGGTCCCTTCCAACTCAGGATATTCTAAGGTATCTATTTTTTTCTAACAATCAAGGAAGTCCATTTTATTAAAAAAGATGTATAGGCTGAATTATTTTACCTTTTCATATTTTAACCCATAATCTGGGATTATATCCAAGGCCATCTGAAACAGGAACATTTAAGTTGGATGGATTTATCTTCATAGTTTAATTAGTTTCTTTTTATATGTGGTAAAATATATATATTGGTTTTGTGGTGGTCACCAAAATGAAAACGAAATGCCACAGTACCAGTTTGTTGTCACATTTGCAGTTTCTAAAACCCACTGCCATTCATGTTCTTGCTTACAAGTTGCTGAGGGGATTCTTAGTTGTTTTGTTTGTTTGCAGTTTTGGGTTTGTGCTTGCTTGTTTGTTTATTTTTTGTTGGTTTTTTGTTGTTTTGTTGGGGTTTTTTGGGGGGTTGCATTTTATGATTCTATTTTATCATAGTTTTGAGTATATGTGTCATATCTGAGAGGCTAATCAAAGAAGAATGAGTGCAGAAGACATTTAATTTGCACAGCTTCTGATGGTCCAAGTGTTAATCCTGACAGGCTTTTCTGGGAACTGTCTAGATCTGCAGTCATATTCCAGTTTGGGATGCTGATGGAACTTGAACAAGTTTAAAATATCTGTTGGGAAATCTGAAAGGTAAATAAACTTCTTGAAAATATAAAACATAAAGTTCTGAAAGGAAGAGGCGGAATGATCCTCCTGTTGTCAGCGAGGCTACAAAAGCATATTATCAAGCATAACATTTAGGGACAAAAATAATGATGTCAAGGGATTGTTCATTAGTCATTGTTTTGAAATAGAAGGAGCTGTGTACTATGAATGGCTGCAGTCATCAAAAAAGACCTCTTAGTTTACCTGGAAGTGATAACAAGGACTGACTTTATACCAAATCAAAGCTTCTTTAGAGACATATGGAAGCGAACTGCTAAAGAATTCGTAACAAAAAAATTCACGGTATAAGCTAAAAAATAAGCTAGTTGAGATACGAAAACTAAAATGAATTTTCAGTGGAGAATGGGCAACTCATTTACCTTAATTAAAGAAAGATGAGATTTGAAATGGGCTAGAATCTTACTGCAAAGGCCTTCTAGCACATATAATGTACCGCCATAAAGAGAAAAACATTATATTTCTTCATGGTACATTGCATTTTTATTTCTTCAGTTTTCTACTTAGAGAAAAAAATCTTTTCCCCAGGAAATGCATAAAGATGTTATATTGCAAACACATGTTTATATAATTATATATATGCACATAAATATCTCCCACCAGAAAGGAAGGTGAGTCATTTAGATGCTAGTATTATCACTTCTGAGCAAAAGTTTTGGGCATGTATGTCTTAAAGAATCATCATCAGATTTCACTATCTTAAATGCTACTGCTGTCTCAAATTTCATGTTCACTGACTCACTGATTCAAACCAAGAGCTCCTATTTCTGAGGGGTGACCTCACTGTCGGGATGTGAGGAGGATGGTGGCAAAAGGCTTTTCTTTCAAAGCTCCACTATTTACTTGGCAGAAAATAATTCAAGATTTATTATGCAGCTGAGAAATAAATAAATAAAAGGGTGATTTTGAACTTAGTAAACTGGTTAGGACCTTGGAAGGCAAAGACTGGTACTCCAGTGACTGAATTCTTACGGGTGCTAAGTGGGTATGGGCCAGTTCTAGGTGTTAATGTCCCTCTGATAGTCTTCCGAGTTGGGAGATGGTGCTGTTTAAAGAGAAAGCATTATTTGATTCCCTTATTCAGACTGAACATGGAGGTATGGAGAGACAACCTACTGTGAATTGAATTAGAGCAGTTTGGAAAGTTAGTATTGAGCCCTATGAGCAGCAGTGGATTCTCCCAAGGTTTCTTAAAGGGAAATTAAAGTGGGCTAGCTCAAGTAAGCTATAATGCAAGTGTGTTTTCTTATAACCTTTAACTAACAGATGAAAATGGTATCTTCTTAAACCATTGGATTTTTTTTCCGTAGGGTTGTATATGACAGCAAACTTCTATTGCATTGTTATCAAACAACTATTCACAGCAAATGATTAACACCAAAGAGCACTAATAAAGACTCATTCAAACATCTCTCCTAACCCAGGTGTTGGAAAATTATCTTTTTCTTTGGCTGTACAGCTCATGTATTGGGCAAATTAAGTCTTTTCGTTTGGAAAAATATTTCTCCATTTTTCACTCAATGTGAGTGTTATATTGATTACAGCTAGCTTGGCTGCCTTGGCAACACTAAGATCGATATGCTTTCCTAAATAAAAGTACTAATAAGTTCTCTGTAAGTTCTTCATACATCACAAAGAAATAATATGCATTGCAAAACAAAAGAAAATATGGGAAACTGTAGTTCCATATGGTAAGATACTTCACCTTCATTATGAAATATGCTTAAAGGTCAGTGATACTAAATTTTGGGATCTGAACATGATCAATTCAGAACATTTTGTACAAACAACACTGGTATTTCAGATTTCATAAAAAACACCGACAAGAAAATAAAAAATTGTTTCTCAAAATTCCTTCATCAGTCAGAACAGATTAAGGCTGCTGGCTTAGGATTCCTACATTTTCATTAAACCTAATGATACAAAAACTAAAAATGTATTGGTTAGAAATAAAACAGCTTGTTAATTTTCTTGTCAAGTCATTTAATAGAATGGATTATATCTCTTCTTCTCCTTCCAGCACTTCTATTTGCTTTCTTTTTTTCCTTTCCTTCCTTGCACTTTGATTTTTTTTCTCTCCATCACTCTTTCTGACACATCTTATTTTCCCATTCAGAGTCTATTTTTGACCATATATGTCTTCCTGGCAACCCCTCAACTCCAAATGAGTTTTAGGGAGTACATTTTGGTTTTATTTGTATTACTTTAATGCAAGCCTGTTACCTAGTTTTCCATGTAAAGTCCTGACTTCACCGTTACTCATTTCAGGTCCAAACTTCCAATGACCTTGATATGTGCAAAATCTGTTCCTAAAATTGAAAATATAAACAATACCATAGGAAAGCTAGGGCACTGAGAAAGTACAGAATAAAACTTCTCTCTGAGAATAGCAATGAATGAGTGTGGTCAGGTAGCACTAGCAGGGAAAAGTGTTTCATTATCCTGTCATGGCTTAACCCGAGCCTGGAGCCAAGTCCCACGCAGCCATTTGCTCACTCTCCCACCAGCAGGACTGGAGAGAGAATGGGAAGGGCAAAAGTGAGAAGGCTCATGGGTTGGGATAAAGACAGTTTAAGAGGGAAAGCAAAAGCCTCACATGCAAGCAAAGCAAAACAAGGAATTAATTCACTGCTTCCCATGGGCAGGTGTTCAGCCATCTCCAGGAGAGCAGAGCCCCACCACACGTAACAGTGACTTGAGAAGACACACGCCATCACTTTAAACATCCCCCCTTTTCCTCTTGCTTTCCCCCCTGCGTTTATGTACTGACCATGATGCCATTTGGTCTGGAAATATCCCTTTGGTCAGTTGGGGTCACCTGTCCCAGCTGTATCTCCTCCCATGCTCCCCCAACTTCCTCACCAGTGTGGCCATAGAAAAGAAGAGAAGGCCTTGGCTCTGCTCAGCAATAACAAAAACAGCTCTGCATTATCAACCCTGTGTTCAGCACAAATCCAAAACACAGCCCCACACCAGAAACCGTGAAGAAAGTTAAGTCTACCCCAGCCAAAATCAGCACAAATGCCTAAGGAGATACTTAAACACTTGAATATTTTATGTATTTCAGAGCTATGAAATTAATTTGGAGTTTGTCAAGCTAGGCGAAACTTTGATCTGCTTGAAAGAGTTTGCATGTGTGAGAATGATGAGAAACCTTTCATAACTTTTATATTATGTAAAAAAAAATTTTCTCCCCTCTTTAGTACTTCACTTTTAATTGTGTATTTTTGATAACTGATGTTCTATAAGGTGTTAGTTCTGATTGGAATACCACCTAAATGGATGTTTTATTATTAGCATATATTTTAAAACTTTAATGTGGAAATTAGTTTTTCATTTCTATTGCCATTGTTTTTATCAGTCTCATCCTATTCTTCATACTTTCTCACATTCCAAGTAAGCCTCAACAAATTTTATGCACATGTTAAAAAATACAAGTTAACAAATACTGGAATATAATATGTGTTCCTACTTACTTTCACTTATTTACCCATGTTTTGAGTGGAACTAGTTCATAATGCTATCATAAGTAAAACTCAGATATCTGTGTTCTACAATTTCAAAGGTTTGATTAATTTTAAAATTAATAATTTTGTTCCCTTGCAATTTGTGAGAAGTCGACATATTAGTGTTCTCTTCATGGATAATAGAAAAATAAATTTGTTGCAGAAAACATAAGCAAAACTCTCAAGAAACATCCATAAATTAGACTAGATAAAATGACAAGCAACTCAAGTGCCTGAAAAATCTTAGATTCAATGTTTTCAATTTTTTACTGATTTTTTTTTTCACTTTCTAATTCTCATTTACTGTACATACAGCTAAGAAGTCCATTCATGGGAATGGGACAAACTGAACTACTGATAGTTAACATAATCCTGATTTTGTTTTAGCAATGCAACAGAAGACATTTGATCTTGTGTCATCTAATTGTATGATAGAATTGCATCAGGTCTGTACTCTTGTACTAGATTAGGATGAGAACATAAAGGAATAAAAGTGTATCAACTTTCAATTTTGTTTTTATTTCCATGAAAAAACATTGCAACGTATTTTTACTTGGATAAAATTCTATGTAAATCAGTGGGGTCTTTTGGAAATGTTATATGCCATAGCAGCATTAGAATAAAAGATCTGCATTTTAAATACAGATAACAAGCAACTTGTCACTGGTGTCTTTACCGGTCACTTTGTTTTCCCAGTGATAATAGAAATTACTGGTGAGGAAATGGGGGTGACAGCCCCTGAAAGCTGATGGTTTTATAGATCCTTAATTCATAGAAAACAGATATGGAAAAGTCCTTTCATGGTGAATCATCTAGTATAGTTTGCTGTCTGTTAGAACTTTTAAAATTATTTTATGTTGCAGCATTTTAGTTTGTTAAGTGAAGGAGCTTATAGTTGGCTCCCTCAGGAGAATATTTTGAAGTCTAAGAGGTTTCATTTGGCCTCATTTTATTTACATATATAATTGCTCATTTTATTTACACATATAATAACAATGAAATTAATAGGACAAGATGTATTTGCTACTGAGGAGTTTTTAATGATATTCACTGTCCTTGCTACTCTTCAGTTTCAAATGTTCTTCTTAATAATCTTTAAAAATTGAGATATGCTCAATTAGTTACCACCTGGGGGGCTTTTTCCTTAACACAAAAAACTATATAGGCAAGTTTTGAGTTTGCATGATCTTTGAAAGAGACTTGAGGCAGGGGGAAGTTTACTGTTATTTCCCAGGGAATTATATAAAGGTAAATATATAGAAGTTACTAGCTTTGAAATTATTCCCTTCCTTTATTTCTATCCCTTCCTAATACTTTTCTTAGTTTTCCCTTCTTTAACAAGTTATCAAGAACTATATGACTGCTTTTTGGTGTCAATATTTTTAATCTGTATACAGTTTAGAAGCTGTGATTGTGTAGGTGTCTTATTGTGGATATAGTCAATATGAGCTGAGGCATGTGAGAAAAGAAATCTGTCTCCTGAATATTTTTGTCTTTCTCACATTCATTCTTAATTTTCTATCTAGTTTTCTTTTTGTACCTTCGCTAGAACCATTTCTGTTTTATCTCTTTGCTCTCTTCCCCAACAAAGCTGCAGATGACAGTATATTGCAGCAGCAGAGAGACAAGGAAAATATTGCAATAAGGCTACTGACCTGCTATTGGAGACTGATACTTATATTGACCTCAACAGCTTTGGGAACATGTACCCGGATGGCAGAGTAAGAGCTGTACACTCAGGTAAAATAATTGTGAAATTAGTGAAAGATAATTCTTGAGAGTGACTTGTATTTGTGAAAATATCAAGGATGATTGTGCCCAAGAGAAAAGCAATCTATTCTAAAAATACAGTAGGGAAAAAAGCATTGTTGAGTTTGAATTGCTAACAGAGTAAGCTAATGAAAGGAGTTGGCCAAATAGACTTTATAAAAGCATGTTTCCAGTCTTATAATTGAGAAATGATAATTAGTTTAAGTGTGGGGCTTTTTTCATTCATTTCTTTTAGCATTACATGAATGGATATAGCCTGTCAGAAATGCATTTGGAAAGGAAAATGCCATATATACATATGCCATATCCCTTTGGACATATATAATGCAGAAGTCTAACCATGTAAGTCTTTGGGCCAAGTATTTATGTGGTCATCCTGAGAGCTTTTTGGGAGTTCACAAATGATAACAAGGTAATACTCTAAAAACAGAGAATTTAAAGAAATCACACTGATGAACATCAGCTAAAAATATGAATGAGTATTTGTTACTCCAATAATTCTGAGGAAAAAAGTTACAAAAAAATCAAGGAATATCTTTGATCAGTGGGGAAAAAGAGGTACAATCTTGAGGTAAAAGTTCTTGAATAAATCATCTACTAAGAGTTGTTAAAATCATAAAAGAACAGGGAAGTGAGATCCCACTTGGGACGTGGAGTACATTTATGTGCATCAGATAAAATGAAGGGAATAAATGTGATTAAGAGGGGGATGGAGCAGTCAGGTGGGTAACATCTTTCAAATTAAGTAGGAAATAGTGCTTTTTCAGGGGAGAAGGGAGAAGAGAATGTGCCGGAACCACAGAGTAATAGTGGTGGGAAGGCAGATTAATTCATTTACCCAAAGTCCTGGCACTGATACCTTTATAAGCCCAAGTCATAAGCTCTAAGGATGCTGCCAGAAGTGATCTTAGGCAGGGAAGTGGCTACATAGCTCCTGGAGCAAAAATGAGAGCTGAGCTGGAATTCCCTTTAGTGCCCATAGCTATTGATAATAGTCCACATAGGTATAGATAAACTGAATAAAAATATGTAACTGCAGACTTGTAGGCAGGATGACTTTGTTTTCATTGCCCATGGGTGATGTTCTTAGGGGGACAACTGAACAGGGGTGTGGTTCATTTCTTCCACTGGAGTTTTCACTGAGGTCATACCAATGATGAAGGAACATTCTCAAAACTATGAAAGAGAAGAATTTTAGTCTAAGTTAGCAAATGGTGGCAGTATAAGTTTACAGGTCACCCTTAAAGGCCAAAACTGAAGAGAGGCAAGATACTATGCCATAATGGTGATAGAAAGGATAAAACTCTATTTTAAACATGTTAGGTGTATAATCTAATACAGCAGATTAGATTTAGATGAGTAATGCAAATGATGGTCTTGATGTCTTAGTACACAAGTGAAATAAAGATTTAACTTTTATTACAGAAAATTAGTTCACAGATTTAAAATATTTATATGGGAAAGTAAATTTTGATTTTGAATGGAAAAGAAAGAAGATATTGGTTTTAATGTAAAAAACATATGTAAAAGTATTTGAGCCTCAAAATGCTCATAGAACATGTTGAACTTGATTGGTGTCATGGTGTAACCCCAGCTGGCAGCCAAGTTCCACATGATCACTCACTCACTTTCCCCTGGTCACATGTTGAAGAGACTTGGAAGAGTAAAAGTGAGAAAACTTGTGGGTTGGGATAAAGACATTTTAATGGAGAAAGCAAAAGCTGCACATGCAAGGAAAGCAAAACAAGGAATTCATTCACCACTTCCCATGGGCAGGCAGGTGTTCAGCCATCTCCAGGGAAGCAGAGCTCCATCACATGCACCGGTGACTTGGGAAGACAAATACCATCAATCTGAACATGTGACCCTGAGATGAGCTCAGCTGGTCAGAGCACGGTGCTAGTAACACCAACGTTGGGGGTTCAATCCCTGTATGGGCCTTTCACTGAAGAGTTGGACTCAATGATCCTTGTGGGTCCCTTCCAACTCAGAATATTCTGTGATCTGGAAATATTTACAGAACATGCCCCTCTTCCTCCTTCTTCACCTAGCCTTATATACTGAACATGATGCCACATGTTGTGGGATACCCCTTTGGTCAGCTGGGGTCAGCTGTCCCATATGTGTCCCCTCCCAAGCCCTTGTGTACCTTCATCCTCCTCGCTGGTGGTGTAGGTGAGGAACAGAAAAGACCCTGACCCTGTGTAAGCCCTGTTCAGCAGTAACTAAAACATCCCCGTGTCACCAACACTGTTGCCATCAGAAATCCAAACCACAGGCCCATATTACTGCAAAGAAAATAGGCTCTGTCCCCACCCAACCCAACACACTCAGGGGCCAATGACTATGGGTTATTTACGGTTGTGTTCAGGGTCTCCAGTAGAATATAAGTGTTGGACATTGTGCTTTTTAAAGGGGAGCTACCAACTGAAAACAGGAAGGTCTTTTTTAGTGGAGAACTTTCAGCTCTTCAGTCATCAGCTTGCAAAGAGATAGAACAGACTGGTTAAGGTAAGGTGATGGACAGTAAGACTTCTTTGAACTTGGTTGTGGCCAACTGGGAAGACCTTACTTAGAAAACGAAAGTAAATGGGTAAGGGTTAATATGAAATAATGAATTTTGAAGTTCTTTTCTCTTAAGATGGAGAAAGAGACTAATATGAATTGTTTTCAGGAAAGCAGACTTCCATGAATTCAGAAAAGTGATAGATAAGAAGCTAGGGAAAGTGAAGTTAAAGGAATAAAGACCACAATGTCTGATGCATTCTTAAAAGCCATATACGGGTTACAAATATAGAACTAAGTGCAAAAAAAGGCTAGAAAGTATGCTATGCCATGAATTTAACTGGGATGTGAACTCTGCAGCAACCTCACACACCAGAAGGGATTTCTCAGAATTTATTAAGGGTGAATATAAAAGAACAACATGAAATTGTAGAGACAAAATCAAAAAAGTATAAAATGACATGCAGTTATCAGGAGTTATCAGAAAATAGCCCGTAAGCATACTGCTATTTAGAAGAGTAAAGCAAGATCTCTACACAAAGGGATAGGATATCCAATAGTGGAATATCCTGAGAACTCTGACTGTTTAATATCTTTTTATTTTCATTCTTCAGTAAAATTGTTTAACACAATTAAGACATATGGAAATAGAGGTAAGAACCACTGTACTATAAGTAAAAAAAGAGGAAAGAGACTCATGAGTCATTTTCAAATCTGTTCAGCCAAGTAAAATTCCCAGCAGGAGATACAGCAAACTGAATGAGACCATCTCAAAGCCGTTAACATTTATATCTGAGAACTCATGCAGAATGGATGAAGTCCCAAAAGACTGTAAGAAGGTAAAAATAGCACTAATCCTTGAAAACTAGGGGGGAAAAAGTAAACCAGGATACTATACACAATTAAACAACTTAAGTTCCTGTAAAAGCACCATAATAAATAATATTATTGAAAGCAAGACATAAAGTAAGAGCCCTCATCAATTTGTCCATTACAGATCACGTCAAACCACATTCTTTGTCTTTTTGACAAGGTAACGGGCTGATGGGTAAAAAAGGAGCAGATGTGATTTATTTTGACCACTGAAAGGCTTCAGGCACCACTTCACATGATGGTTTCATGCAGGAGCTAGGGATCAAGATAATCCTACTGTAAGGCTGCACAACTAGGTGCAAAAATAAAGCTCAGGAGAATGGTTTCAATGTCTTACTGTCAAACTGTAGGGATGGATCAAGAAGGGCTGCACAAAAACCTGTCTGAGGCTGGACACTACTTATTGCCACTCCTAATGTCTTCTCTCAAGGACAGAGAGGGTGTTTTCTACTTTTGCCAGGGATATAAATCTGTCTGTGAGTGCTAAGGATGGCTCAAAATGATATTGACTGACAGGAATCAGTCAAACTGAAATTGCTATATTTGAATTATATAATGAAGTATGAAAGATTTTACACATTGATACAAAAAAATCAAGTGCAGAAATATAACATAGAGAGGCTGTCATACCCTTAATTTTTCTATGAAGCAACTGGTTTGCTGATTAGAAACCAAATGTAATTTAAAATAATATTTTATATGTTAATTCATTTTTAAGGCAATAATGTTAAATGGATAATATTCATGATTGGAGAATGATATCTCCCTGTGCCCCGGCCTTTAGTCAGATCTCTCCTCTCCTCTCCTCTCCTCTCCTCTCCTCTCCTCTCCTCTCCTCTCCTCTCCTCTCCTCTCCTCTCCTCTCCTCTCCTCTCCTCTCCTCTCCTCTCCTCTCCTCTCCTCTCCTCTCCTCTCCTCTCCTCTCCTCTCCTCTCCTCTCCTCTCCTCTCCTCTCCTCTCCTCTCCTCTCCTCTCCTCTCCTCTCCTCTCCTCTCCTCTCCTCTCCTCTCCTCTCCTCTCCTCTCCTCTCCTCTCCTCTCCTCTCCTCTCCTCTCCTCTCCTCTCCTCTCCTCTCCTCTCCTCTCCTCTCCTCTCCTCTCCTCTCCTCTCCTCTCCTCTCCTCTCCTCTCCTCTCCTCTCCTCTCCTCTCCTCTCCTCTCCTCTCCCCAATTTCTAGACATACATGTATTTACATTTTCATATATTTGGCATATGCAGTGTTTAAAATTGAGGGCTTGGGTATCTCTAAATATCTGAACTGATCAAAATCTATAGAGAGAATTACTCAGCAAAACTAAGCAAATTAATTACATTTAAGAAGATTATTTGGAAAAATGCTTAGGGTTTGAGATCTATTGCACTGTCATGGTCATTCTTAAATTAGACTAGACAGAGTAGTAATAAAAGCAGTTTAGCAAAGTGTTGGATGCTTCAGTGTTAGGTCCATAACACATAAATATGTAAGACTAGTGAGAGGGTATGAGGGAACTGTGAAGTTACCCAGCTGTCATTAGAGGAATGAAAGTGGGTTTGCAGCATAGATAAGCTTCACTGAAGAAGACAGACTGCCTATGATCTCAGACCAAGAGACTTAGAATTAAACTAGATTTTTATCTATTTCTGGAATTAGAAGTCTGATCTTATGAAAGCTGTCATGTATTTAAATGTCAGGCCCCTGCTACCATAAGCGTTTTTACTCCTTGCGTTGATGTTCTAGTGATATTTCTTCCTAGAAAAATTAGATTATTCTACCATGAGTCACTCAAGAAAAGAACCTGAAGAGTGTAAAAAATTTAGTATGAGCATGATTAGCTCTGTATACAACGATGCAAGCATGAAGGTGAACTGCACACGAATTACTTAAATTGTTTTAAGGTAAGTATAAGGTATTAGCATTTTCTTAGAAACTAACAGAGACTGTATTTACATAATTTGTCTTGATTATAAATCTTCCTACAAGGCTCTGGGAAATGGTACTGAACCATCTTTAGAGATGTTTTCACTGTCTTAGTATTGGGAGGTATAGTAGACAGTGTGAGGGTGTTCAGACAAGGTATAACCTAGATAAGGACTATACTTTGTTTTAGCTTTTATTGAAGCTTTTAAAGATCTGTTATCAAGAACTATCAAGACTGGCATATCCAAATAATGAACTATTTCTTCATTTCATATTCACAGTTAATCCAAATGGAACAATACTGAATTGTGATTGTATAAAGTATATGCATTTGTAACGCGGATTGAATGGCACCTGTGAAGCCTGTTTTGTTCTACTGATTTTCTTTGTAAACATATTTTAGCTAAATTCCAATGGCAGATTTTTAAATAAACAAGATCTTTCCTTAAATAATGACATCATAATTAGGATCTTATGCAGAACATAGTAGTGTTTCAATTCTGATATTCTTTTTACACCTAACATCTATGTAGAGTTACTAATATTTTTTGGTGTTGACACTTGCCTGTGAAGTAGAAACTAGTAAAATAAAATGCAAAAACTGACAAATTATCTACAGACTACTTTCATTAGTAAAGTTTCAAGCTTAACATTTGACAGATCACTGACTTTTCTGATTTTTAGAATATGATGTACAGAAAATGATGGTCAATTTTCTTTTGTTTGGTTGGTTGGTGGTTTTTTTTTTGTTCTGTATCAACTCTCTGCCACTGCATTTTGTGAAAGATCTGAAGAGAAAATAAGTTTTTTTTCTTTACAAGGAAAATATTCTAAATATATTCTAAATATAAGCATAACTATTATGTGTGTAGAAATAATACTTGTAAGTAATAGTCAGTGCCATGGACAATTGAGACCATGTATTGTCCCAAGACTTCCCCAGCTCCTAACAAGAACTGAGTGAAATTTGATGATACGAGAGCTCTTTAAAAATCACGCTACCCAGAACGTACATGATGTCTCTGTCTTTAAGCTCCCTATCTAATTGAGATACTAGACTGTGAGGTCACTAAACTCTTAGAGAAACTTAAACATTCAAGCATTTTAGTCAGACTTAATCTATGCAAATTGTACTGGGACATGCACAGAGTTTTCATTCTCAAAAAACACAATGGGCACAGCAGTGCCTTTTTTTTCACTGTAGGCTCATCACTGCAATACATACAAAAGAAATATAAACCTGAGCTTGTATCTTCTCTAGCCTACGGTGATTCATATGCACATATGTCCTTTCATGAAGACACCTTCACCCCTATCAGAATGTCTTAGTTTGTCTGGGGAGTGGGGCCTCCATTCTTCTTGAAACCAGGATATATTGCAGCCAAAAATGTGAAAGGTGTAGAAGATGACAACTCAGTTATCCAGGGATTGGGGTTTTCAACTGAGCGGATGTAGAGGGAGCTGTGCAGTTTTTTAATCAAAGACCTATCTAAAGGAAACAGCACTGGTTGTTAAGTTCTTATGAAAAAGACAAGTTTCCTATCTAGTTAGCTGCCTACTCTGTAAGAAGAGTCAGATTTTCTAGGTCCATAGTGGCCACAGCTGTCTAATCTGCAGTATGGAAGACATCTCTTTTGTGTGTCTTTATATGACTGTCTTTTCACTTCTGTGAAAGCTGCTTATTCCCATCAGCTGCACAGCACCCATCGCACCTCTGGCACCCTGAGTTAACTCCAGTTGATCAAGGTACTTAATTGCTAGGCAGTGTCATGCCAAAGCATCTCTGATCTCAGGCACACAAGGGAAAAAACCTGGGCCTTCTACATCTTAAAGGCTCCATCTGAAAGGTTAATACACAGAGTACAGACACACATTGTTAGTAGAAAGATCTGGACTGTGAATCCCATATAGACACATGGGATTTCATGCACAAAAGAGCAGGGTTTAAAATATGCAGCTTTTTTTAGGGTAGCTGTTCACTGCTCTAAATTCAGGCAGCTCTTCCTGCACTCTGCATGGAGGTCTGATCTCTGTTCTAATTAAGGGTGACCTACTGCACTGAAGCCCTTCCCCTGAATCTAACCCTATTCCCCTTTCCCCTACGTAGTATAATCATCCTTTAAAAGGAGGTAGTAGAAGCACAGAATCAGCAAGGCCTGTCCACTGCCTGAAACTATTTCTAACTGCCTTTTAAAAGTCAACAGGAGTTTCCATTGGCAGTTATCAATTTCTCAGATGTTACTATTTTTAAAAAATCTCAGATGAGATAAAAAATGGACAGGGAATCATAAAACATTTCATAGAATTTACCAGTGAAGGGTTTCTAGCTGTTTAGAGTTTGACAACAGGCTTAAATGGATCTGAGCACTAGGAAAACTACAAAACAAAAATCCGTAAGGTTGAATACATGAAACTTTTCAAGTGCACTGCTATTTGCAGTAATATTATTACTATTAATAATGCAGTATGTGTGCACTGTATTTGGTGATGTATGAAAAAAACCCCCCAGTGAATAAGTTAAAATTATTACCTAGGAAATTAATTTGTGCCACACTATGGATAACTTGTAAATTAGCAGCAAAATGAAGACATCTTTTATCTCTCTAAATTTTTATCTAGTAGTTGGATTTCACAAGCTTAATCTGGTCCTGGCACCTCTCTCAATGCAGCCAATTCTGTCCCTATTCCTTAGATTGAAAGAAGTGGTTGATTGTGTTATCCCTATGAGCAGTAGGCTGAATAACAAAGATTAAAGGGCACATGATTGTGTTCTTGCCAATGATAACAAAAGAATAGTGGCATGTTGCCACCTTCTATCATTATAAGCCTGCCTGTGATTCTCCCATCTGTGGCTTCGAAAGAGGAATTTTACCTTTAGTTAATGCACAAGGTAACTTTTTGTGGACTCATTCAGTAGTACCAAACAATAATGATTAATGTATTCTAGAAGTTGCTTTATTTTCTTTCCTTAAAATTACTGATATTTTCTTAGAATTTTAATCAGTTTAAATACAACATCCTGTTGATAAGAGATTGAGCTGCTTTAACTGGAATGTAGTGCAAAGGAGATGTGATTGGCTGCTGTAATCTGATCAAAGCAGATGGAATTTTTTAAGATCCTGTGGAGACTATAGCAGGTAAAAGACTGTAAGACTGTATGTATAAAATATATTGATACTTGCAATAATTCTGCCTCTATCCAGCCTGAATTAATTTGAATCCTCTCATGCCGTACCTAGAGAATAATTTCCGCATTTTATGAGATGGGACGCAGTAGATTAGGGCGTTCTTGGCATGAAATGATACACACATTCCTGGTGTGATATGTGCTTTGTAAAGTTCATTAGGAGAAAGGTGCCATGTTGATATCAAATTAACATCTGATGATCCAAGTATCACCCTGTGAAATGAGTTGATATTTCTCTCTGCTATAAATAAAGGTTTGTGTGTTCAGTTAAACATTTTTTGTTGCATAAAAAAAGGATTTTTTTTCTTTGTAATGGTTTTATTTTATTAATATATTCTTGGTTGATATTGATTTATATTTATATTTATATTTATATTTATGTTTACTGTCTTAAGCAATTAAATTTCAGATGAAATTACTTTTTTTCTATTGTTTATTTATAAGTGTCAAAACTTGCATTAGTGTATCAGTCAAGGTTAGCCAAGCTACTGCCAAATTTTCTGACTTGCAATTCATGATTGTCTATGATGTTGGCAACTCAAATCATAAGATGTCATTTTTGTTTCCTAATTAAAGTCTCAGAAGTAACAAGTAGTTGCTGCCCACAAATTAGTTTGCCCACACATGCTTTACTGCACTTGTGATGAGAGGACATGTCATACATACAAATATCCATTCTAACAAGAAATCCTTCATGAAAAGCATCATGAACAGTGAACCATGAGATGAAAGCTTGACTGAGCAAAACATCTGTTGAGGAGTGCCTTCTGAGTGCTTGAAAATTATTTGACAGAGCCAAGCATGCACTGTGAGATCTAATTTGCAAGAAATGTGGTAAAATGTAAATAAGATTGCAGTTTAATATGGACCTTGCAAAGAGACTGTTCTTCAGTAAACAATGAGAGTGAGCAGACTAAATAGGCCTATCTTCAGGAACCCGAGCAAAGCAAAAACTTTGGTTAAATATTTACTTTTCTATGTAATTTTTTGAATGAGTTACCATTTGCCTGTTAAAGTCTCAAATTGTAAAACGTGTCTATCCATCTGGATTTGCGCTCTCTGCTACCATTTTCTGATTAGATAAGGGAGTGGTCCCTAAATCTAAAAAATTTGTTGTGCTAATATTACTAAGTAATTCCCTTTCACCTTTTATTTACAGAGCTCCTAGCTACAAGGAGATTTTAAAGAAAACTAGAATCCAACAACGTTAAGATAAATTATTTCCTATTACATCTTGTAGTTGAATGGACCAGAAAATACAGTTACTAAGTATCACTCCTCAACTTATGTCTGTTTTGTTATTCTATGTACAGGACATATTCCTGCTAGGCTGGGAACATCAGTACTTAAGTAACAACTTCAATAATTCTCTTGGAACAATCATTGCATGAGCAGAAGCACAAGGTGTGGGAGGCAGTTCTTAAGTACCCAACTGGGGTGAGAAAATGTCAAACAGCTCAGCTGGGAGATTTGTGGAGTCCCTTAGGCAGTCCAACCTGTACCTACCCTCTTAGGATAAGAGTCACAACACCCATCTAGAAGAGTGAGCAGACCTGTATCCCATCATAATCCCTGATGCTGGGCCAGAATTACCTTGCTGGTTAAGGATTTGCGTTAGGAATCCTTGTATTAGGAGTTTAGTGGCAACGCTGAAGTTTAGGAAGAGAGCATGTTTCAGAGTACATCTTTACAGCTTCACCATTCCCATAGCTGTTTCCTCTGATTAATTAGATAGCAGGACTTCATTAATGACTTAGCAGCAGGGTACCTTGTACCCTTCTCTAGGAATCACATTAATAATGAAAAAAATGCAGAAATTACATATGTAAGATGATACGTATTTCTATTTTATGTTTCAAATCTCTGAAAATCTGATGCCAAGTTTCAGGAGAGAAGCTGAAGCATGTTATTGAAATAAGACTTGCTGCATGTGGCCTCCCCATATCAAATAAAACAAACCCAAATGAAAATATAAAAATAGTAGCTTATATTAATGAATCTTATTTATGTTCATTTATGTTTAGTGAGAGTTTTGCATGAAGTGCAGCTAAAAAGCTGATCTTCTTGAATGGAAATCATTAGTCCTACAGAGGAGAAAAAGAGGAAGGAGGATCTTTTAAAGTGACAGCTGATTTCTGCAATCTGTTAATGATTCCCTTGGAGAGTTTTTGAAAGCATCCTGGAGACAAGTGAATAAAAATTACAGCATCAATAGTTTTCTCTGGAAAGGCACTGTTGCTGCAAAATTCCTTGTTCCAGGCAGAGTGGGAGGTGTAATTTGCAAGCACTGTTACTCCCTGCAACCTGAGACCACATAATGTGGACCACATTAGCTGAGAGAGAATGCCCACATCCCTGTGTACTGAGCTCATATGTCAGCAATTACTTCATTGCCAGTCCATTCAAGTTTGGAACATAAATAAATAAGCAGATGTGGTATCTGTGCTTTATTCAAGCTTCCAACTAGAGGCCACCCTGCTAAGCATCCTTGATGGAGCTGAGTGAACCAGTGTGAGGGTAACAAAATGAAAATTCTGATATAATGAAAAAGTAAGATTATTTTTCATGCTCAGATTTATTACAAAACATTTGTAAGATGTTTCAAAGACCACTGCTTAAATCTAATTAATCAAAAACTATAATGCAAAGAATGAGGTCTTTGGGTCAAAAGTGAGGGAAAAAAAAGGTGTATCTTTGTTGAATATATTCTGGGATATTTAACTTCTGGAAGTTTAATGAATAGATAATTGTCACATCTTGTTCTTATCCATCTTCCTTAAAGGTATTGTAGTCTAAAAACTCATCTGCCCATCACATGGGGAAATGAATTTTCATCTTTATTTCATCTAGTTTGTCAGAATTTGCCCTGTGGGTTTGTTACAAAGTTTTCCACCATTAATAATGAAACAATTGCATAATATAGATTTTTCTGGGAAGTTTCTGACATGATGTTTATGCAACAAAATCACCTTGAATTATTATAGTGTGTGGGCAAGGTAACCTAAATAATTTCCAATTTATTTTCAGCATCTTCTTCAAAACTTGCAGATGCTTTTCTGTCAGTGCTCTGCATTCTGTTCCATAGCAAAAATTTAAGACATTTGAGTGCCCAATTTAAAATATTTTCATGTCGAGCCTGATAAACCTAGTTTTAAAGCTCAGTTGAAATGTTTTGCATATACCTAAAGATCTGTTTGGGTTGTGAGATCATGTTGAACTGCACAGTTGAAGCAGACATTCTTACAAAAGTGGTCATTTGTGCACTTGTATTTTGTACCATAACTGGTCCATGTAGCTTAACCTGTCTTTCCCATTTTCAGCGGGCCTTGATGAAACCCATGTAAAGATTCCTCCTCATTTTCAGCTAGCAATTTGAATTTAAAACTTATGTAAAATACAATAACTATTTTTCTTTTTTTATCAATTCAACGCAGACAGTAAGTAAGACAGAGAACTTTGTGATTGTAACTGGGAGACAAGAACATCCATAGGATTAATCTATAAACCAACTAACCATCTATCCATAATTTCTCTCCTAACATGTAGGTCATACTATTAAACACTTGCTTATGTTTTCAGTTCCAAGCTCTAACTCAACAGATTACTGCACTTTTAAGAAGTTATCAGTAAATTTGAAATAAATTTTAAATATGCAAGTTCTGAGTTGCCTTGGGATTTCAATATTCATATTGAGACTCAAAATGGAAATTATTTCAAATACTTAATTTAGCTCTATGAATATTTTAAAGACTGATTTAATGCGTAGGTTGTAACACAGTGCCTAAAGACTGCTTACAAATGAGTGAAGTTAAATAAGATGGTCTCTGTATTTGCATTCAAAGTTATTTTAAAACATAGGTAATTTCTGTGGAGTACCACATGGAGCTTTTTACCCTGTGTTTTGTTAATTATAGCATATATATATATGTTTTTAAGGAACACTAATTACTTAACGTTTATTATTTTCTTAACAGAGTAAACTGATGAATCATAGCCTGTGTCTACATGAGGCTCTTGTGTGCTGTTTCAACCAAAAATGAGCACAGAAGCACAGACAGTACCCATATAAAATATTATAAATAATAATTCATACAAAAATATTTAAATACTTTTTGACATTAACATGTTAGGAAAAGACACAGGAATTGGGGAAATTATTTTAAAATTTTTACTATGAAGGCCTCAATCATTCTCCCAGGTTGCTACTCATGCTGTCAATAAACTCATGTTTATCTGTCACAGAAATTGTTAAAATTACAGTCCCAAGACTTTCTTTCAGAACTGAAATAATGGCATATAATTACTGTGATTGATAGACTTATATAACGAAATAAGAAACAGAAATCTAAAGCAAGAGTTCTGAATTGTAAATATCATATAAATTATTATGAATTACAATTAAAATAAATAATAATCCAAGTATTTGACTTTTTTATCTGCACAGCTGTAAATGCTATCAATCATGATGGCATTCACGTACAGCTGTGAACGCAAGGAAGGAAATTATGATCAGCCACGAAATATGGGCTCTTCCAGCTGCTGAGCAGAGAAATGGCTGTATGGTACTTCTATGAACTTGACCCTGCATGTGACAGCACTGTGCTGAGTACAGCTCTGGTACTGCCTGGCTTTCCTCTCTTGGGCCAGCAAATGCTCTCCCAGAAAACACATGGGAATAAAATGGTTTGGTTTTGGTGGTGAAAACTGTCACCATGCCTGTCAACAAGGAAGATGCTCTCAGCTAATTCGCCCTACCCTAGCGCCTCCTTTGAGTCCCGTGGGATTCTCCTTTCTTTGCTCATAAAACAAACCTGATAATTTTCCATGCTGTTTATTTTGTTCTTAGTTGAAAAGTTCTGAAACCATGAGAGTACTGTGTTTTTAAAGTGTGAAAGTAAAAGCATGAATCCAAGCGGTCCTATAGCAGGCATTTCAAAATGAAACAGACTTCCAAAAGTTTTGTGTCAAACCTACCAACCTGATGTGGATGCAGCATGTGCTATAAAGCATCTAAAATGGCAGTACATGTTAATGCTTGCAGGTTCAGTACCAAATTCTCTTTTTCTGAGGGAAAGCATGTCTTCAAAACTGGCATACATAGTGCATATGCATATTCTTGATGCAATTGAAAAAAAAAAAAGAAAACAAGACATAGCCAGTAAACTTTGTCTTTTAAAGTAACAATGATAACATACTTACTCACTTAAATAGCCTTGAGATATAAAAAAAGGGAGAACTAATAGCTATAACACAAAATTTGTTTTTAGAAAATCATTCTGATTAATATCCCATTTCCAAATTCTGACCAACTCTTCATGTTTTCTGACCAAAATTCAGTCATATAGTAGGTTAAAAGTTGTAATGGAGATTTTCAAACCTACAAACCATTTCAAACATGAGCGATTTAAACCTTGATAGTCTCATATCAAACTCTGATTTCCTCTGCCTTTTTATTTGTACTCCAATAAGAGAAAACATGGAGTGTAGCAAAATTAATTGAACAAGTATTGAATATTTTTTGGTATTAACTGGAGAGCATACCTAAGTACAAATATGGTATTTTTTTACTCTAACTAATTTAGATAAATACTACGACAGTATCGTTGCAAGTAAGCCATACATATAATAAATCATAGATGATGAGCAGATCTGTGTGTTTGCCTTTTTCTTCTTTTCATTTGCATCAAATTTTCTTGTACCTCATCATATTCAGGATGCCCCATTCTGAAATTAATACAATTGAAATCTTGCCAGCTTTTTCAGAGGTAAGTATGTCTCATACCCCTCCACCATAAAGCAATTTCAAAAAATCTTCCCAATTTTTTTTAAATGCAGGTGTACTATTTCATATATCTAAAAGCCTACACATTTCTTCTTACTCCCTACACTTTTCTCAAACCATCTGATTAGAAATGGTTTCCATTTAAGATGCATTACATCTAGCAGAATTTATTACCTTACTTAGGGGCCCTAAAAAATGGCTTCTCTTGTCCTTTGCATATCCGCTAACATACAACTCCTATATCAAAAGAGCTTTAGGAGTAGTTCCAACAAACATAATGAATCAGGCTTCTCTTAAAATTTGGTTGAAAATATCTCCTTTCCTACTGCAGAGAGCTAGAAGAAGGAAAGGACATCATTCTTTTTGCAGTAACCCAGAAGGTTTGCCATCCGCCCAACCTGTGTGACTCTGATTCAATGGTGTATTTGGAGAAGGTAAAATCTACTAGTTTCATGGCAATGTCTTAACAGCAGGCTCTATCCTGCCCCATGTGAAACCTGAAAGCAGTTCAAAGCTTTAGGAAGCAAGAAAATAGCAGAGAAAGTAACACTACAACACAGAAATGCCAAGAGTAATCACTGAAGGTTCGAAATCTGGTATTGTGCTCTAAGGCTGACGTGACTTTACTTTTAGCAGTCAGGTAAGTCTGAGTCTTGCTGAGTAGTGACAGTGATGTAACTAAAAGTGCCATCACTTTGAAAAGTCATTTGCAGTCATGCAGAGTTCATTGAAATAAATAATGTGAAGCTATATTTTCAAGAAAATCTTATGCAGATCAAAAGACCCTGAGCTTGACCAGTGGGATTTTAGATGTCTTTTAGTTAAGTCTAGACACTTGCCTGCTTAGCATGCTGGCTGTTTTCAGTTCCATTCTGAGATATCTCCCTTTACTGTGACAATGCAGATCATTCTCAGGAGACATTTTATTACATCACATCACTTCATCACATGACTTTTAGGCCTCTAAGTTCCTTCTATGGATTAGTCTTAAACCTGATCTGATCTTCTCTGACCTTTTTATGTGAATTATTTTATGCAAAACGGAAGTTAAGCATCATTCTGAGAGGAACACAATTGCCTTTTGCTATTATATTTCAAATATATTCTGTCATTGTATTGACAATCAGTTAAAGCAACAAAATCCAAGCTCTTTCTAAAAACATATGCATATATTTCAGTATAAGGCAAGACAGGCTGTGCTGAACAGATGTGCCATGATAATGCTGTCAGAGATTCTGAGCTATGGGCTAAATGAAGCCTCATCGAAGGACCTCAGTAATGAAACTTTTTCCTGCTTCGTTTTCTACTTAAAATGCATTTGTGAGGAGGGGAAACTGTACTTTTATTCACAAATATTTGGTTTTTGAACTTGTGAGTTATGGGCTTTCTGAAATTATCATTAAGGGTTTGAGAGTATGACCTGTGTGCTCTCCACAGCTCTGTCAGATGTGCCTTATGTTGGTCATTCAACAACCAGTGGAGAGAATTCTACTTCACAGAATCATAAAATGGTTTGGGTTGGAAGGGACCTTAAATCCAAGCCCTCTTCTACAGAGAGGGACAACTTTCACTAGACCAGGTTGCTCAGAGTCCCATCCAACCTGGCCTTGAATAACTCCGGGGATGGGGCATTCACAACTTCTCTGACGAATCTGTTCCAGTGCCTCACCACCTACACAGCAAAAAATTTCTTCCTCTTATCTCCTCTAAACCTACTCTCTTTCAGTTTAAAGCCATTTTTGCTCTGTCACAGCAAGCCCTTGTAAAAAGTCTCTCTCCATCTTTCTCATAGGCTCTCTTCAGGTACTGATAGGCCTCAGTTAAGTCACCCTGAAGCCTTCTCTTCTCCAGGCTGAACAATCCAAATTGTCTCAGCCTCTCCTCATAGAAGACGTGCTCCATCTCTCTAAACATATTGGTGGCCCTCCCCTGGACCCACTCCACCAGGTCCTTGTCCTTCCTGTGCTGGGGACTTTGCTGGATCATGTCAAACCTCTCACCCACCAGCCCCCCCAAGTCCTTCTCAGTAGGGCTGCTCTCCATCTGTTCTTCCCCCAGCCTGTGTCGGTACTGGGGGTTGCCCCAACCCAGGTGCAGCACCTTGCACTTGGTCTTATTGAACCTCATGAGATCCCCATGGGCTCAGTTCTGGAGTTTGTCCAGGTCCCTCTGAATGCCATCCCATCCCTCAGGTGTGCCAACTGCACTGCTCAGCCTGGCGTCACCTGCAAATTTGCTGAGGGTGCACTTGAACTCCTTGCCTATGTCATTAATGAAGATATTAAACAGGTTTAAACAGTATGGCACCACTTTTCACTGACATACATCAGGACACTGAGCAGTTCACCACCACCCTCTAAATGCAATGTATTACTATCCAAGATCCTTACAATCTAGTTACTATCAAATGCAGTGCAGGTTGGCCATACATTTGTAAAGTCAATTGCTTGGGCCTATATTGAATACTAGTTAAGTTCAGCACTTTTTTAATCCTCTCAGCCATTCCAGACCTCTAGCAATCCTATGATTAAAAAACGAATACATTGAAATTAATGTTTCATTTGCATTCCAGTTTACCTGCAAAACTTTATTGCAATACAGTAAAGACTTGCTTGGGTATCTTACAGAGTTAAGCATGTCTTTGCTTTAGCAAGTAATTTGTGACATTGTAATATTTCTGTGAAATATCACCAGGAAAATAATTTATTTTTCAGTTAACTCTATTACCTCATTTATAAGCCTTTGTCTGCACCATGACCTTGTAGTAAGTGTAGTTAACTGCTGTCTGTTGTCAATCCAAACAGTTCTCTGAAGAGTAAAAGCAAGTGTCTAATTTGCACCTCACTATTTATTAATCTGCTGTATAATTGTGTTGTATGTCTTTCTGAAGTTTGTTATGTGTTGTGGTCTAACCCCAGCTGGCAGCTCACCCCCATACAGCTGCTCACTCACTGCCCCACCAGCAGGATGGGGGAGAGAACTGAAGGAGTAAAAGTGAGAAAACTCATGGGTTGAGATAAAGACAGCTTAACAGGTAAAGCAGAAGCTGCACAGGCAAGGAAAGCAAAGCAAGGAATTCATTCACCACTTCCCATGGGCAGGCAGGTGTTCAGCCATCTCCAGGGAAGCTGGGCTCCACCACACGAAATGTGGACTTGGGATGACAAATGCCATCACTCCAAATGCCCCCCTTTTTCTTCTTTTCCCCCAGCTTTATATGCTGAGCATGACACCAGACAGTAAGGGATATCCCCTGGGTCAGTTGGGATCAGCTGTCCCAGCTCTGTCCCCTCCCAACATCTCATGCACTCCCAGCCTCCTCCCTGATGGTGAGGAGCAGAGGCAGCCTTGGCTCTGTGTAAACACTGCCCAGCACTAACTAAAACATCATGTTATCAATTTTGTTTCCATTAGAAATCCAAAATATAGCCCCATACCAGCTACTGTGAAGAAAACAAACTCTATCCCATCCAAAACCAGCACAATATATTAAACACAATATATTAAAATCCCAATTTCACCATATTTGTTATGCCTCCCTTAAGGAGCTTCTGACTTTTTAAAGCCAGATCACATTTTTGATTTTGCAATTGAACTATAAATTCATCCAGGGTATTTCTTGTGGCAAAATCAGAATTGCCAAATAATTTATTGTTTATTCCTACCTTTTTTACTAAATTTGATCAGGATCTGGCATCCTAGATTCCTACCTTCTAAGGCACCTTTCCCTCAAATAAGTCTTACTGCCAATATAGGACAATGCAATGGTAAAGCCAAAGCCAGAATGTTTGTACTGGCAAGACATTAAACAAATCAACAACATTAAAGCCTCAAGAAATAAGACCTGAAGTATTTATTCAGAAAAATGTGCCAACTTTTGAGCTTTTACTCCTCAATCAGAATTGTGTAGGTGTAGGTGGCACATGTCCAGGAGTACTGACTTCTGTAGAATAGAAGTAGAATGTAGAGTAGGCAAAGGCAGCTGTAAGCCTGCTGTCCAAACACTCCGTAAAGCACCTACAGTTTCTGAGGGCTACATAAAAATGCTGCTTCTAATGAGCTCCATTTTTCAAAAAAATTTTAGTTTCAGAAGGCTGAACATTTTCATATAAGCAGCAAAGACTCACACAGTGATCCTTGCTACAGAGTTAGAAGTGCTTAAAATAGACCATGGGGGGTTTTTTTTTAATAGAATTTTGAGACACTATAAATGCATACAAATGGATCATATTTTCTTAAAATCAGTTTCAACATTTAATTGTGCTCTTCTAAGCTGTATCTTTTTCCTGGTTTTCCTCATTTTTTAGTTTCTCTTTGCAACTCAACACCTTGGTATGATATATAACCTCATAATATATTAGTTTTCCTTTCGTAATAATTTTCAGAGATATATAATGTCAATTTTAAGATTTTTAAAATAAAAAAAAGAAATAAGAACATTGACTTAATGGGGTTTATTTGGGTTTGTGGTTTTTTTGTAGAAAGGTAAAACATAGGTTTGTGACAGATCAAATAAATAATCAAAGAGAAGCTCTGGAAAGATTCAGCATAGTTGTGAAGGTAAAGGTATGCACTGTACAACTAGGAATAATTTGGTTCAAGATAAGGTGAGGCTACTGATAAACACAGGAACAGTCTCCTGTACTGGATTTTTCAAATAATTTAAATAAAAGCAACAGTAATCTCTCAGCAATGCCCCACCAAAAATAACTAATATATATATATATATATTAAAATGACAGGTTGCAGATTAAAATTAAATTTCAGATCAAAAATGTTCTTGGTTACAGATGTGTTGTTATTGAGTAATTTATTTAACTTGCTGAAGACATTCTAATGAAAGCAGCTATAAAGTGGTTTCACAGGATAGTTGCATCAGCTGTAAGATAATGTGAAACTTCCCATGTTACCTGTTAAATACCAGTGTCTCTCCCTCAGCATGACAGTGGGGTCGAGAGGTGAGAAAAAGCTTGTCCACATGAGGTAAAATAGACATAAAACCACATTGCAAACAGAAAGCTCAGGGATTCAACTAAGGGAACAGATTCTCTATGAGAAAGTTTTTCTGTCTAGTTTGAGATATAATTATGCATCAATATATATTGGTATATATTTTAAAAATCACAGAGCACTTGCTGTTCCACTTCCATCCCAATTATTCTATGGAAGCTGAGTATGTTTGTGGTAGAGAGCAGCCTAGGAGACACAATCAGGGAGCAAAATTAGAGCCTCATTGTGCTAAACAACCAACAGATGAATCAAGCTGACAATTGAGAGGCGACTATTTGCATTTGAAAACAGAGTGAAATGAATTTGCTACACTGAGGTCTTAATCTTTCTACTTCTAATCCTGCAGGTAACTTAATTCAAGTCAATGGCATCACTTGCCTGAGTAAAACAAGCAGTATTGAGTTCTTCCTCAGTGCTGTGCATTAATTAAATGAGAGGCAGAGAGCATTAAAACAGACATACAACAGGCTTGCCTTCAACTCCTTTGTGTTTGCCTGAGAGGAAGACGGACACTCAGAATTGCTGTTTTTCCTTTCAAAGGGCAGATTGTGCATGCTGTTCTTTTTATATTTTAGTCTTTCATCAGGGAATAATGAAAGACACTGCACTTTCCTCTACAAGGCTTGTTTGCACAGGAAAATTTACTAGTGCATCTATGGTGGGATATAATCAGACCAGTGTAACAACCCATTGTTAATACTGCTATGCCAGAATAGTTACACCAGAAATGTCTCCATTTTAGACAGCACCTTTGTTCTGAAAGTATGAACATATGATATGTGGCTGCACTGCTACGCCTACAGAAGTCTTTACCCACTGCCTGGGATTATTTCCTATGTATATTAAGTGTCTTCCTGCATACTGGTTGATGATCTTGTTGAAATACTCAATTCTATATTTACACAAAGAGCTTCAACAATCGCCATGAAATACCCTCTAGCTGAACTTATCACAGGGACCCAAAATGCCTCCTGCCAATATAATTCAAGGATTAATCCCCATCCAACAGGGAATTTGGAGTTGCATATGCCCACCATATAATCAGGGCAATTATATGACCAGCCTTGACCTCTCTCCACTGTGATGCTTGCTAGACCTTTGCTCCCTTATCTCCAAAGCCATCACTTCACTTCTGGCTAAGGACCAGAACTAACTCAAATCTTGTGGCAGTGACAAGTTTTTCCAGAGAAGCAGGTTTCTAGGAAGGTGGTAGGATTCCATGGGGATAAGAGAGGAGAGAGAAAGGTCTGTAAGGCTCTAAGGAAATGACACGTAGGACCAATAGACAGCAAGAGAAAAGGGGTATGAGATGCTGTGAAAAGGAAACTCCCTCATTCCTCGCTATGGCCACTGCTCTCAGACTTTTTTCATTCCTGTGGTGGTCTGGACAACCATGTTTCTTGCCTTTTTTTACCCTCCAGGGTTTCTCAAATTGTAGAAAAAAAGCAAAAGAGGCAAGGTTATTCCATGGAAGAAGGAAAGGATGTGAAGCACAGCAAAGCCAGAATGACAGCATATGGTTGTAGGCATATATTCCTCAGGTGGAACAGAAGACTGTACGGGAAGAGACAAAATTTTTCAGGGTAAAACAGCTCCATCATCGTCTCAGGAACAGACAAAACAACCCATCTTGCCATAAAATAGCTGCAGGATAATATATCCTGGAAAGCAGCTTGGTGGAGAAGGACCTGGGGGCCCTGGTGGACAGCAAGCTGTCCATGAGCCAGCAGTGTTCTCTTGTGGCCAAGAAGACCAGAGGTATCCTGGAGTGCATTAGGAAGAGCTCTGCCAGAAGGATGACGGAGGTGATCCTGCCCCTCTACTCAGCCCTGGTGAGGCACATCTGGAGTGCTGTCTCCATTTTGTGGCTCCCTGGTACAAGAAAGACACGGAATGAGGAGAGGATCCAGTGGAGGGTTATTTTAGAGGATTGGAGTATCTCTGTTATGAGAGAGCTGGGCCTGTTTAGCCTGAAGAGATGACTGAGGGGGGGATCTTATCAATGCATACAAATATCTTAAGGGCAAGGCTTGAAAAGATGGGGCCAGGTTCTTTTCAGTGGTGCCATGACAGGACAAGGGGCAAGGGGTAAAACTGAAACACAGGAAGTTCCATCTGAATATGAGGAAAAATTTCTTTACTTTGAGGGTGACAGAGCAGTGGAACAGACTGCCCATAGAGGTTATGGAGTCTCTTTCTCTAGACACATATAAACCAACTCCTGGTCACAATTGTGTTCAGCCTGCTCTAGGTAAACCTGCTTTAGCAGGGAGTTGGACCAGATGAACTCCAGAGGTCCCTTCAGCCCCAACCGGGGCTTGAAGTATTCTGAGATACAGGAGAGCCAGTACCAGACCCTACTTGAAACCACAGGGCAAGAACTTCAAATGCAATGATAACAAGAGAAAAGGGAAAAGAAGAAGAAAAGAGCAGCACCTTACCTCACCCTTTTTTGTCTTCCCTACTCAATAATTTTCTCCATGTTAATTTTTCCACTACATCTGCAAAGCCAACAGAATATCTCCAAGGCAAGTTTCACACCTGCCCTCACCATGATTCTCCCTTTTACTAGCTCCTATTAAATCTCAGGTTAGGCACAAGGGGAAGAGGAAATTAGAACCATTAGTAACTGTTTCTGGGCTGTTTCCTTATCAGAGATGTAAATTTCATCATATGAGCCTACATGTAATATTTTTTATTAATTTTCAATGTTACAGTAATTAGGTTTAAAACAGTAAGCTGGGACACTCAATGCTGTTATCCAATGTGATGTCTCAGCAATGTAATTCTAACAAAAAGGCAAAGCGAGAGGTACTGTGACTCATTTTAAGTTGTCCTTAAATAGGAGAGGAAATAAACCACAGATTTTTTTGTCTTGCCTTTTTTGTAGTAAACAGCAGAGCAAATGTTCTTCTAACCTAAATGAGAATATAAAACGAGTGCTGTATCATAGCAACAGCCAAAGGTTTGTCTCAATATTTGAATGATTATGAACATCCTTGTTAAGTGTGTAGTATACTGCTATGTCACAAGGAAAACCTAGTAAATTACTGCTATAAAAGTGAGCTGTTGAAGCCGAGTATCTTAGATTCCTTAATGATGGTATTTATTTAGCACTGCAAGAGTGAATTCTTATTCCCAGGCATGCTTTTTAATGACAAGACAGATCATAAGAAGACAAATAATAAGTCCTGATATACTGGGAGTAAAAACTCTCAGATGTATTTTGAAATTGTGCTTCACAATTTTCAAATCAATGTGCAAAGTAACCTTTTTCAGGAATAAGTTTTCATGTCTGCTGTTCAAACTGGGTGAATTGTCAACATGCTGTAATGGGGAAAGCATGTTTTATTGAAGTTTGTGGCAAAAATAGCATTTTTTTAGTGTTTCATCTGTATTTGTCCAGAGCAGGGGTTCTGTGGTAGGTTGGATTTTGGTTTTTTGGATGATTTTTTGCATCAGGTTACTTAAGCCTATTTTGTCCAGTTCTTAAATATTGTGTGTTGTAACCAAGCAACGCAACTAACGTTTTGAAAATCACCTAACTAGGTGCTTACACCAGGGCTGCATTCACAGAAAAATGTGCTGTTACAAAATGTGCCATGCAAAGACACTGCTGGCCAGGGAAATCATTCCCTAGCACCATGGGATGAGAGCACCATGCACACCAGGAGAGGTATTTCTGTGCTATGTGTCTGTGTGTGCATGTGTGTACAGAATCAGGGCTTTGGAGAGGGAAGCATAAAACCTCATCAAGTCAGATAAAGAGCTACTACAGCTGGTCTGTAAGACACACGGGGGAAAGATATCTTAAAAAAGACAGTACCATGACCCTGGGTTGCGTGAAGTACTTGCATTAATCTAGGATCCAGAATAAGGAACCTAACTGGACAGCAGGCTTCATTTGTGTACTGACACTCCCTGTCACATGTTAGTTGTTTTATTCAAGGTAAAAATACTCAGCAGGAAGAATTGAGAGTGCTCCCTCTTTCCAGGACAACCTTCTTACTGCCTGAAAAATGGAAATGGTTTTGAGGAATACAGAGAATGCTGCTGAAATCACCTAACACGGCTCATTACCCTCCAGGTATATTTTAAGAAACAGGAATGATTTTTGAGATGTGCCTTTAGTCTGTAGGAACCAGTAAATATTTCCCAGTGATGAATCCTGACTGGAAACAGCCACTTGTTCCAGCTGTGACCACACCTCTGCTTGTTCAACTCGAAGAACTGCCAAACAAGGGCATTGTTCTTCGATGGGAAGTGTGGAGGAAGAAGAAGCACCTCCATTCTTTAGCAGCCTAACCAGTTTTTCCCTAAGACTTCATGGCAAGTGGTACTCTGACTAGTTAGGGCTTGGCAGCACCCCCATGGTTAGCCCATGAACACCAGTGTAGGAAGGAAACATCATCACTTCATTGCACTTTGGTGCTGAGTGCCAGTCTTTAAATTCTCGTCTATGAATGTGTCTGTTTTGTGAAATAGTGATTGCTGGCTTTGGGGATTTATTGGCCTTGGCATGAACTGGCTGCTCAGGGTTGGCTTTCTCTGTGGCAAAACATTTTGGGCTAAATCTGTCCCACGTAGAGCATGCAGAATAGGCACTGCTCAGGAAGCATGGACAGATGGGGTCCATGGGTGTGCAGTAGGACTTCAATGGGACTTTGGTCCTTCTTTCTTTTTAAAATATAGTACTGGGGCTCCTAAAGTGCTTTGAAAATTGTATAACTCGCCCTAAGAGAGGAAAGACTTTAAATAAGGCTCCGGATTTCTGATTTTTTTTTTTTTTTTGAGCCACAGTATTTTGATCTGATTCAAACCAAAACACATTGATTTTGCTAATGATGTGGGCCAAAGTCATCTACTATGCTCCTTTATACGAGCTCTGACAAATACAGAGAAAATGTAGGGAAAGATAATAGAAAGGCTAAATAGGATATGCATGGAATATCTTAATTTTACTACAAGCTGGGCTAATTAACACTAATTCCTTTTAATGAAAGGGTGTTAAATAAAGTGATATTCAAGCTCTTGTCTCTTACCCTTTCCTTGCTTCAATGCTGGTATTACTCTATTGTCTTTCTCCCCTAATTTCCATAAGTGTAAGAGAAGAATCTGGCCCTTTCATTTTAAGGAAGAAATCCTTGAAATCAGAACTCTGCTCTGGCACTGAAAACCAGTGCAGAATACGAAAGACAACAACTTCCCTGAGCTGGTTTCTGGAGGTACCTGAAGGTGTCATTCCCCTTGGAAACAGCTTGTCTGCACTGCAACATTACTTCTTTTGGAAAAATGGGCATGTTCATTTTTCCTGAAAATGAAAATTTGACGTTTGTGTCAAGTTTCTTCTTCCTGTAACCATCCTCTCCCCTCCAATTGCTATTGTAGAGGTAGACTTTTCTTTAAATTAAAATGAGACTTTCAGAGTGCCCTTCTATTGTATAATAGCAATGGATAATGGCCTGTAGTCCTTTGTCATTGAAAAACACATGCTTTCAGCTGAGAAGATGCATTTTTCTTATCCTTGGCCTCTCTTCCCAGCCACTTTGAAATCTAAGAAATGATGCAGCAGATGATAAGCTGAAAACTAGAAGACATATATGATTTAAGTGTCAGCCGCCTGGTATTTATTGTTCTTTTAGTTCACTATGATAGAAGACTGCAGCTGTGCAAATTAAAATAGAAATCTTAAAAAGATCACAATTTTTATTTCTTTTTTTTCCCAGCGATTTTAAAAAAAATTCAAAACTATATATTCTTTGTCAGTTAAAATCTATATATATTTTACTATACTTTTTCTTTACATGTTAATGTTGTTGTTGCCAGGGGCAACTACAGAAGAAATAAATACAAATAGCCAGTGTGTTCCATGCTTCTTTTCTATTTGTTACTGTGTCATGGGCAAAACAGTTGGGAGGATAAACTCATCATCATAATTTTGCTCTGTTAAATTGGCCAATTTCTGGTTCTGTTCACAACAGCCTGAACAGATTCCAGGGAGACAAAAGGGCTGTGCTACATTCTACCTTGTCTCCACACTGGAATTTTGGAATGAGGTGGGGTTTTGTAGTTGATGACATCAACTATATTCCAACACAATAATCACCTGTATTGTTTAGCCATTAGCTATTGCTTAGGACTTAGGAGTGTTTTAAAAATTAAAATACTGGACACCATTGCTATGAGGGTTTTCTTGAAACTCACCTTCTGTATAAGGAGTCATATATAAAGGAGTCAAAATAAATAATTTGGCTGTGCTACAGCTAAACAGTCTGTATGTTGTCTAAGGGAAGCTTCCTATATTGTTATGTACTTTGGTGATTGCATTTCTTTCAATCTGTTCTCCTAAAACTGCTACAATCACTACATCATTTGGTTTCAGTGTCACAACTCAGTCTTATAGCTCGAGAGAGAGTCCAAGGAATGATGATTTACAAAGCTGAAAATTCATTTGAATGTTCACCAAAAATTACTTTGTAGCCTTTTCACTTGCTGCTTTCCTGTTTCAGATTCTGTTTTAGGGTACAATCCAACCTGAATGCATTAAGGACAGACTATTTTCCCCACTCAATTCACCTTTTCAGATTTTGAGCACAGACTCCACTCCAGAAATGAGCAGCCCAACAGTATTTTTTACTGATCTCAGGAAAGGCAATGCCTGAAGCGGCCGCAAAGATCAATGAGGGAGCTTTGGGGAGACAACTAACATAAAAATTTCAACTATGGAAAGGAATGGAGCTATTGAAAAGGGAAAAACTCAGACTAAGGAACCAGAGACCTCTAAAACAAAAGGTTCAGCTCCAATTCCATTGAAAATACATTAAAGTAATCATGATTTTTCTGTAGGCTACAAAGAAGGCTTAGGTTTCAGTCTGCTACTTTGTTGATAAAAGTTACTCCTCCATATATAAATAATCAAATATCTTAATAAAGGTGAATATTTTGCAATATTTTGTCATTCTCCCATCCTCCATGTGTAGATTGATTTTTCCCACCTTTTTTCTACCCATCACCTGATAGTGTCTCGTTTTATCCATTGGATGGATAAGAGATAATACTGCTGTGATGGTTAATCACTTGCAGTCAAGGATAAAAATATTACAGTGGAGCTGGATGAGTTAAATTTAATGGGTGTATAACTGACAGGCATGTACAGGACAAGCACTTTTATTACGAACTTCTCAGCGCCACTCAGTTCACAGTGTGCTCCACAAATATTGGCAAGGAAATATGTCATGTGCCAGGGAATGAGTAATAGAGATTTGTGTGAAATATGGATGCCAGAGAACGTCTAATTATAGCTCATGAAAGACCAAACAATAACCAATAACAAACCCCAACAGACTCATTCCCTCAAACCAAAAGTGGATTAATGATTTTTGCAGACAACTGACAATACTAATAGTCACTGAAATTCCTATGTGGTCAAGAACCCATGGGTAAAGAAGTGGCCTAAATCTGTGGAAAAGAGGTTCTTATCATGACAGAATGCAGGATGAAATCATCTTTACTTGTGCAAAAGGCATTCCAGCATCTTAAATATAAAACTGTGTGTTAAGCTATGTTGGAATCCGGGAAGGAGCAGCTTTTCCCCAACTAAAAAAAAAAAAAAAAAAATCTGACTTGTACTTCCAACGTTCAAAATAAGGCAGCAGATGGAGTTGCTAGGAGACAGAAGGCAAAGAACAAGAGCCTGAATGTGCTCTAGTGTCTCTACACAATAGCAAAGAGTATATGAAATGAGCTGGAGCTTTAGATCTCACCATCAGCTAGGACTGTTACAAGTGATGAAATGCAGTTGTTGCACTAACCAGGTAAATGTTAAATCTGAACAATTTTAATAAGAGGATCTATGAGAATTATATTATGTGATATTTAATGCTGCTCTACAGGCAATCCTTGTAACCACGGAATTACAGTATAATTCAGGTAGGAGGGACCTTGGGAGATCTAGCTCAACCTCCTGCTTAAATCATAACCAGCTCTGAGGTCAGACCAGGATGCTCAGGGATTTATCCAGTCACGTCTTCCATGAATGGAGATGGCATAACCCCTCTGCACAACCTGCTCCTCCTGACAGCACTCATGGGAGGAAAGGTTTACCTCATATCCTCTCTGAACCACTCTGGTATTAACTTGTGCCTGCTGCCCCTCAGCCTCACACCTCTCACCATGGCTCCCTCTCCTTACTGACAACTCTGCAGATACTGGGAGCTTCTGTCATGTCCCTCCAGAGACATCTCTTCTCCTCACTGAACAAGCCCCAATCCCACAGAGTCTCTTCATGGGACAAATGGTCCAGTCACAATCATCCTGGCTGCCCCTGCTGAACTTATCCCTGTTTTACTGCTGCTTCCTGTGATGCCATGAAGATTTTTTGCCTTTTCTTTTATACCTTTTATACCTTTTATACCTTTTATACCTTTTATACCTGTTATACCTTTTTACAACTTCTGTATTCCTAGTGCTTTTTGCCTACATTCTTGGACTTGTTTGTCAAGCTAAGAGACTAAACATTTTAGAAGCTTCGTAGCTAGAGATCAGTGTGCCCCAGACCCCAAGGTCCTCTCCAGAACACATTCTGTAAACTAAGATAGAACCATCCAGGGGAAGGTTCCTTGGGGAGGGGGGCTCACTTGAGCCTCTCATTGGGTAATCTTTGATAGATATGCTAATTAGTAAAACCTACAATGTTATACCAGATCTTTTGGGGCAATTTTTGGCAGGGTGCATTTCGATGCATATGACCTGAACATGTGCACCTAAGGATCCTTAAAATAAACACCAAGGTAAAATCCCTTTTCCCCTTCTAACCATGCATGACTCTTGATTTTAAGACCAGGAAAAGGCATCACCTGTACTGAAGGCCTAAAACTGGACATTATTATTCATGTGACCTAAGAAATGCTGGCTCTTCTCCTGTTAATACAATTTCGGATGAGTTCAGCCATCTTTGGCATCTTTTGCCAAGGTGCACCACTGGCTTGTGTGTGACTCATGCCTAATTTTGAACCCACCAATACAGGAGGTCAGCAATAGCCTTCTGCCACTCCAAGGATTTTTGTTGACGAGACAATATAGGCACAAGGTGATAGTGCAAGGTAGAAAGAGTAATAGGGTCATGTGCAGTGTTGATGAAATGTGAAGTGAAAGTAAGGGCTGGCTGAGAAGTTGTCTCGGGAAAGATGAAATGGATGAGGAATGAAAGAAGTGTCAGTAGACTTTGATTGTAGGACACTTAGAGCAAGAAAGATTTAGTAACAAAAAATTTTCTTGTAGAAGAATCCCAGGTAGTTTGACCACCACTGGATAAGAAACCATCATGAAATGGGCTAATAGATTAGAGAACGAGTTTAGAACAAAGATATTAAAATATCCATTGAATGCTTCTTCATCTACTTCTTTATGATAATTATAATAATTGGTGAAAAAAAAAGAAAAAAGTTTATCCAGTTATAGAAAAATACTTATATTTAATAATAAATATAAGAAGAAAAGAGTTTATCAATTATAGTATTATGAGGTCATCAGATTTTGAGACAGATGTCTGTAGAACAAAGAAATATGGTGAGCAATACCTAAGTCAGTACTTAATTGATTCTATGAGTGGAGAAAAATTGCTAAAGAAAAATGTTTGCTGGAAAAAAACACTGGGTAAAAGGAATAAAGTAATATAGTTCTATGTGAATTTTAATAAACTACTTGAATAACTATCAATTATTGCTTTAAATATTTATTCCAAAACCAATTTGCAATGAATTGTCACAACTTGGAAAATAACTCATGAAACTACAAAGACTGCCACTTTTGAGCAATTTATTGAATGTAGATGTCTACTAGTCCTCCATAGAGTTCAGAGTTATCATCTAATCATAGTTGTTAACAACCAAAAAAAATCCCCAAACCTTAAACTATGTGTTTGTGTTTTTATGCAATAGGCTGTTGCACATAATCACAGAGCTGACATAAAGAAGGGCAAAAAAAACCCCTTAATTAAAAATAAAAGTAGATAAAAATAACAGAATTGTTTACAGATCCTAAAAAACGCAGGTAATAAGGCATTTGGACAGAACCACAAGAAGGACAGAAAATAGAAACAGGCACTGGGGTGAAAGTACACAATGAATCAGGGAGGAGTCACCAAACAAGAAAAAGTTGGCTGTGCATGCAGGAGTCTGTACAGAGCACGAAGCCCTGGGGCAATGCTGGTTAACCAAACCTGATCTACAGCATTCAGCACAGGCTCTATCAGTGGTTAAAATAAAAAAAACAGACAACACCCCCCACAAAAAATAGGCCGGTAAGTAAAGTAAGTAGGGCATTCAGTGCATGATTGGCTGATACTAATTCTCAAGCTGAGACTTAGCAGGAAATGAGCTTCAAATAAGCTTCAGTAGCTGGCATAACCAGACTTTTATCAGTTGCAGCTTCTCTGGGTTTGGCTTGCACACAACCGCTGTCTAAAAGGATCCAGCAGGGAAAGGATGATTGTGTCTGTTCTGGTCCCACCACCTGCTCTAAGGATGGATTCCCACTTCTCCAGTCAGTGAATTGTGTTCTACAACTTGATGCACGCCCCCTCGAGCAGCCTGGCCCTATCTATAGCACTTGGATATCACAGATGCAGCAGCTATCCCTTGCAGCCACTTACTCCCAGGCATCTTAAACACTGGTGTATTTGTGCAGGATGCCAAGGGTGTGTTTGCATAAGGAGTTATGTATTATGACAGCTCGCTGCCTGCTAGGAAGGAGTTTGAAGGCTGGGCCAGGTGTAGGTGATGGGAACTGGCTTGCTTCCGCCCATAATGCTTATTGGAGCAGGCCCTGAGATGGTTTTATCATTGAGTCAGTTCCAGGTTTTAGCTGGGTGGATACTAAGTCGCTCCATGAAGGATCCAGCATGTGCACGTGGGCAATAGGAGCAGGCCCAACTGACAGCTCAGATGTACCCAGAACTCATATTTGCCAGGTACTTTAACTCAGTCTTACCACCTGGCAAGCCTTCAGAGTGAAAACAGACACATCTCATCGAGGAAAACAAATGTTCACAGTCTCCACTGCAGGATGGAAACCTTCTTTCTCCTAATTGTCAAGTCTCCTCATCTCATCCAGAGTACTATAAATATTTACAAGGTTTTCCCATGTGCCTACAGAATGTAAATACCAAACTTGTAGAGAAATCATTTAATAAGATTCAGACCCAGGACATGCCTTTTTAATATCAGTATAAAAACAGCTGATAATATTCCCAATCTTATTATCCAGAGACATTATATCTGTGCTTTAAAAGGCAGAATTTCTAGGATGAAATTAAATACAAAAAAGCATGAACTGAGTGGTGAGACCACTCTGCGGTGTCAGCATGCTTTGTGGACGGAACAAGCTCCCTGAGTGCTCAGCACTCAGGTTGAAGGTTCACCAAGTTAGATCTGAGGGGAAGAACAAGGCTCTGCACCTTCTTTGTGTCTTGGCTGAGGGAAAGGAGGGAGGCAGCAGAATGCAAAGGATGGACTAAAACATCCGTCAGTGCACTGCGGTTCAAGAGTTCCTTGATGCCTTTGCAGCTGTGCAAAGGTGGTGTAGGTTTTCCATTACTCTCCTGAGGGTAACAGTGGTTCTCCGCATTGAGCTGGCATTTAAAGCCAGACTGACTGGCACTTCATGGTATGGCACCACCAAGCCAAGTACAGCATCTGAATTGGCACAGTGTGTGCTCTGTGAGTCTTTCTGTGCCTTGCTTCTTTTTACAAAGCCTTTTTCTACTTGTGATGCACTGCTAAAAGTCTCTTCCTGAAGACAATTCTTTTCCTTCAGAGTGGGCACACTCTTAATTTTAAAGATTGAAGTCATAACGTGGAGTTGTTCTGTTTGCTTTTTTTTAAAATAATTTCAGCACATGCACAAGCATTAAAAAACTAAGATTCAGATCACTACTCTGCTGAGGGAGAGCTCAACCCCACCTTCTCAACATCCTGGATAAATCCTTTCTCTACCAGGCTACTTCGGGTTCAAATGCTCCTTGCTTCTGTTTCTGGAGCTGTGCCACTATATGATGCTGCCAGTTGTTCGTTTCTCTGCGTGACTCGTAGCCTCATGGTTAGATTACCTTTTCAGAGAAGGGAGATGTGGATTTGAGTTTCCATCAGGTTCAGGAGAAAAGGAGGAATACATCCCAGGTCCTGGTGAGTGTCCTAATATTTGTATAATTTCACACAGAGTGAGTAACACCTTCATCATGTTTGCCTTTGGAAGTACATAAAGAAAAATTACGAAGTTCATTTGCTGTTTTTATGGAACCTCACTTTATTGCAGTTTGTCTTATTTTTAGATCAAGTACTGGATTGGGGTCTTTGTGGAGGTGAAGCAGATGGAAGGAATCAGGTTGGTGTGATGCTTGGGATATGTATGGGAAGTCAATCCTCATAAAGCAAATTAAAACCAAACAAGAAGCTGATTGGTGAGTCTATGTGATTTTGGGGGTAGGGAGCATAAAGCAGACTTGCTCTTGCAGCGTTGGATACAGAGCCACATATTTGTTCCCAATACTGCTTCCAGCCTGGGCCCTCTTAGGTAGAAAGAAAACGGATCAGTTCTGAAGGATGTCTCTGTTCGCCTTTCACTTCACATGCACATCTCTGGTGTGTCTGTGGCACTTGGCACATTGTAGTCTTTCATCATTCCACAACTTGGCTTCCTGTGGTGTGAAATCATTAGCTGATTTAAATTTGCCAGGATTAGCTCTGCTCTGTGATGCAGTGGGGAGACGTCCCTGTAGAGTCGAGTTCAAAAGCAGTGCTGCCACCTAGACAGCAGATGCCACGTCAAGCGGCACCAGCAAATTAGGACATGGACTTTTCTCTCCTCTGACCGTCTTAGCATAACACTCAAGATATCTCTATTATATTGTCCATTTCTTGTGATCTTGCTGGAAACAAAATCTACATTCCTTAAATTTGTGTATTGTATATGTTGTTGTCATGAGTTGTTATATGGGTGTGGCAGTTTAATGAAGATGTGGTGAGGAGGTAATGGTGAAACAACTATTTCATAAGGCAGTAAGAAATGCTGTAAGATGATCTTCTGTCTTTCATTGGAATCTAGTGTGTTATTTATCAGTGAAAATGCCATTGCAGAACAGGTTCATACAGGAAATGAAACTTCAGTGAAAGTAGATGTCAGATAAAATCAACATTCAATTTAGCTCACTCTGTGTAAAAGGAAAATATCCACAGGCTCAGGGACATGCAAAATCTTTTCTGGTTTGGGGCTTAAATTAACACCTAACTGAAATGGCTGTCAATATGCTTTAGTGATTCAGTGTACCAAAACTAAATTTATCTTCTAATTAAATGAAATAGTCAAAACCTAGCATTTAACCTGTCTTAATGAATTCCTAAAGAAGGGGCAGTGTTTAATAGCCTCTTTTGACTTAGTTGTGGTATGAATGATAAAGGAAAGGAATTTAAAACTAGTGACTCTAAATGAGGGGTTTTTTCATTTATAAGTGCAATTGAAGCAATCCTTATTTGTTTCAAAGTAATTTTGAAGGTGATGGAAACAGGTTTTTAACTTGGCCAATTGGATAATCTCAAAAAGGGGTAATGATATAAAATTACCACTCCCTCCTCCAACACAAACCAATTATTAAAATTTGTTAGCCTGACTGCTTGGGATTTCATGTGACTTCTTACTGCAGAGGCAGTGAACCTTACCAGCAAATTCAAATTAATAAAGAGGGCTTATTTTTGCTTCTGTACTTGATGGTCAGCTTTGTCTAAAGATAGAAAATCCATTTGAAAAGATTACAAAGCATGGTGATTCAGTAGACGTGCACTTGCTCCTTTCCATTGAGCTTGATTAGCCTTTTATACCTCACAATAGTTTGTCTAAAAAAATTGGCAAATTTGAGGGAGTTTAGCATTTTGCATTTATAACAAAAGCCCTTGATATGGAAAGCCCATCTTGATTTGCTGTAATGCCAATAGCTCCCAAAGCCATGAAATATAGTTGACCAAGATACAAAGGAACACAAAAAATCTTGAAAATATTGAACACATCTGCAAACACTGAGGCATAATAATAAAAAAAAATCATTGAACATTTAATGTCAAAAATGTTCTGGGAGGACCCTATTTCTCCTCTCTCCTCTGAACAGCACATCCATTCACTCCATCTGCTTTCCTCCCTACTCAAATCAACATTATTGCCCTACAGGATATAAGCTGTTTTTTCACCTCTCTAGGTCTCTTGGCCATTCCACAAGTGTTATTAGTGTTAGAAGTCATACTGATTTCATCCCAGTTCTAGTAGTAAACACCACAGCTTTTGTCTCATCAACACATGGGATACAAAGGGTTTCCCTGTACTTACATATTCAGCATTGCCAGGATCCATGCTTCAATCGTCTCTGGCCAGCTGGCATGGACGAGTCTTGTTCTTATGACTGAAGGCTCATAAACAAGCTTGCTACATCCCAGCTATTTATTGGGAAACAGTGCATGGCTTTTTTAAACTCTGGGCCTATGTTTAGGATTTGTTTGGGAACTGGTCAGGGCCTGAACCACACCAGGGATTGTTTTACTTCTTTAACAAGAGAAGGCAAAATCACAATGTCAGCATCGGTCAGCCAATAGAGACCTGGTCCACCAATAACCAAGTGGACATTTTAAGATCTTCCTGGATCTCTTTCTGGATCCACAGTCTCCTCTGGAGCTGATGGGGCACCTACTTGTGGGGAATCTTAATTTCTCTCCTCCCAGCCCAGGCAGTGGCAGTACAAGTGCAGAGGGGACCCCTCAAAAAATATTTCTTCAGTATCCTTGTCCTGTCTGTGAAAAAGGGAGCCTGGCTTTTGTTGTACAGGTACAGTGTTGCTTTTTTTTGTACAGAAAGTGGCTTTATTGTCTGTCCATTTTGGGAAATCAAAAATTTCCCAGGGGTCAGAGACTGAAAATTTTTATTCAGCAGGGAAAACAGCACAGCAGAGGGGTTAAATTTTAGAAGATTCATTTCAACTAACACCTCTGAAAATCTGGCTAAATCGTACATGTTTTCTAGTAAAAGATACTATTTCCTTTATTTCAGAAAGAGCAGGTTAACAGCCTGATATTTCCAACCCAATGCAAAGAGATCCTTAAGAGAGCTGAGGTGGCACTTTACTTAAGTCCCACGCAAATCTGACTCTCTGAGATTTATTTCTGTCAACTGACAGCCACAAACTCCAAATCGTGAAACTGAAGTGTAAAAAAAAAATCTTTTTCCTGTATTTCAGAATAGATTGCATAATATTAAGCTTTCAAGAATTCTATTTCTAATTTTATTGTACCCTTTTTTTTTTAAGTTTTTGTCACACAGCAAGAAGGGCAGAGTTGCCACATCCTTGCATCTTGTGATGAGGTATGTAGGTCAGCTGAGTCCTAGTGTGAAAAAGAAAACAAAGCGTTTCTAGTTTATGCCAAACACTTCTCCTAATTGTAGTACATTTAATTCATCATGGGCCTGTCAGATTTCAGGCAACAGAATAAACAGGCTTTCAGAGATGCTGATGGCTCCAAGCGTGACCCTTTTTTTATTGAAACAGTTTTTAGTTCTGTTTGTTTGTTACAGAGTATTTTCCTCAGTGTTGTTTTTATGCTGAACTGAAACTTGGCAATGTTTTCCTTTGGAATGTTACACTGTCATGTAAGGTCAAAAGGGAAAATGCCAGTCGGTGTTTCCCAGTGACTGTACACATGTAACATTATGTCCTTTCACTGAACTCAGTTTTTATTTCTGAGAAATAACTGTTATTTTAGCTTGCACCACTGCAGATATTATTAGTCATAAACATATGCAGCTGCTTATGCCTTATGCTCAACAGTCAAAGAAAAATACCTATTAACCTTGTCATAAAATATTATCAATTCTAACTTTTCAGAACCAATCTTCCTTCCTTCCTTCCTTCCTTCCTTCCTTCCTTCCTTCCTTCCTTCCTTCCTTCCTGCCTGCCTGCCTGCCTGCCTGCCTTCCTGCCTTCCTGCCTTCCTGCCTTCCTGCCTTCCTGCCTGCCTTCCTCCCTGCCTTCCTCCCTCCCTTCCTCCTCTCATATTGGATTTTTCTGGGGGGATGGGCAGATAGGGAGGAGTGTAATTGCAAGGCCTAGACCTTGGACAAAGCTTTGGCAGTGACTGCCTGTATAACTGGTTCAAGTAAAGCTCTCTCATGCCTTTTGCTTCTAAAATAGACACGAAAATTTTATCTGTAAATTCTTTAAGGAGTATCTGTATACAAATCTATTATTGCCTCTGCTAGAATGCCTCCAAGTAGTGTTTAGAAGCTTTTAGAAGAGAGGATTGGATCAATTCATTCTTTGACTTATTTTGAATCTCAGCCTTTTGAATGACAGAAATGCAATGCCCATTACCTTGGAGATGGACACATCTGCAAATCTGTTAAGTAACAGAGTACTGCTTGCACAAGCTGTAATTTAAAGGTTGAAAACCTTGCATCATCCCTGAAATATAAAACCACAGATGCTCAGTTTTCCAACACTGCATTTTACAAAGATCTGAGCCAACTCCTTAAGCAAGCCCTTATGTAGTCCTGCTCCCTCCTTTTGAAGGGAAACTCAGTGCATCTTCTTTATTTCAGTATTAATTTGTCTGAATAGAGACAAATTAAAAACTAAGAATATATCTCTCTTGTTCTGTTTGATTACTGGAATGTCAGTGGGAAATTAATCTTCTTCATTACAAAATAATCTCCCTTTCACACATGACCTAGTCTGAGCACATTTTTAACCCCTTTGCACTTTCCTGGTGCTATATTGCCATAGGTCTCTAGCTGCAACAGCCTGTTGGTTTATATCAGAGGTGAGATGTCACAGGACTCTAACTCCCTATGATAATTGTGAGGGTTTTAATTCTTTCTGAAATGTCCTTTAAATCCTATTAGAGAGGGAGGTCCAGATGTGTGACAAAATCGAGTCACACATCTCAATTCTTGACAAAATATCTTGGTGTGATTACTCCTGGCATTCAAACTCTTCAGTAACTTTTCTTGCAAGCAAAATAAATTTACTGTAGGAATGTCATTAACCACAAATGCAGGAGGCTTGATTATTGTTTTTATTATGTTAAGGTACTATGTTTATACCAAGCAAACCCACCAGTGAGTTTCAGTGAAGCGCAATGCACTCGGAATGGGCAGGTATGGCCCAGTAAATAGCCCTGTATACACGCCAGCTCTGGTCCTGCAAGCAATAGGTCTGTGTTAGCATGGCAGTGGCCCAGGGTAAGTACTGCTACCTCGGAGGAAGGGCTAATTCCCCTACGTGTAGTGCTACATTGACACTGCATTATATTGCAATTAGTCTAAACCAAGCTGAAATACCTTTACACAGTGATGCATTTCAGATACATGCACACCCAGATACATGCAGCAGATGGAAACTGCTCATCTCCAAAAGCGTATTTACACTACAGTGTTGGTGAGCCTTGTGTTTATCCCAGGTTCCAACACCTTGTATTGCAGACAGACTAGTCTGATGTGGAGCAGAGTGGTTCCTTCAGGGGGGTGAGGGATATAACTGAGAACTGCTTTGCACTGGAGTTCACATTATATAAAATGGATATAGTCCTGTCTATACCCCAGCCCTGCAATACAGGAAGCTTCATGCTTTGGCTGGGGTAAGGAAGACAGATAAACCATGTCCACCCCACATTATAAAAACACTATCCTTTGTTTGAAAGATTCCTGGATCAAACACCCATTTCTGCATGATGTGGCCATTTCAATTTTCCCTCCTTTGCTAAAAATAATCAATTTTTTATTTAGGTACCAGTGTGAGGTGGGTGGTTAGAAATACCTTGATTATTGAACAACTTGCAAATGGAATACAAATAACTTTCATTGATTTGGATGGCAAAAGCTAGGCCTCTGACTTCCAAAATTTAGCTTAAAACTGGAAATCAGCTCCCCTGTTGCTACATTTTGCAGTGAAGTCATAATTGTGTGTTTGACATTAGTCTGTTGCCATGGATAGTAGGAATCAGGGTAGGATGTGATGACATTAAAAGGTCACTTCAATCTCTAATAGCTGTGGTTCTGGAAATGACTAATGGCATTGTGCAGTTACAAATGTAGAGCTGGAGCAACATGATGAACTGTAACTGACTCTTGTATAAGCATAAATACCTCTGAGACTTAGAAGAAAGGATGACAGAACCCTATTAAAAAGCGAATGGACTTATTTTTTATTTTGTTCCTGTCTGAGAGAGATTGCATACCTGGTCATTGGAGAGGGTCGTTTCATTGGTACAAAAATTTAACACCAAATGGGTGTATCAATAAATGTTATTTCTGGCGTAAATCTATGATTGTATTTAAACAATTAACTCTAGGTAATTATTTACAGGGGATTTACTTGGACCAATAAACGTCACTATTTTGGTATCTTAGAAATTTTAAGACTTCTCAGCTGATCACAGGAAATAAGGGATAGTGTTTATTTTCAGAAGGAGATATTTGAAGTGTCTAACTGAAACCACGGAGTTCCTGCTTGATTTGGAACAGTTGGGCTCGATCTGGCTCGATTACTCGAATGACCGAGTAATTCTGAATTGTTAACACAGTCCTGGCGGTTATGTCAGAAGATCTTTAGGGGAGGGGAAGGAGATGGAGCACAGATTTCTACTACAGCAAAAACTATTAAAACCAAAAGAAACAGAATATGAAAATTATAAAGCCTATTTTGTAGAATGTCTGTGATGCTCTAATATAAACTTTTTATTTACTCATGCAGTTCATCAGGAAATAAAAAAAAAATTATTAAAAAAAAAAAATCAAATACAAAGTCTTCCCACCATCCCTCTCCCTTGTGTTTTATATTTTCTTCTATTTCCTTTCCCTTCCCTTCTCTTCCCTTTCTCCCTCCTTTGCTTCCTCCCTTCTTTCCTTCCTTCCCTAAATTTTAAAAGTGAGGGCATTCTATATCTGTCCTTCTATTAAGCTGGCTGTTTCAGCACTTAGTCGTGTAACCATTTTCTATCTGTGATGTGTTTATTAACTATCCAGTGTTGCCACATGTTCCGCTGCACATTTTGCATTCCTGAGAACTGTTTGTAGATGGTTTCCTGTGTTTGCAAATCTGGGCAGTCCAGCCCAAGCTGCCATTCACTGCTGCTGAGAAAAGGTGGTATCGCCTGGCCATTTGCAGAGGCAGTTGCTCTTTGCCTGGAGCAGGAGAATAACCAAAGGAAGAGTAAATCCTTTCTTTAATCTCAAGTGCAGAGGTAATTTTTCTCCAATAATAAGTTTCCTTCTGAGGGTGCAGAACTGCACCACTGGAGCATCTGTCTTGTGTCTTGGCACATGCTAGACATGATCAAAGCAGCAGGTTTTGTTTAAAGAAATAGAAAAGCAGGGTTGCAGAACATCCAGAGATGGGTATATCACCACAAAGCAAGGAAGAATCGCAAGAGCCAAACTATATTAAATGGGGTTTTTTTTGGCAGTTTGCTAGTGTGCAAAATAACAAGTTATATCAGGGGACACAGTTGTGAAATAGTTTAGTCAACAGATATTCTCCCCATTTTTCTCCTCCCACAAATTCCTTGTATAGATTTTGGGCATGTAGATTTTTTTTGGCATCCATTTTTCAGTTCTGTAGATAATCAGTCCAGACCTTAAAATAATGTTGCTATATTCCATGACAATGAGAAGCAGCATTTTTTTAACCAATATTTTTCGTTACTCGTGAGACAAATTTAAACTCTGCTATTAAATGACAATGAATAAACCTAGGCATCTGTTCATAAGAAAAAACTTCTCAAAATGAAGCAGATTTCATTCATACTAGTTCTACTTTTATGCAAACATAACATTGAATCAAGCAAAGCATTTCCATAGTATTTCTTTAAACTATGAATTAATTTTATATCATCAGTACAGAGAAGGCAGACATTCTTTCTCAATACACAAATAATCATTGAAATACATATTTTAGGCACCTGGTTTTTTTCAGGAACTTGAGCTCTCAAGTGTTGCATGTGAGTAATTATCAGTATCAGTGATCTCCACATGATTTTTTAATGCCTTGCTAAAAAGCGCTGATGTAACTGCCCAGAACCGTTTTCCTTTTTATACAGGGAGAAGAAAATCCCAAGCACTGTCATCATCAGCTGGCTTGTGTCCAATAATTCCAAATTAATTTAAGTGATCAAGAACTGGCCATTAACTTCTCTTATATGTCAGGAGAGCAGGTAATAAAACACAACCAATCAGTCAAAGTGTAGCAGCTCTGTACTTGTGGGAGGAGAGGGTGAGATCACTGGCTCTGCAAAGCTGAAGTAAGTGACCAGCTGACTTCTTTGTCTGCTCGCCTGCGTGCTCTCCACTGGCAAAGCAAGAGACAGGCACTGCTCCCCGCTACTTCATGAATAAGGGGCTTTCCCATGGAGCCCCTCTGCACAATGAAGCTCAGAGATCTGGTGACAGTTTGTGTCTCCATAATTTCATTTTTTCTTACACCACACCTGAAGAAAGAAACAGGTTAATTAATGAGAAGAGTGATGCACTGCTTTAATTCTCATTGTTATGACTCTGAGCAAGGCCCCATGAGAACACTGAAGTAATTACGGTACATTTCCTTCTGGTTTAGCTACCAGGCCTGGATTTGTTCACAGAAGATTTTACAAGAATTTTTTGCCATCTTTAAGACTGGCATTCACCCTTTATGTCTTGGAATAGTTTAGGATGTGTCATTTCAATTCTGAAGAACAGATTCAGGCATTTAGTGCTGAGAGACCTCTTATGAAAGAAACAATCGTACCTCCTGGGAGTTTTCAAATTTTTTCTCTTAAAGTTTAATGTGTCCATACCGCATTGTAATGGGCTACTTGATTTTGTGATTTCTTATTCAGGACCCAAAGCAGTCTATTTCAATTTATACATAATATGCATCTTTATAATTTGGGTTCAGTCTTCTTTAGAGCCATAGAAGGCACAGTACAGTAGGTTAACACAAAATGCTATGAACTGAATTCTTAAAATACAAGCCACATTTCTATATATTGTGTGTAATAAGACAAGATTTCCTTTTTCTTGTGCCAAATAGGCTCTCATTTAAAGCACATCTATGAGAAGATGTGTTATCAGTCAAAATTCAGCTTGGTTTTGGATTGTTAATCTAAAAACAATCTAAATGAATTAATCTAAATAAAACAATGAAAGAGGAGTTGTGTCTACTTGTATCTGAAAGTCTGTTGTGATTTCCTCAGTACTTTGAGGAAACACCAGTCAAGGAGAATTCCTCAATTGCTCCCTTCATTTCAGATAGAAAGGAAAATATGTTAAAATATGTCCAGTTAGAAACTGCAGAGAGGGGCTTAATACACTGTGGTTACTCAGAATTAAGATTAAAATGCTGCTTGATAGCCCCTGGCTTTTTTTAGTAGCAATTATTCTGAGTGCATGATAATACTTGTAAGTGACTGTGTGTGCTTTAAGCTCTTCACTCCTTGATATGCTCTTGAACTTGTGCCATTTTGGAAGGGCACTAAATCAAAGGTTTTGATGTGGTGAGAGAGGACTGACGTTATAAAATTAACATGTCCTGATTAGTACCCAAGAAACACAGACTCCCAGACAGTGTATGCTTTTAGAGTTACACTCATTGTTAACTGACATTAAATACACTCTTGTCTTATTAAAATGCTATTAGGGCTGTGACTGAATGATTCACTGTGATTTTACGATAGCCTGTGCTAAATATTTTAAGAAATTTTTAGTTATGAACTAGTTCAATAGAAAAGGATTGTATTGGCCTAATATATTATTGTATAAGCAGTGTTTTCAGTACTGTTCACTGAGTATTGTCAGATACTGGTCTATTTGGTTGTATGATATCACTATGGTTTATCATATCCAAGACTCATTAATAATAAAGTCATTCAGTCCATTAATCTGTTTAAATAACCTAAGAGAAATTTGATGTAGAGACTGAATTAAACACAAGTATGTTCATGCACGTGCACACCTGTGTATACAGAGCTCATAATGAATTACTTTCAGAACATTTTAGTTACGAAGATGAAGACCAGCATCCAAAAGCTAAGCAAGACATATAGATAAATTACTTTTTGCTTTAGATAAGTCTTCAACTTCTAAAAGTGTCTTACAAGCAGCTCTGCATCTAAGATGCTTACATTTTAATCAAGTGCTGTCAAACTTTTTGATGACTAAGGGAGAAATTACACTATAGCTGTTTACTCAAAGAATCCAATGGCAAATAAATTTTACAGTGTTAAAGGATGATGGAAATGATCTGAGAACCATTTGAGAATTCTTTCATGCGCTGCCAGTTTGATGGCCTAATTTGAGTAATGAGCTAATTTTGCTATGCCTTGTATATGGATTCTGCAAATACCTGGGTTTCAGATTTAGCATCACTGCAAGAATCCAGGTTTCTATTATCTGTTATAAATGTATATTACACTGTCAGATAAATTATATTATCCACTTTATCTTAAAAAAATGCATTCTAATATAAACAAAATTCAGAGTGTTTATTGGCCTTTATAGGATGCCAGTGGCCTTTATAGGATGCCAGAGCAAAGATCAAAAGGTTCTTTGTGATCCTAAAATATTATAGGAAAAAAATGCACAGATTCATAAATGGATAAGTAGGTGATACAAGTAGCCATTTATGGAGGAATCCTGACGTTGCTGGAGTCAGTCTTCTTATTTCTTTCTGTCTTCATTTCTCTTTGAATTTTCTCAACAAAAATTTTGAAAACTGTGTTTATGTCTGTGTGTTCAGCTTACTGGAGACAGCAGGATAAGGCAGAAACTGCAAAGAACATAGCCATGTATGTCTGTTTCTGTCTGTGACCAGCTTACTTCTAAACATTTGAAATACAAATTCCCCATGTCCTCTCCTGCAAAAGCACAGTAGCAGTTTGTCTGTTGAATATGTTTCTTTAACATTTCATATATGCAATTCCATTTTCACTGTGTCAGTTAGCTTCAGTGAATGAGTACAGCATAGTGCTGGTCACCTGCTGTGAGGAATGAGACAACTCTTGGTTCTTAATTAAAATAATTAAGAACAATTTATTAGAAGAACAATCAGTAAAAAAAAAATTGCAAGTACAAAGTAATTAGGGATCCAAGAGAATTAAAGCCAAAAAACTGTGTCCACAGAGATTGAAGACTAGTTGGCCGAACTGGCTCAAAGTCCTCAATGCAGAGAACCTGCAATGCTGGGGTGAGTTCAGTTAATCTGAAGTCAAGGTAATTAACATCGTCTCTGGAGAGAGATAAAGGCCTGTGCTCCCAGCATTCGGCTTCACCAGCAACTATTCTGAGGTGAATGGCACCTCTGAGCTGGTTTCCAGCAGTTTTATAGAGTCTGGGTCCCACCCATGACCGCCCACTGTCCAGCCTCCATGGTCTTGGATGATTGGTGGTGTCTTGAGGTGAGGTAATCTCAGTCTGCCAATGGCTCGCTGCTGTCTCGGGGAAAAATGTCATCAGCTCCAAAGGTGGGAAAAGTCCTCATTAAAATTCCAGGTTGCCATGATGCTGAGTTGCAGGCCAATGGCCAGGTTCTAAAAATAGCTCCCTGTCAGTTAGAAGGTCTGCTTTTTGGCAAAGTTCAAAACTCACTTAAAACTTAAAAAGGTTAAGAACACTTGGTAAAAGGTCTAAAACTGGGTTATAAATATTTCAGAGAACTCTTAAAAACAGGGTAATTAACTTGGACATATACAAGAATTAAGACATAGTGGGTTTTTACACTTTTTAGGGACTAAAGAGGGAAACAAACTTGTGGAACTTTTATTAACAAGGGATTTGTAACAAGGAATCATGTAAAACACTCTAATTAATCAGGGGAATAACTGTGGAACTTAGTAACTCTCAGCTGGGTTGGGGGTAATTTGAATAAGCAATAATTAAACAATTAAAAGTTAAAACACTTAATATGCAAAGGCTAACACTCAGTCTGATATATGACACCTGCTTAAAATCCAGTCTGTCTGCAGAAGATATTCTACGCTGCCAAGACTTGTGTGATATGTGTGATATTAAACGCAGGAAAGCAATTGCTATCCTCCTGATGTGTAGCATAAAGACATGCTCAAAAGAACTCAGCTGAATAACTCTTGCCTTACAGCAGTTATTCACCCAGGAAAAAAACATTAAATGTGTGAATATTCCAGATTACAGTATTAGTTGGAATTTTACTCGATCAAAACAAAGTAGAATATAAAGGCAGCCTATTTGAGGAAAGAGTGGAAACAAGACAGGGAACTTTATCATGAGGGGCTTTCTGGTAGAGGAGACTGGCTCTAGATGGAAAAGATTTAAAGAAGTGGACAGAACAGCACAATGGAGAGGAAAAAAATGGGTTCTGTGGGAAGTCTCCTCCAAAATCTGCACTGTCTTGAGTCAATGCCATTATTCTGTTGAGATTGATGAGATTTTTCTCTTGGCTTTACAGCAGCCAGGATCTCACTCCTGATGCTTATCACTCATGCTTGACCTTTCAGGCAAGGAAGTCATTGCAATTTACAGTACCTCAAAAAAGAACCTTTGCCATATGACTATTGGGCTGAGTATGAAGACAGTCTTTATGTGTCAGAAAGGCAGAGATATACTTAATGCACCTGAAGTGCATCTAAGTCAGATTTCTGTATCAGATCACTCTGTTTACAGAGCAGGAGGAAAGCTGGGCATGTCTGGATTTATCCCACATGTTGACTCACAGCTATCCTATTGAGAGCCAAAACCACTCCTAGTAACACTTCCAGTCACTAACAGCAACTGCCAGCCAGCAAAAGTAGATAACAAGAGGTAAACTTTCAGTCTGCTTTAGCCTGAACCTTGAATCTTGGTGGAAAAGGGATTTTATCTGTTGGAAGTAGTAACTGGAGGCACATCAGGCATCCTCTATTCAGTGGTCAAGTCTTCAAAGGATTTGAGAGTGGTGGAAGTTTTTGCATCTGGAAAGCTCTCCTGAGCTACACTCTTCAGTGCCAAAATTGGTAAGTCCATGTTGTAGCAATAAGCTTACCTGAGGAACTTGAAATGGGAATTAAATTGAAATTAAAAAAAGAAACATCTGGCTTGACTTGCAGAGTTTTCCATAGAATTTCTGTTTAATTTACAAGTAGAATTTCTCCTGTACTCCTGCCACGTGTAATGTGGGCTCTGCTTATCCTGAAAAGTCTTTCTTCTTCTTATTTTAGCACCATCAAGAAACTCTTCAGTCATGTAGCTAGACTACTAAAAACTTCAATTGACACAAAATCCAGTGCCTAAATACTTAGCAGAGTTGGAATAATAGGATAAATTGAATGCATGCCAGTATCTTCTGACACAATTTCAAGCAGAGATGTTATTGAACCTCTTAAGGATGTGTTTAACAATTCCTGTATTCATCACCTTTTAATTGTAAATAAAGTATGAGTGACACTGTTTTATATATTGCAAGGAGATTTTCATGCTATTTAACATGTGTCTTCTCCTCTAAAAGATGACCATAATTATAAGGATTGGGATGACCACCTCATAAGGGAAAAAGGACTAAGATAGACACTACTTGTCCTATGGAATTTATTTCTTTTTTAAACAATTTTCAAAAATCTTTGCAGAAATATACAGTATCCCACTGATAGGTTTAATTTATTGGCAACTGGCACTGAATTCCTCAAAACCTTTCCACCACCAAAGGTTTTACTTTACAATTGCATTTATATCTTGGCCTATCTAACCTTCATTGTACACATCATGCACAAACTTCCTTCAGGAATGTGGACAGTAGGTTTATGCACCTATCTGATACTGGGTCTTTGAGTTGAGCTTAGCATATGTTCCTACTGAATTTAGAAAATGTGCTTCTAGTCATTAATTCTAACTTATTGAATATATTTACCCAGTAGATAGAAAGTTATATTTTCTTGGATCTGGAACAATAGTCTAAGTTACCCCCAAGCTTCAACAGGTTTCAAGTTTGGTTCAGATTTTGACTTGCATTCCACCAGAATGAATACTTGCTTTGGCATCTGAGCTGATTGACTAAGTCACCTCAGGCAGTTGAAATCTACTTCAATTTTTAAAATTGGCCTGAGATATGAATGTCTGCCCTCTCCTCGGTTACAAAGTCGGCATAGATGTGAACTCGGGCAAACATGCATAATGAAATTGAACAACTTATTGGTAATCAACAACGTTTTAGCAAAAAAAAAAAAAAAAAAATAGAAGAATTTGGAAGAAATGAAAATGTTGCAGGAAACAGGGTAGCAGTCACAAATGAAACAGCATGCCATGAGCTCTAAATAAAACTAGAGATGTCCCTTGATATTGTATCAGCTTCTTAACCCAGACCTTTCAAGCTCTGTAGACAGTACTGAAAGGGTGAGGGATGCCTAGGTCAGACCCTTGAAGCTGCATAAATCATGACTATATCCTTTCAAATGGGTGGTCTTACACCATTGATCATTTCTTGGAAGTAAGATGAGAAGGCCTGGATGTCCCATCCTGACCATGAATGCTTGGACCAGCACTGCTGTTGTGTGTCTCACTTCTGCTTTGTGATTTCCAATGTAATGCCACATCATTCCTCCTAATTTCTGTGGGCATTTGCTGGAGTTGCATTCTGCATATGGACTTTTCTGGAGCAAATTTTTCCACAAGCAACATAATATGGCTACCATCCAAAGCTAAATATCATTCCACTTCTCTTTTCTGAGATTAAAAAAAAAAAAAAAGAATTATGATAAACAGGCTCCTAGTACTGGGTGATAGAAGGAGCAAAATTAGGGTAACTTTTCTAGCTCTGATTTTCTTTTTGCATAAGCAAGTGAAAGAAAAACATTACATTTCTATTTTCACTATTTTATTTGCTTAGAATCTATAACAAGGAAATGGCAGCAGACAAAAGCAGCATTATATGTTCAACATAAAATTTTGCAAAACTGCAATAGAAATAGAGGGAAGATTGATATGTGTCTAATTCAGGTACTAATTTTCATGAAAATATTTGAAGAATAGCCAACAGAAATGTATCCAAGCACTCTGAATAAAGGTATCCCAAAATTTAAATCAAGAAAACAAAAAATCAATTTTAAGAAGACTAAGGATAAAATTTTCTCTTATTCTTGTGTGAAAGAAGTGAGAATGATAGAAGTCCCCCAACAAAATGAAGTGTATTTTAGCTGCCACTCCTCCCTTCTGGGATCTCAGTCGTGTGTGTTGAGAAAAGCTCTTCCATTTGCTGTGCTGAAGGGTTGCTAACTGTCTTATTTTCATTGCTCTGTTTCCACCTAGTGCTCAAAGTGCACATTGCACCAAGCTGTACGTATGTTCTAGAATCCAGAACTGCAAATCGGTGTCGCTCTCTGTTTTCAGGGAGTCTGCAGTACAAATTAGCAAGTGTAAGATTAATTATCACTTTCATAAAAAGCACCAGTTCCCAGAATAAAGCGTGTCAGGTGTCTCCATGGTCTTTGCTGCACGATCTGTTCAGAAACAAGAGTGTCAGTTATTTGGTTTTACTCTTAGAATCCCTCTTGTGGATGCATTTTTTGTGGTAGTTCTCTTGTTAACTGAAGACAAATGAATGCATGTGAATAAAAGGAACACACCATAGTAACTGAGAGAAATTCATTACTCTCACAGGCACAAGTATGTGCTCAGGATGAAGTCTAGAAAGGGATAGCTAAGACACCTGGAAGCTCTGAGGTGGACTATCATCCAGATAGTTTTTCCTCATATAGCTCAGGTTATAAAATACCTTTCACATTTTATAACAATCATAGCATTTTGGAAACACAACTGGAGGATTCAAAAACTTGATTGTACCGCAGGATGAAAAAAAGGAGAGATTTTGTAATGGACTACGAAATTTGTATTTTTTTCAGGACGTTGAAAAGAGCTAAAGACACAACTTGTGGATTTACCTTGTCAGATGTAGCAAGAGGCTTATGGACAGATACAGGCATACACAGACAGGACAAGTGATATTTTAAATCACTTTCAGCTTCTGAGACAAAATTTTTATGGTATATATGCTTATAAATATCAAAATAGCTAAGTAATGCTTAGTTGTACACAGGCACCATCTGAAAAACACAGTATGGTTATTTCTCCTGGTGTCTGATGTGTAGGAAGATGGAGCCTCCTGTTCCACAATTTGTAGTTTGAACATTTTCTTTAGGAAAATGACGTGAGCTTCTGCTTTTCCCTTGTGCTTTCTCTTTGAGCGTGTGCAAAATACGAACAAGTTAATGCCCAGACTAAGAAACTGCAATGTCCTTGGCTTAGGAGAGTGTAATAATCGCTGGTCTACCAGGTAGGGGCAGCACAACTGTGGCCACCTTTTCCTGGATAAAAACAGGCTACCAATCCCAAATGAAGCAACTTGTCATAAACTCTGAATAAAACAAGACAGACCCCTTTGAACTACACCACCTGTGGTAACATTTATTTTATAATAAAGCTTCTGCAGCTTCTCTGGTTTATTAAGTGCCCAGCACTGAGTGCTGCATTAGGCCCCCCTGAAAACCTGTATTGGACCAAACTCCTTCTGGATATTGGTCACCCAGTTTAGATGTGAGGCAGATACCAAGCTGTTTGCTCCAAGCCATGCAGATGCCTCTACAGAGGCATATGTGTATGTCAGTGGGGAACCCCGAATACAATGGCCTGCCTATGGAATTTACATTTTTCTAGGTAGAGGCAACAGGTGGGCTGAGGTTTTTTTACAGTTCCAGTTTTAGATTTAAATTTAATTTTACAGAACAATTTTTTTAACCTTTCAAGAGACTAAGAGCATAGGACTGCATAGGTCAGCATAGGTCAGCATTTTCTAGCAGAAACTCCTTGTTAAAATACTGTATTGTTTTTACCACTCTGAACATTGCTCTGAACTCTGAGCTACAGAATGGCTCAAGCCTACACCAGTTTTTGTTATGCAACCTTCTTGCTTGAATAGTAAAATCAAAATTTATTTACAGTCAAATTCTCCTTATTTGTGAAATAATATTAATTAAATGGTGCTTTTGATGGAGTATGAATGGGTAGGTGTAAGTGAACAGCATTATTTTATTATACTACCTGTTGCTACCTGAGCTCCCCATTCCTGAAAGAGAGTTTCCTGCATTGAAGCATAGATTTGGTTTGGTTTGAGTCCATAAACCAGCTGGCAGGAAATGTAAACTAGGGAAGGGATTGCTGTGGATGTAACTCTGCAGTACAGAAAGCAGTCCTTGAAGAGGGCAGGGTCTGTCTGTGGGGTCTGTGAGAAAGTCCCACCCATCTGGGAACAGCTACTCTTGTCTTGGATCATAGTGAGGTGAGAGGCTGTTTTATTCTCTATGGATACCCAGACAGGTGAAGACTATCTGAGTCTTTGCATTATTTCAGACAGTGTGCCTTTCCAAGGGGATGGAACATAGGACTTTGTTACAGGAGAAAAAAGTACTGCCTGTGTCTGAAAGCAACTATAAACTGTTGCAAGCAGAATAATTTTTTTTTAAGTATGGGAAGCCTCAATATTATCCAATATAATTAAAATTAGTACATTTACTTCTAAATAATTATTTTTAATAATATGTTTAGTATTTCTTGTCTTATCATCCTTCAAGGAACTGCTCTTGGCAAAATAAAAGCTTATTTCCTTGGAGGACTGTATTTATGTAAATACTTAATAGATTGTGATTAAATTAAATTAGTACTGTGTATCCTCTTCAGACTTGTCTATATAGTCCTGTCCTGTGATCTTTGCACTAATGAGTGTTTGGATGAGAATATGTGGGGGTTTTTTTGGGAGAGAGTGTGGAAAATTAAATCAACTAAACAAATTATCACACTTAAAAGTGAGGGGTAACCCTGCTTCAATATTTGTAACATTTCACTGGCAATATCATAGTTTGAATCACTCTTTTTTATTGCAAAGGCTGTCAGGAAGAAGGGCACTTCTGCTTTTAATGTTTTCCTTTGTAGAGGCATGGACACACTAGATTAGACCCACACACCATCCAGGCCAGTAATTTGTTTCTGACAGAGTCCAGAGGGAGATGCCTCAGAGGAAGGTGCAAGGACTTGCAGTCAGAAGCAAGGGCACTGCTGTCCCTCTAATATTAAAGTAGTAAATCTGTCCATGCAGCTTGAGCAGCCTCCTGAAGATTCAAGTGGTGCCAGAAATAATGAATAAACCCTTCATAGATTTTTCTGTCTATTGCACTGAGTGGTTCTGAACTATGGCAGAAGCTCTCAAGTCTGATCCTTCTTTGAAGATTCAGTGTAACAAAATGGAATGGCTGCTGTGACTTGGAGGCACTGCATGGGGCTGGGAGGCAGGGGCTACAACAGCAGGGGCAGATCCCAATCCAAGACCTATAACCATTCACAGCTGAACATGCCTAGGCATGTTTACTGAAAATCCCTATCTGCTGAGAGAGGAGAGCAGATATTTCCTTGGGACTCTTACAAGGGACTAATCTAACCTCTTGTGTTTGGTGCTGCTTTGTCACAATTTCAGAACTTGCACTTGTCTTGGTCTTACTCTCAAGTTACTCCCTGACTTTATGGGTAGGACTTTTAAAGGTCTCAACAATAAAATTAAAGAAGTTTGAGGGAGGTCAGACATAACCAGAGGATATGTGACCTCACCACACCAGTGACGTGTCTGCCACTTACACTCAGAGCTGGGTCAGGCCATCTCTGCCTGCTTTAAATAATGCATGGAGCCAGAGATCCCTGATTATGGAGCCACCTGAAATTCCCTTTCCCTTTGTGCAGTCACCTAGGAGTGGTCAGTGAAGAATTACTGAGGGCAGGGATTGTCTTACATCTGGCTTGCAGGTGCCTTATTCTGAGCTCTGTCCATCTGGAACCTGAGACAGGTGTGTGTTCACCACTGTTTCCTCAAAGTACTGACTGAGGACCACTCCATTAATTACAAATTGATGAGAAAGTAATACAGGGGACATGTGGCCACCTTGGGATCAGAGACTCTGCAGGAATAGCCCAGGGGCCAGAACTGGGACTCCTCCTGATTGTATGGTGGCACACTTTTCAGGACAACTATAGAGAAAGTTTGCCATGTGGAACTTTAATTTTGTACATGACTATATTTAAGCTCAGTAAACTAATATTTATATTATACATACATTAAATTTACTGTAGAATTAAAACACATAAAGTAGTGCTTCAAGTTTCACTCATCTGCATACTATCTATGAAGTCTGCTTCTACTGTGTGGTCATATATTTACCTGAATGCATATTCTGTACCTTGTTGATAAATCAAAGCAGTTGAGTATTTTACCTTCCATAGTACCACTGCTAATGAGATACAGTACATCTGTACTCAGATTAGCTTGGATGTTCATCACTGAGCAACATCTCTAGTATTTACACAAAACTGCAAGTGATTAAATACCTCAGTGGAAATATTGCAATATAACATGCCTATTTATTATGTTCCTCTCCTTTGCTTCTAATACATATTTATGCTTATATTTAAACATCTTCCTGTATATGAATTTTGGAATTTGGGCTTCTAATAGACTTTCTTTTTGCAAACTTTTTTGTAGTAATTTATGTCACAACAGAAGAATGAAAATAAATCAGTACATTTTAGTAATTACAAGAAATTATTTAGAAGGCAGAAGTGGAGATGGTTTACATTTCATTGACTTTATAATTATAGAGTTGCCAATGTATGGGTGATTACCTCCTTCCTTCTTGTTTGTTATTAAATGAAGGGTTCAAGGAAGCCCTTAATTTTTTTCTACATGGTTGTCAGAGGTGGAATGTGGCAAGAATAGGAGAAAATGAGGAAGGAAACAGGTTAATGCTGTCACATGAAAAGAAGATGTATATAATTAAAGAGAGAAAGCACGGGCTTCTTTTCAAAGTTATTAATTCTGTCTTGGTCTTCCCTCTGGGGTAGTAGCACTTTATATGGTGTACATGCAGCTTAGGGAGAAGAGAAATTGTCTTTCATCACAAGAAGCAGGACGGTCTGTGCTTTAGATGGTTGAATCTAATCTAGTAAAGCCACTAGTGCTGTGTGCCAGGGCTTAGTACTGGGGCTAAAGCTGTTCTCCATATTCATTAGTGATCTGGGCAAAGGAGCACAGTGCACCTTCAGCAGGTTTGCAGATGATACAAACTGGGCAGACTGGCTAGTGTGCCATGTGGCTGTGCCCCATTCAGAGCAACTGTGACAAGCTGGAGAACAGGGCAGGGAGGAATCTCCTCAACTTCAACAGTAAAGGCAAACCCTTATATCTGTGGAGGAATAACCCCAAGCACCAGTACATGCTGGGGACCCACTGGCTGGAAAGTTGCTTTGCTTAAAAGGTCCTTGGAGTGAAAGTTTTCAGGAAATGGAAAACCAGATGACCGTGAGCTACCAACACACCTTTCATGGCAAAAAAGGGCAGCAGCTTCCTGGGCTACATTAGTAAGAGCATTGCCAGCAAGATGAAGAAGAGGATCCTTTCTCTCTCAGCACTGGTGAGGCCACATCTGGAATACTGTGTCCAGTTCTGGATTACTGAGTACAAAAATGATATGGTTTACTGCAGCAAGTCCAGTGCAGTGATGATTAAATTACTGAAGCACATTTGAAGACTTTGGAGGTCAGATGGCTTCTTTAAAACCTAAAGTGATAATAGTTCCTGTCATTCAAATCCTCAAATTTTACCCTTCCCAGCAGTGCTTGAAAGATATCAAAGACCATTAATATGAAAACAAATGCTGATATCAGAAAAAGTTACTCCATATGGAAAAGGACATGAATTGGTAATAATTAGCAAATTACCCATATATACCAAATTATGGTTTTACTAACCTTTCCCATATGTATGCATGCAGAGATATGAACATGTGATTTGTAGATGAGAGAAAAGCTAATGCAGTACTTCAAGAAACTTTGGACACCCTCAGAAGGGCCATAGATAGTTTCTTCTAAGTGTTAGAAAGTCCTTTCAATTGAAATCCTGTGGGAGACCTCTTGTGTTAAAAACACTGTAGCTGTTAGGGCAGCAAAATTACTAATAACTATCACTAATAACAATATGACTGAATTTACAGAGAGGTTAAAATACTAGTTTTAGGGTGTTAATTGTCCTTTTGTTTCAATAGTTGTTAAATTAAGGTGCTAACTTGAAAGAGCTGGTTTCCTGTCTGATATAAACCACCTAAACACACTGTGGCAATGGAATGGTCTTGGCCTACCCTGAATATTTTCTTTGTCCACATGCTTTACTTCATTTCTTTTGATTATGAGAGTTGCAGTGAATTAAATCTTGATGTTTGGTGATCTGACCAAGGCTAAGGGATTGGAGAGCATGGCCAAGGGCAGGACAGGCCAGGAACTACTGTTACTTTTGGTGGAAATGTAGTACTAGATCAGTTTAAACTGATAAAGAAACCGCACCCTTGCTGTTCACTGCAAAACCTATTGTCAACACCCATTTACTGGACCACTGCACTGTACAGTTAGATAAATGACAGAGATACTGATTCAAGACAATCTCTGTGGTGTTCCCTGAACATGCAGTCCCTGCAGTGATACCTTTGGCTGTTTAGGAGGCTGACCTTGCAAAACCCTGAGAAACAATTGTATTGAGAGGCTATAACTGCACTTACCCTCATGGATGAACTTCTGAGTGTTGCTTGTTTGTGGCACTGTCTTCAAATCACTTGGTTCCCTTGTTTGCAACTCAGCAACCCTCTTTTCTTATCCTCTGTGTTTGCCTTTATTTGCTCCTTCTGCAGCATAATTCAGATGTTGATCTGAGTGTTTTTCTGTCCAAACACAAGCCATGTGGATGGAATAGCTGACATGCCATGCATTGTTCATGGCATAGTTCTCATGCAACATCACTGCTCATCCTGTCTCTCTTCATTTGATTGCAGTTTTTCTAAAGAGTACAATTTCCAGGCAAAGAATTTTCTATTTTTTACACAAACATGTCTACCACTGCTTAAAACCAGTGGGATACATTAACTTTCATTTACAAGGATAATGTTCTTGAAACACTTCATGAACACTGCCATGGAAGATTTGCTTTGTCAGTATATGAAATCAGACTGATTTTTGACTTTTGAGATCCTTTCATGCTTACTTCCATTTTCTCTTTGACATATTTCTCCTTCATTCTTATTTCAAAATGTCTTCAGTTACTTTGATACCTGCTTCCAAATTTCAGTGTCCCTCTGGTCTGTGTCTTCCAAACAGCAGCACTTGCATGTCCGAACTCCACTCTGCCTTTTCATAGACTAAATGTTGTTCTGGCAAACAGTGATCTGTGTGCATGTCATGGCGTTCCCTTATTACCTTTGGAAGCAGGAATTTAAAAGATATATTTACTCAAATAACTAAATACTGAAGAGGCTTCCTGGGAAGAGGCCATGACATGAAGCCTGCCAGAGTTCAAGAAATGTTTGGACAATGCTCTCAGGCGCAGGGTGTGGTTCTTGAGGATGTCCCATGCAGGGCCAGGAGCTGGACTCAATGATCCTGTTGGTCCCTTCCCAGTCAGGATATTCTATGATTCTACTGGACCTTTTGGCATTGACTGTTTTTATTTTATAAAATTTTGAATAGCACTGTAAGTACTATAGCATAATGCCACAGGAGAGATAAATAAAATTAACAGCTTTACCAGCTTTAGGGAGAAAAATTGTTTTCAAAATGTTGCCTAGAGAATAAGGTTGAATCCTTCCAAACAAAGACTTCAGTGTTGTTTGCAATAATGGAAAATAGTTGTTCATATATACAGAATTTTGTATATATATTCCTCTCAGCTATACTAATCAAGGTATTGAAATGGATATTCCAGACATCTCTTGTGAAATCTGTTCAAGAAATTTTGCTCTCATTTTCAGTTGGAATTATCTGTAGTTCCCGTAGGATATCCAGAAGAAGGAAATACTCACTAGGTCTCCCAGGCTCAAAACCAGTGCTATGTGTATAAAAGATTTAAAATTACATCCATTCTCCATGCAAAACTTCTGAGAAATAAAAAAGATTCAGGTTCAAAATCATGTGACTTTTCCAAGGTTCCTGGGAACTTGCAGCCCAGACTTTATACTGGGGAGTTTCAGACCTTGAAGTGGCAGCCCCAGCAACACTAGCAAATAACTGTTGTACAACTCTGAGAAGAGAAATTGTTTGATCCAGAAGCTGCTTGTCCTCACCACAGCTATTTTTTGCAGAAAACCACAAGATTTTACTGGCTGAATTCAATAGCTTGTGTACTGAGGTCTCCAAGGAGTGCAAAGAACAGCAGTTCTGGCAGTTTCATTTCCCCACTGATGGCAAAAATAAATAAAAAAGAGAGAGCAACAGTGTGACACATAACTGCTACACTGGATTTTGCGGTATTGCTTAAACAGAGAGTCAGTGTGCAGCTCAGCTGTTTGTAACCACAGAAACAGAAAATGTTATTTGGAAGGAGGGGGGATGCACACCAAACCTATTATGTCTCAAACCTGACAGTGTTTCTTTAAAATGTTCTTAAACCTGTTTAACACACCCTGACTTTTCACCACTCCCTGGGAACATGCACCACTTATAGCAACTTGTAAATCAAGAAAAACCAAACCCAGCAATTTATTCTCCAGTGTGCACTGGATATTTTCACACACCCAGCTTGGCCATATAATTAAGTTACAACAAAGCTCACTAGCTCGGATCTTTCTGCTTCACCTGAGTTCAGCACTGTGAGTTTAGAAGTCTCAAATATTCTGGAGCAGAATTGCATACTTAAAAATTGTATTAATAAAACTAAGAAAATATTTAGAATTTGAAGGTTGTGATTTATGCACAACGCTATGAGGTTCTGTTCACGGATTCATAGAAGATGCCTAAACTCATTTATATTGTTTTATCTGAAGGTCAGGGATCTGAACAGAGTGAATATAGCACCTACAAGTAAAGCAGTTAAACCCCAAAATTCAAGACTTATAGCTAGAGGGTTCAAATACAGAAAAACATGACATATTCTTTCTAAGAATAAAAGGAATATTTCATTTGTACCCATGAGTGAAAGGGATGGAACTGTCAGGAAAGCACAGTTGTTTTTTTGTTTTTGTTTTTCTCTCTGCTCTCATCTTACAATTTCTCTGTGTGGCAGACTCCTACATGGCCAGATTATAGTTTTCTAGTCACATTTTTTGTGTAAGGGGCCACAGTGCAGCAGGGGAGCACATTTTTATAGATGTAGTACTGTTGAGGCTGCAGAATGAGCTTTGCAGCTTGAATTTTGTCCAGATAGAGGGGGAAAAAAAAGTCTGTATCCTCATTTCCTTTTCCTTTTAATTTGACAAGAAGCCATTGCTTTCTGCAAAAGGAAAAAATTATTTGAAATCCTGCCATTACATGGAATTCATCTGACATGTATAGGTATCTACAGTGTAGATGCCTAGATCTGACTTGTCATTTTTAGACTTCCTTTCAAAACAGTGGAGAGAAATAGTAACTTCCACAGCCCAAGCCTCTGACCTACTTTAATCTGTATTTGTGTGAGATTACATTAGGGGTGTCTTGAGTGATAAATTTAGAGATAAGAGCCTAGCTTTTGATGTAGCCTAGCTTTTTTTTGCTAAATAGGGCCTGTGATGGAAAGTCTCACCCAGCTCTGAGGTAACAAGTGTTTGAAAATAGTTGTCGCTGGTCTGGCATCTCCTTCATTGAGTAGAATTCAAATTATTTACTTACACATTAATTGGCATTTAGCTCTCTCAAGCTAATAGCCTGCATGGAGACCCAGAACAGCCTACACCTGAAATTACTGGGTTCTTCACATTATGCTCTTACTGCCCTGTGGCAGGATCTGGAACCTGAGGAACTTATCTGGGCCTCTGTGATTACATCCGGATAATTATAATACTTCTGTTCTGATCCTTTCCCTTGTAATATCACCCAAATTTTTTAAAAATCATCCCGTTTCAAAGCCCAGCCTTGTTTTCATTTCACTTAAAAACAGCAACAGAAAGAAATGAAAAAAACTTCAGTTAAATTCTTCTTCATGTACTGAACATTAAAACTCATGTAAAAGTTTTTTCTGCCAACATTCTTTCCAAAGTACTCACAATTTGGAAAACAATTTTTAGAAGAATGTAAGTTACTCAAAATAAAATGGAAGGAGAAGTTGATATTTAAAATGTACTAACTTCCACACCATTGCAACTGTCTATTGGCCAGTTTATATCAAGGGAAAAGTATTTTGAAAAGGGAAGAAGAAAGCTCAGTGGTTTCTTCAGCTTCTCAGCTCATAGGCCCTGTTTGCAGATGTGTTAATTTAGGAAATGTATTCTCCTTTCCTTCACATAGTTTGTGATTGAAATCTGCACCTGAATTTTATTCCTTGGAAGATGCTTGGAAATGCTACTAAACCTTCTACTTCCGTGGATAAAGGAGAACAACAAGACAGCTGAATTCTTTTCCAGGGAAGCTGGAAGGGGAATGTGGAGGGCTGATGCCATTTTTGTGATACCATTTTCAATTTTACTCCTGCAGATGACATACATTTCAACACACATCATAAATCTGCTTTGCTATTTTTTCTGTTATTTGAACAGGTGAGCAATTTTATTGGATTGCAAAGGTATTTATTAGTAAGGAAAGGGTCTTAAACATGTACTAACAAAGTAAAATTCTCTCCATGTTTACATATATGCATACTCTCCACATTTGTCCTGTAAATAGAGAAGAAAGTCATTCTGAAGAAAGTAAAGTGACAATGCTGAATGACTCTCAGCTCAGGGGCTGAATGAAAACCCCTTCACTAAGGCTTATTTCAATACCTAACAAATCAACATTCCACAGAAAAATGGTATCACTTTGATTGTATTGCTAATTGTTTGCATTACCATCAAAGAATTAGGAAATAATTTTAATGCAATTTTAGTTATGTGCCTTATACAAATTTTGTTCATAGGGTCATAACATGACAGTGGCAATCCTTGGTCAGCCCAGTACTCTGTCTCTGACTCTCTGTTGCCAAAAGCAAATGTTCAGGAAAGAGTGGAAGAGCAGGGAAAGTGTTTAAGTTGCTTTCCCTAAGTGTCCTTACAGTCTCTATCAATTTGCTTGTCAGGCACTTCTTTAGCCCAATGGAGTTTCTGCTTGTTTAGTAGCTATCAACACATTTCTTTTCCACAAGCTTGTGTCTCACTGAGTTATTTGATGTATGGGTACACACACATGCCTATGTAAGTACATACATGCGTACACACACACACACGTACACCTTTTTAAGTTCAAACCCATCCTTTCTGATTCCCATTTTTAGTCTTTGTCTTATTTTTGCAGTTATTGATTTTAGAACACACTTTTTAACAACTCTTCTAAAATAAGCTGTTTTGTGCTAATTATACCACAGTCAGCATCTTCCAGGAACAGGGAAAACCCTTCCTTTCTTCCATGCCCATATTTGGCTTTGATGTGGATAGAGAACAGGATGTGGATAGAGAATAGGATCACAATCTGTAATGCTTGGCTAGCATGCACAGCAGTTAAGTGTGCTGATAACACCAGTACGGAATGTACATGTCAAAGGAAGATTTAATTAAATAGGTAGGATATTGTTTCATTGGGTTGTTTTGATTGGTATGAAATTTCCATGTAGGTTTTCAAATGACAATCAAGTTCTCAGACAACTAATTTGATCCAAATAATAAAAGAAAGAATTTCAAGAGAAGACTGCTTAGCAGAAAATCCAAGCACAATACCAGGGCAAGGAGAGGAAAACCAGTCTATCAGATAAGTGTAATGTGAACTTCCTCACATGGATATCGTTCTGTGGGGCAGATAAATCTCCTTATCTCTACCATAAAAAAGTACAGCCTGTGGGGGTTGTCTCCTATGTATTTACAGTGCCCAAGACCAATTAAATGCTATAAGAAAATTTCTGACAAGGAGCAGGAAAAAACTTTCCTCCTTTTAACACTGCCTCTTCTAACGTCTTTTAAAGACAGGGTTTTTCCTGAGATCAGCACTGTTTGTTCTTTCCCAGAGCTCTCTCAGTGGGGATTTGATAGAAATATTACAAAGTCATTCCTTAATGAAGAAAGCATATCTAGTCATAATTCTCACACTCCCTCTACTACTGTTGGTCGTAATTTGATTGTCATTTCTTTAGCCACCTATGTGAATGTTTTTTGTCAATTCAGATACTGGTAACAAATTAACTATCAATAAATAGTTGGTTTTTTAAACTATTTTTCAATAACATAATCTACAAAACTGGCTACAGCCATTCAACTGGTACCACACAGATGTCATTTGACTAAGACAGATTTTCAGCACATCTTTCCTTAAATAACTGATTTCATCAGTAACCAATAAAACTAGTAACTGTGTTCTTTAGCTAGGGCAGTTATGGCAGTGGTATAAGATCAAAATACTCAAGTTTAGCATGTTATTGGCCAGACTTTCAGGGACTTCTGAAATGTATTTCACTTATTTGCAGACTAAAGAGCTATTCAAATTGTGGGAAAATGAGGCCTGCTAACATTGAAGACTGTGTATCTCCATGAAATGTATTGGCACCTGCTATGAACAGAAGACACTGCTCAGACATCTTCTGTGGCAACTAGATGATGTGAAAAGGTTTAGGCATTTTGCATACTATTTATGGCATTTTTTCTTCCTCCTTTAGTTTATGAACTTTGCCACACCCTTTGGGAGAACAATGGGCTGCAAATATGTCTGCATTGTGACTAAGGTTTTCTTAGCATTCAAAAAATGCATATGAAAAAGCTCTGACAGTGCTCCTTCCTGTATTCAGAAAGGTGTGGTTAAAAGATTGCATGCCTTACTTTAACCAGTTGAATGGTCTTCCCCAGTAACAGCAACCTACAATAACTAAAGGAAATGGCTTGGCTGGCAAAAGTTAATCCATAAAACACAACACTATCTCTGGTACATTGCTGTACTCACTGACAGTAACTTAATCTAGTGAAAGTGTTTCTAAGTTCTTCTGCCTCTGCACAAAAGCTGTTGCTACATAGTATTAAAAAATAACTCTCATGCCTGCCTATTTTAATCATCCAAGTGATAAAATACTGAGAAATTACAACGAAAAGAAAAATGAGAATTCCATACATAATATCTAAATATTAATTTCGCCAATGGCGAGGCCAATATTTGTATACCATAGTAGAAGGACTGTAGCATTATTTTCTCTCTAGTGAATATTTAAACTGTCAGGAGGTAGAAAACTCCAGGTAATTGTGTTCCCTCACACAAAAAATTATAGCTCAGTGGTTAGGGTAGCCTGCTGGTAAAAGTAGGCTGTTATCAAAAGGAGGAATGATTTGAACTTGGGTTTAGTCATAGCCTAAGTGACCTTTCCAACTGGCAAGGTACTGCTTTCTTGTTCTGTTCTTTGAAAGAGTGAAGTGTGTGTAAGGAGTTAGAAGAGCACAGCTGCCTGTCTCAACATTGTAAGACCACTGAAGGAACTTGCCATAAGATAAGCCACCACAGTGGGTACAGAAGGGAGGAATTTGAGACAGGAAGGCCCTAATTCCAGGCCTGGCAGAGGCAATATCTGGTTAGCACATCCTGGTTAATGGATCTGGACAAAAATTCTCACCATGGCAAACTGTGTGAAAAAAGCAATAGTTCATATGCATATCACTGGTCAAACAAAGGTCACCCCAATTATGGGACAGATGGCATCTGCGACCACCAATGGCCACCAAGTCCCCCCAGCTATGTCTCCGTAGATCCCTGGAACTTGAGCTGTTTAAGGGGATACTATTGTCTGAGTATTGAAGGATAAATTACTTGTCTGTAGAACTTGCTAAAGTTTAGGGCTTGACATACTTCAGTGATCTCAGGCCTAGGGGGAGCTTAACAAAGCTTGTGAAGAAAAATGCATCACTGATTGTGGACAAAATGAATGCAGAGTTTACAGGCTACAAGGACATTTGGCAGAACTTCCAAGATAAGAAGGAACTAATAAATGCAATTCATGTGGGGAGATCACGACCACCAACTCACCATCCACTGACCCAAGAAATCCACCACATCAAAAGAAGAGAAAGACTGAGTATGCAGACTAATTAGCTCTAGAGCTGAGGGAATCATTTAACCAACAGAAGATAGAATACTAACTAATAAGAGATGTATAAATGGTGAAAAGTTTTGAACAAGCCCAGGACGCCTATCTCTCTCTCTCTCTATCTCTCTCTCTCTCTGTGTATCTCTTCCCTCTTTTCTAGTTCTTTCTATCTTTCTACCTCACATTCATTTTAAAAATAAATCTGTATTATTGACCTGGGCATATGGTCTCTCTCATTTGTACCTAAACTTGGGCAGAGGTATCTCTTAATCATTGAATTGTAACAGCATGAGCCTTGCATGTGGATTAAGCAGAAGAATCATTGTTGAGCATGAAGGAAAGAACAAAGTTGTTACAAAGGACGCCAGGCACTTGGCACTGCCAGTAGTTGCCCTTTGCAAGGCAGCCCAGGACATTGCTTATCTACCTTTAAAACCCATATCCTAGTAGGAGCAAGGAAACCCACGAAGAAAGGGGCTTTCCATCTCACATTAGATCATTAGTATATTTTATTTTGAGGTGTCTATCTAGGAGCAGGAGGACTAGAATCTTCAGGGAAAATTATAATGTTAGAATAACCTGCCCATGGAAAAAAGTCATACGTCTTATTTCTCCCTCTCCTCTGTGTTGCAGTCATGAATGCTGCTAGGATTCCTACAGCCATTTTTAACCTGGTTCTGAGTCACATATACCTCTTGGTAAGGGTGTACCCACAGGCAATATATTCTCTTGGTTAATTATTTTGACCAGAGTGAAATAAGGAAACTGTATAAAGAGGTAGCACAGGTCCCAATCATCAGGTTATTTTATGTAGGGCTGGACTGGGAATTTAGGGAGGAGCAGGCCTTGTGTTAGTCACCTTCAAGAGGAAGGTGTCACCCTATGCATGAGCATCACTTCCTTTTCTATTGGCTGCAATGGGTTCCTTTTTTGCACAAGAGACCCCTTCCCTTTTGACTTAATGTGTTAGAACTGCTGCCTACATATATAGGTGAGCTTAGACTAAGCTTAAGCGAGAAAAATGTGCAGGTGGCATAGATGTGCAACCCACCTCCCAGATAAAGATTACATTAACTAGCTGTGTTGGTCTGCTAAATGCTGCCTTGCAGCTGGGCACTATCCACTGCCAGCACCTATCTATATGTTTCAGTGTTTAGTTGTAGTCATTTTTGACACGAGATCTATTGAACACAATTAACTTTGGAGAAATCAGGGCCAATGAAAAGGACCATATTGGTTAACTAAGTAGAAGTAGGATATGGGCCTGAGCAACATCCTCTGTTTGTCCATATTATTATCATGCACAGTCCTTGACAAAGTATTGTTCATGCCAATTATCTGTCTCTGAAAAAAGACTTGGGCATGAACAGATCTCTCTGTTACAAGCTCTGGACTGCTTTCAGTAAGAGTGTGGATGAGGCCACACAGGTTTTTTTGAAAAGCAGCTTTAGTGATATAGGTACAGAACATGCTGTGCTGCTTGTCCTCAGGCCAGATACTGGGTTTTGGTATGTTTCATTTAATAGCATAAATGTAGCTGCTTTATCCTGTCTTGAATGAAAAAAAATTGAATATTACTTGCTAGACTGCCTTCAATCTTCTGGACATAACAGTTATAGAATCTTATAACCCATAACACCGTAGTTAACTAATCCTGCTTGGAAAATCTGAAGTATTACAGGACTTCTCTTTTGGAGGACTGAGTGTATGAAAAAATGTATTCAGTAATGTATTCCTTCCTTTTTGGGAGGAGTCACAGAATCATATTTATCCAAAAAGTTGTCTTGTGAGTCACTGCTCATTCCCAACTCTCTGTTGTGAATCTGTGTGAAAGCTTGATAGAGCTAGGCTACATTATTTTATTTTCATGATGCCATCTTAGAAACCTTAATAAAGATGTGGAGGTAGCACAATATTTTGTGGTATGTTTTGTACTCAAAAATGGAAAACCAACAAAAATTGACAAGAAAATCATGTAGAGGAAAATGCATTTTACTAGCAATCAAGGGACATAGACTTTTTAGAAAAGTGTATGAGCTGAAGCTAAGAACACTGATCACAATCATCTTGTTCAGAAAATGATGAGAGCTGGGGAGTATGATAATGTATTGCCACTGTAGGGTGCTATAAACATTTGACTTTAATAACACTGAATAAGCCATCCAAATCTAAATTATGGCACTTCTGAAATACTTATGTTCAGTTTTCTCCCAGTGTTACACTATTTTAAAAGTCAACATCCCCTACTGGCAGTTTCTTAGCAGACATGGTGAGAATTCCTTAGATGGCAAATAAGCCTCCATTGTTGATGAGGTATTTAAAAAGGGCCTGGTTGAAATGTCCTCCAAACTGTAAAAAAATCTAAGCTGCAAGAGACAGTGGCCTCTGATTACTGATCACTAATTTGTCCCTATTGCTGGTTATTAATAAATGATAAAGAGGATTAAACATAGGGAGGAATTCTAAGATATTTCTTTCTTTCTATCATAAATCATTACAGGCCACATACTCTCTAAAATCAAGCTATCAGAATGATTTTGATGGGGTTATATCCAGTTATATAAGCCTAGGATGTTGCCATTTATGTTTGTATCTTTTTTCAGAGAACTTCCTCTTTTTCTTGAGAGAATGATAAGCAAAAGCAGAGCATTTACTTAAGTCCCAGGAAGTAGATTATTGATAGATAGATATGAAACTAGTTACTGTCAGCTACAAGGCACCTTACCGGTTGAACTAAAAAGAAAAATTTAAAAAATCCTTGAAATGTGATAAATCAATAGTAGTACATGACCCAGTGCAATGATTAGCTGAATTACGTGCTTCAATTGATAGTCATTGGTTGTCAATACAACTTGCTTGTATTTTTTGCATTGCTCTTTTCTGACACTACAGAAGAATCTGTGTCTAGACTACTGTCTGTCTGTGCTTCAGCTTGGATGTTTTCTTAAGAGCAAGAAAGGTAGTAAGGGAGATACAACTAAGTTCTGAAATATTCTGAGAAATTAAATTTCACTGTATTTCACTTCTGTTCTTCCTTCAATTAAATATGGACCTTATACTAGAGAATTACAAGAAAGCTGAAACCTGACAGCAGAACAGTTCACACACTCTGAGCATTGCTGGATTTGTGAGTGTTGCTTGTTATACTGAGATCCAGAGGCAAAGTCTGAGTTCCTCTGAATTTCTGAAAGCGGAATTTCTTCAGAGTATGGGAAGTTTTTTCATGGAAAATAGTTATGGGTCATTTTCACTGTATGAAACATGTTTATGCTGAAATGGTTCGATTTCTGATACACAGCACTGCATCATATATTCTTTATTCATTATGAACAATGCTTGCATGTGGTTACAATACAGAAAATGAGACAGAATGTTTAGTAGTAAGTCAGATTTGCTTTAGTCTAAAAAAAGTTTAAATGTTTTTTTCCAGCTTTGAAAAATTAAGTAATCAGCTTAGCTAACATCAAAAATTCACCAACCAATGAATATACTGGTTGTTGCAGACCAGTCACTAAAAGACAGCTGGCCTGCTTTATTCCTAGGCTGAGGTCAGTACCACTGCTGGAGTTCCACATGTATGCATTTTCCTGTAGACTGTCTATTCTGTCACACCAGACGCCAAAGCCTCAGCAAGAACTGCCTTAGAATAAGCCTTGGGCTTATTTTGGGTAGCAGAACTGGCTTGCTCTGCCCCATAGTTTCTTTTCTGTGTTCAAAGGCCATAAATACAGGAAAATACCAATTTAATTTCTCCAGACTGTATTGTTTGCATTTCTATTTGTGTTTCTCAAACACTTTGGCTGAAGAAGGCAGTGCTGTGAGACAAGCATATCTCTGATTTACAAGTGGAACTTGTCTGATTGAATGTAAAACAACAACAAATTCATACCATATAACACCTGAATTATGAAAGAAAAATGTTTCAAAAAACAAAATATTCCTAATCTCAGGTGTTATTATAAATCAAAGCCAGATGTCCACTTCAAGTTTAAGTGTATGTAGATTTTTTAAAGCTAATTCCCATTTAATGCTAGCTCCTCATTTCTTATTGAGCAAAGAAAGACATCTGTTTCATATGGGAGGCAACTAAATTCTCAATATGTCTGTAAAGTTTCTTCTTGACTGTAAAAAAAGATAAACACGTAGTACCTGAAAGTTCCAGGACTGCTGTAAGTATTTTTGACTTTAAGAGACACAGAATTTGAGATGTACAAAATCTAGAAGTGCTTGCTTTCTTGTATTCCTTAATTCTGAGATTTATGATAGTTAATAGTTTATACGTGGTATTTTCTTTGCTGCTCTGCTTCATCAGCTGTATTTTATCCGATAGAACTGATGGGTAGAGAATAGCTTCATGCTACTAAGTACCACGCCTATGAAAATGTAAACATCAACAAAAATACAGATTATTACTAAGTTAATTCATGTCAGTTTGCTTTGTTTGCATTCAAAGAAATTCTTAATTTTCACAAAAGACAAGGTTGCCCAGCATCTTGCTAAATGACCTCTTACACATTTCATTACAAAAGTTCCCCAAATATAAAATAAGGTGGACTTGTATAGGATACATTAAAACCAGCCTCTGAATCTTAAACAGAAGCATGGAGCTGTATACAGTATTGCTATAAGAAAAGTATAGATTTCATACTACTGTATTTACTAATAGTAAGGCTGTTCTTAGCCTGCAGACAAACTTATTTGCAGCCATTTTAAAGAAAGAAAAGTGAACACAAGTTTTTCCCTCCTTTGTTTATTGCTGGCAGTACTGACAGAGAATGCAAATGCGCAGAGATAAGAGAGACTTGCAACAAAATCTCCTGTGGGAGGGATTTCCCCCCAGATCTTTTGCCTCTGCCCACATACTCAAATGGTGAAAATACTTAATGCAGATCAGATCCCAGGGTGTTCCCGACTTAACACTTCTGCAGAACTTTTCTCTGTTGAAATATGATGTTACTTCGTGTTTGCCCATGTAAATACCTGCAACTGTGTAGCTGAGAGGCAGCCCTGTATCTCTGCAACATGTATTTCTGTGGAAAATCCAAATGACTGCAGTATATTTTTCCAAATGGTAATTGCTTGGTTTTCTGTTTCAAGGTCTGTGAAGGCAGTTCATTTTGTGAAACCCAACCCTACTGCACTTGAAAAGAACAGCAAGCACAGGATAACAACTCACCCGTACTCTTAATTGATCTGGTATTTCTACAGGGTGCCACCCTTTTCCACACCTCCTACCTCCTCCTTAAGTGACTCAGCCTCTGAAGGAGAAACCTCCTGACTTTTCAGGTAGCTGGATGGGGAAGAACAGTTCAGCTCTCAGTCTGCTTTGATTGTGCCTCCTCCAGGTTGACTAACCACACTGAGCCACGCTAGGACACTGACTTCTACCATACCTGGGTAAGGACGTTTATTGTTCTGGTTTTATGTTCCACGGAGGGAAGCACCTACATTTTCAGATGTTCTGTGATTTCTTAATGTCCAGTTTATGATGCCACTTCAAAGGATCTGATTTTCAAGAAGTATGGAGAACTTTACTATGAAATTGCAGCTCTGAAAATGTTACAGTTTAGGTGTTAAGAGTCCCTGGACATTTCTGACTTCTTCTGTCAATACCATCTTAATTTCTTCATTGTTTATATTATATTCCTAATTGTATTTTATTCTAGTGATAATTTGCTGTTGATAAACTCACTGTTCAGACCACTTTTCATGAATGGCTGTTTTACTGTAATTTTTGCTCTTTGATTCATTTTATTGTTTATTTATTTTCTTTATTTGGAATTTTTATCCAAAATTAATGAGTATTTTCTCCTTTCTCATTTTCTTGAATTTTCTTTGAGTTTATTACTTTGGAAAAAAAAACCCAAAACAACAGTTCCCTTTAATTTTCACCTTTGCAAAAATACCCATTCTACTTTAATACAAGGACTTATCTATACAATGACCTGAACCCATGTATAAACAGGAAGGGTTGTTCATCAGAAATCAAGTGAATTGAATGACAGAGCTGAATAAAGAAAATAAAAAATTATCACCCCCTTTTCTACACTCTATTGAAAAAAACCTAACATTTAAAACTGATCATGTATTTCTAATTTGAAAATGCACACAAATTTGGATTGTGACTTAGCTGATTTTACATTAGTGACAGTTCCAAAGCTTCTTTCAAAACAGAATCTCCTCCGCCCACATCTTGAAAAACCAGTTTTGAGAGCTCTTTCAGCTACAAATACATGAATGATTGCTGTCATACATTCATGTGTTTTCTAGTCCTACCTTGCCTATTTTCTCTTTTACAGAAATACACGTTATTTCTGTTTTCTGTGTGAACTATTTTCTGTGTTATTAATTCTGTAGACAAAACAGTAGAGTAAAATATTCATTTAAACACAAGGTATTATTTCTAGAAGTTCACAAATGTATTATGTGTCTATTGCTCTGATACGTAACTCTTGAAAAAAAATCTGTCTAGGAACATATTTCTGTGATTCTTTAATGTCTGTAAAATAAATGTAGTAATTTTTAAATGTAGTTTTCAGCAAAAAGGACAAAAATACTAATTGCCAAACAAACAGAATCATGTTACTTGTGGAAATTGTGTAGGGAAGAAATTAGAACATCAGTTATACATATAGATCTGTACCTGACAGAAAGGACCTTTAAGGCTATTTGAAGAGATCATATTCTTGTCTGTAATAACAAGTTTGGATGTGTGAAGCATTGTACAGCCTTGAATGGTTCTGGCTGTGGTGGTGATTTGCAAAACAGCCTTTATCTACAATCAATAAATTCTTATTTGCATGTAAGTATAGGTAGGCCCATCTGACAGCCCAGTCACAGCACTATCGTTGTCTGAGGATTGAAAGGATGGATATGGACAACAGCAAAGTTGGTATTGACTTCCAAACCAGAAAGATTTTACCTCGCACACTTACAGGTGCCTGTCTAGAAGAACAGCTGCAATGATGCGTGTCCCTGGTGCCTTAGTTATAGGGCTTGGAAATCTTTATCCTGTATCGAGTCAGAATTACTTAATTCAGTTGCTTGCTCACACTTACTATAGTCAAGAGAAATGATGGAGAAAATAATGAAGTTTGCTGACTTGAAAGTTGTTAACTGAAAGCAGGGAGATACTGTTGTGTGTTTCCTAACTGTGATTAAAACCAAATGTGCTTTTCTTCAAATCGTCATGTTACCTACATTCAGCTCACATAAATGAAAGATAAGCCACATATAGAATTAACATTAAGAGTTACAAGGGAAAACAATGCAAAACAAAAAGTAGAGGTGAAGTAAATCTTCAGTTCTAATGGAATAATTCTAAAATTTTGAGCTCTGGTTACTCACAAGATATACTCACTATTCATCTTACTTCAGAGCAGAACAGTTCTTCAAGAAGATGAAATTTTGGTGGCAAGCTTCGTATTTGGGGTAAAGAAAGAACAAAGTATAAGCCTATTTTCTTTTTCACATGGCAAATATTAGATGCTTTCAAAAAGCTGAAACTTGAAGGACATGTAGCAAACAGTAGCCAGCAAGCTGTGGCTGTGTAGAGCCACATATGAAACCTGTTTGTTCCAGCTGGTGTTTCATGTGGACATCCCAATCTCAGCAACTTCTCTACAATTCAGGCTGGTTTAGCAATACACCACAAGAAGTTGGATGACAGGAAAAATCTGAAACATTCCTTTTTTAAAATCAGTTGTTCAGCTACCACTTTTTGTGTCACCCAGTTCATTAATAATAGCGGGAAATTTGACATTTTAGGCATTTGCATTTCGCAATGCTTTATATAAAAAAGCTCAGCATAAAAACAAATATTTTGACCTTTAAGAGAAGGTGTATCTCTCTCGACACTCCTTCAACATTTACTATGTTGAATTCCTTATTATACAGTGTGGTGATAATGCAGAGGCCTCCTGCCTCTAAGCTGTGTAAATTAATATTGCTTATTAAAAGAAAAATACATATCAACTGACTAGTTATTAATAAGGTCCTAATCACTGTCATAGCTTCAAGCCAAAGAACAAAGATGTTTTTTGGTTGGAACTAGTTCAGTCTGATGTGGAAAACATGAATCTTACAGGAAATGCTTCTATTATTATGTATTTTTTTTAATACAGCAATGCATATGTGTGAAGCCTAATCACATAGACAGCTACAGCCAAGAGCAGGAGAAGGAAGGCAAAAGGACTGTGATGGAGGAATGGGTGTGTTCAGATGATCTGAAAACTAGAAGGTCTGGCTTTCAGAATTTAGCCTGAGAGGTATTCTGCTGATCAGTCACTACAGGAGATGAAAAGGAGATGTAGATGTGTAAATATAGGTATCTGTGATAAAAACAGTGTTGGAGACTTGTGCTGCTTTTGGAGTAATTGCTTGCCAGATGGACTGGCAAAAAATTAGATGGACTTTTGACTTTCCCTGAAGTCGTGTCTGAAGTTTTTTCTGAATTTCTTTGGGATTGTGTTTGGATTTCCCCCAGAATGTTTGAGGGTCTGAATCTAGGACTGGCATGTCTTAAAACCATTTGGGAGCTGCTCACTGGACTGGCCAGGGCAGTTTTAATTTTCGCTTAGAGTTTCCTGACGCTGTTTTTAAATTCAAATTACACTGGAGTTGCATTCCTGTTTGTTTTTGTTTTGCATTCCAGCTGAGTTGTTTTGCTTCAGTGGTTGAGATCTTATTAAGAATGTCTGAACATAATTTACTACTACTACAGCATAGTATAGAAAGCTCTAACTCTGCTTCTCACAATTTCATTTACCAAGTTAAAAACTTTTTTTAATCTTATGGTCTGAAGGTGAGTGTTCACTGACATGTGTGAATAATGTGACAGTTCCAGATCTTTATGAGCTGATATTTTTAAACTAATGTGATCCTCATAATCTCTTGTCCACTCCGCTTTTCAAATATACAGATACACATACACATACAGTTCAGACTAGGGAAGACCTAGTAAAAATGCTTTGATGAACTGTATTCTGCCTCTTTATGCAAGATTCGTTTCATTTCTAAGATCCTAAAATTTAAATCTTACTCTGATGATTCTCGATTGTCTGTGCTACAGATTAAAGTAAGATTTTTTTTTAAATTTGCATTTTAAATTTTAATGAATTAATCTTTGATATACAACTTGAAAGCTCAGAGGCAAGAAGCAAGCCTTAAGGACAAAATGGCAGTATTCTGTAGGACTAAAATGCCTGGGTTTAAAATTTCAGAATCCCTGGCACATTTTCAGTGCTGATTGTAAAAGGGAGTATACCTGTTTCTAATATTTACTTAGGCATATTACTTTTGCATTGGGAGACTATGCAGCAGTTTATTCTGGATGCTCTACACATGTGCAACAGAAATATTTTTTGCCCTAAAAACATTAAAAAATGAATATAGGATGAGAAAAAACACAGTTTTAATTAAATGTTTGAGGATGAAAGAAACACACTTGCTGGACCCTCTCATGGATACAAGAGGAGTTGCAAACCTCTTTATAGTCACTTTTTATTTGGTTTAATTTTCAGAAAAGAAGTCTCCTTTTTCAAAGTTTTATGATTCATTTCCCTTAGCAAATGGCTTTAGAAGTACTTAATAGAAAATAAATGCAAAATCCTTTAATACAAACTACTACTTCTTCTTGAGATGAAGAAGTGCCAGTTCCCAGTGCTTGTAAAATATACTGAAATATCAAACCTTCAATCATCCTGGGACTGACTACATCAGATGTCCAGCTGTACCTAAGCTGAAAAAGTAAATCAGAGACCTCTCTATCATCCTGGGATGATGGAGTTCAGGAAAATTTATAGTGAAAGTAGTAACCATCTAAAAAATTGGTTGCTTGATAACCTATCTAAACAGTTTCTAGGGAATTCAGTTCACATATGCTTAAAACTTTATATAAGTATTTTTAAAAGGTATTTTATAACCTATTGCAAAATAACTAAGGCTCACCATAGCCCCAAGCATATTTTTATTGTGTGGGAACCAGCTCCAGCAGTCACATGTTTTCTACACACACTGTGCCAATGCCTGCTTGCTACCAACAACTAAAGTAAAAAAAAGAAAGGAATGAGGGTAGGAGCCTTTCAAAATGCCAGAATTTTAAACTCTAATGAATATTTGGAATTTCACAACTGCTTAAGATACATGCAGACTTTTGGACTCCAATAGTGGTTTTGTATTTATATTTTTACTTTCTAAAAAGATCTGTAGTTATTTACATCCAGATTTTGGGTTACTGCTTCTTTTTGTTTGCTTGTATGTTAGTGTTGGGGTATTTTTTGGGTGCCTTTTTTGTTTTGTTTTTTGGGGGGGTGTTGGAAATGTTTTGGTTGTTTGTTTGTGTTTTTAACATCATAAGCTTTTTTTAGTAATTGTTTGGCAGTAAAAGCATAGAAAAGAAGAATCTGCTCTAGTGCAATCCACTGTGGCATCCACAATGTTTTATTGTCAGTATAGGCATTATTCTCAAGCTTTTGCCAGAGTCCAAAATCATCTTCACTTTCCATCAGTAAAGAAAGAGCCACAAGCTCCAGTGTCAATCCACTCTATTTTAGGTGTGTGAGCAATACACTTTACGTCTGCAAAAAGAAAAAAATGTTCTCTGTGTCATCCAGAGAACCAGGAATGTTTCTGATTTTTAAGGACTGCTTCTGTCACAAAAACAGTTTTCTGGTGCTTCTGTAAATTTTAGCATCCTGACAGTGGAACTGGTTGTGAGCTTTCCAGCACAACATTGTTTTCTTGGAAAATGCTGCTTTACAAGAAGGAATCCATTTGCTAAAGAGGGTCAGTTTTGGCCAAACTCTTAAGTCAGTGTTAGCATTTGGGGCTTTTTTAACTTAAGGGAGAATTTTCTGTCATGAAAATGTCATTATGTTCTGCTTGATGCTTTCTCTAGGTAAGCTGGTATTCACAATCCAGTTTCAAAGCAAAACTTGAAATCTTTTGAGTGGCTCAGGTCCCAAATAATAGATTTTTTTTTTTTTTTTAAATTATCCGTCTTGGAGGCTTTTAACCTGATTTGAGGTAAGAGAAGAAGTCAGTGACTGGAAAACTGTTGCAGAGCAGCAGAACTGCCTCTGTCTTGACCCCCTGTGATATCTGCTGGCCACAATCCGTGAGACCAAGAAGCAGGGCTGGATGAGTTCACCTGTGCTCCAGGTGCTGTGCCAGGGACTGATACCATCTCCCTATAAAGCTCATCACCTCAACCCATTCTTCAGTACTCTGTCTTGCCCGCTGAAGGCTCTTACCACACCAAGTGATCTTGGAAGAGCTCCCAACAGGGAAGGGGCAGAGTGACAAGGCAGAGGGGCAGGGCAGGAATGCATACAGTCATCACCAGGCAGGGAAAAGCCACCACCATGCCCCAGATTCAGTCTGAGAAGGGCTGCTGCTGGCCCTAAGCCATTCCACACTGTCAGGCTAAACTTGTGCAAGGAGGTGATTGAAGCGGACGACAAACTTGACCTGTCTTTAGGGCTGGTTCCTGGTATCGCTGTCAACCCTCACTTCCTTTTTTTTGTCACGTTTTCTTTTAGATTCCCGCAGAAGGACAACATCCTACCGAACAAATGTCAGCTTTCAGCATACGAAAACAGTCTCCTAATCAAAGCGGTAATACTGAGTCTCCTCCATTTCCTGCTCCCGGGGCACTTGGAGGCTGAAGCGCGGCCTCCCTCCTGCCCAGGCCTCGCCATGGCCCTGGCACAGCTCCCTCACAGGGCAGTGGCAGGAGGGTGATTCAGGCCACTGCGACCCGTTTCAGATGCCAAACTATTGGTGTTGTGCACAAGATGTGGCTGGCAGGGATTCAGGCCAGAACATCCCACTGGGCAGCGGAGTGTGGTCGAGTGGGGGAGCTGGGTGGTGCGGGGCAAGGTGTGGATGTCGTGGAGAACTCACAGGAGCAAGGAGGCTGCAAGGGCAGTGGGAAGATCCCCCGGTCTCAGCGCCGTCTCTTTGACTTGCACAGGGAAAATGAGGAGAAATTGAGGAAATCTAGAATGGGGGAAGGGGAGAGAAAAGCTGTTTAGTCATTGTCTGATGGGATGGTTTGCTCCTCTAGAGTCCTCTGCAGGACTGCTGGAATTTGCTTTCTATACCGAGAAATGTCCAGAGGCAAACTAGAAACATGATGAAATTTTCCATTTCCCTGAACCTCAAAAATATTTCTATAGACTGAAAGGTATTTGAGATGCATGAGGACCTGGTTCGGGTGGGATATACCAGGCTTACAAAATTGGTGTTGCTACATCAGGGAGCTGCTTGACTCTGCTGTATTGAAGACATAAATTTTTATTGTCAAATTGAGACAGGGATGAGCTGCATCTGCCTGTGCTCATGTGACCTAATCTGTTGTATCAGATCTATGTTTAATTTTTTAGCTGAAGCTTGGGAGAAAATTCTTAGGCCAGAAACGAGTACTCTTCTGCAAGCCCAGGGCCTCAGGCATTAGCAGAGGGCTTGCAATGTTTCTTGAGAAGAAAACAATATATATTCCTTGTCTACCACCTTTATAAGACGTTTCATGAGAAACCTTCTTTGCACTTAGCAGTTTAAAAAACATGATATCTGAGAAATCCAAGTGATTTTTGGGTAGGTGATACCAGTTTTCCTAAAGTACTATTGGTAAAAAAGACAATATGGCACATGTACAGTTAATTTTAATAGTTGGATATATACCAAGTACTTCTTGATTATACAGAAATGCTTATGTAATGTTCATATTACTGAATAATTTTTCTTCAAGATTCAGAGGAGGTTATGGCTGATAGTAGAGAAGAGATTAAAATATATTGCAGACAGTTGAAAGCATCTTTGGCTAAAACTATTAGGATGAAAAAAATGCTGGAATAATTTACCCCCTTTGGCTGCCATCAAGTATCCTTGCTGAAGAGAAGCTTTCTCTTTGGCATGCATAAACTTGAGCTCACATTTTTCCTACTTCTGAAAAACTAACTTTTCCTTTGTTTTTTTTTAACAATGCAAATAATTGTACCAAATTAAAAATCCTTAAATATTTATTACAAATGAGAAAAGGTACACATTTCTAGAGAAAATGCAGTTTATATAGTCTTGTTTGCTAATTAAAACTATCTCAATTCTTGACAGTGACCATGAGACAAAATTATTGTTTGAAGTGGTGAAGGTCTTTCCTCTTTCCGGTTTGCAAGAAGTGTTTGTTTTAATAGATATTCTAATGAACCACTGGAGCTATTCAGACAAGCCTGGGATGCCTTCATTTTTTTTAAGTGTTTAAAGTCAGATTTGAATAAATATTTTTAAGAGAAGAGCTAGCTCAATAGGCAGTGAACAGGCTGATGCAGAAGTCATGCAGTGAGGATAGATTAGTTTTTGTTAATCTACCGTGATTGTCAGCTCATTCTTACAAACAGCATTTTTCATGTCCCTGGTCATTTGTCAAATGGCTGGATCTATGCTGCTTAAAAAGAAGAAAGGCAAACCTGGGCATCAAGGCCAAAAGATAGAAGCACACATCCGTGCTATCACAGCCATGGCTTCTAAAACATTTGCCACTTCTCTAGCACCTCAGTCTTGGAGAGAGCAAGTCCAACACAGAACCAGAGAACATTTGCAACTAGGCAAGCATCAGTGATGAGTCCAAACCTTTCATTCCTTCTCTTTCACTTGGCAGTGTAGGGAATTGAAACAGGCACAGTTTGAATTACAGACAGATATATATACATTCTTAGACTGAATTTTATCTTTGTACATCAGTGTCTACTTTTACAAGAAAAATGTATTTAAAAATTCACTCTTGGCCATTGTCACTTAAGATAAATGTTTTGGTGCTCTATTACGATTTGGTCTTGCACTCACTGTAGCCATTTGTCATTTTTTATTGTTACCACTATGGGTGAAGCTCTTGTATTAAAAGCAAGAAGTACATTTTCTTATAAATCAGAGCAGAATGCCAAAACACAGCTCTGACTAATGACGTATTACTGACTGAATGTGTTTTCTGTGGAGTGTGTTCTTTCTACACACAATTTTTACTGTCTAATTACTGCACACCAGATAGTGATGTCTCCTGAAATTTGATGTCTCCTTTTGTGTGAATCCTCAGAGTGTGAGGAATTAGTGGAGAAAACTGAGGGTCTTTAGAGGAAAACACAAGATCCTCTGTATTTTTCAATTTTTTTGATTAATTGGTTGTATTAACAAGGATTTTACATATTTAATTTTTCACCTTCTCTGGATAAAATTTGGGGCAAATATAGCAATTAAAAAATGGAATTCATATTTGCTCTGAACTTCTAGCTTTTCATTTTAATAGGTCATGTTAAAATATTACATCAATATTTCCTCTCACCTCAAATAAGCTGACAATATGAAACTCAGGTAAACTGAGAATACTGAACAAAGTCGTTGCATATTTTTGCTTGCAAAAAGGGCCAAAATCCTCATGAAACAAACCAAAGGAAATAAATGTCAGCTTTCTAATACAGGGAAGAATCCATATTTTCTGAAATCAAGTGAATATCATATTGTTACTTCCCTAGTACACTAAATATCAGCCTTGTTGGACAATGATATTTTAGGATGTTTTCAGAAGTAAATAAGTCTTCCATGTTTGTTCAGCATGTCAGTCTGTCTGTCCCAACAACCTTTGAAACCCTACACCAATTTTAGTTAAATTTGATGTAAAGGTATAAATCTGAAAGGTATTGCTTTTATTAAAGTTCAGTAAAACTAAGTAACTGACTAGAAGAGAAACTGTTCATTTAGCCTTTCAGGAAGAAGCTTCAGAGGGAGTCTGACTCTTTGTGAAACATGAAAATCCACATATTTTGGACTGGTTGTAATTGGAGGGCCATGTGGTCAACTCAAGATTAGCCTTCCTTCAAAATTTGCATCCTGTCACACATCTGCAAATACAAAACCCACAGACAACACCCCAGGAAATTTGCTGTCAGGATTCATTAGTTTGACTTTCCTGGGATTACTGTGGTATGCAAATTTCATAATTCCTTTATCAGATCTGTGATACGTGTTTTCATTAGAAATAGGCAAAGCAGTTTCATATTAAGGATGAAACTGAATTTAGTTTGCTATGCTGGGCTTCTGCAGGCCCTTCAAAGTTGAAGCCACAAACTTTTTAAGAAGCGATCTGCACTAAACAGGTATGATAACTGAAAATTCAATCTGTATGAAACTTTTATGTATTTCAACCTATGTAATAGTACTTTAGGTTTCCAAAGTTTTTCTACATGTTAATTTTCATGACATTTCTCTGCATTTGCAGATAAGAAGAGCCCCTCTGTTGCAATTAAAAGCAGACAACAGGCTACTCATGATATTAATAAACGACGGACCCTTTTGCAAGATAACAGCTGGATAAAGAAGAGGCCTGAGGAGGAAAGGTAAGAAAAATATGAAATGCATTTCTTCCATATTTAGTTCAGTATGCCATGTACCTTTGCATGGAGCATCTGCTTTTGCATGGATGGTATCAACCAGAACTAGGGGAATTCAATCAAATAACTCTTATTTATTTATCTTGATGAGATATTTGTTGCCTTTTGGAAGTATTCACTGCCTGTTTTTCATTGGGACATTTGAGTGTTGAGTATTTGATGAGGTTTTGCTCTACAAGTAAAATCCCACATTTCATGTATCTAGGTTGCAAGACTATGATCTGACTTTTTATAAGCAAGAAGATTATAAATCTGGGCAAGTTCTTTTAAGGAGCTTAAGTCAGAATCAGTTTAAATTTACTCTAATGTAAACTAGGACTTAAATTGCAGTAGAAACAATGCCTTGAGACCATGTTATCATTATCTGGCCCATGAACAGCATGTAGGAAGAGATAATTCTTACTGCAAAATGTCTGGAGTCTTCTACTGCAGAGTTCTGCAGCTGGTGCAATTACAGTGGTAGTGGACAGCTGCGAAATCTGATGGAAGACAGAAATCTTTTGCCAAGAAAAAGTGATCTCTTTTTAACACTCACTGTTTTTCTTTTGCTTGAAGTGCTGATGAAAACTATGGAAGGGCCGTCCTTAACCAATATAAATCCCAAGATAGCCTACACAGGTATGGTAGAGTATCTGAACACCTTTCTAATGATACCAAAGAAATCTTGGTATCCTTTTACTATATCCTGTATATAGCAAGAACTTGCTTTGTTTAGTTTTAGTCTATTCATATTTTCACTGTAAATCAGACTCCAGTGTCAATAATTGATCACTGCAGTGGATCCAGGGTTAGATCTGTTGACACCTGGATGGTCTAAAACCCTGTATGATACTTTATCTGAGACATAAATACTGTTTTATTAATGATGAGTTTTTTTAATATAATCAGTGAACAAAGTGGCATTTCTAAATTTTTTATTCCAGCAGTAGCACAAATGAAAAGGAAGATCAGAAAGCTGTACTTGGACGATACAGATCTGATACCACCTTGGACAGGTAGGGCTTTTTTCCTGGATGTATTGTGTGTTGTGATTGTCATACCTGTGAGAGGTCTTAAAAATGAAAGCATGAATGAAGTCAGTGTTTTTTTTAAAGTTTTTGTATTCATTAAGCATCTAAGTAAAAGACTTTGAATGATTTTTGCATGAATTTTCAATGAGACAAATGAAAATGTGATTTGAGAAAAGGTTCTTTTGGTATCTTCTTCTTTTTTTGTACCTGTTCCTGTATATTCCTTTCCTCATAAATGTAAGTATCTTTCCACAGATGATAACCACTCCTCCCCAATTTCCTCCTTTTCAAACTCAAAACCAAAGTCATATCTCCAACAGCTAAGCACAACATGGCTAAACCCATAGTTCTTTGCAAATACCGTGATCAGTACCAATATTGGAGTTGTGGTTGTCATACAGGTGCTTAATCAGCCTTGACCTCTGCTGGGTGAAGACATGACCATGCTTGTGTTTGCAGATTCTTTCTGTGTTGAATCTTCAAAATCCAGCCACCATTAACATCTGCTATCCAGAACATGCTGAGGCTGTGAGATCCAGCACTTAAACGCACACTGTGGGAAAAGTGCACTTTGTTTAGTTGGGTTTTAGCACTGGGCTATTTCATTTCATGATCCTTACTTCTCTTGTAAGAAACAATGCAAAATTGTTACATAAAATGTGCCTTCTCCACAGGAGTTTGAAAAAGAATAGGCTAGAGACCTGTGCACTATCATCACCCTGCCTATCCTACAGCCAGTGGATGCTGCTGTCTTTGTTCAATCATCATGAGAAAGCCACTCTATAACTTCAATTCACCTGTTGCTCTTCTCTGCATATTTTCTATTTCCATATTAGTCTTTTTGATCTGGGAATCCAAATCTCCATGTAGCTATTTAAGATGGGTGCACACTTTGTATGTACACAGAGGAGTAATAACAATGATTTCTATTTCATTTGCAGTTCTTCCCCTTGTACTTCATAACATTGAGTTTGCTCTTTTGAGTCCTGCTAAGAATTGAGTTTTAATTTTCACAACATTATCTATATAATTCCAAGATTTCTTTTCCGTGTGATAATTGCTGGTTCAGAGATCAATTGTTTCTCTTGGCAGGCATTACTTTGCATCTAAGAAAAGTGAATGTCATCTGCCATTTTAGAAATCTGACATGTTAGCAGATGACTTCTGAAAAGCTTTGCCAGTCTCCATTTGTTTTGACTACCATTAAGTAATAACATTGGCAAGCAACATCATCGCACTCTCCTCTTTTCCAGATAATTCATGAACACATGGAAGAACATAGGTCTTGTACATCTCTCCTTCCAGTCTGGAAACTTGCCATTTATTTCAAACTTTTGTTTCCTACATTTTAAGCAGTTATTTCTCTATTACCCACAGGAGATCAGTTTACTTAAGAGCTCTTAAAACGGACTTCGATGAAGCTTTTTGGAAATTCAATCAGCATATATCAGCTATGTCATACTTACTCCCATGGCTACTCACTTCAAAACAATTTTAAAATTTGATTTTCATGCCTCAAACCCTGATTACTAATTTAGAAGTCACAGAACAATTCCAGTTTCTACAGTGTCACTGAGGAACACTGGTTTTTTTGTACTCGATATCTTTTTGGTTTATGCTGAGATATTAAAGTATCTGAATTATTTGAGGTTGTAAGCTGACTATCTTCGTGTTTCATATACACAAATATCTAACATAAACGTTTCTTAATATGTAACTGATGACAGAGTATACCAAAAAAGGAATTTAGGTGTAAATATAGACTTCTGAAAACTAATGCGGAACGTGCCATAAAGGGAGTGAATAATGATGCTTCTGCCTTGAAATTATCACAGTGAGGAAGCTGCAGTCAAGTTATTTATGTTCCTCAGTCATCAATAGTCTTTACAAAACCGGAATATAGCCATTCCAGGATTAATTTGTGCACACCTATTGCCAGCAGGCAGTTTTATAAGGGATGACCACATGTTCTGCAACTCCTCAAATTTGCGACCTAAGATATAAAAGGGTGTGGTGACGTATCTTCTCTTAGTACCTTTCTTGTAGTTGAATTTGGTGCTTCTGCTTCCTCTGTGAAGGATGTTCTCCACTTGGTATAATTCTCTTACTTTCTTAAGAATTATTCCTGACAAGCATAGCCATATGCTGGAAGTCTCCAAGCTTAGAACTGACCAGTTTGCAGAACACCTATATTGTTTATCTGCCTGTGTGGAAAAAACACTTTGGTTTTTTTGTAGAAAAAACCCTGAAGGACTGCTCCTAGTAGGTGCTTCTAGAGACGAATTACCTTGGTACTGGAGATCTCTCAGATCTGTTTACAGTATTATGTCATGTTGCTTATATGGAAAATCATTTCTGCCTAGATAAATTTCTGGAAAATGACCTTCTTCTATCCTGCAAATGGTCCTAGGGAGTTACCTGTTTTCAAACTGGATACTAGAACATCTTTTCACAATTCTGCTGTGCATCTCTTCTGGCCAGTAGTATTCCAGTAGGAATACTGTAGTATTGCAAGGGGAAAGGATTTAAGGAATCTGGCTCTATCTAGAGAAATATATTTTCAATAGCTAATTTTCTAAATGACAAAATAATAATTGAAATATGAATTAATAAAATCTTTGAGGACTATAGGAATAATTTTGAGCTCTTCATTGCATGTGTAAATGTGCAAATAATAACATATCTAAAAGCCATATTATGTGCAGCTTTTTCTTCTTGGATACTGCTATAACCATGTCAAAAAAGGTATTTTTTGATATGAATTTTGCCTAACCCAATGGCTACAAAATTTGAACACCATTTTCCATTTTAAAGATCTGGGAGAGATGTTGCAGATAACTACATGGTATTTCACCATTGGCTGCAAGCACAGGAAAGTGCTAAACAAGTTGTTTTCAGAAAGCCATAGATTGATGGCAGTAGATGCACGTGTACTTGTACTGGCATGTAGATCTACGCTATTTCCAACTAAGACAACAACTGCATTGTGCAGATGATCACAGATAGCCTTTCTGGATGGGTGGAAAAAAATTATTTATCCTTTTATTTCTCACTCATTATTAGCAAACTTAACCACCTTTGACAAAAGGTGGGAGAAGATTTAAAAGTCAGGTAGTGATGAAAATTACATTGCTGTTTTTCCATGTACTAAGTCCAGAATAGCTTCCAGAAACACTAAGTCCTAACTGCATCTAGAGCAATTAGATCTGGATAGATGGGACTGAAGCAAATGACATATTTTCATTGTTTATTTATTATTTATTAATAATCTAATACTTTGGAATAATAGAAATTACTAGGAAAGGATCAGAGACCAAACCAGAAACCATTGCAGTGTGTGGTATGAACCTCCTTTCCACATCTTGAACACTGCATGCATCATTTCACTTATGTGAAGAAACTACAATAGAAACAGGAAAAAAAAATAAAGAGGGAAGTGAGAAAGGATGGAATAGCTCTCATATGTAAAATGTCTGAAAAGACAAAAATTCCTCAGCTTGGAAAGGAATAATATAGGGAAATGGTAATGGAAGAATATTTTCTGCTTGTTGCACTGCTAGAATGAGGAGATACTCTATAAATTTTTGGATAATGAATTAAGGAAAAAATAAATCTATAAAAGGGAGAGAGAGAAAGAAAGAAAGAAAATGGAGAAAGAACATTTATTTTTCCTTTAATGCATACATTAATTATAGGAGTCACTAGCACAGGACACTGTGGGGGCCAGAAATTTAAATTGGTTCAGATAAACACAACATGTTTAACTGGCCCATTGATGCAGGGGTGTCTGTTGTAGACAGTGTTGTGGGTGTGAACAGAGGGTATTCTTTGATTCCGTATCAAGCTCGAAAGTTATACAAGGAGAAGTTAACATAATACTTACCTTTCTTTCACTTTTTATTTAAAGTTTCTGCTACATTGGGCAGCAAGGGAGTAGGATGCCAGATAGAACCTTTAAGGCTTTAAAATGAGAAAATACAAAACTATGTAAAGCATCGTGCTGGAATTTTGAAAATATGTGATGAAATGTGAAAGAAATGCTGGTTGGTTGGCGAGTGGGGAATGAGAAGGAACGCTCGGGTTTGCATCTGCAGCAATGCCAGCAGGTTTAGCGAGACCTCTAGTGATCTTCCCTGCAACTGTAGCTGCTGTCACAGTCACGAGCTGCCCTGACAGGAGAGGATTCTTTGCAAAATTGCAGTTAAGATTTGCAAAAGACACAGAGCACACGCTGGTGCAGATTGTGTCCCAGGATTCCCTGGAAGGCTTTTCATTAAATACAACTGTATTCTGTGCTGCTTGAGGGCAGGATACAAAATGTTTTATATGTAACATCAGATTATAGTTCTAGGATTAATTATTTTGCATCTGTAGCTTCAGTTTATAGATGGGAATAGATAAAAAAAAATATATAAGTTGTAGCTCAGGATGTGTTTCAGCTGATTGAACCAAATATTGAAGACAGCCCTGTCAACTTAGTATTTATCCTCTATTTCAATGTACATCACTTTATATTTAAGCTTTCCAGAGTCCCCCTGTTCTTACTAAAGAATATTTCCTATATAGGAAGAAATCTGGAATAAAAGAAGAACCTAACTGCTTCAGCTATGATAGCTACATGGTGTATTTCTGTGAAAATTTTGAAGGGTTTTAGGCAATAACTGTAGAATCCATAAAGGGCTTGAAAAATCATGTGTTTGTTTCTTCATGTCAATTTCATGGCTTAATGAAATCAGTTCAAGCACAAATAACCTAACTGTTGATAGAAGTTATTCCTGTAGGTCAGCACCATGCCTTGCCAGGGATTTTGCACCAGATTATTTTCACATCACATGGATCTATGAAATCTGTAAATAAAACAAGACCGTTGCATCTCTCCAGGGATGGTGAGGCAGAGGAAAAGGCAATAGCTCTGTGTGTGCTGCTTGACTGAACATTGCTTTCTTTCTAGTATTCTGACCTAATTCAAAGGAGTTGTAATAGATGTTTAGCAACAGTGAAATTTAATGCAGTATTATTGTTTGAACATCATCTTTGAAAACTCTTTTTTAGTGAGCTACTTACAGTCTTCAGATAATAATGCACTAAAGTGATATAATTTCAGCTTCTGTTCTCTACCTGTTTTGATACTGGGATATTTTTAATCAGTACACAGGGCAAAATGATACTCTGTCTTTTGATTTTATTGAAAATGGATTTAAAAAAAATTTAGTGTGTATTATAAATAATTTCTGTGTTTCTGACAGAATTCCATCTGGAAATGATACTGATAAAATAAATAAGTCCCCAACTCTCAATCATAAGGAAAACAACAGGTACGAATTTCAGAAACATTATCATCTATTATGTATTATAATTTATCATGTATCATTTACCATGCATTATCATCTAAGTGTTATATACTATCATAACTTTAGAAGTCAGGTACATACCAAGATTATATAGAGAAATTATTTGTATGGGATATGGCCTAGTGTAGGCTTCATTTGACCACCTGACCTCTGGAATGTAGGCATATATCTAGATTACCATAGACTCTTTATAGCTGGTGAGGAGAAAAAAATATTTTCTTTAGAATAAGAGGAATTTTGCTTGAAGAAGCCTATTTCTCCACACAGATTAAAAGGGAGACTAGTTCAGATTACACATTTACTCAGCATAATGATTAATAATTACAGTATTTTAAATACAAAAAAAAGAGAATAAGAATATTTTGAAAATGTGGGTATGTTCTAGAGCTCTAGATTTCTCTGCATAAAATCTGCCAAATACAACACATAGTTCTGAGGAAGGATACATGAAAAAAATCTATTTAATGCTTTCAGTGGAAAATGCCATTGTACATTGCCAGTGGAAAACTTGAGAACCAAAACATAAAAAGGTTTTTTTTTTGATAGGATAGATGATTTTTCCAGTGGAAACCTTTTCTTTTGTCAGAAGGCCAGTCTTTTGTTTAAAACAGTTTTAATTTAAAGTAAGTTAGCACAACATTGTTGATACATTGTTAAAGAAGTTGCTATGATTTGGAGGTGGCCACTTATATAGGTAATATGATTCCACAACACTGAAAAATTATTTTCTAAAAAACTTACACTTATTACCTGATTGATTCCCTTCATTTAAGAAGGGAAAGTCAGAAGAACTCAGCCACCATATGTGTAAATGCAAAGGGACAAATGCATCTCTTTGTGCCTTCATCAATGTCAGTAGAGTTCTGTCAGTACTAAATTACACAGATCATAGCTCCTAGAGAGCACAGCAATTACAAGTCATCTTGGGGAGAGTTGTGATATTACTCTGAAGAGCAAATCAGTATCTGGCATTTACAGTTCAACGGAGGTCACTCAAATTATAATTTTGCACCATTATGTTGTAAATCATGGTGATGATGACACATGAAGCCTCATATAAATTGGATTTTATGGGGTTTGTTCTGGAGATGGTTTTTTAACAGACCAACAATTAATTCTGAAGTGGGACTTAAGAGAGACTTAAATTGTATATATTTTTTCCTGCCAGAGAGCAAAATGATTTGTAAAGTGCTATTCTTCAATTACTGTTATTATGAATTGTCAATTACTATCATTAAGAATTGCAGAGGATAAGACAATAACTTTTTGATAAATTTTATGACAAATTACTGGCTTGGATTTTATATAGGTTAGTTTTACAAACATATAAAGCATTTTATTTGAGCAAGAAACATAAAATCCAAAGTATGAAAATGAAAGATATTATTATTATAGTGTTTGGAGACTAAAGTGTAGGTACAGAAGTCAAGATTCTAAGAAGTCAGAAATTTGGACGTCAAGTAAAAATGCAGCTGTCTAAACATCAGAGCCCTTTAAGGTCTGCCACATCTTGTGTCCTTTGAGGTATATAAACATAGTTATAGCATTTACCATACACATTTGTATCATTCTGATAGCAGAAACATGATTTCTTATAATTTATTTTTTTTATAATTTAAAATGATACTCTTGTTCAAGATTAACTCAGTAAGTATATTTCCTTAACAGACAATCTTGGACTCCTAATGCAGCATCTACAAACACTGCAGCTACTTCTCCAATCAAGAAAAAAAGGTATTCATTACCACCACTGCTTGGTTGCCAGAGGGTATACAGCACTGTATTAAGCCTCAGTAATATATCACAATTACATTAAAAAATTACCAACTTCCTCCTCCAGCACACTCAAACTCCTCAGCAAACTTCAAGAATTAAACTTTTACATCCTCTGTCTTTTTCCATGGGATTTAAAAGTTTTATCTCTGTAGACCCAGTTTTGTGAGCCTGGTGGACATGGCACAATGGGTGCTAACTCTTGGCTGCAGCTCCTAACTCAGCTGGTGTACTCATTTTCAATGTCCAGATTTAAAGCACTGTAGCTCACTGTAATTGTGAAACCTCTGATGCCAAACATGACCCTGTACTGTTGCAGTGCATATGAATCACACAGTTTTCTGAATGATACACAGCTGCCTTTAAAAATCTGGATTTCAGATAGCATTATCTGGGCAAAAATAAAAACAGGGTGTAGAACTAAGTACATTTTTAATTTAAAATGTACTGCTGGTGATAGCCATATTTTCTGCATCCTTCCCAGCTGCAAATTCTGTTCATTTGTGATATTTTATTTCATATTTCATGCATAAAAAATGTGATCAGTAGAATAATTAATGTAGAAATTAAAATGTCATCATATTTATATTAACATATAGACCTGTTTGTTTGGTGGACATTTATGGTGTTTTCAATCCAGGCTCTTGAAAGATATGGAAGGCCATCAATGAATTGTACTGCTTCTGGTGTAATTGTTTTTACTTCACAAACAATTGCTGGATTGATAGTTTTGAGGGTTAAAATAAAAAACAATAAAAAAAGGAACTGAAAGTGCTTGTGCTGTTTATGTGACCTCTAATAGCCTGATTGTATTTCTTGTGTTGATAATTGACACGCTTTCCTTTGTGCATTTTATCTGGTTGTCCTTTACATGAATGATCCATTTATTTGTACCACTCAGATTGCAGAAAAAACCACCTGGACTCACAGAATACATTTTTCACAATGAATAAAATTACTGTAGTATTTCCTATTCCGTTCAGTTTTCTGTAAAAAATGGTCTAAAAAATATCAACATGCAGTCTTTGAAAATACTGATAATTTAAGAAAAGTTCCAGGTATTTTTATATACTTCTATTCTAACATTCACAGTATGCTGTTCAGCCCCAGAGCATTAAACTAACACTGAAAATTTTATTTATTAAAATTTACAGGCAGTCTTGGATGCCTCCCCCAGTTTCGAGTAGTAAGACCCCAACAGAAGCAGAGGAAAGCAAACGGTGTGTATCAGTGATTGCTGGTTGTTTCCTAACTCTTGGCTAGAGCTAATTTTGGGAGCAAGAAAGCAGAGCAGTTCTTTGATCTACTGAGTTTGATGCATAGGATGCCCTTCAAAGAGAAAGCATCCCATGCCGAAGTACTTGTTTGGGCTCTTTGCAGCCTGATGCCCAGCATTGACTAGGGCCTGAGTATATGAAGTGCCAGAAACTTGAGGTTACATAAGTGGTCCCAAATTTTTTCTGTCATGCTTGCATTCTTTCTTCATGGTTTCACTTTGACAATTCCAGTTAATTCTCCTCAAGGCAAACATGTTGTAGAGAGACTGGCCATAAGGGCAGGGATCTGTTGCTGTCATTTGGGTTCACAGTCAGGCCCTTGGCCCTTTTGGGTATCAGCGTGAACAAAACCTCAAAATCTACTAAGTCCCCTGTCAGCAAAGTATCCAAGAAATAGTTTAGAACAAAAAATCAGACTAAAGTTACTTGCAGATGCATGTTTAATGTTTATTTCTGAAGTTATGCTTGTTTTCTGGCAGAATAGAAAGAGAACAGGGAATGTTTCTTGTGCTCTTACCTAAAAGCAGAATATGGATGGTTTAAAATATTAATAAATAAACCTTCATGATACTCTCTGCTAACGTCCACTATTTGCTGCAGCATGGCCTTCTGCTTCCCTAGTTTTAATCTGGGAAGTTTCCAACGTGAGCCTCATGTGCAGCAATGATGAAAATTAAATGAAACAGAAATGAATGGATATGCTGTGATGTTAGGTACAAGCCTTGGTAGACTGTTGCCCAGGGAATTTATGGGATGTATGGCACTGGAAGACTTAAAACCAAGTTTAGCAATTATTTTAAATCTTACTCTGTGTTTACTACCCTCTATCTGTTTGGCCAAGATTCACTCTCCACCCAGCAGAAAGATGGCTCTTAGATGTTAAAGTTTCTTTTCTTTGAAGTCAGTCTTTACTAGATGTTCTCAATGTGCCAACTGAGAAGAACTTATCTGGCTTCATTTCAGTATCTTGCTAAGATGATGGTAATTTTGAAAGAATAGGATAATGCTCTACATGGCATCCACCCAACTTCCGATAGCAAGCTGGAATTCCTTTATTCTTCTCAACACTAATTATCCAGTTACTCCTCCAGTCTCACAGTTCAGAGAAGACTGAAAACAGGCATATTCTTTCTGAAGCTCTCATGACTCTTCCTGGATCCTCTAACAATGCTGTCATCAAGAACAGCTGGTAAAAAAGTGATGGGCATTTAATGATTACTTGGTTTATGTTTTAAAAGTCCTTTGAAAATGTGAAAGCTATTTAAAATTGTGAATATCACTATAACTAAAAAGTTATCAAAGGAAAGCCTTTTACTTGCCTGTGAGTTTCAGGAAATAAAGTGCCATGCATAGATGCTAATAAGCACGGTTTCTAAAGGTCACTACCAGTCTTAAAGACTGAGCAAAGAGCTATGTCAGCTATGTCTTTTCTTCAAATTTGAGAATGGCTGACTGATCTGCTATCCTCAGGAAGGGAGTCCAGCAATCCAATACGTGGGTTTTCTTGGTCAGGGTTAGTTATATACTTTTGTGATTCTGAGATGTGATTCTAGTCTTCCATAGTTAAACATGATATATAAACTTCCAGAGTTCTTTGGAACTCTGGAACTCAGTTCCCACCTGATTAAACACACTTTACAGAACACTTAAAGAAATTGCAGTTGGAGCTAAGATTATAAGCAGCTCACTGTATTTGAGTTTTATGGTTGTGAATTGTGTGCTGAAAACAAAACACTATTAATCAAAGTGATTAACTGGAGAATGTTAATTGAAGAATTATTGTCTTAGTAACATAAAGAACATAGTTTGAATTTAGTATTATGCTACTTGAGTTAAAAACATATTCTGCCTTTTAAAGAAAAAAAAATATCTTGGAAGGAAGGGAAAGTAAAAGTAATTGCTGTTGATTGATCTAAATCTTGCAAAGTGCTTCAATACTTGCATTTTGCTACTTGGTTTCTGAAATGTTTACTCTTCTTTCTCTAGAACCACTTCAGAAAATTCAGAGGCTCCAACAACGTATGTCTTACTTACTTTGCTTCTTGGTAGATTTAGAAATGTACCACACTCCTTTGCATAAACCTTGATTATTATTTTGCATTTATTTATAATACAAACTATGTATAATTTACCTGTGAGGGTTCCTCTGTAGATGACATGCAGAAGTGCATGAAGAAGATTTCCTTCCCGGCAGAAATGCAATTATTTGCATATATTTTAGAACATTTCATTGGTTATTTACTCAAATTGAAAAAACATTAAACTGCGTAAATGTTAAAAACTACCTTGCAATTTTAGTTCCACAGTTATATATGTTGCTAATGCAAATACTCTTTTATATGCAACTGATACTCTTAAAGTCTGTGAGAGAGTGTGAGCTACGTGAAGAAAAAGTGTTAAATCAAGAAGCTCTGCACATGGAAAGGCTTGTAATAGAAGCATTAACTTAAGATGAATTGATGGAAAGTACTCTAAACTTATTCGAGTGTCTGAAAAGGTTGCTCTAATTTTAGAAAATAAATTTATTAAATTAATTCATTAATTAAATGTACATTTCGCATGGTCTAAATTAAGAAAAGGTTACTTAACCAACCTGCAATTTCATGACTTATAATTAGGACAGCTATGCAACATGTCATGCTTTAGTTGCCATACAAACTGAAAAATTCTCTAAAAGAAGCAGGTAATCCTCATCAACTCTATCTGCCACCTTCTCCCTTTCTTATAATTATTCATAATTTTAGCTTTCCTGTAGTGATCAATTTGATTGTTCACATAAAAAAAGAAAAATAGGAAACTGTAAATGTTTGCTTATTTAGCTTTTAAAAAAAGAGTGCTTTGCTAGTTAAATAAAAGTTTTGTCTTTACTAGATAAGATTTGTTTATCAGGTAAGAGAAAAGGTTTTTCAACTTTTTTTACTGCTAAAGTAATTTTTGAACAGTAAAGAAACTCCACTTTATTACTATATCCATACTAGCAAAACAGCTAGTCTTGGCATATTAGTTTTCCAAAAAGCTCAGTTGATGTGGTAATCTAGTGAACTAAAGCATTACATTTCTTGTTTTATATATGTATAATTCTTTATACACGTATTATATGTATGTTTTTATAGTATTTAAAGAAAAAAACCCAGAAAAAATTCTCAAAGACAATGCAAACTCGCTGTGGTTACACCTGAAAGAAATATAATATCTACAATAATAAACCATTTAAGTGATACAATGTGTTGTCAAGTATCTTCTTGTGCCTTAAGTATGTTTTCACCATTCCTGTTGCAGGGCTGCCCTTTCATCAGAACAGGTGACCCATCAGAAATCAAAGTCTGATGTGGACGATCAGACTACAGAAAGGTAACATGAACAGTATAATCAAAACAATGTTTTGATAAGAATTGATTAATGTGATATTAAGTACTCAATTTGCTTTATTTCAATATTTGATAGCTCGTTTGGACATGGTGTTTGATTAATGCAGCACTTACCCAGTCCTAATGAATGGCCTAGAAGTACAAACTCTGAGTTCCCTCTCATTGACTTGCTAAGTTATCTCAGATGTTTCATTTTTTAATCTTTCAGTCTATCCAGCCCGCATCTTAAAAAGCAGCATATAGGTAGTTGCTGCAAATATTTGGAAAGAGAAAAATCGGGGTAGTATGGATTATACAGTGTATTTTCTTTGCTCTTCAAGACATTGAGGGTGAAGTAGTAACTACACTTTATTATATATATAAAAAACCCCCAACTTGTGCACTGTAGTGTTTAGCATTTTGAATGGTGAAAACCCAACATACACCCTTTAGGATGACAAAATTAGTATGTCTCAACAGATGGACTTGTTTTTGAGGGATGAGTTAGATGGCATAATGTATTAATCTTTGAAAGTCTGCAGAATACCATAAAAATCATTGGTGGAAAAGATACAGAAATTTAAAATTTTTTTTAACTAAAACTTCAGCAAATTGTAAGGTTCTGTGCTGACAGAGATGTTATCTTTTTCAAAGTAATCAGCAATAACTACCCCATCCCTGGAAGTGTTACAGACCAGGTTGGATAGGGCTCTAAGCAACCTGAGAGCTCTAAGCTCTAAGCTCTAAGCAGGTGCTCTAAGATGCACCTGCCCATGGGAAAGGGATTGGAACGGGATGATTTTTAAGGTCCCTTCCAACCCAATGACATTCTATGACTTTATGATTCTATAAACATGCAAAAAATTGTACTCTGTGTCCTTTACCAGAGTAAAAAGCCTGAATGTGCAATTAAAAATTGAATTAAATTAGAAACAGATTTCTAGATATGCACTGAGAATTAAAATAGCTCATTTGCAGTTTCTATGAGGAAATATTAAATGGAGCAGACATTAAAATTAATTTAGATTAGCTAATTTTATTTAATTTGATACATAAAGTTCAGTTTTGTGAGGTCTGAAGTTCCAGTCTATACTATTTTGAATCCTGTTCCCCTCCCCCAAAGTCCTCAAAATGTAAAACCAGTACAAAATGACTAAGAAAGCATCCAAAAGATGTCTGACAGTGTAATCCCTAGGAAAGAGGGGAAAAAAAGCAATGTTTCAGTGAAACATTTTCCTGTCAACGAATGTGAAAGATCTTAGAGAATTAAATACGCCCAGTATTAACTAAGGAAGTCACAGCCATTCTTCACTGCTAGGGGCTTGTTAAGGTCTGACTTAATCCTCACCCTCAATCAGTTCACATTCATCATCCCCTGGTTGCTCTCATTACCATATCAAGCTCTGTATTCCTGTCCCTTCATTGGTGAAGAGCTGGAGGAATATTTTACTGGTCTACAAGTTTCTATGGCAACACTGCACTGCTATTTGTGTCAGTATATAAACTGTAAGTAGTCTGTAATCTTAGTGGGCAAAATTTAGGCCTCTCTACTGCTGCTATAATTCCTTTACATTTGGCTGATGCTTCAGATGTCATCCATCTGCTGCTGATGGGTTAGCTTCACAAAACTACAGATTTTTGTTACATTTTCGCTAACCAGAAATGTGTTAAGCAGCTGCCAGCAAAAGTTCCCTTTTGCTATTAAAGATTTCACATAAATACTACATTTTTGGCAAAAATGGTTGTGTCATACAGGGTAAGTAAACAGTTACATGAAGAGTATACATAGTAACATCAATTAGTATTAGAATATGATTTTAAATTGCGTCCTTTAGTTACCTATATTTTTACTTGGAGTAGAAAGATTTTCAGGTCATGCTTTTAAAGTCAGACTTAACTGATTACTTGTCTTTCATTCAGGATTCTGATAGGGATGTTAAAGGAATAATGAATTAATTTCAGTATAAAATAAATGGAAAATGGCAATTGGCTTTCTAACAAACTGGTCAGTGATAAACAAAAATCTTTCAGAAGGGATTTACCTGAAAAGGATGTCAGATACTCTCTTTTGGCTAAAATTAAAAAAAAAAAACAAACCCAATTACTATATTTCTTTTAAGGACAACATTTAGATCTGGCATCCAAACACAGAGAGTGTGTGTATATGTATACCCATCTCACATCTGAAGCATGGACATACGGACCTTCACCTGTTGGATATGATTGAGAATAGAATAGGCATCTCATGATGGATTAGGGCATCTATAGATACTCTAGGCAGCATAAGTAGGCTAGGACACAGAAAAAGTAAAGATAACTCCTGCCTAATAATCGTGCATCTTTCAGAGCATAACAGGTCAAATCAGCTCTCTTGGTATCTCACAAATGCAGCAGCAGATGAGCACTACACTGGACACGTACAGAGACATTTTTCTGATTTCCTCAATGGGGGGCCTTTTATTCATTGCTTTTCAAGTCCTTTTTGTGCTTTTTTCCACATCAGTGAAGATGTAAGATTCTCACACTGAATTTTTCCATTCCATAATTGTAGTAACTGTTAAATGCAGGTGTTTAAAACCTGGCATTTTTAAAAGAACAGTATTCTGCAGAAAATCACATTAAACCACTTCAAATAGTCTGAGGGTGTTTTACACCAGTAAAACAGCCAGTCTTTCATTAATGATTACAGTTAGTATTCAAAAAATCTTTGTTTCTATAAAAAGGTTTTTATAATGGGGTTCACTTGTATTGAACTACACATCATTACAGAAAGTAACGGTATTTGGCACAGTGAGCAACATTTATCAGGGCTTTTACAAAGTTATTACCACTAAAGGATGCAGAATAATCAAAAAGCCATATTTCCATAAGTTCATAAACTGCAGAACTAATGAATTTATCTTTTATTTTTCATAGATATATCAGAATTAATTCATGTTGGACATACCTGAGGAAAAGCTTTTGAGGGGATAGTAACAGGGGCTATACCAGAGATTAGAGATCTCACTCAGCTCTTAAGGCATCTGTAGTGAGATTGTCTGCTACCAGGGAAAGACTATTAGTCTGTAGGGGCAAAGGGCATATTGAAGAAACCCTTACATAAGGATGTCTTTTTTGGTATGCCAGCTACAGAAGTTATCTTGAAGAAAATATTTCAGCTGTATATTTGTAAGTATGTGGGTGAGAGAGGCAAATTCTAGGGAACAGAAGGGACTAGAATAAATTTTTCTGGCATAATTAAGAGAATCCTATATTCTGTACATGTTTTTCCCCTAGTGTACAGGGTCACTCACTATTATTACTCCTGTCAGGTAGTAGAAAATTCAGACAATGCTGTAAATCTGTGTTTACTATGCTCCTTTTCAATGATACTCCTATTTCACCCAAGATGTGTTCCCAGTTCTCATTGCAACAGATTGTGAAAGAACAACAGATTAATTACCTGTGCTTAAACTAACTCTTGTAATATGATCTCACATTTATATGTCTATCAACATCTGGGAACTTTGAAAGTGGAAAAAATATAAGATCCAGGGGGTTTTTTTAATATCATTAAAAAAAAAAACAACTAGTGAATTATTATTGACTTGGAATTTTCCAAACCAATGGAATTAAAACCGTGATGTCAGGTCTCCTAAATGAGCATTTATTGACAAAACCTTTCTTGTTCTAGAGCTGCGTAAAGCACAAAATTGAAAGAATATGTAGGTGCATTTTGCAACATTGGCTAATTATGTGTTCTCGTTAGACTGCCATCCCTGGAAGTATACAAGGCCAGGTTGGATGGAGCTCTGAGCTACCTGGTCTAGTGAAAGTTGTCCCTGCCCATGGCACAGGGGTTGGAACTGGATGATCTTTTAGGTCCAACCCAAACCATTCTATGGGTCTATGAGATAGGCGATTCCAAAGAGCCACTAGAAATATTCAGAGGAATTGTCTTAGGTGGGACTAAAGTTTAGATGGCAAAAATTTAAGGCATGGCTCCTACATGAGTAATTTCTGTGTGAATATTCTTTTGGGATGTCTTCTATTTGCTCTGACTTTTTAGCTAGACCATCTGGAGACCTCTAAAATTTTCTGGAGCACACCTGTGTGCCTCAAAAATCGTTGGAAGCAAGGATACTGAAACAGAACTCACATAAGCACACCCATAATTCACTAGCTTGCTTTTGCTGCAATGACAATTGTTTCTTTATGGTAAAGTGAAGTGGCTTTACACTTTCTAAATTGTTTTTATAGTACAAATCAATACAGTAATTTTTAATTTTTAAAATTTTTTTTATTTCAGCAGAAGGCCCTTCCAAGTGACAGGCTCCTTCTGTCTCTCAATTTTGATAATTTGGCATTCACTGTAATGCTGCTTTGCAGCTTTTCTGCCTGTTGATACAAATGATTCACTGTTGCACAGCTTCTGTGAAGAGATCCAAGCCCATTATTCCTAACTGAAATGTTAAAACAGTGTTTCCAGGGTCATACATATCCTCCCAGAAAAATGAATAAGTTGCCTTTTTCCAGTGATCTTTCCCAGTCTATCTCCTATAAAACGTTCTGATCAACAGCTTCTTCCTCTGTATTTAACTCCAAAATCCTCTGGGCTAAGCATTACACTGGTGTTGGCACAGTATAAATTGGCTTTCACAGTTGACTGCATTGCTCTTCTGTTCCCTACCCTCAGAGGTTATTGATGAAAGGTCTGAGTGAGGGCTCCTGGCACTGATTAGTGAGCATAACAATGTAGAAGGAAATGCACCCTGCTCCAGGATAAATGCCAGTCTTTCCTCAAAAAATTCCTTTATTCATTCTCAGTTATACTGGTCGAAACCTGATACAAGGACAGTAAAGCAGCCATAACATCAGATCAAAATTCAGCTGGGCCCATGATGTTAAACTTTACCCAATAAGATGCCTGACACATTTAATATACTCTAGACCAACTGTTTTAGTTCAGAGTTGGAAGGTCCACTTGGCAATTGGTTGTTTTTGTCTTGTCCTGTGCTGACATGACTAGTTCAAAAATGTCCTTATGGTTTTAGCCAGACTTTCTTAGTGAGGTCTTTGTGTATTGCATCATATCAGAAGAAGAAGCTGTTTATCAGAATTCTTTGTAGGTCAAGTGGGAGAGATCACTGAGGAAAGGACATCAGATGCAACTTTTTTGGTATCACATTTGAAAATATTCTATGTATCTTATTATCTATTAGAAAAAGAGAGTCATCTCAGTAGTTCTTATAATTCTGGTCAGTGCTTTTAATCAGAAAACAAATGCAGATCTATTAAAAACACTGTGCATGACTCCTTTAACAGAGCTGCTTCTGGATTGCTCATGATTATGTTGATGATGACAGAGTGACTAGATTCAAAACCTCACTGAGTATGCCTGGATTTGACATCAAGTGGCCCAGTCATTAAAGACATTCCAGCAAGTCTGAATATGCATGGTCCTTCAGTTTTCTAGTCCATATAGTAACACTTACAATATTGGTGCTTGGGTATTATGTCAACTGTTGGTGTATCAGCAAAGGTGGATGATTAAATTCTAGGCAACAAGGCAAGAATGCCTTCAAGAATTGGGGAATATTTGGAATTAGATAGAAGCTCAGGACTTTAACAGGTTAGGTAAGTATTCACTGAATAATGAGGCAGTCGTGGGCTCATACTCTACTGCCTCATCCTTGAGCTTCAAGAGCTTAGCTGGGGTCTGTTTAAAATTTCGTTATTCACTCCCACAATTTCACCTCAGCACTAAGGACAGTCAGAAAAATGTGATCAAACTTTTTAAAATCTATGTTTATTGATGCTTTCTTCATTGCCTTCAGAATTTGAGAATACAAATATTTTTATTATACAAAGATTTTTATTGCTTTCTCTAAAGAATAACATCACTAAAGCTTTTTTGCCAGTGTGATTCATGTTTCCTGCTTCTATGCCATTGGAACTTTACCTGAATGTTTTCAAGATTAAAAAAAAAAAAAACCAAGAAATCAGAAAGAACTATGAGATGTGCATGAATGTGTGGATCAGATTCATTTGTGTTTTCCATTTTGATGGTGATCTGACTTGGCACCAGTTACACCAGAATTTCAGAACCACTATCCACGGAAATAAGTGAGATTCACAAGCACAAATCACAGAACAGAAGGACTGAAAAGTATTAGATCTCTATCTCAAGCTGAGTTAGAAATCAAATGCAGACTGAAAAGCAAAGGGAAATGTAGACAATTCAATTTCTCTTTTTGATACAGAGCATAAAAGAAAAAAAAAATCACACTTTGTGATTACATATGACATTCATTTTTCTACTTTTAAAGATCGCTTACTGAAAATGTCCACAGATCTTTCTTACATGAAATCAACAAAGGCATGAGGTATCTAACGTTAATAGAATCAGATAATGCAAAAGACACTGTTCCATAAAGAAGGAACATTTGCTGATATGATATAGAATCAGAGATACTAAGCTTTTGAAAATTAGCTGATTTCTGAAGAGCTTGTCACACAAGCCTTATATAATGTCCCTTTCTGTTTGTGTCTGAGAGGCATAGGGGTCCAAGATATAGGAGAATAGGAATTCCTGGTTAAACTGAGCCATAAATTTTGCATGCAGCCTGCCTTGACAGCTTTTTTTAAACCTACTTTACTTACATTTTTTGCTAGTCTTTTATTCTGCTGGACTGTCTTCATTAGTTGTCAGATTTCTAATCCTATTTTACACAAGCAGCTAGAGGCAGAATAGCAGACAGCAGCAGCAAAGTTCCTGGCAAACAAGCCTATAGCATGAGGCCCTCAGTGGCCCAGTTGCACATGTATTTTTCTATCCTTCAAGGAGGGGCTTAATTTGGATTCACAGTGCTATTTTGAGCATTTTTCTGCAAATATGTTGTTAAAGTCAGAATAGGCTTTTTTTTTTTTTTTTAGCAGGTGGTCACTTACAAACAGAAAAGTAAATTAATCAACAGAATTGTCTTCCATACTTTAACAATAATGACAGGTGTACCTAGGTCTTAATACAGTCTTAATGTTTCTATTTTATAATTAATTAATTAATTTTCTCCAGTACCTGAGATCCTTTTGTACAATATGTGATACAAAATTTTCTGTACTGCCATTCCAAATATTTTTATGTAGAATACAAAAATGCATGTTAGTTATTCTGAGTTAGATGCTCCTAATTCCAGTCATGTCCTGAGTCTTTATTAAAATATTTCATCCTATTGAATTGTGAGCAAACTATATATTCTCCTCCTGGCAGGCTGTCTGACCTACCTCATTCTCATCCATTTCAAAAACATTCACCCTAGGCGGAGTGTTCACAGGATTTAATGGCTGTCTCAGAAAATACTATACTTGGAGGTGGCATCCTTTGGAATGACCTATGAAAAATGTCAACATCCATTACAGGCCACCTACCATATTTGAAAGATATTTCCCCTAGATGGTCTAAATTGCTTTGCATAGACGTTTTATGCTGCTGTTTTCCATCATCATCTATGTTTTAAAAAGTTGTTGACAAATGTAAGAAGTATGAATTCTATTCAGCCAGCTTTGGACACCAAAACAGCTTATTTTTTCAAGTGAAAATTATACTTGCAACTGGAAATCCTTCTCCACAGGAGCCTTTCACTGCATCTGATACTCTGATACTCAAAAAGCTTTTTTAATATATGAATATAGGTTAGTCGTTTTCTGCTTTACTACTTGTCACCTCTTTCAGAAGTATTAAAAACGATCTAAGTTATATTGTTGATTTTTAACACAGTAACAACTCTCAAATGAAACCTAACCTGTAATTCTGTTTAGGTTCTGTAATGCAGATCTACTCTAATTTTTAATGTGAGGCTGGATTATGTTCTAATATAAACACTGGTTGATAGCACTGTGTGCATATGCTAAAGTAAACGTAGCTTTGCTAACAAAGAGAGATGTAAAAAGTCAGCAAAAGTATGCCACGAGCACAATCAGATAAATTCTGAGTTATGCACCCTGCCATACAGTTTTTCCTACCTTACCTTTTGTCCTTTTATAAATAACAGCTCTTTAACTTTAGTTCCTAATAACCTGAACTATGCTCGAACCAGTAGCTTGCAGTAGTGTATCCTATGACCTCTGCTTTTCACTAAGGCAGCCACCTCAAGGCAAAGAACTTGCAGGATGTCAGTCCTGGTTACTTGCTGCAGTCGTGTCAGGATGTTTCATGAGGCTGAAAGTTTGAGAAATGTTACCAATACAACAAATTAATATCTTCCAAGGTTCTCTTTTACAGAACTTTTGTTTCATAGGAGCCATAACGTTTAGCTGAACAGGTCAGTCTGCTTGTATTTTTGTGTGGAAATCTGCAGCTGCAATCGTTTCTGTTCACTTATTAGGACACTTCAGAGTTCGTGTTCCGTGAATCAGGCTGTAGATGACAAGGAGTGCACTAGTAGCCTCACCTAGGTAACAAGTAAAATCTTCCCTGCAAGCCAGTCAGTGCACTGGGATACTCAAAGCACCAACAAGAACAAAATAACGTGGGAGGAAGTAACAAAATACTGTCGGCTGCAAAGTCATGGTGATTTAAAGATTACAGAAGGGAACTCACTCATCTATCCTTTGAGTTGCACCAAGGATTAATGTGAGCCAGTACATGCATTTCTGAAGGAATAGGTCTTAAATTACTGGAAATTTCTTTCCCCCAGTATTTCCAATCAGGCAGTAGGTCAAGTTTGAACCAATTTAGGTAACTCCTCATTATTTTTTTGAAAACTCTGTGCAAAGTAAACAAAGCAATTTAAGGTAAAGGAAATATGAAGTTACATGGAAAGAGTGTTAAAATACATGTGAAAACTTAAAAAGAACATGTTTTAGAACCAGAATCTTTCCTGCTCATCTCAAAGGAGCTTCTTCCCCCTCTTTTGACAGAAAGTTGCTACCTACAAGAACAAATATATGGGTGATATAACTTTCCAGTGTTCTAAGATAAATTTCTACAGCATTATTCATTCAATTATGTGGTAATTGATACTACAAAGATTAAGACAGAAAGTTCTAGTATTTGGGCCTTGTTGTGGGAACATATTTTATCTGTGTTGTATTGGACTGTTTTGGTAAGAAGGCTTCTTTGAGTAATGTATCTAATTCAGAGAGAAATACCCACAGAAATTATTAAAAAATACAAAACTTAAAGTTGTAAAAAAGTGAACAGAATATTTTATATCTACACTATGAGTAAAAATTTCAAATATACCTCTATTACTGAGCTAAATCTCATTAAAAGCGTATTGGGATTTGGTTCTCCAAATGCTTACATGCCTTTGATAATCAGACATAGGAGAGTACAGACACAGTGGCCTGCAGGGCACAGCTTTGCTACTGTCAGAGCTTTTCCACTGCTCCACGCTGGGAAAGTCAGCAGAAGTCAGCAGAAAGGCTACTGATAACTGTGCTGAGTAAACTGCATATAAGCCTGTGATTGCAGCCAGAATGAATAGGAGTCCCAGATCTGCTTTCTATGTTTTGGGTGAATATACAATGCTTAGGCTGATGTATATGTGCAGGTTGCATAGCACATAAAGATCATAACTGAGATGGCTGCAATTTCAAAGCTTCAGTAGACCTTGTAGAAGACTTTAAATGAACATTTAAAATACCTCTAAGAACAGAAAGGAATGGAGGATGCAAGAGACAAGAATAATAATGCTTATTTTACTCAAGCCAGACACATGCACAACTGTTTTTTTTGGCTTTTTTTTTTAATAAAAGTTGCAAAAATATCAATTAAGTAACTACCTGAGCTCTTATTTACACTTACTATAATTTTAGTGTTGCTACCTTCACGTAGGGAGGAAGCAACTTGCCATCCAATTCACCAAGGAAAGGATATTTTTGGATAAATGCAAGACTTCCGTTTCTGAAGGAATACTCTGAAAAGTGATAAATCTGTGATGATATAAAGAGAATTTCCAAAACTATATAATTTATTAATGGCTGGTATGGAATTCTAGCTAAATGACAGTAGACTCTCTTTGCACTGAACTGTTTAATTCCTAAACAAATGGAGATCTTGATAATCATATCAAAGAGAGCCCCAAATGTGATAAACATGATCAAGAAGAAACCTGAAAGGCTACCTTTATCTTTCATGGAGATGTTGTTTCATGACAGAGCAGGTCAGAATAAAAAGTCAGTAAAGAAACATATGGAACATTGTTGATTGCCAGGTTATAGAACAGGTCCTATAGGAGGTCATATAATCAAAGGCATCGTTCTTTCCCCATTGCTTGCTTTTGAGAAGTAAACTTACCATTTTTTTAGCGAGTTAATGTTACTAGATGCTAGCTTTTTAAGCAAAGCTGCTGGAAAAATTTCAGTAGAGGAGTTTGCATTTTGAAAATGCATTTTCACAGAAATGAAATGCTTTACAGAAATGTTGACACCAGTACAATCCTTCGAAGGAAAATAAAGGTACTCAAAGAAACACTCCATGTTTTGCCTTGATACTACTAAAAGTTCAAAAGTTCATTTAAAAAGTATGAAATACCTTAATTTAAATTTCTGTTTTTAATAGTTGCATTACATTAATATATTTTTAATATTAGTATATTGAAAAAGGGGAAATTAATTTACCAGACAGATCTAATTCAAGGAAGATTTTTTTTCTTACATCAGATAGTAATGATAAATCGCATTCTATCTCTTGGGTGGAAGTGCAAGAATCAGTGGGTGTAACTAGATCTCAGCATCCCTCAGTTTAAACATGAAATTCCTTGTGAGAAGGGAGAGTTTACTTGGGAAGGACCTGGTCTAGACAGCATACCAAATAGACAAAAGAACTTTTTTTTTAATTTATACAGAAAGACCTAGACCATAATTACTTTTTAGTTATGATTCACTCACATATTGGGAGTACTTGGTTCATTGTACTACGTGGTAAAGATTTTTTGTTATATCATAACATGTTAGAGGTCAGGCACTCTTTGAAGTTGTCCACAATACACGTTTAGCAGGAATTATTCTTTTTGACATAAGTACTAGGTATAACTTCTTGCTTCCAAAACATAATTTGGTGCTTTTATTCCAGAAAGAGTATGTGCTTAATGTGCATATGGTGGGCATATTTCTGTATCTATACCTTTGAATTACTAAAATGATGGTCATCAGTTCAATTTTTTCTTTCATAAAAAATGTGTCAGTTATAACATTTTCTAAAATGAGTATTTAATTTGATTAATTGACAGCTGGCTATACTAATTGGGATTTGATCTGGGTTTTGTTCTGTCTCTGAAGGAACCAAGACCTCGATAACCTCAGCAAAGAGAATCCAAGTTCTTTCACAAGTGACAAGGAGTAAGTCTTCAAAGTTCCTCAGGCCCTACTTTTCTAAGGCAGTGAGTAGTTTGCAACTATGAGAATTTCAGGAAAGGTAATGTTGCTAATCTGTAAAAAGTTTATATATTAATAAGTAGCATTCCTTATACAGAAAGATGAATATAAAAATACAGATTAATTCACTGGCATGTGCACTACCAGCTGAACAAGTACTACCTGTGGCAAACTTTCATACATGCCCTATGTGCTCCCACAATTAAACTGTTGCTGAAATATTCTGATACAGTTAGAGAAGGGGCAGGAAACAAAATACTGTAGAACTCATGGATGGTAAGTGCTGCCCAGCAAGGTGTAACAAAGCATTTCAATCAGCAAGGGAAGTGATCCATAGAGAACAGCTTGAACTTTCTTTTCTGAATAGTGTGTCAGTTCAATGAGTTTCAAGCCAAATTTCTGGAGGTCTGCAAGGAGCCCTCCAGCACAGCAAAAGGGATGAACTGGGGGGGTACTGTGCTACTAAGAGCTGTTTGTCATATTATTGTCATTATTATTTGTCATACCGAGCACTCATATTCTACAGATAAATTTCAAGAACTGTGTTCTAAACAGTAACAGCACATAAATGTTGCCAACCTGTGCCCATCTATTTCACAGTAGAGAATCTTACATATATGCATACATATACATATAGATGTACACTTAGCACTAAACTCTGACTTAAGTATCTTTTTTTTTTTAAACGCTCATTCACAGAGAACTTACTAGGATAGAGTACAAGGCTTTGAGACACTACTGAATTTTAGGAGTATCCAAAATTTTAAGCCTGCCATGGATTGAAGTGACCAAATCATGAATTTCACAGAGCTAACTTGGCCTTTTGTTTTGCTCTCTACTTCTATTCAAAGAGAATAATGGGGCTTTTCTTACAGTAGTTATGGTGCTTTTCCTAAGTCATTCCATTCTCTAATTCATTGAACCATTTTAAAATAGTAAGGAAAACAGAAGAAAACCTACCCTCTAGTTTAACTGTAGTTATGAAATCAAAGAAAATGTTTCCTTTGTGTAAAATATGTGAATCTTCAGATACTAACATTTTCAACATACAGACATGATCAATGCATTCATTGTTACACAGAGGTAATTTCTTGTCATTCCAGACACAAAATTTTGGACATTTGGCCATATATTTAGGTGTTATCTTAAGAAGCTAAAGTTTCTTAGTTTAAATAAAAAATCATTTTTTCAAATAAATGATGCAAACATGGATTAAGTAGCTTGAAATCTGCAAATTAATTCCAAATTCTTTGAAAGTTCATGTTTCTTCTTCACTGTCTTCATTGGCAAAGAACAATCTTAAACCATGGCATTGATACAATTTTAGAAAGCATTTTTATTTTCTTGGATATACTAGATAATACTTTTTATAAATAAATAAATAGTACAGAACTTTATCTTGCTAGGGGAAAATTACAAACATTTTTTCTTCAATAATATAAGTGTTTGCAAATTCTGAACATAAAGTTAACTAACAATTTACTTTTTTTCTTTTAAATGGGTGCATAAATATATTTCTTTCTTTTACGACATTTTATCCCTTCCTAGACAGGGGGAATATCTTAACAGTTCTATTTGGATTTCTTTCAGAAGAAAAGACCTTCCTGATTTTACTGGAAAAAATACTGCTGATCAGGAAAATAAGAGGCAAGCCTGTCATAATCTTTCCCTTACACACTTAAAAAATATTTATGGTTGATTGGATATTAGCATTAATAGGTACTGTTCCATAAAAATCATTAGATTTTTATTTGTTTTCAAATGAGAACCACAGTGACCTTTTTTTCAAACTTAAACGATTTGTCAATGGGTAATATCTTTTATTATAGAGCATTTAATATGCAATATTAATGTAAAATTATATTTTATATACATATGTTGACATATGAAATTTGTTATATTAAATAAGCTTTTTTTGGAGCCAATGATTGATGAGTTATTGGTATAAATGTGGCCATATAGACCTAGAGATTGTATACAACCCTAGATAACAGCAGTTGGAAGAGGGATTTGGGCTGGATATGGTAACAAAGCAAGGGACACACTTTGGTAGCCATTTCCATAGCTCATGGTACTGATGCCTGAACTGCATCAAAGTCTGTTTATCAAGTTAAAATGACAGAGCCACAGCCAGTTTGGAAGATGTAGGCAGGACCTTCACCTGTAGTGTGGCACCACAATGTGACACAGTGGTCATAAGCTGAAACGAGACATTCTGACTCCAGCAGTGGAGCAGCTTGCTTGGAGAGGTTGTGCCATCTCTCTCCTTGAAGGTTTTCAAGACCCAACTAGATGAATACCTGAGAAACCTGGTCTGACCTCAGTGCTGCCCCTACTTGGAGCAGAAGGTTGGACTAGAGAGCTCCTGAAGTCCCTGAATTCCAGCCTGAATTATCCTACAATACTATAATGGACTTGACATTTTTGAGTCATTTGTAATTCTTTTGCAGTGTCACATTGGAAAGAAAATGAAAAATATTAAAGCCTGAACAGATAACTACTCATTGTAGTCAGGAGTCTTACCTGAGAAATGCATACAATTTTTTTCTTCTTCAACATAAATAATTCAGTTCATTTAATATGTTTAGATTAAATTAAATACTTCTATTAATTCTGAAGTTTTTCTCACTTTTAGAGATGAGGACCATGGTGATCACACTGAAGTAAAGTCTGCTGATGACCAGAGTAAAAGGTGGTGAGACTCAATTCATAGTTCTCTCTAAAGTTTAATGATCAAATATCAAGACATGTAGCTGTTTAGGAGTATCAGAAAATGGGAATTCCTAATACAATCAAACAGAATTTGCCCAATGTAAGATATCTCATTATTTCTAAATTGTTTATTTTTATAAATAATAATAATAAATAATTTATAATTGATTATTTCTAAAATGTGCCTGATTAACCAAATATAACAATAAAGCTGCATGTATTTTGATAAGAAATGACTCAAACCTATAATCTTCCATGGAGAATGAAAATGACTAGTGACAAGATCCTCCTAAGTATTTTTGTGCTTATCTAAGTGTTCTGTGAATTCAGCTGCTGGCGTCTCAAACAAATACAAGTAAATGAATTCCCAGTATAAAAGCTTTACTGCTACTAAATTTCATTATTTACAAAAGGTAGGATCCATTTTGGTCAATTAAAGTGCTATTAGTATTATGTTTTTAGGTACTAATCTGATGGTATCTTTTTTGAGTTTTCCATTTAGTTGTACATCCACATTAAGAGGAAGAAAATAACTATCTGTATACATAGGCAGTTTTACTATTTTTTAATAGAAAATATTTTTATCCCAGCAGTTCCACTTGACAGTCTGACCAGGGAAGCATATGCTGAGCATCTCCAGTGAATGAGTTTCTTTCAGTTCTGACAGGGGCCTGCTCCATCAGGAGTTGGGCACAATGGAGGTGCTGCTTCTTGCAGCACTGCTCTGCATATAAAGCACAACAAGCACTGAGCGAGGGTCGTTCAGCAGAGCCTCAGTCCTTGGCAAGCTCGCTGAAATAATTAAGCTGCAGCCCACACATCCAGAGTTAAGGCATATAATGATCATGTTGTTCCAGAATATAACCTTTGGCAGAACCAAACAAGAGCAGCTGCTTTGTCTGAGCTGCTTTGTAAAATCATCAAAAACATTATTAGCACATATTCCTTAAATCCCATAATTTGTATGACAAGGTCTATTTTTATATTTGTTTTCCTCATGTTTTGTGGCAGGGAAAACTGCAGGAGGCAAGGTTTCTCTTGCTTGATCATAGTCCTGCTTTTTGAAACAAGTCTACATATCTGTTTAGTTGGTCATTTCTAAAAACATAACTGTAGTATATCCAAAAAAAAGAAAATTTGGAACTAAAATATAGTAAGCCTAAGAATACAACATTATGGAATACTGAAAAGAAAATGTGGAATGCTATCAACAACTGAGATAGTATTGCACAGTTGAAAACCCCAGTGGGAACTTTGAGGAAACTAGAGTTCAATTAAAGTTAGATGAAGTTTCCAATATGAATATATATCAATATATCAGCATAAACTGGAAGACTTAAAATTATAGGTCAGTGACTGCATTATTTTTCACCAGCAACAATTGAACAAAAATAAGATAAATTTATTTTACCTACTTGTTCTAGTCCAAGCTTCTGCATTCATGACTTAGTGTAAATTAAAACTGTGTAGCTGAAAATGATTTCTAAAAAGTGTTTCTTTTCTTGTTGTATGGATTCTTTTTTATTTTAGGATAATTGAGAAAGCATATGAAAACCCTCCAAAGGCTCCAAATAATCTCCCAGAAACAAACTACTCTAGTAACAGTGAAAGAAGGACCAGGTACTGTGGACAATGAATTAAGTAGCATAATGTCTAAAGTGTCATTTCTTGAAAAAAATTAATAAAAAACTTTTTTATGCAAGAAATTTAGGGTATGCTTGGAAGTTCACATTGGTCTCTGGAAACATGCCAGCCCCTTTCCAAATCTGCTTCCAGGATCCCTGGCACAGAAGGTCACAAATCCTAATTCTAGTGTACAGAGTGGGGAGCACAAGACACACCCTGAGTAGCTCTAGAAATGTAGTTAAAACATAAAATTTAGGACAGCAGCTAGGCCAGAATTCTTATATAATCAATAGAAAAAAGGCATTTCCTGAATGCTCTTATTTCTTATGAACTTGTTTCTTTATGAGACTGTAAGGAAAACATAACACTCTTCACTCAAGTGCCTTATTAAGTTCCTAAACCTTTATGGGACAAATCTGAACCCATGTGTCATCAACCTAATCACTGAAACTGTGGCATGGGATTCTGACTTTTGACCAAGATCAAACTATTTTAAAAAACATTTTTCTTGCAGTGCTCATGCTCTAGATGGATTCTGCCTCTACAAACCCACATATTGCAAATCTGAGTGAAAAATGTGACGTAGGGATATTTAATAGAACTAGCTGAACACCAGGTCTGTTGGTAACAGGAAATAATTGAAATAAAAGAAATTATATCTTGTTCTTCAAGGTCAAAATTACTTTCAAGAAATATGACAACAAAAAATATAACATATAGTTCTTGAATGAAAGGCCATTTTGGATTAGGAAAACCTCTCTTCTGTATCAATCCACTCATCTAAATGGATTAATTAGGTGTTAATGTAGGAAGGATTGTTTAAAGACATTACCTATACATTGTATTGCTGTATAACAGTTGTGAACTGCCTGAGTCAGGGCTGATGACTGAGCAGGGAGAGGAGAAATCTTCTACTGAGCCTTACTGACAGGGAAAGTAAAAGTCACAGTCTGGTACTTTATGGGAATTATGGTCAATGTCCCCATCCTTAACCTTATGCACACCTGATCCTTACTGTGGATATAGATGGGCCCGGAATCTTTAATCCCTGATATTCTTACATTTGCTGTAGGAGGTTAGAGTACAATTGAAATTTGTGTATTCTGAAAATTCTGCATGACCTTGAAGGAAAACCCCATAAACTGACTGAGAATAAAAGCAAAGCCAAAGAGTATACAATTTAAAATTAAAAATGAATATTCAACAGGAAAATTATTTAGCATTTTTCAGAATTTTGCGCACATACAGGCTCTGAGTTATAATAGGCTCTTTATCTTTGAAAGTCAAAATAGAGAAAAGTAATAGAAGAATGGCAGGGCAAAGTGCTGAAATTTGCAATGTTACCTTACAGTTGACAGAATTTATACCCTCTACCTGCAGTTCTAATCCAAATTTAATTCATGAAAACTTATTAAATGAATGGTCTTTGTAGGTTACTCTTTCAGGTTTTATGCAATAGGTTTATTGTTACAGAGTGTTTACTGTTAGGTAGTTTGCTGTATGAACAAGTCACACCATAGCAAGTAAAGGAATGACTGATAGGAACGGAAAGAAGGGACGTGATCAGATGCACAGTTCTCAGGCTATACTGGGACTCGGTTTTCACTTGGTGTCTCATCCAGCTGTCAGACTATGCACTTACTGAAATGTTCTCAGTTTTCTTACCATTTCAGTTGACAAGGTTAGAAACTGATGCTTTGGAAATATTTTTGCTGTAGCTTCAGCATTTTTTGTTTTATACACTCCAGTTGTGGGTTTTTTCCTAAGCTGTGGTTATATATATTTTTGTGTATTTCAACCATAATACTCCAGTCAGTTAGTAAAGTCCAAAGGTTGCTCTTCTCTATAGGAGGACACTCAAGGAAAGTATTTTTCTCTATACAGCTTCCTGTAACATAGTGTTACTTTCAGGCATGCAGCATGTAAATACCCATATTAAAGTGAGTGTGCAATGCCTGAGATTCTGCAGTTAAATACAACAAGTTAAATGGAAGATTTGGGAAAAATAAGCTTAACAACAAAAAAAGAAGCACAGGCTCATACTTTACAGGAGTAGAGAAATTATCCACCTATGCCACTTTTCACTGTAGCAAGAAACTTTAGGCAATTGCACGACCAATATACCCCACCCTGTGACGTGTTGTGCACATTCTTGGTCAAGAGAATTTCTCAGCCAGAGAAACCCTTTCAAAAGGTGATCACTTGGCTTTAGTTTGCATTCCTACTTAGTAAGCTTACTTTCATCTCACCTGAAATGTAAATGACATCAAATGTTCATTTGATAAGATACTTCCTCTGTGGTGAGCAAACCCAGGTTTGTTACATTCTGATTAAATAAAAAGCCTATTTTTATGTTCTATGAAACATTAATAAAACGTTTATCATTTCAGCTTATCAGTAACTGTGCAATTTAAAGACATTTCTGGTGTTGCACAGAAATCAAATAAGACATGTACTTTACAAAATACGGGTATGTAGAAAAGAGTATCTGAGCTTCATAGACCGTACACACACGTTATCAATCTGTTATATTTCCCTGAAAAAACCCCAGTGTTTGGTAAATACACAATTATAAACAATTGCTCCTAACATTGCAGAACATTATTCAAGAGTGATATGAAACATGTAATAATTACTATATACCTTAAGAATTTCTGGAGAATAGGATAAATAAATCAATTCAGAAATCTTCAAAACATGTATGGCAATATTACTTCTTCAACTGTTGCATATATGTCCACCCCTTCCATGGCAACAAAACTGACATTTAAGTAACTTAGAAATGGGACTTTTAGAAATGGAAGATTTAACTTCCGTGATAATTAAAGTCAGTATGTTCCTTTCTACTCTGATATAAGGAACAATACAGTTACTGTAGTGAACACAAATCACACATTGAACAGCCTGTGCTACAAAAGACCCTCTCTCTAATTCTAGGGACGTGTTGTAATTTTGTTTGGCTGTTTGACAGCTCTTTGAGGACAAGTGAAAGAAGCAGAGGAAAATGAAAAAATGTAGTCTGTCACCATTTTCTGATATGTATCATTTAGGCTGAGATATCAGCACAGGAGACCCAATACTGTTATGCAAATTTTGCTCAATGGGCTTGTGGATTTAATTTTGAAATGTTAAGAATCATTCAAAAATAGAACACAGTCTAAGGACACTACATTACTAATATTACTATATTACTAATTTACACTTTTTATTTGATATCTTATTCTTGATGGTTGTAAAAAAAAACAGAAAAAGAATTCGTCACAAAGGATGATTTTTTTTTACAAGCATGTTGTCTTAGTTTATTTTGCATATTAACATCAGTGTAGTGAAACCTTTAAAAAATGTAGTACTGTATAGTGATTGCTATGCACTCTCTGCTTCACAGCAAATCATCATATGGTGCCTATGAAGAAAATATAACTGGAAATACTATCAAAACTGTTTATTCTACTTCTGATCGGTAAGTACACATTAATAACATCGTAGAGTACCAAAGGACACCGACATTTACATAAGCATTCAAGTCTTCAGACAAAAGAACGCAGTGGAAGTCACCATCATGAGACAGCTTTTCATACAAAGCTCTCTTTCAGTGAGATCTTGCCATCAAATCATTACCACAGTTCAGCAGCCTAATATTATGTTAGGCTTGTCACAGCTGACATTTTAAAATATCTATAGAAACAAGAACCAATGCCTTAAGTGACAGAGTTGGCTTTGTGATTCTGTAGGTTTCTATCTCAGGCAGCTGCTTACTCTGCAAAATTTCCTTCCTTTGTAAGAATGGTCTCTGTAATAACCAAATTTATGTACAAATGTGGAGGAATAAGTTCACATGACAGTGCTGTTGAAAACTATTTTCACACCAGTAAGATTCAGGATATTTGCTCAGTCTGTTATAACTTACCTCATGGGGAAAAATTAGTAAAATGGGCCAACTATTTTCAGCTCAGACTGTTTGGACAGCCCCACTACTTGGAAATACCAAATCAGAAAATCTTGTATGCTTTCCAACATAAGGATGAGGAACTCTGGGGATGATTAAATATTAGTACAGTGGTTTGTCACTGACAGGAAAGGAGCAAGACCCATTGATTTTGTAATGCTAAACCAACATCAACAGTTATATCCAGATAAAGTACAGAGTAATGCTACATAAGAGTGCAACAAGAGCTGAGAAATTTTTTAAAAATATTATTGTCATGAATACCTGGTAGGCTGTTCTATACATGTGTTCACTACAATTGTCATGAAGGTATGAGTTCTGTCTGCAGTGCAGAAAGTCAAAAAATTTTTCAGGTACTTCCGCAACACAGAGAATTCTGTGAACTAGATTGATCAAATTATGGCAGTTTGAATTCAACTACCAATTTACTTTTGTGATTAAAGTATTAAAATCATTTCCCTCCACTTTATCCCTGTTTAGTATACATGCTCCCAGACATTCAGCAGCTTAATTCTGTTCACCAGAGAAGACCATTCTTTCTACCAAGGTACTTTTGCTACTTGACAGTTATGCTCAGCAATTTGCCCATCACAGGAGCATGTGTATGACAGCTGTCAACTAGAATGGAGAGAATACACAAACGACATTTTTCCACTAATGGCCATTGTACAGTTATACAAATGTCTTTCCCACGCAGTGTGCTAACCTTATCAATTTTCTGCTTGAGATTTCAATAGCAGCTCTTTTTCTGACAGCTGATGTTGTATTATACACACAGGAGTATAATTGGAAAAGATATATGTACATACTGCAGGAAGCCCTTGGGCATAGATGCCAAAATGATCTTAGATGCCTTGCAAATTTACTGTCATTCGACTTGCTTCAAGGTAAGAAGATTTCACCTGCTACCAAGAAATATAATTTGATTGTAATACCTGCATTATAGTACACATATAATAAGAGACTATTTAGGCCTTAGGCCTTCTCCACCTGTGAGAATAAGAAGGCTTGAGACTGGAGGAGAAGGTTAATGTAGGAAATACTAATCTCTCCATTTCCCACTCTTCCCTACACAATCCCTTCTTTTTTCTTTCTATCTCCTGGTCTCCTTCTCCCTCTACTCTCCTTCCCCTTGCCTCTCCTCCCTTACAACTATAAGCAGGATAAAGGATGCAGCTGAATGTATTCTTAGAGTCCTACATGTTTACAAGCCTTCAAGTCTGATACAGTGAATTATATCAACTTACACTTTCTTCATATTGTAAAATTTTATTCAGTTTTTAATGAAGTTTTGTAAATGTTCTTCATTGACATCTAAAACTGTCTTAATTATTAAAAAGTAGGCAATTTTTTCCTATTTCCATTAGGAATGAAAGCACAGAATAAATTTTTTTTGTTTGCAATTCCAAACCCTAAGCCTCACCCTAAAATTTGCTCTTAAGCTTTTCTCAGGGTATGCCTGGCAGTGCTCAGTCCCATAGTCTGTCTTCTTTCCGCCTCATTTGTCCTCTTTCTGCTTGCATCTACACACAGAGTTTGTTGTTCTAACAAACAATACTTGGCAAAATCACTGCATTAGCATAGCTCATATTTCTGCCCAGTCCTGCACAGCTTTTACTTCTGCTTCTGACAGCAGTTCTCATCCCTATTTACCACATGAAAAGTAACACAAATCAGAATACAGCAGTAACGTTGCACTTCACGTGTATGAAGCTGCACGTGCTTTTTGTTTACTGTGGACTTTCTGAGGTCTGTGAGCACCAGAAATGCAATTTCTTCCATGGGAACCACTATGTAATACCTCCTCCATACTATTATAGTAAGTAAATATAAACTCTGGTCTGCTTCCATTTTTTTAGACAGATCAACCCACATAAAGAAGAATGGGCTTTTCATTAGTTAGGAATAGTAACATGTTGGCAGTAGCTGAATTATCTGTTAAATATTTATGCTTATTTTTTAAACTATACATTTTTTTGTTACATACTCTCAACTGAGGACCTGTCTGGCCAGGAATATTCAGCTTAATTTTTGTATAACTAAAAACTTATGAAAGCATTGGCAAAAAAATTAAACAATTGATGTAAGTCTGTGGTTCATGCTTGTAGTTATGTATTTAGCTAAGTAGTGCAATTTCTCATCATTAATATTCATTTAGTTCCTTGCAAATACCCTGTGTCCATTAGAGATTTGCACACAGCTGACAGCAGTACACCATCTTCATTTCCTTTTAAAGGTATATACCAAAAGTGTAAAAATTCTAGCTAATATTGGTGATCAAAGGTTTGAAGACATGGCCATCCTTTTGCTGATTTAAACAAAGAAATATAAAATGAGTGAAGACAGCAGTTTGTTTTAATAGCACCATAATACTAATGCTCATTTTTACTTATGAGTGGATAAAATATCCAAAGAAACCAGAATTTACTGTTCTTTTATTAGATTTAAATACATACATAAATAAATAATATTATCTGGGTATCAAGATCCTAGTTTCTGTATCAAATTACCATGCTCCTTGATCCATTGTAGGCTTTCTTTGTGATCTTGGTACGGCAGCCTCTGTGTGTATCTGTGTATTTTCATATGTGAAACATGGGCAATGCTCCTCTACCTCAAAAACTAGCTTTTTTTTGAGGCATTTGTGAAAGCAGTGTCCAGATACTGCAAGAATGGGAGACCTGGTTAATTGTTAAGATAAAGCAACATAAAATATTTTGAAATAAGCAGGTTTAGATTCTTTAAGAGCTACTCTGAGTTGGATCTTTATGTGTGATCTTGCTTCTTTTACTCAGTGAAGAAAGAAAAGGATCTCAAAATGTTGATTCATCTTCTTGTAGGATAAACCCCTAAGCTAAGAAAGAGCAAGTACCCTTTGGAATTTCTGGGTAAAGGACAGGGTTATTGAGTATAATGAGTACCTAGGCAACCAGTTGAGACATTGGTATCTGATTTTTTAGATGTCTAAAGATGAGACAGTCAGATACCTAACTTCCTGTTCTCTGAAACTACTCTTTCAGAGATCAGTTTTTATCCTGTAGTACTAATAACCCCTATTCTGGTCTGCGGCTGCTTGTTTCCTAAAGGAAAGCATGCTGGGTATGAGTATTAGAGAAATTTTTCATTTTACTTTTTCTTCATTCTTTGACTGGTGTGTTGAAGTGCGAAGTATGTAAGAGACCTCTGGAAGATCTAAAAGCTGGAGACAGCATTTGGATTTACAAGCAAACTGTGCACTGTGAGCCTTGCTATTCCAAAGTTAAAGGTAAGGCACAAGACATAAAACACTGAATGTAGGAAAAACAATTTAGTGAACTTCATTCAAATGACTTCAATATATGACAACACAGCTGTTGCTTTTGCTCATTTGTGTGAACTTAAACCTTTTCAAAGTATACAGCTCAGTAAGTCTGGGTGCTTAGGATGATAGCCAACCCCAGGATCTAGACACAATTATGTTGTATCTGTGAGGGAGATCTTGGTCTCATTGCAAGTTCATCTCTTCACGTGTCACTGCAGAGTTGTACCTATGCAATCAGTAGAGACACCTGGAGTGAGGCAATGGCACCTTGCCCTGGAAGTGAGAATAAATTGCTAGGCCATCTGAGAATCAGATTGTTCTATTGAAATGAATAAGACAGGGTTCAGAGGTCTTTTCACCTAGTGGAGTAATTGTGACCAGTAGAGAGAAGATACAAAATCCATGAAATCATAACAAAAATATTGCACTGTGATTATGATTCTTACCTTTGTGAGGAGCAAAGTGAGCAAAAAAATGTGCAAGGCAGGTAAAAATAAACATTTTGTTTTATTAATTTTTCTAGAAGTTGCTAGATTTTAAGTCTTCTCTCTTCATGGCAATTATTATTTCATAATACAATAAATCAGTACCTCTGTACCAAATTAAGACAAACAGAGATGTAGATGAAATGCTCTGATAAGCTGGTTTTCAACTACATAATTCTGAGATAAGATCATGTTAACTAATCAAAATTATATTAAAAATTTGTTTTCTTAAAATACTTTGTATTATTAAGCCATTGCAAAATCTGATGGGAATGGTGAATTTTGCAGCTAATCAGATTAGAAAGTTAATAAAGCATGGTAACAGTTATAACACTGTAGAAAGACATACCAAGGGTCTGTTTACTAAGCATAATAAATTGACATGTCCTATTTCATGAAATTACAAGATAAACAGTCATACTTCAGTAGACATTCTAAAAAAGAAAAAAAAATTCTAAAGTTTCCTTGTAGGATATTTAGAGTATACTGCTTTGCTTGGCATCTCTGACCAATCTTTTCTCTCTTGCAGAAAAATGGATCTACTAATTTTGACATACAGAACGCATGATGAAGAAGTTACTATTGTTTAGTTAACTGCGCACTGGCCTGTTAATTCAAAACACTGTGGGAAATTATTCACTTTTACTTCTGGGAGTTTTCTAAATGAAGTCCTACTGCATGGTTATCAAAGGAATTAATTTAATGAGAATTTAGATGCACTTTCATACACACATTGCAGGAAGCAAAACAAGATATTGGTCAGTATATTTATCAGATCTGTGAAATCACAAAATTGTACATAAAATCAATGATAAATTATTGAAATTTTCTGAATGTCAGGACACTCCTACATATTTTGAAGGGGCTTCATACATGTTTTGAAGGGGCTGTATTCTCTTTTGTGAAAACATATCTCCTCCAATATAAAGATCTGTTGGCTTACTATAGCATGAACGGGATTCATCTCGTCAAGATGAGCTATTTAGAAGTCAGCTATTCAGTTTAAACTAGTGTTTTCATGAAGAGGGATGTGGGTTCATACTGCACCTTCAAGGAGAGACATCAACCTCCAGGGGAAGGTTCCTCTCAAGTAACTTAAATTATAAGTTTGAAATGAAACAAATTATCTTTGGAAAATGCATCTCTATTACTGCAGGAGGATTCTAGACAAAAATTGCTAGAGGATTTTAAGTAGAACAACCCCACTCCATGTTTGTAATTTTGGTAACTATTTTATCATCATTTTTTTAAGAAGTGCACACTTAATAGTTGACATGAAATAATGAAATACATACTTTGCATGACATTATGCTGTATTTATCTTTCCTACTTCATTAAATTGACTATCTAAATACTTCGGATGGATTCATCTTGCCTAAATTTATATATCTACAGTGTAGACTTTTGTTTCTGAGTAACTTGATCTATTCTGTTTTATATAGAGAAGCAGACGTTTTTAGGAAGCAATTCAATTGGTCAGATTGCAAACGTCTATTTTACTGTGACGTTAACCCTGTATGAATGTATATCTTACTTCCACAGTTTGCAAAGGAACCCGGAATGAAGAGCTCAGATTTCTAGACATCTACACTAGGTCAGATACACTCCTTCCTTTGAGACTACAGTGAAAGTATTTTCTTTTCCTTTTGGAGAGTGTATGTGTGTACAAGTATAGAAACCAAAAGAATTCATGCTTTGTTGTAATATGTTGCCGAAAATAATCAATAGTTCAGTAGCTTACTGTACAGATGAAGGTATTGACTACTAGTCTTTGTCACGAGATGCTTAGATTATGGTTATTCAGAACTGATTTTTCTGCCTTACATCTCAGTTTAAAAGGACTTCCTGGATATGACCATGACAGAGTTAGTGTTTGGAGGCTACTGGACCTAGGCAAGAGCTTAGAAGCATGCGAAGTATTAAAGCCATAGATTAATAATGGTGAGTGGCTGTCCCAGTCAAATTCTCTCTCCTTGACTGCACGTTTCATAGTGGAGGCAGGAGGTATGGATGTCAGTGTAATTTAAACCATTGGGCCTGCAGCTGGATAAGGATGTAATCGATCTTGTCTGGCTTAAAGGATGTTCAGACTGATTATGCAATGGAGACATGAGACAGTAGATATTTTGTTTTGTTAATTTTATGAATATCTTATGAATTAATGTCAGTAGCTCAAATAAATCTGTAGTTATTGATATTTTTTTTCTGGTGTGTGTCTTCTTGCTGATGACATATCCTAGTTAAACTGTATTTGTTATAACCCTGTGTTTTACCAGGAAACAATGATATTTGCACAACAAGGTGAAAAAAGTAGTGGCAAAATTTTATTGTCACAAATTCGGTCCTGTTGAGAAACCAACAGTTATTGCTAAAGCCCAGTTACAACAGAAGATGTTAGACATTCGTTTGAGCCAGCACATTAGAATCTAGGACTTCGTAGTGTTTGAGGGGATGAGAGATTTTAGTTCACTCCCCTAGAGACCAGGAGCTCTGGATGAAAATATCTGCTACTTAAATGCTCACTGACAGAGAAATAGCAATAAGAAACAATAAATAATAATTCTGTGCTCATTAAGTCATCCTCACTGAACAGCCCTGGTAATTTTACCGTGTGGTTTTTTGTTAGTTTTTATTGTATGTTGTAAATTGGCTAAGAAGAAACACCAGGTTTGTGATTTACCATATAAAATCTGGCATAGCAGTACTCATTAAGAAAAATCATATTAACATCTCAATACCAATGTATCAAAACTTAAATGTTTTTTGTCCTTTTTGCATATCATTAGTCTGTGGTGTTTTATTTCCCTTTGACTAGTCCTTCCATGAAACAATTCAAATGAAGAGTTTGCTGGCAGCTGTTTTAATGAACATGTTATTTTCAATAATGCATTAAATTAGACTGAAAAGCTGTATTGAGAGATGATGTACTAAATTATGTGGGGGTTTGTGATTCATCAGGCCCATTTTTTCCAGTGTGTAATGGATACTTTATTTTACAAAGCTGGGGCATTGCTCTACCAGGAGGGGAATCAGCAATCAGAGGAAAGGAGTGAAATAATGCATATAATGCAAATTGATGCATTTAAATATGTAGATTGCTTCAAAGCTACTGATATTTACAAGAACAAGGAATGTCATAAGAACATCTTTGCTGTGTTAATATATTCTGTTGTATCCTGTGTAGGTTCTCAGAGAACACTCAGCCTGAGCATCCCCTCCCTTTCAGTGCTTGACACAGGGTGACAAACATCTGTAACACTGTCCTCTCATCCTCTTCCTCTTGAAATAAACATCCCTGTCAGTTTGACAAGACATAATCTCTGTTACTTCACAGTCTCCTTAGCTAGGCTTGTAAAGAACATAAAATGGATCTTGCATTTATTCCGTAGGTCACCTCTATCCCTTGCTTCTTTGCATAGGGATGTTTGTAGTGTTGGGATAGCTTCAGGTGTTCAGTATGTTTATTCAGAACAATAAGGTCAGAACTCTGCTACTCCACTTGCCTTCCCTGATATTTGGTATTTTAACACAATCCTGTTGTTTAGAATTAAAAATACCCACTTTCTTGGTTAGTTTTACTTTCTGACCATACTTGCATATTGTTCATTGTAGCTACTTTGTTACATCAGGAGGTGGTTTCAGCTTTCAGTCCAGTTGACACCAGATTACAAGGGAGAAATGTCTCCTTTTCTTCCTTCTGCTGCACCAAAACACCTCATTTTTCTTCACAGCAGCAGAGACATCCATCATTCCATAAAGACAAAACATAAAGAGACCTAATATTTAGGTAGGTTTGATGTGCCAAAGCCTGAATAGCTCTGTTTAGCTGCTTAATTGATGCAGAACAACTGAGTTCTTAAACTGATAAGGTATTTCTTTCTTTGACTTCAAAAGCCTTCTGTTTTGCGCTTTGCCTGCTCTGAGCAACTCAGCTCTAATATCCTACACCAGTAAAACTAGGACTTACAAACATTCCTTGCATTTCAGGGAGAAGAATCTGCAGATACTCTCAAAATATGTTTGGCACAATCATACCTTCTCAGACATTGCAATAACTACCACCTTTTAAAACCATGGAGATGGTGTTCTCCTCGGAACATGTGAACTGGGCCCAGAAATTGGGTGTGCCAACTTCAATTTCTTCCCCAACATACCTAAGCAGGTTTTGTAACACAGCTGGGTGTGTGGGATAAACAAGATGTTCCAGGCAGTCTTTTTGCCACGTTCCCTGCCCAGTGCAGCGTGGATCCTTATGGCTCATGTTCCACTGGATAGCCACACTGCTTGCACATTCATTACATGCTTATTGATAACTCAGGAATGACTGCTGAATAAAAAATACATAGTCCTGGGAGCAAAAACCAAATCCTGGAACTTCACCATCTCATCCAAGTGGTCTAATTCATAATGAAAAGCTGTATGAATGATTAGAGGGGTTGTCTACACTCAGATTTGGCTTGAGCAGGACAGTGAGGGAGTGGAATTTTGAGGGGGATTTCATTGCAAGACTATTACTAATACATCTTCATATGACGATCTCTTCTTAGTATCTTCTTTGTCTTTCCAGCCTCTGAGCTCTTCGGACAGGAACTCTCTCCTGTTTCTGCAGTGTCCAGCATGGCAGTGGCCTCTGGGTGGTACTGCTGCACCTATATGAGTGATCCAAGAAAAATTCAGTTTACTTCCCTTTCCAAGCAAGCTGCTTGAAAATGGCATATTTTTTCATGGGGTTTTTATAAGTGTGTCAGTTATAAATTGACAACGACAGTCTTGTAGGCTGTGCCAGGACTTGAAAGCGACTGTTTTTGTCCTGTTAGAATCAATATCTGAATATAATCATGCCAAAAGCACTTGTCTGAGTCTTGGCATTACTGTGCAGTCATCAGACATCTGTTTAGGGAGCTTAGACAGCTATTGCGGTCAAAACAATTGGCAGCCAACATTTTAAAACTACCTACTCAGGAAAAAAGAAGACACAACCAGTTCTGAAAAGAAAGGACAAAATTTTTCTGGCATTCAAGCCATTTTTCCACATATTCAAATACTAAAAGAAGCAGAAAAGGGAGAAAATACTACGAAAAAGATGAAAGTATTATGCAAATAAGTCAATCAAGGAATTTTAAAATTAATAGTGTTGTTGTAAATAATGGTACCATTGAAACTAATAGTCAAACTTGACTGTAAGATGAATATTCCAGAAAACATTGGTCTGTCTTCATATTTTCTGGTTCCTCCAGGGAGTTTCCACCCATGGAACTTTGAATTACAGTATCCCTGTATGTAGCTCAAATCTTGGAATTAAGAATGAGAACCCAGCTAACCATATTTGTAACATTGTAATTTCAAATAGCCAAATATTTAAACAATACTTGGGATATCTACAGAAGTATATGACTGATCATGCATTTGGACACTGTTTTTATCTGTTTTCACAATTGAGAATGCATTTGAGCATTGACTTTATCCATTTGCCCAAGCGATATACGGGAAAGTAACAGTAAAGCCTTTTGTAGCAAAACACCAGTTTTCTCACAGCAGAATTCTGTCTGGGAACAAGCATACCAATTTTGACATGACTGACATCTGCAGAAAGCTGCAGGAGGAAAGCCAGGAAGGAACAGTATTTCTTCTGCCTCTTCCACTCTAGTGAGAGATGTCCCAGATACCCAGTCAGAGGAGGGCACATACTTGGAGAACTGTGGTTTCAGGGATTTAATTTGGAGACCACCTTAAAACCTCCCCACCTTTTAATTCAGAATCAGAATCTCCTCAGGAGGAACATAAATGAAACAGGGAGCGAAGATAGTAGGGGCTTTGCTTCTCATAATGAAATTGGAACAAACACAAGGAAAAGATCTAGCTAAGAAGAATACACTCTTTTTGTAATACCACAATTCATACACCCTTCATCAATCCAGTGAATGTACTCAAGAAATACCTTTGCTGTACTGCATTTCTTCTATTTCCAGATTGTCCCAGAAAGGGCTGATTTTAGACCAGCCCTCCCCCAGCCCTGGAAGTGTGTCTGACACTGACTGCACATCTCCAGGACAGACAAAAGGGACCCAGAGGGAGAAAGATTGATAGATCCATCACCACCTGTGATAGAGCCCTCACTGCCTGGACCCAGGAGTTCTGGTATTTTTATCTCAGTTTTATGCCAGTGTAGTGATGTTACAGGGAAGATCTTGAGTACCCTACAAGTTATACAGTTTATGGAACAGGGGATCTAGAAAAAAAGTTTGGACTAAGGTTTTCTAACTGTACCTAAATTACCCTCTAGGTATCTCTGCCATTTTATCGTATCTTTTGTGATTGAGTGGGTTATAGATAGTGCAAGGACAAGTTTTTATGTGCTAGGCTTTTTTTTTTATCCCATCTGACAGTAAAAAAAAGAGATAAAAATAAATTACATGGGCTTTTCTGGATATTCAGCAAAGATTCTTGCTTGGCCAAACTGAAACTGGATGAAAGTTCAGGTACTTATTTTTTTAAACCATTCCCTATCTAAAAATCTAACACACCCACTTTGACTCAAGAAAAGCCTCTCAAGCAACTGCAAATTTTCTTTTGATGTGGTGCCACTCAGATGTGCTATCTCAAACACAATTCTCAATTACTGCTGGATTGAGGGGTTTTTGTATTATTTAATTTTTCCTACATACATCACATAACCAGAGCTAAGCATATTGCTGTTTATTTTTTTAAGATGATAACTTCTAAACCACTTTGCAGCATTATAAAGCCCTCAGTCTGCTGGCGTATACTTACTAATATTTTGCAAACTGTAAAAATCACTTATGTATCCACATGATGGACTTGCTGACATGGATCATAATTTTTTTCCCCTTTTTTGCAAAGTTCATCAATTTCTTGAATCTCTTTCCCCTACTATATGCAAATAGACAAAAGTAAAGGTGACAGAAGATGAATAAAAGGAACAAAAAAAAGGAAAAAAATCATAATCAGGATTAGTTGAACCCTTTAGTATACTCACATCATCATGAAATAAGGCATTTTTCCTGAATCAACTGACACTGTTCCCTGAAAGTAAGTCAAGCGGAAATCTGGAGTCTTGGTAGAAGGTGTGTCATGGATTTTTAGCCTCCTGGAGAGAAGCTGCATTTCTTTCATTGTGATCTTCAGTACTTCACACTCAAAACAGCCTTTCAAAAACTTTACTCCTACATTATCAGCTCATTTATTAACAACCTTGAACACCACATCTCCCCCTCAACCTTCTCTTTCTTATTCATCAGTGGTAAACCAAATTATACTCTCCAAAATACTTGTATACTGGAGACAATGTAAATATTCAAACTTCTTTGAAAGTCTAATTAGTCTTTGTTATCGATGAAGACTCATTAGGAAGAAACCCATCCTGATTTGCAAGATTCAGGCTGATGCTTTCAGTTTATAAGAAAGGGAAGGAATGGGAAGGGGGGGGGAGGAAGGGCTAAAGCATTTGAAAGTCAGAGTGATTTGATAACAATCCAATAACAACCCATTGAACATGAGCTGTCATGGATAACTGTCTAGATGGATCTACAAACTAGCAGACCCTAAGCTTAATTCATAGACAGTATCTTTGGATACCATAAGCACTGGTTTTCTGGAGCAATTTGAGGTCACTGAAATGATGACATTTTGGATTTGTTCCTATAGTAAATCCATTCTAATGGTGATTAAAATGTACTTCAATTTAATATTAATTAAATAAAGAAAAAGCCTGAAGGAACCATGGTAGTTCAGAGAAGGAAACAGCATAAAAAAAGAGAAAATCAATTAGCATGAAATTAGCAACAACTAGGAAGTCAAAATGTTTGCAAGAGACATTGAGAATGAAGAATCCATGCTGTAACTTCAGGAAAATGTTTAATTGCTCAAATAATGCAGAGTAAATATATAAATTTAACAACACCAAATTGCTAAGTCTAGGTAGTACCTACGCAAAAACTCTATGGCAGCTCAAGTGTGACTTTGTTGAAGTTCTCACAAACATTTACTGTTCAAAGCAGGATTGGTGCCAAATTGGAAGCATCAGCTGGGACACCAGCCTTGAAAAAAAACATGAAAACTGCTCTGGGGAACTACATTTCAGCTAGTCTTGTTCTTTTATCAAGCCAATTTGTACAAATTAGAATAAATAACAGAATACAGAAGCATCTGGATATGTATGACACATTGGAGGAGAGTCCACACAGATTTTTTAAAGCAGGTCATGCTCATGAATATATGAGTGTTTCCAAAGAAGCCAATATGTTTTTGGTGAAGCTGATTTCTTTAACTAAGAACATTTGGCTTTATAAGAAAACATGGAGTGAGAATAGAAAGAAAACAATAGGTTAGAAAATTCCATTTTAGTTATGGAGCGAGACAGGAAACAATGGGAGCTTTGGCCCGACTTCTGCAGGGATAAGGCTATATAAATTAGGGCTTGTCAGCTGGGAAGAGAAGTATCTGAGTTTTATATAGCCATGAATGACAAAGAGAAGCTGAATAGAGAATGATTAATCATTCTGTCTTTCTCAGAAAACCAGAACTAAGGGACACCCAATTAAATTACTAAGCAGCAGATTTAAAGTAGATAATAAGAAGTAGTTTTCCTAACAATACATTATTAAATTGCAGCTCTAATTGCCACAGGGTGTTGTAGAGCCCTAATGTTTAAACGGTTTCAAAATGGGTCTCAGCAAATGGAATATTATTACACATTGGTCGCTATCAAAATTAAATGATCCAGATGTCCTGATTCAATGACTTCTGAAAGATGGAAAATATCCTCAATATTTTTCTAGTTTCTGAGATATTTTTCTTACAAAGCTACTATCAGCCCTTGCTAAAGGCAGAATACTGGATAGGATGGACTTCTGCTAGCATGACAGTGGCTCTATTTTTATAAAACCACTTTCACAGTCATTTTTCAGACTGGAACTGCACTTTAAAATAATCTCACTAGACTTGGAGTTTACTGTCCGTGCTCTGACCTTATTGTTACACATCTTTTGTATAGCCCAGACTGGATTACTGCAATTAATTCTTTACTAGCTTGCCTGAAGGGCAGATCCAGCCTGCAGCTATTGCAGAATAAAGCAACAAGCTTATTACCAGAAAAGAGCAGATGGGATTTGCGAACTTCCTGCTTCTTTGTTCTCTGCATTGGCAGCCTATTAGTAACTACACTGATTCAGAAATTCCTACTATAGGATACTGTGTAAGTAGCATCCTATAGTATATTTCTACTGATTTGGGGCATATGACTTCTCAAGTCCAGGAGTAACAGGTTTCATGGGCACATTAGGATGTTTGGGGTTGGTGTCAAAAACATTTTATCAATGCCTTAAAAAAAGAATGGAACCATCAAGTCTTCAGTGTGGTTTGTAAAGTGCTGATGAAGTTCTGGGTTGATCAAACTCATCAGCTATTGCTGGGATACGGAATGGAAATCATTTACAATTTACTAAAAATGTCAATACTGGGAGGAGTATAATTTCTGTTTAAAAACCCAAACAATTAGGTTAACTATTTAAATGACTAGTATGCTCAAATCATCTTCCCACTAGACAAACAGACCTGCATGAAAACCATGGGACAGTGTATTCATCAACACACATTTTACCTGCCAGCAATTCTGTGTGAAGCTATATTATTAGTGGAATTATGTGTTAATGAAATTACAAGTACACTTAAAATAGAGCAACAAATACAACACAGTCAAATGCATTTTTACCCTTTACTAAATCCACTTGTACAGAAAATGCCTGGAAAAAAGACAGGGTCTCTCCCACTGACTGTGAGCATGGTAGCTGAGGCATGTGCAACTTTAAGCTGCTTTCTACCCATCCTACTGGGTATCAGGCTTAAAGCAGTCCCAGTCAAGTAACAGCCAATCTCTGGATCGTTTTCTTGGCAATGAGATGTCTAGGATCAATTCATTTGTCTGGAAAAGCATTTCTACTCATGCTAAGGCACGATGCCTGGTCCTAAGATTTTTCTCTTTGATGACTGAGTTCTGAAATGAATGACTGCATGCAACATTTGTGTAGGTGGCACAAACAGTAGAGGGCATTTGAAAATTTGCAACTACTTGTACTCATAACTGAGGACAAGCATTCCCATGGTGACTCTTCAGATCCTGTGCTGTGATGCTACATGCTCTACCGTGTCTTCAAATGTGGCTCCTGATGTATCTTCAAATTGGTGTCTGCATCAAGATATTTTTAATGATGCGATATCCAGTCCACACACATTCCTGTTCTGACAACTTAAAACTTCAGATACCCATTTACTGGGTTTTTTTGCCAGTCCACTAAATGACTTTGCATCCTTAGTTCATATTTTAAAAAAATTAATTCCTCCATTTTGAATCTCTTCTGAGTATTTCACAGAATCATCAAGGTTGGAAGAGACCTTCAAGATCATGTAGTCCAACCATCAATCAGGCACCACTATAATCACCCCTAAATATCCCCAGCTGCCACATCCAGACACCTCTTGCCTGCTTCCAGAGACAGAGACTCCACCACCTACGTGGGCAGCTTATTGCAGTGCCTAACTACTCTTTCAGTGAAAAAAAATTTTGTGATCTATAACTGAACCTCTACTGCCTCGTTGCATCCTCCAGCACTGATACTATCATAAACTTCTTGGCTTCTTTTTTTATTCTATACTAGTGATCTATAATAAACTCAATATTACATATGCTGCCAATTCATCTTTTTATATCATTTTGCAATCTTACTGGATTAACAATGCACTTCTACGAATCAAGGCTAGTACCATTATTAGCGATGACAAACTGAGCGAGATGCGTTTTGCCTGGGAGTAAACGTGTAGAAGCTCAGTTCTTTTTCACTTGTGGGAATAAGGATTGCACCTATTTGTAGTAGTAAAAACTGGATTCTGTTACTCACTCTAATAAAACATGGCAGAAGTAAGGCCAGATGGTTTTTACACTCTCAACATTTTTCCCCTTCTTCCTTCCAAAGGGACAGAGGAGACACAATTGAAGTTTTGGATTAAGTACTGTCTGGTTGCAAAGTAGTACACTGGGAGCTGTATTTACTCTTCATTGACAGAAGTTACATCATCTGGAAGTCAATGCTTTGTGCTCCGTTCTAGCTTCCCTTCTAGTCATTCTTATGGGACTGGTTGTTATTACTTATACTGCAAAAGTGCTTGAAAGACTGACAAACAACAGTGCTGTTGTCCTGTGCACATGCAGAAGAAAGCTTCCAGATCATAAACAAAAGAAGAAATGGTGACAGGCTGATGATTTCAAAGTTTGATTTACGCCCTGAACAGAGAAACCTGAGACAGCAACAAAGCACAGTGAAGGCAGCAGTGGCTGGTAGTGCCACTGCTCTGCCTAAAGGTGATGCTCAAAAATGGGGTAGTAACTAACCAATAGCTATTATTAGTGGGTAGCTGAGCAACTCAGACGCACAGAACCATTTAGGCTGACAGACATCTAAGATCACTGTCTGTTAACCCAGCACTGCCAACTCCTTGCTAAACCATCCCCAAGTGCCACATCTACACATCTTTTAAATACTTCCAGGATAGTGACTCAACCACTTCCCTGGGCTGCTTGTTCTAATGCTTGACGACATTTTTGATGAAGAAATATTTTATGATATCTAATCTAAGCCTATCTATCTAAACCTGCCCTGATTTCATGGAGATTTGTTCCCGATTTCGTATCAGAGCTGTAGGAGGCTTAGGACTGTGGCTTAGAAGGTTTTCCGCTATAGCTGCAGCTAGAGGAACTCAACGAGGGTTGTGTGATGCCTGAGCTGTCTTGAGCAACACTGAATCTCTGCTCACCTCCTAGGTGACAAGAAGAGACACAAGCAATGGCTTCTTACAGTGCTGGGCAATGAAAGACAACGCAAGAACACTACCGTGAGTGAACATTATTCACCTCTCTCGCAAAGATCTGCAAGCTACAAGCCCACCTATGTAACTAGATTGTGTTAAGGAAGACATTTCAATACGAGGGCATCTTTCACCTCAGGGGTTCTCCTACACATAACCAGTACATAGTTACGTAGCTTTCTACAATGCTCGGTTCAGTCTTTGCTTCACCACCAACGCAACTTCAAACACGTCGCTTTCCTTGCTTTGCGCCCAAACTCCCGGAATCAGCTTGTTTCAAACCTACAAACGGCGGCTTTTGGCTGAATTAGCTCCTTTCAAGCCCAACAAAGGCTCTATTTGTGATTCCCATTCCCCTCACAGTCTCAATCTGCATAATTACAACCCTGACACCACCAGGCTCTAATTACACGGCTCACGAGAGGCGCGGCGCCCTGGGCCGGATCCAGCCCGCGGGCGGGGCGGGGAGGGGCGGGACGCGCTGGGGTGCAGTGGGGGAAAGGCACTTTTGTTTAAACACCCGGGGCTCCCCTCGGCGGTGCCCCCCGCCGCCCTTCCCCGGGGCTGGATAGCGGGGGCACCGGGTGGCTCTTTGTTCCTACTGAGCGCGTGTGCGCGGCGCTCGGGCTGCCGGAGTGGGAGGGGATCCCGCCCTCGCCGCCGTTAACGGGAGGCGCAGGAGCAGCGGCGGAGCGGGGCCGGGCGGGCGGCACAGCGGCGCAGGGCCGGGCCGCCGGCGCTGCGAGCGGCGCTCCCCGGCGCTCCCGCCTTCCCCGGGCGCCGGGCGCTGCCCTCCGGCGGCGCGGCGGAGCAGGTGCCGGCGGCGGCAGCGGGCCGGCAGGATGGAGGCTGCCTTGCTGAAGCCGGCGATGATGGCGGAGGTGAAAGGGAGCGGCGCTGGCTCTGCCGTCAGCGCCGAGCTGGAGGTGAAGAAGCTCCAGGAGCTGGTGCGGAAGCTGGAGAAGCAGAACGAGCAGCTCCGGAGCCGCGCCGCCGCCGCCGCGGTGGCCACCGGCCCGCCCAGCCCGCACCTGCTGCTCGCTCCACCGCCGGCCTCGGGCGGGCTGCGCCCCGCCAGCCCCCCCATCGCGGGCCCGCCGTGCATGCCCAGCCCGGTGCCCACCCTGCTGTGCCCGCCGGAGCCCCTCGCCTACTTCAAGCCCTCGCCCGGGCCGCCGGCGACGGGCGGCGGCGGGCAGGAAGGCGGCGGCGGTCCGGGGGCGGCAGCCACGGTGCTGGACGAGGTGGCGGTGCTGGAGCTGGAGGACGGCTGCGGAGAGGACGAGGATACATGGTACATGCGGCTCGGCCCTGCCCTGTCCCCCGCCCCGCGGGTCGGTCGTCCCCGGCCGGGTCTCTTGCAGCGATCTACCGGCTCTGATTAGCATTAGCCCCCCAATCCACTTGATCTCCCTGCTTAGACTGAAATCTGCTTGTTTTTTTCGGTTTTTTTTTTTTTTTTTTTTTTTTTTTTTTTTTTTTTTCTTTCTCCACTCCCCCTCCAAACCGTGCCGCCCTGCCGAGGGAAGGGCCCCGTGTGCGGGACGCGGCTCTGATCGGGGCTTCACCGCCCGGCTCGCCCGGGGCATCGCGGCGTCCGTGGGGAACAGTGCTCGTTTTACACCCCGAGGAAGATCGTTCAGATCTCAGCCTAGTTTCAGCCTCGTGTTTACATAAGGAATTAAAAATAGCGGAATTTCGTTGCGGGAAAGCCTTGATCTGAGCAGCGCTGCCTCGTCATGCTAAAATCTCTGCCAAATTGTCTCCCATCTTCAGGGATTTGGGAGGGCTTTTGTCTTCTAGACGTTGATCTAAATTGTGTATCTTAGGCGCCCACGTAGCTCCAAAAGGCACGGCAGGGTGCTAGTAAATGGAATAAATGGGAAATGAATAGCGAATGAATAAAGCAAAAAATAAAATCGACATGGACGAATGGTTACAGTCTCGTAAAAACAAACAGAAGGGGAGGTTGCAAGGTAGAGATATCAGTAGAGCTAGCGCCTCAAAACCTGTTTCAGCAACGTGGACGAACATTGTAGGGACAGTGCTGGAATACTATCTTGGCTGTATAACCATGTGGAACGTCATTGAGGCTCAATTGTTTTGAAGTGTCAGTAGCAATATATAGATTACCTTTATTTAAATAATATCTGTAGAGTACCTGTTTTAAGCTTCCATGTAGCTTTATTTTTTATGAGGTTAGTTTTTGAATCAAGCTGAAGTTAATGTCAGATGAAAATAAAATGCAGTATAAAGAAGCTGAGATGTGTTCAAACATCCTTCATTTTGGTAGAAGATAAGGTGTTCAAAAATCAGTCTAAATGTTAGAAAAGTTTCTGGTTGTTGTGTGTGCTTCATGGTATGCAATACTGTGTTTCTGAAAGTGGCTTTGGAGAATCACGTACAAATCGTGTGGAAATTTTTGTCAACGTTGCTTCATTGTGTATGTGGTTGGTGTGTGCAGGACTGGTTTGGGCTTGTCAGTCCAGACTTAAGCAAATTTTGCATTGTTTCCAACTCTTAGCTTTCCTAGCATTAAGGAATATCAAATTTGTTTGATACTGCCCTCTTAAACAAAATGCTTTCCTTGTTTATGTTTTAGGGTGGTAGTCAGTCATCCGTCGTTGCATTATGTGCTGTAGTAAAATTTCCAGTTTGATTTTCTCCGTGGGAGCAATCCTAGATTTGGGTGCCAGAATTTACCTTTATGTTGCACATGTATGTGTCCACAGGCAGAATTTCATGACAGGGATTTCTTAACAAATTTCTTCCACTAAGAGTGAGTTGTTTTAGCTGTTGTTTCTTATTTCAAGGATAAATCTCTGTCATTGTCCATGAAAGGTCAGGCGTGTGATGCCAGTTGCTTGGGGCTTTTTTGTAATCTCAGTCTTTAAAGCAAACTGCTATCTGGAAAGGCAAAGCCTTCAGTGTATATGCTAGTTGTTGATTAGTAATTTTAGGCCTTAAATACCTTTGGTTTTTTGTGTTTTACTTTTTTGTTGTTGTTTTGTTGTTGTTTTGTTTTGTTAACTGCAGTTACAAAAAACCCCAAAACCAACTAACCCTGTGGAACTGTAGACAAGTCAAACTACTTCGTAGTGTTCAGCTTTTTACAGGAAGGTCTGATCATCAATCATATGTTTAGCTTTCGAAGCACTTCTGCAGGTTAACAGGAAGCCTGAAAGCTTTTCTTTCCTTTGCTTTTTGGTTTTCTCAGTATCACTTTTTAAATGTGTGGTCAGGCACCGCAGGAAGTCTGGGGAAATGAGTCCTCAGAGCAATTCAATAGTTGATCTCTGCTAGGATTGCCAAGAGAGATAGATAGCAATCACAGTGAGGATATTTATTCCGTGTGAACTGAATTGACAGTGCTGATTGACTTCAAAGGCAAAAAAACTCCGTGGAGCAGACACTGGAGAGGGGTTGCTCTGATGGGACTTGGGTAGCTCTTGAGGCAAAACCATGAAGGTGAAAGGTTGCTGCTACCTGTTAATGACCCCCTGAGGGGCAAAATCCTGTTCAGTTTTTGGTCTTGCCTTTCACCCCTGCTTTGTGCAGGCCAAATCCCTATGCAGTCGGTGGAGTGTTTTTCTGGTGCCTTGAGAATCTGCCTCTGGCTGTCCCTAGCCGCGTGTCTTGGAGGTGGTCAGGGCAGGGAGCTACGAGTCACCTCCAGCAGACAAGAATAGTTTGCTTCCTGGAAGATTTGCACTCTCCCAGGTGAATTTGCATCTGCTGTGCCTGCTAATCTGCCACAGTGACAGCAGCAACCCAGGTCTCAGCCTCAAGAGTTCTCCCAAAAAATCTGCTTTGAAACCTGGTTTCCTAACGTGCAACTTATCAGTTGCCAACTCTTGTCTGAGAATAATGCACGTACATTAGATTTTCTTGCATATGTGGGTTTTTTTTCTTTTCTGCTGGTATTGAGTATTGAAAATGGATTTTCATTGTTTCTCATCAAATGTTTTTTAATCATTATAAATATGACTTGAACAACAGCTGGTTCATCTGGGTGAAGATAAAATCAGATACTGAAATTATGTAGATTTCCAGTGAAGAGAAGTATAGGAAAAACCAAGAGCACCTTTGGTGTGTGTATAGCACCTAACACATTTCAGCTTTGGGCAGTGCTGAAATTCAGACAGTGGAAGATTTTAGTGTGACATCTACTTGAACTTTGGACATGCCGTACTGGTAGAGTTAATATTTTGCCACTTTTCTGAGGAGGGAAGAAAGAAAACTAATGTAAACTCTTCTATTTCAGAATGTATTTTTTTTATTAGATATCTTCTTACAGGGCTTTGTATGTTATGAATTATTAGTGAGCTAATAGGAAAGTGAGCTTACGAAAGCAAGCTTTCAAGTGCTGTGTATCTTGCTGATACTTCTGTGTATTTTGGTTAAGGTTGTACGTCTTGCCTACCAAGACTCACACTCCTCCAGAGAAATCACTGAGTCCTCTGCAGTGGTGCAGGCGTGTTCTGGATCATCCTACTCCAGAGATAGAAGCTGCAAAACGTTCCCTATGCTTTAGATTGGAGCAAGGTAATACTGTTTTGTTCATTTCTTGTTAGGAGGTTGTCATTTTTGGTCTGGTGTCCCACTCTTTGGTGTTTTCACAATTTAGCAGACTTTACACATGGCAGACATGCATTTTCTTCATATGTGTGCAAGTCTTCCTTTGTTACATAAATGCTAACAAATGTTTGAACTTTTTCTTTTCTGATCATTCAGTTTTTAAAGTATTTGCCTCCTTTGTTATCTTTTTTCTTTTGCACAACTTGTTCTAACTTCGGTTTTCATCCATGGCTTAAAATAGAGGACCTCCTGGCAAGGAAATATTGGTGCTAACTTTACTATTGGCATATCTGTTGAGGTTTGAAGAAGGGTGCTTTTCGTTTTTTGTAAAGTCAAATTTATCATGGGCTACAAATCTTTAAAGGCATATTTATCAACATCTAATGTAGTGTCAGTACTTTGCTAAGTATAGCACACACCAAAAAGAGGTGTAACTTGACTGTAGTGCTGTTTTGTTGGCCTCTGGGTAATCTCAGGTACTGGAATCCATCTGATGGCTGTTTAGTGCCAGCAACTTGAAGAGTTATCTCTGTGTGCACTGACTTTTGTTTTAAGTAAATACCAGACAGCAGTCTTCTTACTTTCTTACCATCTGGGGTCTCATTAAGATTGTATTAAGTGTTGTTGAGGAAAGCAATTAAGGGAGGATATTAAGGTTTATAACTCACAAGGAAAGAAGAAGAAAATGAACAATAAAGGAAGAGAACAGAAGAAGGAGTAAAGCTAATGACAGCATGAAAATATGGCTGTATGAGTTAGCTACAGCTGTCATTAAGAGAGATTGAGTATGTTCCTGTATGCTTTGGAGGATATGGGTAGCTGTGGATAAGTCTTACCCAAAATCAGGCTTTTAACTGAATCAGGCTCTGAAGGCATCTGCCTCATTGCATTGACTATAAAAGATGCTACAATGATTATTGCTCTAGAAATACTTAGTTGAACTTACTTGCCTCAAGTTACATGGGCCAAGCTATGGTTCCTATATTTGTAGTCATGCCATCTAGTTTTAGGGTGGACTTTGCCTTGTTAATTGGGTATCTGAGTTCAGGTGTCTGTAGAGTGAGCTGAGTATCGTGCTTGACCATCTATGGAAGCTCTGTCTGTAGAGTCAGGGGAGCTGCTCAGGTGACAAGGTGTAGGTGTTGACTGTAGAATGAATTTAGTAGCTCTCTTGAGTCCACTGACAGTAATGGGTGCTTGGCACTCAGTCCCATGTGCTCACCTGAGGGTACATCTGTGGGGTTGTTCATCCAACAGTGGAGAGCAGTCTTGTGTAGAAGCTCTGTTTAGATTGCCCCACATAGGTATTCAGTGCTATTTGAGATGGCCTGTTACCCTGGTTTCTATTCAGGACAGATGCAGACCTTCCAAAGGTCCTGTGCTTCTACTGTCCTTTAATGATATCTTGGCCTCCCCAGAGGCCTCTCAGGTGGGCAGGCACATCTGAGTATGGACAATTGAGTCAAGCCTGTAATGTCAGTGGAGAAAAGCAAGAGAACTGCATGACCTGTGTTTTTTTCCCTTACAAGGGTTTATTTAAATTGAATAGGAAATAAAGGTTTCAAATTTAAGTCACTCTAGGGTTATCAGTTGAGTTTCTCTCTCTGCAGAAGTCACAGCAAGTGACATATGTCACTGAGTTATGTTGACAATGAGTTAGTCTGATCCATATGTTCTACTCATGGCAATTGGCTCATGAATTTCCTGAGGTCTGTAGGAAGTTTCTGAGAAATTATATGCCATAAATAAAACCTATTATAGGAGCAGTATGTTCAGGGAGGGAATAGACTTGTGTTTATACTGCAGCAATTCTTTGGTAAAATTGCTTTAATTAATAATTCAGTGAAGACTTGATTAACACTCGTATGTCTAAGTATTTTCTTTTAGCACCTGTACCTTTACAAGTAATACATAATAAGCAAATGTCATCCTTCTTACTCTTAAATTTTTAGACGTTGATTTCACAATATTTATTTATTCCTTAGTTTTTCAACCAGATGTGAGACTTTTGTAAGAATCTAATAATTTGGTTTTCGAAGTACAGCAAACTTTCTGTAACCTGACTTTCTTGTGTTTTGTTTTGCAGTGCACTCAATCAGTAATATACATGTATAAATATATACACATAATTCATCCAGATTTTATAAGTGACTTAGTAAGAATGGCGTTCTTCTTTTCTGGTACTAAAGTTTCAAACTTAGTACTTGTAAGTCAAATGGTGTTTTCCCCTTTTAGCCATATGCCTTGCAAGGGCATTTTCAATATATTTTGAAATCTAGTTGTGCCTCTTCCTGCTTGGTCCTGAATCAATGGTTAGCACTGAAGTACTTGAGAACTATGAAATGCATAGTCAAAAAACATTTATAGTGTACCAGAGTGTGATTTCTGAAATGGCTTATTGGTAGAATTTGCTTAGTGCATGGTGCATTAGCCAAAAATTAAACCAGTTTAGTTGTCTTAGGTCTTTAGACACCATAGTGCACATGGAAATAAAAAGCAGCAAAAATTGATTTTTGATGCTAAGTCAGCATATCTGAATAAGTTCATGCACAGAGAAGAGCTGTGAACCAAAACAAGTAAAAGTTTTGCCAGTCTATTTTTGAGTTGTAACAAATTCCTGTTCTCTTACTAAGATTTTGAATCCTGCCCTCATTTATTCCTGCTTGTGTGAATTTTTCTTACTACACTAAATCCTGATTTTCATAAAAGTTTTCATTTGTTTTTTGAAATATCTCAGCATTAGGGTATCTCATAACAAGGCTAACTGCCAAAGCAGTCCAAGGCAATAAAATAGTCCAATGGGTACTTGGTCTTTCAGGCCAGAAAATCACTTGAATTGGGTGTATTTTCTTCTCACTTTGCTGCACTCACCAGCCTGTTTCATTTTCTAGTGAAAATGATTGTGTTGAGTATTTCATGGTGGACGTTAAGAATTCTTCTTGGCATAAATCCTTAAGGTTTATTATAAGCACGGAGGTGGTCTCCAGCAGGTGGTTCTTCTGTGAACCGCTGTGGGAACTTGGGCAAGCTTCTCAACATTCCTCTGGTCTACCGCTAAGTAGGTAAAGCTTTTATAATGTTTATAATGAACTAGGCTTATTACAAACCCTGTTTCTGTGGATTAAGCATGCTAGCTTTAAAGAGGATGAAAGTTAAATGCAACCTCCTATGGTAAGATCTTTGCTTGGAATCGTTCCTGTTTTCCGTGAACAGTTATGGTCTTGAGGTAATATTTGTTTGTTGTTTGTTTCAGTTGTTTTAGCTCAGTGGGCTGGTCTGGATCACATCTTTCTTCTTGCTCCTTGTCAGTTATCTTTTGTTTGAAACCTGTCTGGTTTGTTAGGCTTAACAGCAGTTCTCTCTCTATTGTAGGGTTAATTACCTTGCTGTGTGGATTTTAATCTTGCTGTCTATTTAATTTTTTTAGGTTAATTTAAATGAACAGGGCCACCTAACAGTCTTAATGGTGTGGTAGAGCCTCTTCTGTGTTTTCTTGGCAGTAGTTGAAGATATTAGGACATGTATTAAGTTCAGTGAGCAGAGAGATGTGACATGTAAGCTTCCTGGCTGATGTAGATGGGTATAACCCTTCTGAAACTGATGAGATAGTGGTGACTGACACCCTGGCTGAAGATACACTGCATAACTTCACCTCTGCAAAAAGCTCTGAAGCGGGTGGGTGGATAAACTGAGGACTTAAGAGGCTTAGGAAGGAGGAGCTCAGTCTGTAGGAGCTCAGCTTTTATGCAGGGCTTCAAAGCGTAACTCATCCAATTCTGCCTTCCAGAGAGGAATCTCCACTTGCTTGGGGAATATGAAATACTGGCTAGATTCAGAGTTTGGCTTAGATGAATTCTTATTCAGAAATACCATTTCAGATGTTTAGAAACAGTCGGCAACTGAAGTCTGTAGGTTTTGCAGTTGGCTGCAGTAGTTTAAAGAGTAAACTCTTGTTTCTTAAATTATTACTGTGCTTCAGGATGGATGCTGTTATATCATCTGTGGATGATAAGTTATGTTGTGATACAGATCCATTGCAATTTCTCTCCATTGCTTATGATTCCACAAAACAAAGATTGTCATTAGTGTTACTGTGCTGGATCCCATTGCAATAGCACTGTATTCTTTTTTTCTGTTAAAAAAAAATCTGGTAGGTTATAGCTGGTAGGACCCCAGGGAGGAGGTTTTACCTGGATGTGTAACTTGTGGCTTATGCAAGAAGAGGCAGTGTTCTGTCACCTTATTCTAACTCTCTTGCAATTTCTATGGGTTCATAGTGAAATAATGTAGTTTGGAGTCTTTAAGATATGGAATGCGCTTCGTCAACTGTTAAAAACCTCTGTCATAGGGAACTTCTTTGCTGTAGTCTGTTAACACCAGAAACAAACAGAAAGCGCTGTAAGTGAACAGAAGTTTTTATCTTGTATACTTGAGCTGGATCCAGTGCTGAACCAAGAGCTTCTTGCTCATATATAATGCAGGTTAGTTCTGTGTAAATTGCTTTTGAGGCAGGAAATAATAATGTGCAGAAGCTTGTGGATGATTGTTGTTTCCATCATAAATAAAATGTCTAAAACTCTAGAAAGAATAAAAAAGTGGCATGAGAGGTTTGGTTCCTTTTTGTGTATGTTTCTGATAATAAAAAATGATAAGCTGCCATAGCTCTTATCCACATCTTAGCACCTTTTGAGGAATGTGAGGTCTCGAAGGCCAGGCTGTTTAGGCATCTTCTGCTGCAGTACAGGCTTAGTGCTTGGAGTGCACCTATGCAGGCAGAGCAGTTACTTCCTAGTAGATTTCATTTATTTGAAGTAACTTGTTATAGCAGCTGCATAATTCCAAGCACTTCTTAGAGGTTTTACAAATGCTGATACCACTGGATTTTCTAGCACATCTGCTGAAGATTTTTGTATTTCAATTTGGAAGAACTCAGGTTTGATACTCTACTTGCATTTCAAACAGTATTTCTCTCTGCCGCTGTAACATTGCTACTCTGCAAGTACACTTGAAGATAGAAGTGTTTGGTTTAAAACCCTTATGGCAACAAATGCGTAGAAGATCAGACACTTTACTTTTGATGAACTTCAGAGATACCTGTTGCCTTTCTACTACAGCTCTTCAATATGATTTCTGCCTTTTTATTAAATTACATTATACATAGTATTTAAGAATTTAATTTCATATTTGGGGATTGATTGTTGTGCAGCTCATAATTATTTGCTTAGAATAGAGTTCTGGTTATCGTTACACTTGCAAGAGGAAGCTGAATTCTGAAATGTCTGTAGAGAGGTGATGTTAGGTCTTAGTTGAGAAAACACCTATCCCATTTTAGAGTGCTTTTTTTTAATCCATGCTGACTACTGAGCTGGCATTATCATCTCATCATGAGTGGTTAAACAGCTAGAAACACTTAAATTTCACCTGAGGATTTCAGTAGGCTGATTCTTATTTTAAATAACTTACACTCGCAATATAAGTTCAAAGACTGTAACGCAGTGTGTGTCTAAAAGCAGTAGAAGTAGCATCAATACTGTTCTATGCTAAAAGTACAGGCGCATTTAGTGTTACCCAGCAGAGTACTAATCACTGGGTTGGTTTCTGAAGTATGCAACTTCTTTCCTATATAGAAATTAAAAAGAAACCTAGGTTTTAATATTTGAGTTGAGGGCATTTGAAAGCTTATTATCCTCTGGAGGTATTTTTTCTATTGAAAGGAGTATCCTTTCAAAACTGGACTGTTCTGGATGCTGTCATTTCATTTTTGCTTCGTACAGTCTTATGTGTCTTGCTCACTGTTTGTTAGTCCCCACATTATTGTTACAGCTTTTGTCATTCATGTTGTCTTTCTTCCACGGTCTGTTTTTGATACTTGCAGAAGAGAGCTGGGAATAACATTTCAGAATGCAGACAAGTGTGATATGTAGAGGTAGCACTGCTTCTTGACTAAAAGATTTATTTCTGTATTTTCACTTTCAAGGAGTACTTTGGTTCTTGTCTTCATAATATTGCATCTTTTGGGAAGCTTTTGTTCACACTGTGATGTGTGTGTTTTTATGTATTTTTATGCCGTGATCCTTAAGTGTCTTCTGATTGGTTACTTCTGGGATATAGTCTACAGTCCTGTAAATGTGTCATGCAGTCCTTCTTGGCAACTGACCTTGGTTTTAATATATTAGAAGAAAATTGATTATTTGCACTTGCTTTCCTAAGTGTTCCACATTCAGCATCTCTGTTCACATTTCATGGAAATAAGATGTTTACATCGGTAATTTGCTTTTACCTACGGGTTTATGCAGCAGTTCTTGTAATAAAATTCTTTTGACTCTACTCAATAATGAAATGTAGTCAGTAAGCTCTAATCTGAATACTTATGGGGCACAGGCATTCACAGATTTTCTTGTTTTTTTTGGTTTTTTTTTATGTTGCAAGACAGAAGACGAGTTACTACAAATGATAGAGACATAGGAGTTTCTAAAAATAAAATTCCTGTGTGTTCTATTTTTTTTTTCCTTCGTGACATTCCTTTAAAATACTGTTCTCTTAATTTTACTTCTGAAATTGGGATATTCTTGTAAAATTTTTAATTACAGAAAATGTTTTCTTGGGGAATATTTACCCTTGGTGAGGTCACTAAGCCATTCTAAAAGTCTTTTGCTTGTGGGTTTACCAAACACAGTAATGGAATGCTTCATTGAAAGCTTCACACTTACAAAGTCTGAGGGGAAAAAAGTAGTAAAAGTATGCCTGTGGGACAAAAAAAAAAATCTTTGTCAGAAAAAAAAACTTACAATCTAGGTGGTTCCTGTTTTGAAAAAACATTTACAGCATTTAAAGACTATCTTTTTGGTAACTTTAAAGGAATTAAGTCACTGCAGTAAGTTCTTGAATGTTTTATACTATGATTGGAGTATTTGGCTCTGAGAGGTTATGAGGTAACAATTTTTAAATAATGTTGAGCTGGTAGCATAGGCATTTCTTTGTTTTACCTATGTTACGTATTTTTAAATCTATTCTGTTGTGTAACCAAAACTAAAGAGGTACGGGATCACGTTACTGGTGAATTTGGACCACCATTACCACTTCTACAATGTAAAGTACCTGTTAACCAAGTCTACACAGCTGGCTGAGCTCAGACTGGCCCCATTTCATAACACCAGAGAAATCTGTATGACAATACCATTTTGGGAGAGCTTTTTGCTTGAAAGTGGTGGCTGCTTGCTGAGCATAGTCAACCCTGTGTGCCCCTCTAATGCAGAGGGGGTCACTGCACTTGCAGTCTGACTTGGAATAAACAAGTCCTCCTGCTTTTGGGAAGAAGTCAGCTTCTTTGTATTCACTTGTCTTTTCCCATTAGGTAGTACCAAGTACAAGTGTTGGTTTTGCTGCCTGCCCTGTATTAATTCAGGGTGAGGGGACTTGAAGTGCACAATCCTAAAATGGTTACTCAGGGAGTTAGAGGTGAAGATACCCTCATGCAGTCAGAAAAATTCCTCTGTAAAAGTTGATGAGTTGTGTCCTCTGCTGCACAGGAGAGATCAGTTGCTTTTTCTTAGTTTTGTCTGCAGTTGATGGAGGACAGATTGTTTCTGAGTTAAGTACAATAAGGATTTGTAAGAGCTCTTTTTGATACTAAATGTTATGCGCAATTTCACTGAACATTAGTCATTTAAGTTAGGTATCTGTGAGAAACTATCTGTCCACTGATTCTGAAGAAGCCAAGGGCAGTCCACCCAACCATTCTTAAACAGTTGTGCGAACTGAGTCTGGAGATACTAATTTCTCTCCACTAATTAGAAAAAAACCTTGGAGTACTTAGCATCAGAAGGATTTAGATTATTACATAAAAAGCAATATTACTTTGTATTTTTAACAAGTTTTGAATACCCTCTGCATTTTGCAAGAGTAGCCCTGGTGCCTTTCATTCAGAGATGGTTTCTCACTGGCACTTCAATCATGGCACTTCAGACCTTGTTTGTAATCATTTGTTTAGAAGCTAAGCTCATTCTCCAAAATGAGGACACAGGATGCTTGGGGATTTTTTTGTGTTTTCACATACTAGTAGCTATCTGTATCTCTCTATGAAAGGCACAAAAATTTTGTGCCATATTCCAATTACTGGTGAAATGGTGTAAATTCTATTGTTGTGTTTGCTAGTCTTAAGTTAGATACATGGGATATTGCTTAGTGTTGCAGCTGTATCACAGAGGAACATCTGTATGATTGACTCTTCCTTGGAAATACGTTTTGTGTCTCAATTTCCATCTCCAGACATGGAGCTGTTTCTCTTGTGTCTGACTGTAACCTTGTTGTTGACTGACCCAACCTTGTTGTTGGGTCTCAGGTATTTATGAGAATTCATAGAACATGTAGTGGTCCAGATTTATTCCACCTAATCTTAGTCTCATGGCTAAAAAATAAATAGTTTAGGGTTCAATCACTTTGACTGTGATTCATTGGTCTTAGGGTGCTAAGCATAATTGGACATGCTTTTGCATCCTTGAGGTATCTAGGTGGGCAGATGGGTATGACACAGGATCTGCACAATAGCCTCACTTAACTGGACTAGCTGGAGCACCTAAAATGTCATTACATTCTGGTTTTAGATGGCTGAATCATGCCCTTGCTGTTTTGTGCTGAAGGATGGGTTCTGCTCCAGACTGTAGGTGCTTAAATGAGGCTGTCTGCAAGTAGACCCTTCTGTGTGTATGTGTGCATTGTTTTGTCTTTTCTGTTTAGAATTGCTTTTGACATGTGAGAAAATTCAATATGCACTTTATATTAATGCTGTCATGTCATAGAAAAGTTATCAGCACACAAGAAAGTCAGTGCAAGATCACTCACATGGTAAAAGTGTGCTACTGCAAGTTGACTTTAAGTAGTATTAGCTACTTGCCGCTTCATTTCAAATCACTTCAAAATCATGTAGAGATTTGTGTCAGAAGTTACAGTAAGCTCTTAGGGCTAGAGACTTTTTAATAAAAGAGTAGAGTAGTAAGTCTGTAGAATTTGCATCTGACTGATACCATATGCTTTTTAATTATTATTTTGTTTTATTTTAAAGTTAGTTGGCACTTGATGTATTTGTGGCTTTTGTTTTTGCCAATTTTTTCTTCATAACATGTTTGAAGTCAGTTGTAGGTGCAGGGCAGGGTTTTGTGGCCTGTGGTGTGGGTGATAGCAACTGAGTCATCTGTTGTGTTGTTGCCTTCCGCTACAGAGGACTTGACTCAGCATCCTAACATCCTAATGTCCTTTCTTCCTAAAAGTCCACCATGTCCTTCAGGCAGCTCAGTGGAATGCTAGCAAACCTTCTCCGTGTTCTTTGTTCCTTCTTCCTAGCCCATAAGAAAGGCAGGGTACAGAATGGTTTGCAGGCCAGGATGAAGTAGGGCAAAGTGGAGTGACAGAATCTTGGCTTCAGCCTGTTCCTTCATGGTGTCATCAGTTTTCTTTTTTGTCATTTCTGCTTCATGTATTGCAGTTGTATAGACAGTGTTCAGACTGCCTCATGGTTGTTTCTTGCTGTCTTTTGAAACACTGGGTGTGAAATAACTTCACTATAGTCACAAACGGATCTTTATTTATAAATAAAAAAACAAATCTCAATTTGTAAGTAAGCACAGATGTGCTGCTTGTGTTGGACATAGTCCAAAAAAGATGTTACTTGTTTTTTATGTGGGTGCTGATAAATCTGGTATAATTATTTGGAAGAAATAAAATGTTTCTTTATAGAGAAGCTTGAAGAAACATTTCAAACTATATTGTGCAAGCCTGTTTCTGCTTACTGTGGACATGACAGGTTCTGGTGACAGAAACACTTAAAAGGTGCTGCGGAGTACCTTTTATCCTGAACAGTAAGACGGGCAGAAGGATGTTGCAGCAGTGTAATGGTTGTACTGATGGTGCTTCTGCAATTTGTGTGCTTTTGACTACTGTTTGTGTGCTATTCTCATGGTTTCCCTGTTGTACCATGCTCTTGGGTGATACTACACTCTTCTCTCCTCCTCTGCCAGCTTATACCTGTTGTTTGTTAGTGAGGAGCAAAGAATGCCTTTTTGTTGAATGCTTTTAGAGTTCTTGGTGCAGTGTAGGTACATCTGGAAGGTACTCACAAGGCAAAGTTTACTTAAGGAGTCTCCCTTGATACCTGAAATCACCGCAGGGAAGCTTAAATGTAGGAATGTGCTCTGAGTTAGTGTCAGGAGCCATTGGTCTTTCTCAAGGGAATCTGAAGAGGCTGATCTGCTTAGCTTAAAAACTGTTGCAGAAGCCCTAACCCCCATGGCAGTAATGATAATGGTATATATATATCAAACATCTATGTGTCACTTTACCCATTTTTCTAGTTGTAATTTTTTGGTTAGTGCTTCTTAATTAAACTCAAGGTTGATGTTGAACCTTAATTCTGTGTGAGAATATATATTCTGAATATGTTACTGTATTTGGCAGTGAATTAAACCTCTATTACAACTTTCCTTAATCATAAACTTTCATGAATTTTTTCCTATTAGGTGTTTTAGAAGTATGAAAAATCTGTTTCACAGTAGCTTTTGTTTTTTAAGTGTTTTGTACCTTTTCTCTGCTTTTGGTATTAGTGTTAACAGTTTCTCATGATAATCACATAACTGTGACACCTGCTATATTTATCCAAAAGCCACAGGGTTCCTGGAGGGTAAGTGCTACATTTGACCTCGATTTGAGACAAAGATTTAGCTTTTTCAGTCTGACTCAATATAGGCAGCAGATATACTTGAACAAAGAAAAGGGAGTGTGGCATCTTGGAATGGTGTTGGAGTCAGAAACTGTAAATTGAGCTCTCAGGCAAAAGGCTCCTGCCAGAAATTAATCCTGTGAATGCAGATGGCAAGTAGATACAGTTATAGGGGGAGCTACAATGTTTTTATGGGTGTTTCTGGGACGCAGGGGAATTTTGGGACTGAACAGTAACGTTAGGAAAAATGCAATTTAGGGTTGATGTTGAAGTAATTTTATCTTTTCTGTGGTGTCATGAATGATCAAGAGAGTTATATCCTAACAGACACGTATATTTGAATTCTACCTGGTATATAATAAAGACCCTACACCATTAGGAGAAGAATGGGAAATTGTCCTTCTGTGAGTCTGTTGTAAACAGAATGAATCCCTCACCCTTTATGCTTCTCTGTTTTGCTGATGGTAATGCAACAAAGAAAAAAAGAATTATGTATGCTACCAGAAAACTTAAATTTAGGAAATGTAATTATATATTTTTAACTGTATTTTTCCTCCAGCAACTTGTTCAGAGCAAAAATACACCTTTGATTCAAATTGCTGCTAATATGTCTGATTAGGAGTATAGCACATGTCCACTTAGGAGAACTATTATTAAGTGGAGTTACCCTCTCTGAAGAGTCCACAAACGAGTGCATAATAGCATTTTTTTTAGTTTACCTCTAGTACCATGTATAGACTAAATGAATAGCAGATTTTCAACATGAGATTACCTTGTGTAGTAGCTGAGCTCTGATCTGTGAGGAGAGTTAACTAATCCCTGTTCTTTAAATCACACAGGGAAGCCTTGCTCCTCATCCTAGAGGAACCCCCTAAGCGTGGACTTAGAGAGTGAAAGGGCAAAGGCACCTTTCATCTTCGTTCATTTTGTCAGTGGCAGTTGAGCTCTTCTTGAAATATATTCAACATTTTTTAAAAATAAAATTGTTTATACTGTGATTAAATGTTTGTCCTTATTATTACATAGTTGTGATTTGATGTTAATTTGTTTTTCTGCAATGGTACTGTTACTATTGTCTTCTTCTATCATTTATTTCAACTCCTGAGATCAAAGCTGCAGAAGGGAATTCTGTCCAGTAGAGTTCTCTGGGATTGCTGTGATTGACTCAGCAATGACTCAGCACCTACCAATACAAAGAATCAGAATTACAAAGCAGCTGTTATTTTCTAAGGACTGAAAACATTTCTAAAAGAGTGGATGCATTGCTATTAGTGGGGTTTTAAATCTGCTCTTGGCTGACTGAAGTGGGGATGTCTAATGTACAGCTGTAAGAGAGTGGGGAGATGTATTTCTGCACTAAAAAAAGCCTGATTAGGTTAACTGGCTTTGAAAACAGGCCTCCTTCTCAGGCTGAATTTAAGAAAGTACCGTACAGCTTATAATTTTTTTGCTATGTAGAAAGTAGCTTGCTGATGAGAGAGAAGCTTCTCATGTTCTTCGTAGCCTTGAAGGGTACGGAGCATACACAGGCACACAGGAGACCTCACACCTTCTTGTGTTACCAAAACATAAGTAGATCCTAGGAGTTGATCCTGTCAATGCACACAGCCTGTCTACACCCTGCAGAGCATGCCAAACAGCTCCAATACATCCACACAGCGCAGTGCTGCATGGATAATATACATTGGTATAGCTGTCACTGGGATCCAACTTGAATGAATATCATGACATTCATTCATGTCATATTTCAACTTTCAGGTTTCTAATTACCATATCTGTCTCTGTTAAACATTGCTAAACGTGCTGTAAGTGCTTTTAAGACAAGGGTCATACTACTTTATTTAAGCTATCTTAAACTTCAGGCTTGAAATCCTTGATTAGTTGAAAAATAGCAACATCTACAGAGCATGAGATCTGTCTTCCTCCAGTGCCAGAGAGCAGCATCATTGGTTAGGTAGGACTGGAGGTCACATTTGAATATTGTACACTAGTTGAGCCGAATACAGATCACAGTTTCTTAAAGATGGAGAATATGCTGTGTTTTTGGCAAATACTATTCTTCTCTCTCCTCCTCTGTGGCTGAAATTCAGGTTGGCTTCCATACTGTAACTCTCATAAGAAACTCTCATAAGAATTTTTAATCATTGAGGAAAATGAATTTCCAGCTTTTACTTACCCTGTGGTATACTGGAATTAATTCTCTGGAAAACAGGCTTTCTACAACTTCAGAACTAACCTGAGACAAGAATCAAGTGTCTCCAGTTTTATGGCACAAAGGAAGGTAACTAAATAAACACTGTTTTAAAAATCTTTTGTAATTATGTCTGACATACTAGATAGAAGTAGTAGAAAACAATAGTAGAAATGTAGTAAGAAAAAAGACCATGTTGATCCAAAGCCTGCTGCAGTCACTGGAAGTCTTTAATTTACCTGGGGTTTTTGCATTGCCTTTATGTTCCTTAAGGTATTTTGCCTACTAATTGTATGATTTTGGGGATGAGTGTCAAACAACTTTGGGACGAGTCTTCTGCTTTATATTTCAGGTCAAAAATATGATAATCTGAGATTTGGTATGTATAGTTTCCCACCTGACTGGAAATACAGTAATTTTATGCTCTAGATTTGGCTGACAGTGATCAGTACAAACTATTTCAATCTCTGGAGTTTGATGCACTATATTTAGAGATTGTGCTTGAGGAAGACTTTGCAAAACTTGCCTAGACACCACAGGGTTCTTCTGACTCACATAACAGAGCTACATGTGGTATTCCTGCCGTTTGTACAAGGGAAGGTCAGGTCTCTGCTGAAGATGTGAATGCGGCATAGTTTTGTTCTTCAAGAATGTGAAAAGATGTAAATCCATGACCTGCTTTGGCCAAAGTCCCTGGTACGTGCATAAATTTGTTCTGGGAAGTTCTCCTTGTATTAATACAGCCTGTGTAGTTCACAGCAATGCTTGTAGAGTGTTTTATAAAGAACAACTTTGCTCAGTGGTGTGTCGTTTACAGATGTTATTCTACCTTATTGGCAAAATACCCCTTCAACAGGCTTACTCGGTTTTTGTATTAAGGAATCCAAAGAATTGAGTGGGTGTGTGGAATAGACAGGTTAGGGGAAATAAGTATCTTTTAGCTGCAAGGCAGATGCCCAAGAGAAGCAGCATTGTCATAAGTACTAGTTCAATGAGTAGTCTGACAGAGAACTAGCAAAAAATTAATTTAGCAGCTTTTACTGCAACTGAAAAAAATTGTCACTACAGCCAATGTGGCAAGTACATGGGTGGATGAAGCCAAGCCCTCTGAACAGGAGACATTAAACTGCTTCTCCTTCCTCTTGGTGGTGAGGCAAGCTCCTCATATAAGGATAGCCCCAAGGGCCAGAACTATCTGGCTGGGGAAGAGGAGGACCTCTAACAAAAGTCACATAACCAGTATATGTACCAGGTGGATTTGTAGCTTGAAAGCCTGCTTCTGAATAATACATAAACATGTCCAAAGAAGCAGCAGGTCAGATTTCTCTCAGTCAGCTTTACCACTAGATGTATTTTAGGATGATGAAGGGCTTATTTAAGTGCACAGATTTATGATCATTAGCCTAGACTAGAGCAAACCCTCCTACTCCAACATACGTTATTCATTGTGTATATGATGCTGGGTTTCTTTTGTCATTGATCCAGAATCCTGGCTATCAAGAGTTGTGAGTTAGTGGGCTCAGCATGTCCCAGGGGATGTGCCCAGGAAGGGTTGTAGAGCTACAGCTCTCCTGTTCCTTTCTCTTAAGTGGTTGGCAGTCTTGCAGAATAACTATTTAGCTAGTCTCCATCTCAGAGTGGGAGGAATTTCTGTCTTTTTGTAATATCTTGATCAGGGCCTGACTTTAGACTTTAAACTTAATCTTTGTCTCCATACACCAGACCTGAAAATCAGTGACAACCTTACAAACAACCTGATTTCTGGTGAGGTTGCCAAGATTGTGCCACTTCCCTTCTCCATGAGGATATGTCATTGATCCAGTTACAGTTAAAGGCACCTCTCTGTGAGATGATGACAGTACGACAGTTTTGAGCCAGAGAAAACAGCTCTACCTATGTCCTCATACTTTTGGGTAATGGCCATGACCCACTGAACTGTGGTGGTAATACATCTAGAATGGTGGCTATCAAACTCCTGGTAACCAGTGTTTTACTGTGTGAGCTGCGTCCTGGGCAAGCATCTCTGCTGAAGATGCTGCAAGTTTTGAATTACGGCAGCTGCAGAGTTGATGCCTGCAGCCACATACTCCATCTGCAGGCATTCCCTTGACTGTTTCAGACTTACAAAGGGTATGTCATACTGGTCTGCAAAGCAAATCTCCACTGCATTTGAAAGATATGAACTGTATGGTAAAGGTTGCTGGTGCTCTGCAAGCAAGTAGGCAGTGAAGAGATGTCCTGAGACCCAGACACACTGTCTCTCAAACCTGAGAGATGCTACAGACCCAAGAGCCAGCATTTAAAGGAAAAGACAAAAATACATTTTTCTGTTCAAAATGTACCTGTTTTTATGATTTGTGGACTATTGTGGCAAATGGAGCAATTAAGTTCTGATTGCAGAATACTCTTCCCAGAATACTCTGTGGGATTTTGCTCTATCACACTGTCACTGAAATACAAACAAAGCATTTACCAAAGGTAACAAATTCAAGAGGGAAAACCAGGTTAGGATGAGTTTCACGGTGTTTATGCAACGAGTATGAGAGTTTGGATTTTGGTGATGTTGATGTTATGGTAATGTGTATGTGTGTGTAATCAATGATAGACCTGTGTTTTATTAAGGAAAATACAAACTCTCACAAATGGTGCCAGTGAAAATGATTCCCTTTTGGATTAGCAGGCAGTGAGTAAAACGTGATTCATGATGATCACAATGTTCCAGCAATGTTAAAATGGTATATATGTCATGACTTCTGACACAGCTCTACTTAAATCTTAGTGCTATAGACTGCAATAGAATGTCTTTGTGAAGACACCCTTTCCACATCAGAGTAAAGCCACAACTCCTAACTTAGTGTGGTGTGGAGTTTTTGGCAAGGTTATTTCAACAGATTAGTTATCCTCACAAGACTGGGTGCAGCTGGCTGCTTGCAAAGGTATGCTGATTGTGGAAGAGATAATAGTTTCTTGCCACAGTCTGTCCTTCCCCTGGCTGATGCATTAGCCTCTTCAGAGCTTCGTCAGAGCTCTTCATTTGTGCCGACAGGAATTGCTGCCCCTTCACATCTGCTAGCTGAGATTATTGGATGATAACTTTTCTGCCCATTTCAGTCAGTACCTGCTGGGTAAACCTAACCAGAGACCTGAGAATTTACAGCCAGAACCAGTGGAGGCAGGTGGTCTGTCCAGCTGGCACAGGAAGAGTTGGAGGAAGATGTTTCAGTGGCCTTGGGTGCATTGTCTGCACATCCTGGTGGTAGATCTTTACCCAGTGAGTGACATTGTGAGGTAGTTACCATTTTGCTCCCTTTTTTGTTACTAATTGCTAAAATACAATGAAAATGCTGTTGTTTTACTCTGCACTGTGTGAGGAAGTGACTGATGCCAGACATTTGAGTTCATCTCACCTGCCCTTACACACATCTTGGAGGCTGTTCTCTGATATGTGTTTCTTTTGGTGGCAATGTTACTTCAGCAGTCCCACCTTCCTGCTGCTCTTCTCCACTTCTCATCTCTCCCTCAAATGTGATGATACAACTGAGCTTCATCTTCCTGGTAAAGGGGATTGAGAAACTCTTCCTTGTTTAAAAAAATTAATCATCATAAAGGTACCCTTTCAACTGGAACTGCTGCTGAGAAAGTTGTTCAATGACTGTGAGTATCTACAAGCTGTTTCAGTAGGATGCATGTAAGCATTGCAGTGCTCTACTGCTGCAAGAGTTGTCTTTTTCAGTTGCTTAGAAAAAGTGAAAACTGAATGCAGTCTTTGAACTCTGTTTTAAAGCTCTGTTCATTGTTCTCTGTAATGAATGCAGTCAGAGTGAGTTTTGTTTGAATATATGCAGAGATCTGTATTGAAGCCAGTCACACTGGGCTGCCATTGTGGGCAGAGCAGACAAAGGGGCACAGCTCATGTCCTTTGCAAGCAGAGGTGAGATGAATAATGCCCTGTCCTTCCTCTTGGAAATAAATAGTGTCCTGAGGTGACTAGGCCAGCCATCAATGTCTGTACATATGAGCATCTTCATTGCGTCTGGGACCTAGGATGCAGCATCCTAAAGCACCATAAATAGATACTGGAAGAGAGAGAATATGGGGAAGTATCTTATATGCCTGCCCTGACACCATCCCAGCTGTATATCCAGTTCAGTGACTGACAGAACCAGATGTGAACTCTGAATTATATGTAATTTATTAATCTTTGGTGGATTCTTCTTTTGTGAGTTTGTGTAGTCTTCCCATGTTAATTTTTGCATTCGCAATGCCCTTTGGTAAGAATCCTGTGTTTTTGAAGGCTCTTAATGCCTTATTTGAAGTGGGGTAAACATGCTTCTTAATGAATGAAATACTAGTAGTTTGATAGAGGAATCTGAGGCTATATATCCAGGTTACCCTATGTAATAATACATGACAATGAGTATTCTGTTCAGAAAGGTCTGTCTTACTTGAAACAAGCTGCAATGTGAGCTGCTCATGTATGCTCATGGATTCTGGTCAATCCACCAAATAGAATGAAAATGCATCAGATTGACTTTTCTTATATAGAAACGGGGAGCTGGGGAGGGAACAGAGATTTGGGCCCTAGGTCGTGCCTAAGGCTTAGTATTACAGTATTTGGCTGAGTTCTCAAAAGAGGGAAGCTGGGAAGCCAAGTTTGGCTGTTAGCTCTAATCAGAAAATTTGCTTTTGGGCGTGTGTGTGCAGAGAGAGTTGTGCATGCTGGAGGAAAATGGATGCTATTGCATTTTTCACAAGGCCCCTGTGCTTGTCTGTTTTACATAGGTGTACAGTAAAGGGTTTGCCTTAAAAAAAGAGCCAAGTTTAAAAAACTGAACAAAACAAAAAAGACTCACAACCCAACCCTCCAAAGCACATAGTTAAAATGTAGTATCCCTTTTGAGATTTGTAGGGAGTAGATTATACCTCTCAATTCCATGTCCTTTCTGGTCTTTTGAATTCTTTGATGTCATAAAATCATTTTTGTGACAAAACTGGGTCAGAGAATGGTGGTTGGAGTTTCCATGTTCTTCAGCGTGCTGCAGCTGGACAGTGCTGTGGTGGTTTTTTCAACATTCAGTGTGTTCAAAAACAATTTTCAGGTCAGCCTTTCACTGGAATACATCAAAGTACAGTAGTTACACATTTACCTTTGAAACTTCCCTGCTCATACCTATAGATAATCATTGGCACAACTAGATGATGTCATGCAAAGGATTAGTCCAGAATCTTAAATTTACATTTTTGTCACCAATAGCAGCATGCCAGACACCACTGCCGATTGCATTACTTGCTGTGCTAGCTAAAAGTTATAGAAACTGCTATTTAGACAGGCTTTCTGATTGCACCTTTAAAAGAGCTCTGTGCTGGTTTTGCTGGGGCAGCCCTTGAGGTATATGTTGTAGCTCTATATATCAAGCAGTTCTATACTGATACATACCAAAGGAACTGCCTTCTCATTCTATGCTAATATTAGATCTTCTTAATATAATTTTTCAGAAAGGGATGTGCTTCTTGTGAATGAATTGGGAAACAAACTTTTCAGGTACTCCCAGTTTTCTTTATATTTTTAAAACTGAAGTTCTCACATACTCTTAAAGTTGCTTTTCTGTTTTCCTAAGCTTAGAGGCAATTAGACGACAATCTTTATTAATTTTCTCAGCTCTTCCTAATTTATTGGTGTTTGTCCATGAGGTGCATTGCCCCTGGCTAGACACCAGATGCCCATGAAGACTATGCTATCATTCTCCTCCTCAACTGCACAAGGGAGAGAGAATATAATGAAAGGATTGGGGTCAAGATGAGGGCAGAGAGAGATCAGTCATCAGTTAGCATCATGGGCAAACCAGACTCGACCTGGGAAAAATTTATTACCAATCAAATCAGAGTACAATAATGAGAAATAAAACCAAATCTTAAAACACCTTCCCCCCACCTCTCAATTCTTCTGACTCTTGAAAGAACTCACCTTGTGCAGTCTATACTTTGGAAGTTTCTGTTCTCATTGCAGTTGGGGATGAGGGAGTGCTGTGCCTCTCATGATGGAGAAATCAACAGACAGAAATGACAAACAAGCCTCAAGCATTTTTTGAGCTCTGTGTGACAGGGCAGAGAAATAGTTTTGAGCAATGACAGTTTCACTGTTACTGCAAACGTGCATTAAGCATATGAGGTGTGACTGTGCCTGATGGCAAAATTTCTGCCACTAGTAGGATGGCTGACTGAGCTACAGCTATGGTTAGGAAATTGAACTGGAGTAAGCTGATGGAATGACCAAAGCTGATGGCTATGGGAGACTGGAACTAGGAGTGTGCTGCTTGAAAAGTCAAGAAGTTTGCTGTGTAATATTCAACAAGATGGAAAAATGGACATCTTCCAGATTTACAGGTACAACTCAATGCTCTTTACTCAGAGTTACTAGAACTGAAAACATTGTTGTCTTAAGCCCATATTTTACAGTCTTGTAAATTGTAAACCCATAGTTCTTTCAAAAATGTGAATTTTTAGGACTTAAAATTGCAAAGGAAAGCTTTGAAGCACTGTGTTTTGATAAACTGTGGAAGGTGTTAGAGTCCTTCTGAGCACGGAAGCTGAATGCCTCACCCTGTGAAACAGACCAAAGGATTGCTCGTACTTCTGAGGTCCATGTGTTCGGGAGCTACTGAGGTACTTGAAATACAGATTCTGCTTCTTTGAAAACCTGGCTCCCTGAAGATCTTTTACAGGATAGGGGCAGCACAGTATTGGTTCCCAGTAAGTATCTAGCACCTGTCTTCTACCTGGTACTGCTTCAAGTTCTTACAGGAGCTCTGAGTTTTCGAGTGTCTCCCGTAAATCTCCACAGGCTGCTGAGTAGTGGGAGCCCGTGTTTCCTGCTTCTTGAGCCAGTGTCCCGATAACAGCACTAATCAATGGGTAGTGGGGAATACCTTCATGTTTTCCTCTGTCAGTCTTTTCAGGCATATTAGACACTTAGCTATTCCCAGATGTGTATCTGACTGTAGGAGTAGTTTTCAAACTCTGAATTGCTTTTTAACAGGAACCAAAAGTGAAGGTTAAATACCTATCTTTGGGAGGGAGATACTAGATATACCTCACTGAGGTGATGCCTCTTAGCTGGCTTAGGCATTCTTTTCTATGGTAAAGAGAGAGTTTTGAATTCCTTCCTAGTACTCCCGATTTTCTCCTGTGATCAGCTAAATGCTTCTGTTTTCCATGTCGGTCTCTTATTTTACTCCCATGAGAGATATCTTTCTTTTAAATGTGGCTGGCAGCCACACATATGCAGAATGCACCAGGGAAGTGGTTTGGATTTTCCGCTCTAAAGAAAGTGTGTTGTCAGGAAAGTATTTGCGGTACTGTGGATTGACAGTATTTTAAATGTTCCTTCAGTGCTGGCTTGAAAGAGGATTTTGTTCAGGCTATGTAATTAGAACCCATATTCAAATGTCTGCATGTATGCAATATAATTTGTTTTCAGCTTGAGCTTAAAATGTATTTTTGACTTTGGCCCTGGAGGCCTGTACAAAACTTAAGCTAACTTGAGTGGATAAACAAGCCAGATAATGCCTCATATAATTTATCATGTTTAGTCAGTAGTACAACACTGATATATATGATTTTGCTGTTTTCTGTCTTAACAGCAAAAAAACCCCCTTTTATTTGTGTTGCTTAGAGTGGAAGTAAGTTCTTGTTCTGGCAAACTGAGCTTGCTGAGTTCCATGATGGAGTTATGAAAGTGGAAGGTGTTTATAATGTGCATGCTTGATTTGGTTTCTTGGAAACCCTGATAGCCTTAGCTAATAGAATCCACAGAATCACAGAATGGCTCAACGTGGCAGTGGACCACAGTGGCCATCTGGTCCAACCTCTGTGCTCAAGCAGGCTCATCCTATAACGCATTGCATATGGCTACCAAGTATCTCCAGTGAGGGAGACTCCACAACGTCTCTGGGCAACCTGTTCCAGTGCTTGGTCACCCACACGTCCTAGATATATCACATCTGATGTTCTAGGTGTATCTGATTCCTCAAGTAGAGGTCCTATGCTTGAACTGTCCCTGATTACATCAGTATAACCCCCTCAAAATTAAAACAACATAACGAGGATCTCTACCAATTTTTACCCTGTGTTCCAGCTGAACATTCCCATTAATTTAAATGGCAGATTTCATCTTCCCTTTCAAAAACATGCTTCTGTATATGTTTAGGAAGTTCTTTTCCTTTATGTAGCTTAAATGAGGAACTAATTTTAGGAAGGGAATTGCTTTAAAGATGGTACAGCATCCTGTGGTTTTGCAGGGTGGGCCATTCCTTTTGAGCAGTGCAGTTCTGTAGATGTTCATTTGTTCAGGCTTTCCTGTGAAATTTTCTAACAGTTCTTATTAAATACTGATTATTCACAGGAGTCATTGTGGTGAATATTTTTATTTTTTAATTAATTGCTCATATTTTCTTATATGAATTAGTATTTTGATCTGGTTTAGCCTTTTGATAGCTCCAGGAATGTTACAAGAATAAGGTCTTAATTTTTAAACCTTCAGTTCTGTTAGTAAATATTTTAAAGATATGAGCAGTCTCACTTGTTGCTGATTTTATTTTTTGAAGGAAAGGTTTTGATTGTTTACTTAAATGGTCAGTTTGAAAAGTCCTTTTTTAACATATTAGAGTAGGTACTGTGTAACACAGTGCATTATCAGCAGTATGGTTTCTAAGAATTTATCAAAACCAAGGAAATCACACCCAAAAAGTTGGACACTTCTAATAACTGTAGACTTAAGATGACTGGGACAATTTATTTTATTACAATATTTGTTCCACCACTTTAATACTTCAATAAGTCAAATTAAAAGCATTTACCTCTTTGCTGTAAGTGAAATGGATTTTTTTGCTTTTCTCTTGATGGAAACAGATGCCCCTGTTTCCCTTTCCATGGCTGAATCTCTTCCTTCCTTCAGTGCATCTTCACTGTAAGTTACTCAGAGCAGGATTATCTATGTTTCTATTCAACTGCAAAGATTAGAAACTTTCTTTGTTTTTAAAGGGTACCCAGTCATCTTCATCTGCAGGCAACTGGCACTGGGGCTTTAAGAAGAAGCTGCAAATACTGCAAAATTCAGAGCTTAACAGCTGGGATTTTAAACTTAAAATAAAGGTCTTAAAAACATTGTCTCATCTGTGTGTAGTAGACCGGTGCTTATCATGCTAACCAGGACAGTCTGAGATTCAGTTTGGAGGAAAATAACTATTCTAAAATGACTATCCATTGCACAATTTTGGGATTTTACAAATTTTACATGAATTTACATATTTGCCTACATGTCTGTAGCACTCGCTTCCTATGTACCTTTTTATGGTTTTGGCATTAGCACAAGACTTCAGTAAGTCTAATTTTGCTGTCTTTGTTAGTATGGTAAAGTAGTCAATTTGTACATTGATATTTCCGTTTGAAACATAATGAAAACCATTTTCTGTATTTGATCCTAAACCATGGATTTAATCACGTGCCTCAAAAGTGTCCATCCTTTCCTGATGCTTAAACTACAAAGTTCTGTTTTGGGCACAGTGACAGAAATTTGTAGAATTGTGAATATTTTACATTGGTGTCCCTAGAGATTTAGTATATATAGAGGTTAGTGTAGATAGAGCTTCTTGGCCTCTTCCATCCACCTTTCCCTGAGAACACATGCCGTTTGAAAGAGGAGTTTGAAATCTGGTTGGCCATAAATACTGATTGTATTCTTGGTGTGGGTTCTTGCTTTCGTAGTCACGATAACCATTGCCTTGTGCTCAGTGGGCCAGCTCACAGCAGTTATTGTAGAGGGTAATGAATGATGTTTATTTATACTGTGTGCCTGACCACATCTGGGGGTGAGAACATGCTGGCAGCTAATTGGCCTGGCAGATGATCAGGCTGCTACAAAGCAGTAGCTTGTGCTAGGCAGGAAAATGAAATCGCAAGGAACTGTCATCCCTTGCTCTTATTGATGGTTCCTGGTGGACATGACAGACATTAGCTGTGGATGTAATACTGAGATCTACTCTTGTCGTATGCATTTCTTTCAGTGAATGCCTCAGATCAATTTGCTGTTATTAACACCTTGTTAATTAATCTCATCCCCAGGGATTTGTGTTAATTGCTAGTTTGTAGAGTTATGTCCATTGTATTTGCTCTCCTTTTTGTCCTGAGGCACTTGAATGCTTCACTTTAGAACTGATCACTTCAAGGACAAAGAATCCAGGCGGGAAGTCTGTGTTGTGTGGCTTGGCATTGAGCAATTTCCTGAAAGTGGTGCTGGTGCTGCCTTTAAAGATCTCAGAACTTTGGGTTTCCTTGAGCTTGAAGGAGCTAGAGTCACCAAAAATGAGAGAATTGCAATAATTCTTCGATAACGGGATAGCAAAGAGTACTGTTTGAATTTTTATATGTTACTAATGTGTACTTAGCTACCTTCCTCAGAGCTTGAGCCGTGCAGGTAGTCCCTGTCCCCAGCAGACTGTTCTGTGCCTGTGCTGTAACCAGGCAGTTGTCTTCACTCCAAGCTTAGCAGCACTTATGGGAAGAGTTGAAAAGGCTTGTACTCCTTACAAACCCAGGATACATTTAAGTGAGTCAAAGCAAAAGGAATAGTTTGGATTGGCGACAAACTGATTACTGCAAAAGGTTGTGAGGATCTGACTGACAGCCCGCCAAGACATCCTTCCCTGCTGTTCCCATGGCTGCTTGGAATTGATGTTAGCAAGGAGGAGGAATAAAGTTTTTGTGTCCTGCTAAATCATTTTGGTGGTAGTGTGGTTTGAAAACAGAAAACCTGAGTATTTTTTGAGTAGCTGTTAGTGTGTAAAATGACCAGATGAACAGGTCCAAATAACACAGCAGATCGTGGTTTTAAGTAGCCATGGGATGGAGAATGGCTTTTTTTTTTTTTTTTTTTTTTTTTTTTTTTTTTGAGGGCTTCTGGGCGCTTCTCGTTTTGGAAACCAGTTTGTGGCATGTGACACTGCAAAGTACACCTGCTAAGCATTGAGGTTATGCCATTGATTTCAAAGCTAAGTATACGTATGTTCCTGACTCCCCCTCTTGTGTCACTGTACTTAACATCTTTGAGTACAAAATAGATTCTGTTAAAAAACCCCAATACTGTCGTATGTTTTTCATATTTCCATGTATCTGTATGAGTTCTCTGAAATTTATATCTTTTAAAATTTCCCTTTTTCTTAAAACAATTTTATTACTAATATTTATTTATTTTTGGAAGAGCATGGGAATGTTTATTTTACTTTTTCAAGGTATGTAAAATAGGCAAAACAAAGGATAGTTGTATTAATATTTTACTGGATGAGCTAAGAAAAGATAAATAAATGTAAATTAAATAAGCCTTTATTTTTGCCTCTTTGAGTTCTTTCTGATACTGCTTAGAAGACCAGGTGCCTTGCAAGCTTTTTGTAAACAATATGTAGAAAAAGGGATGCCTTGTTTTGTTACTCCAGAAACAGTGAAAAAAGAAAAAAAAAAGTGCTTATGCAATCAGGAATTTGATGCTGTAAAAAGAGAAGGGAAAATATGGTAGCTTAAAAGCTTGATATGGGATTACAGTTGTTTTTAGCTCTTCATGGTTAAGCATCTTTTACTACTGTGTCTCTTAACTCCCGTAACTGATAATTTTGCTGCTAATTCAATTGTGTGATGATTGATTGCCATTAACAATTCCTTGAAGAGCACTACAAATTTAGTTTTTGTTTCTCTGCTAGCTGTAGCAGTTTTTACTTCCTCTGTTATTTGTGTGTTGTCACCCAATGATGTATGTGATGAATATATACCAAAAAAGGTATATACATAGAAAATAGTAAACAGATATATTTGCTGGAAAACTTCTTGGAGCTCACTTCTACATGTAAAAGACTGCGCTGATACTCTGCTTTGCTGTGGAATATTCACCATTATTTTACTTTTGTAATAAGTAAAAAATGCATGATGAACAGATTAAGATGAGATGATTTTTCTCTCTAACGGTACTGTTCTATTAATCACTGTAAATCTTGTTTTTTCCCCTCCTCCCTCACACCTGTAACAGCTAGCCGATGGCGGAACCTCTTCTCTACACCTGTCTCCTTGGCTTTCCCCTATAGTCCTGTTGCAAGACTCACCCCATATACCAATGGCTTTAATAGTCCCAGCTTCTCTAAAACCTCCAGTAAAGCAATACTAACACCCGAACGGACAGGTAATGCTTATCTTCTTATTGATTTACAGTGCTTACAAAAGTGCTTGATTTAATCTAATCCTGCTAGCATTTAACAGCAGTACACTTTTTGGATGATTGTATATGAACTCGCATCTCAGAGGGAGATTGTTGCGTTTTTTTTAAATGACCTAAAATTTGGCTGTTAACTACAGGTGTTATGCAGGGTGTTATGGGAAAGTGATGCTAGTAGATATAACTGATGAGTCACCCAATAGTACAGTTGTGACTGTATCAACTTAAACAGTCCCCAGCTTTGTTGCTCATTTCTGCCCCATGGTGCCCCTTCCTTGCATCTGCAGAAACATATGTGCAGCTGTGTAATGAAATTGCAACGAGAATTTCCCTATAATAAAAAGAGCTGGCAAATCTGTGCCTGTTTTCATACTAGTCTTGTTGCTAATGTTCAAGATTTTTTTTTTTCTACTGATTTTCAGGGAACGCACAAGTCCTAGGAAAACTGCAAACTTTCTGTGGTCTGTAAATTGCAGGGATTTGCATTTTCCTTCTTCACTACAGATATCGGGAGTCAGTTTGTATCTATGACTTCTCTTAAACTGCAGTGGCAGTGGAAAAAATAATCTTCTAGGGGAGAGGCATTAACATTTTATTGCTGGCTGGAGCAGGTATGGGCTGAGGATGTCAGCATCAGTGTCCCACCAATCTGCGTGCAGTGTTCCTTACGATGCATGAAATCACTGCAGAAAGCCCTGTTCTAAGGGATATGGGCACTGTGGGTGAGATACAGCTCGAGACAGTGCCTGCTGTAGCTGTCTGCATGTGAGTGAAATGTACTCCCTATTCAGTGGGATGAAGCCTAGTTCCTAAATGAACTCATGCTATTTGAGATAGCCTCAGGTACCTTGTCTGGCTTCCCAGTGCTGCTCCAAAAGAGCACAGCTGTTACTACCTCTGCGGAACCTCAGGGACTGCTATAACTTTCACATTTAAGAAAGAAAACAAGCACATTTACTCCATACAATCCTGCCAAAGCAAAGTAATCCCCTGCCTGTCCTTTTCTTTTGGAGATACTATTAGAAAATAGCTGGATTTAGGATGAATTTTAGGTGGCTGCTTTCAGCAGTGCTAGAGGATGCAAACACACCTGTGATACAAGCACAACTGGTGAGCCATGGTCACAGCAATTCTTGCCCTGCAGGGTGTGGGTCTCTGGTGGTCCAGAGGATATTAGAAAATTATTTACTGTTTTAGTTGATGGGATTTTTCTTTAAAGTTGGACAACAACTAGCTTATGCAACTGATTGCAAATTAGTTTATATTTCACTATTGCACACAGAGAAAAAGTAGAATCCAGAGCCTTTCCAAAAGATAGCTCTGTGAAGGAAGCAATGCTTTCTCTGTTGCATGATGTTCAATCTTAATTGTTCCTGTCATTGATTTATATGATAAACAGTTTAAAAAACAGTAAAATTAGCTAAACGGCTCTGATACAGCATCTGAGTACTGAGTAGAAGTCGGTGACACATACCCACTTGTTTTTCAAAAGAGAGTAGGGAGAACCACAGTGCCACAAGAGAGATGCAAATGCAGATGTGGTTAGACTACACTAACAAATCTGAGCTGTATCAGAACAGTATTGGGTAAATTATTCATTGTCTACGCTATGCAATGCTATTTTGGGAGCAAGCCGAGGAATGATCCATTTCGACGCTTAATACTTCTCATGAATATCAAAGCTCTCTGCTAATTGTTACTGAATTGAACTACGCTTCTGAAAGTTTTTATGTGCTATTCAGAAAATGTTTTCAGGTATTGTAATGTAAAGAGCAGATGATTCTGAATGAAAGCTGGCCAGACATATTTGTAGCCTAAAGTGTATGTTTTCTTACATAGGGTACATTTCTAGGAGTTCCCCTTTGAGTCCACAGTCATCAGTAGACAGTGAACTGAGCACTTCAGAGCTGGAAGATGATTCCATTTCCATGGGATACAAGCTGCAGGACCTCACTGATGTTCAGATCATGGCTCGTCTACAGGAGGAGAGTAGGTGGTGCTTTTTTTGGTTTTCGTAATAGTCTGAGGAGGATTTCCCATAACAGTTAAAACTGCTCCAGTATGGTCTCCAGTCAAATGGGTCTTTTTTAAATGGTGTTGTCTCTTGAGTGGCAGGTGGAAAGACTCTTCACCTGCATGGAGAAGATGTGCATGTTGTTGGGTTAAGGTTAGTCTGAACTGGTACTGGATTTCAAAGTTTGATGTTTATATTTTTCTGAATATGAATTGAAATAAAATTATTTCTGGAGAGGGAAGATGCTAAAACATTGTTCTCATACGTGCATTTCAAGAGAAAGGTAAAAATAAGCAGCTCTCTTGGCTTCCTTTGCCTCCACTTCAATTTTCTTAAATTGTCAGATGAGTTTTGAAATTAAATCCCCCTTAAATACTGAATTGGGACCTTTAAATTTAATATCTTGGTTTAAAACTACTGATTATGCACAAATCTGAGCCTAGAGTCTTCTTTGAGATAGATTATAGTTTGGCTTAGTAGTAGTTTTTGTAAAATTTCTTTATTAATAAATAAAGGGCATTTGACTTAGAGGTCACTGAGACAGTAAGTGGAGTATCTGTTTCACATCCTGTTAGTGACAAGTGAGATATCAAGGAGGAAGCAATGAGATTAGAAGCAAGAGAAATTCATAGTTGGGGCCTGAATGAAAATGCCAAGTAACAAGTGATTATATAAAACAAAAATAACAAAATGGGAAGAAAAAATCAGAGCTGTGGTCTGGTTGAAGCCACCAGACTGAGCAGGCAGGGTGATCACCTGTCAACAGGAAAACTTGCTGAGTTGATCGTGCTTGCACGCATCATGTTCTGCAGTGAAATTAACAAGTGTTCTAATTTTAAAAAGCAAAAAAATATATGACTGTCAAAGATACAAAGGGGATTGCATTACTTAAATGACAGCTGTGCTCATCGTTTTTAGAGTGAGGTTTAAAAAATACTTTGGGTACTTAGCTCTTTAAGGAATCAGGGTATTGGCAGACTGGAAAGAAAAATGCTGGTTTTTCTTCTATTCTGTGTCAGGTGCAGTGGTTGTATCTCATCCTTGTAGCAGCAGCTGGTGGAGAATGTTTGAGCACGTGACAGTTGTTGGCCACTTAATCCCGTGGAAGGTGGCAGTTCTATATGTGCACGCAGGCACGCTCTCTTCACAGCCAGAAATAGAAACTCCCACTCGAGGAGGGGGAGAGGAAGCATATTAAGAAGTTTCCATTATGAAGCAAAGATATCTGTTAAAGCTGAGGGCTTCTTGTAAGTCTAGGAAGGTTGTTATCTGCAGCTACTGTCAAATAATTACTTGGCTCCTGCAAGTGCAATGTTTTTTCCTTAGCTGCTGTGCATTTGGAGAAAGGAGGCCTGTGCAAGGGATGTGAATGCTTCCCTCTCACTTGACCTGGAGCAAACAGGCTCTTACAGGGTAGTGCTAATAGTGAGATGGTTTTCAAAACCTGGCATTCTGCGAAGAGGGTGGTAGGATTGTGTACCTGTGTAAAATACAGTTGTGTTATCACTAAGCCTTGTCCATGATACTGGATGCTATCAGGAACCAGTTCTTGTTCAGGGAGGTTGGAGAGCCAGAAGATCTAGATGGGTTGTAAGTTTAACAAATGTCGTAAACATTTTTGTTGCATGAATACAAAAGTTTAATAGCAATAGCTTGGAAAACTAATGTGAGTGCAATTCCTCTAATTAAGAGTATTGAGAAGTTAAAAACTTAGTACCCATGTGGTCTTTTTATTGGCAGAGAAATAGGTACCTCCTGAGGGTGGTTCATCTTAAGTAAGGCATCTAAGACATCTCTTGGAGACTCCTGTATTCTTTTTTAGTATTTTATTTAAAAAGATTTTGAGGGAAAGAATTCAGGCTTAGATGCCTGAAAGGTAGATCAGATGCCTGAAAGGTAGATGAGATGAATCCTACATCAGATCTTCAGCCTGATTACATTTTAAATCCAATTCTTGCTGTAAAATTGTCTGCTTACCTGCTTCGTTTTCAAGATTGAAGTGCATATTAAGAGTTAATCACTTAGCAGAAGCTGAATCATCCTCCTCTTGGAATTTACAGGCCTTAGGCAAGACTATGCTTCAACATCAGCATCTGTGTCAAGGCACACTTCCAGTGTTTCTCTGCATGCGGGAAAAAAAGGGACATGCAGTGACCAGGAATATGATCACTATAGTCTTGAGGATGAGGAAGAGTTTGACCACCTTCCACCTCCGCAGCCGCGTCTGACTCGCTGCTCCCCCTTCCAAAGAGGGATTCCTCACTCACAGACTTTCTCCAGTATCCGGGACTGCAGGAGGAGCCCTACTTCCCCACAATTCCCTACAAATACTTATCAGCAGCCCTTCTACTCTCCTCAAGCCCAAACTCCAGAGCAGCAACCAAATAGGATTAATGGAGGTGGGTTGCATGCTTTTCTGAGAAGTGGTCTTTTCTCTGCCAAGTGCCAGTGCCATTTTAAAGATGACTTGTACATAAATTGTGACAAATAATTTAAGCCTGTGTAAATGATTAAGATATGTTACTGTTAAGCAGTTTTCTACAAAATGTAATCTGTGACCTGGTCATGAAAGGTGTTGCTTTAGTCTGTTTTAAAATGGTGCAAAGTTGACCACAAATGAAGAAAGAAACAGAAAGTAAAGAAGAGCATGTTTTAGCAGGCTAATGTTGGTTAGAAGAACCTCTGGGGCTTTCAAGCTTGATGTACACATGTCCATTGTGGATGCAGTAAAATACAGATCAGGGTTTTCAGACTTCCATTTTCTTTCTTATTCCTGAGTTTGCTGTTAATGCAGCTGTGCTGTGAGGAGAGCTTATGACACCTTGCTTCTGTTCCAGATCTTATAGGGCTGATTGTTAAAGTAGTTGGAGATAATGTCACTCCCAAACTACCCTGAGACATTGCTGCTTTTTCATACTGCATTTGAGATATGTTCCAGGGTCTGGAACATTTGTCTCTCAGTGCTTATTCACGGTTTAAATTACCCTCCATTATTGCTGTTTATTTCTTTTCTTTCCTTACTATAATCACAATTTTCTTCTTTCTGCTGCATTTTACTTTCCTGTACCTTGGGTCTTTCCCCCAAGTTAATTCTTAAACAGTCCATTTCCAGCCAGGGTTTTGTATGTAGCATTACAAATTACAGCTCACCCTTGGGCAAGAAAATAAATGTGTTGTTCAAAACAACATATAGTTGCTATTTTTGGTGCTACAGGTATATGCATGTTGCTTTTCTGAAAAACGAGACATGACAGGTTGATGCCCAAACCTCTTCTATTCAAAGTAAGCCATGGCATGGAAGTATAATTGACAAGTGGCAGTATAGAAGGAGAGGTGATGTTAACAGAGGGTAGAGCAGCGTGGGTGTCTGTTAGTACAGCATTTGTGCCATAGTAATTTTAATGTTGCTTTCCTTGTCAGGGACAAGAATGGGACAGCAATGCTGGGCTTGCAGAAATGTTGGGAGATAGAAAGGAAGGCTTTGGGGCATTTTTGTTCAGGAATAAGAGAATGATGTGTTGCTGCCATGCTTTTATGTGGCTCCCAAATGTGTTTTAAATAATTTTTTCATGTTTCCTGTCAATGGAAGTTAAGCATTGGATTTCCTGCATGGAAAGGCATGGATATTTCATGTCAGTGGAACTTAAGCACTGGATTTCCTGCATGGAATGGCGTGGAAACCTTTAAGGCGCTAAAAACATTAGACTCCTAGTTTATTAACTACGAAGTGTATAAATGTAAAACACCACCAATTTTATTACCTGGTTGACTTTTTTCTCAAGAACTCTGAGGATAATGTGTTTGGCATCACCCAGAAGTTGGACACGTGACTGCAGTTACCTGTTTGCAGGAATGACAAACAGTGCTATAGTAGTCAGTACCACTGTCTTTAGAAGGGAATTATCTCCTCAGCTTCCACACCTTCAGCCTCTAACACATGCAGCTCTGATCCATGTAAGTGGAAATACTGATGGTGAGAAACATTTTACTTTGGCTGTGTTTTTTGGCAGACAAGGAGATAGAGTCAAGTGTTCACTGTATTGAGTATGTCTTCGTAGTATTACAGCATCTTCTTATTAGCACATATCGTCTTGGCAACAATTTCATTGTCTCTCAAGAATTCCTACACATTGAAATGGAGGTAGACTCTAAAACAAGAATTTGTCTGAAGCTCTCTGTGATGGATGTGTTCCACACTGTTAGTTTACCAGGCCAGTTGAGAAGGAGGGGTGTGAAAGATGGAAGAACTGAACTTTCAGTTTCTGCCTTCAGTATATGTGGAAAGCATGATCCATAATTAATAATTGTCAAAAATACCACATGCTGTGCTGCTCTTGGCCATTCCAACAGTCTTCCCAAATCTTTATTCCTCTGTCTTCCCCCAGAGAGATCATTTATGTTCTTGTATGTGCAGTCAAGGGTCTGGCCCCTGCTTCATCTGGTCATTCACAGATCTCTTCTTAAAAGAAGAATAAGCAGCAAGTAACTGCTGAATTTTGACACTCAGTCTGGGGTAAAAAACCCAGTATTTAGCTTTGACACAATATTCCCTCAAACTAGTCCATGTATTAGCTTAATTACAATTTTTTGCCTTTAGGCAAATAGTTTGAGGGATGCTGCCCTACTTGCTTTTCGTAATGTTTGTTTGGTATGGTACTCTAGTTGAGGTACCTAATTACCTGCACTGTAAAAAATACACTGAAGGTGTGATAAACCTGGAAAACTAATAATAATTACTCTAGGAGTGTAATATTGGTTGCCTGATGAGAAGCACCTACATTTAAATGCTGAGATGTGGGTGTCCACCTGTGTATGAAGGGTCTAATTCAGCTGCCCACATATAGCTACATGAGGTACTTTGATGCACCTTGGCTTCACCATCACCCTGTGTCAATGCTGTTTAGATTCCATAAACAACCCAGGATCTCTGAGATGGCATGAGGTACCTTCACATAGGCACTGACCTGTGCACCAGATGTCTGGTCTCTTAAGTATAGCCAAAGGTCTGCTTGTTCTCCATCCACAGGGTTCCATTTTAGGTTGCAGATTTCTGTTGCTCTGGTGATCTTCTGCCTTTTCTGGGGTTGAGAATAGTCTCTCAGGTGTTTTCCAGCTGTGTTAGAAGCTATACTTTTGAGCTCATACAATTGCTCTTGGCAGTGTATTGTAGCAAAGTGCTGCCCCTGCTGTAATACTGACACTCTTCCCTGTTTTAAATTGCTGTACATCTATTTGAAGATAAAATTACATACTTCTGGACCACACTACACCATGTAGCCCCCACTCTCAGGTCCAGGTTCTTTATCTCGCCTTAACCCACTCATGTCTGAATGAATGGTGCCAGTCATATTTACTGCCAGTCCCCAACAGCTTGCTGTACTGGAAGGCTCTTGGTAAACACTATCAAAAATGGCAGGTGTGTGCCAATCGAAATATGTTTAGATGTGAAATATGTTGCCATGTGTTTAAAGTGTATGTGGGGCCACTTGTAGCATGGGCTCTGTAGGTGTACCTGTTGTTACCTTTTAAACAGCATTTTCACAGCCACTGTCTGTAGAGTGTGTGTATTATCTTTGCTTTCTAATAGGTTTTATTGCCAGTTCTGGCAAGAATATAGTAATAGATAAGCTTTGTGTGAAATGTTGTTTTCCTTGTTTAATTACACCCTTTTCCTAAATCAGCTGAATTTTCTGTAATGATGAGTTACATCAGAAGAATTCCATTTGTAAACTTTTTAAGGTATTCTGATTTTCAGGGATTTTTTAATTGGTTGGTGGGTCAGAAATAGTTAATTTAAAGAAAATCTGAGAGGGACAGGAGGTGAACACCTCTTGAGTACCGGTTGTAATTAGCTGAAGTGAATTTGTCTAGTTAGTGTGTGTTTTATACTTTAATAAAGCCTTTAACATGTTTGCAGTGGAAAGATTTATGCTTACCTCTCTCCCCTTAGTCTAATTTGAAGAAGTTATTGGTTAGCAACTTAAAACACTGCTAACTATTAATATCAAGAATACTTTATATATAGTAATTTTCATATAAGAAATACCACCAAAAGTCATAAAACCAAGCTGGTTTCTGCTTTATGTTGTCCATAAATAGACATTCTTTTAGTTACTTTGATGCAAAAGTACCTGCTGTCACTTTAACTTTTTAAAAATATATTTCATTTTTTATTCAGTAATTTTATTAATTTTTAATAGCTGTTAGTATTTTTGCCCTTTATACTTCTGATTTTCTGAAACCACAGGTAATGTTTAACTATAGTGCTGTGAAATGATCCAGAGTAATCAAAATCCAGGATAGACAAGATTCTGAAAATAGGATTGATTTTCTTGCGTTCAGGCCCAGTTTCCCTATCTTGAGAGCAGCTTGCTCACAACCTTTTATCCTGGCACCCCTTATTTTATGTGCATTTTAAGGTGTCCGTTTTTATAATACGTGAAAATTGGAAACTTTGTACTTTGGACAAATTATTCCAGGTAAAGAAGGAGTTTATTATAATACAGTGAGAAGGTGGATGAATAATACGTGGTTCATGGTGTAGCAATGCATTCAATCTGGTTAATCTTAATATATATTTTCCATTAGCTTTTCATGTTTATTTTTAGCTTGGTTTTTAGCTAAGTTTTTAAGTTGGTTTATACCTTCATAAACAGGCCACAAATGCCATTCACTTGAAAAACTTTGCTTTTATTTTCCAGAAATTAATAGTTATGAGTTACTTTCTTGCCTAGACTTTGAAAATATTATGGACATCATTGGCTGTTGCCTCAGTTTGAAAGCTGCAAATGTGGTTTCTGTTTGTTGTTTGGGTTTTTCAAGCAAACTCCAGGCACCATAGAAGAGCAGCATTTCAAGGGCAGTACAGTGTGTTTAGATATGGGTTCAGCATAGACTTATGAAGTGTTTTCTGCTCAGAACCTCTCTTGCTTGGTAAGAAAGGAAAAATTCTCTCTAGGAAATTGTTGCAGACTTTACGACAGAAAATGAGGAAAATAATCTTAACGTTGCCACCCTTGCATTATATTGGGGATAGTGATCAGTGGGGAACTCATAGAAGGCTAGTGGAAAAATCTTTAATCGGCTCTATCTGTGGTGAGAGACATATTCCTGTGAAGCCAGGACGAGGTGAAGTAGTAATTCTGAATAAAATGTAGGTATTGACAATACTGAGAATGGTGTCACTCACTTACCTGAAGGACTTGCTTTAGTCTGTATTTGTGTTTTTACACACTGATGTCTCTGCTGTATCAGCTGATGATTCCACAGACCTTTAAAAAAGACCCTGGTGTATTTGGGATGTCACAAATGTTATAACAAATATAACGCAGATACTCATCTCAAGTCTTCAGAGATGAGGAAGAGAAATTAATCCCGTAAAGTGAAGCTGTAATAGAGTCTACAAGTTTAAGGATTTCAGAACGCACTCTGAATGTCTACATAATATTAAAATCAAGAAGCATGGGTTTTTTCCTTATGGTTTTACCCTGACTATTTACAATACTTACAATACAGATAAGGCAGAATTGAATTTGCAGGATTTGTGTGAAGGATTTAAATATGTGTAAGGAACTGCTAACATAGCTCAAACAGTGATACAGATTTCTCTGAGACACAAATAATTGTGATTCATTGTATCACACTCCTGCACTTTTGGTGAGGTTTGGGAGTCCTTTTGTTCAAATAAAACACTGACAACACTTGCAGAGAATAACAGTGAAGGAATAAATGTGTTTTAAGACACTTCACTGTACAGTCTACATCAGCCCTCCTTGTAAGGAGAACCTCATTGGATGAGACATTTTGGCAGACAGCAGATGATACTGACCAAGGACTGCTGCAGAAGTCCCCATCTGGCCTCCCACCAAGAATGTACCTCTTCTGAGGTAGCTTTGCTCCGAGGACAAGGTCTGCTTGTGTGCTACATGGAATTAATCTTCGGCCAGTAATAGTAGTAGGTCAGGGAAAGGAAAAAAAAGCAGCAGTGGAACAGGGACGGCCACCAACGGTGAGGGGATCAGAAGACAGAAGGCAGGTGCTGCCTGTTCTGGTGTCCTGCCAGAAAGAAGCTGGGCCACTGATCCCGAGCTGACTTCAGAGAAGAAATAGTATCAGGGGAAGAACTTCCTGGCAAAAAATCAGAACTGAAGCAGCTGGGTGAGAGGCGAACTGCTGTCTTCACTGTAATTTTGTGGAATGTTTGACAAAGAAGGGACACTTTTTCCTGCTTTTTGACCTGTTTTTAGCAGTGAATATGATCTGTGCTGTGGGGTGGCCTTTTCATGTCCATTTTCAGTTGAGGGCAGAGGATCCTGTATTTCACAATTCCCAGCTTTTTTGTGCTGTAGAGGCAATGGGCTAACTCAGCATGGATGCCACATATGGAGGAAAGTGTAAACATGCAGTAGGCAATTTTTGATGTTTCATTCTACTGCAGGTATGTGAAAGGGCAGTGTATGCTGCCTAGAGGAAGATCATGAAATGACAAGCACATGTGCATAATTTATTCTCAGAAGGTGGTAATAACCAGGAACTGATTATTAACTCCCCTTGCATGACCTATCCTTGAATTTTCTTCACACTTACAAATACCTCAAGAAGTCAATGGCTGTAGGTCATGATATTTTATCTCGGAGAAGGCTGGGGAAGGCGAAGATACATGTGATGTTTTATATGGCTGCATTCTACTTAAACACCCTATTCATTTCAACCTAAATTATAGTTGAGACTCAGTAGTGGGTCACAGTAATAACTGTGGATGCTGTTAGAGATTGAGTCCAGTTGACTGATGACCACCTTGCCAACTAGACCATGGCATCAAGTGCCATATCCAGTCATTTCTTGAACAGGTGTAGGTCCTTTGAAGTCCCATACTGGTGTTACTATCCACATCTTCCTAACAAAACAAATTGCAAGCAACTGATGATTTTTATAAGTTTGTCACTGAACCAAATTAGTGCAGAAGAGGTAGGAGAAACTGTAGCAAATTCCAGCATTCATCACAAACAGGACTACATGAGCAAATGAATTCTCAGCTGAGAATACATCTCTACTCCTTTACTTCTCCTCTCTATTCATTTTCTCATCAGTCTTAGGAGAGCAAAGAGGTCTGAAAAGGAAAGCAGCTTGGAAAAATATTTTTGTTTTCTTCTTGTATTTTCCAGCAAGTTCATATCTAGTCACATCTCAGTGGCCTGAAATAATATTAAAATCATATAATTCCCACCTTCTGCTTCCATATATTAAGCTCGCAAGAGCCAGCGTTTCATGTACAAACAAAACGTCTGTAAGACTATTTCCACTGTTCTTAGGAGGGAAGCAGGTGACAGAACAAACTTCAAGAAGGAGATGAAAGAGGATGCATCATCCAAGGAGATGAAAGCTGCAAAATGCCATCAAGGCGAACATTTCTGGGTTTTCCCCCAAACACAAAACTGACCTGGTATTTTCATTGCTTTTCAGGGCCATTTATGTCAGCAGACACAAGGACCCATCAAAGAAGTAACACAGCTGCTTGATGGATGAGAATTTACAGGTGCAGCAGGAATCTGCTGCCTGAGGACTGAATGAATCAGCAGCAGAGCAAACTGCTGGAACAAGAAGGGACTAATGAACAGGAGGCATGTGGCCACCCAAGACATGGAGGAAATCCAAGCTACTTCTGTACCCCTTTTTCTGCTATTGTAGCTGCATCCACTGGACAGTTCAAGGCACAAATAATGCTGGGGTGGCTGATGCAGACCCTGAGTGGAAGACCATGTAGAGTCCAAAGATACTAAATGATACTAAAAAAAGCGATTTTATGCAGTGCCATCTTCCCTACCGCCATCCTGCTCAAACTCTTTTTCCCCAAGTTCTGTAATGTTGAATTAGGATTTCACCTAGGACTTTGAAAGGGTAGGCTAGGACTCCAGAATTAACAGTAGCTATAGACATTCCATATTCATGATTTTTTTTGCCTCTCTTGGCCAAGGATTGCATTACAGGGTGACAGTTCCCTCTTCAGTTTGCAAAATTCTTGACCGTTTTAGAAATACGGTAGCTATATGGGTGCTATTGTTTGCATCCCCAGGACAGTTTAGGAAGCCTGATAACTGTTCTATCATTGTTACATCACTGATGTTAATACTTAGTACCTGGCTGCACCACAGTGGTAATCACTTTGCTAATGTTCGTGGCTGTACCATTGAGAGTTTCGGTCTGCCACTGTCAGTAATCAGTCACTGAAGCACAATTCTGACTCATTTGATGAAAGATTGTCCATACAGTAGTTCTTTATTAGGATTTGACTGTACTCTAGTTTCCAGGGATTCAAACCTTACATTTCCTTTTCCTGCTGGAGATAAAGCCTTTCTCTGACACAGGTTGCTGGAGTTACGTAGGCATCACATGTATTGAAGTTACTGTTAGTGAGTCCTAAGAACTTGTATAGGTAGAACTGTACTGTCACATCTTATTACTTTCCACTTGTTAGCAGCTTTAAGGATTAGAGGGGCTAATGATGGTGCTAAATAGGTTGTGTATTTATGTGGACTGATCAACTGAGATTTCTAAATAAATCCGTTGTTTCTGTGAACTGAACTTGGCCTGTATGAGCCAGGAGGTCGACCCATGCCAGCAGTTCCAAGCAGGGTGCTGTGTTGTTCCTATGCATAAAACCAAAATATCAGTCTGGAAATGCCCTCCTCTCTGTGGGAGAGAGCAGTTGTAGCTGCTGCTACAAGACAAGTATACCTGTGCTTTCTGTTGCAGTGTAAGAGCAGCGGGCAGGCACCTGCCAGCCAGTGGGACCTATGTCAGAAACAGCAGCTGGTGGCCTCTGTGCTGGCCATGCTATGAGGAGGGACATAGCCACCTCGGCAGGGCGCAGCCCTTGTTTCTGAACCTGGCCAAGAGGCAAACCTTGGTGATGTTGTCAATGACAATTTAATAAATACCCATTGTTTTCCCACAGTGATGCTTTACTGAAGTCTGTCACGTCACAGGATCGGGTCCTTCAGTCTGTGCCTTTTTGCCAGTCTCTTCTGATTGTACAAAACTGAGTCATCTCCCTTTGGCCCAACGGCAGAAGAGACCAAAAAAGTTTTCCCTTAGACTACCTGATGGTGTTATGGTTGGGAAGCTGCCTTGAGATGTCAGGAAGTTTTTGGTTTCTTTCTTCAAAAGCACTGGTGTGAGTGGGGTTGCAGACAACCTTTGACCTCTTAGACACTTGCCTTAGCTGTTGTACCTCCCCCAAAAATATTTGGCATATTTGCAGCTTTCTTTTTGTGAAAAGCCCTACAAAAAAGCCTATTCTGAAAATGCCTATCAAATCAGATGCCACAAGTGAAGTAGGAGGGAGAAGTACCAGATTTGAAAATTCTTATATCAACCCAGGGCTTCAAGCAACTGAACAGCATCAAGACTTTGCAGTTTTTGCATGTGGCTGCCTGCAGAAACTTAACATGCTAACAAGGTTAGGTTCGGAATGGAGTTATTTAGCATCTTACTGGCACCTGAAAGCAAGACTTCAGTCACTTAGGATGGATTTATCTCACCTGTCTTTAGACATCCACAGAGTAAATAGCTGTGTCTGACTGCCATTGCAAACTTGCTTTTGTATTCACTGCAAAGAAACAGGCACATTTAGGGCATGGTTCACCTGACCTACTTTACACATCTATGTGAAACTCATCATTATTCATTGTTTAAATCCTTGCAGTTCTGCAACTGTACTGCCTGTTGGTGTCTTTAAAATTGTGAATCATCATGATGTTACAGTAGTCATAATGATTCAATTTGAAGGCTGTCAATAACATGTTCTTCTGGTAAAGCAAAACCTCTCATTTTATTGAAATAGTTTGTTCTGATTTTCTACAGAAATTACATGGAGGTGGCTTGTGTTCTTTGGAAATTCTGACCTGACTATGGATGTTGTCTTCTTTTGCTCCAGACAAACTCCGCAGAAGCATGCCTAACCTCGCTCGGATGCCAAGTACCCCCACCATTAGCAGTACTGCTGGCTTTGCTGGTTCTCCTGTCACTGTGAGGAATAGTCAGAGCTTTGACTCCAATTTGCATGGAGCCAGTAATGGGATTTCAAGGATGCAGTCGTGTAGTAAGTACCTGTGTGTGTTCTTTGGCTGCGTGCAAGGGATCGATAAAGCAGTAGAATACACGTCCCGGTGACTGACCCTTTGTTCTATGAAAAATTAAAAGCAAACTGTTCTTTTGCACCAGATTTTAATACACCTCAGGATTTTCAAAGTTTCCATTTTGGAAAGCAAATTCTGCCAGTCTTGTTATTGAGAATTTCTTCACTTTTTTTTCCTTTGCCCATTCATCTTGTGCCAGCATTAAAACTGAATTTTTTATAAGTAGTAGTGTTGTAGAAACACCAAAAATGCAATTAATTCATGTAAGATGACCTTTTTAGTTTTGATACTACAATTGAAAACTGCTTTTCTTGGTAATTTATACAATGCTGGTTGTACAGTACTCTGTATAAACACTATCTTAAAATACATGACCTCTCTCCTACTGAAGTTGAGCCACTTTCTTCTGAGGAAATGCAGTAAACAGAGGGTTATATTCTCAAGTATAATATACTTGTTGAGTGGGGGAATTTAAATTGCTCTGTAACTGGTTTAATTTAAGTGACTTCTTGATGGGGGGATGAAGCAGGTATTGATCTAGTAGATTAATCATGTAGAACTTGAGCAAGATAGATCAAGATCCAAACCCATCTTTTTTAGCACTGTAGCTGAGGTTCTCTGAGTGGAAATGGGAAAAATGGATGTCACTGGACACAGGCAGAAGAAAAGAGGAAAAAAGAATTTGGGAAGAAAGGATTTAACTTATGCTCTCCATTTCTTGTGAGATTTTGGAGGGAGAAGTTGGCAAAAACTTTTCCTTTGGGTGTTTTTCTTTCAAATTTGAGCAGAAGTCTTCAAAACAATTAAATTGCCTCTTTTCTGAAAAATATTCTTGACTGATGGTTTTATTTTATTGTATTTTGTCCTGCTTGAATAGGAGAATGGAAACAGTTCAGATTCCCACATGGATTTTTGTGGTCGTGCACTGAGAGTTTAATTTTATTTAATATTTTAGAAATATATATTTCTTTGTGTGTTCATGCTCATATATATGTGTGTGTTTATAAAATTCTGTTTTCCTGAAATACTCTTCTAAAAAAATATTTATGATAAGCAGCTGTGCTCTGGAGTATTTCAGGAGCTATGTTATAACTGTTTTCATAACAAGATATTGCCAGTATAATCTGAGTCACTCCCTTGCAGTTTTTCCTGTGTCTTTGAATGGTTTAAAGATGTTCTTTTTTCAAAGACTTGAAAAAGGGTTGCTCTAAATGTAGTGTCTTAGTTTATATGCTTCAGGCTTTTGACAGTTTGCTTTTGATACGTGGACTTGGAAAGCGATGCGTGCCAAATGTACACCAGAGGGCAGGATTGGGTAGAAAATCTGTATATAAAGCTTCTGGAGCTCATAGCATTGATTTAAAATTATAGTTTGCATAACATCAGCCTTGGAATATGCTGTTACATTCAAGACCTTTTATAGCCTTTTAATTGTTTTTATGCACAAAGCTTAAACTTCTGTGATGCTTCATAATGCTTTAATGCAATTGCTTGAACAAGATGTGGTTGTTACAGGCCACCTTACAAAAATCAAAATCATCTAACAGTGACTAATTTATACCTTCAGCAGTTTCTCCAGTTTAAAGCTCTAAGTGTGTAGATGGATTTAATGTGCTTATAATGGCTAATTTAATCTCTGTGGGGAGAAAGAAGGATCAATATGGACTGGGATTTTTTTTAGGGATGGGGGTGGAACGGGATATTTTAGTTCAGTGCACTGTTACTCGATACAGTATTGGATCCAAGAGGTTTTTCAGCAGTTTGTAATCAGGAAGTAAATTGTGTAATGATGCGTTTATCCTTATTCAGATCTATTTAGAAATGAGCATAACTACCTGGTGTTATTTGTTGCATACTGAACTTGTTACTTCCTTTTCCATCACTCTTCACAGTTCCATCACCAGGACAGCTTCAACACCGAGTTCACAGTGTGGGACATTTTCCAGTGTCTGTCAGACAGCCTCTCAAAGCTACTGCCTATGTAAGCCCAACTGTACAAGGGAGTAGTAACAACAGCAGTATTCCAGTGTCCAGCAACTCGCAGTTGTATTCCAACACTGGGATCCCAATGCCAAACAAGACTGCTGGTCAAGGCATGGTAGGGCGCAGTGCTCTTCCAAGGCCATCGCTGGCCGTCAATGGGAGTGGCATTCCCAGAAGTAAAATTGCACAGCCGGTTCGAAGGTAAGGGTTCAACGGGCCTCAGTCTCTATGTGGATGACTTAGGCTTAAATTGTGGAATTTTTTTACTTCCTGAATATGAAACTATAAAACATAAGTTTCTTTCTCCCAGTGCTGAGCCGCTGAATGGGTTAAGATTGCTTGCTAGAAGCAGTGATGGACAATGCATGCTGGTAGCCCCCAGTAAACTGTGATAATGGATAGTGTGTAGTCACATGTAAATAGGAATGGCTTGCCACCTGTCAGTAAGAAATCCAAACAAATGGAAACCTCATATCATTAACTGATGTGTCTTACCTTCTCCCAGACTTTTGCCTACTGCTATTTCAGTGTCACAGCATGAGCAAATCGTAGAGTGCTCAGATAGAAAGAGCTGCATCCCTGTTGTTGTAAATGGCAGTAGTCTGTACAAATGCAAGTTGTACCATTACAGCATTGGGAGGAAGGAAATATCCTGGATAGTAGTGTCTTGGAACATCTTTTCAATTCCACCTGGGAGACAATAGGCACACAGGGAATCCTAGAATATCACATAGTTGCAATAAGCTGTACTGTTAAGCAAATGCATTTTTTTGCATGCAAAAAAAAGAGAAATTCATCTTCAAATTAATTATTTTAAAATCAAGCAATAAAATAAGCTTGATGCAAGAGATTGTGTTTTAATTACCTTGTAATAGCTGGGAGTTAAACTCTTAGCTGCATGTTCTGTAATTAATAGGAATTAAGTCTTGTCAAGGAAAAACTTCTTTCAACTTGAGTTAACTCCTCCAACTATTTCTTCCCATTGCAAACATCCCTCGTCTTGTGAGGGCCTGCTGTGTGACCACCTCATTGTCTGCTGGATGAACTGTCACGGTTTAGCTCTCATCATTTTTGTACTTTTCACTACATACTGGCTAGATCCAGAATAAGTTCAATTGTTCACATTCTGTCTTTGGTTGAGTTACTTGGGGATTATACTGATGTGGCTGACAACAGATTTTGACCAACTGCGGTGAAACTTTGATAAAGAGCCGTCAGGTTTCTTCTTTGATGAAGACTGTACCATGAGATTTCTATTATCGCTTTCTTTACTCTCAGCTGGAACTCTCTCAGTTAGAGCTCTTTATAGTTGAGGGTTTTCTTTCCTTTTTTCTTTTTCCTTTCCTTCACTTCATGTTCTTCTCCAGAGCTCTTAAATCTTTCATAGCAGCATGTGAGGAAGCCTTTCTGGGTCATGAAGACCAGTCCCTTGCTATTTTGTAACTTCTCATACAACAGACAATATTAAAGAAAAACAGAATTAAGAGGTTTCAGTGGGAGGGTGAGACACTGTACTCTCAACAGTGTTTTTATTAGAAGCTGATTCAAATTAATAACAAAGCTATTTACAGTCCAGAAAGTCTGGGCTCCTGTCTCCTTTCCTTCAAATGTGCCTTAGCAGCATCCTATGCCATAGAGCCAAACCAGTGATAGTTGAAGATGGATGATCTTTGCACTGTGGGAATGAGGAGTTCACAGGACTTGAAAAGCACAGGTCAGTCGAAAAGACTGGAGCTCAGCCTACAGTTCTTTAACACCCTCGTTTAATTTTATTGATTCATTAGCAAAAATACAGGCTGTTTCAGTTCATACAGACTTTTCTTGGAAGGAATTCAGTTGTCAGTTTTTTTCACTGTGTAAATTTCTAATGAATGGTATTAGATTATGAATGATTATCAGTTTAAGAGTCTAGCTTCTTTCAAACTTGAATAGTGTTTTTAGTCATGACCTGATTAAAAATAGAACAGGTATGTTGTTTTATTTTAAATAAATCAGATGTTCAGGGAGAAGTGCACACTCAGAGCAAATCTGTCTTCCTACCTTTGGCCAGACTGTTAAGTAGCCAAGTTAGTGGTATTTTAGTACTTAAAATAGGTTCTTAGACACAGTATATTGGGGTTCCGTTAGGGAACTTCAGTATTTACTGCATAGGATAAAACACTGGATGAGGGAATGCTTTTAATAATTTTTAATATAAAATTAAAATAGCCAAGATAAATAATTTGGCTAAAAGTTAACTGCTTTTCTCCTTATCATCCAAGATTCAAGCAGTGTAAAGAAATTGTGATGGTACAATCCATCTCTTCTTAGCCTTAGAAGTCAGACAGCACCTTTTTCTTTCTCCTGTTGAGTGGATCCACACAACCCTCAGCCCTTTCCAACTCCAATCTCAGGGCTTCTTGCAGACCCCACCTTCCAGTTCTCTGTGTTTTAGCCTTATGCAGTGTGACGGGCAGTGGGGGCAGCTTCCCTTAGGGCAGGGTGAGCAGGGAGCTGAGTGGGACAGCTGGGCTGCCCCGCAGTGCCCAGCCTAGAGCAGCGTTGGTGGTGATCAGGGTCAAGCAACACTCCCAGTGTCCAGACAAGTCCACAGTGATGAGGCAGGTTCCAGCTAAAGCCAGAAAGTCAGTCAGCAGCTCAGGGTCTGGATCATGCCACATGCCATGCACAACTGCGGCAGGAATGTAAGGATACTTGTGGAGCCAGGGCTTGCTTGTTCCTGCTGCCTTACACTGGAGCCAGTCACTGCTATCCAGCTGGTGATGGAAAAGTAGAAATGCACTACAGCCCCTCCAAAACTCTGTTGTCTCAAACAGTGTAATGTCATACCTACAGCTTGTGCTTGTTTGAAATGGTTTTCAGTGCTGGCACATTTTTCTGTCAGTGCCCTGTAGCAGAGATTCACCTCTGGTTACATAGCAGTATTCTTAGAATTATTTTCAAGTTAGCTAATTATTCTCTTTTTTTTTGCCCTCTCTGGTTTGGAGTTTTTTTGAACATTGTTAAACATACTTGCTTCTTTTTTTTTCTGGAAGCAAAGCAGCAGTTGCAGAAAACAGCAGAGGCAGATTATGTTCTTAGTCACAAGTAACTGGATTTGTATCAAAGATAAGTGATGCTGCACCAAAGTGGAGCTGCACAAAAGCAGCTTGGCTGAATCTATGTTTAACCAACTATTTTTATTTAAGTAGTGTTTCTGCTACTTAAAAAGCAGTTGTACAGAGAGTTGGAGCTGCTCTGAGAGTTGACTGGCTGCCTGCTTCACAAGATACCTTTGCCTTTTTACAGTAAAAAGCATTTGGAAGGGAAAGGAGGCATAAGTAACTTACTGCAAAAGTAGAGTAGTGTGAAAACAAGGCTTGAGATCTGCTTTTATATGTAATAGTTTCACAAAATTGAAACACATTTTTTTCAGCAAATTGTGGTGTGACAAAATTATGGTTGTGGCAAATCAGAGATAGAGCCTGCTGTGTTACCAGTGAATTGGCAGTTAGATCAAGTCACATGGTTGTTTTTCCTTTTTGTAGTTTTACTTGAAATGGTTGCCTCAGTAGTACCTGGAGGGTTTGGATAATGGTCAGGGAGCATTTTAGAAGTCCTCATTGATGAGTGGGAGATGCAGCCCAGGTGTGAGGGTGGGGACACAGAGGATGGTGAGTTCCTGTCAGGAGTCATAATGCTTGAACTGATGGCTCTGGAAACACATTGTCACATGTCCTGGAAAGAGGGTCTGGAGCAGAATTCGGTGGAGTTCTTCAACCAATAAAATTCTTTGCTGTTTGCACAGTATTTATTATAAACTGCTGGTTTTTCGTGAGCGTGCTGAGCACGATAGCTTTTTGGAAAGTGTTTCCCATTAGATCTCCACTGCCCATAGTGACAAAAATGTGTTTTTACTGTCTTTACCCCTGAAAAACCAAATCTTGCCATTTAGAGGCATCTCATGCATGATTACAATTATTCACTCAATTCCTTTTTACAAATCTTTCATGCTCTTCTCACTGGAGAAGATCATAGATCTTTACATAGATCTTTACATACGCATTCATGTGTAGCCAGAAATATACCAGAGTGATATCTCTGAGCAAACCCCAAAGCCGTTGTCACTGCAGAAGTAAATTACGTCTTTTACCTTGATCTTTCACAGGAGATATGACTTCATTTTCCTTTCTTTTTTCCCCTGTCATTTGGTTAATACAGTTTCCTTCAGCCTCCAAAGCCACTGTCGTCACTGAGCACGATGCGGGATGGGAACTGGAGAGACGGCTGCTATTGATGAAGGTTGCCCCTCAACGGTGGAAAACACATAGTGTGAATTTCATTACCCAGCTGGCTGGGTAACAATGATTTGGAAAAGGAGGGTCATGCAGTATTATTTTGCCCAGGATCTTAATCTGTAACCATCTACAATGCCATGTCATTTTTAAAAAATGAACATCTTATCAAATACTAATGTTGCACTTAATCAGTTACCTGAACGGCTGCATTGTTATCAGACTAACAATGGCAGTGTTGGCATTTGGAACTGAAGAAAGTATTATATGTCTGAAAAATACCAGAATATTTCCTTGGAAGGAACTAGGAGATTTTCCTTTTGGGCAGCTTTGCCGTACTGAAGTTCTGAGATAATTTATTCAGTGTAAAGGCGTCATGCATTTTATTTGGAATTTTGGGGTACTTATGTATGTGCTTGAATTTTTTTCTAGTGTTTTCAGTACATTTTATTTTGTATACTTAAGTTCATTTAAACTTGCCTGAACCTTGAACTACAGAGAGATAATTTAACTTTTTCTGTGCCATAAATAATATTTTTGGGGTAATGTACTTTTTTAGCGCTAGGAACATATCTTAGAAAATCTTACATTGGCAATACCAAGCAGTATATTTATGTTGCAGAAGCACAAAAAAAAAGGTAGCATTCACTGGAAATTGTCATCCAGCTGGGTCAGCATGGTTTTTTTGGTCTATCACCATTTGTTGAATTGTTAATTTATTGTCATAGTGTTTTGTATTTAAAATGGCAGCATAAATCACGTTGCACTTACAAAGGTACAATGATCATTAAAACTACTGTTGATTTTCAGTACTTTATTACAAAGAATAAAATTGTAATGTTTTATTAACAGTTGCTTATGGAAAATGAGTTTTAATGCAAATAAATCTTTTTGATAGATCTTTTACAAAATCCAGTTGCACTAATCAATGCTTTCTTATAATGGCATATGACTTAATATTTGATTACAACTGTGTATACTGCTGTTTTGGAATGTTTCAGGAAATAAAGAATTTATTTCAGCAATAATGCTCTTCTTCAGTGTGCAATGTAAACATTGTCAGAATTTTGCTACTCACATTGACTTAGCTCCTGAAGTATTTACTTAGTTTCTGTAAAGACTGTGCTGGATTTTTGCAAATAGTAACTTGAATTACCTGAAAAAAAAAATTAATTGCGTTAGAAAGCCATGGTATGCCTAGAAGACAAACATATATTATTTTCAAATCAATCTTAGTATGATCTTAAGAGACTTTTTCAGTTTCATGTTGAAAGTGTGCTAGTGCAAATGTGACTTGCAGTTGGAAACAGAGAATTGTGTACCTTTTGCTGTGGCTATGAATTTGCTCTCAGTTTTGCTCCACAGTTGCTTGAGGACCTGCTTTTCTAAAAAGGGAAAGGTAAAATAAAAAGCAAAGGGGAAGTATTTAGTGGTGAGTAAAACTTTCATTACACTGAGAAGCGATGTGTACTAGTGCAGTAGGATCCCTGCACAGCATAGCATTGTTTAACAGAGATAGTTAATTTTTCACACTGAAGTTCTTTCAGTACAGTTAAAATCCTTTTTTTTTTTTTTTCCAAAAGAGCAGAGCTGTTGAAGAAGGCATCAAGAATACTCAAAAAAAGAAATTACCTCTGCACAGGTAAGTATTTAAGCAGGAGTGTGCCAGACTCAAATTGTTCATTAGAAGCTTTAATTGGAAGAAATTACTTCTAATTAAAGAAGTCAGTCATTTGTGGACAATGTCTGGTAGTGGTGGGGTTCAGAGGCAGCGTGGGGTTGCTTTGCCTTTGGTCTGTGAGAAGGAGTTCCTGCAGCTCTCATGGCTTCTGATGCTAGGGATCCAGCATGATCTCCTTCATAAAAGATTGATGAAGGCCTATGGCAGTGATTAGTTTCTCATTGATGACAGCCGTGGCCTGAGCTGTCTCTTCAATCTGTTCCCGTAGTGCCAGGATTTTACCACTGTTCCTACATTATCTGGGACACCACAGCACCACATTATTTTCAGTTTTTGAAGTAGGTTGCAGCTGTTGGATCTAATACTGAGTTGTACACAGGAGGGCAGTATATACTTGGAAAATACTTTCTTTTTGGTAGCTAAAGCTCTTCTGTTCTCCTCTGAAAAGATTACGAGCTCTTTGAGAAGATGCAGTTGTTTTTCCCTTTTTAATGACCCTATTCCCTTGTAATACATCATGTTAGGATTTGGTAACCTTACAGCTTTTCTGTTCTAAGTGTTTTTGTCAAGTATCTGTCACATTGGATGCCATCAAGCTCTAAGAGGAAACCCAAGGTGGGAGCAGGTGGATCTGAGAATCAGCAGAATCCCATTTGTTTCAACCATGGGCTGTGGTACTGCTGCTGCTCGCCTGTAGCTGGTGGAACTGGGCCTTTCCCCTCAAATTTGCATCTGTGAACCAGAGTACTGCTGCACGGTGTAACATACTTCACCACAGTCTCAGTGGGAGCAAACTGGGCGGAATATGCAGCCCAACATCACTTCTGCCAGGCTCAATTTCGTGAGAGGGCAATGGAAAACAGTTACCTTTAAAAATACAGACTCAAACTTAATTTTCACAAGAAAAAATATTTTCTAAGTGTAAGGGAGCATTTGAAAACTCTTTGGGTCTTTTCTTTTGGTCCATAAATGCAAATCCTACTCCTGCCTCCTTGTTGCTGCATCCCAAAAACGACCTACCTCCTTCAGTCCAAACTGTAATCTTGGGCTCATTGCTTGAGCTACTGGATGAACCATGTCAACCTTTTTCTCAAGGGTCTTTTCCCCCCTCTTTAGTCACTGGGGATAAAACCTCTGCGTTTGCAGTCTTTGAGCCCCATAATCTGGGGCACTGTCTTTGACTTTTCCACAAGCTGATACTCTAGGTAAGTCTAAGTCACATTTCTTTTTTTCACCCCTACATATGGACTTCATCCATTGCCTCCTCACCTGAAGTAGTCTTGGGCCTTGTAGTGGCTTCAGTATGTGAAATCTGTCCAAACTAAAACCGGTAAGATAGTTTTTTCTCTTTTCCTGCTTTGACAGTGTCGCTTCTTTGACCATTTCATGTGTACTGCTACTGATATTCCCCTCCCTCTCTGTTGAAAAGAATTATTGTGACCTAGCTTTACTCTTCTACAAAGCCATGGACACTATCCCATCCCCACTATTAGTTTCTCACCGTGTGTTGATGTGAATTCCCATATCAAAGTCCATGATGCCAGCCTGCATTGTGCCTGCTGCAAGCAAAGCACCTGCTAGCTCCTTCTGTGTTGTCCCTCACTGTAGGGGATCCCTGGGCATCTCCATTTTTTAATTGACCTTCAAATCCTTGTTAAAAGGTTTTTTTCCTTGGCACAGTACCACTCAAAGCAGGACAACAGTTAAATTGCCAGTGTTGTCATCTTCTGCTTTTAAGCACAGCATTCTTAATTTGATTATTGCTGTACCTAAACTGCAAGCTGTTGGAGACATAGACTGCTGTCTTTTTCCTGTGGGTTTTCAAGGCATGAAGCCCAGCAGGATTTCAGGCCCACCAATTACAACTAATATAGACTGTATACTAAAACATACTAAAAACTAGCATTTTCATACAGAAAACACTATTTAAATATCCACAGTGAATGATAGGTGAGGTTTCATAATTAAAAAGATTCGGGGCAGTAGCACAATCACTCTTGAAAGCAGATTTGTGGTGGTTAATCCTCAGGCATGATTTACTAATTCAGAAATTCTGGTTAAAAAGGAAGTGACAAAGCCCGTGTGACTTTCCCTGTCACTGTTGAGGTGAAAGGGATATGTTCTGGCTAGTCTGATTTAATTTTCTTTTTCCCATTTGACCAGCCCATCTTTTCCCCCTCATCAGTATTTCTACCTCTTGCACTCCCCAGATTCACACCTTTCTTATAACCTCTCTCAGTGATTACACATGCTCTTGTGGCTCATGTGGTTCATGTGGCTGGTGCAGTTCTTGACCATCCACGTGCAGATTCCCACCCTGCTAATATGTTCCTCACTCTCTTGCCTGGGGAGCAGGTCCTCAGTACATCTAATGTCTCTGTAACTGAGACTCCCAGCTCTTACCTGCCAAGGTAAGCAGTTATACTTAATCTGAATTAATGTCTGTGGAATAGGGGTCACACCTCTGCACTAGCATGTGACCAGGCTGCCCAGTTGTTGCAAGGGGAGTTCACGGGATTATCTTTGACCTAAAGAGGCCCAAGAGATTATGTTTCTACATGTGCAGTTCAACAATACATACAAAGTATCTCATGGAAGGAAGGGAGTGATTAGATAAGGTTATTCTTGAAACCTCATTCCTCTTTTAAATAAGCTGTTTTCTATAAGCCATAATTATTTAGATGACTTAAGCATTATGAATCCCTTACCAATAAACAAACCAGAGTCCTTTGGTGCCCAAATGTTGATTTTGGTATAATCATGGAATGGTTTTGTTTGGAAGGGGGATTAAAGATGATCTAGTTCCAACACCCCCCACCACAGGCAGGGACACCTTTCACTAGGCCAGGTATTTCAGAGCCCTGTCCAACCTGGCCTTGAACATTTCCACGGATGGGGCATCCACAGCTTCTCTGGGCAACCTGTTCCAGTGTCTCACCACCCTCAGAGTAAGGAATTTCTTCCTAGCATCTAATCTATACCTGCCCTCTTTCAGTTTGAAGCCATTCCCCCTTGTCCTATCCCTACATGCTCTTGTAAACAGTCTCCATCTTTCTTGTAGGCTCCCTGCATGTACTGGAAGGCCACAGTTAGGTTACTCTGAAGCCTTCTCTTCTGCAGTCTGAACAATCCCAATTTTCTCAGCCTTTCCTCATGGGAGATTTGCTCCATCCCTCTAATCATCCTAGTGTCCTTCCTCTGGACTCCAGTGGGTTCATGTCCTTCCTGTGCTGGGGACCTCAGAGCTGGATGCAGTGCTCCAGGTGGGGTCTCACCAGAGCAGAGCAGAGGGGCAGAATCCCCTCCCTTGGCTTGCTGGCCACACTACTTTGGATGCAGCCCAGGACACATTTTGTTTTCTGGTGTTTGGTCAAAGTTTGGATTCAATCATCTTGGAGGACTTTTCCAACCTTAATGATTCTGATTGCATGATTCTTGCTTAATTTCTTTAAAGAATTAAACACATTTCTTAATTCATGCATTACCTTGAGCAGGTTATGGAATGATAGCAGGCATCGATACAGACATACAAAAGCAGCTGGTAGTCTTGTTTTCCACTGGTTCATGTGAATGGACAGCTGTATAGATTTGGCTGTGTGAACCACGGTAAGAAGTTTGGACGATGAATGGTGGTTGAACTTTAAACTTTTTGCAGAGAACTACTTCAAAAGTGAATCTTTTGATGTGAATCTATCTTGACTTTTTAGCAGTGAAGAGAAGCTTGGTATCTAACACAGTCAAAAGGGGTGCACATTCCCAGATGCAGGTGTCAAAATTGTATGAAACTACAGTCAGACAATGTTCACACACTATTAAGTGACTCATACTTGAAAAAATAATGTGACAAATACACAAAATGAAGGCAACTCTGTTAGGTGTTTGCTGCTTCTCAATTCAGCCTTCTTTGTAGAGGGGTTGAACATTTGAAAGAGATTGAGCCGTTCAAGTTGTTCTTGTGGCTGGGCAGAAAAAAACCCCTTGTGGCTCCTTAGTGTGGAGTAGACTCGGCCATGCTGTGTGGATCTGCAGGGCAGATCCATTGCTCTGCAGTAGCCTTGTTGTTTTCCAGGAGCACAGATGCCCACTGCACACTGGCACCCAGATGCAGCCTTGGCTCCCCACTGCCTTCTGTGAAGGTACCAGAGAGGGGACATTCCTTGCTTGCTAAGATTGAATGCTTAAAAGAGTCTCGTTACTGGGGCAGAGTCCAACTACACAATGATAGTCAAACATGTTATTTTTGTTCTGTGAGCATAGCTAAAGGATAATGTTTTGCCTTTTCAGACATGATCTTTCTGCTCTGTAGTGTTCTTTCCCTTTGCTCATGCATTTATTGCTGAACTTTCCTATTTTGACCAATTTTTTTTAGTTAGAAGAATTAAAATAATATTTTTTCTGTGTTAAAAAAATATGAAATAATATTTCTTCTTTGTTTCTGTTCACTTGTTGCCCCTGAGATTTCTGTTGTTCCCCTAGAAAAATAAAATATTCCTTTGTCTTTGTGGCCAGACATATAGAAAGAATGAGCCTGCGGCCAAATTCCCAAACTGAGCTCTAGCAATCCAGCCAACCCTTAATACTTTGCAGTCTGCACGCAAATGTTACTAAACAAGGTATATTATCTGTATCCAAGACTTAACTTTTCAATAATGTAAGCAGCAGATAACATGATGGGGATGTCAACTACAATACACCTAAACTGAAATTTTTGGAACCGTTTTTTTTTGCAGTAATAGAAAACAGAAAAGGTACTGATAACGTTTCTTTTGCTTTTCAACCCTTCCTGCAGGAGGTTATACTAACTTTGTTTTTGGAACCCTTGATACATGCTTTTTCCTTTCTTATGGTTTTCATTGAGCCAATACAAATGTGTTGAATTCAATTTTAGCAAAATGTTTAATGAATACTGACCTGTTTAGGAGACTTACATTGTTTTTAAAACTGAGATATTCTGGTGCTAGCATACTGTTTCTGTACGTAATGCTAATATCCTGTCCTGGGTTGAGGTGTATTCTATTACCATCCTCATGAGCTGTTGAAATTAGGTGGGGCAGTGTTTTCCTTGCCTTCTCCCCCCAGACTATCTTTCTGTTAATGGCCCATCATTGTCCTGCTGCATGACTCAGAGATAACTCCCTCCGGACTATCTTCTGTTAACGAGCCTAATCAACACCTGGCCTCATGACTCATTACCCCATTGTGAGATGCTCCACCCAGAGGGAGGAACCAAGCATCCCATCATGGATATAACTGGGACTCTGAGCATCAAAGGGACGGGCTCCACTGGATTTCCAGAGGACAGGAGCTACACAGCCACCGCTGGACTTTCTGAGGAAGAGCAGACCCCTTCTACTACAGGATCACCACTTCAGAGGATTGCAGCCACCATTCCACCAGACTGCTACCACTACCCTGCCTAATAGGGATTCAGGTTGTATCTTGGCTCTGTCAGTGTTTCTTTTACTTTCTTTTCCTTTTCTTTAATTTCCATTAAATTGTTATTCTGACTTGGTGCCTCTCACTGGTTTATTTTCAAACTAGTACATAATTTGGCGCCCAACGTGGGGCCTGCTCTGAGAGAAAGTCAGAATTACAATTTTGTATTCACCATGGTGCTCAGCTTGTCTGCATGGGTACTGTATCTTGCTCTCTATATCTTTCCTCACATGGGGAACTACCTGCCTGTAGTATTACTCCTGTTAAAACCAGGGAATGGTATGAGAATTGCTTTAATGGTTTATTATGTCTATAGCATAATAACCTGCGAGGCGATGAATGCCATTCGGAAAATATACTCCATTTTGTTTGGCTGTCCTAGTCTGGGCTCCTATTTCTGGGATCTCCTCAACAATCGCACCCAGCCTCTGGTGGGAGGAGTAGAGAGTGGTTTCTTCCAGCCTTTCAGGCCAGGCACAGCAGTTTTTGAAAATATTGAACTCCCTCTGGATGTCAAAGATAGCATAAACTTGCTGTCAGTTCTGCTTTGTCTTCTCTGTACAGCCTGCACCATGTACACCATGCTCAGAATCAGAGCTATGGCACAGCATCCTCAGGATGAGGGAGGGAAGAAGAGCAGAGCAACAAACACCATGTCTGCACAGACTGTCGCAGAGAAGAAAGAAACCAAATGCAAAACAACAGCGTCCATGTCTACGCAGACTGACACAAAGGAAAAAGGAACCAAACGCAAAGCAACAGTGTCCATCTCTACGCAGACTGACACAGAGGAGAAAGAAACCAAATGCAAAACGACAGCATCCATGTCTACGCAGACTGACACAGAGGAGAAAGAAGCCAGACGCAAGACAACAGCGCCCATGTCTACGCAGACTGACACAGAGGAGAAAGGAACCAAAAGTACTGTCAGCATCCCCACGCAAACCATCACTGAACCAGAACAGCCCAAACCGATTGCAGTTGCCCCCGTGCAGAAGAAGAAATCAAAAAGCAAGTCAGTCCGCATAGTGACTGACGAGGATGCAGCAGGACCTTCGCACCCAGCAGAAGAGGCAGAGCCAGAGATCATCACTCGGTCACTATCCCTGGGTGAGCTGCGTGACCTGCGGAGGGAATTCACCCGCCAGACGAATGAGTCCATCCTGACCTGGCTGCTCCGCATCTGGGACGCTGCAGCCAATGACACTATTCTAGACGGAAGTGAGGCCAGGCAACTGGGATCTCTGTCCCGGGATGTGGTCATTGACCAGGGGATCGGGAGAACCCAAGAAACCCTCAGCCTCTGGCGGCGACTGCTTACAAGTGTCAGGGACAGGTACCTTTGTAAAGAAGACCTCCAGGTACACCAAGGAAAATGGAGCACAATGGAACAAGGTATCCGGTGCCTGAGGGAATTGGCTGTGCTGGAGATCATTTTCTCAGAAGATGAGAGATTTCCTAAGAGCCCAGATGGTGTCCAGTGCACATCACAGATGTGGTTGAGGTTCGCACGCCTTGGACCAGAGATATACTCCCGTTACCTGGCAACGCTGCAATGGAGGGAAGGCGAGGACAGGGTGGGCGTCTTGGTGAACAAGCTGAGGATTTACGAGGACACTGTCACAGCCCCATTTCGCACCCATGTCTCATCCGTGGAAACAAGTCTTTTGGCTGAGCAAGTCCGGAGCTTGGTTGAAGAAGGCCATCAGAAATTGAAAAAGGAGCTTAAGGAAGAGATTTATCACATCTCGCCAGAACCAACAAGAGTCTCTGCCATTAGGAGCCGGCGCCCCCCAACCAGGGAGAGAGGATACACGCCACGAGGTAATCTCTGGTTTTTCCTTCAGGAACATGGAGAAGACATGAGTAAGTGGCATGGAAAACCCACCTCCTCCTTAGCAGCCAGGGTACGTGAACTAAAAAGAGGGACAACTACCACAAGAAGCGCATCTAGAGTCAACATTGCTCCGGTCTCTCGCACACAGAACTCCAGACGGTACCAGAATGATAGTATGACTGATCCTCTTGAAGGGACCTCAGGAACATATTCACCGGAAGGGAGCAACATGCACCAGAACCAGGAATAGAGGGGCCCTGCCCCTAGCCAGGTAGAGGAAAGGGATAATCGGGTCTTTTGGACTGTGTGGGTCCGATGGCCTGGCACAGCTGACCCACAAAAATACACGGCTTTGGTTGACACAGGCGCTCAATGTACTCTGATGCCATCAAGGTATGTGGGAGCAGAACCCATTTCTATTTGTGGGGTGACAGGAGGATCCCAGCAGCTGACTGTACTGGAAGCTGAAGTGAGTTTAACTGGGAACGAGTGGCAGAAACACCCCATCGTGACTGGCCCGGAGGCCCCGTGCATTCTCGGCATAGACTATCTCAGAAATGGATATTTCAAGGACCCAAAAGGACATCGTTGGGCTTTTGGGATAGCTGCTGTGGAGACAGAAGATATCAGACAACTGAGTACATTGCCTGGCCTCTCAGATGACCCGTCTGCCGTGGGACTGCTAAGAGTTGAAGAACAACAGGTACCAATCGCCACAGCAACAGTACACCGTCGGCAATACCGCACCGACAGAGACTCTGTGGTTCCCGTCCATGAGATGATTCGTAAACTGGAGAGCCAAGGGGTGGTCAGCAAGGCCCATTCACCTTTCAACAGCCCTATATGGCCAGTGCGTAAGTCCAACGGGGAATGGAGACTGACAGTGGATTACCGTGGCCTGAATGAAGTCACACCACCATTGAGCGCTGCTGTGCCGGACATGTTGGAACTTCAGTACGAGCTGGAGTCCAAAGCAGCGAAGTGGTACTCCACTATTGACATTGCCAACGCCTTCTTCTCCATTCCTTTGGCAGCAGAATGCAGGCCCCAGTTTGCTTTCACTTGGAGGGGTGTGCAATACACCTGGAACCGACTGCCCCAGGGGTGGAAGCACAGTCCCACCATTTGCCATGGACTGATCCAAACTGCACTGGAAAAGGGTGAGGCCCCAGAACATCTGCAATACATCGACGACATCATCGTGTGGGGAAACACAGCAAAGGAAGTATTTGAGAAAGGAGAGAAAATCATCCAGATTCTCCTGGAAGCTGGCTTTGCCATCAAAAGGAGCAAAGTCAAGGGACCTGCCCAAGAGATCCAGTTCCTGGGAGTAAAGTGGCAAGATGGACGACGTCAGATTCCCACCGAGGTCGTCAACAAGATCACTGCGATGTCTCCACCGACCAGTAAGAAGGAAACACAAGCTTTCCTAGGCGCCATAGGTTTTTGGAGAATGCACATTCCCGAGTACAGCCAGATCGTGAGCCCTCTCTACCTGGTTACCCGCAAGAAGAATGATTTCCACTGGGGCCCTGAACAGCAGCAAGCCTTCGCCCAGATCAAACAGGAAATCGCTCATGCGGTAGCCCTTGGCCCAGTCAGGACAGGACCAGAGGTGAAGAACGTGCTCTATTCTGCAGCCGGGAGCCATGGTCTGTCCTGGAGCCTCTGGCAGAAGGTGCCTGGTGAGACTCGTGGCCGACCACTGGGATTCTGGAGCCGAAGCTACAGAGGATCTGAAGCCAACTACACTCCCACAGAGAAGGAAATCTTGGCTGCCTATGAAGGAGTCCAAGCTGCCTCAGAGGTAATCGGCACAGAGGCACAGCTCCTCCTGGCACCCCGACTACCAGTGCTGGGGTGGATGTTCAAGGGAAAGGTTCCTGCCACGCATCACGCCACCGACACCACATGGAGCAAATGGATTGCTCTCATCACACAGCGTGCCCGTATTGGAAACCCAAATCGCCCTGGGATTCTGGAAATTATAACAAACTGGCCTGAAGGTGAGACTTTTGGATTATCTTCTGAAGAAGAGGAAGAGCAAGTGACTCGTGCTGAGGAAGCCCCACCATATAATGAGCTACCGGAGACTGAAAGACGTTATGCCCTCTTCACTGATGGTTCCTGCCGAATTGTAGGCACTAACAGGAAGTGGAAAGCTGCAGTATGGAGCCCCACACGGCAAGTTGCACAAGCTACCGAGGGACAAGGTGGATCGAGTCAGGTTGCAGAGCTTAAAGCCGTCCAGCTGGCTTTGGATATTGCTGAACGAGAGAAGTGGCCGAGGCTCTATCTCTACACCGACTCGTGGATGGTAGCTAACGCTCTGTGGGGATGGCTGGTTCGCTGGAGAAAAGCCAACTGGCAGCGCAGAGGGAAACCCATCTGGGCCGCTGAGATTTGGCAGGACATCGCCGCCCGAGTAGAGAAGCTGACCGTGAAGGTTCGACACGTGGATGCGCACGTACCCAAGAGTCGGGCTAATGAAGAACATCGCAACAACGAGCAGGTGGACCGAGCTGCCAAGGTGAAAGTATCACAGGTGGATCTGGACTGGCAGCACAAGGGAGAATTATTCCTAGCTCGTTGGGCCCATGATGCCTCTGGTCACCAGGGGAGAGATGCAACATACCAATGGGCCCGTGACCGAGGGGTGGACCTTACCATGGACAGCATTTCACAGGTCATCCACAGTTGTGAGACCTGTGCTGCAATCAAACAGGCCAAGCGGGTGAAGCCTCTGTGGTACGGTGGACGATGGTCAAAGTACAGGTACGGGGAAGCCTGGCAAGTTGATTACATCACCCTTCCCCAAACTCGCCAAGGCAAGCGCTATGTGTTGACCATGGTTGAAGCAACCACTGGATGGCTGGAGACCTACCCTGTGCCTCATGCTACAGCCCGGAACACCATCTTGGGCCTGGAAAAGCAAGTCCTGTGGAGACATGGCACCCCGGACAGGATCGAGTCAGACAACGGGACTCATTTTAAGAACAGCCTCATCAACACCTGGGCCAGAGAACATGGTATCGAATGGATATATCATATTCCTTATCATGCACCAGCTGCCGGAAAAGTTGAACGCTGCAATGGACTACTTAAAACCACCCTAAAGGCACTTGGTGGGGGGACCTTCAAAAATTGGGAAGCGAACTTAGCGAAGGCTACCTGGATGGTCAATACCCGAGGGTCCATCAATCGAGCTGGTCCTGCCGAGTCTGAACCCTTGCACACAGTGGATGGAGATAGAGTCCCTGTGGTACACCTGAGAGGTATTTTAGGAAAGACTGTTTGGATTAATCCCACCTCAGGCAAAGGCAAACCCATCCGTGGGATTGTCTTTGCTCAAGGACCTGGTTGCACTTGGTGGGTAATGCAAAAAGATGGGGAAACCCGTTGTGTACCACAGGGAGACCTAATCTTAGGTGAGAACGGTGTGTAGGGTTTCATTGTATATATATATATATATGTATGTGTGTTTAGAGTTTAAGAAGGTATTGATTTGGGATGATGTAGATGGTAATAGAATAAGGGGTGGATAATGTCCTGGGTTGAGGTGTATTCTATTACCATCCTCATGAGCTGTTGAAATTAGGTGGGGCAGTGTTTTCCTTGCCTTCTCCCCCCAGACTATCTTTCTGTTAATGGCCCATCATTGTCCTGCTGCATGACTCAGAGATAACTCCCTCCGGACTATCTTCTGTTAACGAGCCTAATCAACACCTGGCCTCATGACTCATTACCCCATTGTGAGATGCTCCACCCAGAGGGAGGAACCAAGCATCCCATCATGGATATAACTGGGACTCTGAGCATCAAAGGGACGGGCTCCACTGGATTTCCAGAGGACAGGAGCTACACAGCCACCGCTGGACTTTCTGAGGAAGAGCAGACCCCTTCTACTACAGGATCACCACTTCAGAGGATTGCAGCCACCATTCCACCAGACTGCTACCACTACCCTGCCTAATAGGGATTCAGGTTGTATCTTGGCTCTGTCAGTGTTTCTTTTACTTTCTTTTCCTTTTCTTTAATTTCCATTAAATTGTTATTCTGACTTGGTGCCTCTCACTGGTTTATTTTCAAACTAGTACATATCCCATTCAGTTCCTTTAAAATGTAAATAATTGAAATGAAAGTTCAGGAACTCAGAAGAAAAAAATTATTTAGAAGACGTGATATTTTTTAAGCCAAAGAAAATAATAAAAATGTATTTTGATTTAATCCATGTTTATCTAGGCAGTCACTGACTGCAGTAAATTATGCAGCTCTGAGTAGGTATATACATATTCAGCAGAAAGGATTTTTCTCTATGTGAGAAGGAAAAAAGCATCAGACAAAAAGGTATAGCTGTATCAATGGCTTGCTCATCACTCAGTCTGAATTAAAATTAAACAACCTACTTCTGCCTTATAAAAAGGAACACTTTTAGCACCTGGTCTTTTCAATCAATGTGAAACAGCATTGGTAATATAAAATGGACCCCATCCCACTTAATTTACAGATGCAACTACTTGGGTTGGTGCAGCTGGGCTCAACTATTTTAATTATGCTCTCATCTTGTTGGTGTAACTGCAGCTTGATCCAGAAGTTATGTGAGTGTTAGTGGCGCTTATCTTGCTTCTGAAGACATCTTATTACTTTGGCTCATCCCGTGCAGACGGAGATCTGTGGCTGGGTGGGGTTGGGTGGAGGGAGACCATGCATCTGCCTTACCTAGTTCAGTCCTATCAGCGTGGTAGGTGATAGCTGATAACAAATCTGTGTCTTTTTTATCCAGCCCTGTGGTTTGTGTATGAGCTGAGTGATCCTCTTTGATGAGGAGCCAAATGTAATTATGCACAGTCTGTCAACACAGGCGCGTTTTTCTGAAGCACTGAGTACTTCCAGCCCCAACTGCATCTAGTTAAAGTCGTAAGAGTTTTAGCACCTCTGAAATTAGACAGTGGGAAAAATTATCTTGCTGATACTGTCTTACTAAGGTCCCATTTAAAATGAAGTTTCATTACTGTGTTTTCACAGGTCAGTATCTTAAATTTTACTCAGAAAGCAGTTTACACAATGGCATTGAGGGAAAGTGGCTTGGAATAAAATTCACTGTCTGGGCATGGATATTTTGTACTTTTGTGGAATTCCAAACTCAGTGCACAGAACATTCTGTTAAAAACAGTGGTTAAGATTGTTTTGCGTTGTCAATGATCTGTTTTCCAAAGGAAACAGGAAGAAATGTGCTATTTATTTGGCAAGCTATTCCAGACAACTGGGATGATAATTTTCCCTGGCACACAATCTCCTTATACAGAATTGAGTGTAAATGCCAATATTGATTGAACAGTATCAGGTATTCATTAAAATCCAAGTTAACTTTAAAATGTAGCACAGCCAAAACTACCCTTCAGGGACATTAAGGTAATGGAGGACTCCATTGTGGAAAGCCTTAGCATCATTCCCAAGAGTAGACTTTCTGCCTCCATATAGTCTAAACCAACAGTTTGCTCAAGAAATTCATGTCTTGCTTCATAATATAAATCACAGGTGCATGTGGGGTTTACATAAGCACAAGCATATTTTCAAGAAAGATAGGGACGTGTCAATCTTGGAGTGTTTCAGCAGTGTTTTGGAACATAAACTGCTGAAAAGAGCCTTGTTTCCGTCTGCATCATTTTGTAGCCTCACTTGATATCCTGTCTACTTTATATCCTCAGTGTGAACAATATATGATAAGATGAAAGGCAGTTTACATAAAAGCAGGCCATCTCCTTGAAGAGAGCCTATGAAGTACATCTTCTGTATATTCCTGTAATCCTTTGTGAAGCAGTAAACGGCAGCTTTGCCCTCTGTTTTGAAACTTTTCCTTAATTCCATGGGTTAAGTTTGTTGTGAAATAGTTTGGGGTTTTTTTCCCCTTTCCTCTGTGTGGAAAAAAGATACGGGAAAAAACTGTCTCATGGCATGTGTTAGCCTGCGGATAGAATCACAAAACAGTAGAAATGAATGCATTTTCTTGAAACCTCAGTAGTACCAGAAAACCTGCCTGACATGCTCGCACTTGAGTAATGGGATTAAATGTGCTCTGGTAGTGTCTGTGGGCTGGAAGCAACTTGGACTTCATGGAATGAAGCCAAAAAGCCTTGTCCAAAGCAGCTGGCAGTCTAAGTGAGGGCAATGCCTAAGCTCTGTGCGCCTTGTCATGTGAATAAAGCTCTTCCAGCTGCAAGTGAATTGCAGAACCAATTCCAAAACAGGAACAGTCAGGACAGTAAACTGAAAAACAGAAAACCTGGATTGTCTTTCCCAAACATTTTCTTTAAGGCTGATCATTTTTGTGTTCTTCCATAATTGAGTTTCTCCTTATACAGTTCTTGTTTTAACAAACTTACCATGTACTCATAGAGTTACTGTTTAGGTTTTATGGGAACTACAGTGAAGCAAATAATTTTTGATTCTATTGAACACAGGTAGCAATGAAGAAAAGCAGTGGAATAACAGAACTGTATAATTCAAATTTGAAAATAAAATCCTGTACAGATATATGCTGTCTAAATGGGTTATTTTGTGTTATCGATGCATTTAGTCAATGAGCAAAGTCTGTGTAGCAAGTTTAGGAATCCATAAGGAAATAATTATGTACAGCTTGTTAAATTTTGTTTTTTGTTCTGTGTGCTGATGAAGGTTTGTATTTTCATGTCATGCAACAAAATAGGACAAATACAAGCGACAGGAAAGGAGAGAATCAGAAATAAAGGTAATTGAAGTACTTCAAGCAGTACTTGTTTGAAGACAAAGAGACTTCCATAGGAGGCACTGATCTGTCATGTGCACCAACAGTCAAAAAGCCACAACTGGGAGCCACTTTATCATCCCCATGCTGTTTCCTTTGAGCTGTAAGCGGAGAGCTCGCTTAAAAGATCTCCAGAGACGTTAAAAGCACTATTAAGTGCTACTCATCCTTAATCTCACACATACTGATTCTTGTCCTGAGGGACAGTGGATTTTCCTGGGATGCTGGAGAGACAAGATGATAGAGGTATGACCTGTATTCAGGTAGCAGAAAATGGAGGAAATATTAATGTCCTCTAGTGTCCACTCTTACATGTGCTGGCTGCAAATCCAGCTGTCAAGACTGAGGAGAAGGAGGGAGAATGGTAGAAAACTGAGACAATTGTGGTTCATCTGTATTTGTTTTTATATTACATTGTATTGAGGTGGTTCACAAAAGTAACAGGGAACCAGAGCATCTGGGCTAGAACACTTGATGTTCTGATAGTATGTATTGGTTATGCATGCACTGTCCTTTCCATCACAATCCAAACACTTTGGTATTTTGTGGGTTACAATAGCTAAACAAAAATACCATCCTGTTTTCTGATATTCAGGGCAGTCAATGTTATTGCAGGACTGGACCTGTTCAACTGCTGTGCACATGGCGTTGGTCAGGAGGTAAAACTGGGTCAAGTCAAGAACAGGTCCCTGCCTTGAAGAGTTTAAAAGTCTGAAAAGCAAGGGGGAAAAAGTACTATAATACTAAACAAAACAAACCCATGTGTACTTTTATAGAGCAAATCAGATATGGCTTAGTTTGTTTGTACTTGAAAGGGAAAGGTCTCTGGCAACTTTCTTTCTCATTTTTTGGATTTGCCACAGGAGCTGGTCTTGAAGTATTAGTTCTGAGATTAAGGACCCTGAGCCAGCAACCACATGACTGTGGTCATCCCTGAGCTGATGTTGACCCCTTAAAGGGGAAAGGAAGAACAGGAATGATAGCAATTGACAAACAGCAGAGGAAAAAGAACATGGTTCTGTTATTCAGTGTTATAGAATCGTGTGGCACTTATTTTTTTCCTAGGGTGTGAGGTTCTGTCCTGACTGGTCTCTTAACTTCTTAACTTCTTAACTTCTAAGCAGTTCCAACCAGGAAGCTTTTGTTCTTCATCTAAATTTGCATCAGCAGAGGCTTAATGAGCAGAGATTAAGTCTAAACCTGGTGAAAACCTGTAAAAGAAAAATGCTCCATGGAGGAGTGTAGGGGTGGATCCGATTGTGGAGGTGGGTGCCTACATGGTACAAAATGGGACGTCTACGTTTGGCATTCCTGTCCTAGTTGGTAATCCAAGATACTAAGTCAAAGTAAGGAAGCATCCTAATTGCTAAGGGAAAGCGAAACACCTCAGAGGAGTGCTCCCATTAGGGCTAACTAATTAAAAATTCTAATTAAATCCTTCCCTTTTTCTAGACTGCAGGTGCTTGAATTAAGTCTTCGACAGAGATGACTGCTCACTTGCAATTCACAACCACAAATCCTTTAATGAGGGTTGACACCCACATATGTTCTTTAAAGAGATGTTTATGCTGCTAATTCAAAAGGGGCCATGAGCCAATCCCTGGCCTCAAAGCCAAGTGGCACAAACTGGCTCAAGGCTGCACAGTTGAGGCTTCCTCTGGAACTAAATTTATCTTGGAGAGAATTACCTGAAGCAGGGAAAAGGAATCAGGGTGTGAACTAAGATTTAAATATTGTGCATTATTTGTGGGCCTGCTGCTTAACCCAAATTCTGTCTCTCTTATTTAGCAGTAAAGTTATGCTTTGTGAGACTTGGAGAGAACTACCAGCCTTAATAGAGAGCCTCCAAGACAACAACTCTCTATACAGCCATCAATGGTTGCAATGCTTTCTGAAGAAGTGGGAGACCTGGTTTATAGGTTCCGAAGGAGTGCCACTGCCATGAAATTCCCTCAAACTCTGCTGTTAAACTGGACAGAAAATACTACTGGAAGCTTCAGGGTAGGGAAGGAAAATAACTTTGCATAACTTTGAGTGCTAATAGTTAAGGGAAAGGAAACACTCTGTTGGTTGAGTTTGGTTTGATTGGTTGCTTTTCTCCTGGGACTATTTCTGTAGAGGAAACAGTTCTTAAATACAGTAATTACCATGCAGTTTAAATGTCTATGGTTCCTTTTATTGGCTCTATTTCTGAAAGGAAAAAAAAGCTTGGAAAAATCCCCAAAGAGGTTACTGTAAAGCAGTCATGACAAATGTAGGTACAAGATGTAGATGCAGGCTGTGTACATTATCACAGAAAGGATTGTGTTCAGCAGGAGAATCTGAAATGCATCTGCTGTAATATAGCCCTTTTCACTGCTTTTCTCTGGAAGAGGCTGCAGCTGTTAGATGTACTCAGCATTGCAAACCTTCATGCAGATGGTAGTTACTAGCATCAGCAGACAGAACTTGTGGTTTCTGCCTGTTTGGTTTTTTTCCTGAACATGGCTTACAAAATTTGTAATTATTATTTCGAAATGTGACAAGAAGAGGGGAGACCACGGAGGGGAAAATGAGAAGTCTTAAAATCCTCATATTAATTGCCTCAGTGTTTGTTGCTATACTTTAAGCTGTATGCCAAACAAACACACTTCTTTTTATTGCTCTGCAGATATGAACGGGAACATAATAGCCAAGGTCAAATGCATCCATCCAGAAATATTTTGCAAATACTTTTATGGAGTACTTCTTTAAAAAGGTTGTGCTTAGTTTTCAGAGGCTTTCAGTGTGCATTGGTTTTGAAAAGTTTCCAGAAAAAAAAATGTCTGCAGTTTGTGTGTCCTGGAAGAAATCAAGGAACATTTTACTACCTGAAATGATGGAGAGTCACCACCAAATCAAGCCTAATGCAATCACGCTGCTGCTGAGCACTGGTTTGTCATTCTGCATAATCGCAGTTCTCTCTTTTGACCAGAGCTGTGTGTCAGCCAAAATACCAGTTGAATGTTTCAACAGCCAAAAACCAATAGAGAACTGAAAAGCTTTTCTTTTTGTTCTCTGTGGTTCTGACATCACCACAAGCACTGATAGGACATTGGGAAACTTTTTGTTTCTGAAAAGTAGAAGTTTCACAAGTAGAAGAAAATTGAATTAATGCTGCAACTGAAAATAGTATGGTGCAATAAAATTCCTCAGTTTCTAGGGGTTCCTATTTGAATTAAATAAATAGAAACTGGATCCATATTGCCCACCATCCTAGAGCCTCCAGTGTCTGGGGTGTCTTTCATGATTGGCTTGGTCTCCTCAATCCTGGGTGGGGCTTTACATATTGGGGGGAACACACAACATCACTGGGGTGACAATTACAGAGGTGGTTGTGGAAGAGCATCTCTGCCCAGTAAAGTATTCCAGTTCAGTTGATAGAATTCAATAAAGGGTTTAAGGCTATTTAAAGCAGTACTACTCTAGCTTTTTTTTCATTTGGCTTGGCTTAGTATGCTTTGCTTTGCTTTTATGATTCTCTGTTGATTAAAATCTTTCCTGTTTTCTACACGTTTAGCCACTTATCTTACCACTGACCTCTGTGTTTAGCTGAATCTCTGGGAAGTTACCTAGTAATGATTTGAGGTGCTCAGGAGAGAGAAAAATACAAGAATTCTTCCCTCATGAAGTTTTCTTTTGCTAATTGTCCTCCTCACTGGCAAAAATATGTGCCTTGTTTCTCACTTGAGTAATGTAAAAGTCATGGACTAGCATTTTTATCATTTAGGCAAAAGAGTTCAGGGAGTTTTATGTCATGTGCTGCAACAAAGACAAGTTAATACAAATTGTCAGGCTTACCAAAAAAGGTAGGAGGCAAAACTTCAGAAATTAATTGTAAAATTCCAGTAACTAGAAAGACGAAGAAAGTGAGTGTCCAGCTCAATATATCTGATAGATTTCTTTTAGTAGCAGGAACTGGCAAACTAGGAGAATTGTGAGTTGCTCTGAGATTGTCATATGGCATGTCCTAACATAATCAAACATTCTTTGCAGTATTAAACTTCCATAGTTCAAACCATTTTATCAGACACATGCAAACTTGATTTGCCAATAACAAGGGAAACAACCCTAAGGATATGATTTTGAACATTTTTTCAAGATGTATTTGAGTGCTGTTTCAGCTTTCATTCTCAGGTATTGGCAGAAACATTATTGCTTTTGCTGTAGATGAGCAAGGCTCTTTAACCTCTCCAGATACCAGGGAAATGAAGACTGTGAAAATACAGTTGGAAAAATAGTTTAGAGAGCTTGTACTCTGTGAAATGAACATTAAATAGATATTGTTTCACTGCACACAGGGGACATGGAGTTCTGTTTTGAAGCCTCAGAAACAGCCCTATCTATCTGATTGTTTTGATAACTGCAGTTGGAAGAAACTGACTGAGAAAGCTCTTAAACAACATTGCTCCTCTTCAGGAAAGTATGAAAACAGGTGCCTAACATTGATTGCAATGTATATTTAATAAACACTTAATTGAAAACTCTATATGGGCTCTTATGAATATGAAGATCCAAAGCACTCATGCATTAATTTCCAGTTCTCAAACGTTTTTAAAATGCTACTTAAAACTGAGGCCCATATATTTTACTGAGCTACATCCAGTAAGTTCAGCAGGCTTCAATGAAGCTGCCATTCTGAGGATCTCATTCTGTGTATCCTAGTGGTTCTGAAATAAAATTTTATTTTCTAAGATGGAATTGTGGCTCTTCATTGATAGTTCTTCTTTCCATTTTCTTCTGTCCCAGAGAATCAAATACTCATGCTGTGAGAAAGCCTCAGTGTACTTTATTAACAATGATTAGTTAAGCTTTTTAGCAGCCATTCAAGGGAGAACAGTGGCAGTTCTTAACATTTTACAAAAGAGGTCGAAGGTACAGATGGTAATGTCTAAGTCTCATGCAAGTCTCATGACTTTCAGGTTTGTGCCAAGTGCTCTGCCTTCTGGAAAAGCAGCATTCACATCAGAGGTCACCATCAAACAGTCACAGTGTCTACCTGTGAGCCTGTACATAGATCAAAAACCTATGCTCAAGAAATGTTCAGTCATCACTGGCATGTGTGCTACACTAGGGTATGGCTTTTTCAGAACTAAAAATAACTGTAGAGCATTTTTCTAGAAGTCCCAAATTTTCTTTTACAGATAGAAGTTTGCTTAATCACATGCTGGCTTCATTTTAAGCTATTAAAATGAATTTTGGAGCTGAAGTGCTACAACAGTGTGTATGTAACTTAATCATCATAGTGGAAAAAAGGATGCCACGGGCAGCAGCTCCTGTGGCTTCTGAGTATGTGAATGTGCATGGCTCTAAATCTTCATTCCACTTGGTAGCAAGAGTGCAGATTTATACTGGCTAGGCCCTCAAAATCATGCAGACATGTGAAGAACTGTAGAACCTCTTGTTTTTTGATGTAAAAAGCTTTATTTTGTCCAGTATTTGTTGCTAGTTTCATGGTGGGGGGAAAATCCATCCCTGTGCTGACAAGGCAGCACAGCTGGGTCAGTTTTGCTCCTTGTTACAATTACTGAATGCAGAAACTCCTAAATGGGGATATTTGCACAGCTGTCTAAAATACTGAAATATCTTCCCTCTTCCTCAAAGGAAATATAAGTGTATCAAAAGATACATTCTAAAACCATTTTAAAACCCAGAACTGGAAACAAAACTTTTTTTAACTTGAATGAGAAGGACTTGCTTGAATGTACCAGGATTTTTTTGGTTGGATTTTTTTCGTGTGTGTGTGTATGTTTTGGGTTTTGGAGTTTTTTTTGCTATTGTGAACTATAGAAATTAGATTTCAAAATTATTATAGAAAATAAAAGACAAAAGACAAGTTTGGATGAGGTTGTGAGCAATCTTGTCTAATGGAAGGTGTCCCTGCCCGTGGAAAAGGGGTTGGAAATAAATTATCTTTAAGGTCCCTTCCAACCCAAGCCAGTTTATATTTCTAAGATATACCACCAAATAATATTTATATACTCTGAATGCATGCACAAGGTCACCTACAATCTTCTTGTTCATCTTATGGAACATGTTTATTTCTAGAAAAATCTTTTGGACCAAAAGAAGATTATTGTTTTTTTGGAAAAAAAACAGTTGGCATAAATGATTTCTGATTAAGTATCAGAACCTGTGTATTCTGTAAATCACCATCCCCAATTTTAAGTGGATTTTGAAAGAAACAGCAAGACTTTGCAAGTTATCTTTTCACAGCCCAAGGGGAAAGCTCCCTCCCTTCCTTTCACACCAGCTATTCTTGACTGCTAAATTGTCTTCCTGCTTCCTCCCTCTTAGATTTCATGTTTAAAGCTGCAGAAAGTTAAGATAAACAAAAGTTGTCACACTAACATATGACTCAGTAATACTGCATAGTTTTGTAGTTTGTTTTGTTTTTGTTTGGGTTTTTTGGATTTTTTTTTTCATTAGAACTAGGACTGCTAGTGCTGCACAGGGTAATTGTGTTTTAAAAAAAATATGAGCAGCTGTCTGTGGATGCTTTAATTAGAATGGATTTCCTCATAAGAGATCTTTATAGTCTCACTCTTAAAGTAGATGGCTGTCATAATTCCCAGTCTGACAAGCTACACATGATTCTCAAGTTTCACTACCTTCCTTATAGCTTACATTTATATGGTCTTTCAAATGATCCAAAAGCTGTTATATATGTATGTATGCTACCACAGAAGAGTGAGCAGTCTGCTGCTGGCAAAGTATAAAAGAAAAAAGGTCTCGTTTTATGATCTGTGTCCCAGGATCTCAAATGTCCAGTCAGAATAAACAGGAACTTTTAAAGCTTTGTGCATGACGCACCTCCCCAGAGCACTGGTAAACTGCACTGCGTCTTGTTTGCCCAGAGGACAGAAGGGAGAGTAAATATTCTCAAGTTTGAAAGTTCTGATTCTGAGATAATAGGGTACTTTACCACCTAACATATAAAATGCATACCTCCTTCCCCTTTGAATAGGTAAATTCCCGGCGTAGGGAAAATAAAAGCTACAGGGTTTGTAGGGTTGTGGTATTCCCCTCACTTCAATGGTTTTGCAGATGGTGAAATTTGCCTCAATATATGTCTGCAGATCTTTCATACTTGGTGAATTAAATCCCATTTCCTTTAGGACAGGGAGTATCTTGTCAAACATCTGAGCAGAATGAACTATATTGACTCAAAATTATGTATACCCAAATGATACCCAAGTGGTTCTAATGAAACATGGTTAGTCCTGAGCAGTAATAGCCAAAGTATACATGGATTTTAAGGCACCTAGGAAATGCTTCTCAACACTGAGTGCCACTAAGGCACACTCAGAAACCAGAAACACTGTGGTGCGTCATTCCTTAATTCCAGCGTAATGAGTACTCTTATAAAAAAAAGAAAAAGGGACTTGCTTTGTTTTTTTTTTTAAATTTTGGTTTCATCTTTAACAAAGCTTGTCTGCCCTCCTGTTGATGCATTATTTTGGAGGGTTTTTCTTTACTATATTAAAGGGAACTAATTTTTTAATTCTAAGTGTATCTTTCCCATTTACTGGCTATCACAAATGATTTTTCATTTACTCTAGAATTGTTTTTTTACAAGTTCTCTTGCATCTGTGCATTTTTGCTTTACTGAAAACCAGTACACTAGTGCATTCAGTGCACTCTCTTCCATTTCTTTGAAAAAGAGTTTTACTTAGAAAATGACTTACTGATTTCTCTTTCCTTCTTAATCCCACTTTTCTTTCCTCTTTGTCTTGTGCAGGTGACTTAGATTTGGAGCACCTGAGCACTGCTCTTCCAAAGCTAGAGAGAAGTTGTAGCACAGTGCAGGAAGAAGGACTGCAGGTGCCTGTGTCAGGTCTGTGTTCCTCTTTCCCGAATTCTGTCACCGTTTCTATACCATGCAGTGGGGCTCTTCTACTGTCTCTCTGTCCACGGCATCCCTCCAGAACATTAAATAATTGTATCCCTGTGTTCATGCTGCTTCTGCTTATGTCCCTTCCTGACAAGCATTTCTCTGTACTGACACCTGAATTTGAGGTTGAGGAAATCTATATACAGGTGCAATCCTGAATTCATGTATGGATGGGTGTGTTCCTTGTTGATGGAGGAAGATGACCCAGTCAGCTGGAAAAAGTTCTTTAAATTAAAAGGTCATTATTTGCATTGGCTTACTAAGGGTTTTATTTGGTCTCATTTGCCCTTGAAAATCTCTGTAACAATGGTAAGTTGTTGTGGAAATATTCTTGACTTTTGTGCTGCAGGTCTAATCTGAGTGTATTCAGCCCACAAAATCAAAGGAGCTACTCTGATTTCCATGGGTTGCTTGTGTGCTTTATTTTGGAGCAATGATCTAGCCACAGCAGTGTCCTTTTTTATTCTCTTGGGCTATGGCATTGGAAAGCTCTCTCAGTACGGTTGCACTGAAAAGACCACCTGGGAAACTCAGCTAGAGCAAAACAGAGCTGCTCAGTTTGCTGGACAAGGATCCTCTAAAGGAAGACCTAACACAGTGCTCACAGTTATCTCAGTTCTTTCAAGTTTGGTTGGAAGTGAGGAAGAATGTACTTTACAGAAGTGCCCATTGGTGTCTGGGATGTCCTTTGGATGGCCTGCTGCCTGCTCGTAGTGGGCGTTGTTCAAAATTCTTGGACTGCTGTACCTGTTCTGGACACAGGCTTTGGACAAGGGAATTCACTGATGGATCTCTGTCTTGTCTTTGTAATAGAAACGTGATCAGGACTGACAGTTCTGCTAAAACATTACAGATGATTTTTAGTTTAGCACAAGCAACATGTTCAGCATTTGCAATGCCTTCTATATACATTACTATTGGATGTGAATAGCCTAGAGTTTACAAGAAACACAGGAAGAGAGGAAATTCATTGGTGAAGATAACTGGGAGCTTATTATCATTATTTCCATGTCTTCTAAGGTTTCTTGAGTACTATTTGTTTTCATTAGTTTCAAGTATTTTACATGAAACAGTAGCTAAATTACACAAAAGAATCTCAAAAGCCAACAAAGGCAATTTGCCAATTTCAAAACACAAAGTGTAGGAAGGAAAACCCTTCCAGGTTTTAGAAGGTAGCTAGATGACTGCTAGTATAGTGAGAAAACCGCAGCAGCACTGAAAAAACTAAATACAGTAAAGGTTTCCATCAGGACTAGCCTGTGCAGTTCTCCAGACCAGGTGTGAATTGCTTCCTCAGTGCTTTGACCTAAATCTGTCAATATGATCAGCTTGCTGGTGGAAATGCAAACCCATTTTAGCAGTTGCCAGCAGTAACATCTGAACAGTATGATGGCATAATCTGTCCAGTCAGTATGAGACAGTTTCCAGCAGCAGATCTGGCTACACTGAAATGAAATTTGCTAGTTTGAATACAAAAGGGGCCTTTCTCTTTTGTTTGATTTGTATGTTTGCCCACTGTATATGCCTGCTTTTTCGTTGCTTTCATGTATTCACAGTTCAGCACCAGTAAAGGCATAAAACAGTTCAAACAAGTAATAAAACAAGAAAGCGGTTTGGTTGATTTATTAATCTAAGTGGAGATAAAAACTGTCAAGGGCAACTGATAGAGAACAACTTTGTTGTACACACCACTTGCTCCTGCTGGGCCCACGGCCTTTCCCACTCCTTCAGTGCCATTACACATGCATTGATGTTGCTCTGTCATCTGTTCTTTGTTTCTGAAATACAAAAAATATTTCAGCCCAAAATAAAATATCTAGAGAGATGATGTATTTAAACTAGCCTTAGCCACCCCAAAGTCAGGTATCTCCTTCAAGCTATCCCATACACGATTTCCCCATATTCAACAAAGAAAGATAAGATTCTCTTTGGAGCAATTTTTCTTTCACCAAGACCTTAATTCAGGTTGGCTTCCCTGTGGAAGTGTCAGAGTCTCTCCATTAAAGCAGAGAGGGCCTAGGCAACTAGATCACAGTCTGCAATGAGAGAATCCTGTCCCCATGCTAACACCACACCCCTATCATGTCCTAGAACCTCTGGGATGGTTGCAAAGAGTATTACCCATGCTTTCAAGATTCCTGCCAGTGGAACATTAGGATAGATATTAAATTAATTAAAACACACTTTGGTTGACAAAACTAAGGTGCATGTCTTCCAAACACTGCTTCTCTTCTCAGTGACAGCTACTGAAGGCGTCACTTACTTTAAACGTGTGAGCACAGGTTTAAAATAAGTGATTCGATGTCATTTGATATGTGCCCATGGGCAACTTCAGAAAGACTTAAATGGCACTGCAAGATGAACTTTCTCTCTCTTCTTTGTGCATGTACTCACGTGTAATGTTTACAGCACTTGTGTAGTAAACATTTTGTCTGAAGCACCCTGCTTGCTAAGTAACTCTAGACATTGAAGCAAATATGATGAACAGTAACTGCTCAAGTAACCACTGGAGATTGTGCAGAAATAAAGGTGCTGATAGGCAACTGGGGAGGCACCCATCACACTAATTATGTAGGAATAAGACATTTGTCCTCAGGTTTTTTTTTATTTCATCACTTCCTTGCTTTCTCTCTGCAAATTATATTTCTTATCCTTAAATGTCAATTTGTCTTCCCTTACAGCTGTTCTCATCCACTACACAAGTATGCTTCTCCATGGTTTCAGCTCACAAATTGTTTACTTCTGATTCCTGGAGTTATAGGAGCCACTTGTTTCCCCAGTAGTTAAAGTCATTCACATTTAGTGCATTCCTAAACAGATATAAATGTTGAACAAATCATCTCATGCTGATGTGTTGTGGCAAGCTATTACCTATTTCAGAATTTTTTTAGAGGGTGAGCCAGGACAATAAAGAGGTATAAATTTTGTATTGATGTTAGTAATATCCTAGGAAATTATGCAAGATTTAATTTTTTGGTTTTTAATAGAGACAGTTTTTTCAAAAATTTTAAGATGTTACCTTGAAATTCAAGGCTTGACACTAATCAAACTAAGTACCTCAGCCTGATATCAGTACATTTACTTTGTTTTTGCTATGATGTATGCAAAATAAGTACAGGTACATCCACAAGAGATTCTTGGCATTAATAACTTCACCATTTTGCTTTATGTTAGAAGTATGATTTATATTTTTTTTCTTGGAGGTATTCTCATGAAAGTCAGGCATCTAACTACAGAATCTAGAATATGAATTTCATCTCCTTATTTAGTTAATAGAGGGAAATACTTAGCAGGAGGGTAATTCAGTCTTTCTGTAATGCTTACTTCTCTCCTGATTGACTACAGCATCAGATATTTACACTTCTGTCTCAATTCCTCACCAAAATATTAATAACTACAAGGGATGAATCCTGGCTCTATTATTGTACATTCAGGTTTTATGTTAAATGATGCCTTCTGACAAAGTGCTGGATCTAATGCAGACAAAGGATGTCCAGATGAGGAAATGGAAAGCGTAGCAGTTATCATATGCTTTGAAAACTCAGAGAATTCCATGCAACCAGTAGCAGGTAGGATCTGAGAAAGAGAAAGCTTGCAGAAATACTTTGCGTTATCCATAATGTTGCTACAGAGGAAAGAGCTGTTGATTAAAAGACTCCGAGAATCACACAGAATAATTTTTAGGAAGCAGAGAAGCAAAATCAAAACAAATTCTCTATCCTAAAATAGTTCCAAGGTGCAAGGGTGGCCCTTGAGATTTAACCTGCAGTAACAAAAACCAATAGATTTTTTAGCATGGTAGGAAAGAATGAGGACTGAGTGATTTTTAGAGCAAAGACAGTGCTGGAATTTTAACTCTTCTGTAGGAGACTGGCTATGGAAAATGGAAACACTTGGCACTTAAGTAAAGCAAATTCAAAAAAACTTAACCTGGAAAAGGTGCCAAGATGTAAAAGAAAGGTCTAACACCAGCTTTCCTGGAGATTAACACAGCATGTTAATTATCCAATGGAAGAGGGATTTTTGCTCTGATTTTTTTTATAAAACTGATCTTTACTGTGAAACCCACGATTTTCCAGTCCACTTATTTTGGTTTTCATGGCGTTTTTCCATGAAGGTGAGGAAGCTTTGAGCTACTTTCAGTGTACAAACATACATGATTATCCTGTCCTTGTTTACCTCTCCTTTGTGATATAACACACCACAAAACCCATCTTAGTAAGAATGAGTTCCTTACATGAAATTTCTTATCACACGTCTCGCTGTTTGATGTTGTGGAGTTTTTATTTTGAGTGCGTTTTAACATTAATTCTGCAGAAAATTAATTTCCTTCTGAAATACATACTCTTCATTGACAGACTTGAGCTTTGGAAACTGCAGTCTGCCCTAGCCCAAGACCAAGTTCTTTGGGGTGAGATTATACCTGGGAGAGTACCTGTACCAGTCATGCTGTAAGGCCAAGGAAAACGTGAAGGGTAAACAGCAGTACAGGAGCTTTTGTGAATTGGTAATCAATCATTACTGATACATGGAAGCACTGAAATGTAGCTGAAAACTGTAAGCTTGGTATTAAAAAGCGTTTTCTCTCTCCAAGATGAGCCACAGATAGGAAATGACATTGTTCCTTTCCTTGTTTTCTCTTCAAGTTGAGATACTAATTTTTAAGATAGTTTATCTGTCTCTGCATATTCACAAAGACTAGGCTGAACTTTACTTACTGAAGTTCACTTTAGGATTTTTCAAATGGGAAGAGTTCATTCTCTAGCTGCTAAGTCACCACCACGCCACACTCAGATCACCCACTGTGAGATTCTTGTATCAGCTTTGATACCGGAGCTACCTGCTATTCTTTCTTTATGCTCAGTAGAGAGAAGCAGGCATTTGTTCATCTCATCTAAAAATTGAAATGTGGAAACCAGTTTAGTTGTCTAAACATACTCACTTGCTCCATAAGGTGTCTTGAGCCATCTATATGAGACTGGTAGGTAAAGTACCAGCACTTGTGGGAGACCTGTGCTATTCCCTAATAGAAGGCAGGAGGCCCAGCATGATGCCCTGTTGTAGTTAAGCTGCTGAATCAAGTCCTGTATTCTCAAGTTTTCACCACTTAAACCATTTAGGAGTGGGATTTAGTACCAGACTGTAGATGCCTGAATGTAATGCTTGCAAATGAATTGCATGTCTAAGCTCCCATTAAAACCAAAGCACATTTAATTACTACTGTCAGTGGTGTCTGGAGAGCTAAGATGTCATTTAACAGAAATTTTTCAGAAAAATAGATTGCTGATTATAATGGGTTTTGATCTGACTTGTAGAAGCCAAATTCTTCTATTAACAGGCATCTGGTGGCATTTTAGTTGAGAGCAGTGGCATTATTTATCAAGAGAACTTTTCCAATCGGTGCCTTGAATTAAAGTAATTGATTCAGTACCAGCTAGAGTAATGTGACTATGTTAAAACTAAATAACAGTGACTTGGGGTTTATTTAGTTCATAAACCCTTTTTTCATGCTCACTTCATTCTCATTTGTTAGAATTTTATGTGGTAGGTTTAAATGAGTATATGTTTATACATTTTAGGATGTTTATATTAAGTTATGCAGCACCTGCAGCAATTTTGCTGTTATTTTTACTGCTAGTCATATGGTATTCTGTGACATGACAGTACATCTCATACGTGTGTTGTAGAAAGGTAATGCCTGAAGGTGTGATAAAAATATTATTTAAAAACATCTCTAGATCATGTTTCTAAGAGACTTTTGCATGAGGAAAATTATTTTTCTGTCACAGAGGGCAATTAATAACATCTGTAAGAAGTATGACCAACACGGTAGAGTGGTTTGGGTTTTTTTTTTAAATGGCTATGTTCCCATGTCCAAAAGAAAATACAACTGGGAACAACAGGGACAGCTGACCATTCATGTAACATAATATCTCTAGCAGCTTTGGTCCAGGAATATGCTTTATCACAGGCTAGAGTCCTTTGGATGCTCTATAGTTCCTGGAGCATTTTTAAAATCTGCATTAAACCTAAAGAAGATGAGTAGAGCACAGGCTTTGATATGACAACTCAGTCCCTTCCTTGCCTTGGCAGAAGAGACAGTGACTCTTAAAGAGAAGTGACTCTTAAAGAGACATTAGCCCGATAAACAAACCATCCATCAAAAAGGGGATCTGGAAAGACAAATGCAGTAAGATCCTTCCAAATCACCCCTGGGCAGGGTGGCTGACAGTCTTGAGATCCCTAATCATAAGGTCCTTCTAAAGACCTGTTAGCACCATCCCTGCTAACAGCTAGACTCAGGAACTTTTGTGTTGGTGTCAGCTTCTGGGAACTACTTGCAGAAGATTCTCTGTGACTTTGTTGTACGTCCTTAGAATGGTGCAGCACACTGCCTGCAGAGGAGTAAACTGTGATGCAAGGCTGGTGTGACAGCCTTAGTTAAAAGTCATGTTCATGTATCCCTGTACAGGTAAGAGCTTGGAATAACCAAAGGTTTCTGAGGAGCAATCCTCAAACAGTTAGCAGAGATACATCCTCTATTCTGTGCTAGTTGAGTGACTTCTTGCTGCAGAAAAAAAGAGAGCTGGGGAAGAAGCTCAGGCACTATACCCAAGACAGTCTACATCATTTAATTCCTAGTTCATTCCCTGTCCTTCTTTTGGGCTGCTTCAGCCAGCCATCTCCAAGACATGCTTCTAGGAGATTAGTCCTAAGCCAGTTTGAGGTAAGCATGCTGGTGCCAGCCAAAGTGACACCCTTTGTTGAGCAGTTTGTGGTCAACAGGTAAACAGGTGACCTCAGGGTTTGTGGTAATGGAGAGAGATCCTTTTTGATCATCACTTTCCAAGATGAACTCCTTAAAGGTAAGATTTCATACACCACAGTTTATTTTCCAAGCTAAAACTTAACAACAGTAGTCTTTTTCTCAGGCCTTATTGGCAGCAGAAAAGGCTGCTAGAAGTTTCTTTACTAAAAGAGATATGACTATTCATCTAGAAGCCTGGGAAAATAAACATATTTTGTCTGGAAAAATACTTCTCCAGATATTTGTGATGAACCAAACAAATTAATAGATTAAACAGTGCTAAACATGTGGAAAGGAGGGAAGGAGGAAGGGGAGGAGGGGAAGCAAAGAAGCAGAAACAATGTACATCTTCTTCCCTCAAGTACGCAGCTTCTAGTTTGAGTCCAAGAACTTCAGAGCGGTTTACTTGCTTCTTACTTTTGGTTGTATCTCAGTCACTGTTGAGCCATCCAGGTTTAAAGGCCAAGGCTCTATTATATCTCCTAGTTTAGGATGAAGCATTAGGAGTCCTTTTAGTGGAGTTGCAGTTACATAATATTTTTGGGTTTAGTATTAATTTTTAAATAGATATACAACATGAAATGAACATAAAACATACCTAAGAATGTTCCTTTGCTCATTCCTCCAGATTCCACACTTGCCCCTCTATGCCAGCAAGGAGGGACAATCTAAGAGGTCTTCCATGCATGCAGAGCATGATCTTCTTTGCTCAAAACACTTAATATATTCATCCTTAAGGTACACGTATAGGACTTGCTTCCAAATATTTGCAATGAACCTACTACATAAACTGGTTATCATGCACTGAGGTATTTTTGACTAGTCTCTGAGGTGACAGGTCTCTTTTGAAATATCATAACTATTGCTAATTGGAAATTGTAAGTAGTTTATTTAGATACTATAAAGGACCTGGGGTTTAGTTGTCTTATTTGTTGTAACATCTGCCTAATTATGACTAGAAAAGAAAAAAAAAAAGCACTGAATGACTCTTACATCTTCTCCTGAAACTGGAGGCAGCAGCACTTGCCTACTGATGTCATTCTCAGAAGCATGTGAACAACAGTATCATAGTCCATCTCTGTCTAGCCACAGTGTAGGTAGGAAAAGGTGGGAAATTGGGGAAATTTGGTCAATTATCATATGATTAGAGTGCATGTCATGAGGCAGTTTTGATTGGACTTTGTGCTCCTCCATCTCCTTTGTGTTCTGATCAATAGTTTCCATCACACGCATATACAGTGCTTTGAGTCAGGTAATTAATCATATTGCATATAGCTGTATTTATACTTCCACAAAACTCTGGCATCTACTTCTATCATCAGTAAAAGTGTGAGAATTCTCCCTGTCAGACAAATACCTACCTGTGGCAACCTGTATTAAGTTGTTATATCCTGTAATTTAATTGTAGTAAACTTCTTCACAGGTCACTTGGATAACGACTGAGGGCACACTAGCAGTAACTTGTCTATACCCAAACTTCACAAAATACTGCTTCTTAGTAAACTTAGTCCAGAAAAAGAAAAAAAGTACATCTATTTTCTTGGCCAATCTAAACAAATCTAAGTCTATGTTGCTCCAAGGGAACAATTTTTCCTGTGCCACCAATAGGGGCTCTTTTGCTTGACTTGGCTTATTCTGAAATATATAACACATCTTGAAAGTTTTCTCAATATCTCTGTTCAGCTGAGCCAATAGAAAGCATTTCTGGTTCTCTTAGGTTTTTCAGTCCTTAAATGACCTCTATGGTCTTTTATACAAGCAAGAGTGCAAAAATGTTCTTTTTTTTTTGTCCAAAATTCTGTCTGAGTCTGAAATTCTCTCTCACTGAGACCACCCTCTGCTAATTGTATTTGTAATTTTTTAAAAGTCTTATCCTCAGCTTGTACTCAGCCTTGCTGTGTACTCTGCATAGGTAAGTGATGCTTAAAGACTTCTGTAAAGTTGTATAACTTTCCAAACTGAGAAGTATGGACTAGGAATTGCTAAAGCTGTGTCTAGGTGATCAGGGTTAGAAGTGCATCTAGGACTGAGATGACGGAGAGGCACAGCTTTCCTAGCTTACCATGAAAGCTAGGAATGAAGGCAGAAGTTACTCTGCTTAAACAGACTGTCATGTAGACATCTGGGAGTACATCACTGACAGTAAATTGAACGGAGCTTAAACATCTTCCTTCCTTCACCATACAGGTTTTAAAACCTACAAAAGAAGCAGCAGATCTGAGCCAGCCAAAGAGTAAAGCTGACAGAGCCACTGCAGAAACTGTGGAAGCTGAAAGCATTAAAACAGTGATGACTTTAAAAGCTTATTTCTGCTGTCTTGACTCCATATAGCCTATTGTCCATACAGGTTTGCCATTTGCTCTCACCGATTTTCTCCTATCCTTTTGTTTTTCCACCTGTGTAATTCTTCTCAGAACTCCACTGGAAAGATTGAAGCAACAAATAAAGCCAATAATAGCAATGCTAACAGACATAGTATTTGCTACTACCACATTGTTTGCTGTGCTTGTATGTTCTTCCTTTCCTCTGCGCTTTGTCTGTCTAGTGTATTTTCTAAGTTGTGTGGTCCTGATATTTTCTCTAATTGCATATTTATACAATTGTGGTAAATTCCATGTTTCTTAATGGTTCTTAAAGCACAGTATAAGCTTCTATTAGGTCTGCACAGTATATGCATACCAAATATATGCATTTCAAAATCAAACTTTGAGAGAGAAAGTACAGAGTCAGAGATTGTGATGACAAAGGGAAACAGAATTTTGCTCTGTATTGGATGAGAGAAAATTGGTTTTTTGATATGTGTTCTTGTGTTTGGATACACATGGTTACACTATTTGGTCTTGAAAGACTACAGAAGAGGGTTTCATGTGTAAGTCTACAGATACCTGCATTCTCCTTTGAAATTTAGTCCAAGATGTAGACTGCCATTAAAAAATTGTGGTCTCGTGCTACACATATTATTTATCAGAATGTATCTTGTGTAGTGAATGATTTACCACAAGGAAAAATGCTGTACATGAAAAGTAATTTGAAAATTAGTCCATGCTATTTATCATATATATTCTATTTTTCACATATGTAGTGAAGGCAGAGAGAAAGATGGTATGTCCGGACTCTGAAGAACTTTCAAGCTTTATATTGTACTATCACAGTCACTAGCAATGATTTCATTTGGACTTCAGTCTTCTAAGTTAGGTGATTATTTTTTCTCCTACGGTTGAGTGTGGTGGTATTCCAGCATACATGTATGTTAGAATCCCTGAATCAAAGAGTAGTTTAAGTTGAAAGAGACCTCTTAATGTTCTTTGATATAACACTGCTTGAAGCAGTGTCAGCTGAGATCAGGTTGCTCAGGATTTTGTCCACTTTGGTTTTAAATACCTCCAGTTCTCTGTATGTCAGAGAGAGGCACTTAACCTCTTATTTGGACCTGTTAAGTAATTTGTCCATTGGTGTGGCTCCTGATTTCTTATTGGCAGTGTTATGCTTTTTACTGGGAAGAATATTTCAGGTTTGTTCACACTGCCTTTGTTGGAGGAAAGATGTCTAGCAGAGGATGAGCAGACCTTGGCAAGATGGATCCCTCTCGTCTCCAATGCTCTCAGACAAGGCTGTTTTGATGGTGACACAACCCTTTATCTCACTTTGTCAGGAGGGCAGCCACAGACTTTGTTGCTGAGGAACAGCCACATTATATTTTAGACTTGGGATGCTCAAAGCACCTCCAAAACTTGAAGTTAGGAATGGGAACATATTAAGTTCTCTCCAATGGGGAGCTCATTCATGCCTTGCAGCAGCAACATGGCATCATCAGAACCTTTCTGTCATGGACTGGAAGTGGCCCTGGGGGAGCTGTCCACACCAAAATAGTTTGGCGAAAGTTAATTCAGCAGGCTCAGAGGAAAGGTAAGGCAAGACCCTTCTCTTGGCCTCTCTATTGTAGGCTCTTGGCCGTTCTGAAGCAGTAAGTGCATCTTTTCCCTGTGCATATAAGAAACTAAAGGGACACTTTCCCTCCAATTTCCCAGTGCTAAGACCTACAACTCTGTGAATCAGTAGAGGCATCACTCCCTGATCCTGCAGGGCATTGATGATCAGTGGGGAGATTCATTAATGTCATGACTTGTGCTTGTCCACTTATCCCTGGGGCCCTCTCCACCATGGTTACCAACATCTGGAGGCAAATCATGTGGGATGTTGCACAGCTGGGCTCTGGGTAGTCTGGAGATGCTGAGACACAAACCTATCCCTGTATAGGGTGTGCCTTGAGCACATGGGATCATAGGCATGTAGGATAGTTAATTCTCCATCAAAGATTTTGTGCATATTTTGGAAATACTGAAACTTCCCTCAAATTCCTGCCTCTTTTTTTTTTTTTTTTTTTTTTTTTTGGCTTTAGGTGATGTTTTCTGAATTTGAAATGGTGAAACCATGAGTGTTGATCTCCTCTTGGCTCCAGCTGCCGCTTCTTTAAATGCTGTTTGGCACCATTCTGTTCAGCAATGGACACAAACAAGACAAGTGCCTCACAATCTAACACAAGAATGTTTTGGAGCATGTTGCCAAGGTTAAGGCATGTTGTTTTGGTCTATAGCATGAGAATCAGGAAGGGCATGTGAGGCAATGAAGCCTTCAGGCTGAAGAAACCAAATCTGCTAGGATTTATTTTTATGTTTCATATAGGAACAGAACTCTGGCATTTATTTTTTTCCAGTTCATGCTTGCACTTTTTATTTAAGGCTTCAGCCCTTCCAACACCACCCTACAAGGAATATTGGATGATAAACAACATGCATGTACCCAGGAAGATCAATAGACTAAGACTGGAATGTGAAACATGGGATATAGCAATGCAACAGTAAAGATAGGACACTATTTGTAATTAGGCAGTAGCCAGGACTACTCTATATTCAGTGCTCTTCTAAAAGGACAGAAAACACAAATCCTGTTCCAAAATTATCTGAGAAAAGGACTGAGATAGGGGTATGAAAAGATATGAAAATAAGGTGGAGCTATGACACAATATTATCCAGCATAACAAACATCCAAGATATATCCCTGATTATGTAAGAGAATGAGGAAAATTTCCTAGTATTGAATCCACCCTATGTACTAAAGAGAACATCCTTTTTTTCAGGCAGTCAGGCAGTGGAAGAAGACAAGTGAGCATTTCAAGCTACTATCAGTGCAGAAGCACTGGCCAGTAAATCAAAAATTTTGAGAACTTTTCTGCAGGAGCCTGATCTGTTATGGCAAAAAAAGCACACTTCAAATGAAAAAGTAATAGTAGTAACACATGTCAGTGATAAATACAAGACAGAGAAAATACAGAAAAGCTGAGCTGTGAAGAATCAGGAAAATTAATGTTGGTGTTCATGCCATAAAAAATTTATTTAAAGAGGCTTGGAGAAGACAGGAAAAACTTACCTGATTTCAAGTGGTTAACTTCAACATTTAATGAATATTAGTCCAGGAAACCCCAGCTCCCTTTGCAAGAGCCATTAGTAGAGTGAATTGCTGTCAAAATCCAGCATCTAATACCAAAAAGTGATAACTTATCTGCTTCAACCAACAAATAAATCAAACTATAAAAAGATTTTCCAGCTACTGGTTTTTTGGAATGACTCCCAAATATATTAATGGCATGAGTTCTTTCAACTTGAGTCTTTTGGAAAAGCTCCAAATAAAGTTAATGAAACGAAGTTCTTTCAACTAGTGTCTTTTGGAATGTGTCCCCATAATATTATTGTGATTCCCTCAACTCATTCATCTTTGTAACATCATAGTAATTACACATTCATTTTCCTATATATTGAACTACCTTTCTTTGTAATAAAGTAACATTTTAGGTAATTAAACAGCATTTTGATTTAAACTATATTCTATATTAATATATGCAGTGTTTACAGCCAAACATAGAGAACTGAATTAGTAAAACAAAAATTTCATTAAACTGAAAAATTGAAATTTTCAGACACAGTATATGTCTTAATGAGCAACTCTGTTGTCCTGGGCTGACATTATGAAGCTGCTTTATTCCTTAACCGTCTGCCCAATGCCCAAGGACGCTGTGTCTGTAAGATGGACCCGGGAGGTGGGGCCGGAGCCACAGGACCAAGTGCGGGGCGGTTGAACGGCTCAGCCCAAGGGCTCAGGGGTCTGGGCGGGGCTCGGGAGGGAGTGCGCCAGGAGCGCTGTGCTGCTTTTTGTTTTTCCTTTGTGTTCCAGCTAGCTGGGAAAAGGTTCTGTTGATTTTTCTTGTTCTTTTTTCCCTTTCCTTCCCCTTGCCTCACTGCCTCACTTTCCTCCTCACCAGTCCAGGGAGCCTGCAGGGCAGCCCTGGCGGGCCCGCGGGGTGGCCCGGGCTGGTCCAAGCCCACGTGTCTGTTCCCTCTCTGGGAATTTGTTGTATTTTGAGGGTTTTTTTATTCTGTTCTACCCTGTTTTGTTTGAGTGTTAATAAACAGTTTGGTTTTTTCCACTTTCATTTGCTGTGACCCATTTGTCTCATTGACAGAGGAAAAGGGGATGCCCTTTTCCCTTCGGAGGAGACACTCACTCTGGAGTGTTTCCTCCTGAAGTTTTGTCTCAAAAACCAAGACATCTGTTATAGGAATTCAGGTATGCAGAATGTGATGCAAAGACTTCTTTCATAATTTACCCAGTTGAGTTGTCAAGCTAATTCACGTAACAAAATAGTCTGGCTTTTTTGTGTGGCTGCATGGAAAATAGTCATAAAAGACAATGTATCTTTTAACCATTTAAAAGTGCTTATCTCTGAAATGCTTATGTTGTCATTCTTTGATGTACTTTTTCATGCCACAATGAAGTTGAATCTTTTGGTCTCATCCAGACTGAGTAAGTTGTGGTTTACTGCAGACAATGGTAACTTGCCACTTGATACTCCTCCCTAAATTACACCTACTGAGAACAGACTGCTTGTCTATCTGAATCACTTTTACAACTTCAATGAAACACTGCCAACTGACCCAGACCAGGTTTTTCCTAAACATTTACTTGCTCTGATTGCTCTGCTCTAGTGTGGGGTCCTCCACAGGCCACTGTCCCTTCATGGGCATATCCACACTGGCACAGGCTTATCCATGGGCTCCAGTCCTCTGGCAAGTAGTGCTTCCTCCGAGTGCATCTCCCCCGATGCCCCTCAAAATGTCCCCTTCTGTGTCCCTCCTCCTGTATCTTCACATGTCCCCTCCTGTGCCTCCTCCTCACATGCAGTTTGGGCATCTGGCAGCTCCCGTCCTTTCCTAAATATGTCTGAGCAGAGCTACTGTGTGTTCCTCTGACCAGCTGAGGTTTTGGCACAGGTTGTATTGGCTGTTGAGCTGGCTGGAACTGTTACTGTACAGGATAGTTCATGGCCTTCTCCCAGACAAGTCACTCCTGTAGCCTTCTGCTACCCAAACCTTGCCAGTTATGCCCACTACACCTTCCCAGAATGGATTTTGGCCTAATTCTGCTTTTTCGTACACACACACATGCTCACATATACATACACACCCACTTCTTCTTGGCAAAGCAATTCCTGCTCACACAGATGTCTGACATAGCTGTGGGCACTGAGGTCACCCAAAATGCACTGCCTTGGTCCTGCTGGCCACACTATTTCTGACACAGGCCAGGATGCCATGGATGCCATGGGCCTTCTTTGCCTCCTGTGCACACTGCCAGTTGATCAGCTACTGTCAACTGGCATTCCCAAGTCCTTTTCTGCCAGGCACCTTTCTGGCCACTCTGCCTGGAGCTCTGCAAGGGGTTGCTGTGACCCAAGCTAAGGTCCTAGGACCCAGCCTTTTTGAACCCCATACAATTGGCCTCGGCCCCTCAATTCAGCCTTTTCAGATTCCTCAGCAAAGCCTTCCTGCCTTGCAGCAGATAAATATTCCCACCCAACTTGGTGTCATTTGTGAACTTACTGAAGATGCACTCAATCCCTTCATTCAGATCATTGATAAACATATTAAACAGGACTGGCCCCAAAACTGAACCCTGGAGAACACTACTTGTGACCGACCACCAACTGGATTTAACACCATTCACCACAACCCTTTGAGCTCATCCAGCCAGCCAGAATATCCATCCAATAAGGATGAAGGTTCACTTTTTTTTGGTCACATATTTATAGAAACATTTTTAATTGTCTTTTATGGCAGTAACCGGATTAAATTCTAGTTAGGCTTTGGGCCATAAAATTTTCTGCCTGCATAGCCTCACAACCTCCATGTCTAGACTTAGTTGTTTTTGCCAGCTGTATGTAATTCAGTGGTATGGACTTCCAAATAAGGTATTTTATTAGTTGGAAGGCTTAGATTGTTTAGAAACATGGAAAATACATGTAGGGCTTTTAACTTTGAGGTCATTGGTTTGAGCTTGGTCCAGCCTGATAAGAAACCAAAAACATTAATTCTGTATGTTCTCATGCAACTCTTCCAAACAAGTATTTCCTAAAGTATAAGAGGGAGGTCATTGCTGTTGTTTTTCCTTCTTTTTCCTGCCTTCCCTTCTGAGTTCAAACTTGAACACTTCCTGGTAGGACAATCTGCTTTGGCTTTTTGAAGAAATGCAGCAGTGAATGTTCTTCTGTTGAAAGTATTTCTTGTTCCCACCTACATATTGTATATGAATAATACTGTGTGATTACCCAGTTGACTTCACTAGATGGCCTTTCTGCTAGATATTTTTCACTGTGAACACCCTTTTGTCCAGGCCATATGTTCTGGGTTTATTTCACATAAATTCAGGTATTGAGTCAAATCACATAATTTAAGGGAGGGTTTCTTTAAGCCCTATCGTGTGGAAGAGAGAAAAGCACCAGGTAAGCATGTCTGAAGTTTTATGTGAACCACTTTATCTTCAATAGCAACACATTTGTGCAATTTTGCTTAATACATTTTGAGAACTGGTATAATTTGGGATAATGCTTAGGTGCAGAAAGGCATACTCAGTGTCAGATTAGAATGTTCACACTGAGATTTGAGATGTATTCAGCTGGATTCAGGTTGAGTTTTGATGGCAAGATTCAAAAGAAAAATTAAGGATGTCTGCAACAGATAGCTGATGACCCTTAGAAACCTCTAATTCTACTAGACTTGCAGTGCAGGCTTCCCTAAGAACTGAAAACTCAGGATCCTATGTAACCACAAAAGTTTCCCAATCTATACCTGTGGGAACCTGAACTCCTGGAGGCTGATTTACTGTGATCAGGCTGGTTAGCATACCTGGGGAGCACTATTTCACTTGAAAACACACAAAGAAGGTGATGGCACTGCATAAAGACTGTTTGAGCCTGAAGATATCTTTGGGGTTTGGGTCCTTTGTCACTGGCACTACTGCCAGCTTCTTATGCTTCTGGTGGCTTCCTCTCCCTTCACTGTGCAATCCTGGGTTAAACACCAGTATAGGGATGAACTGCAGCTTTCTTATTAGCTACATGCATATTCAGGCTGTCAGATTTTCTAAGATGACTGTATAGTGAATGGCATTACAGAGGTAACTGTCCTTTTATTTTCTACTGTTATTTTGGATCCTTCATTTTTGATACCTATTGCACTATGGATGTTGTTTTTCATTTACAGTAGGCCATATTCTTTAATAGGTACCTAAGGGTGTATTTCATGGTTACTGCCACAGTGATTCCTGTATATTCTCCTTGTTTCTAAAATAAATACTGTACACAAGTCCCATTTTAGAAAAACCATTCTCTTGGCTCCCAAACACCATTTAGACCAGTTAAACCTTCCACCAGAACTCACCACTGCTTTGATCAAGGTCTTGCTTAATTTTGAATCCATTTTTTCCAGCTGATACCTGAAATACCAGTACTGGGGGTAACTAGCTACTCAAACTGCTTGTGAACCCTAATCAATAAAATGTTCAAGGAGGAGACTGGCAGCAGTATCTAGGTTTTCAGCTCCATTTTTTTCATGGTCAGCAAGCAGCATAGACACAGTGCTGATGTGAGTTGATGCTGATCTCTCTTAGTCTAACTTTTATCTCCATATTGCTCAGTCCCTCTGAAGCAGCTGAGTGTGTCTGCACTACCGTTTTCCTAAGACCTTGTGAAGGCATTGGCTTTATACTTCATAAAAATGCCCACAGTGTTCAGCTGGCCTCCTTTTGTCAGTTTAGGAGCTGAGTGGAGGGGAAGCAGAGTGAGGAAGAGAATAACTCCCTTAGTGTCCGAGCAGTCGAGTGAAAGGGGTGTGTGTTACTTGCAACTGCCACCAACAATAGGGTACTGTTGGTGTTACCAGAGTCTGTGATATTTTCAGAGACCTGAAAACGACATTTTATTTTGGCATAGAAGCAGAAATTTATCCTTTGAATTGCTTGTACTTTCCCACATTGCAAATATTGCTGATACAAAGAGGGAATGATCAGCTGCTCGTGGGATTTGCAACCATTTATAGAGAATCCACATAAATTTGCTTGTGAGATTTCCAGAATTGGTGGTGCCCTGCATGCAGCTGTGGGAAAGATGGGTGGGCTTGAACTGTACGTGGGAGAATGGCATCAAAAGCCCTCCCTGTGCAGCAGCCTTGGGCTGTTTTATAACCCAGTTAGAGCACTGCTTTAGATGATTGTAATATGTGTCAGTACCTGTCATGGCTTGATCTCACAGTGAAGATTTTGAGATATTTTAACCCTGATCACAATACTGAGCAGTTACTGCATTCTATAGCATTATTTCCATGTGCATAAGCATTCAACTTTACATCTGTATAGGTGGCATAGCAAGTTGTTTACCCTGATTCCTGATTGAGATAATCTCACATGTATAGTGTTTCAGATGCTCTTTTTGTAATCGAGTCTTCTTCCCCTCCATGCCCACATGGAAGTACGGTGTTGAGTATGCAACAGGTAAACCATTGCCAAATTGCATTTTTCAGCTGGAACTGGCTGACAACACTCATTTTTCAGTAAGCTGTACCTCTCAGTCACAAAATAATCTTCACATACACATAAGAGCATAGGAATGGTTCAGACAGAGTCTGTCTAGCACAGTACCCTGCCCTAGCAGTGTCCATCTCTGGACATGAAAGGAAGGAAAAATTGGGCAAAATTTTGTCAGTTTCTAATATACCTTCTATGATGAAGGCATCAAAGCTTTACACAATATTTATTCAAGGTGTGAATGAATGATGGATTTAAACAACAACATAAAGGTTTTCCTGTTCTGTTTGGTTATCCTTTCCTAGTGTTTCCTAATATTCTAGTTGGTTTTTGAACACTGAGTTGGTGCTTTCACAGTGCTATCTGGCCTAAACCTTTCTGCAGAATCCTTCTGCAGAATCCATCAGCCCATTTAATATGTTACCACCCGTTTTACATGTGATACCAGATCTGTTTTTCCACATGGTTTTCCCCATGACTTCACATTTATCGATGTTGAATTCCACCTACCATTTTACTGCTCAGTCACTTAGGATGCTGCTCTTTCCTTACACTACCTTGAATGACTTAATATCATCCACAGGCTTCACCATGGCACTCTTTGCCAGGCTGTTTACAAAACATCTTGCACAGCACACACATGACCAAATTTGTGGTGTTTCTGATACTGTTACACTCCTTGAACTGAGGAGGTTGCTCAAACCTATCCAATAGTTGGAAGAACTTTACCTGTAGGGAGGGAGTGTCCTCTAATTACTTGTTCCCTGTGAACTAAACCAGCAGATCTGCACAGCACTGTACTTGATATGGAAGATTTAGAGGCTCTAAGAAAAAGATAGGTTAGATACCTTTTCCTGGATAGGCTGCACATCAGGAATCTTATCTTTAAACTTCAGCATTCAGATGCTCTTAAAATATCTTAGGCTGAGACCTCTCAACTGTCGAGAAGTTTTTTAGTAGAGTTTTTTAGTATATCAGCATGATGTGTGTAGCACTGGCTTGACAGTTTTTGTTGTGAAATTCCTTTTCATATTTGTGTGTCTTTGGTTTTCATCATCCCTTTATGAAATTTTGAACCAACAGAAATTTTCACAGAAACCTAAATGACTCATTGGGCCATGATGGAAAAATCTGCAACTTCCTGCCCTGAGCAGCAGTGCTGAAGAGTTGTGTATGATTCATACTGGACATGGTCCCAAATTCATCAAAAATATTACTAGAACTGTATAAGTGGCAAGTCATTGTGGGGACCTGGACCCTGCCAAGTGCTGAACTGAGGAAGCTGCAGCTCAGCTAGTGTTGAGTCAGCTCGACTTTGCTGTCATCAGCAGACCATTCCCATTTTACACCAGCTGACAGCCCCATCACAGCTATCAGTTTGCAGATCCAAATGCAATGGGATTAGAAGCAATCACCGTAAATTACTGCTTTGTGCAGAACAGTCGGGGGGCTCAGCAACGGATGTGCATAGGTGGCATGGAAAGAATTAGGCAGCAGAAACAAAAAAGTAAAAACGATGGAAAAACAATGATCATATCAAATTATCAAGATAATATATCTTACTGAGGTTTACTTTCCTTTGTTGAACAGTAGTTGGTTTTACAAAAATGTCTGGCATGCAGGAGTATTCACCATCTCGTTAGCTGATTTGGTTCTTTGCAGGGAGAGATTATTCCGTCTGCCTTGTTTGAATTCATTTTCTATTCAGTATGGAAACAGTCACCCTAGATCTGGGTTAATCCATCTTCTGCTGGACATCGTGAAATCTGAATGAACCGAAAAAAGAACAAATTGCAGCGGGTATGTAACAAGCCCCTCTTCTTTCTGTTAAACCTCTGTTAATAACGTGTGAAGGAGTGACAACAAAGAGCTTCTGTCCTTTTTATAAAAGACCCTTAAGGGCAGAGGCAGGCTGTAAGAAACTATTCTTTTGCTAATGATAGCTGTATTACTGAGAATGCTCAGTGTTAAAAACCCACGAAAAGGATCTTGTACATGGAAAGGAAGTATTTCCTTGGATGACTTTCTAATGACTGTCAAACATTTGCAGCCATCACACAAAAGGAAGCATTGTGAAGACAAGGCACAAGCAACCTACTGCTACCCCTGTGGTTACATCTGCCAGTAGCTGTGAGCTGTAAGCACTTGAGTAGTCCCACAAATTAAAAATTTACTCCTGATTCTGAATTTTCTTTATTTCACTCTTCCTACTTGTTTCTTTTCTTTTTTCTTTTTTCTTTTTCTTTCTGAGTTATAGAAAAGACTTTTTCATACCAAGTTTTTCACTTGTTCAATGTCCTTAGGTTTCTATGGTACCATAACTCTCTCCTCAGCTCAAAACATATTCATTAATATATGTGCTATGTGTAAAACTTAGTGACTTGAAGAATATTCTTGCTCACAGCTATACATCTTGTATGTGACTTATAGGTTAATAACTTTTCCTGTGTTTTAACATGTAACCCAGTGTCTAGCTTACAAGGGGCAATTTAGTCCTAATCACATATTTTTTGTACTTTCAGAAAATCCACCAAAAAGGTGATCTCCCTGTATTCAATTTTAACTAGTATTTTGTGGTTTGGGTTTTTTCCCTCAAATACAAGGCAGAAAAACAACAAAAAGAATTAATGGTTCAATAATTGCATTATGTATAACAAAGGAACATCATCACAATGTCCACAACCAAACTCTCATAATAGTAATTTTTTTATAGCACTCATATTTTGGCAATAGCACAGAGAATTAACAGCTAATTTGTGAGGAGGAAAGATCACTCATGCAGCTCATGTTGCATGCTAGATTCAAACAGGTGTTACACACTTTTTTTTCAGCACTGGGATAGCATCAAGGGACAGATTTTTGGGGTGGAACTCCTATAACAACAAAATACTTAGAAATGAGGCAATATTTCTTATGTTGGTTTAAATACTGAAAGCTATGTGTACATTAAGTTTTCTTTTTGTTCAGTTGCTTTTTTGCCCTTAAGTATAACTTTATTAGTAAAGCTCTGTGGGCAAAATTTTAGGTATGGATATGGTCTACGATGGAAAGTTTTTTCTGTCAGTTTGATCTCTCAGCTGAGCTGGGGAAAAAAAATCACACACCCAAAATGCATTTATCTGTCCACACAATATGGAGCTCTAATCTTGGCTTAGCAAGCATCATTAAAGCAGGCGTGGTGGACACACTGGTGGAAAAACACCTTCAGTATTTTGTTTTGCTGAAATAGCTCTGCTAGCAGAGCAAATTCACAGAACCTCTTCAGTGGAGAGAAATGGGTTTATAGCACAGCTAATTATGAAGCATTCACTGCAGGAAAAGTGAATATAGACTATATTACTATTCAAGGATATGTGCCTTGAAAAGCAACATGCCTAAAAGCACTAAAGAATTTCAGTGAACAAATTATCTACGTGCTTCTGACATCCTCCTGTGATTAAAAGGGTAAATGTAAGCCTTGAGTGTATGGACTGCAAATTGTTAGAGAGGATTTGCATCAAATACTAAAGAAATGATGGAGTTCTACCAGAGCTGGAATAATACATTTAGTAGTAAAGATAATTAATGATAGCAATAACCTAACAAGATGTGTGATGGTATCTCTGTAATTCAAAATATGTATATAAAACCAGTTGTTTTTAGCTAAAATATGTATTTGAGTTTAAGGAAAAAATTACTTTTCGAAGCCAGCCTTAGAAATGGAACTGAACACCATCACAGTAGAGGTGGATTACCTACTTTCCAGGCTTAAAGGGTACCTCTCACAGGTTTAAAAAAATCCCCTGTAAGGGGTGAGATATCTGCCTTAATTATAGATGCCTAAACATGAGATATCTGAGTTATCTGCCTAACCAGTATGATCAACAGCAAGAAATAAGCGTCAGAAGAATGCTGTTCATCTCAGCTGAAAACATATATGTAAGACAGATCAGATAAATGGCCCTCTGCAGGTGACGTCTTTTGTACTGTGAAGGGGGAACTTGAAGGAGTAGCTTCCAATATTTAGGCAAGTTTATTAATGCAGATGAATCCCTTCAGAGGTGTCGATTTGGCAAAGCAAAGGGCTTCAAGATTTTTTTCTTTAGCTTTTCTTAAAGTATACAAGATATGCTACTCTCAATAGAGACACAAAGATGTATTTTTTCACAGTAAATTGCACAGATTGCTATCATTCACCTCCCATTGCAGCAATATCTACATCATGAACCCACATTCATAATTTTCTGTCTGTGAATGACACAAAGGACAGAGACACTGAGGATTAAAGGCTTGATTTAAATCCCATTAAAATGGGAGAGACTTGCATTGACTTTAATGGGATGTAGATTGAATGCAGAGGAGGCTGAATGTTGAACTGCTGTCAGGCTTGAAGTACAGGGGGTATTAAAGGGCAAACTAATAATGCTTCTGTTAAATGTTAAGTACCCATTCTTCAGAGAGACTTGCCAAACTGGTCATTCAGTCTCTTTCAGGATGACTCAAATGACTCAGTAAGCAATAAACAAAATTATTAAGGTAATTGCTACTTGTCTTCATGTCTTCCAAACTTTGTTAGATTCCAATAAAGTAAGATAGTGTTTACTAGGATGTGTTTACTAGATACTACTAACAATTTATTTTATATGATAGTTTTTACCATCTGATACTGTCACAGAATCTGTCTTCTATCGATGCATTATTTGATCCATTTACAGGCCAATAAGGACATGTAGGGCTACATTAAGGCTACCAGTCTTGGTACCTGTGACTCCTGTGGACTGCAAGCCCTTATATATCTGGAAAGTCCTTAGATACCTGCACAAAATAACAATAAAGCCCTCTGCAGTTGATAGATGCCTATGCTCCACTGAGCACATGGACAACACTTGGTTCACTTCTCCATGTGAACAGAGGCAGGACATGGAACTCATGAAATAGGAAATGGGAGCTTTGTTTTTTGAGTCCTTCTTTTTATAAGGAGCTTTGAATCCTGAACTGCTATTTTATATAACCTCTGCCAAAGTAAAGATGCAGGGATGCTCCTCATTTTCTGTTAAAGATGAATCTCCACGCAGGGATGAAGGTACGAGGCAATGGGCACAAACTCAAACATCAGGAAACACTATTCTTATTGTGAGGAAGACTGAGCACTGGAACAGGTTTCTCACAGTGGGGCAACCAGCTGTAGATGGTCTTGCTTGAGCAGGGGTGGTGGACCAGATGACTTCCAGGGTCCCTTTCAACCTTAACCGTTCTGTGATTCTGTGATGAGTGGCAGTGTCTGTGAGGTAATGGGGGTGTCAACCAGGTCCCTGCTTCTGAATCCTTGTGAGAAGAGAAATTTGTGGACAGGCATCCTGGCTTCAGCTCAGTTCTGATAGGACTGATCAACCACTTTTTATTAATAAAGGGATTACGCCAGGGCTTGATGCAAGCACCACAACACAAACTTGTCTGGGGAGCATTTGTATCCCTGATCTAGGGAATGTCCTAGGAATGTGGGTATTCCTTGTGTCCTGGGTATGGGGTGGGGTATCCACAACTTCGAGCAAGCTGTTTCAGTGCCTCATCACCCTCAGAGTAAACCCAATATCTAATCTCAATCTACCTTCTTTCAGTTTGAAATGTGAAAGTAAAGATGAAACATGCTGCAAATGGGACATATTCTCAGTGAACCTCCTGTGCAGCTGATCTCTAGTCATGCTGCAAACAAATCCAGGTTATGTAGACAGGAGATCAGGATATTATTCAGGATTTCCACCCTGATCTTAGATGAATAGTCTAAATTCTCTTGAATCTACCATAATTAAATTTCCAGGCAGAAAATGAAGCCGTGTGGAAGCAACATGGCCATTGATAACTATGCGTGTTTTCAGGAATTCTGAGGAACGGTAAAGATCCTGTAGAATTCTCCATTGGCTGCCTGGACCAGGCAAAAGATGTGTGGAAAGTATAGCCTGGGAAGTAATGGTCTTCTGCTGTGGAGTAGGAATGTTTCCTGCTTGCCTGTGGTCTGCTCTCTGTGACCTTGGTGGAAGACCAGATGCCAACACAGATAGAGCATTGCTGGTTTTACCAGCACGGTGATAAGAGTGTAGTTTCCCTTGGCTGCTGAGGCTGGATTTTCCCAGAGGCTTTGTGTGATGTTCTGCAGAAATGTGCACAGATATGGATGGATCACATTTGGAATTTGGGACTGAAAACACCCATTATATCATATTCTCAAATTAAGTTAATTAATCTATTTAAAAGAGCTCAAAGAACCTGTATACCAGGAAGTCATAATGTTCTCCACTGTTCTTGTAAAAATTTAAAACATTATATAAATTTATTAAAAGAAAAAGATCCCACATGTGCAGTTCTAGGTTTGAAATTTAAGACATGTTTTATTGTTTGGTTTGCTTTAGAGATAATATGTGGTACTGGAAATTAAACTGAATTTAAACATTTCTGTAGATGCCCAAAATATTACACACACAACCTCCCCCTTAACACATTTTAGAAAACATTCTAAGTGCAGAGAAAAAAAATTACATAAGTACATTGACAGAAATCCCAGATTTGCAAAGCAATCTATCACATGACATTCAGGTAGACTCTGTTTTATTTACAGTTTGTTTTAAGAAAAGTAAAAGGCTTTTTTCATCCTCAGTTTTAGGTTTGTGTGTATCTGTGCCAATGTTAACATTGATGTATCTTTGCTATCTATGCCACCCTAAAAACCTGAATTTAGAACTAATTCCTAGCCTGTCTCACAAGTTGCAGCTTAATGAGTTTCTTCTCTTTTCATATATAACAAGAAATAAAAATAGCAATCCAAAATAATTTGATTTGTGAATTAAATACTTCTGCTGACTGACTTGCAGTGACCTTACCATCCTTGTTCTAAATAGAGAATTGAACAGATCCTATTTAGTCTCAGACAGCAAATCCAGCTTTTTTGTGATGAATTTTGAAATGTGTTTGTGAGACACTCTTTCTGGTGAAGAAAGATTTCATTTGGAGTTTTTTTCTTTACATTCAGGGCTTTGCATAATTGTGTAAGAAAGGAAAATCATGACTGCACTCAGTGCTCATGCTAGCTGGTGACTATTTCATGTCAAATGCAGACATTGGAGTAGGAATGAGAAGCCCACATTTGTGAGTGAGTGCCCTAATTGCTGGAGAGGAGTAATCAGCTTTCTGCTCCTTTCCAGACTAATCAATCTTGGCTGCACTTTTGATTTATGTATAATAGAACAGATGAGCATCAGGGGTGGATAAGCTTTGCTTCTTGACATAAACAGCCTGCAGCCTGATGTCTGGTACACATTTTGGAGGCGAGAAAAGGTAAACTGACATTTGGAAACAGTGTTGTCATCCCCTGCTCTTTAGAAGGTATCTCTTGAGTTGCTCTATAAAGGGTTGGGAAGAAATAAGACAGTGAATAACTTTTTTTTTTTTTTTTTTTTTTTTTTTTTTTTTTTGAATAGTAAATACCATTTTTTTGCATAGCAAATACCCTAGTTCTGAATTTTAGAAGGAAGGTGGTCATGACTGGTGTATTCTTCATGGAGTTTATGCCTTAGAAGTGTGTTTTGTGTGCACAGGGTCTACCTGCCAGACTGGGTTTCTTGGAAAACAGGCATAATTTAAAATGCCAATTATGTATAAACATGAAATATATGCTGAGCTGCTCAGCTGTGCCAAAATTGTAGCAATCTGTAGCTTAGATGCAGACTGTCATAGGAGGTTGACATCACAGGTGTGGATGTGGGACAGTATCCAAAATCTCACTGCCCATGTAGAGCTGTTAGTTGGGTCAATAACTACAGGGGGGGAGGGTGGCTGGGGAGGGGATCTGTGGGAGATGACCCAGAGTCCTCAGGGAGGTGTCTCACCATGGATTATACTGAGTGCATCAGCTATGGCACACAAGAAAACACTGGGGAGAGCAGGCAGGACATCTCCAGCTGTTCTAATCACTGTTTTTTAGGGAACTGAAAGCCTCCACTCAGGCCTTAGCAAGGCTGATACCATTTATCTGCTCTTTGGTTCCTGGTTCCTAGCATACCTCAGTGTACCACGTTATGCTATGGATACAAAACCATGGATCTAGGTTTGGCCCTTAGTCTTTGGTCTTGTAAGATATTTTCACAGCTTCTTAAAACAAATGGCTTAAACCCCCCTGATTTTAATCTAATTTTTCCTGTGTCTAAAATGAGTTATGTTCTGAAGGCTTCCTGCAACAATACACAGGCCTAGTCTGACTTGTTCTTCCTCTTTCAATTTTTCTTTTAAGTATCCTAAATGATGGTTGTCACTAGAACCAGGAATCCAGACACATTGACATCAAAAACAATTGTAGTATGTATGTGGCAACAAGGGTGGGGGGAAGAGTGGAAGGAAGAGGAGCACTTTGAAGATGTCATGATAACTCAGGCATGTTTAGATTCAGTAAGTAGGTGTGCCTTTTTCTGTATCCTGCTCATCTGCAGAGTAGGATGTTTGAAGATAGGGAAAAATGAAATGTTATTTCCAGTAAAGGGGAGGAGACTTAACAATGGCAAAATCATTATGAAAAAAAAAGCAGTGGAGGGAACATTAGAATTTTTAGCCAGAAAATAACTGGGAAGAAAAGTGTGTGTATTTGAAATAAAGATGAAAATTGCTGCCTTTTTTGTTTTCCAAAACACTGATGCTTTTAATTTATTTGTGACTGAATTTTATAAAACTGTTGCAATAAATACAAGGTTGGAACTGAATAATATTTTCACCTATTTTTTTTGTTATTTGCCAGCAAAATGATTGAAATTACATGCAAATTCAACCTATATTTGCAACTGACAAAATTTGGTTGTTTAATTGGAAACAGATAGATGGACTCTGTACATCTCTTAGTACTTTGGCAGAGGTATCTGACAGGACCCACGTGCTGAGGTGGCCTCTGGTGTATCCCACAACCAGGGGACCAGTCATTAAGCCTCCCTCAAATTTTACCTGCTGTGCCAGCCCTTATGGTCTTGACAAACTGAGAGCCATGATGGAGGTACACCAGCAAGGGTTTAGTGAAGACTCTACATCATGTCTGCTAAGAGTATGGGAGAAGCCGTTTCCCAAGTGGCTATCAACCACAAAACTGGCAGCTGTGATCAGTAGGACACACCACTCAGTGAAGCATTTTTAGCAACAGGGCAATGGCACATTAAAGGCTAGGAGCTGTGATTTTGCACAATGACAAGACCCATGTGTAACTGCAGAGAGTTTCTTCCACCTCTACTATTCTTCAACCTTTCCAAGCCTGCTGGCAAGGTGAGGACAACCAGAAATCACCAAAAGCACTGCTGGAGTGCTTGTACTCTTTGCTCCAGGAGTACGGATATCCAGTAGGAGTGCAAGGAGGGGATACAACTAGTTCAAGAGCAGTTAGCAACTACAAGAGTAGTTTATATTTTGCAGAGGTTTTCAGGGCTTTATCCATTAAAAAAAATTAAAAAGTACTTCTGCTTTTTTTTCCCCCCTGAAAGTTAAGGATTTATCCCATAATCCAGATCATTAAGCTGCAACTTCAACATAATACCCTTGTCTGAGATGATCTTGACTTTTGCCACTCATTTGGCTGAAAATTCGTATTTGGAATATTATCAGAACTTACCAGAACTTTTCATTCTCACATGTGAAGAATTGAAGTATTTAAGAGACAATGAAACAGTGTTAATAAAAGATATTGAGAGAAAGTATCAAAATACCCCAGATATCTAGAGGTATATAAAGTATTTAAAATATCAACATGAATTTAAAATTATTTTTTCAACAATTGCACATATATATATATATATATATATATATATATATATATATATGAATATAAAGTTGTGTGCTGGAGATGGGGGTTCTGCCACATAACTTGAAAAACATTCACTTTGATATGTGCCAGATCAGCCTTTCCTAATTTTGCTCTAAGTATTGTCCATTTGAGCCTGGTTTGAAGACAGATTCACCAAGTTTCAGTGGTCTGTTTCCCTCCAGCTGTTTTTTACCCCCTCAATGCTATTTACAGCCCTATATCCAGCCCTAAAGCAATTTGTGAGTACTTCTTAACTAATTTCAGGAAAAATTGATCGGATTCATTTCTTTAGTTTAAGCAGTTTACCTGGTTTGCTTTGTCTGAAGTGGATTAGGAAACCCTAATATAAACTGTTCTTCTAGCAGAATTGTAGAAATGCTGAAACCTTTGGCAGTGGCTTCCGCAGCAAGACCTCACTCAAAGGAGCAGGGCAGGGCAGTGATCTCCAGGGACAACTCCTCAAAGCACAAGAGGACCATCCGGATGTGCAGGAAACAGCAGGTGTGGCAGGCAGCCAACTTGGCTGAATAGGGAACTCCTGGCTGAGCTCAAACACAAAATGGAAATACACAGAAAATGGAAGTGGGGATCACCTAAGGAGTATGGAAATTGCAGCTTGAGCTTGAAGGGGTGAAGTCATGAAAACCCAAATCTGGCTGGAGTTTAAACTGATGGGAAAGACAACGAGAGGGACTTCTATAAGTACATTGAGAGAAAAAGCAAAACCGACAAAAATACTGATCTGAGGCTGAATAGGACGGATGACTTAATGGTGAAGTCTGAGTGACTTGGTTCTTACTGGCAAGGTCTGCTTTCCAGCTTCCCAAATCTCTGTGGCAGAGTCTGGGGTGAGAGAAATGTTACCTGTAGTAGGGTGTGTTGGAATTAGAGACCACTTAAACAAATCGGACATGTGCATTCTGTCCAGCCCCACGGACAGAATGCATCAAAGATTGCTGAGGGGGCTGCTGTGTGGCATTGGGATGCTCTTCAGCATGGTCTTTGAAAAGTGGTAGAGAGTGCAGGAGGTTCCTGAAGATGTGACAAAGACAAATGCCATGAACACCTCCAGAAAGTGCAAGGAAGAGGATCTGGGAGACTACATACCAGTCAATCTCACTTCAATCTGTGGGGAAGTTATAGAGCAAATCCTCCTGGAAACCATTTCCAGGTATGTGGAGGAAAAGAATGTGATTTATCAAGGGTAAATCATGCCTAGCCGAGTCTGATTGCCTTCTATAATAAAATGAATGGGTGTGTGGACAAAAGAAAAGCAGCGGGTGTCCACAAATCCTGAAAAAAAGTGGAAGGATCACTGGAAGTACTGGCATGTAGACAAGAGGCTTATAAAAAGACAAAAGAAAATGTATTACATAACTTTTCTAAAACATATTGCTTTTTATTTTTTAAATACATGAAATTATTTGACAGATTTAATCTGTGAGAAAACACGAAGGGTTTTAGTTTGCTAAATTTATTATTTAGTGATGAGTAAGTGCCTATGTTTCAGTTTATTCTTCATTTTCTTATCAGCTGATTGCCAAATCATCCTAGTAGACAGTAACAGTTTTCACTGGAGGTATTCTGTTCTAAGAATCTCAGAGTTTCTGTATAGGCACATCTTTTTTTTAAAGTAAAACAATTGAGGTTTAACAAAAGCTGCTGTTTTAGGTTAGGGGAGTATATTTCCACCTGGCCTCTACTCTGCCATGAAGCTGGTGCTGAGAAAGCACGTTGGCATGGAAGGCTAACGGGAAGAACACCAGAGCCACACATCAAAAGAACAACTGGGATTTGTAACCGTTGAATTCATGTTTGCAGAGGTGCTACAGGAAGTGTTTGTGCTGGCAGCCTAGATGTGTGGAGCCAAGAAAAAGAATGGAATGATACTCTGCCCTTTCCTGGGATCAGACAACAGAGTAAGTTGTAGCCTTCATATTTGTGTCCAAAGACTCACACTAAAGTTTCTACTCACCACAGCCAGAGAAAAAGCAAACCAAATACTGTAAGAGGGATTTTTCTTTTTATTTTGTTGCTTCCTCTCATTGCCCCAAAGTAGGCAATAAATGTAAAAAAATATAAAGCACATTTTAAGCATGCACAAATAATACATATTATTAAAAAGACTACCAAGGACTGCAACTAATTTAAATAGATTTTTATTTCATATCTGACACTGGTCTTTGGTATGCTGCTATGAAGATGTAGCTGTTGAGTGCTATGTGAGTTTAATTCTTCAGTGCTAGCAAAGCTTTCCTATATGTCTTTTGCCTGCTGACATTAGGGTGGTACTGCTGTCTGGTGATGGGGATGCTTTCACTGCTTTCTGTACAAGGTAATGGTAACTAGATCTTTCTGAGATTGTTTTTTCCCTTTAAACCTGTGCTGGTCCATTGCCAGATAGCTGAAGTGGCAGGATGCCTGATTCATCTGAGAGTAGCAGTGTTGGGGCCCTCCCCCTGCCATGTGGTCCTGGGAGAGGGGCCCTGGGGGGCAGACATGAGGTTTCCCTGCCCCTGGTCAGCCTCATTCCCCATTGGTTGTTTTGTGTTCCCCTGCGCGGGCAAGGACCCTCGGGTCCCGTGATTGCTGCAGTTCCTTGGCAGAGCCTCGGCCATGCAGCTGGAGAAATAAACATCTCTGAAACATCTAGCAAGAATCGATCCATATCTATTTCTTTTCCACGGGCCTCGTTGTCTGATATGCATGTTGCAGTTTCCCCACTGTAACACAGCAGCCTTTGCTATTCAGTCTGCATCTCTTATTTGTATGCACAGTACTGATTCTTATCACTCAATATGATACACATACCAGTTAGTAGAAAAAATATGAAAAGAAATATTAATAACTAGGACTTGCTTCAAAATATGTTACTAGAAGTTGAAAAAGCTGCACTATCCCAAAGAAAACAGTGTTGTATCTAAGAAAATAAGCAGTTTCGATGTACAAGAAATCAGAGCAGAACAAATAATAAAAAAGAAGACATATTTATGAGTGATATCAGAGATATATTTATGAGTGGTGTCACTGAACAGCACAGAAGCCAGCAAATAAAGAAAACTAATGGAAAAAGATTATAGAATGGAAGAGTAACCGTCTGGGTTAAAGAAAAAGTATTTTCTGAGTAGATCCAAACAAAACCAATACTTACAATAATAAAGGCAGGACGACCCTAATAGAAATGCAATGACTGACATAGAGAAGGCAGAAGCATTCCGTAAGTGCTTCAGTTCCTTGATATGGACTGGGGAGAAAAATGAATTATGTCTTCCTGTTGGATGATGCTGATCTAATGTCCTCCAGTGGTGGTACTAAGCATAGCTAGCAGGTGCAAGACATCATGTGATTTTAAGTTAGCAGTGCCAGTAACCTTGCAACCAAACCCTTATCAAGATTAATGCTGAGATTAGTGTAAAGAACCTCTGGTTGCTTTTCAAGAAGCCTTGGAATTTCCAGAGAACTGCAGAGAAGTTAACACTGTGCCATTATTTTAGAACAGAAAATGGATAAAAGCCCAGACCTGAATAATGCAGGTCTGGCAGTCAGAGCAGTGTATTAGGACAAATAATGGATCAGTGTACATACACAGATTAAAAATATTAAGATATATTAATATAATTAATTTCAGTCAATAAAATTGAGAGAAATATATCTTGGCAAAGTTACCGAATATTTTGGGTGAAGATCCAAGTTTGGTTGGCGAACTGAGAAACCTCTGGTAGAGTTTTGACTGGGTACTGTGTGAGATTTTCTGTAATACACCACAGAAAAACAGGTCAATGTAGCACACATGATGCAAAACCCTTTCTCTCCAAATATAATTGTAAAAATGAGTGTATCTCTGTCTTGTTTGATTAACTGTGTTTTCCATGAGGTGCCAGGGGGAGAATTTTTGCTCTATGTCATTGAGCATTTTTACCAATAACTGGCCAAAAAGACATCGCATTCTGTCTGACAAAATTTGGTGATGACACAAGATAACAGGAGTGAAAAATTAAGAAGAGAGTGATCAGCAAAAAAGAGTATGCAGGGACACTGTGTAAGCAAGAATAGGAAAAAAAAAGACATTTCTGTACAGCCAAATAGAAGATCTGTCATACAGGAATAGAAACGTAAGCCATAAAAACAGGAGAAAGGACTTTGCTATGAAATAGAGATTCTGAAGAGAACGTTATTGAGACCACATGGGAAAAAAAAGGCAAATACTACCTGTAGGTGTATCCGCTGGAAAGAAGTGGAAGGTTACAGCCTTGACACTTTTGGCAGAGAAGCAATTGCTACTGGGATAGAGTGTCCAGTTCTAGTGCTCAGAATTCATGATGGATGTGAATAATTTGGAGAAGGGTCAACGAAAAGCCATGAGAATATTAAGGACCTGGAAAGTCTCCAGCAGTGCAATCTCAGCTTATCAACATGATGACTTAAGGATAACTGGTCACAGTACACAAAACAGGACAAATAGCAAAGAGCTGTTCAGTCCAGCAGTCAGAGGTCTGACAATCTCCTCTGTCAAAAAGGTGAAGCTAAAAACTCAAAGTAAGGCACTTTTTTCTTAATAATCCATTAAATTAATGGCTATATTCACTCGCTGAAGAAGTGTGGTATCACTGGTAATTTTTTACTCTAGATTGGGCATGTCTCTAAAGGCAAGTTTACTTACCTTGAAGCAGAAATAACCCTGTGAGACTCTGTGGACTCTGTCACTGATGGGATCAGACTGGATATTTGAGTCCTTCTGCTCTTTTTCTATGCCTGCATGGATATGTGCTCTGAGAGAGCTGGTTATCTGCATGGCACGACCCAGGGATGATGCTACCTTAGATCTGATAGGCAGTACAGCAGTGTTATTCTGGTGATGAGCTCTGGCTAATTAACCGTGTCACGCACAAGGGCCAGTCAATCATCTGTGGTAATGTGACTACGCTGCTTCCCTTTGTGGAGCTGGCTCTACGCAGTCCAGGGTTGTGCAGCTGTTTGGTGGATGTATGGTTCAATATAGACCCTAAGAAAGTCTGTTCTCATGTACTAAAAAAATGGTCACAATAAAGTGCTTCTCTCTTTAACGAAGGTAAAGTCATTACTGTAACATGTATTGTGGTATTTTAAACTCTTGTATGTATCCGGACACCAGATATAGCTGAGACATTACAGGGTGTCTGCTTCCCTCTGCATATTAGCCACATTATGACACATTATTCCTGGTTTTCTTAGCTGTTTTTTGTCTCTGATGTCCCTACATCATTTAATGAGAAACATTGAACAGAGGACTTATTGTGACATTATTCATACTGAGAAGAGGAAATAGATGATGAGGAAATGAATAACTCTTCTTTGAAAAACTGTGAAATGACAAAAATCTAATGGAGACATATTTACAGTTGTTTGTAACTGTTTATCATATCAGTCAGTAGGTGAGTCATTGCACCAGAACCTCTCTTACTCTTTATTTACTCCAGATAAATATTTGCAACACACAAGCAATTATTTGTATTACTGGGTCTCATCCCTGGAATCTTCCGGAGACATTCTCTGATTCCATGATACCTGTGTGGGCTAGGGGTGTATATTATATACTCTGCCTTTAACAAGGGTTTCCTACATTTTGTAGTCTCTTGGAACTTTACAACATCTTTCTAAAAAGGCTTCCCTAAACCAACAATGTCAATACACAAATATATGATGAAAACTCAAAATTAGTATTATAGCTTATATATTCTCACTACATGCAAGCACAGAAACACTTTAATAATCTGAAAAATAAATAGGAATTACACAAAAAATAGGTGAGAAGGCTGAGGATGGATACCTTCCCTTCCCTTCCCTTCCCTTCCCTTCCCTTCCCTTCCCTTCCCTTCCCTTCCCTTCCCTTCCCTTCCCTTCCCTTCCCTTCCCTTCCCTTCCCTTCCCTTCCCTTCCCTTCCCTTCCCTTCCCTTCCCTTCCCTTCCCTTCCCTTCCCTTCCCTTCCCTTCCCTTCCCTTCCCTTCCCTTCCCTTCCCACAGCTCCTTTGAATACTATTCAGTTTGGCACTGAGGATCCTCTCCCTTGTACACAAACAAGAAGCCATTTCTTCAGGCCCAGAATCTCCAGCTGACTGTGCTCAAAGTAGTAGCCACGACAAGGACACCAATTCTGCTTATCTTCTGCTTCAGAGGAAGGGATATCCCAGAAAACAGCTCCTTAAAAGAAGTGTCTTGCTGGGATAGTCATGGTGGCCATAGGATTGTTTCCATTCCTTCCTTTTGTCTGACAATCCATGTAGTCCAAACTCAGAGTGGGAAGGTAGCTTCAGCAGAAGGCACCATAGAATCACTCGGATACAGCACGAACAGGAACAGAAAGAAGGCTCTGCTCAAGAGATCTGTGTATTCAATGGTGGCTTGAGCAATGATGTGTTTGATTTATGTGAGATAGAAATAAGGGCTAGCTTAGAGGTTGGACTTCAACTTTCCTTGACCTTGTCTCATGTAATGTCCTCATGAACACCCTGAAGAATATTTATCTAAAAAGTAGTCACTCTGACATTGTTTGGAACTCAAACTGTTTTAAAACCATCCTTAAGCAGGAGCTACCTCTGTCAAGCTGGTAGATCATTTCAAGTAAGACTTTGCAAGAATCATTTGTGCGTGTGGTTCTGTTCTGCACTTTTGGGCTGTTTATACACAGTGTACACTTAAGGAATTGAGTACGAAATAGAGTCTGGGAGCAGTCTGGGAGATGGTACTAGAATTCAAAACTGTCTTGAGGAATCAGAGACCACTAAGGTGGTCTGTAACCATCAGTGTGAAACTTTGTAAAGGTGAGTCGTATATGCTCCTACAAGAAGCAAAGATCAGATCAACGTGTAAAGATTAAATTTAAAGTTTTTATGATTGTAAAAAGAGAAAAAATCTCATTCTGGGACACACTGAAAGGAGACTCATATGTATGATACATATTTTGTAGAGTTCCAGCGTGAGATAACTTTGATTTTAATATCTTTCAAATACTGTGCAGTAGTTTGTCAGTATCTATCAGGTGCTTATTACAGCAAAATGTCACAATCTTAAGTACTTACACTGCAGTTGCAGCTGAAAATCTATAATCCTGTCTTACATAGAAGTCTGGTGTTCTTTAATGTGCTGCATATTTTCAGGAGTGATGTAAAACTATATTGATATGAATGAGGTAAAGGACCTGACAAGCCTTGTCAAGTAGGGAGCATTGAAGAGAGAATTCCTAATCGAGTGGACAGTGTGTTCCCTCCTCCAGCTTAATTGCTATTAAGGAATGCATCTCCTTATATTCATTAACTGTACTTGACATCTGTATATATGTGATGTGTGTTTCACAACTTCCTTCCTGCTTTTCAAGAAGTGCAACAAAATCAAAGGTTTCTGAACAACAGAATTACTGCTTCAACATCACTCGAAATGCATACAATTGTTTATGGGACAAAATGGAGGAGAGTGTATACATTATCACTAGTGTTGCCTTACAAATAAGACATGCCTTTGCTTCTCACCCTCCAAAAGATGCACTAGGTTCATCTTATTTAATCAAGTTTTAGGAAAGAAACTATTCAGAAAAAGAAATGCTTGAGAGATCAGGGCTTTATATTTCCTATACAATGAAATAATAATGCACTGAGAGGCACCATCATAACTTAATCCCTGTTGAAGGATATAAAAGGGTAGACAAACCCCAGATAGTCTACAGAAAGAAGACACGCAGGCTTTGAATATTTAAACTAAAAAGTAAACATACTTGCCTGGTATTATTAGCACTATACCTGATATGCATTTGCCCACACTAAACTAAACTAAACTAAACTAAACTAAACTTAAAATTTTCTAAGAAGGTTCAACACATCTTTGTCTGGCAAACATCCATTGATTTCAGCTGTCCAGCTATCTCACAATGAAGTCTGTTTCAGTGTGTTATAAGAGAAGATTTCCAAAATATCCACTGAATACCAGCAGGTGTTTATACACTTTAATGATATTCTCCTGAGCCCTTCTTTTCTCGAGGGTATGGGGTCCCTTTTCTCTCAACCTCTCTTTATCTGTCAAATCCTCCAAAAGTGCATTTAAGTAATTAGATACTTTAAAGCAAATATTGCCAGTTCTTTGTTTATTCTTTCAAACAAGTATATTGGAGAGGCATTGGAAAGGGACTGTTTACAAGGATACCTAGTGATAGAAGCAGGGGGTACAGCTTTAAACTGAAACTATGGGTTTAGACCGGGTATTAGGAAGAAATTCTTTATGGTGAGGGTGGTGAGGCACTGGAACAATTTGCTGTGAGAAGTTGTGGAAGGCCCATCCCTCAAAGTGTTCCAGGCCAGGTTGGATGGGGCTTTCAGCAACCTGGTCAAGTGGAAAGTGTTTCTGCCTAGTGCTGTTTCCTTCCAACCCAAACCAGTCTATGAAATTTCTGAATATAAGCAAGCAACTCTTTTTTTTTTTTTTTTTTTTTAATACAGGAAATAAATGATGATGAACTTGTTCTACTTGTACAGTCTAATGGTTCAAACACTGAATCTCGCCTTTCTAAGCATTTAACCCTCGCTTAGGATTCACCTGCATGACAGCAGACTGACATTAGCTCAGTCTACCCAAGATTTGAGTTAAATAGAAGTTAGTCTGTTTTGCTCTGGAAGCAGCGCAACTACTTCAGCCCAAGCTTGGAGAACACTGATCTCTGCAGCTCATGGCTTTCTACGCTCAACCTTGTAGACATCCTCTTAATGCCTATTCAAATATTTGAGCACTATTTAATGAATTCCAGATCATAATAAATCTCTCCAACTATACAAATAAATCATACATAAAGATTTAAAAGCCTTTTAAAACGTTTATAAAACCTAACAAAGTCAGTAAAAAAGGGGTGATTTAGATCCACTTAAACTTGAGTCGACATATGCTTAAAGAAACCTTAAGATACTGATTTTACATTTAAATTTCACTTTTCATTCTGAAACACTCACAAATATTCTACAAACTGACAACAGATTCGGGAGGCTCCCACTTTCTAGCATGGAAATGCAGTCACCTCCAGCACAAGACAGAGCAGATGTCTCCATAGAGTGTGAAAGTGAAGAGTGGGGCAGGATGCTCTGCTAACCCATGCTGCAACTGGCGGGAAGTGAGAGGAACAGAGGAAACAGATTGTAATTATTTAATTTGGAATTTGGCCAGGAGACCATGGCTGGCATTCCTGTTCTTTTGTAAGAGTGACATGAAATGTCATTTTTCTGCAGGTTTTGCAACTCATTGGGAAGACTGGAGTAAGAATGGTCAGACCCTGAAGAGTTGGAAAATTTGATTACTTCTAGCTGGAAGCTGTAAGCTCTTCAGGCAAAAGCACAGTAGAAGTCACAGCAGATCACACATGCTATATACTTCTTGCATTTTTACTCCCAACTATACCTTCTCTAGTTTTTTCAGCATCTTTTATATTGTGATCAATATCCTGACTTATGTAATATATGTACATTTGTGTACACACACAAAAGTAAAAATGCATATATGCATAGATATGTTTATAGAGTAATTTAAAGGCATTTGACTTGCATATTATTAGAATATAAATTTATTCTTTTTCAGTCAACTAAAAATAAGTTGTTGAATTCTTGCATAAACTGAGTGCATATGTAAACAAATATTAAATGGCCTCACCTATTTGTGACATATTGTTCTTCCTCTGAAGACATTTGTAAGTGATGTATCTCAACTTCAGTATGAACGCTTTTATAAAGATCAAATACTTCCAAAATACTAAATAATGAGTTGCAAATATAAAGAAGCTTGCCATATTCTCTGGCTATTTGTTCTTTAACATCAAATTTGGACAAACAAATTTAACAAGAGAATTTTAGTATTTAGTTTGACAGGAAGTGTCTTCATAACCTATGTGGAGGTCCTCGAAGCAGAGCATTATTGTCATGGGTCATTTCACAATCTGCTTCCATCTCCTATAAAAATATAAAGTTCTGAAATTTTTGAAAAGTATCTTTTCTGTTGTCATTAAATGGCCATAAAAGTTACACCATTCACTGCTATGAATTACTTAAATTATAAACTATTAAAAAGACAAAATTTTTATAATATTCCTAACAAATTCTCTTTGAATTTATGAATACCACGTAATAAATGTTTATTCGTAGTTTCATTATGTCACAGTTTAGCAATTCAGTGTGAGTAGTACATGATTTGTCAGCATTTCAAACTTTTATTACTATAAACTGATATCCACATCAGAAAACAGTAAAAATATTTCCATCAGTGCTCAGTGGTCTTTATTATTCATGCTAATGAACATAAAAGTTTAAAAATGCCATAGACTAGTCCAGTGGTTAGGCAGACATTCATCGCTTGCATGAGTGACACACATAGTTTACATTACTCATATTATGGCATGAACTAATAAAAAATTGTCTCCAAATATATGAAAACTCCCTTAAAATTCAAAATATGAGATTAAAGTGATAGGACACATGAAAAGTGGTGTGTTTGTGGTTTTTTTAAAGACAGTGGGCTACATTTTGTTCAGACTGTTATGGTTTTTAAAAAATTCTTTATTTCATTGAAAACCTTTTCAGATAAAACTCATGCAAAGCATTCTGTATACCACACAAATTATATTACACAATATGAAATATATTTCATTTGTATATTTACAAGTATAAATATGTAAATACATATGTATTCTTATCTATGTACTCATATAAATACACATCAAAAGTGTATGCACCTGGTTACTGCATGTGTTCAGTATTTGACTACAGCAGATGTGAACCTTTCATGCTGTATCTATGCTAGTTCCTTGAGACCAGTGGGGCCAAATTTGTACGATGTGCTACTTGCTGTAGGTGCATTCCAGGAAGAAGCTTCCTGCATCTTTGGCAAGATCCAGTCTGGTCCTGTGAACACCCATTAGCAATTATGATGCTTGTTCCAGTTTAGTTTAATTAAAAACCAACCAACCAACCAACCAAAAAACAAAATCAAAAAACCAGTTTACTTCACATCTGCCATTTCACTTGCAGCTCCAAGTAAAACTTATCAAATCCACCAGTTTTGGTTTTGTTAACTTGGCATGCTTCTCTCCTGCTCCTGCAAAGGCTGCATGCGTTAAACCCATTTATCTGGGGAAGATGTGAGCTTCTTTGGGATTTGTCATTATTCTTTTTTCTGATAGCTTCAAAGGAGAGCCATCATCTGACTCCCTTGGTTTCACCATTGATCTGTTTCTTCAGGGTAATCCAGCTTGTACCCTCTTCAGGTAAATCCACACAAACTTTGGGAAATTAATATAATGAAAATTTAAAAGGGCAGCAAATGCCTCATCCCACTCACCCAAGAGCAAAACAAATTGAAGCAGCTTCTGAAGGATGTGGTTTGTGATGGAGGTCTGGTTACCCTAACTCCTTACCAGTGTGTCCTTTCAGGTTTTACTGGGTTTCAGGATTTGACTCCCACTTTTTTCCAAAGCCTCTAGGGTGGCTACAGAGGATGCAAAGTTTTATAGCAACACTGAAGATATCTACTGATGGGTATCATATAGATATTGATGTGTCTGGCTACTTGCCACCTCGCACTTTAAAACTCTTTTCAGATACTACCTCCCACAATCAGGACATCCTTGGATTGTCACAATGATTTAATGAAGGTTTAGGATACTGATCACTAAGGTGAAACAGTAATTTCTGAAGGTTTTACTTTTCATTACAGTAAATTTTTCTTACTGATAGTAAGAAAAAGGGGTGGGGGGGGGGGGTTGTGGTGCCTTTTCACTGGTGACACTGAGCTTTGGGACCTCCTACACAGCTAAATGACAGTACATAGGAAGACTGACAAGACCAAAGAGATGTCACGGTTTTATTTAATGACTGCACTTTTAAGTCCTTTTGTCTGCCTTGGTCTTCTGAAGTGTTCAGCAACTTGGCTTAGAAACTTGAACCCAAGAGCACAGCATGTACATGGAGAACTCCATTGCCTTTTTGAGCAGAGTACAAGACTGTGGTGGTCAGAGCAGCAGGCTGCAGGAGAGTGCAATAAATGTGAACCACTCTGTGGACCAGACCCAGCCACAGATTACCAGTTGGACCATCCTGCCTCACCAACACCAGAGTGCCAAATCTGCCCTGCTCAAGAGTGGTCAGAGCAAGTCAGTGTTTCAAGAACGCAAGATATGTGTACATGCACAATGTTGGGAAAGCTCCAGCATGTTTAGAAAACTGACAACAAGCTGCAGCTCTGGCATACCTGTAGAAGGCTGTAGGATCTTAAATATGCAAAACGTGTTTCCTCATAATGAGTGGTTGGTGGAGACCTTGGACCATAGCACAAGATAAAGGGAAAGGAAGTGAAGAGGCCATGAGAGATACTGAGTAGAACATTTACTTTCAAGGGATCTCATTGCTACAGGTGCTTCTCTTCCAGGCACAGGAAACTTGAAACTATGTGCTAAAGGTCCTGGGACCATGAAAAAAGACAAATCTATGTGGATGCAACAGGCCACCAAGTAAACAGAAGAAAACTTAAGTATTTGGAACAAAAACAGCAGTAGCATCAAACACACTTTGGGATGTACATGTACCACAAGCAAATAAAGTCATATATTTGACCAGTTGAGGCATATTTAGCCCAATACAGTTTTCCACTGCTTCAAGAAAGGTAAATTAAAATATGCACAAAATTACACTGTCGGCACACAAAGGGATGATGGTTTTCATGTCACGTATTCCAGCACTGAGTGCATACACTTCTAAATTAATGAACTAAAAGCTTCTTGCCTTTTATTTGTGATGTCCCAAACACAAGAGAATTTTTTACTATATAAGGGTGTGTAGAGAAGAGATTGCGACTGACATTCTGAGCAAAAACAAGCAGAGCAAAGATAGGAATGATTGTTCCAATAAACATCAGACAATTTTGCAATGCATATGCAAGTCTGAACTCTCTCCAATTTTCAAACAGCTATATAAAACCATCCCACCCAAAAGCTTTGATATTTAGATTAGGATTGCTTGCTTCTTTTTACATCAATGTCACTGTTTAACAATTAAATGGGACCCCCTAGGAGAAAAAAGGTCAGACATCTTTTTGAAACGAATCAAAATTACAAATATTTTATTAGTAATTTAGAATGTTTACTCTGCTTGAACTACAGAAGTTGCTATTTTAAGTGACCACAGAAAATGAAATATAGAATTATTTTACACAGCTATACAGAACAATTAAAAAAAATCCTTTAGACATTATTTAAGTACATACAACATTCTCTTGCTAAGCCAGCTGTGTCTTGATCAAGAGCTGTTTGGGACACTGAAATGTCACAGCTCACAGCAGACACTCCACAACCAACAACTTTTGCATTTGATTCTCTGTAGTACCACTGTTTCAGTTCAGTTTAGGCTGAATTCAGAGCAGCTGGGGAACTAAAATCTAACTGCTGTCTGAAGGCCAAAACACAGAGTTGTGATGTAGTTTCTTGCAAGTTGTTTTTTTCACCTTGAGCCATTCTGTGTGAATTTTTCAGACCACTGGGACAGATAACTCTTACTGTCACACCACTCTGGGCAAGCACTCCTATAAAGATGCCTGTGTCTCTGTGCAATTGTTCTGTGACCTGTGACCCCATTTGAGGATTAGAGAGCCTTAGACTGGATGTTTTACCCCACAAGCTGCTTTTACCCTCTTTTCCTATGTTTTCTAATCAATTCCTGAAAAAAAAAGTATGTAGCTTCTTTGGTTGTTGTTCAAAGTAGCAAATGTCAGATTTTTTAAAGAGCTATGTTAGGCCCTAATTCTGCTTGAACTGAATTGAATGGTTAAATGTTTACTGATTTCAGTGAATGGAGGAAAAGACCTGTACTGAGGATTTCAGAAAACACCTGTGTGGAGTATTACGGGATTTAATCTTAGAACTGTATAAGAACAGAAGTTTTGGAATTTTTTATTACAGGAAACGAAAGCTTCAATAAAAATACTGCTTTGAGTAATACTGAAAAAATGACAAAGAGTGTACTAATATTTATATATGAGCCCAAAAATGGGACAGTATATATGGTCTTTATTTGAAAACCTGAATATCTGACTTAGCAGGACTTAACAAAGAATCAGTCCAGGAAAAAATGAAAAGTATGTTACACAGTCGCCAATACAACAGCTATATTTTAAATAAAAATAATAATATACATGTACAATATTGTAATGATATAACTTGAGGAAAATAACACTGATCAGTATCAAATCTAGGATTTCACTGATTATCCATCCTTAACAGATGAAATGCATTTCACAGAAATAGATGCAGGTAGGGTGACATGAAGCGATATTCATGGCTTACTGTGAGAAAGTTACCATGAAAATTAAGGTAAAAATGTAAAGAAGAAAACTTAAAATAGATTTATATTTATAAAAGTTCAGCATTATAGCAGCTGAGTGGATGTGCTGCAGCAAGACAGTAACAGCAACCTCATGGTAGACAACACACACGCTTGCACACATACTCACACACAAACACACACGTGCTCATGCTCAAATGCATGTGCAGAGGTCCTCCTCAGCTTGATTATACAAGCATTCACTTACCAGATTTTGATGGGGGCAACACCAGGAATGGGGCTCACCACCCAGTTTTTAGCTGTCTGCAAGGTAGCTGTAGCTACCTAAAGTCAGAAACCCATCTAAGGTAACATCAGCTGAACATTTTAATGGAAGCTGTTTTCATCCTGAGCACATTTAAGGCACTTTTGTAAAATACTGGAAGTTAATCAAGACTGGAAAATAAAAAGGTAAAAATCCTTACATGTGAGATCTGGAAATTTAAAATAAAAAAATTCCTGAGTTTTGATAAATAATTTTATTATAATAAAATACCAAGCCTATTGAAAACATGTCTTTTATAAAAGCATGTTTGCATATATGACAATTTTTCTTGAAAAACTCATGCCTTAGTGCATGAAATATGTTAATAAGTCTTTGGGGAGATCTGTAACAAATTAATAGGAAATGAAAAGTCAAAGAATAACCTGTCTTGTATATACAAAATATGCATTGCTCCTGGCAACACACATCATGTTTACTACAGGCATCTTTATCTTTTTCTGTTCTTACAGGGTCCTGCCCATATCTTAATACTTTACAATTAATTACATTTCACTACACTATTTACAGAAGCAGAAGCTAATCACACATCTTCTTATGCCCATAAATATTGAAGTACAGAAGTAGAATACATTTTAAAATAGTATGAAGATGAGTAAGCTACATAGTACTGTTCTCTAGAAGTACAGTTCATGAATTATTTTCTTTATGAAGATTTAAATCTAAATGAAGACAGAAAGTTCAAATTCTCTCTTTTAACCTTGGTTACATTTTTCCCCACCTGCTATTTCTAAAAAATTTTGCCCTAAGATGGTATTTGGATTGCAAAAACAGTTGGAAATTGTCACAAAAGTATCTCCAGTAAAGAACCATCAAGATCTGGAATGCCCACATTTACACAAGATACAATCCATTTGTTTTCAGCTAAAAATAGCTGAAATAACAGCTGTTGTCTGTATGTTTCTAGTAGTATTAATTTTTTGCTTTTGGTGTGTTTTTCTCTCCTTTGCTATCAGTAAACACAAATACTCACACCCAAAGTGCTGCCAAATGCACTGAAGACGCACAGTGGCTACAGAAAGGAATTTATAGAGCCCTAGGGAGGTTCCTTCTAGCAATAGGTAAAAACAATCATCAAAGTAAAATGCACTTTTGACTTTACTGCATCCTTTAATATTTTCAGTAGCTACCTCTATAATATACCTGATAAAAATTCTACTTTTTAACATTTAGATTTCTATTACAAAGTATTTCATGTTTTATTAAAAAAAACCCTCACAATAGTGATGGTGGTTAATTTGCTTTAGAAAAGATAATACATTGAGTTACATATAATAATGGCTTTGATCCAATTAACTTTATATTATGCTGCTTAATAATTACTGTGACTTCAGTTCCTACAACTGTTACAGAGAATACAAACGATTGCTTAATGTACAGGAAGTGAGGATCATTTGGAAGTGCTGATTCAGAAGTATTCAAGTGCTAACAATGACTTGTTCTTTCTATGCCTTTCTTCATGTTCCATAAATGATGATTTCATAAATGTCCATGATTTTCAACATGACACAGTTTTAGGGCAATTTTCTTTAATGTTCTTTTTTTTTGTGCAAATACAAAACTAGACTTTTCTGGATGTTACCATCTTGTTAAAAGTAATTGCCACTTTTACTTAAAAAGGCACCAGCATTAATGTAAGAGAATATACCTTTTATGCTTGTTTTACGAAGAGCTGTACTTGTTACTGGAGCGGAAATTATCATATCCGTGATCATTAGCTTTGAACTTTAAACAGGACTGCCTTTCCTCCAGGGACAACAGATCTTTGGATTGGCACCAGCAGCACAAGCACGACTGTTAAAATAAAAGAAATAAACACTTCACATGACTTTGTTTTTGCACATGTGGCAAAATGCACTGAAAAGCTGCCCTTCCTCAGGGGTACAGTAGGAAATGGCAAATGTGCAAGCTGCTGTTTTGGGATTACAGAGTAAAGCAAAGAAATGGGGTTCAACTCTGAGTTGCTCAAATGGCCCCATTAGCAACCTTACTGCTGGAGTACAGTAAGAGTTCTACTGAGTAGTTATATATATAGTAACAGCCACACACATACCCCTTCAAAGCTGCTCTGCAATTCTAAAAGCATCTGAAAATAAAAGTATGACTCCTTGTTGTCCTTTCTCTGATTATCTTTCTTGGGGAAAAAAATGTATTCACATCTGTGCTTTCTAAGAAAGATGCTGCTATTTAGCTCATTGTTCTGAGGTGGAAAAAAGAGAAGTCAGTAGAAGAAGGTGAAAACCTAGATACAACTCATACATTTACTAGCTGTACTGCAGACCTTTTTCTCATGCTCCTCTCTGGCCTTTGGGTGCTGGAAGTCCCTTCCTCATACTCACTTACTTCCATGCTCAGGGTGCTGGAGATCTCTTATGTGCTCTCAGCTCCAGTGACTCTTTCAGGGAGCCAGCAGCATAGACAGGGAAGACAAGACCAACACAAAAACCTCTGCAAGATGTGCTGTCACAATTATGTGGGAAATACATTAACACTACTACATGTAGAGCTGACTGGCTTCTGACTGAAAGATGTTTTCCTCTTGCTAGTAAGGAATTTAAACAGCCAGACAATAACCCTAGCTGTGGCCAGTGGTTAAATGCTTGGCAAGAAAAGAAAAATCTAAGAATTTGCCATTGGCAATGTAAGGACTCCAATACAGTGTCTGAAGTTGGTAAGGGTTCACAAAAAATGCCCAAATTGTGGTATTTTCCAAGTAGACATGAAGGCTGAAGGACTGATGGGCTGCAAACCCTATGCAATCCAGAGCCTGAAATCCTGTGTGGAGAATTAGTGCCCAGCTCTACTCACTCGGACCAAGCCAGAACTATGAGCAGGTCTGTCTCATAAAACATTGGCGCTGGAAAGGGACAAGTACAGATTTACACCCTCTGCCTTACGTGACTGATTGAAATGCTCAGTCAGGATAAGAGAGCCCAGGGTCAGCACCCTCCCTGTCAGGATGCAGAGGATATGGCTACGTGAATCTCTGCAGCACAGGCAAGTCTGCTTTGTCAGTGCTCTAGAAGTAGCTGGGTGCCAGCTTCAGTCAGGAAGTGATGTAGCACTGATTAGCATGGTCCCCAGAGGGTTTATTGTACATTTCTGCTCTTTTGCTTTCTCTTTTTGTTCCCATCAAACCTTAATTCCTTCCAATGGAGCTTCAGCAGGAGAGGGAGAGAACATTTACCGTAGCCCAATTAAAATTTAAAGTAAAATTTAATGACCGTTTAAAACACTTGGTGCATATTAAGGAATTAATTTTACTGCTGACATCATCTCTCAACCAGAGGAGAAGCTGCCAGCAGCCACTTACCTTAAAGCAGTTTTGGAATCTTTTGCTCACCAAATACAGAGCTATTGGATTGATGCAGGAATTCAGTGAAGCCATATTAATACCGATGTAGTCCATCACGAGAAAAAAGCTGTGTGGGAATTAAAGTGAGACACTTCTCATTTGCTTTGAAAAGGCTTAGTAGAGGTTTACAACTATGAAAATTGGACTCAACTTCACTCAAACAAGACTAGCTATTAAATGTAATGGTATTGGGGCTTAAACCAACAGGATTAACTCATGGAGGTAACAGTTATACTCAACAATAAAGTCTGAAGCAGAACACCATTCTTGTGAAAGTAATTTCAGAAGACTCAACCATCTTAACTTTTGGAAGAAGATGTTCACAAGGTTGTTTTTGCGCTAACTGAATCCTAGCTGCTCTGTTGAAAGGGAAAATAGGGACAGAAATTCCCCTTCTATTCTCATAGCACCACATGACAGAACAGTCCCAAAGAGGATCAAAAGGACGGTGGGGAAAAGAGAGGGAATTCCTCACAATTTTCTGTCTCTGCTATTGGAGTGAAACCGGAGGGTCCTAGATGAAGAAGCAGGGACAACTCTAGATGCACAGAGCAAGCTAGCTCAATAGGAAATGCTTATGGAGAATGACCACAATGTACAGGCATTTTATTTTTGCATTCTCACCTTAAAAGTTCACATCTGTTGGGGTCTTTCTGATCATAAATAGTGAGTTTCAAGATTCTGCTTAAGTGAAGTGGGAGCCAACACAAGGCAAAAACAAGTACCAGACAGAACACAGTTTTGGCCACCTCACGTCTCTGAGAAAGAAAATTTGACAGAAGAGTGTTACAGTTTTCCCTTTTCTCTCTCTCTCTGGATTGTTGTTGTCTTCTAATATCCAAATGTTCAATAAACACAATAAAAAAGCTTATCAAGATAGGACTTAGGAAAACATCAAATAGCTTATTTTCTTGGAATATGCACTTAATCTTTTCTATTGTTTTATATGTCTTGCACTGATTCAATGTAACTCATTTCAAGAAGTATGAGTGATAATATGAAAAACATTAATTTAAGCAATAATTTAAATTAAAATTAAGAATGTAATTGTCTCCCCTATCACTTTAAAATACCAGCTTATTTTCAAATGCATTTCCTTGTGCTTTGATCTCAGGTCTTATTTTAAATGCCCCAAGAGATTCTAATTACAGCTCTAAACAGGTAAGACGAAAGGAGCACAAATATACATTATAGAACAAACACAGTTTAATTCTACTGATGTCTGATGTTTGTGTCTGGTGCTCTAGTAACTTGGAATGTATGCTAGAATATGTTTTGTTCTGCTAACATATACTGCTAACCTCACTAGGGTTCAGCAAGAACTTGCTTCAAAATTATTAACAGTTTTGTAGCACCACCTTCTAGACTAGAGCATGACTTCAGTTTGCATTACAAAATAGCCAACTCTCATTGTAAAGAAGAAATAAACCCTATAAAACATGAAAAAATTAAAATCAAACAAGAAAGAAACAATTTTGTGATTGTCAGTTAAAACCTCAGGTTTCTGATACATACATATGTATATGAGTTCAGCAGCACCACTGCTAGGAAAGTTCTCTTTGCTTTTAATCCAGAGTCATACAAGAACAGAATGATGTGGCCGGAAAATCAATAAAGTTATTAGTTATCTTGTCTACAGTTAGAGACCGAACAGGGATAATTTTTTACCTGTTTTAAGTGGTCATTTAAAGCAATCTGCATCCCACTCTTCTTTCGTAACATCTCACAAGTCATGAGAGTATAGAAAAATGCTGTGATAGCCAGCGGCAAACAGAAGTAAAAGCTGAACAGCCACCAGTCTTTAGCTTGCTTGTAAAACTGTAAAGAAATAAGCAAAGCAAAAACATAGTTAGGAGTTAAATGCTGAGCATTTTGCTAAGTGTGCTGTAACTGATTGGTCAGTCTGTCCTGAAAAGCATCTCTGTAAGGTGTACGTGACAGATGAGAAAAAAAGGACAAGACAGCAAGATGTTCAAAGCCCACAAAAAGTCAAGGATTTCTGAATGCTCTTCTTTGAACCAATATGCGTCAGAAATGTCAGTATTTCATTTGAACATTATATTCACCTACAAGTCACATACACCTGTGCACATTACAATCCACACAACACTGCAAAGGTCCAAGGAACTCTTCCAAGAGATTTTATAAACGTTAGTGACTTACCATCATAAAGGATGTTTTCTGCGTGGGGTGAAGCAAACAGATTCTAAGATACTTTCCTCTGTACTCCATCGTAATCATGTCAAATGCAATAGCTTCTGGAACAGCCAGTATCACTGATATAACCCAGATCAGGACAATTTCCACAGCAGTCCACTTTGGCACTCCAATTCCTTTAATGCGACTCCAAGAAGCGACTGCTCGGTACCTGGAGCAACAGCACACATTTACAAATTAAAAATATGAGAAAACCCACCTAGTTTAACTGGCTTAAATTCCTTTCCTTTCATTGTATCAGCTGAGTGGAAAGGTGAATTTGAGCCAATGCCCATATAGAAAAGAAATTAGAGACTTCAATGAAAAATGGGTCTCACCTATCTATACTGAGGGCACACAAACTCAGCACTGTGATGCCCACCGACGCCTTTTGAATGAAGGGCACTAATTTGCACATTTCGACACCAAAGGGCCAGTCCTCTGCAAGTAACTGTGAAAAGAAAACAATTATTTAAAAAAAAAAAATTCCCAATGCTGAAACATGAAGTTCTGTCTTGACTGTTTTCCACCAGGTCTTGTCCTATGAAGACAGGGTGAATGGGGATTTTTCATAATGGAGAAGAGAAGGCTCCAGGGAGACTGCGTAGCAACTTTTCAGTACCTAAAAGGGGCATGAAAGAAGGCTGCAGAGAGATTTTTACAAGGGCATTTAGTGATAGAACAAAGGGGGAATGGCTTTAAACTGAGATGTTGTGAATGCCCCATCTCTGTGGGTGTTCCAGGCCAGGCTGGACAGGGCATTGAGCAACCTGGTCCACTGAAAGGTGTCCCTGCCCATGTCATGGGGGTTGAACCTAGACAATCTCTAAAGTTCAAGTCAAACCATTTTATGATTCTATGCAAAACTTATTCAAGAAGAACCTTTTCATGAGGGAGTCCCTGAGGTGTGTGTCCTAAAAACTAGACAGCAGCTTTGTAGTCACTCCCTGGTGGGACAAGGGTATCAATTAAGTCTTAGTCCTGCCTCCTTAAGCTCTGCACACTCCACTCCTTTTGCTTCAAACTTCATCACCTTAGTGTTTACGGTAAAAAATGACAGAACAGGTGAGGATCTTTCTCTTCTTTGAATTGTCTTTATCTGCCTTGAGTTGCTTTTCTTACATGTTCCAAACAACACACAGTTGACCAGAAATACAGAAAATTACTTGAGGCGTTTCAGAACAGGGACAAAGCCAGTAGGTGCATATCTGGGGTGGGGTTTATTTGAAGTTTAGTGTCTAGGCTCCATCAGCTGAGAAGTCAGGCGACACTGGAGAGAAATGTATCCCTCACAGTTTCTAGTTGACCATCTGATAACAAATGAAAGGACCCACTGGACACTCAGGGAGCACAGACAGATAGTTTGATCGAAATGTTTTGCAGCAAGTAAAGACAGATCAGATGAATCCTTCACTAAAGGTCTTTATTGACCAGTTTTCCAATATTCTGTATAAAAATACCAAAAGGACTATCTGCACATTCAGCATACCTGTGAGCATACTGTGTAAGTACTCAGGAATAGAGAAAGCAGCAGAATGAATTTCAGGTTGGCTCGCTTACAGTTTGAATCATACACTTTAATGGAAATCTTGTCACATCCCCAGCTGCACATTTTATCTGATTTAGGGGAAAAGATTTACGGGACACAGAAAGCACCTTCCTCACAGCTGATTCTATGAATAGACAAACATCTGTAGCCTCAGTTTAGCAACATTTAACCTTTGAAATCTGCTGTGAGCTTCTTTAGTGGTCAAATACACCACAGCAACAGCCAAATCTTCCAGTTTTCATTAAAACAACATTTTCCACAACAAGGGCTGTGCTGAGAAATAGACGCAATTGTTATATGGAAGAGTAAACTTTTGGAGTTTCTGTAATTAGTTAGATGATCTAAGTCCATCTCTGTTTTTCATAACTTTCTTCAAATGAGCTCTTTGGAATCTGTTGCAGACCGAGAGCTACAAAATGGAAAAGGAAGAATGAGGACGACCCAAAAGAGTCTGGAAAATCTTTCCCTTGGCTCAGGTCTCTTCAAACAACTCATTTAACAGGGTTGTAAGAACAGAAGAAATAGCTCATCATACTGCGTGGATGTTTCTAGGAACCAGTAAGGCTACAAAGCCTCTAAGGAGGGTTCTGGACAGGCTGGATTGATGGGCCAAGGGTGTGAGGTTCAACAAGACTTGGGTCACAACAGCCCCATGCAGCACTATAGGCAGGAAGAGTGGCTGGGAAGTGGCTGGAAAGATCTGTCAGAAAAGGACTTGGGGGTGGCTAGTCAATACCTGGCTGAACATGAGCCATCAGTGTGCCCAGCTGGCCAAGAAGGCCAATGGCACCCTGGCCTGTGTCAGAAGGACCAGGGCAGTGATTGTCCTCCTGTACTTGGCACTGGTGAGGCCACACCTCAAGTGCTGGGTCCAGTTCTGGGCCCCTCACTACAACAAAGACACCGAGGTGCTGAAGTCTGTTCAGAGAAGGGCAACGAAGCTGGTGAAGGGTCTGGAGAATAAGTTGCATGAGGAGCGACTGAGGGAGCTGGGACTGTTTAGTCTGGAGAAAAAGAGATGTGTTGTTCTTTACAACTGCCTGAAAGGAGGCTGTAATAAAGCCTCTTCTCCAAGTAAGAAGCAACAGGAGAAGAGGTAATGCTTCAAGTTGTACTTGGGAAGGTTTACACTGGGTACAAAAAATTTCACTGAAAGGGCTGCTCAGGGAAGTGTTAAAAAAAGATGTACATGTGGCTCTTGGGGACATGGTTTAGGGATGAACACAGTGGTGCAAGGTTGATCGTTGGACTTGATGATGTTAAAGGTCTTTGCCAACCTTAATGATTCCATGATTCCATAATTGAAGGTAGCCACAGTTTCCTGCTCACATTGGTTTGGTTCAGCAAAGTCCTTATGCAAACATACATGTCCATCTAAGGGTAAACACTTACATGGTCCATGAAGAGTTTTTTGAAGAGTTCTGATATAATTTAAGTATAATTTTATCTGAACACAAAGGATGTTAAAGAACATTTCATGACCATGGACTTTTGGAAACCCTATGAAGTGCCCACCAGTATTTTCAGACACCAGTATATCTCCAAATACCTGCTTTAGCCATGTGCTGTAATGGAATCTTTAAAATAACAGCAGTAGACAAACTGCAACATGGCCCAGGTTTCTATTTCTTCAATGATCTTCTCAAATAAGACAATAAATATAATGCCTCTGCAGAAATGAAGCAGATAAATAAATTCTAAGGATTTATGCTTCTCAAGAATATTATAGAAAGTAATAAAGCAGAGGAAGTAGGGATGAGGCTGTAATAACTATACAGTGTCTTTTGCTTATGTGATGTGGAAAAATAACATAATCTGTAATTAAAGTATTTTCTGTAAAGCCTCTCCCTGACACTTCTTCTGAATTGCTGTAAGAGGGTGACAGTAACAATCTACTATGAAAACTGTAATGTGAATAATTACATGTGTTCTATATGTACACTCTACAGAACTCAATGACCTCTGGACTAATTTTATTTATATCAATCAGGCAGTGAATCTCCAGCCTTTCACATCTATTTGCTATAGAAATCAAGGACTGGGTAGCAAGTACATTGTATATTTATTTATGGTGCCTACTGTACATTGTATGTGTGTGTATATTAGACCAAAGAGAACTCGTTAAAAATGCACTTTGAAGTAAAATATTCTTTTCTTTGTAACAGAAATGCAGAACTTTGGTCAAGTCTCTATTGGCAGATTCTGTTGAAAACTTTTATCTACTCCAGCTGGTGTGAGTACAAGACACTCCCTGTCTCTCTTCCCTAAAATCACAGCGGTTCAGCCACATGTTGTAGATTTTGCTGAACTAATACTTATCTCTCAGGTGCAGATGGTCACACCTGTGCTCCAAGCTGACTGGATTTGAGCCAGCTCCAGTTTGGGATTATAGAGGCACGGCATATGACTGAATGCAGACTACTGAGAGAAAGGGTGCATTAGCTTCAGTTTATCAAAACATAAAAACATTACTTACATTCAGTGAGCTTGTATCAGGGCAGAATGGACATGCAGCTGTCTGCACTGGATTGCAAGAACATGTGCTTTATGTCTTGCAGCTGATGTATTGTGAAATTTGAGCATTTTAATGCATGAGTCACAAGTTTCTCTATCATGGTATTGCAAGTGGTTAACAATATGCTTTACACCAAAAGCCTGAAAACATTAAGGAAAAAAAAGAATGTTTTGATTACTGAACTATGTTTCCTTGTTTGTTCTCTGTATTGCCATCCCCTTCAAATAAGGCCTTAAAGTACAGTGAAGATCTAATGTAAAGTATTTGGGAGTATCACCTTTGTGGACAGGAGCAATGATAGTTCTTAGTGAAGTACAGATGTAGCCTATTGCAATTTTGTATGAGTGAAATGATTTTCTTATGATTCATAATAGGCTAGCTGTAAAAAAGATCGTAATTTTACAAATAACAAATGACCTGGAGCCACGAGAGGAGATACTGCCAAGTGGCAGCAAAGAGAAAAATGATGTTGTGTTTTCGTAAGTAAGATGCCAGAGTAGTCTACCACTGGCTGTATTCCGAGTGACCTTTCCAATGTTTTCTAGTCACTTATTTTACACAGGCGAAGTTCTAATTGCTGAGCAGCAGAGTTTAAGTGTTTAAGATGAAACAGAACAAACAGAAAGGGAAGACACTTTAGAATGAAGTGAAATCATACTTGAGAGAACCAATACATCTGATGCTCTCCTAGCCAACCCCTTCTCAGACCAGACAGATCTGAGCCTAAACTGATGTGCAAGCTGCAGAGCTATGAAAGTAGCCCCAAGAGATGCTGTGACTCACACAGACACACCTGTGAATGACAATTCCCCCTCTGCTTCCTCTTAGTTGTGCAAGAACTGGAAGATGTTCTCAATCTGCTGCTGGAACAAGCACAGCGCACTGCTCTAGGCCTCAGCTGCTGTGGTCCCCAGCCAGAAGGCTGATACCTGGCTCCAGCCCACTGCTGCTGATGGGCTGCAGTTGGGCAGGAAGAAGCAGCAAAGCGTGTGAATATTCCCGTCAGTGTTCCAGTCCCGAGCAGTGAATGCACATGGGAAACGCAGAGCAGGAATTTGTGCTTCTGCTAAGCTGTGCGTTCACAGCAAGTCTCGTTCACAGGACACTGGACTTGACTTTCATCGTTATAAACGGCAGGTACAAGAGAAACCAGACATGCAACTCTACACCTACTTCACAAGTCTTTCAGTTTATCTCTGAAATGACTGGTAGATTTTCACCTGATGTATTTTTTTGACACGGGGAGGTCATGCAGATATTTTATAGGAGTAAGCATTTTCAAAACAGAAAATTTGCCCAGGAAATTTAGGTTATGGTCAGGGATAAGTCAGACAACATTACAAACTTATTAATATTTAGCAATAATTATGTCAGGGTGAGGATCTCCCCTCTAGACAAGAAAATATATTTCCTGCCTTCAAGCTTAGCTAGAGATGCTTTACTGATCTATCCAATAAGCAGAGTAAAATCTTAATATGCGCCATGCAATTACTTTCTTTACTTGTGTCATTATTATAACTCCTGCTTAGAAACTTAATTTTAAAAAAATCAAGATAAAATAATTTTATACAGTCATCTTGAAAATGACAGAAACCTCATAATGTGCCGTCAAAGTAAAAAAATTCTGCAGTTTCACAACCCCAGTGAAAGGACTGAATCAAAAGTAACCACTTGGAAAGCCACGCTGCTGTCAGATTGGGATGCACAAACACAGGGTAGAAGAAAAAGCCAAAACAGGTGAAAACTTGCTTAGAAATTTGTCACGTGCATCTTTTAAGTGAATGTATACACAACAAATGTATACCTACTGAAAAAACCTACTTTAAATTTACAAATCTATACTAGCATCATCTAACTTACTTCAGTTTGGAGATCCACCATGAAAACTATGCATATGTACTTCTAACAGCATTCAGACATTTCCACTACTCCATATACTTGACTTTAGAGTAGACTGTTCCCATCGAAATACAGAACAAAATTAACCCTCCTTGCCATTGCCTACAGAATCCAGACAAGCTCCTCCGCTGGACAATTCAGATCTTTCTTAAGTGCCTATACACTGCACTTGTTCATCATAAAGTGTTCTTGGGCAAGACAGACTTCTAGCTTAATATGGTCAGAGATAATAAACTTTGTGTAAGAAATTCTGAGATGAACTTTGCGAGATCTCCAGTAAGTGGTTCAGATGTTGAAAGAAAGGAAATAATGCATTTCTCCCAATAAAATGTCTATTATTTAACATCAGAAGAACCAGTGACCAAGAGTTCTAACATGGAATAGTGAGACTCCTTTCTAAAGACAAACACCTTGATTTAGAAAGTTAGGAAGAGGCTGGCTTTATCACAATGCATGGCCTACAAGTACTTGCATAACAAGTCACAAATAAATTTCCATGGAAATATTTTCCAGAGCCTTTTTCAGAGAATAGCTGGATTGAAAAAGGAGCCAGTTTGTGTCTGCATGGTATATAGAGTCCCTAATCTGGTCTTTCTTATATTTCCAGTGCTTGATAATGCCATATTATGTTAAGCTTAATTTTTATGTAATCCCTAAATTACATTAATGAAAATAAATCAGTGCCTGAAAAGCTGACTCTGGCCCTTGATTACTGGCTTGGATAAAGACCAGATTTTTTTCTTTCCCTGGACATTTTTTTCTCTGCTCTTCCATTGTGCTCTGAGCAAAAGGAACCTATGACAATATTGCCAGGTAGACATTCTTCCTCAGACATTTGTTGGTAGTTCGATTTCAGAATGCCACACAATAATGTGCAGAGCCTAGATTGCTCCCCTTGTTAAAAATCCACTGGGACATGACAATAAATTGGATTTAATATACAGGAATAAATATCACAAAATAAGAGAGAGATGTTGTTTGTGTATCAGAAGAGAAAGCATATTATTGTGTGATTTGATTAAGGCTTTTTAAGTCTATGAGAGGCAAAGCTAGTGCAAGCTTGGAATTTCCAGTCCTGATGTTTTGGTGTCTTGCACAACAGGACTTAACAACTTCATTCACTTGGGAAAGTCAGCATAAGCTCTCCAGAACTGCAGACCTGTATTGTCAGGTGCACAAGCTGCAACTGTCTTGTCTTCCAAAATTTAAGTGCAGACAAGGACATAAAAAGCTCACTGAGCACCTACTCTATCCTTCTGCTCCTTAATTGGTATTTCTGGCCTCAAATTAACAAAGACATGCTTACTTAGTCAGTTTAGTGGAGCAGCATAGGATCACCTGCACATCCAATTAGTAGCAATTTTGCGAAGTATCTGCACTGCCAAAACATTACATACTGCAGAATGACTGTCTCAGACTTTCCTCTGCTTCCTATTCTGCCAGCCCAGAGATCCAGGCAAAGCCAGACCATTCACGAGGACTCAGAATGCCAAAAAGGTCTGCCAGGTTCTACATACTGGAACTGAATGCCCCTCAAGCCCTCATTTCATACTCAGTTTCCTGACTGTGTGACAGATTCTGGTACTTTCCATTTTCTACTGAACTTATGGCATGATAATCCAATTTAGGAAGTGCAATGGACTAATTAGCATCTTATGCATTGGACTGCATTTGCCTCCCTGTCTAGGTAACACCTGTTTTTCTTTCCATGCCCTTGATTTAGAAGATGTCAATTTTCATTTGTGCACTTTTTCAGCTACTTATGTATTCACTTAAATAGTCACAGGGGACATTTTTTGCAGTTATCCCTTTTAATACCTAATAAAAAGCTTCTTCTAGTGCAGCTTTTGAATTGTCTCCTACAGGTCCGTCTGGAAAGCATTCACAGACACTTTCACACTTTCTAGGGCAAGTGTTGTGGAAAGAACTGCTGGCATTTTATTAACATGAGAAATTCTCTCACTCTATTTCATGCAGCTGCCTTACTGAGGATCTGGTAGCAAATTCTGAATCTGGATCTGTTTCATCCTGTCTTAAATTGCTTCAAACTGCAAGTTAAAATTGCTAAGTATACTTGATTTACTAAGGAAGCCTTTGCTTCTTCTACTGATGAGTAACCAAAGCCAGTTTTTTATCGCGTCGTATGTATTCTCTGTGTTGCTCTGGAATGAAATGGGTTGTAGAGTTGATAAAAAATTATCATCAACTCAAACTGCCCACAAAATTATGATTAAATAAACACAATATCTAATAGGTGGGGTTTTTTTTGTTTTTTGTTTTTTTTTTAACTTGCATTTATTCAAAAGTTCTGTCTTAAAATAGCAAATATTTCACTCATTGTTATATGGGATAATATAAAATGATTATGAGCTCTTCAAAAAGATGAGTGGCAGTGTGGGAGATTTAGCACCTGGGAGCTATTGCACAACTCCTAGCATTATCAATAGCACAATAAAAATCCCAGACTTGCAGCTGGTGTAATATTTATTGGTTAGCAATCTGACCCTTTATTCCTCCTGCTCCAACCTACTCATAATGATATACTTGGTGGCATTCAATCAAGATAAGAACTGAGGTATATTACTGCATCTTAACATTAATTTTGAAATAGTATCACAGACATTGCAAACTCTTCTGATGAGCAGCTGTTATTGATTTTGTCTTTTTGATTTTTCTGAGAAGAAAAAAAATCTTTTTGTTCAATACATTTTTTTACAGAAACACATTTTAAAAGCAGTTTTTTTCTAAATTCCACCTTCATTCAAAAGAGCACGCTCCTCTCTCAAGTATTAAGAGTGTATAGTATAAAAATCACTGAAACTTCAAATCTAAGAACTCTTATGTAATCCAAATTAACTGGAATTTAACACAATGATGACATTCCCTGCTTTGTAATACCTAAATACTTTAAAAGGATAAAGAGAGAAGATTCTCTCATTTCAGCAGCTTCTGGGAGTAATTATTATGGACTCAAAATCTGTCCCTTCAACGAAGCTTTCTAAAAGTACAAGTAACAACCCCTAGTTTACAATCATGCATACAAAGTGAAGAGAAGGTAATAGATAAAGACTCTTCTATTCACTTTATGAAGTCACTGATGGGTGCTCAGGGATCCAGACTGTAAACTTTCAAAGCAGAAGGAGCTCTGTTACTTCCAGTACAACTCCAAAGAGTGCGAGATTACAACTAGAGGCTGGATTCAACCGCTCAACTAATTCCTAAGGACAAATGGATGGCACAAGCTGGATAAAAGTAAAACAGCGGTTGTATTCCCTCCATGGCAAGGCTTATCAAGTCAAAACACAGACTACTGAAGCTGCAAGAAGAGCAGGTGTGGCTCATTCCCTCTCGGCTGCCCCTGCTACAACACTTGCAAAGGGAGGGAAAGGCTTCACAGCTCGGGAAAGCATCGTGCCTCCTAACCAAGAGATGTATTAAACCGTTCAGCTGAACGATCTTGGTCCCTTCTGGAAAAGCCCCCGTGCCAAAAGGGACTTTACAGACCCATGTGAAGTATCATGACCAAGCTTGCCGCAGCTGAGCACAAGGGACCAAATGGTACCCACAGGAGAGGGTCTTCTGTGCCTCCCCTCCATTCCTCGACTAACCCACTGAACATTTATCTATTGCATTTACTTCCTTTATCCCTGCGACAGCACCTGTTTCCAGGTGATTATCAGAGCTTGGCCACTCTGCCTCATTCCCAGCCTGGAACGCTGAGAGGGATGGGACTGAAGACACAGAGGGTGCCATCTGCGACCACATCTGACCAAAATACCACCCTCCGGCAGGGTTTTGGCGTGAGGTGAAGTCCACGGGTGTCTCCCAACCCGGCAGGGACGCATCTCCCCTCGGCGGGGACGGGTATCTGCGGGGGCTGGAAAGGAGCACCGAGGGGTGACCGCCGCACCCCCGCGCCCGCTCCCGAATCCATCCCCGGCCCCTCCTCACCTTGTAGACATTGATGGGGATGTCAATGATGATGTGGAGCAGGTCGCCCAAAGCCAAGCTGGCGATGAGAATGTTGGGGCCGTTCCTCATGCACTTGTTCTTGTAGATGATCCGCAGCAGCGTGGAGTTGCCGATGATGCCCAGGACGAAGACCAGGCAGGACACGACCGTGTTGATGTACTTAAAAGTCTCCTTGATCTCCGTCTGCCCCGTGCACATGGGGGGCGAAGCCGGGCGCGGCCGCCGGCCAGCCGCCCCCGCGCCCTGGGGCAGCGCGGCCGGGCGGGACGCGTTGTGCTCGGGGGTCGCGGCCGTCGGGGGAGCGGCGGCCGCGCTCTGCCTGCCCGGGCCTGGCCGGAGCAGGGAGCCGTCCTCCTCGGCGGCGGCGCGGCAGCTGAGGAGCAGCAGGAGGACGAGGAGGGCGGGCATGGTTGTGCGGCACGGCAGATTGCCCCCGCCGCCGTCAGCGCCGACCTGCGCGGAGAGAGGGGACAGGGCGTCAGCTGCGGGGACACCGTGCCCCGCCGCTCGCCGCCCCGGGGCCAGGGACGGGGCCGGAGCGCTGCCTGCCCCCGGGGCGGTGGGCAGGCTCTGCGGGCGGCTCAGCCGGCAGAGCAGCACCGGGCCGAAAACCTGTGCGGCGGCGGCCGGGGCCAGCAGCCCACTCCGGCCGGACCTGCTCGGCGTGGCCCCGCTCTGTGCCCCGCTCGTCTCCCCCTCACCTCGCCGAGCGGAGCCGAGCCGATCCTCCCCGCCCGCCGGCCAGGCAAGGCAAACGCGCTCCGCCGGCTGTCGCCGCGCTCCGCGTCCCGGCTGCGCGTCCCCGCCCGGGCCCGGCTGCCGCCGCTCGCCAGCGATGGGCGCTCCGCTCGAGGGACGGGCGCTTGCGGCAGAGCCCGGTGTCCGCCAGCCGCGCACCAGACCCCGTGGCTAAAGTCGCGCCGGCGGCGCAGGCCCCCCCTTTTCTAAAACATTCAGCCGCATCTGGCCCATCAGTCACAGCCAGACCGCACCCGCGTCCTCCTCCCCCAGCGCAGCCCGGCCCAGCCCCCCCGCCCGCCGGCCTCCCGGAGCCTCCCGGAGCCTCCCATCACCCCTGTCAGGGGTCCCGCCCGGCCGAAGGGCGCACGACCTCGGTACCGACCAGGCTGTATGCCCTGCGACCTCCCCCTGGTCTTGTACCAGGCTGACTTGGCAGCCTAAAGAAGCACCTTTGCGGGATTTGAAACAATTTTTAGGAGGGTTGTTACAAGAGGTATGGGCACTGCTGGAGGACAATTGGGAGGAAGAGGGGCACTTCCCCGCTGTCCTCCCCGAGGCTCACTCCCAGTAGCTCGGTACGGGGTACTCCCCCCTTCAGAGACCCCCTCGGACAGCCCGAGGGGCTCACATGCTGGAGAAACTGCCTGTGCAACGTCTACGAGTTTAGTGCCACGTTTTAAAGCGCTTCACAAAACCTTTCCTACATCAGAAATAGTATTTTGACTGCTCTGAAGTTGCAGTTCGGTTACCTGGTTGGTTGCCGCTTTGGGCAGCCTTAGCAAGGCGCCTGATCTCAGTGAACTCGTTTCAGTCATTGCACTCTTCAGTGAAGCGTAAGGAAAGGAGGAAAGAGATTTGTAAAGGATTTTGTGGAGACTAAGAACAGCCTCTGCAGTTTGGAGACAATTGCATATCTTACTAAAGAGTTGAATTTAAAGCTGCTTTTCAGCATCTGTGTCCATCTCCCTGATGTTTTTTCCCTTAAATCATGCTGGATGCTAAATCTTGGATATATACATGCTTTTTTACAGAAGCAACCTGCTCACCTAGATTATTGACATACCAATATGGGAAAACACTGAAAACCATATGCTTTTTTTCAAAAATTGGTGATCTGTTTTATCGCATCTTTCCAGCATCTCCTGCCTACATACCCTTGTGCTACTGTAGCAGACAGCCTTTTCTTGTCCTCATTTAACTTCCTTTGCTCATCTCCATCTTTGTTTAAAAGACTGCTATATTAAACACCTTTCCCATTTAATAATTCTTGATGATTTTCCTAATTTATGTCACAGTGATTTTTCTTCCCATTTTAAATTACAGTACTTGTGGGATAAAGCCATTAAAGTAACTTCTAAACTGTACAAGGGTACCTGGAGGCTGATTGCACTCCAGCTGGAATAATGATCTTTCCAAGTTCAGGCTTTTCAAGACTGTTTTGCAGTGTGATTCATTTTTAAACACCATGGCTGATTCCTCTCCCAACGATAAAAGTATGAACATTGAATTAAATATTATATTCTGAGCCCTGGGGATTTAAACAGTCTTTTCAGTTTTCACATTTGCATTTTCTCACTTTCCAATTCAGCAATCTAAGTGAACGCTGTTTAGCTAAATGCAATATTGATTTAGAAACTCTTGCCAATTAACACAACATTAAGTTTAATCTCAAAATGCTTTTGTACTTGCAAGGTTCCAGCTAAGTCTCAAAGGCTTCTATGCTGATCCTGGCGATCAAGAAATATATTGCAACTACATTGAGATATGTTTGCTAACATTTTTATTATCACAGCTTCATAAGACATGTTTGCTGCTGGTGGCAGCTCCATTGCTGCCACTTACTTCAGCTCCAGAAGTTTTAGGAACAGCAATTTAGTTTCTGAAATGCTTAATGTTAGTACATACAAACTTAGTATATATGGAACTTTGGGCAGATGCTGATACCTGAAGCACATTACTCTTTAATATTGCACAAAATGAGTTTACATGACAAAGCATCTAAGCTGCTTCTGGCTGCAACTAGCTAAATTTATCACCCTTTTTCTGTTTCTAGTATTTTATCAGATATTTGAGGAATTAAACCCAGCATATGCTGTGGTATAAGTCTGCTTTAATTAATGAAAATTAAAGGAAAGCACAGTTTCACATATATTTCGGTGAGGATTAAGATAATACTGTATTAAATACCAAGACCATATCAGATATCTCAGCAAATTAACTGTAATTTGAATGAAGATCAACTAAAAAGCTTAATCTAGACTGCAACAAGACAAAACATCTGTAAATATAATTAACGTGTGCCCTTTAAGTGGCCTCTGCTAATTAAGCTATGAAAGAAATTCCTTACTGAACTGTATGGAATACATTATAAATACATTATATAAGATTATGCAAGCTGCTGCTTTTTTTTTTTTTTTTCCCTCTTTCTGGGAAGCAGAAATACTCCTTGTCCTTTGGAAAGTTCACTTTTGTACAAAGCAGGGAAAGCTGGACCCCAGTCTAAAAGGTCCTCTAAAGTGTCTGTTACTTGTTTTATTGTATTCTGCACTTCCACTCCATTTCATCCCACCAGCTCTTAATGATTATATGACTTGTAGCCAGTCACTCTTTTAATTATGTCAGATGCAACATTGCCATCCATGACTGATAATGTTCTGACTTTTCTTTTTTTCTAGTTTGGAATGTTATATACAAAGTAAAAAGATTGGATAACTTGTAATCATCACCAGGATGATTTTTAACAACAGAAAGACTTTAAATATTATCATGTTATATGTAATACAAATCATGAGAAGTGGTCACAATTATGGCATCAAGAAGTCCTTTAATTAACAAGCTCATGAGAAATGCTGCAGGATAGTGTATTTTAATTCATGTAATACTTATTGAATCAATGAGAATTTTGTTATGAGTGTGCAGGTACTTTTGCAAATTCCATTAATTTTCTGTTTATGTTGTTCAGCAACTAAAGCAGCCTTAGAAGTCTGCTCCATCAGGCCTGCTTTTCTTTTCACTGAGTCTGGTGGAAATTTGCCCACTAACTGGGGCAAGTCTGGGATGAATAGAAAGAATAGCTGTCTCAGTGTGAGCCACTTATTAGATGCATGAGTTGAATTAAAGTCAGAAAATAGTCTTCTGTGTTACAGAAGCTACCATAGAAACATTACCAATGGCAATTTTGAAAGAATCAATTTGAGAAACTGAGATTAGGATATTGCAGTTTTGTAACTGCATATGTTCATATACTGGACAGATGACAAAGAAGAGTGACGTTGTCTGTCTTATTTTTTTTCTTAGTCTAAACTTATGCAAAAATATGGAATTCTTTTTCGTATGTGTAGCTATGCTTTGTCTCTTTTTCTACAAAGCTAAGCAACTTCTGTAAATAATAGTGTTGGCGATCAACTGCAGTGTATTGACATTATACCTAATTCTAGAAACAATGAAACAAAATTTATTTTATCATAAAAAGTTATCATGAAACTCTACCAGTAGGTAGCACAAATGAAACATGAAGTTTGGATGCACATACTTGTTTTAATGTAGATTACATTGTATATGATTGCAAGATGCAAACCAATGAAAGACAATCAAATTTGTACTAAGAAGAAAACATTTGTCTGTCTCTTATAGTCCTTTTTTTATAAGAGTTTGAGGATTTTTATATGGAATTAAGTTCAAGGCTTTGAGTCAGACTTGATAACTGATTTTTTTTCCCCATCTAGCTCTAAGATTAAAACCCATATGCCACTTAGTAATATTTATTCCCCTCATCCTTCCTATTCAGCAGCAGCAAAGGAAATCACAAGGTAAATTACAGTTCTGAAACTGATATAGCAGCATGTAATTAAATTGAGGTATAGAATATACTGAATCACTGTCTATTAAGGGAAAAGTTACTGAAATGGGTTTGGGGAAGTAGCTGCAGGTTTGAAAGAATAGTGTTTCTGAATTTTGTGGAAATGATTAAAACTGTTTTGTTGTTGTTTTTTTTTTTTGCCCATGATACTTCAACAGAAAAAAAGTGAGCAAATTTACTTTTAAATACCAGCTGTAATACGAGTTTGGATCAGAATCTCCCAGGAAGCCTAAGTAAGATCAGTTGTTATTAAAAAAAGTACACGTTTCAGCTGCTGTGATATGCAATGTATGCATTTATTCAAGAGAGGTGATAACTGACCATACATTGTTTATGTTGTTACACTGAGATCACCCAGGCGAGCTTTATAAGTCTGGATTAAAATCATTTCCAGACAAAATGTCTGATGTCAACAAGAGGTGCAGTGATTCACTCATCCATGCTTTTCTGCAAGAGTGGCCATTTAATACAAACACTGCATTCATCTGGCTAGAGCAAATCTGCCACAACATTCTGGCTTTAAAATGTACTGATAAAATGCACACTAATAAAATCATTCAGTTAAGAATCACCAGAATAAGGATATCCATGCTGTGAAGTAAAAGGGAGAATCCATGTGCCAGAGAGCTGGCTGTCCACAGGCTTCTTGTTTGCTTCATGTTTGGCTCCACACAGGATGGTTCCACCTAGCTACAAAATCTGGTACTGTGGCGCCAGGCCTAAGTGGTGAAGAAAGTTGGTTCTTGCCACAAGGCACTGGGGTTCCTCCTGGGCAGTAACGTGGCTGCACTTCCTAACAACTAAAATAGTCCCTGGGATCCTCTGCCTGCATTGGAGAGGGAGACACTTCCATTTCTAAGGCGAGAGTTGTTCCCTTGAGGAGACTTCATGATCTTAAGGGTCTTTTCCAACCTAAGTGATTCCATGATTCTGCAACTTTCACCAAACTGCAGAGAAAGACTCGGGAATAAGCAAGAGATAGTGTTTAGATGCCATATACCCAAGAGGTAGGAGTACTGTTTATGTGATTGACTGGAAGGTACTCAAATGCTCAGAGATCTTGAAAAGTCTCTCCACAATTTATGTCATGACCTTGGGCTCTAAGATTTTCTCTAATAAGATATAAAATATCTCACCTGTGTAAGTAGGTCCTTACTGATCAGACCTTTGAAGAAGCTCTTCACTTTTATTTCAGACAAATGTTGGATTGAGAATGAAAACAGTTCTTGGCCATTTTCTCAATTTTCGATGTTAGCCATGGAAATATCTTTGTAGCTCATCAGCTCTCAATTCAGAGAAAATCAGAGCACTGTCTTCTGCAGGCCAGCAAAGACTGAAGCTGGCTATTAGCTTTTAGGAAGTTCCTAACACTACTGCTTCCACTGGACACCACATTTTTGGGGGGAGGTATTTGAGAGGCCAAGATCTAATAAATTGAAGCCACACTCTTTCGAATCAGTGCAGCCACCTGATGAGGTGGCTAGTTTAAGTACATTTTTCAAAGTGTTGCTGAAGGATTTGTACTCTGTGTAGACATTCTGTAGTTGCTATAGATGCATGTCTTCTCAGGACATTAACAAACACAACCCCTAATATGTTGAAAACAGGTATGTGTTATTGTTACCTTGTGCATTTTGCAACAAAATCTAGCCTCTACCATTTAAAAATGTTGTAATGGAGTAATATCTTCTCCTTTTACATGGTAAAGGTTCAAACTGTTAATATCAGTTTTTACACACATCTATATTTAGTGCTAGAAGATTGTATGCTGTCAACAAAGGCAAAACAGGAATTCTGTCTCCGGATCCTGTTTTATTTATAGAAGGTGGCCTCTGGAAGAAGCCTCAACATCTGACTTTTTTATTGATGCTTCTGGGTTCAAAAACTTTTCTCCATTACAATATTTGAACAGACTGAGGAATCTGGGCTTAAAGGCCTAAGTGGGTCCCTTTGTTTAGGTGCATGATCACTATTAAAATAATCCTTTAACATAACCCTACAGGTATTGACCAGCAATCTCAAAGTCCCCCATAAAAGACAGACCACTCTGTGCTGCACAATGGACTCTTTTCTTAGTTTGCTGTCCTTTTTTCTCCCAAGTACACTGCAGTTGTTTTGTTTTTCTGGAATCCATTTTGGTTTCTGTGATTTTGTGTGATGTTTTCTCCTGCTGTCTTTGGTCCTTCGGTTGAGTAGGTTTGGTAGCCGCAGATACTATCATCAGAATCACATAAGGGTTGAGGTTGGAAAGGACTCGTGGAGGTCATAGTTTTTGTGTCTCTTTGCTTCTGTCTCTCCAGCCACTCTGTACCTCTTTTAGACTGAAGAGCCCGGAACTCTGGTACCCAGATGGCATAAACCTGAATTTGGTACACTCGATCCACTTGCAGCCATGAACAGAACATTACCTCACTTGTTTCTGAGTTCACAGATCTACAGCAAGGTTCTGTAGATGCTCCAGTAGCCCAGTCACATATTTGCTCTTACATAATGCACTATTCTCTGAAATGGACTTCTTTGCTCCTAACAGCAATCTATTTTTTATCACCAGGAAATGGAGTATTCTTGTTTCAAAGCTACTTCCTGCTCAAAAATACATTTTGATTTCTCCAGGGAAAAGTTATCCCTAACCTGTTTTTAGCTCTCTCCCATCCTTGACCTTTAGGTACCATTTTGTTGCAACCTCCCCTTCATGACCCTTCTTTCTCTGTTTTGCTAGAGAAGCATACCTGTTTCTCTTAAGCTTCCAGGCCAGTGAAATCATATTCTCCTCAATATCAGTCAGAAATTAACGCCTTAAACTCTTTCCATCACTTTTTTAAGCTGGACACTTTCTGCTACTGCCACTCATTTTTTTCAAGTAAAATACCATGGCACAATTTCAGTGCACACTTCATTTCCCCCTAGTTATCATGAGGTACAAATGTAGTCTTCAAGCTCCTGCTCTATCTCTATTCCATTGTTTACTCTTCTCTACAGCTACTTCACTTTTCCCTGATCTTTTTGTTATTGTTTTTGGTTTCTTTCTTTTAAAAAAAATATTATTTTTATCACCCTGTCATTGAAATCCTGCTGCTGGCATATCTTTTCCTGTTATAGCTGATATACTTTCTGAAGCCTTGAGCACGTCTATTGAAATCTTCCCATAGAAGAACTTGAACTTTACTGGAAGACACAGCCACAGAATACCATTTCTCCTCAAGGCAATCCTCTGGTTTCCTCTCCAACTCTCCTGCTTCAAAGCTTCTGAATATGACATGAATGTAATACCCTGAGAGACGTTTGTATTCACAGATTCTCAGCAAAACAGCATGACTCAGATATCTGTTTTGACAAAACTGATATTCAAACATTGCTGCTATCATCTCCTATACCTTCATAGGTGAAATCTGTTGACATTTCTCCTGCTGTTTCATTTTTTACCTCTGGGAATGTGATCTTGCTCCCTTACTGTTTGCAGAAGCTGATACCTTGTCTCCTTCATAATGCCAGTACTTTCCTACAGATGTATCTTTAGTCTTTTTACTGTAACTGAATAAGGGTTGTGATTCTGTAGTAAGTGGGCAGAATAAAGTGTGTTCGATTCTGTGCTGAAATTTCAACTTCAGATTTCAGAGAGACTATTCTAACAGATGAGGACTTCTTAGAAAGCCTATTTCACCCTTACCTGCAGTCTTCATGACTCTATCTTGCTAAAGGCTCTTTGTAAGCAGGGAATAAATTCTCCAGGGTTTTTCACCTGCAGATAATGATAATGTCCTTAAATTAAATAAATATTCAGCATCTTGAAAATGACAAGTAGATGTTGTGGTTTCCAAGATTCTTCTGCGTCATTCTCACCATTCCAGATTTGTACTGTTCATTTCTCCTTCTCCACCATGCCAGTCTCCTGGTGACCTACAAATCCAACTCCAGCCCATCTTTGTCTTCCTGTGCTCATTAATCTGCACAACAGATCAAATCATTTGGGGATTTACTCCCATGCCCTGTGTTTCTCTTTTCTGGTGTGGCTGACATTCGTATGCAATTGTCTTTCAGAATGGGACCAGGTAAAATGTGCAAAGTAACTGAACAGAAATTCACAGTACTGTATTACCTCATGTTAGCTGAACTGTGCATTCAGCTTGTGTTACCAAATGCAGCTCTGGGCACTTTATGGAATTAATTTTAACCTGCTAGAAACTCAGTCTATGCCAATTTCTATTTTTATTTTTTTTTTTGGGTTTCTAGTCAAGAATGAAATTGTGCAATAACTATCTTGCACTTGGTTCTTCATCACTTCTTTTTCTGGCTAGTGGTTGAAGAAGAATATTAAATGACAATGAAGAAAAACAAGTGCAAATATTGCATCTTCCAAAAGCGTCATTCTAATTTGGGCAAAATGTCAAAGAGAATTTCAGTATATCTGAGCCATTTCCCCTATTTCTGTTCATAGTTAGCAGAATGAGCTAGCTCCTATTATGTTAAAGTACGAAAGTTGTATTTTTAGGTTAAATATAAAAGAATGATAACCCATTAGCCCATGTTCTCATACAGATTCCTTGCCTACCTACTCTAATGACGTGAATGAGGATCATTGCTTCATCTATTTTTAAACACAGAATGCTCTTGCAAACAAGACACTTTATTGTGAACTTCCTGATTAAATACAAGTTACATCCCTCAGATATGGTTCCTGTGCATTTAGATTGATGCAAACATTCCTTTGAATCACTTGACTGAAAGCATTTCTTTCATAACTGTGTTATGCCAGAAGTCCAGATGCAAAGAGCAAAAAGCCATGAGAACTAGGGCAAAGATAAGGTGCCATAACATTTAGGAATGCAACTGTAATTTTTTCCGTTGTGTAACAGCTTTTGTAGTCACATCAAATTTGCCAAAAGTATCTTGTCAGTGCAAAAATAAAAATGTTAAAATTAATTCCTTTTGAATTTGAACCCTTTTTATGGACTGTTAATACAGATAGGCAGATTTACTGCTGCTTATTGATGGCATGAGGCAGTTGGGGTTAGTTAACACTGTTATGCTTCAGACCAATAAGGAGCCTGCCAAGGTATCTCCATGTTTACCCTCACTATTAATAAAAGCCATGCTCCACTCCCTTTCTCATCATTCTTTTTGCAGCTGCTATTTTAAGCAACCCCTTTGCCCCTTTTAATATTCTAAACCCCAGCAGGCTCAATAGGTGAAACATGAAACTGGTATATATATTTCTTGCATCTGGAATAAAAGGGAAGGGAACAGCTAGAGAATCAGATTCCTTCCCTAATTTTTCATGGTAGCTGTCAATGTGTAATCAGTGGTTCCTACCACATATCAGCATCTGAGTGATCACAGAATCACAGAATATGCTGAGTTGGAAGGGACCCACAGGGATCATGGAGTCCAGCTGCACAGGACCATCCCCAAGAGTCACACCCTGTGCCTGAGAGCATTGTCCAGATGCTTCTTGAGCTCAGACAGGCTTGGTGTGTGTGACAACTTCCCTGGAGAGCCTCTTCCAGTGCCCAAACACCCTCTGGGTGGAGAAACTTTCTAATACCCAACCTGAATCTCCCCTGACATAACTTCAAGCCATTCTCTCAGATACTGATAATATGTTCCTAAGAATGTTCATCAACCATCATTTCTGAGGGCTTCATGTCCCACTTATTGCCTCCCCCTTGGCAGGTGACTTGCTTTGTGAGCATGCCAGCCCACTGAACACCAAGAACAGTTATGGACCTAAATGTTATTGTGCAAGAGCAAGTTTTAGGAAATGGGAAAGTATAATTCCATATAATTCTAATTAGCTGATGGATGGATGTGTTAAATTCACCACTCTTGAGAGGACCCCCACAGAGCAGTGTGACTGTGCCAGCTAGAGCTGGCCTAGATAATGCCTAGGTGTGCTCTGGATGGGATAATGCATGATAGAGACTGTTCCAGTAAAGAATCTGGGTACTTTTTTTTGGGTGTATATAGGATGGGATGGGTTGTAGGGAAGAGGGTTTAGATGTGTGCAAGTAAGTTACAGCATGCCACTGAACCCTGGGTTCCTGGTTAATTCTATTTACTAATACAGACATATCCTGCAAGTTCCAGGGAAGCCTTGAAGACAGAGTTACAGTGGACCTTGGAATTGCCTTTTTCCAGCAAGGAATGACACACAGTTAGTGAGTCACTACCCCAAATGTAAGCAAAGCTCCCAGAGAGTCAGAGCTGGAACCACTTGTAATTCAGATAGCAGAGCAGATGAGCAGCTGATGGAAAACGGTCATCTGGCAAAACAATGGAGCATTTCAGTCTGAAAAAGGGAATTGCAGCTGTGGAACAGGGAAAAAGAAGCCTTCCCTTTCTAAAGCTAGGTGAAGACCTAAGTAGCCTAATGAGTCTCTGCAGGTTGGCCATAGTATGTCTGAAGAGCACAGTGTTAATTCTCATAGAGTAGGAGGCAAATAAGACCTTCATCAGTGACTAGACTATGGCAGATGTTTTCTGGATAAATGAAGCTCTGTTTTTCCTGATCTCCTTTTTTACCCACAAAAAGTGTGCTGGAGGCTGTACTCTGCATTAAAGTAGTTTCCAGCTAGATATCTGCAAGATAGATGCTGAACCTGAAGCAGCTTTTATAAGATTTCTTTGCATGAATAAAATCAGTTGTCTCCAAAGGTGATTAATTGCATCTGGACATTAGGGTATAAGATTGCTCAGAAGATTTGTCTTCTGGGTAATCTATTATTCTCTCTCCTTTGGGTCTGGTGAGAGTATAGTGACTAACTCAGATTTAGTTTTCAATATTTTAGCTGTTTAAAACTAGATGAGGTGAAGCTTAGTGTCTGAGTTTTAGCTCAAAGAAGGTTTAGGATAGGTTAAATAGGTTAAAAATAAAAGCTTATTCCTACATCTGTTTATTGAGTTTATTGGGAATCCTTAAATTTGTCTGTGTCTTGTCACATAAATTTTAGATACACTCAAGGACAGATGATGTCATATTGTCTCTTTTATAATTTATTCCTCATCTTAACATCTGTTTCCTAACCAATTATTTCTCCATGTGTAACATTATTCACCACTTAAACCACCAGCAAATTTGGATCACTTTTTCTAGGCAATGGCTGGGTGCATGTTCCATACCATTTCCATTTCTAAAATCACAGTTAGAGTAACACATATTTTGATTCAAATGGGTTAATATTAATGATCAGGATGAAACATTTCCTTTATCTCTGTTTTTGGCTTAGGGAATTGTCCATAAGCTCAGACCAAAACAAACTTTTCCTTGACATTGATTCAGATGTTTTGAACATAATCCTTCACTGTGGGAAATCAGTAATAGCACTCCCATTGGTCTTCTGGAGGGACAGAGAGAGTCATTCATAATAAATATATTTGGTGAATTCAATTATCTTAAAGTTAAAACCAGTGATACCAAAATAAATAAATTCACATCAGTCATTTATTTTTCTGGAAAAAATCCAGGTGTAATAAATATGCCACGAGCAAAGGACAGAGGATACTCTGCATTACTAAAGAGATGTTGACACCCTAACTTTTTTTACTTAAAAATAAAAACCAATATTTTCTGATAAATGGAATTTTTTTGTATGAATCATCAAAATTATTAAATCTATTGAGACTATCTGAAAATCTAAAGAAAATTTCTGTGCAAAAAGTAAGTTGACTGAATTTGATGGCCTAGGCTTTATCGACTATGCTCAAATAGCACTTGAATACAAGTTTTGACCTGAGAATGTCACATTCACGTACAAGTTGATTGATAAATATCAGTGTCAAAATTTGAACTGGTTCAGTTCCAACTAATGTATGAAGTTAAATGAGTAATTTTTGTTTGGAGTTTATTTTTCCTTGAACCCATATATTCAATGGGAAAAGATCGACATATGCAGACTGTGATTTGGACCATATGAAACCTGAAGGACCTGTATCTCCTGTTGGCAAGAAAGAAAACTTAGAGCAATAATGCATTTGATTTAGATGTCTCTTTCATCATATGTTACTAGAAAACTAGGAATTATGAAAATGTTAGCTTATACATTCTTCTGCATCTGCCAATATTTTTGTTAGAGTAGCCCTTGACGTGGTTTGACTAGAAATAGCCACCTACATAGGCTGCACCAGTGAAGTTAAATGGGTAGAATTTGTCTGAGACAAATATTTCCTTTCCTTTCCTTTCCTTTCCTTTCCTTTCCTTTCCTTTCCTTTCCTTTCCTTTCCTTTCCTTTCCTTTCCTTTCCTTTCCTTTCCTTTCCTTTCCTTTCCTTTCCTTTCCTTGCCTTGCCTTGCCTTGCCTTGCCTTGCCTTGCCTTGCCTTGCCTTGCCTTGCCTTGCCTTGCCTTGCCTTGCCTTTGCCTTGCCTTTGCCTTGCCTTTGCCTTGCCTTGCCTTGCCTTGCCTTGCCTTGCCTTGCCTTTGCCTCCCCTCCCCTCCCCTCCCCTCCCCTCCCCTCCCCTCCCCTCCCCTCCCCTCCGCTCCCCTCCCCTCCCCTCCCCTCCCTTCCCCTCCCCTTCCTTTTCCCTTCCCTTCCTTTTCCCCTTCCCCCTTCCCCCTTCCCCCTTCCCCTTTTTAGAAAAAGCTGAGAGAAAATTATCTACTGGCATTTGCTAGGATAGGAAAAAAGCACTTCACTTAAGGTTTTGCTGTCATTAACTCACTTTAACAGAGTCATGGCAGAAAGGAGGGGAAGATATTAGGAAGGAAATGATGAATAGGTGTTTTTGCAAAGTTTGACACACCACCATTTTGGACTGGCTGAAAACTTAAAAAAAATGTTATAACAGTACATTGTGGTTATTTTTTAATTAAAAAAAAAAATGGAACATGTTTCACTTTTCCACTGCAATTTCTGCCATCGCATAGTTTGTTGCTTATATTGATTTATTACGAGTCTCTATAACTCTGTGCTTTTCTAAAGAAAAAAAAAGAAAAAGAAAATAATTTTTTTAAACTGTACATCAGTGCTTGTGAATGTCCCCAGATATGATAACCTTAGGCATATGTTGTAGATTTTCATCTCAAGCAACTGATTCCCAAAGTACAATGACAGGAATTCAAGTTAGTAAGTAACAGGGCCTTTATTTCCCCAGAGATACAAGTGTGGAAGTCAAGGGAAATACAATGACGTTGTTAATGTTTTATTTATAACTGTTGGTAGTCCCACCCTTGGCTACATTGTCTGAGCTGCTACTGTTATTTTCATAAAAAGCACGACAGGCAATTTCTATTTTATACAGATGATTTATTTCTACACGTGTGAGGAGGAAAAACCATTTTTATTGGCTGTTTGTGACCTATTAAAAGAATCTTGTCATAATAATTTATGCCTTAACACACTTTGATTAGGTGAGCTAGATTAATTGGATAAATTTTGAAGGTGTAAGATCCTGGGCATTCCTTTTCATCTCACAAAAGATGATCTAACTTTAACCATTACTTCTGTGCTGATAAATACTCCAAAGTTGCAAAGGTGTTAGGGACTTCAAGAAGTCATCACAGGATTTTGCTTGCTTTAACATAACTGCCAGTTGTTTAGTATAATTCCTGATATTTTATGAAAGAACTTTTTTTGTAAAGCTTGAATCATAGTTCATAATGCCTTTTCAAAAATCAAACCAATTAAATCTATTTATCATTGTTTTAAATGGCTACAGGGCATAACTTGCTGAAGAATCAGATATGCATCTGTCAGTATATTTTAAGAAATTACAACATTCATGAATTTTTGGCACAGTCACAGTTAGGAAGTATTTGAGAGAAACTCATGCCATGAGGTTGTCATGAAATACAACTTATTAAGTTCAAGCAACATTTAAATATTTGGACATCTGTTTGTTTATCCAAGCTTTCCAAAATTTGCCCATGATTTTCTGTATGAAAACACTTCATTAAGTACTTAGCCAGTTACCAAATCTGAAGTGAATGCAATCTGACAGAAACATCACAAATCTTTTAAATGTGTTTTTAAATATCCAAGTAAACTAACCAATAGTCAATTAATAGGAAGTTGGGTGATTCAGCTGCTAATCAAGTAAACTGTTATTTGGAAAAGTGACAGAACAGGGTTTTGCTTTTAAGGTGTTTTGCAGATCAAGCAAGGTGTTTCACTTCCAAGACTGCTTACAATAAAGCAAATCTTCAGGTTTCATCTCAAAGGACTCCTGTGAGCTCCTGTGAGATGAACTTATGCCAATGTTATGAAATATGGCTGTCTCCTGAACTGATACATGAATGAAGGCCTGGAAATTTCTTTGAATGGTATCAGAGGATGAGTGCTTAAAAAGTAACTAGGAAGTTGTAAAAAGTGTTTAAGGTATTTTAGATCATGCAGATAGAGACTTCAGACATCCCTACAGCTATCCAGGACTGAATACAGGAAGATCCTGTCTGAAAAGGAGTCAAAAACCAACCTTAATTAAAGAGCTTCTTAAGAGCTGTGGAGCAAAAGGGAAGATTATATGCTACAGAGTGAAGAATTATTTGGACTTTTCTTCATGAGGTAATAATGAACCCTGAAGGAAATAGAATTTGGCTTTACCTGAGAATGAAGTTATTAAGGAGAAGAGGGATTCTGAAACAGCTGCTGCATTTGATGGTAGGTAAGTCTCACTGCTACAGAGACCTGGTGTGGCCACACGCCAGAGATATTTGGGGGGATGCTCTTAGTGGATTTGGTAAAGCTTCCAGGCTGTTTAATAGGGACCAAATCACAAAGACAGAAGTGTAACATAAATGGGGAAAATATTCTATGTTTGAGGTGAGTTTTGTTCTGGATTATCATGCAGAAGTCCAATCAGTCTGGCTGTGTCTTGACTCACTCTCAGCTATCAGAAAAAGCAAATCTACAGCTGAATTTTCGCAGGGTTATGTAGCAAAATGTGTGGTAAACAGGATAGGATAAAGAGCTATGATAAGATGTAGTCTGAGATATCTTGTCTTACTAACTATTTGAATTTAGGTGAATTCCCTATTCTGTCCCAGGTTTTTGGTTTTTTTTCATAGCCAATTCCATATCATCCTTCCTTTGAAAGTCTTACGTTCTTTCCTTTGAAAGAATTTTTTTATGGCATTGAAGATTACACTACCACAGAATGACAGAAAAGCTGAAATTGGAAAGGACCTCTGGAGATCATCTGGTCCACTCCCTTGCTAAACAGGTCCATGTACAGCTGGTTGTCCAGGACCATGTCCAGGTGACTTAAATATCTCCAGGGTTAGAGATTCCACAATCTCCCTGAGCAACCTGGGCCAGGGCTCAGTCACCTTTACAGTAAAATGTGTGTCCTGATACTCAGATGGAACAGGCAAAGATACAGGGAATGATCTGGATCGCACACTTGCAGTGTTTGGAGGTAGTTAAGGAGAAGCCTAAGTGACATGCTGCAATTTCATTTCATCTGGTTGTGCAGTTTTCCTGTGTGCTGGGGATAAGGCTGAGAATAAGATTTCTACCCTTCACAGAGACTAGAAAATAAAAGGCTTTTTTAGGCAGTTAGTAGGAAATTACTATCTGAATTAGAATTAAGTTTAGTTTCAATTTATGCAGATGTGTTGACAGAGCGGAATAGATGGGAATTACACGGATCCCAGTAAAATACATTTATGCTGTCACTGCAGATATAAGACCTTAGTAGGCACCTTTTGCCACATGGTGCAGGGTCTGTGCAGCAATAATCAATTTGCCATCAGAGGAAAAGTCATAGAGTGACAAGTGGTAAGTTTGGAAGACCTGATAGATCTTTTTTAACCTGCTGAGATGACACTGCTTTTTGCTTAATACATTTTCATGGAAACCTTTTCTTCCACTACCAATAATGCCAGTGTTCCCTTACCTTTTTACTGTTCAGATCATGCTAAAATCGAACAATAGTTGTCTAGGGGATTTGATTATCCACCACATTACTGATGATCTTTTAAGTGTAACATTTGATTAGTTTGTTATGCAATACACTATGTGTCAGTGGTTTCTTTCTGTTTCCACTTCTGAATTTCTAAATATATTTGATTCAGTTGTGCTTTCTTATTGTGCTAAGCCTTTTTTTTTTCTCCTGGCTGGGACTGAAGTGTAGAAAATAACATAAGAATTATGAGCCCAAAATAATTAGATATTGACAATTTCCAAAGCAAGAAGGGCATGTTAGAATGTGTTCTATGTAAAACGCTGGTGATGCCCTGTGCTCCATACTCTACCGTACAAAAGTGATTTGGGTTCTTTGTGAGACACCCAGGGTCTTAGACAATTTATCTTTACCCAGGTGAAACCTTAAAAATATTTTTCTCTCTCTTCAATAAGAGGGGAGAAAAAGTACTTCCATTATCTTCCGATAATAAATCCTGAATAGTTGCTTGTTCTAGAAGTGCAATGTACATTAACGTTATAAGTTTTTTTTCCCCATCAAAGTATCATACAGGCAGACTTGATCTGCCAATATGGTGATCACTGTTCCTGACCCAGTAGGATGGTTAAACAAATACTCCAGTGGATTCTGGTCTGAATTTCCCTTGACTAAGGCCAGCCCTAAGGCAGGGCTAGGTCATTATATTACTGATGAGCCCATATCTAGGCATATAAACAAGTGGTGCTGTCTTAGCCAAAAAACAATGAGACAAACAAAAGAACAAACAAGCAGCTAGTAATCTGATCCAAAATGTCCCTCATCAGTGTGAAATACTGAATACCCTAGTGTTTTTAATTATATATCACTTACTGTTTTTAATAAACAAACTCCAAAAGGTAGCGATAATCCAAAACCAGACCACATGAGTATTTGGAACCATCTTTGTGACAAACTGTAACTTGTTCCAGGAGAGAAAAAATAATAAATCCTTCTTAATTTGTGTTGTTTTGATTTGTCCCTCTTGACATAATTCCTTTTAAGATGCTTAAGTATAATCCTTCCTTGTTTTTTCTACCCATACTAGTCTCACTTTCAAGACGAAGCTTCTGTAAGGGATTGATTGTCTGATATGAGTCAAGACCATGTCATGGCTGGATAACAAAACAATGATGTTTTTATCCAACTTTCCTTCAAGACTTTAAAGAAGAATTGATAGGAACTTGCCAGGACAATCCTGAGGCAAACTGCCTGAGGTTTTTGTGCTTTGGCCTGCCATGCACATTGCTTTTGTTATTGCACTGAAAGAGCAGGGTTTACTGGCTACTGACTGCTCATAAGCCAGTGCAAAACAGACAAATTTGGGGCTTGGTGAAACTATCTGCTATGTTTCTCAAGAAGGTGTAGCCAGCTCATATGTCATAATCTAACTGAAAAAAAGCTCATGTCCTGCTAGTGGGTGGAAGCAGTTAGGCATTTCTCAGGAAAGTGATTCTCATTAAAAAACCTGCAGTTTGAAATCAAAAGTCTTTTGAGAAATATGCTGCATTAAATAAAGATTTCCAAAGAAAAGACTTCTCAAAGCTAAGACAGAGCCATTTTTGGCATGGGTTTTGGCATGCAGCATGAACAATTCTGTTTTGTCCAAGATATTTAAACAAGGTCAGTTCATCAGCATTTGTCTTGCTCCTTTGAAATTACTACTTTGAAAGAACTTCTAACTTTGGAAGGCTGGATCACATAGAAGCTGGTTTCCTAGGGCTGTGTGACCAGTTCTATCCTTATTTTTGTAGGTACCTGACATAAAGAGAAGGAAGGAAAAAGAGGAAGCAAGGAAAAAGAGGAAAAAAGGTGATGTAGGTACATTGAGAACTAGATCAAAACTCAGGAACTATGTAGGTAATGGAGAGTTTAAGCTGAAATGAAATGCACACAAATAAAAGTACACACCACACAACTTGAAGAAATCAAATGCCATAGAAAATTCACTCTGACTTTCATGTTTCCAACTGCACCCAGGTTTACTCAGTTTTGAGCAGAGCTGAGTGTCTGATCCTGAGTTGCCATCTGGATAGTGAATATTCCTTTGCCTGTGTGCCCTGACAGGCCCAATAGACCTTGTGTATTCTGGGCATGTACAATACACACAGACAGGTTTGGCTGACACTTTTTTTTAAAATGACAGCCCAGGGCTTTGTAATTATACTTTTTACACAACAACTCAATGGGCTCAATCTGCCAGAATTCTGCTGTGATCAATTCATGCAGTCACTGAGTAAACTGGAAACAGGAATGGGAAATTTAGCCTCTTCTTCTGACACTGCTTCTGACCATTTAACTAGACCATCATTCTCCTCAGCATGCTTTTCCTTTTTGGCCTGAATATTTGTCTGCACAGAGTAGAAGCATCTTTTTTACAGATCACTTTTTTTTTTCATAGGAGTACATGTAGCAGAAGGAAAGATTTAATCTTGGAAGAGCAGCACTCTGAGTTCATGCTGGCACAATGACACAGTAGGTGCCTTGATTCATTCTCTGCTTTGCTGCCTAGCTTAGAGCCCATTTTAACAATGACTAAAATACAAAACTGGCATGCCAATTCCAAAATGTATTTTCCCTGCCTAAAGCTGGGAAGTTTTTGTAAGGAAATTATAACTCCCTTCCAAAGCAGAGGGCAACCAGTTGCCAAACACTGAACTTTTTTAACCAGTGCTTTTCAAAAGAAATGTCTTATTTCTGGTTTAAATAGGTCTTTTAAGTTCATTATTATAGTCCAGAAGATTTCAGATATATTAGAAATTGTTTTAGCCTGTCACCTTAGGGTAATTATTCTTTTTAAATGCTAACTAAATGCTGGGATAACAGCTTGAAAATGGTCACAGAAAAGAAATGTTTTGTACCTGTCAGAACTGACTGTGATTGCTTAGGTTTGGGGGTTTTTTTCTGTTTTGTTTTGTATTTTTCATTTCAAATTGTCTCACAGTTTGGCAAGTCTTGCTTTAAGATGCACTACACTATTATTATTACTATTATTGCAATTATACACTACTGTAACTATTATTATTATTCCAAACAAGACTAGATCCATCAGAGAAAACAAAGTTGGACCTAAATGGTTTTTCCTTTTGTGTGTTTTTGCAGCTTTACAGACTTGTGAGGTAGCTGGAATGGGATTTTTTCCATATTAAGGAAGATGTGATGTGTAGAGGAGGAAGGAATGAGAAAGAGAAAAAAGGGAGAGAGGCAGAGAAGGGTGAAAGCCCCAGGGGAGTGAAGGAACATAATACGGAGTATAGTTTTACATATGATTATCATAGAGACATGTTCATTTGTGATGTGAGAGTCTAAAGAGGAACATCTGAAAGCTCTGCAGTGTTTGTGATGCCAGGTTTAAGTGAGAACTCTTGGAGGAACTGCATTACAAATGCGTACTGAATTAAATAACCCTTAAAAGGAGGGTTCCCACCCAAATTCTGTCCTCAGCCACAAGTGCAGAAGATGTTAAATGTTCAGAACTTGCGAATCACCCAGTGGAAGGCCACCAGAATGCTCAGGAGGACCAGCACACTTGCACTTTGGGAAAAGCCTGAGGGATGTGGGCTTGTTCAGCCTGGATAGGGGATAGTTGTGGGAGGATCTAACAGCAGTGCCCTTGTAAAGGGCACTCATCAGGAGACAGAGACTGGTTCTTTAAGGAGATGCATGGCAGGTGAACAAGAAACTACAGTGGTACATTGGAACAGAACTACAAAGTCGTGCAAAGCAAAAATAAACCACCACCCAGATACCTTGAGACTGTCAAGCAGTGTAGCAGGTTGCCCAGAGAGGCTGTGCTGTCTCTGTCAGGTTGTCAAACCCCCAGCCCTGAGCAATCTGATCTGACCTCAGAACTAGCCCTGCACTGAGCAGCAGCTTGGGCTAGAGACCTGCCAAGGTCCCTTTCCACCTCAGTAGTACTGTGAGCATGTTATCCTATGGCTGCTTCCCAAATGCCAACACCACTGTTACGGGTGAAATATGGTAATGTACATTTAATCAGAAAGTTGTCTGAGAATACGAATAACTGTTGTACTGAATGGGAACTGAGATACTGCGTCATGTATGATTTCTAAGACTTCCTTCCTCCTTTTCTCAGTAGGTGTTTTATTTTCTAACTTGCAAACAAGACACCTCCAGTGGCTGGATTTTACACATCACAGATTACAACTTCTCCTGCAATAGACCCTCAGAAGAGCTTCACACACAAAGGCAATTGTGCCACCTGACCTGAGGACCAGTCCCAGCTGTTTTATGATCTAGTATAGGTTTAGCCTCTGGGCATCATCATTTGCTGCGTGGTAGCATGCTCAGGGCCAGGGCACGCATAGATGGGCTCTTCACCCACGTGGCAGGCATATGAACATGGGATACTCTGAAAGCAAAGCATGTTCCCATGCTGCTTTTAAGATGCTTATATTAAACACAGATAGCCACAGTTGTAACACCAAGGGCTGAAATTCTTGACAGCACTTAATTAGCTTCATAAAAATCAGGAAAACATGCAGGCTTACAGGGAAAAAGCTGACCATATCCTCAGAGCTTTGTGAAATCAGGCCGTTGCATTATACCAATCTCTAATTAGTTCCCTCTCTTTCAGACTACTCTGAGAAAGCATATGGTGCTAAGTTAGCACTGTAAAATACCTATGAAATACATTTCCTGTGGAAGAAGAACAGAATAAACACAAAAGAAATCTGTAATTCTCAAAATTTTTTACGAGCAGGGCCCCTTTATGGCCTCATTTGCCTCTACATAACCTTTGATTGCCTAACTAGCTTTAATTGCTGGCTCTGTTTGAAGTCCTGCTGGGCTGGAGAGTTAAGTGACAAATATAGTAGCTGTCTCCCAGTATAAATAGTCTCTCTCATGCCCTAGATTACTTGACTTGCTGCTGACTATATGTTGGCATGTTGCATTTGATTTCTTGAGAATTTTTTTTTTAATATATGTAGGTAATTTGATCCACTTATTTATTTAAAGCAACTAAAGCTGTTATGCATGATTTAGGAAAAACAGAATTAGCTTCTTGCTCTTTCCCTTCACATTAAGCAAAACAATATAAGGGCCATAGTTTTAAGAGTCATGTGTTTATAAGTCATTCCTTGGTCACAGGAGCAGTCATATCATCATAATGTCTCAGGAACCATTTGTGTACTCTCAAAGTTTTCTTTGGAACAGAATGGCACACAAAAGAAGCAATTTAATTTTTTTTTTTTTTTTTTAACAGCAGCATCCTTGTCAAATGTAATGGATGAGCAATTACTATTTCATTTAGTCTGACTATGGAACCAGACATAGTCAGGAATGTGAGGTTAAAGAGACTTTTATGTGTTTCCATGTCTTGCTAAAGAAAGAAAGTCTCTTACGTTCATCAGCCTTTACATCTTCTATGTGGATTTTTTGTATCCTGTAAACCCTGCTTCAGATCTGACTTATAACTTTGGGTTAATAGTGAAATTTTATCTTCCTGACTGTTTCTTATTTACTTCTGGTTTTCCTCTTGATAAAACAGCAGTAAATGCTTCATTTATTTTCTTCAAAATTCTTCAAAATAAAAGGAAAGTAAGAAAGGGAAGAAACCTATTCTTCCTAGAAAAACTTTTAGAAAATTTTCTTCCACTACAATTTCTAAATGATCCAAAATATATTTACAAAACAAAGCAAAAAAACCTGAATGATTGAATTCCTGTACATTTCTTCCAGGAACATTATACTTGTACATACTACTCTAGTAAACTCCATTTAACTACTCAGCTGAGCTGGGCTTATGTTGCTTTGCTCAAACTGTGCCAAGCAGCCTGGAGAACTGGCTGCTTGAATCAGGAGAATCATTCCATCTACATGCTATAAAGTCAGTGAATGTTCTGTAACTCTCTTCCCTGGGTGTCTTGGAATGTTATTTCTTGGCACAGTTTAAAAATACCACTTGAAAAAGAAAAAAAGAAGTGTGATTTAGGGCCAGATTCACTGACACATTCCAGTTGCTTTGTGCTTGTCTGGTGATAGAAAACAGCAGTAAACTAACAAGCTAAAGTGGATTTATGATTGCTTTGCCTATCTGACATGGCATGGGGCTATTACAGCATACCAGAGGGAGTGCTCTCTTCCTTAGTGATGGGCTGGAGATAAAGGGAAAGGGTGTTTGTTCTTGCTTAGAACAGAGTTCCTGGTGATATGAAATAAAATCATAAATCCCCTCATATATTAATGGTATTTTAGTATTGATTAAATTGTCTTCACCTGCTAATTACTGGCGTTTATTAAGACAGCAGAAATGTTCCTTTGAGACTAAAATGGCAATGAACACCCTGATACAAGAAATGTTTGAAAGCATTTTTAAGCAAAGATTGTGTGTGTATATCACATAGTAAACTGCATATGGTATGGACTTCATATCCTTCCTGTTCACATAACTCTAACTGATCCAGCCTAAATGAGAAAGTCCATTGTTATCAAGAAGGAATGTCACCAACACCATGCAGAGCAAATACATTTGAGTATGTCTGTCTGACATGTGACATAAAAGGTTTCACTGAGCCCCAGCAGCTGAATTGCGCAGTGGAGGGCCTTTGTCATCTCAGTTGAGGAATGCCTTAGGCGTTCAATTGGCCTTGGCATCTCTGACACAGCGATAAGTGCGTGCACCCATTATTTAGAAAATGAAGACCTTGTATGTTTTGCCAGGGCAATGACTTGGGTGTGCATGGTCTAAGAAATGCAGTCAGATTTCCCTCATTAAGGTTTTTCTTCCCTGCATTTGGAGAATTTTCCTTGAGACATTGTCACTGCTAATTGAGAACGATAGATTTATATATTGAGAACTTTATACTCTGAAATATGGCTTTTGTGTGACGCTCGTATAGTCCCCTGAAACAACCAAGTTGTAGGACTCTGTTGAGATATGGAGAGCTATTCTTCTGGCAGCTGGATGGAGTGAATCTACCAGCTGGGAATGTATTACACTGAAATATTTCTCAAAGTAGAGGGGACTGTAAAGAAAGACTAAGTCATTCTGTGAGGGGCAAACTGAACTTGCCACGTAAGAGAGCCATATGTACCCAGGTGTAACCATGAATGATACCTGAGTGAGACTGATGCTGTGTGAGAGCTGCAATCAAAGCAAGAAGGAGAAGAGGATGTGACTACAGGCTCAGCTCCTTCTGTGTCTGTATGCTGGCAGACACAAGGATATATTTCTGACATTGGTGCTAGTCACATAATTCCTGGCTGGACGGCATGCCCAGCTCTTCCCCCCAAACAAGTTGTTCAAGCGAGGGCTTGAATATGAGCCAGTATCTCCAGATGAAATGAAGAAAAGTTGTATTTTTCTGGTGGCTGTCTCCACTAGTAACTAAAATCAAATCAACTTTAGACCCTGAGACTCTAGTTAGATTACAACTATCCTTAGAAAAGCCTCAGTTGTCAGATTGTGGTTTTTCTGGCATCTTATAAGAAAGTCTAATTCAACATTTAAAAAGGTAATTCTAATATTGTTCCTTGAAAACAGTGCAAATTTAAACTTTAGTTGACAAGTATTATTTAATCAACAGTTATTGGAGGAAAATATAAATACCTCTTATCTCTGATGAAAATATAAATAGATATATCTCAGCATTGTGAAATAGCTGAATGGTATGATGTACATAAACATCCACAGCATTTTTTGGCCTGTTTTTCAAGACCTCCTCTGTCTTGTCAGAATGCTCAGGGTGATATATCATCAGTCTGAATGATAATAGATTGCTGTTGCAGATCATAAAATTTCATTATGGTAGAACTTTAATCTGAGATAAACTTGAATGTCTCTGATGGGAAAATAAGTGACCACCAAAGCAGCCTGGCCACCCAGGCCAGGGTTGATGTGGTTACAGATACTTTGTTGAAAGCCAGATGTAATGAAATTCATTCTTAATTCTCCTTGTGTCAGATAAGCTTGTTGTGAAAAATTTTTTCAGACTCAGATATTTAACAGATATTCTACATATTTTCCAGATACCCTATCTATTGTGGTCTCTTTCTTCATCTTTCTCCGTCTTTAATCTTGTAAACACGTATCTTTACAGTTTCAACCATTTATGCATCAGTCTTGCCTTTCCTGTTCCCTGATTTGTCACCATATCAACTTTGTCACTGTGTCCATAATATCTAGTAGACAACTGACTGCAAAATAGCTACTAAAGATGATATTGGTGGCCAATAACATAATTCTGCCTGTAAGTGCAGCTTTTATGAGAAACATGTTCCAATGCTGCATATTAGCAAGGGTTGCAAACAAAGCAGGGTTGCAGCTCAAAGCTATGGCTATTTCAAATCTGGTCCTGAGTCTGGGAAATCATGTATTGCTCTTTTTCCATTAAACATATGATATTTCATTAGTAGTAGAGAAGTAAAAGATAAATTGCAGTCTGGATCCTTGCAGGAAGAAGGGCTAAGTGGATGATGAAAGGAGTTAATCTCTGCATGTCAAAACCCGGGCTGGAGTAGATTTCAGATTCAATATAATGTGCAATTCTGACCCAAATACCTGGAAGATCCATTACTTTAAATTAAGAATTTCAATAGTGAATGTGGCCAAGCCATGCATAAAGAAGTTATTAATGTGAGATTCAGAATGTGGAAGATAATGGGCCAGTTATATCTGTCTCATCTGAAGTGGGCAATCCTGACTGTTTCACTGAGGCTATTCATGTATTCAAGGATTACTGGATAGAACAAAGGCTTCTAGGATCGTGCTCAACTCTGGTTCAAGTCAGCAGAGACATTGACCATGCTGCATATTTTGATTGACAATCCAACCACCTTTTTGCTGGAACAAAAATGACTGTAATATGGTATGCTGCATATCAAACATCTAGAAACTGTAAATTAGGATCCCTGAGAATGACTAGAAATCACAGGCATAAACCAAAATTTTTATTTTTAAAATTCTGTGTTTCATATGGCTGCTATGAGTTTACCAAAACACTACCATTTTCTAAGCCTTCTTTTTGCTAGAGAAGGGTTAAGCATTTCCTTGCGAATATCACCACAAGGCATCTTGGCATATCACCAACTAGCTCTTTGTGAGCAAGACCAGGTTCTGTAAATGCAGTCACTGAGAGATGGTGCTGCAAATTATGGCCTGAGTGAAGTGTGGGGAGAAGGATAGGGGAAGCACAAGTGGCTTGAAAAGGGATAGGTAATCTGCAGGACCAGGCTTCCCTCTTCCTGCTTCTCAGTTCAAGGCACAGGCTTGAGACTTGCTCAGCCCATATGTTCCAGGCCATAGAGATAAAGAAGTTTACCCAAGCTCTCATTGAGTAAACCACATCATTCTGGGAGCTTTTTTGTTTCCCTGAACCTCCCAGTACTCAGCCTGGGGCAAATTAACTCACAATACACATAGCGTAGCGCTGCGCTTAATCATGCAATTGAGACCATGGAGGAAGAGAACACAGGAAACCTTTATTTTTCTACAGAACTGATACAGTACAGGCAGAGTCTGCACAATGATGCTTCATTTACTGCCTTTCTCTTGTTATTTACCTCTTGGTGACCTAGCAGAAGCAGAGGTCACTTAGCTGTATAGTTGCTCTGAGTTCTGAAGCAACTGTAGGAGACTGCCAGTTTTTCATTGTTTTCCCACAGTTTATCATGGCTCTGCAATATGAATCTCTGCAGTGTTCTGAGAGAAGGAGAGATTGTCTAGAAGAACTGCCACTGCCCTCCCTCATCATCACACAGATTGGCTCTTTTCACATCTGTAACTACATAAAGGAAGACAGAAATGATAAAAAAATCTTCCAGGGCAGATTGACATCATGCAAAATAGTTACAGAATTTCTGCCTACCTCAGAATCACTTTAATGCTGAATCATTAATCCTGATCGGAGGATTGTCATGATACCTGTGAGATGCATTGGTTCAGAATATTTTTATTTCATATTATCCACTGAAAAATGTACCTCAGGAAATTTTCAAAAGCTTTTTCTCTGTAAAGGCTTCTACAGGAAGTTACTATGTTTTGTGGGTTGGATGATTAAGGCATGGATGATTAAGTCAGCCTAACAAAGAAATCATATTCATATTTCAGTTTTCTTCCCTTCCAAAGTGTGTTTGGGCTGAATTTTATCTGTGGATACATTAACTATACATTATCAGCCATCTGTATTTTTTCTGGCTGTTTCTCAAAGGGCATCTGATGAGTCAGACTGTTTTTTTCTAGTGGGCCCTTCACCTGCTAGAGACAAGAATCTTGAATGGAGGCAAAGAAAAATCTCTATGTTTTGCTTTTGTTTTTTTTGTTTTTTTTTTTCTTTTCCCCCTACCATTTTGTATTTTAGTTTACATTTGTAACTTCTCTATTTGGATTTCTGTTTCAGAGCACACTTCCGTGTTTTGCAGTCTCTATTTCCATGAAATAGCTACCACAATCTTAAACATCATGTAAGTGTGGTTTACATTGCCAAGAACATAACTTCCCAAGAACCCCTGGATCTTGGCCACAAGGCTGAGTTTGTGCTTCTGTTTAGTGTGAACTAAGCAAGCATCTCCATGGAAGACCTAGGTGCAGTTTAGGAGATAGTTGTCTTCAGGTATTGCTCCCCGTGTGGAGGTGCCATGCTTGACTTCCCATGTGTCAGAGGGCCTCACATATTCCCCAGGACTCCCCCCAGCTCAGAAGTCCTTGACAGACATTTGTGCGCTCCAGGACATGTAAAATGCACCCTCAGTTCCTTGTTACCTAATGGTTGTTGTGGCAGGCTGCAATTCAGGAACTGCATTGTGAGGAAAGAATGGCAAAAGATAGCAATTCTCAGGATCTTCTGATGGTGAACTCAATAAAATACAGTGAATTATTCTTATTTACTCTTTTGCATAACCACTAATTTCACACTGATTGCTGCTGGCTGTATACTCTTGTCCCATGCAGCAAAATTATTACACCCTAAGTAGCCCCATTCATCATGCTCTTATTAACCTAAGTCCTTTTCCAGGTTTATGTGAAAACATCTGGTTCTCTGCATGGTTGACACATAAACATCTGGTCCTCTGCGTGGCTGAGCACTGGATTTGGCTGGAGCCTTTAACAGAGCTCCACTGATTTAAATGTACATAGGACTCAAAATCACTTTGGAATAATTTTCACCATGATCCTTTTATTCTGACTGTCATATGAATGCTTATTTAGTCTTGACAGACTCAAGGTGGTTCTTTTGGAAGTGTAGGTTTCTTAGATCTGTGTCCTACTCATTTTACATACACTGAGTTTGATTCACTTCTCAGATATATAAATTTATCATTAATGTAAATGCATTGCCTTTCCTAGTTCTTTTTTGGAAGCATTCTGGGACAAGAGAGTGCATAATCTGCCCTTCTGGTGATTGATTCTATGGTATTCAATCTAAAGCTTGTAAAAGTGAAAAAGAAAAGAATTAAAAATAATAAAGAGTTATAATGTTAGATGTGTTTCAGGTGAAAAATTATTCCAAATTAAAATCATCTTGCTTAAAGGCCTGAATGTTAATTAAGCCATTTATGTTTATTTAGCAGAAGGACAGAGGTAAGATAGCTGAGTCTTTCAACGTTTTGGCTGTGTTACGTGAGTATACAACAGTATACAAAATTATGTAAACTAGTTATTTGCAATAGACCAAATATTTATTTGTCTGTCATGTAAGAATTTGTCTGGTTTTCAGGGCAGAAATATAAGACCAAATCTATGCTTTTGCACTATATTAAGGTTCCTACCTAAGAATATTAAATTTCAGTTTCCCATTCTTAAATTTCTTTGCTTTAAGCTGCATAGTCTAATGAACATATTAGATAGAATGAACGAGGGATAAAGATTATTCATGCTATGAAATAAATACAAATAATTTTTACATTTGCATTTTTCAACTTGTACTTACTTCAACAAGGGCTCAAGAGTGTTTCTGTGTCTTTTAAAGCTACTTTTTTTCAGTACTACTTTCCATGATTATAAAGTAGAGTGGGCTGATTTCCCTACCTTCCAAGTTTCATAGCATTGCAGTGGTGATACTCCTGTCCAGCCTTCTATCAACAATTCAGATGCACTGGAAACTCTGACATTAGTTAGTGAATTGGTTTAATTTCAACTCCAGGTTCAGTTGCTCAAATATATGTGCCTACATTAAAAAAATCCACATACAATGCAACTTCCCACAATAATCTGTGACTTCCATAAAGGCAGTATTGAGGCTTTCAGCACATCTAACATAAGAGGTGGTTACTTGCTGATAGGTGACTAATGTAATTTTAGACTCAGAGAAGTATCAAACTGCTGCTTCAGAGGAGCATTAAGTCTCAGATGTCCTCACATACCTTGCCTGACTTGTGAAGGTTTATAAAATTCCTGAAGGAGTCTCAAATGTCATAGCTACCTTTAGCTAAATGAATTTCCATCAGGATGCCTACTCTAGGATGCATCCAGTAGCTCTCCAGACTACATCTGACACAATGCAGTTGCTTAAATATCTGTATTTGGTGCCATTTCAGACTGCTCAAGGTAAGTCTCTCGTGGTCTCCAGCTGCTTTTGTGGAAAATCACAGATCTCCCATCAGTCTTGAGCCACATGCATCAGATGTGTACAGATATTTTAGCATCCTTGGAATGTTAAATGGCACTTGACGCTTCTGTTCATGGAAGTATATTATGTCTGTGTATTGGCCAAGGCCTTGTCTAGAATATTCTACTTGTCCTTTTGCTGTTACTTAGAAGGGTCTAAATGCCATGTAGGTCCTGTCTCATATCTCTCAGCTCTATGTGCAATCTTAGCTGCCCTTGGATGTTAGAGAAGATACCACCCTTTTATTTTTAGGCAATTAAGTTGAACACTGTGTCTATAATGTGAGATTAGATTCATAGTTCACAGGTGCAATGTGATATTCACCTCATTTTGAATGCTTGAATAACACAGTCCTACCCACAGACATGTTCATATCAATTGTATGATGCTAAGGGCTGCACAAACAGATGTAAATCTTCCCCCACCATACAGCATCAATTATACCTTCTGTGTATATCTTTACTGAGAGTTAGTCAAGGTGTTCTTGATAAAGAATAAATACTGTGTTGTATAGAGTGTTTGTAACAGTATTGCTAAGCACTTCTTAGCTTCTTTCTATTATTAGCTGCTGGAGCAGAACAGGAAATTAATTATTAGAATCCTTAGTGTCTTGTCATGCTGCTTTTCAATGACTCGTCTCAGTACACATTATTTCCTGCATTTTGCCTCATAATTCTTCTGTGGTTCTGCTCCATGTTCTGTTTTGACTTGGCAACTTGCTAGAAACAGTCCCTGATAAAACAAGTAGTGTAATAGGACTCAGAGCTTACTCTGAAATGGTTTATAAAATAAAAAGTAATGAATCCAAATATTTACATGGTGTGATTTGCATGACTAACTTGTTGAACTTCTGGCCGCACCTGAAGAACAAGTTTTTTTGATGTGATATGATTACAGATTTTATGCCAAACTGTGTTCTCTGGTACATAAGAATAGGTCCTAATGAAACCTGTGGGAGTTATGTACATGTATACAAGTGTAAAATCTGACTCCAGAATTTGGTAATTAGTTCCTCATTTTAATGACATGTCTGGAAATTTGATTCCAACGTGGCAGTGACTCCTCATTTTACTTTTTTCTTGCATCCTCTTTATGCAGTTTCTTCCATTTATATTGCTATAGAAAATATTCTGAAAATTGGTCAGTGATTCCAAAGAAAATTGAGTCTATGGATTTGAGTTTAGCAAGAAGAGTTTGGAGAACACAGATTACACCAATTAGGGAGCGTGTGTAGGCAAGAAGAAAATTGTTCTATAAATATAAATTATTTCACTGGGCACCAGGCATAAATAAGACTTTGTTTCATTGCTTCTGGGTTGAAATCTCACACTTTTTCTTACTTTTGTGGGGCATTATTTCTATTTCATGCTCTGGCTGGTGTCAACATTGAGTGCCTGAATTATTAAATACTCCTAAGTACATGTGTAACTATACAACTGAGAGATCAGAAAGGAAATATTCTTTGGTATACTCTGGCAAACTCTTGCCTAAAAGCTTTGGATTATTCGTTATATAAGAGGATGGGGTTTTTTTAAGAGCATGCTTCTATTGAAGCACCCAGGAATATATTTTTATGTTCTCCAGTATACCTATATGAAATCTGTAAAGCAGTTAGGATGTACACATTGTGTAATTTGAGTTCACATGTGCACACTCATCTGCCCATGTTCCCCCATGTATTTACAAAAATGGACATGTACAAAGACTATATATACCAGTAAGTATATAATACATGTATTAGGTATGTTGTGTATTGGTCTTATAAACATATAGGTGATTTGACTTACCTTGCCTACTTTAAACCTCACTGAAATTAGACATCTAATCTGAAGTGAGAATCTAGGCTTCTTTATAGTCAGTGGAAAAGTTATTTGCAGAAGATTTGTCCAAGACTACTTGTAAAAATTGTCTTTTTGATGTTTACTGGTGATAGAGGGAGCTTTCTTCATATCTAACACTTGCCGTGCACCTAGATAGAGTAAGCTGAGAAGGATCCTGTTCAAGTGTACTTAATAAAAAAAAAAAAAACCATTCTATCAGTTTCATTAAGAAAAAAAGGTAAAGATCCAATTTCTATGCAATAATATTTTTCTTTACAAAGATTGTTCTGGTCTTATACGGATTATGGCAGTTGTTTGGTGCTCAGCTTGACTGGGCTTCTTATTTCTTCATAAAATGAAGGATTAGCAGATGTGCTGGTGGGAACAACAGAAGCTGCCAGAATTTCTCTCTGCTGGAGCAGCTGAGTTAGTATTGGCTACAGTATGATTTTTTTGTTTTAATTCTCTAGCTCAGACACAGGCCAGATATGTACCAGTTCTAGAGTTAAGAATAAAAATTATCTTCATTGCACTGTGTGTTTTTTAAGAGATTGACAAAGACATGGATTATTTGATCTTTTCATTATACATGTCTTTTAGAATTCAGAGTTGGCATAAATGTCTCTAGACTCTTCTATGCTTGTGGAATATTATAAGCAAATTAATGTAAAGGAGAAGCCAGGTAATTCCCTCACCTTCCCAGACTAAAAGCAGAGACAAAACAACCCGTCCTTTGTTATGAAATCTAGTTGAAATGTATTTAAGAGTTCTATTAGCATTCTGCACAGAGACTACTGAATGAATAAACTATTAAAATAATTTCTTTACTTGACATCAAAAATCATTAATTTAAGAGCTGCAGCATGTTATTTTTCCTCTTCTTGGTCACTGGCTTTCCATGAAGCACAGGGAATTCCTTAATCTCTGATTAGTAATTTTTTCAAAGGAGAAATAATATGTGTTGGGGATATGCTATATTGAATATCTAGTGAGATCCTCACTCTTTTCCATTGTGGGTACTTTAAAACATTTGTCTGAGCAGAATGACTGAATTATTACTCTTCATAAAGTAGCAACAGAAAAAAAGAAAAATCATTTTTTTAGTCTGCTTTGATTTCATACTTGTATTAATAGAGCAACAAATCACAGTCCATTTATTTGTTCTCATTTCTGCCAGAACTATTATTTAGTTATTTTAAATTATCTGTATCCTAGTCCACACTTCAAAGTAGGGGGATCATTTCTTATACTTTATGAATGTATAAACTTAAAAGAACTGCTAACTTCCTTTGATATTTATATCTATCTCTACATTTCCCTTCATCCAATAAAGCTTGAGCCTCCAACTAAAGGCTTCATTGCCTAAATTGTCTGTGAAAGGATAATGTTTCTGGTGCACATCATGCAAAGATGTGCAGAGTCTTTTGGCTTTTTTTGGTCCTCACAAACATTTCAACGTGCAAAGAGTTTCTCATTTTGATTTGTGATGCGTCAGGTTCAGTGCTAAAGTTTTTGCTAGCCAGTACGCTTACATATATATTGTATTCCAAGAGGAACATTATTGACATATGAGTTGACAGAGAAGAGGCTAGAGATGTCTTGGAATTTTTCCAATATCCTTTGCTAGGTTTCTAAAGTGAAAGGAAAAATAAATCAGTATTTTAAGATTGTAAGTATAAAGAGACAAAAATTATACTGTTAGGAAGGTAGCGTAAGGCGTAAGGCACAGATGGACCTTTCTCACCATCCTCTTATTTCATCATCTTTTTAGGCCCATTTTCACGGAAACCATTGATGGTTAACATGAAGGAAACAATCATTAGTGCTGAATATGTGTTACTCATCTAAAACCACACATACAGTCTTCAAATACATTTATTTGTAAGTGGTCATATGTTTATATATTTGTATATATATTTGTAGTCATCTCACTGATGCAAACATGGGTGAAGTTATGTCGTTTTTGCACACCAGGCATTGACTTGAAAGAAGTTATCATGAAGCAGGTGGTTCTCTCAGATCTTTTAACTGGGATGGATTCATGTCTCAAAGATCTCAGCCCAATCCTAGGAAGTGAAGGTGAACCAGCTCCATGCAAACACTCTTTCAGCAAGGACAACTCTTGGTCGCTGCCGTCCAGATGGATACAGCTGGAGCAGGTGATGGGGGTTTGGACCAGGGTTCCTTTCTAACCTTGACCATTCTGACTCTGTGAAGTGATAGTTTACATTCTGCACTGGAAACTACCAGCTAGAATACTTTTTACCTAGGAAATAGAGGACATTGATTATTACCAATATAGCACCTTCAGACCTATTAGAGAATTTTCAGGCAAAAGCTATATTATGTTGTATGATTTAATTTTAATTATATTACATTGTATTGCAACACTATGTAATCAATATTATATAATGAAATGCTGAATTCTGTACTAAGTATTTCAGAGACTGAGTTTAGCAAATCTAGTAAAAAATCTAGATTGTATCTAGAATCTAGTAGAGAAGATTCCCAAAGGCTCCTGAAGGGAGCTAGGAGACTTTGAAACACTCATTAAGGGAAGAGTCTTTACCAAATGCTGGTTCTTTATTCAGCCTAGATATCACTGTGTTCCTAAACTCAGTTTAAGACCTCAGTGTGAAAAGTGCAATTGCCACAGTGCATTACTACTAATACCTGTATACTTAGATACCTGTGTTTTAAACAACTCAGTATTTAGCTGCAGTTCAGCAGAAAAATGATAGGAATGTCACTGGAAAAACTGAATCACTTAGTAGGAAAGGGAAGGAGGAAATAAGAAATTTAAAACCAATAGGTATCTTAGCAGAAGAGAAAAGCACACAGGGGTAGGAATCTCGGATTTAGTCTTTTAAAAGATATGTGAGTGTTTTTATGACAGACTATGAAATATGTGTCTAATTTGAAATCACATCTTGCCCCGTCCAACCTTGACCTTGAATGTTTCTGGGGATGAGGAATCTACCACCTCTCTGGGCAACTTGTCCCAGTGTTTCATCACTCTCTTTTTTAACTGTTAAAAAACATCTTTCTTATATCTAATCTAAATTGACCGTCCTTCAGTTTAAAACCATTATCCCTTCTCCTATCGCAAAGGCCCTGTTATGAAATACATGGAAAACTTAAAATGATACATGCCTGAAGCTAAAAAAAAATAAATCTAAGTGGAAACTTCAGTGCTGCTGACCATTTGAGGTATGTCTAGACCACATGGGATCACACAGGGATTTCAGCTTTGGTTCTGAATGTGTTCGTAGTTCTCCCTGACAGCCTAGTTCAAAAGAAAGCTGGTAGCTTACGTCCTGGAAGCAGTCTTGCATGGCATTGTGCCCAGGCTAGCCAAAGCTGTGGACTCTGCAGTTAATTATCTCCACAGATCATCTGGCTGACACAGCCCATGGTTTTTTCAGTCCTGACACTTCTTGGTTAGAGCTTGCACAATATAAAACTCTCCTTCGGGAGTTTTTATCATCATTGCTATTCTTATTAGTAAGAGAATCTGGTGCTCTGAGTTTTCTGCCAGACATTGTACAAAGTATGAAGCATTTTACAGACCATAAAACGATGTATGTGAATTCTCTAAGAAAACTTAAAAATGCTTTTTTTTTTTTCTTTTTTTTTTTTTTTTTAGATCTTTGTTTAGCATGACTGGAATTTTTTACTTCCCTAAAGCTCTCATTCCCTCAGAATTGAGGAAACTGATGAAATGTGGTCCAGAAATATGATTGATTATATTTTTTTGTTCTTTTATGTGATGAATTAAGCTTGCACAATCTTTTACTTTGCCTTTCATTCTGGAAGTGTTTCAAGATAGTACTTTTGCCAAGTTACCTGATAAGAACTTAGATTATTTAGTGGCTGAAGGAATTGATAAAATGTGAATTATAGATATATGTCCCTCAAACTCCTTGCTGTTACAAAGGCAACACTAATGAAAAAAATCTGAATTGAAAAACTTTTTCCTTGTTTGTCCTTGGTTTGTCAGCACTTGAATGAAGGTGCAGTGATCGGGGGTACAAGTGAAGGCCATAGACTGACTGAACACTCTGGCAAGAGGCTATGGAAAAGGAAATGCCAAAATAACGTCAGCACAGAAAAAAGTGACAGGAGAATTGATATGTTTTCCTGAATTACTTGCAGGTTTAGTAGTGGGTTAGAAAATGTCAAAACACAGGAAGAAGAACCTGTATAAACAAGTGTGGAGTCAATTATCAAGACATGACAGAAGTCTGAGATGAAAGGACAGGTCCCAGTGAGCTACCAACATTTAAACGTTGACTTAAAATTTAAATGTTGAAGAAACTATTAAAATTTAAGTTTAGTAGACTTCTACTCAGGAAGGTCCAGGAGTGACAGAGGACACTTACATAACCAGATTCAGCTATCTAGCAAGACACTGTGGGACAGCAGCATACAGACTTGACAGATGTGTACCCTTTGTTTTTTCTTGTGGATAAATCTATCTTTCATTTTAATAGTTCATTTCCAAACAGGAATAATAATATGTATTCAAAGGCCAGATGTTTCACAGGGAAAAAATCCCTTAACCCCTCAAATTGTGAAAGCCACTTGAATGCAAAACAACTGTAGATGGTATCTAGATGTTTTAGGTAGAGATGGAGTACACAGTCACCTGATTTCCACTTCAGCTGTAGTCAACAGTTTTCAAAGACTGCTTAATGCTTTATATGACGACTTTGATTAGGTGCCTCCCTACTAAGATGGAATATTTCTAGGGTGCTTAAAAGAAGTCAATGTTGACTGCTTAAAAGTTCTTGAGGAATGTCCTTTAAACACTGCCAACAAATGGATTGTGATCCAGGATTAGGTATACAGGCAACTGAACTCTAAAAATGTTCTAAAATGCTAGCACTGTTTTTTGGAAATGGTGTGTAATAATTAAGAAGTCTGAACAGTAATAAAGGAATTCGATAACATTTGACTTGATTTAGTCTGAGCAGGGTACTAAATCCTCATCTCCAAAAGAGCATGTCCTGATTATCAGGCCATAAGGTATAGCAGGTGACCCTTTCTTGAAGCAGGATTATGTCACTTCAGTAAATATACATTGTCTTTTGGGAGCCTAGTGCTAAGAGGAGAGAATGTCCTTATTGATATTTCTTTGTTCCTTGGTATTTTGGATGCTGGCTTACAACATGGGCAATATTTTTCTCCCTACGTGCAGTTCCAAACGTATTCACCGCACTGCAAAAAAATAGAAATTACAGTCCTCTGATGGGCTGCTGTTATGTGAATGAGGCACTTACATTGAATATTTCAGCTCTCTGACAGAAGCAGAGGTTTAATTGAAATGGAGGCAATGGAGGAAGCGCCTGTGTTCAGGCAGAAGAAATGCCTCTATTGGGAAAAGAGCTTTCCTTTGTGCTGGTCTTCGCATGTACTTTAAAATCTCCTATAACTGTTGTAGGAAATTTGGACCGGTGTGTTAGGTGACCTGGATCATTCTCTGAAGCTATACACCTGCAATTTCTGTTAAATATTATTAAGCTGAGTAGGATGGCTTCCACATGCTATTTAACCTGCAACAGACTGAGGAGTAAGCAAATGTCAAAACCATTTAAAAGAATTGGTATGGACTGCTGCACTGTAATTCTCATATTCCTTATACCACTGTCTTCATAATATTTCATCAAAATCCTCTTAAGAACACCAATCTGATCATAGGTTTCTTTGCTTAGGTCTCAGTTCTGGATTTTCAGCCTCTGATTACAGCTTCCACAGAAACCTCTATTATTAGTGTGTCTTGGTTTAGCTCTTAAGTCTGCCAGGCTTGTCATGGTTAGAATGCAAAGATATATGGTCCACCTATATGTACTAATCTGACCTTATTCCACACTACCTAAATAGCCACCGCTATTAGGGGCAATGTGAGCTTTTCTTGTGCCACCTCCTTCCAGTTTAAGGGTTAGGGGAGTCTAAACTTCCTCTAAAAATGATCTACTATCAGAACACTGCTATCTTCTCAGACAAAGTTTTTGACAGGCTATACGATCAGCTTTGGCTTGGTTGTTTAACTAACTCATGAATTTTGATCTCTTTAGGGAATGCTAGAATACCCTCCAAATCCATCTCTACAGAGTGCACTCCTGGAGGAGCAGTTACTAGACTGAAGCCCAGCAAGTTTGACTTTCTTTCCTTGCTAATTACCATTTTATTTGTTTGTATATAGAATTTCTGTGCTATCCCAATAAAGGACATCTCTCAGTCTTACTACTTTTATGTTGGTTTACGCCAAGTTTCATAAGCAATTTCCTTTTCAAAAGTACATTTCAGTGGGAAATATGTCTTGTGTGTTGGATTTAATATAAAGCATGCTGCTATTAACGCTCTTAATTTTGTATGTTTTTGCAATGTTAAGCCATGTATTTTCAGCAGCATTTCATAAAGCTATGCAGAACTTGTTAGTCTTCATGTATCAATACGTTTGTAAAGCAAAAAGACAATGCAATAACAAGGATCAACAAATTTATCATCTATCAGAAGAGGAAATTTCTGGCAAATTTGTTTTCTTGTTTCTGAATATAGCAAAACAAAACAAAACTTTTCAAATAGAAACTGGACTCTATTTCCATGAAATATACATCTATTCTACTTCTTAGAGAAAAGTTGTTCTTGTGGGTAACAAGGAAACCTTAAACCTTGTACCAAATTCAACATAAACCAAGAAAATTTAAACACCATGAAAAATTTGTGTCTATTTTAGAAATGATGTAAACATATAAATTAGACATCCAGGGTATTAACTCCACTGAAACAAATAAAAAATATCTTGAGTATGAGGCAGGACTTAACCCACTTATAATCTGGTCAAAAAATAGATGCCTGTGATAAACTGCAGACAACCTTGGATTCATATTTCGTTCAGCTGAGTGCAAAAAGAAGATCATTTGCAAGAAAATATATGGGAAGAAAGTAACAGCCAAGAGTGTGGAAGATAGGAGACTTTCCAGCTATCCAGACTTTTATTAGCCATTTTTTCTCCCCCCTTTCTTTATTTTCCAGTCTCTTAAATAATACTGAATTTTGTTGCCCACTGCTTGCCAGGTTCACCATGAATCCACTGATCATTTTGTTCCTTAGCTGTACTACATGTGGTTTGCACCATTCATTATATTATTGCTGAACCTGATAAAAAATGTTTTCTAAAATATATTGCATGACACATAGTTACCCAGAATTCATTGTTATAGGGAAATACATAGATCTATTTAATCATAAGTAGGAGCACAAGAATTCTACTAATAGTGCCATCTGAACTTTAATTTACTTGACCAACATCTGTGTAATCAAGGTCAGGATCAGGGCAGAAGCTTCAATGTAGTAGCAAATGCTATTTATGAGGTTTCTGGCTCTTGTGTTCTGGGCACTGCTGGAATGTTCCTGCTTAGTTCTTCTATTTGAGAGATCTTCAGGTGTGGAATGGCAAATTTAGCAACTAATTATGAAGAGCATGCTAAGTTACTGGTCAGGAGATACATTCTTCCATTAGTCCTTTTTGCAGAAAATACCCAAAGCCAAGGCAATGGTTTGAAAAGCATACCTGGGAGCTGGCAGGCAATGAATTAATACCCAATTCTTTTACCAGCCTGAACATTTGCAGTTCTAAGTGTGTTAATACCAAGACACTGCATGAATGTTAAACTGGACTAAATATATAATGATTTAATGGGGAGATAAAGCAGATTAATCCTTTGGCTGAATCAGGGGATTCAAATGGCTTTCTCTATTCCCACAATATTTGAGATTATCCTAACAGAGTGTTACAGCAAAAGCGCTTTTCAAAATGTGAGTTAGATTTGGAGGAAGATTTTATAGCACAGCATGAATATCGTTTTTTCCTGTGTGATATTTTGTGCCTCTGTCCTTGTTGTACACTAAGGAAAACTTGTTCTCTTTTGGTAAGTCTGGCAACACTGAAACAATATAAAAAGAATATAAAATGGAAGAGCTTAAATTGGGATCTGGATAATGCATGACTTTTATGTCATTGTTATTGCAATTTACACTATTCAGAGGTTTTGAATGCACTTATTTAGAGATTTGTTTTTGATTGAAAGGTTGACATAGAAAATCCTGAGGAAAGCAACCTATTTCAGGGGTTTATTACACATAAATTTCAATATTTCACTTTTTATAGCTTTGAATTTTAATTAATTGTAAAATAATGGGTTTTTTTCCAAGTTAAGGAAAGGACACATTTTGATCATTTTTTCATCTGTGTGAAACGTGTTGTTCAAGTAAGTTTTCAACCAAAGTATATCTAAGGTAAGATCATGCTTTTGAAAAGTCTGCTTCAGACTCCTCCTTGCATCCAAACTACCAGCCTGGTATGTGATACTAGGGATTTGTTTAGTAAGTGTTTAACAGTCACCAGCCATTATGTTTGCTTGGTGAACAGCGCATTTAGTTAAAAACCCCCACTGCTTAAGTTAACCCTTCTCTGGATTTTGGCTGGCCTGTGACCAGGTCTGCGTAAAAAGCCTGTTTTACAATTTAATTTGCAGATCCAAATTTTTTTCATTCAGCTTTTAAAAATGAATTTATTTAGTTCATTACAGTGGATTACAGCTTGTCAAAGTAATTGCATTCATTTCTTTGTTTACTGTTTCTCCCTTTGATAGGGGATACTTTATTGAACAGAATGATGGTAAATATCACTGTTGCATACTATTAACCTCGAAGCCTGAGGCAAAGTCAAAGAAATAAAATGCACTAGCACATTTGTCATTTGGCATTAAAACCAGCGAGGAAACAGTAAAACATTAAATTACCTATTCTCAGTCACAGGGCAGTCACAATCCTTAGTTATGCAAGAACTTGACCAACTGATTTTCTCAAGATACCTTCTCACAGAGTCCTAATCATAACATAAAGATAGCTTTAATAGTTGTTATTTTTATTATTTTCTGCATAGTAGTTTTTATCTTCAAATCTATTGTAGTAGAGAACTACATCTTAGAGACAACTTATAGATGTTCTCCATTATATTTATAATATCGAAGGAGAACATTAATTTTGTGGGACTGCTGCAAAGCACAAATGTAGGTCTTCCTAGATTTAATTTCACGTTAGCAGCATTTTTTTCAGACTTTTACTTTTTTATCCAACTTTAAAAGATTTTAATCCATATTCTCAATGTAGTTATAGAGCTAACCAGCTGAAAACCTTTATCTCTTCTTCATATACCCTGTTGCCAGGGTATGTCATATTTTTGCCAGGTGCATAAGACATTTGTCCATTGCCACACTGATGGGCTTTAAAATCAGTGAATTGTTACATTTCAAAGAAAATTTAACATCACTGAAAGTCCCAATGATCTCTCTAAGACTTAGACCACAACAAAGTATTTTATGAGGTACTAGACCAGATTTGCTCCACTAAAAAGTCATATGTCATACTTCAGACATAAATTCTCCTGTTCAACATTTGAAAGACCCAATCTAACCAAGATTTAAGGGAACATTTCTTTGCTGAAAGGGTGTTCGGGCTTTGGAACAAGCTGCTGAGGGAAGTGGTGAAATCACCTTCCCTGGAAGTGTTAAAAAAGATAAGAATTGTACACATTTCAAGTAATTATTTTATTTTTTAAAATAAATCGTTGATTGAAATGTAAATAAAAAGTTTTATCTAGATGTTTTCAAATATTTATGTTCCTTTCTTCAGGTGACTTCTGGGTCATGGCATCCAGTGTTCTGCATTTAGTACCTTTGACTTATATTCAATTAAACATGGTTTAAAATAATCACTGTCATGAATGATCATAAATATGGCTTAATGAGAATTGTATTTCCTTTAAAAGGAATCAATTGTGAAAATAAAAGAAAATTAGCAGAGTAGACCTGATGCACTTTATCATAATCTGAAAGTACAGACAAAGAAAATGTGATTCAGACAGGAAGAAGCAACAGAATTAGGTGAGGAATAGTTTCTATTTAAAATGATAATATCTCAAAATAAATAAAAAACCAAAATACTTATTTTTTTGTGAAACTGATGAAAATGTCTACCTATGATGGAATTTTTGGGATAAGCTATAGTAATCTTGTAGCCTGATATTTATGATATTCTACGCAAGGTACTTGGCTAGGACTTCATGCAAGATTTCCAGCACAAGTTTTCTAGCCACAAAACTGTAGATTTAGATTTTTGTGTTATGTGACACAAAAGGGACTTTTTAAACTTATCTAAACATGGGGAACAAGAAACCAACAAAAGAAATCAAATGTTTGCATTTTAAGGAATACATTTCCGAGGTATCTAAACTGAAGCCACACCAAGTCATTAAAAATAGAGCCTTATACCTACAGTTGTGACACCCTAATCCATTGTTTATATTGGATGTGCACATATTTTCTGCATCTTTCTCAGACTTTAAAATACATTTTTCTAAACCTCTCCACCACTGTGCAGAAGAGGAGAGCAAAAAATTCTTCCAAGCTTAAAGCTTTTTGAGTGCGAAAACATTTTTTTTTTCAAAGGAACATTTAACATTATACTAAAATAAATATAATTAAAGGCAATTTGATATTTTAAAAAATGTTATTATGTAAAAAACAGAATGCAAAAATCCCTCCAACCCCGAATATAAGTAATATGTTTGTTTCTTGGAATTGAAAGAATCTGCCTGAAAATACCAGTTTTAAGGCCTTGATATCCAGGTAGATCTTGGGCAGGGTTAAAAATTTATTGCCTTTGTTGATTACAAGAAGAGCTGTAGAATGTCACTGCCAAGAGTCCACGGTTTCATGAAGCTTGCTGGAGGTGACTGACTCCATGCTCCTGTTTCTTTTGCTGTCAATCAGAATCAAATTTTTAGCACCTAAAAAGGTGAACTTGGTGGACTTGGGCTGTCATAAAAGGCTTTGCTTTTTCCTGGAAAAAACCCCTTCTTTTACACTTAGAAAGAATTATGGGAAAATGATTTGGTCTCTGCTTCTTAAATTAAACTCCAGCTTTGATCCCATGATTACATTGGCCTGTGTCTGCAACTGATGGGGTTTCTATGGTTTTACCATATCTGGCCCTCATAGCTTGCCTTACAGAAGTTTAAGATATCAAATGTGCTTCGGCTTGTCTGCTTTTTGAGTAGATAGATGTCTTTTAGGTACCTGTGCCTACAATTTGTATCTGGCAAGTATTATTAATGTAGGCATGTTGCAAACTCTGCCACTGTTCTTAGAACTGGTTAAGAAAACACATGTTGTTAGACAGCTGTTACCAATAACTCAGAAAAAATACCTTAAACATTAGTTGTAATTTCTCGGCAAGCATGAAAGGACTGAGGTGAGGAAAATGGGTAACTTGTTTTATGGTGATGTTGTACAGGAGATGATAGGCTTACTCATACATTAACACTTATTAAAGTGACTCTTAAATTACAAGGAATCTATGCCATTTTACATCTAAATAAGAATATCTGCAAAAACCCCCTTGAGTTCCCTTGAGTGCAGTATATTGTGCCTTTAAACTTTTTAATTTGAACTTATTTTCAAATCTTCCTGTGACCAACTACTACAAAGATGAATTAATGAAATGTGAATTAATGAAATAGGCCCTGACAGGGTGGTTTGGTGCAGTCCTCTTTAGTACAGATTTGACCTAAATACATTTCAAGCTACTGCTGATCAGAAACCAGTTATTAAGCACTAAGTTTCAGGACAGTGCCTGGTAGTTAGGGAACCTTTCTCTGTGTTTCATTTTACATACAAAGCTCACATTGTCTTTAGAATTGAGTATCAAAAAGAGGGTTTGTCTCATGACTCCTTTGACATCTCTTGTTCCCTTCTGCCCCGTACCAGTTTCTGTGTCGTGTACATTTAATCGAACACTGTTCTCTGAAAAGCAATTAAAGCCCAATTTGACTTGTTGCTGAGCAAGATGATAAGACCTCTGGCTGTCAGCATGGTCAAAGATCAACCTTTACCCCATAGAGGGCTTACTTCAGCTTCATAATTTATTCTGCTGAAAGCTCCTCTGAGAACATGGCACACTTTGCAGCTGTTGGTGGGCCTCCCCAGTTGTAACTGTTCCGGAGAAAAGACAAAAATGCAGTTATATTATGGCTATTCCTGGAGTTCTTAGTCCTATGTGACAAAATAAGTGTTTAATTTTTTAATTTTTAATTTTTTTTTTTTTTATTTAAGCTCGTATAAGATATCATGTATACTTAAGTTTTTATGTGCAGTTAAAGAAATCAAAAAAACATCACTTCTGCTAAACCCTCCACTGAAAGACTCTGTTTTCTTTCAATTGCATGTAAGTGAAATAGGGTCTGAAAGACCATTTACATGTAAAAATTCAATTAGCCTGTGACACTTCTTTATGGCACTAAGAGAGAACAAGTAATAAACCATCTGTGTGCAAAGAATGTCTACAGTATAAAGTGCAGTCAATAACTGTGAATTGTCCAGTCATTCCTAGCAAAATGCCTTGAGTCTAGAATTCTCCATAAATAAAGGAGCTATAGAATCTATCACAGATGGAAAAACTATATTAAGTCATCAGTGGCACATGCTGAAATTGCCTTTTGCTGCAGCTTTTCCAGAACTTTGTCCTAACATATTCTGCTATCTTGGTCATTAAACTTCAGCTGTTCTTCTCAAGACACAGTCCCAGATTATAAGATGTTCACTCTAACCAGGAGCTGGTAACTTCCTACTAACAACCTGAATGTTTATTTTCATTGCCTTTCTGAGTTATTGAGCACTGAAAGTTATCCAGTTACTGATATAAATATGTCAAACTTCCTTTGTTATATTTGAGTCATTTGCTATGGATGACTGAAGTTCAGGCCATGCCTTCTCAAGCTTTGCCTGTTTGTGTGTTATGCCTGAGGAACTTTGTGATGCAACTCTGAGTAACTGCATCTGCACAAAGAAATACTGAACCAGGAAAACCAGGATGGTTACTCAAAGTTTGTTTTACTACCCAAAACCAAAGACATAGAATTTTGTTTTGGCTGAGTCAAAGCTTTCAATAGACACTTATTGTTTATTTTTTTTGTTTGGTTTCCACTCAAAACAGTAACAAAGCATCAAAACGGAATTTTATGAAGTAGCCATATTGATAATTTGTGCATTTAAATATTCATAGTTGTTCATGTTGCAATTTTTATTGGTTTTGCCATTGATTTTACAAAAGGCAAATTATGTTATTGGTCAAGATTATTATGTGATTTGGAGAAAATAATTTTCTTGTGAGAATGAAGTTTCAGTCTTGAGCTTTAACATTTTGTTTTGTGCACACATTTTAATGCACATTAGTTCATGTTTTCCTTTTTTACTCACTCTTGACTGTTAAAATATTAGTGCCAGCAGCAGCAGAGCATTGCAAACTTCCTTCCTTTTGGCCTGATGTAATTGATACTAGACAGTGCAGTGCCAAATAAATACAACTAAAGGAAGAATGAATAGGAAGAAATAGATTTTCGTTTTTTGGCTAGATTTTAGTGTCCTTTTACGTATGCTGGAGTGATTGGTATGTACGACAAAGGAAAAAAACCTGTGGGCATTTTCATTGTAGTAAAAATAGTTATTACATACTAGGAGAAAAAAAAGTATTTCTGCCTGTCTTTTGCATCTGGTATATAAAAGAAGTTGAACAAAGAGCCAACTGGAGGCTTCAAAGCTGAAATTTCCAGAAAAACTAGCTTCCTGGTTTTAGCATTAATTTGAAATAGAATCCTTGACTATGAAAAAGTGTTACCCTTTATCCTTTAATACAGAAACTCTGAGCTTTCTGGAGTTTTTTATGTGTAACTGCTTTGAATAAGGTCTTAAAATAGATTCTGCATCTTGCATAGTTTTGTTTGTTGCAATGCCTCATGTACACTTTTTTTTGGCATTGCCATTGTGGAATTTCAAAGGAGACCTATAATTGTTTTTCAGTATCAACATCTAAAAGTTTCAGGACAACTTTCCTGGAGTAGGGTTTTCACCCAGTATTCTTAGCCAGATTTTCCATTTCTGCATGATTCGGTCAAATTACCCATGCCCTTGCTCTCCACCCCTTTATGTTGATTATCTGCCACAGAACTGCATCACCCTGAGAGCTTGTGTTGCTTTTGTCCAGTGTTTAGTTTCGAACAAACATGTCAGTGTGAAAATTTTTGTGCCTCATTCCAGTTAAATGCTTTAGTCATAGAAACATATTTTATGACATATTTTTATGTTTTCAGGTATGCTAATCAGCTCCCTGTGCCATTAGGATTCAGTGCTGCACACAGAGAAAAAGCTTTATTTCTTCTACTGAAAAGTAGTTATGAGATTCATAAAGCTGTTATTCACAGTCAAGCCCTGTGCAAATGGAGACAGAAGAGAAGAAATCTCTTTGTTGGGGCTATTTATCATGGGCTGGGGAATTTTCCCCCAAGCACTACTCAAATAATTTTGCTCAGATTGTGGGCACTTCTGTGTAACCAGGTTGCAGGCTACACAGTGAGTCTCTAATCCCTGAAACAATGTGAGGTCAATCATGTCCCTGGACACAAAGCATGAGACAGTGAAGAGCATTCTAAAAGCAATTGTGAGGTGTTTTTAGTCATTAACATGGAGAACATATAAAGAAATAATACCCTGTATCATGTTTTAAGTCTTGCTATGAATGGAAGATAATGGCCCCAGTTTAACACGGTGTTTGAACATATGAATTTAGAGATGGGGGCATATTTAATTTTTCATCAGAGATTAATTGCTCAGTCACAATTGTTCTGCTGATTAAATACCTTTGTAAGTTATTGTTCAGCTAAAGATATCCTTCAACTCTACTTTTTATGAAGTAAAGTTTTATAAAGACTTTCAAAAGTGGTAATAAACTCAATATGAAAGATGGGTTTTGGCACAGCAGAAAACATGGAGCACATTTTATCTTAGTGTGTAAATGATAGATAGATAAGGTAAATCCAAAAGCAGATTATATAGCTAGTAAAATTGTAAAAAATTGGGATTTATCACATTTTTGGCCAATAAAAGAACTAAACTATTAACAATTGCAAAGTTTAACTTTTTAAAATTTAAAAATATTGTTAGAACAAGTGCTCACTTTAAATACTGCAGATTAGAGAACAGTCTCAAGTATTCATTATATTGATCAAGATTTGGGTTTAAATTGTATTCCTACTTTTCTCAATATAATGTGCAAATATGTTTTTTCTTTATGAAAATTCGTTCAGTAAAGAAATACTGTAATTATCATTTGGGTAATTGAAAGGAACACATTCTTTCAAATATTATAAGAAATAAAGGGTATGGGGACAAAAACTAGTTACTGAAAACAAAATAGTACCCTGACTTTAAAATTAAATTAACAAGAGTATACTTATATTGTCTTTTATTATGACATCAGATTTTACTGTGTCTAGCCCTTCTTGTACACAAACAGTAGCAGCCTCTAGTCCCCAACCACTTACCTAATGGTCTGCGGTTCAAAATTTTTCAAAGTGATCATAATCAAGTAATATAATTTTTTTCTTCTATCTTTATTAGAAAAAGTCCAAATTAATCTTCCTCAGCCTCAGACATGTGCCTGAGATACAGCCACTGAGAAAGAATGAAGCTGTCCCTCAGTATAATGGGCCCATCCTAAAACAAGTAGGATAAATCATTTTTTAGGGAATTGTCTCTTTCTTTTTATATTAGATGGAGTCTAGCCAAACACCTTTGGTAAAAAATGTCAGTTTCAGGTGTTCAAAATCAAGAGACATGGATCTCTCTTGAACCATCTTGGACCTTGATTGGTTTCTGGGATATCTTCTAGAGGAATTTTAAAACAAAACTGCTTCTTGCTTGTAATGCCTTAGCTATACACCTAAAGTCAGACTGTATTCCTATATTTGTGATTCTGCTTTTAAAGTTTCAACGTTAAACTAAGATTCTTTGCAGTTATTTCTGGTTACTGTTACATTGGTCATTGTAATTAATTATTCCATGATTAGAACTTTGCATTTTGATCTGAAGAAAATCTCCTATATTTGCCTAAATCTTTTTCTACAAGTTGAGAGTGTTTCTTACTTAGCTGTTAATATCTAATGTTTAATAACCGATTGTAAAGTTCTCCACAGGATTAGAGGATTAGACCTGTTGCATGTGCTCCTGATAAGGAGGAGGCTTTATTTATTCCTATTGTTTCTTGGTTTTGAATGAGTATCTGTTCAACAGTCCTTGACACTGCTAAGAACATGTGTATGGTTATAGGATAGAAATCATGCACTTATTTGATTTATTCATAGGTGCTAATGATTTACGTTGGAAGTTCCACTGCCTCTGAAATAAATGTTCAAGGTGCTCCTACATTCTTGGACTATAATCACTTTACTGCCCAAGTGAGCCTGCTGGTATTGGATATTCTATATTATTACTGTAAAATATTCTTACTGGATAATATTTCTTAAAATAATCCTAATAAGAAAGTAATAATTATTGTCTGCAAAGTCTGTTATTATTTTTGATACTATTTGACACATTCTTTTACTGTGTCTAGAACTACACGAAGAATTTAATAAAGATCTCATGCTTATTTCTATTTTTCAGGATTACATTATTAGAGGTTGAAATTATGCCCCCTCTTCATCTACTCTTTGGCATCTGGAAGATATCTATCTACTGGAGTCTCATCTTGATACTTTTCAGTAAATCATGGTGAAATTCAGGAAGATTGGCTTTGGAAGAAAGCAGATGCAGCAAGATTTGTCACGGTGTCACATTGCCCATTCCTTCAGACTATTCACCCCTTAACAGTATCAAAAATGCTGCTTGTAATAGTTTTTGACTGTTTTGTTATAATTTTATACCTGAAGCTGAACACATACCTAATGTGTTTTCTTTCTTGAACTATTATAGGAAAATTATATAACCTACATTTTTCAAAGACTGGGTGTGAGAAAGCAGTGTAATGAGAGACATAATTTTTTTTACAATTGTGTGGCCTCTGCTGACATGTGATAATACCTTCCTTTTCATGTTTTTATTTTTGAGCATCAGAATATGTGTGACACCATGAAGTCAGAACAGTATATGAGGTTTGTTGTCTGGAATTTTTTTTTTTGGTTAGGCTTCAGTTCTTCATGTGGAAAATTGGACCACCAAAAGGAAACACCTGGTTTTGTCTTGAACACCCACGCTTCTTCAGCTCGGCAATATTGTTCCACCATTTCCCACGTTTCCAGTTTGTAGAACACCAGCTGCACTTCAAGGTCAAGACTTTGCTAGGACTCAGAACACAACTTGTTGTTTAAAATAATTAAGACATGGATGGGCAGGCACACTGACATCTAACATCACATAAAAGGAAAATGACAGCACATGTGAAAATGTCATTTCAACAGGATGAAGGAAGAGGTGTAAGCAGATATATTCAACTTTAAATGTATTATTTATAGACATGTAAACCAGAACTACCTGAGTTATTCTCACTGTTATAGGATATTGAGTAAATCATCATCAGCTGGTCAAAATTTCTCTGTAAAATTATTACTGTAGATAAGACAATATTATATGTGTTTCCACAAGCACTTTACAAAATGACACGGAACCGTGCCATAAACCAAATCCCTTCTGCTGGGAGAGAATTTTCTAAAAGTCCTTGCAAGGAGTTTCAAAGATAAACTGAGACTTTTCCTTGAGTTCCAATGCTGTTGGATAGTTGTTTATTAAGTCTTTATCAAAGGAGCAGAGCCACCAGCGTGACCCAGGTACAGCATAGAGCACAGAAAGCAGGAGTGAAGTCTCTCTTTATCAAGATTTACACAGCCTTTTAAAGATAATTTAACCAATACTTACTAAAAACGTACATTATTTTCACTTTCCTACCAATTATTCAGTAACACGGGCAGGAACTGTGGAATTCTCTATCCAATCATTCCAAACTACTTTTACTGCAGAACATGGAGTAGTAGAAGAAGGAGAAGAAGGTTTAGAGAACAGCAACAATCCCCCATTTTGATATTTTTTACTCTTATCTATTTACTACAAAGAGAAGCCCAAAACCTCTAAACTTTTCACCCTGTGACAATCATACATAGTAGTCTATCACCTAATTCACACCACTGTATTTTCTAGTTCTTGTCTGATCGTTGGTAATTTTTTCCAAGGTTGGAGGTTAAAACAGTGGTGTTCAGGGGGTAAGAACCCTTAAAAACAGGCAGAGAAATATTCTCGGCACTCTGAGTTCCTACACAAAAGGAAGCTGTTTTTCCTACATGTAAAAGAAAATTGTGTTTATATGCAGTAATCTATATTAGGTAATGAGGTGTCAAAAATTACATGGAATTAGTAAAGAACAAATGTTGATATAATATCAGAGAGAAAAAGCCAAACAGAACAAATGATCTAAAGTAGATATCTACCTTAGAGTTTTGTACTGCTGCCCAATTATCTGAATTCCCGAAACATAAATCAGCAAGAAAAGCTGAGTCCGTTGAAAGCTTCCTGGTGATCCTGTCACAACCACACAACCTGCTCGGACTGGTTTGTTCTTTCTGTTTTCTTTTTTTGGGGCATTGATGTGAAAAGCTTTCTTGAATATCAAAGAATGACAGGACTTTGTGCAGATTCCCATATAACAGGTTTACCCTTAAGCAAAATAATTCTGTCTTTTGCAAAGTTTCACTATGATAAGCTTATCAGTTAGCCAAGCAAATTCTCTGAAAATTTAGGTTTTTAGTCAATATATTTTCCACAGTAAAAAATATGGCTAAAATATTCAATGTAATAGTTGAATACTGATTTAGAATTATGCTATATATAACACATAGGTTTTATGCATTTTTTTAATCACACTACTTCTGTTACCCTCCAGAGCTGTCTACACTGGCTTAGACTAAAAGTTCTTCAAAGCATTTTTATTATGACTATTTCTTCAAGTTTCTTTACCCAGAGAAATGTGAGAAATTTAAGTGAACTTGCCATTATGTGAGATCATACACTTGCATAACTATATATTTCATGTTTTCTATTTGAATTATTCTCTTCTGTCTTAAGTATGTAAAAGCCTGATTTATGCTACTTGCAGTTATTCTGCTGGACCTGCAACTTTCAATGTCAACTCATAAATTAAAAGATTGACATAACTGTGAAAGAACAAGACTTTCACAAGAAACTTTTCTGCCTGAGGTATTCACCAGAAAGAAAGAAATGGAGGTACAGCTCTGCTGTAGGTGTCTAGCCCATAGGTGGTTTAAGTTAGGTGAAACTAACCCTATTTCTAGTAACATCCAATATGCTTGCTTTCCTCACAGACCCAAGAATTTGGTATTCTTGGTTCCTCAATCACTCTGAGTGTATAGGAAGAAGCTGAAGCCTCCATTAAGTTATTCCGTAGTTTGGTATTTACGCTGTAACTTTTGCTAGCAAGAGAAGCAGGAGTGAGTATTTTCCTCTCCAAGATTGGAGGGAAGAAATGTATCTCCATTTCTTTCTTCCTGGTGAATACCTCAGGCAGAAAATTTTCTTGTGAAAGTCTTTTTTCGTTCAGAAAAAAACCCCGTTATCTAATTCCTTATGCTTAAAAGGAGGAATACAGAATCTAAGCACAAGGAAGGGTTTCAAGGCTGTGGAAACCCAGTTTCCTGGTGTTCTTTACACTAACTCAAGCATGATGTTTCTGAAGAGATTTCTGATGCACATCTACTTTGGTGTTTTCAACTGGTTATTTTAGAACAAAGTTTATAGTGAAACCCATCCCAAGAACTAACCTTTCCTTTATTGGGAGAAGCACTTTGGATGATGCATTTGGCTGTGAGATCTAGTGCCTAATGTTTCTGTTGGATATGTACCCAAATCCAGCAAGAATATGTGTCTAAATGAAGATCTGATGTCACACCAGATGCTTGGGAAGTAGAAACCCTAACTGATGAATTGATAAGTTCTAGGCTATGATCTGAAACTTTTACAAAACCATGGAATGGTTTGGATTGGGAAGGACCTTAGATTTCAGTTCCATTTAGTTCCAAATCCCGCTTCCACTAGACCAGGGTGCTCAAAGCCCCATCCAACCCATCCTTGCACACTGTCAGGCGTGGGGCATCCACAGCTTCTCTGGGCAACCTGTTCCAGTACCTCGCCACTGTCACAGTAAAGAATTTCTTCCTAATATCTCGTCTAAACCTACTGTCTTCCAGTTTAAAACCATTACCTTGTGTTCTATCACTATGTGTCCCTGTCAAAAGTCCCACTCCAGCTTTCTTGTAGGCTCCCTTTATATACTTCTTCTTTAGGTGCTTTCTTCCCCCAACAATATTGTTGCCAGAGTGTCAGGGCAGTTGAAGCACACTTATATTTCTTAGGCAGAGTCGATACTAGGATGTCCTCATGACAATATGTCATGTACAGTACACAATTTAACATAGCTCAGGGATATGTATTCAAAGGAAGTTTGAAATATTTGGCAGTCAGTGAATTTCTTTTTGCAGGGATGGAAAAGGTTATTAGCTCATGTCTAATATAAATACTTGCACCTGGTAGCAGAGCTCTATTATGGTAGTGTGCTAGTTAATGTCATTTAGGTAAATAAGGAAATTTCAGACCAAATATTTAGGTCAGAAATTATGCTGCCATTTATATCCCTATTTTTAACACATTGAAAACAATAATTAAAAAAACAGGATTTAATAGGCTTTAATAGGCAACGTAGGAAGCAAGAAAAAGGGATTTTAATAAGAGGCCCTCATTTCCTTAAGGGAACCATTTTTTTTTTCCCTCTTCTCACTGGTATAACCTAAGTAGCAGTATAACCTATAGACCTTGCAGAAAGCATGACCTCTGGGCTACCTCATTTTGCCCTTACCACTACCACTACCTTGTACCAGGTGATCTGCCTCGTTCACTGCTGTCTCCTCTATGGGTAGTTACAGAGAACTTTACAACAGAACTGCTATTGCCTAATTTTCAGAAAACTTTTGACTTCAGTATCCACTTCCTTGGTCATCTCCAGTGAGTATCTGCAACAATGAAGTGAATGAAACTGATTTAATTAGGTATTGGCACAAATGAAAATGTTACAGCTTCTTTTATAGATAAAAAGGGAAGGAAATAGGTATTCTGCACATTGAGATATTTACCTCAAATGAGGAGAAAATTGGCTTTCCTTTTTCAATATTCTGTGTGATAACAAAAGTCTTTTATCTTTCTGATGTGGATGAAAAATATTTTGAAGCTGGTCCCTTTACATATGCTGTAATTAAATTCAAAAGGAGCTATAATTCAGATTCACACATTTGAAAACCTCTAGCAAAAATGGGTGATTTCATTAGTTCAGAGAAGATGTGCAAGGTGAAGTGTCAATTTAAAGTTAATGTCATATTAATTTGTGTACACATTAGAGAAATTCAGAGAAGTTCAGGGAAGATTTTACAAGGTAAAGCATAATTTTAAAATTTATTTTGCCCTTGAAGACATGTGATGCTGATTTTTGAAGTAGAAACTCTATTCTCAAAATAGCTTGAAAACCTTATCAAGAAAGGATATTAGCAGCCTTCAATTTTAGCAAGTCTTTCCTCTCTCTTCTCCAGGTTTCCTTTATCATGTAACATTTGACCCATACTTATCAATATGTATTGTAAACTTTTAAAGCTTGTCAACAGTGAAAATACAGTTGTAATGTAGGTAGAGATAAATATAATCTCACAACTCCTTTCCCATGATCCACCCATAAGCAACTTGTTTGAGGTTTGTGGTTTCTTCCTCAGAGAAAGCTCCCTCATTGTCTTCAAAGAATGATTGATTCAGTGAGATGAACTAAGGACAAGAAGTCACGGGAGAGGTCTCTGCCCCAGTATCATGGCCTGGAAGAGTGATGATAGGTTATCATTTCCCTTTTGTTGCAATGAATTCAGTTCATGGATATGCTACGGATAAACATCTAACAGGAACCACTCCGTTTTAGAATTGCTCTCAGACCTGGCAGGCAGAGAAGTCCCTGAGATTGTTGTGAACCATAGAACAGAAGAAAGTCTGATGTGCATTTTAGCATCTTAGGTAATATTTGAAGAATATGTCAAAATGTCATTTAATCAGGGTGTTGTAGAATACATGAAAATTTTAGTTTTGTTCTAGACTTTGATTAGCGAGGATTAATTGCCAGGGAAACATTTTCTTTTTAGAGGGGTTGAATAAATATAAACCACAGTCCCTTTATCTCTTTTCTTTCAGGTCCCAGAAAGTACTGCTTTCTGCACTGAAAAAACCAGTCAAGATTAATGATTACAACAATATCTATAAAAATGCACAAAAATGTGTTAATATTGTTATGATGAAATTACCATTTCTGAATATCTGAGCAAAAAGACTTTTCCCACCTTGTGCCTTTTTCTGCTTATTTTGTTTTTCCTGTTCATTACCAGACTTGAAAACTGCTATTTCCTTCTGTTTCCCCCACAGTAAGCTGTTCAGAACTGATTTACAGTTCAGTACAGATGTGTTTTAAACCCATGATGAAATAGCGCTTTCTAAAACATAGTTTAACATCTACATGAAGGCTGGTGACTGAGCTACAAATGAAAAAAGTACATGACTTAATGCAGCCTCCTGATCTTTGCCTTTAAAATGCCCTTTTGTTCTATAAGTTTCCATGTGGGAAGATTAGGAAGGGTCAGTAAACAAAAATGTCTTTGCATGTCTTAAGAGATCTAAGTGCTCTGCTTGTAGAGTCAGCAACTTCCCATTGAGCTTCAAATAATCTGAAAGACATAAGTTCCTTCCACAGCATGAAAATTCTGGCTGGGGATATGGGTATTGTCTTCTGATTCCTTACTCTCTCAGACTCACAACAATGTGACTGGGCCACCTGGCTAGCGGGTGTTTTTGCCACTTTTGCTTCCTCAAAACCAATCATCAAGTGCACGTACTATGGCTCCTCATTCCAGGCAACACATTTCCTTAATAATACATATTTCCTTTATAACTTATAAAACATAGAAAATGCTTTGCAACATATTCAAAGGCAGAAGAACTGTAGAACTGTGGAGAAATAAAGAAGAATTTGAAGGGTTATGGATGATACTTAAAGTGCAAGGGATGCTGTCCACAGATTATAATTTCGTTTTCTGGCTCTAAATTTTAAGGAAAGCAGAGGCTATGGAAGAACATGCCATGGGTACATGGCTCACCCTTTCTGTTTTTAGGAAATAATGTCATGAAGCATCTTCTGAAACATGAAACTTTGTGCAGAAGCACATTTATAATTCTGATGCTGCAGCTTAGCCTTTGGCTAATGTGAGAATTTCAGGATAAGGCCTTGAGAAGACAATTTTATCATAGCTTGATAAAAGTAAAGGGTTAATTTGCTACCTGAACAGTCTCACACTATACACACTGCTAAGACAAGCAACTCTAAATAAAACAGAAGTCCAAAACCCACAGGCTTATAAGGTCACTGAGATGAGCTATAAGATACACAGTGATGTTCAGTTCATAACACAGAAGCTTTGGAAAGAATTTGGATACTAATAACTGAGCTAATGATGTGACTGTTTATTCCAGCCATTTACAAACATAGGGATTATACAATGCTCTGACATAATTTCTGCTAGCAGCTGGAAACCTCTGCTGAACATCTGTCTGAAGTGCTGTTCTCATAATTCTTTGCCAAAACTAGATGAATAAATTGAAACGAAATTCAAATTTTTACTTCTTTATCAAAACTTGTATTCTCTTTCAAGGCAAAATACTTTTGTGAAAACTCTTTCAACAATTCTTTGTGCCATTTCTATAGCCTTTAGTTACATTTTGTCCCATAAAAATGTAGAACACTGGAACATGTGTCACTGCGCCAGAAGATTAATGAAATCCATTTGCACTAGCTGTTATTTATATGTTGGCAGCTTGCTTTGAAATTATTGTTTGTTCTTCTCAGAAGCATGGACAATTCTAACCAGGGGCCTCAGTTTTGTAAAGGCAAAAATGGTGTGGGGACTACTCTATAATTTTAACTTTCATTAATTATGAGGGTGAAATGGGAATGAAGTAGGAAAAATGTTCATCCCTTTCATTACACCTACTAGTGTAAGTAGAAAAGCAAGGTAACTAAATGAAGGAAAGATTCCCTTTCCCATAAATTGAATTTGCTTTGGCTAGAGCTACCTTTAGACTATCTCCATTGATCTTACCTGTATCCTGAATATGACAAATAACACGAGAAACAATCTAATTTTCCAGATGGAAAATGAAGACCTCTGGTACTGAACTGATTTTAATTATGTCCTGAGCACTTAGCTTTGGGTTGATTTCTTCTAATTTATGTCAAAAAGGTTAAAAGAGTTGAACTCTGGAATTGTCTGTTTCTGCACACTGACTTGAGCAGCTTTGACTGACTACTTTGGATTTATACATGTTCCTATTATGTATGTTCCTAAATTTGAAGCATCATATTCCCATGTTTAATCTCTCTGTATTTCAGTTCAATTGTAAAATAGGGATTATTAGGGTATAATATAAGCACATTTTTGTGTGTGAAGTTGTGTGTACAAAAGTTACACAAATTCATTTTTGGGGTAGCAAGTCCTGCAAAAACTCATGACAACTCAAATGTGAAGAGATGCAGTGGCCAAAAGACTCAGCTCTTTACAAGCCCTACTTAATTTCTTCTGAAGAAAATAATAATAAAGAAAACTTCTATAAGGCTTTTCATGGTGGGAATGATTAATTTCCTTATAACTAAATAATGTAGAATTTTCATGCTATGTTTTTCAGATTCAGTAAAATCTGTTTTTCAGAATTGATTTTCTTGTCATTTATCCTACCATTAACACAGAAGTTGGAGAAAATAAACCATGTAAAATGGATATAAGTGACAGCAGAACTGGGATTAACTCTGTGATTCTCTGTGATTTGACATACACCTCTCCCTCCACTGGTGACAAATGACACTTTTGGTCATAAGAAAACCACATATCTGGTATATCAGAAGATAACTCTCCATTCTTAACTGATAAGAATGTCCACCTCTATGCAAAAGGTTTTATATAAACCCTAACCCAGTTGCTTTTTTTTAAGTCCTTCATTTATAGGTCTTGTAAACTCTACTCTGTTTTCCAAATAAGCCATTAGGTCATCAGGCCACATAATTTATTAAAGTGCATTTTGTGAACAGGGAGTTCATCTGTGAGGATATTGTGTTTCCCAAGGAAGTTAGGAAGAAGTTTGCCAAAAAGGAACTAAGGTTAAAAATGCAACAGATCCATCCATTTCTCTTGAATTCCTCTAAAAGATATTTCTGAACAGATGTGAGATGGGAGTAGAAAGAAAACTTCCAGTGAAATGCTGAAGTGAAGGGTACCAATGTAGTGAAGGGTACCCTCAAATCCTGGTACCCAGTAGGCTAATACACTAAAACACAAAACCCCAGATGCACAAGAGGATTCGGCCATTACAATTATTTAATGTTCAATTTCCTCAATTTCCACACCTCAGCAGTTACCTAACTCTCCTATTACATGTGAGCCATTCTGAACTGGCTGGAGTGCTGTTGTCTTGGGATTATTAGGCATCCTAGGGCATACCCAGGGTATGTCCTACAGCTGTCTTTGATAGGTAGGTCTCTCCTACTAGCTGCATCATCATGCTTAGTACAGAAACCAGTATGTGAAAAGCATTCATTCTATTTTTTACTCAATAACTGACTCATTGGAGTGTTCACCTGAGCTGTAAGAGGTGTTTTTCCTTACGACTTCTGCATGAGTCAATCTGGACACAGCATCCCTAAAATTTGTGAATAAAAAATGCTTGTGAGTGCTGATGGGTGGGAAAGGAACAGGGTCTCCTTAACTCTTCTGCTGGATCTGTTTTTCTTTACATGGCAGTATTAAACATGCTTTGGGCCAAAGAAACACTGAGAATTACTTTGCAACCTAATGACAGGGAAACTCAGCTGGCAGTGGGAGGACCTGTTTAAGAGTGCTTAGTCAAGTGAGACAGTTTTTACAAACCGGAGTATGTTCAACAGGGATGAACCTGGGTTCTGGGTCTTTGACAACACCAGGGTCAGACCTTCCTTGTGAGATATCTGAGCTGGAAGGAAGCACAAAAGAAAATTTCATTTGTATTTCTTCATGTATCATATTCTTCACACATATCTAGTGAACATTAGGCTTTTGGGAGAATTGGAGAAGGCATCATAAATTCTTTCTACAATGCTGAATAGATTTATCAGAAAGGGCTGTATCAGGCATATGTCTTGGAAGAACTTCACAACACAAAATGCCAAACACAAGTAATAGTTTAACTTAATAAGAGTTGTAGAAGCTGCTTTGCCTTTCATCCCAGAATTCATTACTGGCCAATGTGACAGCTTAGATTGCTGTTTTCTCTGGGAAATCACCTTGCGTTCAACAGGCAACCCAGGCAAACATTAGAGCTGCGGATCATGCTAAGCAGCAAGATGCCTGGAATAGAGGGGCTGCAGTCCTTTTGGGGCATGGCTCCTGTGTGATTAAAAGCTGGGAAATGCTGTAGTCCCATTTCTCAGGGCTACCTTCAGAGAGGTTTTGAACATACACTTTTAAGGCACCATGTTGTGAGCTCAAAGTGCTGCCCAGCTTGGTCAGTTGTAGGTACTGCTGCAATCTTGCAGACTGTAGTTGTTAGTCAGCCAAAAGAAACAGTATTAGAGCAACCACTCACTGCCCCATAATAATTACATGCTTAATGAGGCCTTAAATCCCCTTGTATTACAGCTGGAGTATTTTAATGGGAAATGGATGATGTCTCCACTGCCTTCAAACAGCTGACTATAGGGTGTAATTTTACAATTAGTGTAAGTTAATTCATGTCCCCGCTGCAGCTATGATGAATAGCACTGACTTTCCCTTAATGCTGGGCACACACTGTCACTCTTCTATGCTAGCAACAGTGTGACTTCATGGACAGCTTGATAGCTCCCTAATTTGACTCTGGGTTATTTTTCAATCAGAAAAACTTCCTTCTCCAGCTTCCAAAAGCTTATTTAATCATTTGGGTGGTATGGTGGAAGAGGATGGGATGCATGCCTGGAGTGACAAGGTAGGCAAAGGCCGGTATTCCCTTATGTAAAAGCTCTTGCTTCTGCAGTGAGGATAAAATGATGATACAGCAGAGATGATGGTTCTCTGCAGTAGAAAAAGAAAAATCTTGTTTTTCTTATCTGTCCTTAGAGCCTATATCTGCAGGCACTCTCAACGTCAAACACTGATTCAGCAGAAACCTGATATGTGTCATCCAAAATCTGTACTTCTTGGGATGAGAATACTATGCAAAGAAAACATCACGGAACCTTAATAATTTCTCAAAGTATTTGATATTATAGCCCTTGGAATAGAAGAAAAATCACTTTTGGTTATCTTTCAGCCTCAGTAAATTTAAACAAAAAGACAGAATATCAAATATTCTTTATCTTGTATACACAGTGGAACATGCCAGCTAATAACAAGAAACAGATCATGACCCTAGAGTAACTCACCTCATTTAGAGATAATGGAATACCATCAAATGTAAACAATTCAAAATGTAAGTGCAATGCAGACTTTCCCTGTGATGCTTAAGAGCAGATTAATTTTATAAAGCCATTTGGAGCAACCTTTGCTTCATATCATTTTGAACAGCTCAGCAGCATTAGAAATGCTTGATAACGTAAGTACTAAAAGATTGCTACTTGTAACCAAACCCCTTGTCTGAACTCAATAGTAGCTTCATAGTTACCCAAATATTTATTAAGGTTGGATTTGACAACCATTCTGTATGAAGTTGCTAAGATAAGGTTAGTTCAAGAAATTACTAAGATTCTTTGCCCATCTTTCTTCCTATGGCTGCCATGCAGTGCATTCCTTACTTGAAATTGATTTATTTTAGGATCAAATGATCAAAGATACCCCAAATCTGTGGGGATTGTGTTGTAAGTAAAATGAGTGGCATTCTTTGCATAAGCATTTTTGAATGGCAGAATGGTGGTAAGCATGGGAAGTTCTGAAAGGTGAACTGTACTGCTGATGTACCTTCACAGTACTTCAACCAGATTAGCTTGGAAATTGTTTTGAAAATAAATTAATGGAAACCAGTCATTTGGAAAATAATTTTTCTATTCTTTGAGTGCCTTGTTTTCACAACATTGACATATTTCCTACATGCTTTTCACACATACCCTTATTTGTCCCCTGAGTGGTTCAGTCTTGCTTTGGTTGCTAATGATTCAGGATGGGGGTGGGAATTTATTTGACAGTTTATCAGAAACTAAATTAACTGATTATTGAAAAATGACGTATTTGGACTACGGATTTTTCAGGGGATGTCAGTTCTATGACTACGTATTTCTACAGTGCACTGTAAGCTCTAGTCTTCATATTAATACATTAATAGCAATGGCAAAAGTCATGTCTTTGTCACAAGCCACTAACATTCTTTTTCCTCTCCGTCCCCAGGTTAAGTTGACTCTGTAGTAGCAGTACCAAAACAAAATCATTATTCAGAATTCTCTAAGAGTGTGAAAGTCTCCTCACAGAGAGAACTGTATAGCTAGAAAGAATAAATTAATCAAAACAATGTTTCCACTACTATACAAGTACCTAAATAATATAAAAATAGTAGAGGCAGAATTCTGGGTAAGAAAGGTGGGTGGAAAATAAATAATTTTACACATTTTCAAAAAATGTGGGCAGTGTCAAAATATTGGTGTTAATTCCAGTCTAACTTTAAAGACCAATAACCATGAAAAGGGAATAGAAAAGAGAAAGAAAAAGGAAGGACAACTGTCCAACAATTGTGGAAGAACTTTTTAAAACCTAGCAGCTACTGACCTTCCGAGTACCTGCTGAATGCAGTGATACATAGAAGCCATAGGATATACATATCTGTCTATCTATCTATCTATCTATCTATCTATCTATCTATATTTTGGGTCATGTTGAAAAACCATGGATCTACTTTCCTGTGTTTATGTGTATGAGAAAATGGAAGACAAAAGAGAAAGAGAGAGAAAAGACCAAAGAGAGTTCTTTTGCAAACTTATTCAGTTGCCCTTGAAAACAAAAGCTCAACTATTCTTCAAATGTTTTAGCTACATCTCATGCATAAGTATTATCTAGCCTATCAGTTTCTGTAGGTCCACCCAGTTTGTTCTGTTTTTACCAATCTGTTAGGTACACTCTAAAAAATGAGAATACCCTTGCAGTACCAATTTAATCCCTCAATATGAATTTCCTTTGACATGGTGGTTCTAACTGGCATGTGAATGGTGTGGTCCCTCAGGGAAAGCAGATATGACCCCGAGCTTACATCGTACACAGCGTAGTGAAACCCACCCAAATAAGTGGACACGGTGCATCAGAACAATTAACTGATGAAAAGGCACTTTTTAAAAATGTTCTAAGAACACTGGTTTTATTGTACAGGATTTGCAAAACTTGATAACCTTGTTCACATGCTCTGCTTCTGGAACATTTGACTTTCAGAGGAATCTGAGCTGCTTCAGGGGGAAGAGAAGCTGGGTTCCTGTGTAGGACCCGTGCTTTGGTCTGTGTGGTAACACTGTCAACATATGAAGCAAGTACGTTCAATTAATGACTTCTGCTAAGAACTGGAGACCAATGCACTGCCTGCTTGTTTAAAGACTGTAGGAAAAACACATCTGGAAGTCTGAAACAAGAAAGGAACTAGACACTATTTGCTTTGAGGACTGTCAAGCTCTTTTCCTGTCTTTCCTTTCTCTTACGTTGTTTTTGCCGGAGTTGCCAGTTGGATGAGCAGGGTAATTAGGAGTGACACGCAGCCTGCGAATGTAGCCAAGTCCTGGAATCTGCTGCTGTTTGTGTCATGGACGGAGGATACTGCCAGACAAGGAAAGTTATTTCCTGCATTTAATATCTGATCAGTCATTTGAAAAGTAAACATGATTGGAGGAATAACAACTGCTAGAAATAAACGTACCAGAAGAGAATGGTCCTACTTCTTGTTTGGCAAACAGCTGCTATTCTTAGAAGACTTAAAGGTGAAAAAAATCCTAATAATACATTTATAATACTTAAGGGTACATGAAGTTTGAAAATTCTCTATGAACACCGAAAGTAATGTAAATTATCAGGATTACTAGCACCTGCAATTTTGGGAGCTTATTCAGCTACAAATTCTATCCAGATCCTTGTCAATGGCTTGCTCTTTGATATATCACTAAAGACATTTGTATCAGCCACAACTTTTGGAGTTCTATGCTGAAGAATAAAGGTATGAGTTATGTGAAACTCCCTGGGAAGGCATCCAGAAGGATCCTCATTCAGCTCTTAACAAAAACTGATGAAAAACTAACTGTAAGTGTGGAATTTTTTTCACTGTCATGGGATGTTCAACCATGAACTAGTTGCCATGAACTTTTTGTTTTATTTTGTTTTTCAGTAGATGTGAGAAATGAGTGCTTTTAAAGTGATTTGTCTGATCTTAGATGTTTGTTTTAGAATGTGATGAATTGCTTTCATGAGGTTTCTTTCTAATGAATTGTAAGAGAGTTCAGTCTAACCATGAGGTATTTTGAGCTGGTTGGGAGGAACCTGACCCAAATCAGTCTTGTCAGAAAAGGGACCTAGGAAACAACTTTCTCCATTCTTAGTTCCCACTTAAAAACCCTTTAAAAGTTACAGTATCACAATAATAGAGTTCACCAGTTCAGTGGAAGAGCATTATTGGAAAGTTCCATTATTCTCTTGCCATGCCTTCTTGTGTTGTATACTCCCTTTCTTGAATTGATTAAACTTCTTAAACAAAGATGAAAGAGAAGAAGGGGAAGAGTCCCATCCAAGGGAATCTCAGGAAGTTTAACAACAACTGCAAGCTGCAACCCCTGTTATCAACACAGGCTAGGGGATGGAGAGCAGCCCTGCCAAGAAGGACTTGTGGGCACTGGTGGGTGAGAGGCTGGATGTGAGTCCAATCTTAATCAGTTCTGAATATGTCTTGAAAATACATGGAGACAGAATAGTCTCAGTTTATTGCCTGCTCACTGGCACAAAGTTTAGAGATAAAATGTGATCCTTTATTAACCCTGAGGAAAGGTTTGTAGTCTCAAGTCAAGCTAAAGATCTGGCAATATGCTATGAAGAGATAAGAAAACTAGGATTTTATAAGCTGACCTCAGGAATCATTAATATTGATACTTGATTTTTTTTTCTCTCTCTCTTTTCATTGAAGCCCAAGATTATATATTGTCAGGGGCTTAGAAGAGGAGAAGAGTTCTACTGTAAAAAAGGGACTCCTTCATAAACAGATTGGTTCAGTTGTAGTGTGCACTTTTTCTCCTAGTAAAATCTGAATTCCTTGAGAAACTTTGAACATTCTTTATAGGCAAGTCATATCAATTGTATTTAGTTGTGGTTATATAAAAAGATCTGGTGGCTTTAAATGTATGTAAGGAAAGTCAATATTTGGGGGCTTGTCAGAAATCCTATTCAAACAAAGGATTTATTCTTTAATAAAGTACCATGAACATGAGTGTCCAATTAATCCACGGAAGCAATGTTAACAACATGAGTGCAATAAGACACAAAGTATGGCAACACACAGGTACATGGCAGCTGCACAGTTGTTTTAAGTTATCCTATCTCACTTTGCTGCTGATGCCACTCATCTGCTTGTGGAACTAGTGTGTAGGATTCTCATTCCATAAAAGACAAAATCAAGGAGCAAAATACGAACTGATTTTGAAGGACTTGATTCTCCTTGATTCTGCTATTCATATGGACTCTATTTTCCCAAGATGCCTCACTGGGTGAGTTTTAAGGCTGTAGAAGAGTAAACCAGATGCACACCTGACCACAAAGACAGAACACCAAAAAGTCCAGTTAGTCCTGTGGCTACCTGACATAACCACTCAGAGCAAACAAAGGGTATTTTTTGCTTCATATGGGTGTATGAGATCTCATCAAGTTTAAGACCAGATTCTTCACGTCCAGCCAGGAAGACCTGTTGTTTTTTTCTTCGCTTCTCTCTTTTTTGTTGGCCTTTATTAACTCCCTGTTAAATTTTTTTACCAAAGCTTTTCATCCATCACCTTCTATGGATGAGTCCCTTATAACACAGCAGTATGACATATTCTGCTTACTGAAGTTTATAGAAATCTGTGGAAAAGCACTTGGCTCTTTCAGCTCTAATCCAATTTCTACTGAAGCTTGAGGCACAACTTTCATGGATTTGGTGTAGCTGGGTCGAATGCAGACTTAGATGACTTTACTTCATACTCTTGAAGAGGTCACAGGCAGACACTGTAGAAGCAGTAGAAAGCCCAGGTTTTTCCATTGGATAGAAGCAAATGGATGGTTGGCTGCTACCACATGGGAATTCTTATGCAATCAGAGTGAGAAAAAGGAAAGAATTACCAGAAAAGAGAAAGATACCCCAGAAAAGAGAAAGGTAAGTGTGGGAGAAGGGAGATAAAGAATAACAGTGGTGAAAGTACATGGAAAATAAAGACAACAGTGATTGCAGGGAAGAATGAATAATATTGACAGTGCTGCTAAGGTGCCCAGGACAGGTGGGAATTGTGCCACTGAACTCCATACAGTAAAACAGTGTAAAGAGGAAATAGGTCCGTTATGGATAATGAGAGACAGCTCCACTGAGATCCTCCAGCTGCTTCTCACCACATCACCGATGCAAAGCAGATGGACCTTTCTCTGGAGCAGTTGGTTATGGCAGGATTAGAGCACCTTTTTGTCACTGGTGCAAATCTGCTCTTTGCTTCTACTTTCTGCACATAACCCATCCAAAAATAACCAAAAATAACTTCATAAGATGGCAACTGGTTAATGCAAGGTTGACTCTTTTTTGTGCTTTGTGTTTCATTTTTAGCTGTATTTCATCAAATCCCCACAGAACTCAAGTGAGATAGGAGGAGAAGGAGGGAGATATGATCAATTTAAGAACAATTAGAGACATATTGCTTTATAAAGCAATCGAGTCAAGGGGAGCTTTAGGTGAGATTTTATCTGGAGAATTATCAGCAGTGTATGGAGTGTGGAGCACTTTGAAGGAAGCAATTCAAGTAACTGGCCTTTAGAAAGATTTGTTTTTGTTTTTTCATTGAATTACTGTCACAAATATTCTAGTTTAAATGCTTACTATTTATGTAACTGGATTTATTTTAAACTTCCAGTCTAGAATCAGATGTTCAAGCCAAGGCCCTTGTGAGGTAATTTCCCTGTCAGGAACTCCTGACCTAATCTTAATCATCAAACAGACCTGCAGTACTGAGAGCCTGGAGAAGAGAATGCAACTTTGGAAAATGTTTCCTTGAGCAATTAGCTGAGAAACTGCCATGGAAAGTTCTCATCTCTGTTAAGTTTCTTTGACCCCATCTTTTCATTCCAGATGTTCTGTCATGTTTGCTCTGACTGCATCTGCACTGCTGAGTACAAGAGGGCCAGGAAATGAGTTCAAGCACTTTACCCCACTGTGCATCTGCTAGGCTGCACTCTGCTCCGCACAAAGCAAGGCAGATCTTGCCAAATTTCCAAGACTAATCTGCTCTACCAGAGTCTGCTCCTAAGCAGGGGATGTGCGTCAATTGATGCCACTTAGATCAGAGCACAGGCTTGGTCTCTGGATGTTATTTATTTAGCTGTACAGCTATAACTTGGTGGATCAAGATGCACCCAGAGAAGTATGGAGGAGATAAATATTATCGCAACAGAAAGACAGATCTTTTCTTGTATCATCTACTGGCCAAAGATAAGCATAAAATAACATATCTGACAGCACTTGTTTCAGACACCTCCACTTTAAGCCCTTCCACCTCCATCTGGGCTGGAACCTTTTTGGAGAGAGAGAGATAGAAAGACAGTGAAATACTGTACTGTATCAGTGAGGTAATTGGAGTTAAAAGCAACAAGTAGGAAAAAGACCCTCTTTCAGAAGCCATTCTTGATCTTTTTGGCCCTGATCCAATCAACAGATAACAATTTCATTATTTTTTTTGCCTTTGTTTCTAGAAATGGATGGACACAAAAAAAGGCCTTGGTATTCTTTCAGGATTCACCTTTGAATTCCTTCAGTTATAATTGTAAGCCATTCTATTCCACTAATACATCAAGGAGGCTGAGGGGGTTAATGGTCTAGTACATCCAGATTGCTTATTGTCTGATTCAGGGAAAATTGGTGGATCCAAAATTCTTTAAACATGAACTCTTTTTATGGCCATTAACCAAAAGTTTACATGGCTAACATGTCAAACCAGAGGTTATTTTGGGGTAACACAATGCCACAGCCTTGGAAAGAAGGAGAGAAAAGCAGCTTCTTTACCTCTTCACCTTCATGCAGTAATTGCCTCCATATTCTCTCTGCAGTTGACTGGTGTCTTTGTTGCAGTCAGCAGGAGCTGGTACCAATATTTCACTGAAAGCACAACTGCAAATCTATGGGGATGCAGTTATATGAGACAAGCTGAACCTGTGTAACAGCTTACTGCTGCTGAGAGGAACTGTCCTGTTTCCTCTTCAACAGCTTTTTCACTTATTTCTCATTCTCATCTGCTGACTCTTTCCCTCCTCTTTCACCAGCTCTCAGGCATGTCTGTCCCTTGGGCTCCATGTCTTCTAGAAAATTATATTTGCCCAGGACTGTACACTGGCACAGAGACCAGCTGGGATGAAAGAGCACCCTCCCCATCCATCACACTCTTGAAACTTCCAGCAGCTGGTGGCCATATATGAGCTGCCTATGGGGAATGTTTTCTGGTCCATGATGGTTTTGCAGCTGTTCCTAGGAATTGTTGGAAGAGATGTAGTTAACCTGGGCCAAAACCATACTGGGGTCATTAAAATAATTTACTGTGGACAGCATAAACAATCCAGTTCCAGTGCCTTGGAGTGTTTCCTGGTACTGTTCACTGTTTAATATATTGTCATTGCTGTAACTCAGGGATCTGATTCCTCTTAGTGAATTAGTAGGAAACCAGTTCAACAAAAAAGGAAGAAAAAGCCTTTTGCCATCAACTCTTTAGATGTGAGACCACAGAGATGGGACAGGAAACAAGGGTATAATTCCAGGAATAGAGAGGGAGAGATGGAAAAGAAAGTAAAGGCAGAACTTTTCAGTGTCAATTTTGTATGTCTTGTCTAACTCTACCCTCCTTAACAGTATCATTAGAAATTTATACATATAATTAGGGACATATACATATAAATGTGTACAGAGGAGGACTCTTTGTCCTGCAGTGATGCTGACTAAAGAGATTTGCAGCATAATGCCAATAATCTACTGCCACTTCTCCTGAGGTTTCTACCCCTTTGGACCTGCCATCTAATTTGAATTTGTTAGAAATTCCTCCTTTTTTTTTCCCCAGTCCCACTGTTAAGACAGCAATCTAGTGCATTCTGTTTTAAATGGACCAGTGAGAGCTCACACACACAATTTAAATGGCAGATTGGAAGAGGTGATAGCATTCACTAGACAAGCAAAAGGAGATGACCCTCCTTTAACCTCTTACTGTGACATATCTGCATCCAAAAGAGAGTGGTACACAGCTTCCAGGAAAGTTTGTACTCTTCTCTCTGAGTCAACACTTTGGCATTCAACAGCAGTGCCACTGCATTAGCACAGGCAGCCCCTGCCCTGGGACACAGTTGTTCAGCTGGTCAGAGGAAAGGCTGCAAAAACAGTCTTGCATACCTGCATAAAACCAGTTGTTTGGGCTTTTTTAATTTCTTTTTTCCCCCATCCTGTTTTTCAGTCTAGGTCACCATATGATCACATGAGAAAAAAGATCTCAAGTCAAAACTTCTAAATCTGGCATTGCTTATGGGTCTGTGGGTTAAAAAGGTATTCGTGCTGCAGGGTGATCCAAATGCTCATTATAAAACTGTTCCCAATTATAGATATATTCCATGTGTTTTAAAATAAACTTTCTGTCCTTATGCAAATGCAACTAATAAGAAAAAAATAAAACCAAAACCTTTGAGGTTCTCAGTGTTGTGGAGAAACACTTCTTAAGGATTCTTTTGTAGTACATACTGTTTAAAATTTTTTGCCAGCTAATTTATACTGGAAGCTCTGTGTTCAGTCATTCCATTTCATGTTTAAAATTTCCTCTAGCATGTGAATATAAAGATTCTCACTCCATATCTACTCTCTAATTTTTTTTTCTCCTATAATGGATTTTACTTTTTTCCGAGGATGGTATGGAGTATTTTGTGGGTTTGTTTTTTTTTTCTTTCATCTCAGATTTCAGATTTTAGGCAAGTAAACTAATTTCTGGAAGTCTAGAGTCTAGAAGCCTTGAGATTTGACAGTTTGAGGTGAACCTGTTAAAAATATTTTGCCTAGAAGGGTAAGTCACGCAAGTCTTAACAGAACTAAAACAACCTTTCAGGCACACACCCTTGAGTCTCATTAAAGAAACGTCCTCATGTCATTTTAAAGCACCTCTTAATTTCCATTCATAAGATCTGATTCCTCTGCCATTGCTTAATGAACTGTTCTTGTTCAAAGTTTACTAGTAATTGCTATTGCAGTTAGAAGTTCTCCTGAGTTTCAAATTTGCATAATTTGGGGGGAATTCTGTTTTGTGTTGTGGCTTTACAATTGTAAAAAAGCAGGAAGTTTCCTTTATGTGCATGTTCAAAGTACAAAGAATAGTTTTTTGCTAATGGAAAATGATCAAAAAACCAAAAAAATAAGATTCATTGTTCATCACATTTTCTATTGTAAATAATAGAATCTGATTTATGTTTGTACTTAGCTGCTTTGACAAAGCATTAAATGTCATTTCTATCCATAGATGTCTGAATCTAGTTTAATGGTCCTCATTTCTTATGAATTAATGACAACCTAGTGTTTAAATAAAATAATTTCCTGAGATTATCTCTTACTTCAGCCTTGGAACTCCTTTATTGAACTAATGTGTCTCAAAAAAAGCAACCAAGCAGATGTGCAGATCTTGTGGTCTGGGAGCATTCTGTTTTAGTGGCCCCAGTTGTGAATAAAGCAATAAGCAGATGTTTTATGCTACTGTCGTAAGTAATGCATCTGTTAGGGGTGGCACAGAAGTGCATCAGTGTTTAATGAAGTTTGATTCCTTCCTAACTCTTATAGATCCATCAGCTTCCTTCCTCCACTGGTGTCAATTCTATGGCTTTTGCTTTTTTCACTGCTGTTTATCCTTGGATATCTGTGTAGGAAAATCCTCGGCTTCAGAACACGTGTGGATATGTTTATCCTGGCAGTGAGCGGCCTGAGTGGAAGGCAATATTTTAGATGCTTTAATTATGCTTGTAATGTAACCACCTAACCACCCAAATATATTGCTAGATCTTCCAGGTTGCTTGCTATCCTACTACTCCTATGGCACCTGCAGCCAAGTATGGTGCAACCCTGTCCCTGAGAGCTGGGGTCACGGTGGTGTCCTGAGAAAACAGAGGGAGATACTGAGAAAGCTGTGGGGAATGTCAGCATCCTCTGCTTTGGTGTCTCCTGTTCCAGGAACTTCTATCTGTAATGGGCCAGTTAGCACAGGTTTACTTTGTGTACACAGTGTTACTTTGGAGCGAGGGAATTGTGGATATGCCTGGGAGGTGGGCTTGAAAGAAGCCAGCTGTAGAGCTGATGGTAAAAAATAACTTCAGTTTTTGAGGAAATGAGGAAGGAAGGCAGGAGGGAAGGCAGGAAGGCAGGCAGGAAGGCAGGCAGGAAGTCAGGAAGTCAGGAAGGCAGGAAGGCAGGAAGGCAGGCAGGCAGGCAGGCAGGAAGGAAGGAAGGAAGGAAGGAAGGAAGGAAGGAAGGAAGGAAGGAAGGAAGTCCCCACTGTTCTCTGAATCAGATTGCAAAGTCACTGACATTGTATTTCTAGTGGAATTATGTAGTTAATTGAACAATTTGAAATCATGCCATTCATTGAAGTGGAACATTTTAGCAGTTTCAAAGGCATTTTCCTTTTCAAATTGTAAGGGAAATCAGAATAACCATATAAAAAACTTCCATTCTGACAAGAATGCTTTTTAAAATAACTTCGATGGTTTCTAGATCTCAGTGAAGCAAGCTTTTAATATACCTTTCCGTCTGGTCTAGTAAAGCATCTGTTTCTCAGAAGATGCTAAGCAAACTAGAGTTTTCTTGGAGTGTGGTCCTAGAATCATTGTTTTCCTGATGGATTTGGATAATAAAAGCTCTAAATGCTACCTGCTTATCTTCCTAAATTAGCAAAGATGCATGGATACTGTTATACAAAACAACCTCCGTGGACCACTTTCAATTGTTTGGGTTAACTGATAAGAAGAAGCTGAGGGTCCTTAGAGGAATAATTTCCGTGGACTTCAAGTGGCAGCAAGAAAAGAGAGGACTAAATAGTAGTTAATGGCATGAGCAGCTTGGAGCCAAGGAGTCCCTTGGTGTGAAAAGCAAGGGAAAACCATCCCCCCAAATAGGGAGTATGTTTAATAGGTGAACCTTAGAGGAATAGACTATTCAATCATCTACAAAAGAGACAGATAAGGCAATGACAGGCAGGTTTGGTGGTGTCAGTGTGGTGCTTAGGGAAACAAGGCTGGAGGAAGTGGAAGAGATGTGCAAATTTATGAAGATCTTGCTTTGTTATGCTGATGTGCAAAGAGAAGACATTTTATTAGCATAAGACTCCTCAAAGAGAATCAAAGTGATTTAAATAACCATTAGCCCATTGAGTTCCTATTTATATTCAAAAGAAAGCATCTAATCTAGCTTTATTTCAAAACAGAATGTTTTACACTTCTTAATTATGTGTGAATAATAAAGCACCAGTGTCCTCTTCCTCTGCAAAATGCACAAGAGCAGGTGTATTACACCAGAATTAATAACATACCACTGAGTGGATGTCCTCCTTGCAAACATCTGCACAGGAAGAATGACACTTTATCAAGAGCTGGTGTTGTGATAGACGTTTTATTAACTATTGAGTCTGAAGGGCACCTGTTATAATTACTCATGAATCAGCTTTAATGGCTGGCCTTTCATTTATTGGAAGAAGGCAGGCCAGATTTCAAATGTTGCTCATGTCTTAGGTCAAGGCTGTAGGAACTTGGTTTTGACTTCTAAGGAAGCAAAGCTTGATAATCTTGGCTAAGAATTGATCTGGATTTTTACTCATTGCCTAAATGTAGAATTTGAGGCATGAAAATCGGAATCTAACAAGAAAAAAAGAGCTTATATCAGTCCTTCTAAACCAAAATTTAAACTAGCTAAGAAATCTAAAGTAATTTCCATGTCTACAGCAATTATATAGCAAACATATAATGTGTGGTGGTCAACTAAAAGGTAAGTTTTTGAGCATGTACATGTTGACAGAACAACCTCCTATTTCTGAAATCAAGCTGTGATTTTTTCTTGCTCCCTCACCATCTAAGTGGTGTGCATTTATCCCCCTGTTAAAGTATTTCAGTTTAAGGAGTTAATTTTTATCAGACAGGCAAGTCTGATAAAAATTGGAATTTGATTCCATTTTCAGCAGTCTCAGCTTCTGGAAAAAGAATGCTTGGCAATATGTGTTAACTGAAATCATCAGTTCATAAACAACATTGGAATTTTAGATATCTCAGACCCCTGGTTTGAAAAGCAATGTGCTTTTGGAAATGCTGGAAAATACAGTTCAACAACCACAGGGACATGCTTAATTTTAGCAAAAGATTCTTATTGCTATGTTATCTTTCAGCATAAACTAATGTTGAAATTTTGGAAGATATAGTATCTTTAGGAAAAATGAATTCAATTCCTGCATTACATGACACAAGGCAGAACATAAGCAGCTCAATTAAAATGCAGATTGTTTTTTAAAGGGTTTTAACTTAAAATGTAATATGGGTTGCATTTCTTTTTTTACAGCACATTTTCTTCCATGAAAAAACTGAGCAGATTGTATCTTGCTTTATTTGCATAGGCTTTCATGGGACTTTGCATAGATAATATTTCATATTTGAGAAGTATAGTAAATCTTGGCCAGAATTCTGAGCATGAGAATGGGGAACCATGATGAGAAGCCAGACTCACAAGGAGAAGAGCAGCAGAAAAATGGGGATATTTCAGTTGTGTTGGTCTACTTCTATTCCTGGTCTTGTTACAAAAAGGATAGGATATTGGATTTTAGAAGTAGTAAGGCTAAGGCTCTGCTAGGCTGTAAGGCCTCAGGTGTAGAAATAGTTCTCTGGGGAAACAGGAATAGAATGTACTGGGTGGGGAGGTTAGGAATAGTGAATTAGCTGGGCATGGTGAACCCGTTAGTGAATTAGCTGGGCATGGTGAACCCGTTAGTGAATTAGCTAGGCACGGTGAACCTGTCTAAAAGTAAATTGTTCTGGGTTGATATATGTTGCATGCAAGGGGGATTTCAGTGGTAGGAGCTCGTTGAGCATTATCTAAGACTAGACAACCATAGAGAGATATGGCGTAGGGTATGATTATCAATTGTTAATCCTTGTGATGTATGTTTTACTTTGAAGATTAAATCTTGTATGTGTGCCAATGTTTGAAACTGTATAAAGAGCTGAGTGAAACGATAGGCCTTTGGGAAGCCTGATTTGGGACACTAGTCCCCAGGTCCCCGGGCCCTGAATAAAGCACCGCATAAACTGACTCTCTGTTGGTTTGTGTTTGTGGTCGGTGGGCAACAGTTTTCTGGCGACCGCGGCAGGACTCCGGGGGTCGTAGGGGCGGTTCGCGGGGTGATCTGCTCCGTGCCGGCACCAGGTGATTTCTGGGGAGACATCAGCCCGTGCCCGACCCCGCGTCCGACGGACAACCGTGAGGTAAGCCCACAAGGTGCTTTATTCCTTTTAAACCGGTGGTGGTAGCCTGCCCGGTAAGACGAGTCTCTACTCGCAGGGTTGGGGCATTGGTTTGGATTATAAAGCCTAGGCGCTGGCCGTCAGACAGAGCGAAAGCTTTGCAGAGCCAGCCCTTGCTTCTCGCGGCGACGAGATAAGCAAGGAGGGAATTGGATATTGTGGTAATTGGTATTGGTATTAGTCTGTGTGTTACTAGGTGTGTGTGTGTTATTGTGTGGTTGCATACCTCTGGAATGATGCCGTTGCGGGTGTTTCGGGCTTTGTCAAGTTCAGATAAGGATATTCCGGAGGATTCTCCCCTCGGGTGTTTGCTAAGTCATTGGAAGGAGGGTAAATTGGGACGGGAGCTGCGGAAAAGGGAATTGATTGATTATTGTAATAAGGTATGGCCTGAATATGAAACTGGGGGGATGCAGTGGCCGTGGAATGGCACTATTAATTCTGAAATTATAACCTCCATGATGCGGTACCTACGGGAAAATGAGAAGTGGGATGAGATACCCTATTTGGATTTGTTCTATCAGCTAATAGGAAAAAAGGATTGGCAGAGGAAATGTGGAATGATGGTGTTAGAAACGGAACCAGAAGAATGCGTGGGTTGTAAAGAGCGAAGGGTACGGTTCTCTGAGCCTGAGGAGGATGTGTCTTTGTTGGTATCACCATCCGACCCAATCAACCTCCCCCTCCCGGACTCAGATTCTTCGGAAGAGGAATCTGACTCCGAGGAAGGAGAGAGGGAACGATCCCGAACTCCCGAACCCAGGGAGAGAGGGAGGGAACAATCCCGAACTCCACTCTCCCAGCGTACTCGCAGAGGGCGTCTGGACAGGGGAAAAAGCGCTTCTCGAGCACATCTAATGGCCCCATTGCGAGAAGCAGTTGGACCAACAGGGGATCGGGTCAGAGTGAAAGTTCCGTTTTCCCCCAATGATTTAATAATTTGGAAGCAATCTGCTGGAGCTTATAGAGAAAATCCTGAAAAGGTGGCTCGGGTGGTGAAAATGGTAATAAAGACACAGAATCCGGACTGGAATGACCTACAGGTGTTGCTAGACTCGATAATGGATTCTACGGAAAAGGAGATGGTATTTAAAGCTATGTCTAATCGGGCAAGGGACATGATTCAGTTGCAAGCACCAGCACTACAAGGAATAGGGAATGTGAATGAAATAGTACCAAGGGAAGATCCAGAATGGAACCCTAATTTGGCAGAAGAGTATCATAGGTTGCAGGTTTATCAGGAGCTGTTGGTGGAAGGAATTCAGAGGGGAATCCCAAAGACTTTAAATTGGTCTAAGTTGTATGCGGTAAGACAGGATAAGGCAGAGTCACCATCTGCGTTCTTGGAGAGGCTGAAAGAAATAGCACGGAGGTATACAGACTTAGACGTGGAATCGGAGGCAGGAAAACTACAAATGGCCTTGATATTTATGGGACAGTCACAGGAGGATATTAGGAGGAAGCTACAAAAGCTAGAAGGGAATGACACTCGGGACTTGGAGAAAATGCTTGAAGTAGCATGGAAAGTGTATAATAATAGAGAAAAAGAGGCAGTAAAGAAGCAACAAGCAAGCATGTTGGCAGTGTTACAACAGGCAAGTCAGATGAATGTGAGAGGCCGGGGGAGGGGACGAGGCAGAGGAAACGGGGGCGTGGGAAGAGGTGGTTTCGGAGGTTTTGTGAATCAGAATGTAGGGAATCAGATGATGGGTAGGGGTAGAGGTAAATTGGGGCCCAATCAGTGTGCCCGATGCTTCGCCGAAGGTCATTGGAAGAATGAGTGCCCCCTCAATTTGGGGATGGGGACACCGATGAGTAACTTTCCAGGAAGGAATCCCATAAATCAGGGAATGAACGCGAATGATGGGTTAAACCCTTTCGCGCCGGGACCACAAGGTGTTGCTCAAGCCTTTATGATGGGGAACTATCAAAATCAGAGCTGACTAGATAAAGATCTAAAAGTGGTCCTGGAAGTTGACGGGGGGCCCAGGGAATTTAGGGTAGATACAGGAGCCACTTTCTCTGCAATCAATGAACAAATAGGACCGTTAAGTGATTCAGTTGTGAAAGTAGTAGGGGTGTCGGGGGAGGTGGTGGAGAGGTCATTCTTGCGGCCACTGGAAATCAAATTTGGAAACAAAGAATTGGATCACCAGTTTTTATATATGCCAAGCAGCCCGGAATGCTTGTTGGGGCGAGATTTATTATCGGCACTGGATGCAAAAATCATATTCGAGAAAGGGCGTGCTAAACTAGAAATCCCGGAGGGGAATCTGGCAAAACTTTTTGTGATTAAAGAGACAAAGACAGAGGAGATACCCCAGGAAATAGAGCAGGCAGTAGTCCCGTGGGTATGGGAAACAGGGACCCCGGGCAGATCCAGGGTAGCCGTTCCTGTAAAAATTGAACTAAAGGAAGGGGCACACCCGGTAAGAGTTCGACAGTACCCTATTAGTTTGGAAGCCAGGAAAGGAATTGCCCCAATGATCACACAATTTATAGCATTAGGGATTTTACAAGAATGCGAATCAGAATTTAATACTCCAATCTTTCCGGTAAGGAAACCAAATGGGAAATACAGGTTGGTGCAGGACCTGAGAGCAGTAAATGCAATTGCCAAAGATATACACCCGGTGGTGGCCAATCCATATACATTGTTAACATCGATTTCTGAGAATTTTCAGTGGTTCACAGTGATTGATCTAAAAGACGCCTTCTTCTGCATCCCACTGGCCCCCGAGAGTCAATACATTTTTGCCTTTGAATGGGAAAGCCCAGACACTCGCCGCAAGCGACAGTTAACATGGACCAGGTTGCCACAAGGATTTAAGTGTTCACCCACCATTTTTGGAAACCAGCTAGCAAAGGAGTTAGAGGAATGGAAAACTACCAAGGTAAAAGAGTCTCCTTTTTCTTATGTTGTTTTACAATATGTGGATGACATACTCCTGGGAACAGAGGAGCGGGGACTGTGCTTAAAGTTAACAATTGAACTATTAAACATGTTGGGTCAGGCAGGATACCGAGTATCCAAGGAAAAAGCGCAGCTGGTGCGACAGAAGGTAATTTATCTGGGATGTGAAATATCACAAGGAGTCAGGAGAATAGGGGTGAATCGCATACAAGCCATCTGTGCAATCCCTGTACCACGAAATAATCAGGAATTAAGATCTTTCCTAGGGATGGTCGGCTGGTGTCGCCTGTGGATTCCGAATTTCGGACTCATGGCCAAACCACTGTACGAAACAATCAAGGAACCCGAATTCAAGTGGGGTAAGACACAGCACAAGGCTTTCCAGGAATTAAAGCAAGCACTCAAAGAGGCCCCCGCCCTGGGTCTGCCAGACCTGACAAAAGACTTTCAATTGTATGTGCATGAAAGGCAGAGATTAGCTTTAGGAGTACTCACACAGCGATTGGGGTCATGGAAGAGGCCCGTGGGGTACTTCTCGAAACAGCTGGACATGGTGAGCGGAGGGTGGCCGGGGTGCTTGCGAGCAGTGGCTGCTACGGTAATCCTAATTCAGGAAGCACGGAAACTGACGCTGGGAAAACACATCACGGTATATGTACCTCACATGGTCATAGCCGTCTTGGAACAAAAAGGGGGGCATTGGCTCTCCTCCAGCAGAATGATGCAGTACCAGGCTCAGTTGCGGGAACAAGATGATGTTGAATTAAAAATAACCAACCATCTCAATCCAGCAGAATTCCTCAGGTCCACCCAAGAGGAAGGAGAACTGGAGCATGACTGCGTGGAGGTGATCGAACAAGTGTATGCCAGCCGTGAGGATCTGAAAGATGTCCCGATGGCAGATCCCGATGTGGAGCTGTTCACGGACGGATCCAGTTTTATGGAGCATGGAACCAGGTATGCAGGGTATGCTGTGGTGACACTCCAAGAAATAGTGGAAGCTAAAGCACTGCCTCCAGAAACTTCAGCGCAAAAAGCAGAAGTATGGGCGTTGGTAAGGGCATTGGTCCTTAGTAAAGACAGGAAAGTAAACATTTGGACTGATTCAAAGTATGCATTTGGTGTGGTTCACATCCATGGGGCTTTGTGGAAAGAAAGAGGACTTTTGACCTCTCAAGGCTCACAGATCAAACATAAGGAAGTAATAATTCAGTTGCTGGAAGCTGTACACTTACCTAAAGCAGTAGCGATCATGCATGTCCGAGGTCATCAAGCAGACTCCGGGAAAGAATTTCAGGGGAATCGGATGGCAGATGAAGCTGCGAAAAGGGCAGCCAGATTGGTCTGGACTCAAATGGCTCTGATACCGACAAGAGAAAATCCCGCTGCACCTTATTTAGAAGAGAAACCGTGCTACTCTCCGGAGGATGAACGGTTGGCACAAATCACTGGAGCAAGAAGGAATGTTGTAGGATGGTATGTAACACCGGTCGGACAAGTTATACTGCCAGTAGGATTGATGAAAGTAGTCATGGAAACTGAACATAACAAACTCCACTGTGGTGCAGAAGCATTGGTAGAATATCTAAAGAAAATAGTACTCTCTAATTCGATGATAACAATGGCCAAAAGAATAAATGCCACCTGCCCGATCTGCATTAAAAATAACCCGTTGGTTAGAAGACAGGTCCAAATGGGGAAAATACGTGTAGGGCCACAACCAGGGGATTATTGGCAAATAGATTTTTCCGAGTTACCAAAATCTCAGGCATACAAGTACTTACTAGTTTATGTGTGCACCTTTTCGGGATGGCCCGAAGCTTTCCCTTGCAGGACGAATCAGGCCAAGGAGGTAGTGAAAACCCTTCTCAAGGAAATCATTCCAAGGTTTGGGGTTCCTTTAGGAATATCATCAGATAGAGGACCACATTTTACTGCAGGGATCGTGCAGGAAGTTTCTACTATTCTGGGAATTCAGTGGCACTTACACACCCCCTGGAAACCTCAATCTAGTGGTCAGGTGGAACGAATGAATCAAACTCTGAAAAATCAAATTAAAAAGATTTGTCAAGAAGCTAAAATACAGTGGCCCCAAGCATTGCCTCTAGCCCTTCTGAGGATTAGGATTAAACCACGAGAAAGGATAGGGGTAAGTCCGTATGAAATTTTGTACGGCAAACCATATCATGCTGTAACCTATCAAGGGGACCCACATGTAATTGGGGATCAGATGATTGTAAATTATGTTCTGTCTTTAAATAAGACCCTTGCAGCACTGAGATCCACGCTGGAGTGGAATCGACCGTTACCTCTGGACACTCCTGCTCACGATATTCACCCAGGAGATCAAGTTTACGTGAAGAACTGGTCGGTGGAACCTCTGAAGGAAACATGGGACGGCCCCCATCAAGTGATAATGACAACTTACACCGCCGTCAAGGTCGACGGGATCAACAGCTGGATCCATTACACGCGGGTCAAAAAGGTCCCCTCCCGATGGTCGGTGGAACCCCTATCTCCCACCAGAATGGTGTTCAAAGCCAAAAATTAATGCTGTTGTTGTTACTCTTGAGTAAAATAATAATTGTTGAAACCTTTGTTAAAATCACAATACCTGAATCAAGGGTGTGGGTACCGGAGAATTCAAATGTAAATCTTACATGTTTGTTTGTCGATGATCAGGGAGCTGGACGGGACAGAGTCAGGGCACAATGGAAATGGATCACCAAGGATCAAATTCCCGATAAAGGAGTAGAAACGGTCTGGGATGAGAAGCAGCAAAAAGGTAGGATTACCCTGCAGATATCCAATATAACAAAAGCCAGAACAGGAAAATACGCTTGTGTGGTTTGGATAAAAGGGACTTATGATTATGGATTCGTAAATCTTGACATTTTAAATATCTCCCAAACAGAATCAGAAAATAAGGTCCAGGTGAATCTCCCAAATGGGAAAGTAGATATGTGGGACGGACCTCCCCTCAGAATAAAATGTACTCATAGGTTTAAGACAGGGTGTCAGAAACAGATTAGAATGAAATGGTGGAAATGGAACACGACACAGGAAATGTGGAATCCACAGGTACAAGGGACAAGTTGGTGGACGCTGGGAAATGAGAGCAGGGGATGGTTGAATATAACGAACTCAGAGATTGGTAGATCGGAGGGTAAATATCTTTGTGTTATCGTTTGTGGTGATAGTGGAGGTTATGGGGTCAGGAAGGTAGAAGTGGTATTACAACAGGAGCAAGGAATCAAGCCTGAACAGGAAATATATAACGCAAAGGAAGGGCAGGATTTGGTTTTAAGATGTAGGATACCAACCGAAAGCTATACTGAGTATGAATGGTGGTTTGGAGGACAAAGCTTGGTGGCTCAAGGGAAATATCAAATTAAAAGAAAACCCCAAGAAATAGTGTTAGTAATTAAAGAGGTCCTGGAACAGCAAGATAATGGACAATACTGGTGTTGGGTTGCTCGAGATGATTGGTGGGCAGCCGGGATGATTAGTGTTTATGTTGAAAGAACAAGGGTGACTCGGCAGGTACTAGAGGATGAAATCCAAACCAAACCAGAGAATCTGATTGTGGGTTTAATTAGGGATTTTGGGCAAACACAAAATGTATCAGCAATCACTGCATGTCTGCCTTTGCCCCATGCGGCAGGAGACCCTATACCATGGGGAATTATACCAGCTCCAGACATGCCTGCATCTAATCGAACAGTTACCTTAAGTTGTACCCAGGAGATTAGGAGCCGAACTAAATTGGTTAATCGGACAAATGTGATAAGGAGGAAAACCCCGAGGACTCGAGCAGATTGTTATAAGCTTCCAAATGCTGTATTTACCAGAATCGGAAGATTCCAGGGAGTAGGATGGTGTGAATACGATGAGAGGCAAACACGAGAAGTCCCGGCAACTGAACAATATTTTGAAATAACATGCCAGAATGTTACAAACACAACTACCATGGAACAATGGCAGACAATCTGGGGACCTAGTTTGTTGGAAACTTATAGTTATATAGGAACAGTTCAATGGTGTATTCATTGGAAGGGACGGAAAAATCAAACTTACTCAAAGACCTATCAAGAACAGGATAGTTGGAGGAAAGATGCACCTAGGATGACCGATTGGAATTGCACTGAGGTCTTCACTTGTGACAGCCCAAGTGAGTCTGTGAGTCTACTGCCGGTAAAGGTACTTTTGAGATTTGGCTGTGAATGTAGGGGATATAACCACACGATAACAGACAAAAATACAGAAGGAGAGTTAAACTGTAAAACTACATCAATCCGAGCTCCAGGAAATTTAGTTTGGGTAATGGGTCATGGACATTGGACCACTCATATGCCGGTAGATGGTCCAACTACACAAATTACTTTAGGAGTTCCAACTCTTTGTCCTTTCTGGAAATCGACAAAATTGACGGCCTCAGAAATACAAATAAGACATAAGCGAGATATAAGTCAGGAAATTGGGGACATAGGGTTAGAAGAAGGGGAAGATTGGCATGAACCTTCTTCAGGAATTAAATTTGGGTGGGTATTAGAATCTCTCTTTGCACAAATATCATCATATCGAAACAGGGAAATGTTGTACAAATTGTTAGGACAAACAGAAAGGTTAGCGGCTGTGACTAAGAAGGGATTCAAGGACTTAAATCTGCAGTTACAAGCTACGTCTAGAATGACAATTCAAAATCGGATGGCTCTAGATATGATATTGTTGAAGGAGCATGGCGTATGTGGATATCTGCATGGTAGAGACGACCATTGCTGCATTCACATCCCGAATGTTACACAAGAAGTAGAAAAGGATATAAGTCAATTAGAACGGATTGAAGGAAAGGTGAATGATATTCAGAAAGAGGCAGAACACAATTGGGTTGGAGAACTGTTCAGCTCCCTGGGAATTCGGATGTCCGGATGGATATCCTCAATTGTACAATATGGAATCATGATTGTTATAATCATTTTAGTTGCCTTAATAGTATATAAGTGTCTTTTAGGAATGATTGTCAAGGAAGGTCAACATACTCGGCGAATAATGAAGGCGATAATGCGAAGAGAAGTCCTGGCAGAACCAGCCGTTCCACCTCCTGCTTATCGCGAAACAGCGACATGAATTGTTGAGCATCCTTGCGAACCCAGAAGAAGCTCGAAGGATGCTCAAAAGGGGGGACTTGTTACAAAAAGGATAGGATATTGGATTTTAGAAGTAGTAAGGCTAAGGCTCTGCTAGGCTGTAAGGCCTCAGGTGTAGAAATAGTTCTCTGGGGAAACAGGAATAGAATGTACTGGGTGGGGAGGTTAGGAATAGTGAATTAGCTGGGCATGGTGAACCCGTTAGTGAATTAGCTGGGCATGGTGAACCCGTTAGTGAATTAGCTAGGCACGGTGAACCTGTCTAAAAGTAAATTGTTCTGGGTTGATATATGTTGCATGCAAGGGGGATTTCAGTGGTAGGAGCTCGTTGAGCATTATCTAAGACTAGACAACCATAGAGAGATATGGCGTAGGGTATGATTATCAATTGTTAATCCTTGTGATGTATGTTTTACTTTGAAGATTAAATCTTGTATGTGTGCCAATGTTTGAAACTGTATAAAGAGCTGAGTGAAACGATAGGCCTTTGGGAAGCCTGATTTGGGACACTAGTCCCCAGGTCCCCGGGCCCTGAATAAAGCACCGCATAAACTGACTCTCTGTTGGTTTGTGTTTGTGGTCGGTGGGCAACAGTCTGACAATGAAAACAAAGATAGTTTCTTTAAGTCTGGCCTCTAAGTGGTGAGGATGTGTGGGGGAAAGTGGAAGTTCAGTTAATGTAGGCCAGAGATAAACTGAAGTGGTAGGAGCAGGTAAATGCAGGAAAGATCATTGAAGACAGGTTATATTTTGGGTTCATGACTGTGGGCTCTGATCAGTAGTTTTCACCCTCCTTGATATCTAGTAGAAAGAGACTGGAATTGTTCCGGTTTTGTCTGTCAACTTCTTTTCTCTGAGACAAGATGAAGTTTTGCATTCGTGACAGATTAGCTGAGGCAGAAAGTATATTTTCACTTCCCAGCTGAATGTCCATTTTGCAGGGAGGGAATCTAGATTAATGTTCTGACAATTTAGAAGTCAAAAATGATGTAGAAAAATCATAGAGTTTCATTGTACATCAAGTTAGAATTGGGAAGGGGTTAAAGAAAAACAGGCAGAAGACAGCAGCTATGAATCCCTATTACAGGACACTGAACTTTTCTACCAGTGCCGTGATGACAGAAATCTCTCACAGAACATCACTTGACCATCATGGGAAAAGGATGACTGGGTGCTAGGAACAGCCTGGGACCAAGCTGGGAGAGGGATTTCTTAGAGGAGCAAGGGTGAACATTCACAGAAAGCGTAGTGATAAATTTTGTCTGATGTGCTGCCCAGCATTTCCAAGAGGGTCAATAAAGTTGCATGGTTATTTAAAGTATGATTTGTGCATCTTGTCTTTCCTAATGCAGGCCTGAGACAGCACGCTTCACTTCTCAAAGCCCATCCACAGAGGGACTGTGCAGGACACTTGAGAGCAGTGAAGAGGCAGCCTGTGCTATTCTATTGCTTTCAGAATAACACACTTAACTCTGGTGTAGAGTTTGGAGCACTGAGAATTACTTAATTGGGGTAATGAAAGAAAGACCTTGGTCCCTGCTTTGCAAAATCATCTTTTATAGGCAAGCCTTCGAAAATAAGACTGAAAGTGACGCAAGTTGTACATATCCATTATCTAAACAAAAGGGGATACACAACTAAAATGTGTATTAGTATTTTTTTTAAAATTGATTAATGACAGTAATTTTGAGTGGATATACAGGGCTAGCATTTTTTTTCTGTAAGTACTCTTAAATTTGCAATTATGATGGGTTTATTTCCTGAAGAAAAGCCAAATGAAAACCAACAAACTGCCCTTATTTTAGGGGGTGTGTGTGTTTCTCTGCAGTTTTCCTTTCATTTCCCTTTTTTGCAGTCATTTTCTTTGGCTGAAGAGGAATGGGCAGCCTTTCATTTAATTCTCACTTTTTAGTGACAGATTGCATTTGTGTGGCTGATTTTGCCATTAGGAGGATAACATGGTGAAACACCTTCTGGTTGCTTGAAGCTGAGGTCGCTGCAGAGTTCAGTAATGCTTCCTCATTTTGCTACACTTAAGGCACACCTAGTAGGCCAAAACCAGCTTTTAATAACCTACGTAGTGGACACCTAAGAGGGTGTATTCACTATAACTCTAAGCTATTTAGGGAATTTGGCTGAATGTATTATCGATTTCTCTGATGAAATCATAGAATTTCAGATGTGGTAAAAGGTGTGTCTGTCTCTTAAAGGACCCTCCAGCATCGAAATTTAGGTCTTGCCTACCAGAGCCCATACTGGTTTTTTTGGTCATTGCTCTGTTTATGTAGGGTATTTTGGTTTGTTTTGATTTATTTTTTAAATTTGTGGTTATTTTAGGACCTCAGATCAAAATAAGAGTTCATCATGTGCTAGACCAGGGTTTATCACATGCTAATTAAAATTGTAGTATGCTTGTTTACTACATCTGTGGCGGTATATAGGGTTTGCTATTTGTGTTCATCTGGTAACCTCTGCTAATTCTCTGTTTCCTAGATCTTAGGAAACTGTAGCTGTAACCCTAAGAAGGAAGCTGCTATCCATACAATTTAGGAAAGCATGTCAGTACAGTTTAAATTTTGGTTCTGACTTCTTTCTACAATTATACCTGGTTCAAAACTGTCCACATTTGACAGAAAAGCTAAATTTGAGCTAGCCACATTAAAAACAAGACAAGCCTTTGAGAAAGTACTTGGTGGACTTTCCTTTGAAATAGCACTTCTGTTCCGTACTGAAGTTATGAATTATGAGCATAATTGCAAATTTCTAAATGAGTCAACTAGATGTCTACACATATATTTTGGATGCAGTTATTTGTTCGTGAAGGTGAAAGATCTGCATTTTGTAGGAGATGATAATGAAGTAATTCTTCAACTGAATTTTTTTGCACTTGAATTTAGGAGTATTGCAAAGAAATGTAAAATATGAAAAGTATACAGAAAGATTTTCAAATGGAGATGAAAAAATATCTCCTGGACAGATGTGAGAAAAATAATCAAACACTTCTCATGAGGTTCTTATTTAAAGTCCTCATCAACATTTCTCAGGATTTTATCCATCTGCAGACTTCAGATCTATCAATGGAGTCAACTCACATACATAATTCTAGTTGCTGGTACATGCATATTTAACAAAAGTGAATGAATTAAGGTGATAAGTAATGCCTTAGCAGCATTTCCTATTTTGCAATCATTGGACAAGATAAGAAGTGAGATAAAATCTGTTGTCCAAAGAAAAAGCCTTTCCTTATTAAAAAACCCACACAATATCCCCATAGAAAAGTCCCATTCTGCCTTGTACACATATTTTGTGCGGTTTTGGGTCTATAGTTTTTATTTTAATGTGTTTTTTGGGGGGGGAGGGTGGGTGTTGCTTGTTTAAAGTTCAGCAAAATTATGAAGCTGTGATAGGGACATCTTCCATGAAACAAGTTTACTACTGCTTTAGCTTGATTTATAACGCCCTTCTGAGGAATTAGCAGAGGATAAGAGCTATGACCTGGCTTTGGGAATCTAACATTCTTTTATCAGTGTTTATATTCAGGGCTGAGAAACAAACAGAAGAAATTTTTTGGAATTTTCTATATCAGATTTCTAATATACCAACCTGCCAAACGATTGAATGTGTGCAGTCACAACAGAACCCGCTGTTCATTTATTCTAAGCACTGAAGATGAGCAGACATAGAAAACTTTCAAGCTGTGCAGAACCACGACTTCAGAGGTGGTGACAATTATGGTAGAGCGTTTTTAGGGAACGTACAACTTGTAAGTGTTATTTGGGCAGGGATACAGAATGAGTTTCAGTGTAGGAATTCAAGAAATGTACTATGTGAAGTGTTGCGCCCTGACTGCTCAAAAGTAATTCTAGTGGCCTAATTAGAAAACAATTATATTCAAGAAGTTTGACGGATTTGAAGGTTTGCTAATTGCTATAATAGAAATGGGAAATTAGAAAGAAATTAACTTTGGCAGGGTGAAAGGTGTTTCATTCATGAGATTCTTCATTATTAAAAATCTTTTTACTTCAGGAAGGAGATGCTCTAATAGGATCTTGGCTGTTCTGAGGCTGATCATTTTCGTAGGATATTGGCAAGGACACTAATGATATTATCAATCATATATAATGTAAACATAAGCACAATAGTATTTAAGCAGCGCAAAAAAAAATACCCTAAATTCATTGTGGTACTTATGACTGCTTATGACCATGTCAGTTAAGAATATGCAAGTTAAATAGTTTGGATTATAAAAAGACAAGTTTGAAGAAAGTTTTTTTGATTGTTCTCAAAGACAAAACATCAAGTTGCCATAACCTTTCAGGCCAAGAGGTGTTGAGTGGAAGAAGAATAACAATTAGTTGATATTGCTTTGTTTTGTAAGAATGCATCTTCAAGTCTAGAAATACAGCAGAGCAACTTTTTTCTGCTGATTTCTGCCTGAATAAAACTTTGACTTCCTAGAATATTTTTAGCATGACAGATCACAAACAACTTCAGCAAAAGTAGCAAATTCTAATTAGAATTGATCTAGTCTGACAACTGAACAATGCTAAATTGGACAGGAGAACAGAGTTTTTGCACAGTTTACTAACCAAAATTAATTGCACAGCCCACAGCAAGAGTTCTTTTTCACTTCAAAGTACGTATTTCAACACCTTTTTACTTTCTTTTCTAACAGATCTTGTCTGTTTTAGTCTTTGTTAAATGGGGGAATTATTGTTGTGAGATATCCTTGCACTACTTAGTTTTATGCTGTTTTACCAAGTGAAGCAAAAAATGTGGTGCTGTGGTGCTGTTTGGGTGCTGTTTAGTCTGTGGTTTAACAAAATATAATCTATTTTCATACTTGTCAGAATATCACCAGAAGATAAATGTGTACTGATATTTTACTCTGAAAGGATTAACAATCCCCACCACATTCCCATTTATCAATGAAATTGGCTATAGAGAATTGCTCTTTATTGCCCATCTCAACCAAAGGTACTCTGGCTACACCTTCTGGCAGTCAAATTGTAGCAACTATCTCCTAGTGACTGCTTAATTTTGTTAATTGTTCCTCTGGAACTCCAAAAGTGGTCCTGATTTCAATGACCCTTTGAGTTCCTTTGTGTGCCACGATCAATTAGAAGGGAAGAATGACAACTTTTGTAGCTTTTTTTATTTTTCTCCTTTGCTTGCTGTGTGAGGTTGCAAGCTGCAAAGGAAGCACTTATTTATCAGAGCATTAAGCAGAGTGTTGTTTATATTCACATGAGAAGAGAGAGACTGTGGTATTAGGGTGGTGGACAAGATTTGAGTGCCTGTCCTAACTTTGCTTCAAGGAAGTTATATTCTAAATTTGGGCTGGTCTTGAAGTATTATGAGGAATAAACTAAATCCCCAAGCTTTTTCTTGAGCTATACAAAGTCAGTCTAGCTGGGCTAGCATGGGCTAGAGCTGAGGGAAGCTTAGCTGAAGATATAGACTGTTAACACTTACAGCTTGGTTTGCTTGCCAAAACACCGTCATCAAGTGTTGTTTGAAATCTCCAAAGGTGCTAGGGATTTCACCACACGGCTGGCAGATCTGATGTGAAGCTTATGGGAGCACTTGCTTTTCTGCAGCAGCAGCTGAGGGCCATGTGGGATCTCAGATCAATCAGGATGATAATGTGTGCAAATCAGTCCTATACACAATCTGGTGAAAGCATCTCCATGTTTAGAGATAACATATGCAGAAATACTATGTTAAAAGGAAACTTGTGCATGCAGCTTTCACTTTCAATATAATATATTCATGCAGCCTTAACACAGTATTTACAAGCAGCACAGACAAAGATAAATGCATAATATGTATATACATATTGTTCTGTATCCTTACCAAATCTTTTTTTTTGAAGTTTAAAGGGCATAACATGTTCCACAATTTGGGTTAATCTTGCATTCTCTTACGAAGTTGAAAAAAAAAAAAAGCCAGCAAGAAATTTTATTTATTTTCTTTATTGGGCTTTACTCATCATATTGAGGTAAACTTCTGTAGCTATTGCCATCAGTATCAACTGAGTACAAATGGCCATACCATAATATTATCCACTTTCTGGTTAATCTTTTATTTCTTTAAAAACAAAGCTGTCTTCATTTTTATACACAGTCCCCCTGAAAGAGCCCCAAAAAGATATTTTGCCTATGTATCTTTTCTTAAGTTAAATTTAGCTGCAGTTGCCTGTAGCCACCATCTAATTACTGAGTGGCCCAAACGAGAAATTTATTATTGTTTGCTTTGTGTGGAAAAAGCATACATTCCAAGTATTGGGAATTATTGGGAGTTCCTAAAAAGTTTGTGAAAAATGAGCACAGAGATTGTGTTGTTAGCTTGAAATTAGTCATTACTGAAGTACTGGATACTCTTTTTTTATCACCTTAATGATTTATCACCTGTAATGGTGAGAATTAAAACTTCCTAAGGAAGTAATAGGGACGCCTTTTTATTTTATTGTTTATTCAGAACAGATGTATTCATTTATTTTTTTTTAGCATGGTACTAAAATGGTTATATTTGAATTCTGGACAATTCTGTATGTGAGAAGAAACTGAGTAAAACTGTGCAGCTTCCATTATTCCATGCATCTCAAATAATCAAAGAAAAATTTCAGCTCAGCAGTAACTGGCTCTGTTATCAGCTTTCTGTATAAGAGGGTGTTTAAGGAAAATGAAGCAAATAAATTAATACATGTAGAAAAATTTGTTCAATATCGTGTACTGTCAGCTGCAAGTTGCTTGGGGATGGTTTCTATTTCATTTTGAGGGACTACACAGAGATTACTTCAGTAGGAGCTGCATCTGTTTGTACTGTGTAAACCCCCAGGTGTTGCTGTTTCAATGTTTTTGAATATTGTGAATACAAAATAGTGGTTATCTCCTGGTATTGTTTTTTATCTTTTTTACAACTGAAGGATCTTAAAATGAGAAAAAAAATAGATTTTTTCTTCAGTGATGGAGTATTAGTTTATTATTCTATGCTCATTTTTCTATGGCAGTCATAATTACTTGCCTGTGTCTGTGCAAGGCTGCTGTAATATTTTGTTAATGCCCTCAAAAACTTTTGATATTAATACAAATCAAAACTTGCCCTGTCTCTTGCCTCCTTCTTTTCCAACGTGAGCACTTTCTTCCCTGGTTCTAGTGCTGTTTATGTCCATTATACCATGTCTACAGAATAGATAGCATTTATTGAAACCAGCAAGTGACTGATCCAAACCAGGAAAATATAAGCTGTTTCTTCAGATGGTGTTCTTCACAATCCTTTCATGATGTAGATACTGAAAGTTTGGAAGTGTTGCAGAAGGGGTTGTGTGAGTGGCTAAAAGAAAAATAGATTAAGGACAGCACCTTTGGCTTAAAAAATCATGAGTCAGAAATTGTTGCTCCGTCAAAGCATCCAGGGAGGAATTTACATTGGCCACTGCCAGGTGGGATAGATGGATTTTTAGTCTAAGCTATTTCAGACCATAGTCTTCCTAAAGCTGTTCTGTGGGTGGGTGCTGTTGTACAAATGTGGGTGCTACTGTAACCAACGTGTACTTTCAAATTATATATCCTGTTCACTCAGGTGCCTATGCTCTGAAAACCATTCTTGGCTGACAGAAACATATGGGGGGCCCAATAATGTTTCATGCAGCGAAGCCTAAGAGATTAGCCACTTACTCAGATTTTCTTACCATCAAGTCAAACTCACGACTGGGTGTGTAGATATTGTTTGCTCTCCCCATCAGCTGTGCAGGATGCTCCCAGCTCTCGCCTCTGACTAGTACTCCACAGCCCAGCTCCCTTGTTTTTGTACTGGATGAAGTTAAATTGGAAATGAATAACTGAATTTTCCTGGTCATGCCTTGAGCACCAAACAGTATGTGCGTTCTTCAGAGAGCAGCATGTTTATCCTCAGCACAGCTGCTTGTCACAGAGATGACGGTCCTCATTTTGTTAGTCAGGAACCTGAGAGCAGACTTTTGGGCAGCATGCCCAGGGTCCTGCACAAAGTCTGCGTCAGAGCCAGGATACTTTGTACTGAACTTGTTATAATTTAGGGGTTATATCAATAGTGATGGTGATCTTGAGAGTTAACACAAATGTACAACCTGGGAGTTAGGTCTGAGTTTGAGCTGATAAGAGCATGAAGCAGCCTGGCCTGTGTGCTATGTATTTTGTGAAGACTCTTCCCGTAACTGCTCAAGTGATTATTCTGAACAATGTGCTACCATCCATTACTATTCTTATCTCTGCTACCACTTATCCTAAACCTTAGTCATCTATTGTATCTCAAGTGGATTTTATGAAGTTTTCCATATTTTATATTCTACGTGATGGCATTGGCCCATTTCCTATAATCTTTTGTTGGAGTTTCCTGGACTGCAAACCACAGCCAAAACTTTCTCAGGCTGGGAAATCAAATATAAACTGGCATATTATAAGAAAGAAGCAATTATACTTAATTGGATTTCTTAATCAGAAATGGGATAAAAAACCTCACCAAAATGGTACAATTTTTGAGTGGCCCTATCTTAATGTAGTTTAAAAAGTACTGTTTCCAATACCACTGTAAACTTGATCCACAGATTTTTAATGTGGTAGGATACTTTGTATATAGATTTTCTGAGACAAGTACATCCTCACTCTATTTTTGGGTTAAAGAAAAATACTCTAAGCATTAACTGCAAAAACTTAGGGCATTTTTAAAGACTCTCAGGGAGTTATTTAGAAAACATTTTTTTTTTCTGACTGGAATTACTGTATTTTTTCAGTGTTGGTAGTAGACTTTCCTCCTTGGAACAATATCATTAAAACCTTATAAAAAATCCCCTTTTCAAGTATTTTAAGACATAAATTCAGTCGGTAGCTTAATTTAGGATGCAAATGAGTTGTGTAGCATTTCAACTTCTATGTGAAGTATTCTTGCCATGATTCTCCCCTTTGAAATAGTTTTGGTTCTCCTGTAGTTTGGGTAGCCATAATGTTAAAAATCTGACATCTAACTCTCTACTTGTTATTTAGGCTTTATTTTAAGCCAGCTCTTTGCAGCATAAAGTCAGAGCTAAAGTAATCCATGGGAGACCTGCAGGTGGTATTAATCTTGCCTCACTTTAAATAGGAAGTCAGCAGGGTCTAGAGGTAAGACAATTGTCTAGGTTTACATTAGATCTAATGGAGGAGGTCTAATTCATCAAATGAGAGAGATTAGAGAGTGATTCATTTGACCATGTTGCTGTTCTTCCTTCATTTCTGCAGGGATGGGAATGTGCTCTGCTGGGAAACAATATGGTCCAACATGGTAGCAAGCAGGGAGTTTCTGTAACCAGATTTTTCTGTTATCACTAAAACAGTGAATTAAACCTACACTTGTTATAAATGCAGCATTTTCACAGCAAAATATTTGTATACACAACTACCCATATATGACTAATCTACTGGATTGACTGAAATGAGAATGTTCTCTGTCTTCTCTAATATTTCATTAGAGGAAGGTTTGGAGTCTAAACTCTTTAGAGTTTAGACAGAAATCCAATTTACTTCAATCCTGGAAATTTAACTATAACAATTTTTCTAATGGATAAGCATATTCCCTGTCTTTCTCCTGAAGTGCACTGAAATTCATTTCCAGTTGTAAAAGCCATTATAAACAACCTGCAAATATGCAATGTGTGGTGACAGCCATATTTATCTCCATGTTAAATTCAGGAATAATCTTTCTAATTTCTGTAGATGCGGGAGATGAAAAGATCGAATAGTCCTGGCTAAGTTTTAGACAACCTGGGTGTTTCATATCCATTTGTTCCTTTTGTTAAGGCTGTTGTTTGTTAAATGATTATTTCCTCCACCAGATTTTAGGATAATAGGTTTAGAAACATAGCTTCATTTCTCAGCTCCTTCTCTACATACCAGTGAGGAAGAAATGGCCCCAGGTGGAGGAAAAATGTAATAACAAATTGTGTTACTTTAAGTTATAACGCCCAAGAAGCATACATTTCTCCCATCTCCCTGCTACCAAATCTAGGCTGATTGATACGAGAAAATATGAGGAAGCTGATTCTTAACATCAGACTGAAGAATAATTCTTGGTTTGTTTGCATTTTTGGTTTTTTTTTTTTGGTTGGTTTTTTTTTAGACATCTAGAACAAAAGGAGAAGACAAAATTCGTATCTATGACTTGTTGGTGCCTCAAATTGTTGGTTTTATTTAATTAAAATACTTATGCTTCATATATTCAGGATGAAAATACAGCCTTAAATTATCTGAGTCTGGTGGACTCAGTTCTGTTGCTCTGAGGATCAATATTGATCCAGTTCTATTACATGAGATTTTGTAGCACTGAAAAAGGAGTGCTCATTTCAAAACATGAAGACTCTGATATTGCTAGAATTCATGCAAAAGATAATGCATTTCTAAACAAAATGAGGTAGAAAAGTGCTTTTCAACAGAAGGAACAAGGAGAAATGTGTTGTATCAAAAACAAACAAAAAACCAAACAATAAATTGAAAATGTTTAAATGCTTTATAAGAAAAGGAACAGATAACTGTTAACCAGATCTTAAGTTCCAGAAAGAATGAAAGATACGCGCCTGTAGGGAAGACAATAATGATGTAATTGATCAGATATTTTGGTATTTTAGGAAAAACAGTACCTCCACAGACATGCTTCTCCTAGAAATGCTGGCAATGCTATCCTTGCAAATGGAATATGGAGAGGTATCCCTTTTGTGCTGACACAGAGCCCTCATCTCATTTTTGAGGCTAAGTTTCAGCACCTGGGCTACTGTGAAAAGAGGTAGTTTGATGTCCTCTGGGCACAGAATCTCAGGATTTTTGAGGATGGAATTGATTTCTGGGGATCATCTGGTCCAACTTCCCCTGCCCAGGACAGCATGTGGGCAACCTGTTCCAGTGCTCAGTCACCCTTGAAAGTAAGGAAAGTGCTGCCTGTTTAGTGTTTTGATCTGTGCCCACTGCCTCTGGTTCTGGGCACCACTAAGAAGAGCCTGGTTTCATCTGCTTTGTACCTTCCTCTCAGGTATTTATATACATTGATGAAATCACCCCAAGACGTCTCTTTCTCAGGCTGAACAGTCCTGGCTCCCTCAGCCTGTCCTCACAGAAGAGATGGTCCAGGCACTTCAGCACCTCAGGGGTCCTTAGTGTGCCTGTGTCTCTCTTGTACTGGGGAGTCCTGACCAGGACAGCACCACAGTACTCCAGGAAAATCCATGCATGTTCATCTTACAGGAAAAAATTAGCAAAGGTGAACGTGTTATGGTTTCTAAAAAGCAAACAGAGCATTCAGAGAGTCTGTGGGGTCTTATTGCATGGGAGGTCTCTGCTCTCATCCCTGGTGGACCAAGCTACCATGCTGTTGACAGTGAGAGACACAGGCATTCAGCTTTCAAAAGAATTCTTCCTAATTGTTTACGGAGCCTACATGCCTATGTAAATCTTCTGAACCATCCCACCAGTCTTGGGGAATCTGGATTACCCTGATAGAGCTATTAAACACTCCCGTGCCTAACTGGAGGACATAGAAGAGATAACACTGCTTTAAAATTTTATAGTGATTGAAATATTGCACATCATTTGGATCATCCATATTCAAGAAAAATTAAATCAAGGGAGAACAAATGCAAATATAGTGTGTAGGTTCTTTGGCAGAGTGGGACCAGCAAAACATGGTTCTTTCTGCTTAATGAAATGAGAGCTGAGAGGAGATAGTACTTCTGATAGTAAAATGTGAGCTGAAGAGAATAAATATTTACATGCCTGGCATGTAAGTTCAATTAAAAAATATAGACTGGCTATGAGTAATTTAAGACTAGAAATTAGAAGATTTTTATCAACCAGGGAAGAAATTATTTGTATGAAAAAAAAATTAGAAAAGCTGAATGGTTTGAAGATGAAAGGTGCTGCATTTTATAGAAAATAAATAACAATCTTGCTCCCTATAGTAGCAGAGGAAAAGACTTGATTATCTAGGAATATCTTTCACTTTGATGTTCCCGTTGCTGTTCTTTATCATCCTTTTTATTGCTTCAAATTTTCCCATGAACTCACTGGATGGAATTTTCCACAGCCTAGCAAGTCACAGAAGTGAGTTTTGCCTAATTATTAATGACCTCCATTCTCTGAATATGTCTGTTTACTTAAATTGGATAGTAACAATACAGGTACCATATTTTTGGCCACAGCTAAGTAACAACATATGATTTTTCCTTGTGGTACATTACCTTTGCCTTTAATTTTTCCCTCATGTGAGGAAAAGAAAGACAGAATCTAACAATTTCCCTTCAGCTCTATGCATATATTTCAGTTTCTAATGAAAGCAATTTTTTCTTCAATTGATTTAAATGATGCCTAAGTTTTAGCAGATGTTTTTGAAGTGCACCTCCACTGAAGATGAACTGTATTCACTTGTTCTCAATAATACATACATAGTTCAGAATTGATAATCTAAGGTGTTTTGTGCACTGCTTTGGCTTTGTTATTACTTCTGCACTCGAGCTCAGAAACCACATAATTGTGAATATAATTTTTACTTGGCTAATTCATAAAAGCAGAGATTTTCTGGAAACATGATAAAATCCATATCTGCTTACTTAGGGTGGAGGACCTTTCTCAAAGACTTCTGTCTCTTCAAAAGGGCTTTTTCTTCCTCTTACAGATTTTCGTATCAACAGAGGCCAATAACCCCTAGATCTTTTTGTGATTGAAAGGATGTTTGTTTTTGGAAAACTTTTCCTCCAACCAGTGCTGTTCTGGTTTCACGATGTCCAGGTTCCTGTTTTTTTCCAGATTGTGGTGCCCCAGAGTCACACTGTGCCTTTTCTCTTCATGAAATATTGTGAGAATTAGAATTGGTGCATATATATCTAGCAACCTGGGAAAGGTGAAAAAAAACCCTATTCTTGAGGCATTTGTAGCATGAGTAAGGAGATGTTTTTTCAAAAAGCATAGCCCGGACTAACTGAGGTATTGTCATGCAGTGCCTTTTCATTGCAGTTGACTGAAATAAGACACAACTGTTAAGTCATGGGCTTTCTAAATTCTCATATGCTGTTTCCACATTTATGTTGTTACACGCATACTGAGATGCACAGGCAGGTTATATATGGGTATACACATGTAAGAAAGGAGGAAACAAGACATTTTTAAAAGCAATGTTCATAGAGTCATAGTATCACACAATCACTTATGTTGAAAAAGACTCCTGAGATCATCGAGTCCACCCATAAAAGGTATAAAATCAGTCAAACAATATAAAACTCAGGAGCCTGTGTTGTTTCACCCAAAAGAACAGAGGACAGTATACTAATGAACTGAATGAGAGGAATGTGATAATTCTGAATTAGCTAACTAGATTCAGTCTAGTAGCTGCATACATTCTTTCAGTCATGATAACTGCAAATGTGCCTACTATGGCCTCTAACTTTTCTTTTAAGAGAAGATCTTCTCTTAAAGAAGCAAAATCCTGTGTTGATTTCTGTGGAAGCAAGCTCCTTATAAATGATCTGTTTCACATGTATGCCAGAAGCTGAGAGTGAAGATACACGGTGCAGTACCACCAAACTTTCTTCACCCTAGTTTTAGCTGAATGGTCCTACCTCCTGAGGCATCTCTGGGACTGGCTTAAATAGATTAAAAAACAACTTCCTGGCACAAAACAGTTCACTTTATTTTTGTGGGTGTGGGAGAGAGGGATGAGAAGGAGAAATGAATTTTTATGAAAGTTTAGCAAAGTGGATTGCTTGGATAAGTGGATAAGTGAGTCCAGTGGGGGCTGGAATGAGCTCCAAATAAGGACTGAGGGCAAAGTCAGGAGCTGAGCTGTTAATGGAAAGAGTAGGTAATTCTTTCTTTCATCTAATTTATAATGGAATACTAAATCAGCTCAAATTGTAATTAATAGCTTCAGCTGGAAAAAGAGTACTCAAAAAAACAACATGCCTGAATTATTCTGTGTGTCCACATGTCTTTTTGACAGGTTTTCACAAAACAACTCTGGGGCAGTAATCCCTGTTTTGCCATTCAGACCCTTGCATTCAGCTTGCACCACAAGTTCTTAAACAACAAACAAATTGCTTGTGTTTCAGTCTGAGCAGCTCTTCTCTTGCTGCTCTATTGCCATTTGATAACATACAATTTACTGGTTTGTCCTTCCAAATTGCTTTGCACATTTTTGTTTCTGTCACACAAATGTAGTCCCTTTGTCACAGTTACAGAATGAACAAAGATTTTCAGTGTATTTTTGTAATACTCAGTTACACTTAGAGCATATGCTGAATAAATACTAGATCATCTGTAATGCTATTAATATGTGCCAACAGACAGCACTAAACAGCAAAGCTTATTTTTCTTTAGTCTTGGCAATGTTGAAACAGACAGTTCAAGTTTAAGTGATGAGTGATCTTTACTTTTTATAGACATCCACTTCTGTTATTCTGTCTTTTGGATTTTTCTTTAAGGGGTTAAAAAGGAACCTAGTGTTCCTTATTAAGTATACATGGATTGATGAAATCCCCAAAAAGAATATCTAATGATTTATCAACCCTAACCTTCATGCAATTAGTGTGTTTCAGTATGGGCATTGTAGCTATCTTTTGAAAACAGAAGGATTTAATCACTGCCTCAAGGAGATAAAATGCAGTTATTTCTGAAGAGCAAAAGTTTATTAGTCGCAATGCAAATGTGCCACAAAAGGATAAAGACAGACACCTAATCAGAGTGTGATATCACCCAGAGGTTTTTAATCTTCCTTTAATTCAGTTATTGCTACCATGTGATTGAAAGTTAGGAAATTTCCACAAGGAGGTTTTGTCTTCTTGTGAAAGGAGTTTCGGCCTTTATCAGCGGTGTATGTGAAGAACTGTGGAATAAACCATTATGGGGAAAATAATATTTTATGTATAAACAATGAGAGAAGCCCAGGCAATAAACAAGCTAATTGGACACATTCATTGCAGTGATAATACTCAAGTTCAGGTTCCTGTTTCCCACTAGTCACTGGGATGCAGCAGTTTGAAGGGCTTAACAGCTCCCTTTGCTGGCAACAAGCAAGAAATGCAGTTCGTGTGCACCATCCCTAGTTCCGTTTGCCATATCGGGTTTTAATTAGCTTCACAGGCAGTATGTCCTGGCTCCTGCTTTCAGCTCTGAGATAGTAGAACTTTTCAACAATTCACCAACTTCAAGGAAGAGTATAAACAGACCATCAAAAGAATCAAGGAAACAAATTAAACTAGTATAAACATACTAAATGAAATTAAATTTGAACCAAAACCACAAATAGAAAATGGAACAATTACTCTGTATAACACAGCCAAAATAAGGGAATGAGAAAGCTAGTTTCTCTAATGTACACTAAACAAAAGCTTCTCTAACGTGCACTAAAGCTTTTACCCTCTTACCAGGAACCTTAACCAGGCCCAGAACAATCACCTGAAGCCTTTCCTGAATCCCAAAGGCTAAATCCTAAGCCTCAAAGATGAATTCAATCCCCACTCCTGGACTGAATGCAAGCCCCTAATCAGAAATCCTAATGAGATGCCTGAAGCCCTAGTCACCCTAACCCAAGGTCTTCAGACCCTCACTCTAAGCCTGGAGTCCAAGAGTCCTTTCTTAATCTTAGCTCACATGTGTTAGGCCCACCAGGAGAGCAGGGTTTGTGAGGTTATGGAGCAAATGCCTGGGGAGATGACTGTGATGGGGGAAAAACCCCAGGCTCATGTCAGGAAGTTTGAATTAGTGTAATTTACTGCCAATTGAGAAAACTTTTTATTACTGATCCTGGTATTAACTCCCTCCCACACAAAAAAAGAAACACCAAAAAACCCAAACCCCAAAACAAAAACCAAAAATCCCCAAACCCAAAAACAAACAAAAAACCCCAACATGCAGGGAAAATGCCTTGGCTACCCTCTGGGCAGCTCTGCTCTCCCCTTTCATGCCTCTAACCCATTTGCTGTGCATTATGCTCAGATCCTTTGGTGAGACAATGGGTGATGCAGGAGACTGGGGTTGGTGTGTAGCAGTTGCTTTTATCTTCACGCTCCTTGTTTCTTTAACTGGTCCAACATAGTTCCTCCATTAACCACAATCCCTTTAGAGTCACACCTCCTCCTGATTCTTCTCTCTGTCCCTGTCCAGTCCGATACTTGTCTACAGCCCTTGCCCAGGCTGCTCTATTTTCTCAGCACTCAGGCTGCTATTTTTGGGCATTTCCCCTTCTTTTCCACACTTCTTCTCTGTCATTTTCTCTTGTGTCTTCTGCTGTAGCTGAAGGAAACAGCTGATGTCTCTTTCCTTGTCCCTTTGCCTCAGCATTTTCTAACTAACCTCTCTTTGCAGAGGCTCCAGAAGCTCCTCTTATTCTGTCATATAGTGCATACACTGTGGAGCTGGCACAGGCTAAGTCTGGCACAGCACAGTCCATGACCTCCTCCCACACAGGTCAACCCTACAAGCCATCATGAACATAAAAACCAACCCCCAAATCCAACCACTAGTCCTCTGCCCTACCAAAGTCCCTTATAGAATCAGGGGAGCAGGGAGGTCGTGGGATAGGAGAAGGAGATGCACGTTAGAGGGAAAGCACTTAGTTGTTTACTGTGAGAGGTCCTCTGTAAGAGCAGCTGACTGTCCATGAGATGGAGGCTGGGCAGGAGGGAGCTCAGCCAGCAGAGCAGTGGGAAGAGATGGTGATGTGTGTGGAACAGAGATGGAGGCAGCCCCTTTCCTCAGCCCTCACCCTAGGGCCCATCCCACAGTTCTTGTAAAGTACTCAGCCCTACCTCTAATTCTTAGCCTAGTGTCTTTTATCAGTCCATAAGCTCAAAGTATATGCCCAAATCCTGAAATTTGACACCTTCCTCTATTCTTCACCCTAGGTTGTGCTTTTGCCATCATGTGCAACCATTAACACAAAGTATTTCATTATGCTTTTTCTAGATAATTTTGAAAGGTTTTCTCAGGAAAAAATATTTCTCTTGAGTGAAGAGAGAGAAGTGATGTGATTCAAGTAATGCCACCTGTGGTTTGAATATAATTCTAAGTCAAGAAAAATTATTTCACATAAAGTCTTTCTCAAGATGTAGAAAGCTGTTAAAAAACATATAATAAAATTTAGCCAAAATTTTAAAAGTTTTTTTTTTTGAGGACAAAGGTTTCCCAAAATATCATAGAGGACAGGAAAATCAAAGCACTGATTCTGTGTGAATCCATCATACTGTTATAAACTAGGAAGATATATAGAGGTATAACACACCCAAATGGTGAAAAAGTTGTGCTTTTCCAGTTTTATCAAGTTCTATGATTACAGAGCACTCATTCTTTTCACTAGGCTGTCGTTTTACAAGTAGGTGAATTTGTGTTTGTGATTGGAGTTCTGTATTACAAGTTCTACTGTAACAGGAAGCTGATGTCTCTTCATCCTGTGGTTGGTGGAAGGGAAATCCAGAAGGGCTGTCAAATAACTGTGATTCAGGAAGGCCCTAAGCTGCAGAGCTCTGGAAGGTGGCTGAGTATTCCGGGAGATAAATTGCTCCTCCCTCCTTAACTCTGTCGTAAATCCATTCTTTTTCCTGTTGTTGGACAGAAGATACTAGTCTAGAAGGACTTTTTGCATGAACTACTGCAAACATTTATCTTCCCTTGTGATCTTTTAAAGTGAGGTATATAAGGGGTTTTATAGTCCTCATTCTGTCAGATTCCAAGCAGTTTGTGATATGCCAAACACCTTTTCTACTGACAGACTCCCTTCCAGTGCTGATAAAAATCTTTCAGGATCATATTATGGTTTGAAAATTAGTCTGACAGCTTTTGATTGAAAACTTGAAATACAAAATACTGGCTAATAATCAATCAATTATTAGCTGACATTTCAAGTTGTATAACACCTATGGACTCATAACCTAAAATGAAGCAAAAGTGTCTAAAATTCCATCTTCCCCACATTCTCATTATTTAAACCAAATCAGGATATTTTCCCTTTCTTTACTGGCTTTACCTCAGAATCTTCAATCTTCATATCTTCCAATATGATCACTAATCATGCTTTCTTTCTGGCAAAAGTTCCATCTGTGTTTTGTCGTCTCAGTGAGTCTTTCTGGTGGCTAAATGTTGCATCCTTAAATGCTTATGTATAACTGAAGTGGAAGCTGGAGGCAAATGAGGACAATTAGTGGTGTCCAGGTGGCACTGAGTCAAACACGCCCGCATGTCTACACCTGGTGCACTCAGCAAGCATTCTCTCTCTAGTCAGTGAAGAGAACTCAGGACCTGCTGTCAGTGGTTCAGTTCATTTTAGCTGAGGTGTACACATTCAAGGTGACCAAAATTTTGCCTTCCTTGCTCATCACCAAACTTGTGGGTACAGCAGGCATCCAAAAACCAGAGTTTATTTTTACATCTACCAAATGTTGTTTACATAAGGAGCCCCAGAGCATGTCCTGTCTGCCCTGTGACTAACTAACAGGTAAATAAATTATTGGTTTTGGGCTTTCCTCCAGTTTTGGCATCCCCCTTGCATTACAAAGCGTATTTCATTTTTTGAAAATGAGAAAATCCAGGGGGAGGCTTTAACTATTGAGAACAAAGTACTAAGTTCAATGCTTGTGAATTCAGGCTATGCGTTTAGGCACCTGAGATTTCTATGTTAGTAAATTTTGCCCTTGAGCTTTTCCTGAGTTGGTTCATGGCTGCCTGCAGTGAGATCAGCTTAGGCTGGTGTTAATATAAGCTGATCTCCTTAGGCTCCTTTCATAGTCACTGAAGACAAATAGGTATCTTCAGGCTTACCTTGGCTGCAGATTTAGAGTAGGATAAATTGCCTGTGGCAGTAATTATTTTTCCTTGATGACTGACAAGGGAATGGAGGATGATAAAGTCAGACTAACTGTGAGACACCTAAGCTGGATCTGAGGAACATTTACATTGCTTTTAAGCTTTCCCAGCTTAAGCCATTCATCAGGTATTCAGGCTAGAGGGACAGATGTTTCTGATGGAGCTTCCCAACCATCAAGAATGTTGTGCATTTTGTGTTAGGTTTAGTGGAGGTGGTGATATGTGTTATGTCAATTACTGTATTGTAATTGGTAGGATGTTTATTATTTTCCTCATTTTAAATCAGCCAGAAGCTGTTAGTTTGTGTCTTGCATATTGCTTGGCTAGCACTGGCATATCCTGTCTATGACTTTTTCCAGTACTTCAGTGTTCCATTGGCTTATGTTCATGGACTCAAAATTAACTGAATATTTGGGGCATGTGTTGTCCTGCAGACTAAGCTCCATTTTCCTGTGTGCTGTTGTTAGCACTGTATTTTGGCTAACTCTTTTTTACAGTAACGTATAAATGCTGTAACAGTACCTTCGTTCCAAAGAGGAGTGTTTTGGAATTGACCATTGTGCCACTAGATGGCAATATTAGGTAAACCACAATTTTAAGTTACACAAATCCTACCCTAAAGGCACATCTGTATCAAGACAAAGGGAAGCATGTTGCAAAAGAAAGATTGCTTTATTTCTGCACAGCATGTACTGCTGGAGATCCGTCATATCGTAGGATAGCACTTAAGCATAAGATATTCACTTTTCCTTGTGGAAGTGGGATTCCTTGTGATCATGTTTTTGTTAGTTGCAAATTATCCTTCTGTGTTTTGTCTTCTCTTTCTTGGTTGTCAGTTATGTTTTATGTGTAATTCCTTTTAACCTCGTCATATGTGGAAACTCTTATACTCAACTTATTGAATTTTTGTTTATTTTGGGTTTGATCTCTGTTTCAATTTTATCCATGAATTAAAATCCTGCAGAGAAAAGTCAGTTGCCCAGTGTGGCCCGATGGTTGTTGATCTTTGAAAAGTATTTATGGAATTGTGGAAGAAGACACAAATAGCCATTGCCAGTGGTCTGTCTGTACTGCACTGTAGAAAGCAGTTGAACAATGTTATTTTTCTGGTGCTATTTTAGCTGGTGTTTTTTTGTTTTGGTTTGAAATGTTGCAGTTTAACAAGGCTTAGCAGTGAGGAAGTTTCCTTCTTTATGTTTTGTTGCTGTTCTCCCATCTTGATCTAGTTTTTGTAGTAATATATATGTCCATTTTTTTTCTTGTTTTTTTTGTTCATTTGTTTTATACAAATTTCATTCTCCATCTGTGTCTCTTGCCTGCCCTTTCTCATGGGTTTCTGCCTGCCAAAACCTTGACTCCTGAATACTAGCCAATTTACCAAGGATCCCCTCAGGCTCTCCACCCCTTTATAGACACCTTGTCCCATGTGTATATATACAGGCAGAGGGAAACTAAAAAATAAGCAGGGAAACTATTCTACGGAGAAGGAAAAGAGATGAGCAGGAGAGCTTTAAAGTGTACATGCTTGAGCTGGTAGCAGTTAGGGGACATTTTAGAAGGCTGGAGAGACATCAGAAAATAATGATTAGGTCCTAAGATGAATCACCAGTCCTCAGCGGAATATCCAAAAGGTCAACAAGGATTAGGGAACATCAAAGAGGGTAATAAAGTGAAAGGAAGAAACAGAAATGCAGGGGTCTAACCAAGAAAGTAGGTAGGACATTTTAAATCCTGTGGAGAGCCCTAGACTGCCCAAGCATCAAATTCTAATTCTACAGTGCTTATAAAATCAATGAGACCAGTATGAAAACTGAAAGCTTATCTGTCCTACTGGAGCAAGAATGACAACAACAGCACTTTTCTCTGGAGTATTCAAAAAAGTCTACAGGGTAAGAGAATCAGTTTGCCTCAAGCTAAGGGTGACACATGGAGGAAAAATCATGTAGAGTGACTCTTCTGACTCCACCACTGACATTCATCATTACTGCTATGGACTTTTGCATCCTTGCTTATGGCTTTTACCTGGAAAATATAAAGCTTAGGGGCCGTTTCAGTGTGAGTTCTTAATGCTGCTAGTCCTTATGTCACATGTGGGATCCTTACATATGAATGCCTCCTTAAATAATGGATACTGACAATAAACAAGATTGGTCAAAGCATCTGTTCTTCAGAGAGGAATTCTAAACACTCTTCCCGCCCTCCCCCCACCCCAGCCATACTTTTTTAGGAAATATCTTTTTGATACAGTTGAAAAATATATTTTGATGACATTTCTAAAGGGTAAAGACTAAATGTTTATTTCCCCTCTCATTTTGTCTCAACAGTGTAGAAATGTTTTCCTTGCTCTTTTTATATATTTCATTTAAGAATGAGAAATTCTTTCAGATTCATAATTTACTTTAATCTGCTTTTCATATCATACCATGCAGTGTAATATTATATTTTCATATGATCTATTTAGTATAAATAAAAATCTCAATAAATGATAAAATGATAAAAAAATCTCAGTGTTTCTAAAGGAAAAAACCACTGCATTTTTATTTTGAAAAAAATCCAACAGAAACAACCTTGGAATTTCAGCTTAAAAAAAAAGGGACAAACTTTATTTCTACCTAGAGACCATTTGAAAAATTACATTTTTATGGATTAATCTGTATGTATAACATATTTTTCTGTTTTCATTTATTCCTTGTGTCGACATTGCATTTAAACCTTCCATGAATGTCCCTTATATAATATGAAACAATTACCAGTCCAGACAAGAAAGTAAAATATCATCTGTGAGTAAGACTGCAAAATTAGGCAGTGAACTGATGAAGGTGGAAAGGCTGGTGCAAATCACTATTAGCCTACTAGGCTGAATGAGTCACTATTGAAATAAGGTATAATACTACATCATAAATTGCTGGAGTGCATGCAGATTGTGATTGCACCTACTTTATAGTTTAAAATCCCTCCATGAAGAGGTGTTCTTTTTAAGCTGAATTACAGCTAGAGTTGCTGTTAAAATACACCACAAATCAGCTGGGTCAGCAAAGCTGAAGGCATAGAAAAGTATCAGCCATTGACACTGGAAACCTTGGTTTTGTCATTATCAAACCCTAGTGTGGACCTGCAGCCAGAGTGGGATAAATCTGTGAGGGTTTCTGTTGTGTTATTTCTGCATTAACTGCAAACCAGAACAGTCACTGCAGTTACAGGTTTGGAAAAAAATAAACAAGATACAAAGAAACCTTTGACAACAGGTTTGTCTATTTCTCTAACTTATTGGCCTGGTCAAGTCCCTTATTGCTATAATTTGTCCCTGGCCTTTGCTTGGATATTGTTTGGTTTGTTTCACAAGCACTGATGACTTAATGGACTGAATCCTTCAGTCAACTGTGACTTAGGAGCAGACACTGACACCCAGTCTCCTCTGCTTTTTTTTCTACAAGGCCAGAAGCAAAGGGAGGTGTTTTGTTCCAGCAAGCAATGGGTAAACGTGGTAAATACAGTTTTAGGTTATGGACACCTGAGCTTTGGGTCACAGTGTGAGCTGCTGTGCTGTGACTTGGCTCTGGCAAAGATCTATGATGTGTATTTGCTAGGTAATAATCTGTCAGGGGCATCTCAGAGAGCTCTGTCATTTTTTGGTGAAGAACAAATTTAATTTGTTCTCTTTTTTCTCCTTTATAATTTTTCACCTGGGATAATGAAACATAGGTATTACCACATCAGGAATGCTGATTAGCTGAACTACTGAAACTTATTTAACGTATTTAAATTTGGCCTGATCATGTATGGTAATCACACTTGATGTCAGCTTAATATGTATTGGTCAGATATAGCAAATGTACGTGTCAAATATTCTTCATTGTAGAATTCGTGAAAGTCCTGAAAGACTAACTCTGTCAAAAAACTAATGTTATAGATGGTAAATGATCTGACATGAGAAGTAAATCAAGATTTCTTTTACTGTTTTTCTTTTCACTAAAGACCTGTCATTTTTCTCAGTATTTCTTTATCTTAGCTCTTGGCATGTAGATTTTTCCTTCTAACTCATGAAACAGTGTGTATTAGGACTGCACTGAGAAATACGAGACAGAGAGAGGGAGTGTTTTAGTAAAAACCCCTGATTTGCTGCTAGCATATATATTTCAGGAGTTACACAGGAGAGACTGAGCTGCTATCAACCCTCTTTGGACTTCTACTTCCACCAGTTCTGATACCATTTGAAAAACAGTGTCTCACTTTCTGCTTATTCTATTTGATCAACTGCACCTCCAGGTGTGCACACCAAGTCTGGTGAGCTCAGACAGTGCATTTGCTCTTTGGAAACACTCAAATTACCATTCTAGTGGCTGTGCTAGAGATTATCTCCTTTTACATGCTTTCTATTGCTCTTGTAGGAGATTTCCAGGTCTTTCAAGTCTTTTAGGCGGCTTCTGATTTGAGAAGCCTTATTGGGCTGGTAGGTTAGGACACATGAAACACTGTACTACCTCAGTCAGAGGCTGCTGCTACTCTAATAAGTGGTATATTTTTAGAGTGGGAATCAGAAAATGTGAGTAAATGCGAAAAAATATTACTCTGTTGTCTACTATTTTGCCCTCTCACAATATTTTCATAATGCTTAACTTTCATGGGAGGAATAATGCCTATTGGAAAATGTAATTTTAGAAAATAATTCAGCAAATAATGCCTGATTCTAATGTTTCTTTTAATAGAAAATCTCTCACATTGTTTTTTTATTTCTTTCATCTTAAAGATTCTATGAAGCCAACTATAACCAACTACACAAAAATAGAAAACTCTTTTGGGGGGTGAATCCTCCAAGCAGAAATAAAATTTCATTAAGCATAGTGTTCTATCTCCTAATAATAATAAAAAAAAAAAAAGAGAAAAGATGTTTACTTCTTTCATTCTTAGGAAAACTCATACATGAAATGATTTCTACTACTTCAAACATATTTAAGCATATTCTTCCCCAGAAGTCTGCAGTTGAGAAAAGAGAGAGAATGGGAAGTGAAGGATGGTATTTGCAGCTGAGTGACCATATTTTATTACTGCAAATCCATCAGCCCATCACGTTCTGTCTGCAAGCTGCCCATTAAAAAAAAAATGCTTGGTGCAATTAAAATGTACATTTTGGTGTGAGACAAATGTATGTTTAAAAACATATGTATGAAAACATAAAATTTGGGATAATCAAGTGCATTTCATGTAGTTTCTTTGTGAGTACAAATAATCACTTCATTTTTTTCCCTGTGTATTTTTTTAATCAGCCTGAGGCACAGTGGGAGGTATTTCTTCAGCGTTCCAATAAGGAAGGGGTGAGGATTAAAGCGGGGGGTCTGCCTTCAAAGCCACAGTAGGTCCAGAGGGAGTCTCCTCCTGGGGTTTTGGCATTGGAAGGTCTTTGAAGTTTTTTTGGATTTTTACTTACCAGGTGGTCTTGACTCATAGCAGCATCTCCTCTGAGCTGCAGTCACACAGCACTGCAGGGAACCTACCTACTTCACTTTCTGGAGTAAAGAAGCCACAGGAAAAATTATATTTTTGCGGGATGGTTATATCTCTTATGGGAGCACAACATTCTCTGCTACAGAACCTGAGATGGAGTAGAAATCTATGCCAGAGAGCAGAAAGTCTGACTCAGTTAAAAACTAGCATGTAGCAGTGGTGGAAAGCACTGTCTGAATGCAGTCATTAGATGGCAGAATTGATCAAGCAATAACCTGAATTTTGTGCTCTGTAGTGTATGTCCCAAACCAGATGGTTTAAAGAATAGATAGCAAGTAGCAGCTGGTGCTTGTACATATTCCCAAAATACCGTACCTGGCTTACCTGCCGGCACTTTGAGCTAACAGAGACCATGGTATTTGTATATCATTTCCAGAAGCAGCACTTTAGGGACTGGGGATCAGAGCATCAATCAATGAGGATTGTTAGATCATTTCTAGGCATGGGCCTTTGAAGACCTGTACCTGTGTAAATATTGACCATCCTGATGCTGTCTGGCTATACATTGTGGCAATAGCACAGGTACAATCAACATGTGTTTCCCTAAATACCATTGCTTTGAGAGGTATCTCTTCTGAAGTGAATCTGTTCAGCCAGTTTTTAACTGCAGTTAGTTTCTTTGGGCATCAGGCACTTTCTTTAAATTACTTGCCAAGAGCAGCTCACTGCCAGCAGTTAAATTCTGTGAGAGCTGATCTCTTAAGTTTTACTTATTTTTCTCCCTTGTAACATCAATACCTTCAGATAAAGAAGCACAATACTACCAGTTCTGACAACCTTTGAACACACATGATTTCATTACTTGTCTCCCTTTTGAGAAAATAAAAAAGTATTATTTTTAATCAATCTCCTGACTCCAATAAATTATTGCACCATTATCTTTTCAAGTATTCCTCTTCCCATTAAGATTCCCTGTAGTCTAATTGCAGTTCCCAAACTACACACACCTCTACCTCCAGATTAAGATATTTTATATTCTTCATTAGTGCCTAAAGGTAGTATTTCCTGTGGGTGGGTTCACCCTAAGAAAAACTAGAGAAAGAAACTTAAACAGAATTAGAAATCCACAGCTAAAATTACCAATTTTATGTGCAGGAGTGACATTGGTATTTAATGTCTCCAACTGATTGTTCATAAATATGTTTAAATATATTATCTCCATACAAAACATTGACATCAAAAGAAACCTAAAATATTTCAGCTTTTTATCCCAAATTTGAAGTGGCATACTAATCACACTTTTTCAAAATTTCAAGCCTGATGTTTTATTTATTTATTTTATTTTTTTCCTTAACTTACAAGTGCATACAAAATCTTGTAATAAACTGGTCTGCATTTCACACATGACAATTCTTTACAAGTATATTGGGATTGATACCTCCTAACATTAACCATCTACTTCTGAACATTTCACTTGGGATTCCTTTACAGTCAGTGGAAAGCAATAGCCACTTCTAGAGGCAATTCATCCCATCTATTTTAGATGTCTGCTTTAGGAAGTGTCTGCTCTAGAAGTTATGATTTCTCTCCAGTGACTGTAACAGGAGCCTGGGGGGACCGAGCTGAGATAAAAATTCCCAGATTTGTTCTGGTGAATCCCATGCTGAGTCGAAGGTCTTAAAAACAGGATTGCAATATTCCACTGCCTCTTTATGAGAACTGTATGCAATCTATACCTGTTTTGCTACAGTGTATTAAATCATGAGGGGCACAATCCTACAACAGCCTATCTTCTAAAGGTGACTAAACCACACTGGTAGAGTATACTCATCAGGATGTTAATGTGTAATTACCTTAAGAAAAAGTGATGGGAAAATCTCAACAATTAACTGAAAAAGTTTCAGTAATGAAATGGAACAGAAGTATTAAAACTAAGTTGTAACAGACAAGCATGATACAAATGGTTTTATCAAAGGGTTTTGTACAATTTACTTTTTGTTTGACTATACAGTGATCTCATTTTCCCTTCACTGAATAAATGGCTTGACCAACTCTGCTAGGCCCAATTTTTAAACTGGAAAAACAATAAGACAAACAACTTGAAATCTACTTATTTAATTAGGTTTAGCATGCTTGAAGGATCACTCTCTCTTGATATTTACTTCAGTATGAATGACAGTAACACTATAAATTTAAAAAATGTAGTACTGGAATAGCCACTCTAGCAAAGTCTGTTACTGCTTCAAACTTTCTTCACAGCTCTCATCTCCAAGAATTTTGAACAACTCAGGGATGACCTATCTATAATTTTTCTGTGGGCTGTGGGTTTTTGTGTGTGTGTTTTGGTTTTAAAAAACACAAAGAATCAATTTGCTATAAAGAAGATATGAATTGATTTTTAAAGCTTGCTTTTCCAGTATTCCTTCTGCTATTACTTGCTATACACAGTGAGTCAGCACATGATGGATTTCTAAAGGCGTACTCTAAATTTCCAAGAGTTCCTCTGTATGTGGAATCCTAGTTCTTCACTTAGTTATGATCCCTGTAACTTTTCCAGTCAATCAACAGCTGCCAACAGTGTGAACCCATTGTGAGATACCTTACTGATCTTATAAACATATCTACTAGTCTGATGTAACAGACAAACTGTGATGTGTAAATGTCATACAAACAGTTTCAAAGGAAAATCAGAAATGTTTTTGACTGGCATTCTGTATGTATGACAACTGGCTGCTTCAAAAGGAGCAGTGAATGTCCAGTGAGGGAGAAAGTGAGTTAGGAAACATCTCCAGCAGATGTTTTTATCAACAGTTAAAACCCACCCCCCAGACTAATTTCCTTATTGATATGGGATATTCATATAGACAAACCTAAAATGAGTTAAAAGTATTTTCAGTACTTTTATGTGTCCCAGAGCAGGTGATTTGGAGGGCTTAATCCAGTTTTTTTTTTGTTATAGTAAGTTTTGACTATGCTAGTCTCAGTACTCTTATTAACTTCTGCTTCTATTCGTCTCCACAGAAGCTTACTAGTGTCAGTAATTTGTTTGTTGTTGAAATAATGAGAGTAATGCTTTCTGCTCTCAACATTTTGCAACCTAAGGGCAGCAGAGGACTGCTAAGTTTAGTTCATTGCTTCAGGTAGTTGATATGTGAAATTAAAAAAGTAAGTCATGTTGATTGGACCCACATGGATATATCTTTCTTTGAGCTGATGAAATGAACTGAACTTTTAGAATTAGTGCTGGTACAAATAGTCATACTTTCAAATTAAAAATACATCTCAGATGCTCTCTGCAATATTCCCTGACAAGTGTCTTTTTAAGAGGAATTATTGATATTAAAGCAAAATTTCAAATTTACTAAATGTAAGGCTGTGTAAAGAACAAATAGCTTTTTAATAATTCACTTTCCTGTGAATGGTATATCCATCCTTTCGTTTATCTTAATATTCAAAGGTATTTCATAGTTATCTATGCTTTAAGACAGCTTTGAATATTTTGATAGTGTGTAATTACTCAAAACAATTTATAACATTGAAGAAACAGAGACAGTGAGAGAATTTTATTGACCTTCAGCAAGAAATGCATCTAGATGAACACTGACTCTCAGAAAAAACCCTGTAGCTTGTTTTGGGCTGCTTAAAATTCCTTTGAGTTCTATGGAAAGTCTCAACCTAGTGACACTGGCAGTAACCAAGCATGCAGATAGATATTATAGTGTTATTACTAGTGAATCTAATAGAAGGTTTCTGGTTTTTTGTTTGTTTGGATTTTGTTTTATTTATTTTTTCATTTTTTCCCTGATACCTGCAGAACATTTCTCTGCTTAAGGGCTTTATTTCAGGTACAAATTTTAAGAAACTTCATTTCTTTTAGTGAATTTTTTCTGGAGTTCTGCACCTCTAAATGCATCCAGACTTTGTTTGTACTTTTAACATCTGCTCACCATTACAGGTTCCCAAAACCTCACTTTTACAAAGCAAGTAATCAGGTTGAAGACAGAGTAAATTAAGATAGCTACATATAACTTCTTTTGTCTGACACAGAGGTATAGCAGTTCTGTGGCACTTGCTGATATTTCCCTCTATTCAGGAAATATGGATAAGTTTATCCCTTAAGCAATGTGGCCAAAGTCCATACTTCTGCACAACGAGTGCATTATCCAAAGCATTGTTAGAAAGGGTGACCAAATGGGATATTATAAAAAAATAGCAAAAATCCTGTCTTACACTCCATCTTTCCAACACTACTGTGTATTAATGCCAAGAGTTTAGTAATTATTCCTTGGGGGAGGCTAGGTGCCAGCAAGCTGTGACAGAGATACTTGTGATACCTAAGCTACCTAGAAGATACGTGGACAACATATGTATGTTACAGGATTATGAATATTGTGCCTTGAATCACATTTTTTAATGTGAAATGTGATTCTTAAAAAAGTGAAATATTTTTTAAGAATCTCTCTAAAAGCATCTCTGTTCTTTACTGGACATGATTGTCAAAGCCCACTTAAGGGAAATAATTCTCAGATAAGGAATACCGGAAACCATAGAATCAGATAGAAGTTCTCATTTTTCAACAGGAATGTTAAACAATATCTATAAAAGTTTAGGAATACACTGACAGCTAAACATTTCATATCATCCACAGTCCTCAGGATTTGTAGAAAGAATGAGTAGGACTATCAAAAATAAAAATGATTAAACTTGAAGTCAGGTAGAATTGAAATTATCTGAAGTTTTAGAAATAGTATTATGGGATATTAGAAATACCCCTCACTAAACTCTAGGGTTGTCACCAGCAGAAATAGTGTTTGGCAGGCAGGCACTTTAGCTGCTCCCAGGACCCTTGTCCTCATTAGGACCAGCATCTTAGATGGAGATGGATTAATTTCCAAAGCTGTATTTAGGATACAAAAAGACCTACAAGAAAATGCAGAACAAGCCAGATTGTTTCAACCAATACCAGCTGGAATGCAATCCAGCCTGGATATGCAATATTGATAAAAGTTCTCTCTCACAAAACAAAGCTGGAAGTTAAATGGGAGGGTTTGTATCCTGTGTTATTAACTTCTGGTATTGCTGTAAAGGTTGAAGGAAGGATCCACCTCTTCCATGTTAAATGACTTCCCAAGAAACATCAGTTAGATTGACCACCATTGGCCTTGCAGCACCCTGTCAATCCTACCTTGGAGATTAAAACTGGGACTGTTTAAGTTTACCAAGGCTGAAGGAATCTCAGGACCATGTCATTTTTTTTTCTTCTAGAACAACCTCAGCCAGGGACTCAACATCTGCTTGGCCAAGTGGACCATGAGAGACCATAAGTCAAGGACAGTGTATGTGGTGTATTCACTGTCCTTACGGAGTAATAATCACTCCAGGCTCAGTTCCAAGATTTGAGATAGTGCCAGCACAGCTGGCTTTCGTTATCCTGCAATAATTGTGGCCCTGGTTATCCTGCAATAAAAGGTCACTGAGAAAAACATCATTGAAGCTGGGGCTGGGGAAGTATAACCAGAAAAGGCACAGCCAGATACACAGACTGGTGCTGGACATGCAGGTCGCACAAGCTGCCCATTGCAGAGGAGTTATCCTCAAAACTCTTTAAACATTTTATTATTGGATTAGGATGATCTTCTAGATCTTCCTAAAATCAGGGGTTACCCTGATTCTGGCATTAATCCTTCTTTATATAGGTATTTTGGCACTCTTTCTTTTATACATGTCATCAAAAACCATTGCCAAAATGGACTCAACCACACATTAACAAACCTGTTCTCTGAGACTTCTCAAAACTGTAATATGCTTAGGAAATCTATACAAAGATATTGAAGAGTCTTCATAAAAAGCCCCATCTATACATGGACAGGAGTGCCTCAAAAAAACATCAAAGGGAGTACCCTTATAGAGAAATTTGATTAACAGTATTCTTCTCTCTGAATATTCTCATTTACTGTTACTAGCTTAGCACTAGTAGCTAAAGTTGTGGAAATCTTAGGCCACTATATATGATTGAGTGTAAACTTTTTGATAAAATTAATGCTGCTAACACACAACCAGCTGCATCTGGCAGATGTGAGTGGAATCAAGAAAATAAGGGCCAAGGAAACATATCCAAGAGAATGAGATGACTTCAGTCCACTGACAGTGTAAACTAGTAAGAAATCAAGAGACCACCAATCAGAGTTAAGGGATTGAACTTGGGATTGCCTGATGGGTGGTATGTGTATCATTGAGGACCACAGTCTGGGGAAGAGATACCTTTACAGAGACATCCTGTTTGAGCTATAATCTGAGAATTATTAAAAGAAGATTTGGAAACCTTCACTTGGACCTTACATTAATTAACATGGGATCCTAGGGTTGGGCCCTATTATGTTGGTTAGTGTGTGTAAACCAGCTCCTCTGTGATGCCATATTTAAGATGGGGAAAAACTGCTGCACAACAGCAGCTGGAAGAGTGAGAATAAATGAGAGAAACAGCCCTGTATACACCAATGTTCAGAAGGAGGCAGTGCTCCAGGGACTGGAGCAGAGATTCCCCTGCAGCCCATGGTGAGGACTGTGGTGCCCCCTGCAGCCCATATAAGTCACAGGTGAAGCAGGTATCTACCTGCAGCCTGGAGGTACTCCACATGGAGGACTTCATGTGGGAGCATGTGGATGTACCTTGAAAGAAGCTGCAGCCTGTGGAGAGGACCCCATTCCAGAGTTCCTGGCCGGAACTGCAGCCTGTGGAGAGGACCCCACACTGGAGCAGGTTTGATGGCAAGAGCTCTGATCCTATGGGGCAACCAAACTGGAAGAACATGTTCCTGAAGGACTGATCCTCATCGAGTGGATTAATGATGGAGCAGTTCTGGAAGAACTGTGGCTCATGGGAAGGAATCACATTGGAGAGGTTAGTGGAAGACTGTGCCCCATGCATGGGACCTCATGCTGGAGCAGAGGAAGAGTGTGAGGAAGAAGGAGTGACAGAGAGAACATGTAATGAACTGACTGCAGCCTCCACTCCCCATCACTCCGTCCTACTTAGAGGAAGGAAGCATAGAGGTCAGGAGTGAAGCTAAGCCAGGGAATGGTGGAGGGGAAGGTGAAATTATTTTACTTCTTTTCTTATTTCTCACTTTGCTGTTCTGATTTGATTGGCAATAAATTAAATTAATTTCCCCAAGCTCAGTCTGTTGTGCTCGTTATGATAATTGCTGAGTGATCTCCTTCCTTATCTCAACCCACAGGCTTCTTGTCATTTCTTCTGCCTTCCCTGTCCTCTTGAGGAAAGGGAGTGGTAGATCAGCTTCCTGGGCACCTGGAACATAGCCAAGGTCAACCCACTGCACTGACAAAAGCCACACTGATTTAACCAGTGAGACTCAGCTGAGGGGTTTTGCTTCTCTAATATCTTAGTGGTATTTCCAATTAATGTCTCTTTTCAAAGAGGTAACACAGTTTTGTCCTACAAAAGGAGGTCTATGCTGGCAGACGACACAAATTCTGAACAAAAAGGTATAGAACAACTTGAATAAAACTTAATAAATATGAAAAACTTTTCTGTATGAGATGAAGTCCTGAATCCTTGAGGATAAGTATGAAATGAGAATATAAATCAGAGTGTGCCAGCTGACTTCAGTGGGGTCTTCCGAGAGATCACAGGTTATCTTTACGAACTGCTTCTTCATCAATAACGGATGAGCTACTATTTCTTCTTACATGTCATTGCCCTTTCCTCAAAAACAAAAGGAGGAAGTGGAGCACTGGGGGGAGAAAAAGGTGAGGGAGAGATCCATGAGGGGGGATAACTGGATCAGCTTTTTGAACTACACTTTTATGAAAAAGGCTGGTGAATTTGCTAAGCCTAGTCTTTTCTAATATTGCTAGAAACTTCATTGGCTCAGTTAATCAGCTAGAAAACTTTAAATGCAAAAGACTAAATTCATAGAACCATAAAATATAAGGAAAACCTGCTAACATTTATGGGTTAAAACTATTTTTATCCTTCTGAGGGATAAATTGATGATGTATTGCCATCAAAGAAAACTTTCTCTATTCCTTCAGATACACCTGTAAATAACTTTCTCTATTCACATAGACACACCTGAATATAACTGAACTTGGAGTGTACCAAGAAACAGGATGTCATTTTTCTTTTTTTTTGTGCCAACTATCCTTGTAAGAGCTGAAAGGACTTACAGAAAATGAATTTCTAGTCAGGTGTCTGGAGGACTCACTTTTCACTGATGTTTGCTCTGCCAGTTCCAAAGATTGGTTTTCTGAAAATACAGTACACATTTTATGTGATAGTAGGCTGAATATTCATAAGGTGCTTGACCTGATAACTTCAGAACAGATAAGTATATTGACTGATATTTCTGATAACCAAGTCCACAGGTTTTTAATGCTGTCTGATGAACCGAAATATGTGAAGAGCAATAAACATCAATGTAAAATTTTTTAATATTGCACTTAGAAAATAGTAATATTTCTGTTTGGACACTGATGGCCTATTGGGTTAAGCAGCAAAATAGTCACTGTCCCAGAATTATGTATATTTATGGAAAAGGAAGGAAATACTATATTGTTTACTGTGGACTGTGCCTGTAGCTGCAGGCCCCCATAAGATAAAGGCCAGTGTGAGGCCCACATCATTTAATGTGTTAGTTCAAACATGGACTACTACAAAGAGTACCACTGTAACCAAGACACATCAAAGGCTCTGTAGCCCCAGCTTCCTATTGAAGCAAGTGAATGCCCTGAAAACACTAATGTTTATATGCCAAATCTCTGCAGAGATCATGGGTTTACGTCATATCACTACATCCCATACATCTGCCCTAGAACATCTGAATTAGCCTGGAAAGCACATATGTAGGTAAAAGCCCTAAATTTCTACATCTGAACAGGTCATTACATATCAATTAGTTTAGGGATGTGATGTAGGACCCAAGGGAGACCTTTGTCCTTCTGGGACAGCAGTTTGACACTAACTAGAATGTCTAAAATCTCATAATCATAGGGTGTCTAACACACCACCAGATGTTTGTGTCATATCTGACTTCTGCCCCTATTTCTTGTTTTCATCATTACACTTCATGCAGCTGTCCATGTGTAGTCCAAGATTTTCAGATGGAACTGCAAGACACGATCCATGGTAAGACATCCATGTGCTGTAGAGCTGCAGATGGAACGTCAGGTTCCTGACATGCACTTCTGATCTTCATTGATCCACTGCTGTCTCACATGTGGACACACTTATCTAATTTTAGGTGTGTACCATAAATAACTGGAGAAACCCGAGGTCTGTATAATTCTGTAGCTGTATTCAGTGGACCCATCTACAGATCCTATGTCTTGGAAATGAAATGCAGTAGAATGTCTATGCTTAGGCAGCTGAGCCTTGAGTTCAGATTTGACCCTAAGGGTCTGACCCTAGGCTAGTAATGGAGGTTAAATGTGTAACCTCACTGCCTGGACTTGAACCTCAAATACAAGCACTAGTCCTCTCCAAGTTCTACCGCATTGATAGGAAGTAGATGATGCCTTTGAAAAAAGAGATTACTTGGGCCTGTGTTTTCCCTGATTAAAAAGTGACCTTTTCATGCATGAAGAAACATTTTCCAGGATACATCAGTGGATATAATTTATCATACTATTCAAATTTATCCTATGTGGGAGATAAGACCATATGGAAAACAGCTAAAGAGCATTTTAAAAGCCAAGGAAAGGGAACTATAAATCTTGAGATATGCTGTGCTGGATGTTATACCAAATAGTCTGACATAAATTTTTTTAGCCTCAGCAGAACAGTAGAGAGGTTTTAGGGGAAAAAAAATAGGGGAATAGTTTCAGTTGCTTTCCAGTGCTTTCATCTAAGAATAATTTTGGCCTCATTCTTTCCTATCAGTCTCCGTATCACACAGTATAGGGGAACAAATATGTGAAGTGGGATTGTACATCTCTTTGTGTGACCTGTAACAATGACTGCTATCAGCAGAACTGCTAAAGCAATAACGTTGGGTGATAGTTCTGTGGGTTGAAGTACTTGGCTTTCTGTTACCAGGCTGATGCTCACGTTGTCGTAATCTCCAGGCTGTAGTCAGTTCAACTGGCAGGCAAACAAATAATCAAGATAATCCATACTAACTCTTCCCCACAACAACTCCTGACTTGAATTTCGTTTTGGATATTAAATCTCTTGTCTAGCCATTTGAATGATGATACAGTATATTATATATATTGTGTATATATATATATATATATATATATAGTATATATGTTATTTTTTATATATATATGATTGTCAGAGGAACTGATGAATATATCCATGTTGTGATTTGAAATAGCGGTGACAGAGGCATCAGAGGTTTTTTGCATGAGGTATCAGATCTATAAGCTGCTGATTTTTAGTGTGTTCTGCCAGATCAGGCAGTTACTGTGGGTTGTCAGTGAATAGTCATATGGTCAGACAGGATATTTATTCATTTGCAGGTGAGGAGAATATGGTTTGGCATGACCAGACATCTGAAAGGAGGATTATTTTTTTGATTATGTGGTGCAATGCTTTGAAAATCTGTCTATTAAATGCATTAATAAAACTGGTGTGAAGCAAACACATGTATCTTCTGGTGTCTGATTTTAGGTATTCAGGCTCTGCTTACCCTCACCAAATTGAACAGATTCTAGGAGAACTGTCCATACTGTTGAGTCACTGAAGTGGCCCCAGAAGAGCTTTCACCTGGGTCAAGTGCCATTTTTCCCAAAGCGTTCCCACCTTGACAGCTGGTGTGGATAGGGCACCATTCCTAGCAGGCCACTGTTTTGCATGGCAAAAGCAGCTCATGTGTATGCACGGAGGCAGCTCCGTGTCAGCTGGACAGTTGCAGGCACCTTCTGTAGTACAGACATTGCCTCGGGTTACAAACTCACACCGTCATTTTGCTCTGCTCTGTACACTCAGCAAACATTTATCACCTGCCCATCTATCATGCATGTGACAGCTCCCAATCAAATGTCAGCTTTTTAACAAAGCAAGGATTCCTAGCTGCAAGGAAAGGAAGCCTGAATTTGGCTCCCTTCTTATTAGATGTTTTCAATATGGCATCATAGTCAACCTTTCAAGTAAGAGACACTGTGACACTGGAACAAAAAGTGGCAGCAACTCCCATGCTGCAAGATTGCATGCAGCAGCAATAGAATGCACTACTTTTTGTCAACTACATTATCAAAAATCCTTGAACTGAATTGCTTAGAACATGAAAGCCTCAAATTTAAAAACATTGCTTAAGCGTATTGCTGTTTTGAACCCATTCTGGGGTGACTTAAATAAAGATCTCTGCTTTTTCTGAAGGGGAAAGGAACAGGTTGACCAATATTTCTGAATATTATCCTTTTTTTGAGGTATCTGAGGTTAGGAGAAGAATCAGGTAACTAAAATAAGAAGTTAGTTTAAAAAAAAGAGATAAAATCCTAAGAGGTCACTTAGAAAGAATCAACACATACCTTCATGATAGCTGGTGTTTTGGTAGTTTGTTATTACAACAGGGAAAAAATCTGTGTGTTCTAAGGACAAAATTGAAAAGGAAAAATATGTAATGAAACTCACAGGACAGCATGATGCAGGCTATAAAAGCAGCATCAATATCATAGACTGCTGTCTTAAAGCATTCTTTAACAGATTTTCTATTTAAAAGAAGGTTCAAAGACTTTTTCTTTATAAAAACTGCATTTCCAAATTTCTTTCTAAATCATCCTGCTGCATTTTTTGGATGTTGTTCAGAGCTAGGAACAAGTAGAGCACACATCAGCTTTATCTTAATCCTTAACCTTACACATGACAGTGAAGTGCAAGCCTCTCTGATGTTCTGCATCATATATTTAATTTCTAAGAACTTTAAATCTCCTGAAATGACAAAAGTAACCGACACATCTATAAAATAGGACATCAATCAGATTCTGCCTGCTTTTGAATCACAGTTATAAAGGGAATATTTTCAAATAGGGAACTGTCTGTTTTATTTATAGATATTCAGCTGGAAATAAGGGAACAGTAAAATGTTTCCTCCATATCTTTTTCACTGTATGAAAACAGGGTTACAGATCAATTGATTTACCATCACAATCGATTAGATGACTCTCTTGCTATCTCTATTGTGACAGTAGACAGGCACTCATATAGATCTTTCATTAGAGGAGTCACTGAAAAGCAAAGGTTCATTGCATGCCTAAATGGCTTGTAGCTGACTCATTAGGCCATTAACTAACCATTAATATTGTTTAAACTCAAACCTTACAGACAAAATAAATTATAGTCACGTTATCCAAACAAAATAACCTTAACCTCCTTAACAAGTATGTAATTATGTGAATTTATTACCATCTGATCCCACTGAACTGAGGGGTTCATTTTCAGAGGTATGAAGGGGAAAGATGAGAATACATCACCTTCAAGATAAGTGCTACTGGGAGGCAGGTGCCTCACTCACTGATATGCTCTGTAAGGCACAAACCCACAGGGTCCTGACTTGCCTTAATGCCCAAACAAAATTATCTTACACACAAAATGCTTCCCCCTTATGCGGTACCAAATCTCTTCTTATTTATTTTTAAATGTTTCTGCATTTCACAAATGTGTTGCGTGTATAAAAATGGCCTTCTCTGTCTCACTGTGGTACCAAGGCTTCACATAGACTAGCAGAATATAATAACAATTAGCAGTAATTGAATGAGAAGGCATTGGAAATTTTCTCTTATCATCATCTTTTCAAACTTGCAAATTCTGTATGTGTGATGCAATGATCTCCTGAAATTATATTGAAGAAAGAGTATAAAAACCCATAGCATATGTTCTGAGATACAAAATAAACTTATGTCAGTGTGCTTCCCTTGGAAGGATGCCAGACAAATACTGCTTATTATCAATAATATAAACAAAATATGTTGCCAGCTATATACAGAGCTTAAAATAAGCAAAAAACCTGTACTACCACATTGCTGATATCCCAGCAGGTCAGCCGTAATGAATGCACCAGTTCTCACACATAATTTTTTATAAGATAACTTGCCTGAAAGTGAAGCAGTCAATAGACTCATTTGCAGGCACATTTCTCTCCAGGAAAAACAACCATAATACAATATCAATTGTTTCTTTTGGGTGTACAAAATATGTGGATGCTGAGAGCGGAAAAAGACAACAATAGCACATAAATTCAATGACAGATGTGCAAGGAGCAATGAGAATGGAGAAGTACTGGTAATTAGAGCTGAAAATACAGTTTAATGTTCTTATAGAAGAGCAGTCAGAAAATTATGAATACTGTAATACAGAAGATAATTTAGTAAATGAAAACTATTGTTATTAATCAAAATGGCAAGGGGACAAAAATCCCTCTAACCATGCACGTTTACTGGACCAAAATATTACCATAGAACACCCCCCATTCACACCAAATATAAACAGAATTTTATATTTTTATACAAATAAGGCTTTAACATTTCATGGATGACAGTAGTCCAGCTGAGGGGCAAAGTATTTGTCTCAAATATATCTTAAGGAATTATTGTGATTGAATATTTATCATACAAGTAATTAATTTTGTAATAAATATGATAGTTTATTTAAAAAAAATTTGATTACCACACCTCAAAAATCCAGTTAAGGGTGGAGGTTGGTAACACTTGTCCTCACTACCCTTCCACTAGGGTGGTCTGGAAAACCAGAGATTTTGCATTTTGCAGCAAGATGCATGTTATAAAAAGGGAACTAATGCCCAGGGCCAGACCTTTCAAATGCATTTTAATTATTTTCAGTGCACTGTCAGAACTTTGATACACGCTTGTGGAATCATGCAAATACCTCTTTATAGAATATATGTCCTATACCCTAAGGCACTGAGGGGATTGAAATACACTTTGGTGAAGTTAGGTGTCATAATAAAGTGAGGTAATAAGAGCAAGCCACCATATTACACAATTAGGAATCTACTTCTAAATCTTCTGGTTAGCATGGCTATGTTTTATATTTATGAAGGAGAAAATGTCCTGATTTTTCACAAACTAGTATTTGCAGGACAATGAAAAATATGATGCACCTTAGAATTGCTGAACCAAATTAATTTGGTTTCATATTTACTCATTGACCTCAAGAGCATTTCCATTCCGTGTTATAGGATGTCTGCAAAAGATTTATTCAGTACCATGTCCATATATTGAGGTGAGGACACAGTAACCCAGTGAACTAGGTATAGAAAAAGATATTAATTACTTGAACCGAATTGTGACTTCTACTTCTAAACCCACTAGTTTCTTATCTATGGCATTCTGGTAAAGAAAGAAATATTTAAACTTGTACATGAATTTAATAAAATGCGTAGGTCCAGTCAACTCAACAGTGTCAGATTTAGTTGTCTATCTACCATGCATTTCCACGGAGTCTACCAGAATTTCTATATGTAGGTAAAACATGTGGTATTAGAGTGACATCAATTTTTAGGTGAGTTGGATTATGCTTGTCAGGTTCTTGTTTTTCAGTACAGTCAGAGCAAGGATCCCAGTTACCCAACATACGCTGGACTCCAAGCTATTAAGGACCTGACATGAGGTCAAGTGAAGGAACTTTGAAAACTTCACATTTCAAAAAAAATACAGTTTAGAGTAATATATGTTCTTATAATGGCATTTAAGATATTACTGAAATCCACTATGTACAATAAGATGGAATATAAATGAGGTGTAAGTTAGTTACCAACTGCTTTCCCTTGGATTCTTTGCTCTCTTTAGAAAATGTCAGTGATATATTCGAGCAGCTTCTGGGATTTCCTGTTGTCTGCCACCTTACTGGACAGAGGATGGGAGCGGTTTCCTTCCTTTTAAAGGTGTCACTTACACCTCTTCAGATTTTGCTAAGTCATCCCAAATACAAATGGGTTTTTTATTCCAGGAATATTAAATCTTTTCTAAATATACAATATTTCACTTTTGAATTTCACCATCATGTGTTTCCTAAAGAAATTCTAGGGTGACAACACATTCAAGATTTTTCATCTCTCCCATTCATTTTCCAAAGTATGACATATTAATTCAGTGCTGTGCCTCAAAGCATCTCGATGCACATAGCATTTCTCATGGAGAAACCTGCCTTAGCACTATGTAGAACAGATACAGCTTTTGTAAAGAGCAAAGCATCATCATTTTCAGTGTATTTATACTTGGTTATTTAACAAGGCCAAGTGCAAGGTGCTGCACCTGGGTCAGGGCAATCCCTGGTATCAGCAAAGGCTGGGGGTGAACAGATGGAGAGCAGCCCTGCTGAGAAGGACTTGGGGGTGCTGGTGGATGAGACACTGGACATGACCCAGCCATGGGCACTCACAGCCCAGAGAGCCAAACATGTCCTGGGCTGCATCCAAAGCAGTGTGGGCAGCAGGGCCAGGGAGGGGATTCTGTCCCTCTGCTCTGGTGAGACCCCACCTGCAGTGCTGCATCCAACTCTGGGGTCCCCAGCACAGGAAGGACAGGGAGCTGTTGGAGCAAGTCCAGGGGAAGGCCACCAAGATGTTTAGAGAGATGGAGCACCTCTCCTATGAGGAAAAGCTGAGAGAATTGGAATTGTTCATCCTGGAGAAGAGAAGGCTTCGGGATGACCTAATTCCAGCCTTCCAGTGCCTGAAGGAAGCCTATAGGAAAGATGGAGAGAAACTATTTACATAGGCATGTAGTGATAGGGGGAATGGCTTCAAATTGAAAGAGAGCATATTTAGATTGAACTTTAGGAAGAATTCTTTACTGTGAGGCTGGAACAGGTTGTCCAGAGAAGTTGTGGATACCTGGAAGTGTTCAAGGCCAGGTTGGATGGGGCTATGAGCAACCTGGTCTAGTGAAACGTGTCCCTGCCCATGGTGGTCGTGGTGGGTGGAATCAAATGGTTTTTAAGGTTCTTCCAACACAAGCCACTCTATGATTCTATGATATAGTATAGGAGCAAGTTGGGAAAATATGATGACACCAGTTCAAAACTTTGAATACATATATGTCTGTTAGGAAGTATATAAATGCATGTAAAAAAGTCCATATAATTACTCAGATTTCCCTTAAATTGAGATTTCCCACATAAGAAATTTCCCTGAAAATGTGAAAATATACTACCTTTTTTTTTTTTGAGAAACATATTTTCATATTTTTCAACAGTCCACTTTTTGCAACATTATTATTATTTTCCTTTTCCAAACAGCAATGCCTTCAGGCATATTATCTTGCACTTGGTTGTGCACTTAATATGCCAAATAAGGCAAAGATTAGTCCAGAGACTTTTAGTTAAAGGATCTGCAAATCAAATACATATGTCAAAAAGAGAATCCAAAGGAAGCTAGAAATTAATATCCACTTCATCTGATCTCCCATGAAAGGTGATATGCTCTGAGAAATCATAATTAAATAAGACTCATCTAGACTTTGACACACAACTTTTTGAATTTTAAAATAAGTCCTTGAAGTAATCTGATGATAGGTTTGCCCAACTGGTAATACTTTTCAAAGAAACTGTCACACAACACTTCACTTTTATTTTACATTATCAACTCCCAGTAATTTTGACTCAATGTTATTTAGACAATCATTTAAACGCGGAATGTCAAATATCAAGAGCACATATTCCATAACTCCAGATCTCATCACGTTCTTTGAAAAACTTCCTCTGTCTTTTTCTCTGAGGGAAAAATGCTGTGCTAATATTTAGATGCCAGCTTTTGTACCTAGATTCTTGATAAATAGATGTATGGAATTGAATTGGTGACTGCATATTTAAAGATTAATACAATGGAATTTTGGTATTTTGTTTTCCTGAGCAAGGTGCAGCAGTTGGGAATTAAGTAACTTGACTGTAATCTCCAGTCATCAAACTTTGCCTTGGCTGAAAATACCGTAAGTAGAAGCTCAAAATATAAAATAATCTATGTAGCCTCAATGATCAATGTTGACTACATATCTGCGAAGGATCAGGAAAATAATTCATATGTGTTCTAATGTTTTCTATTTTGAAAATAAATATCCAAAACAGAAATGGCTGATCTATCACAATTTCTCACTGAGGTATTTATGTGTAGTTACTTGCTCTATTGTACTCTCAAGAAATGCTTCTGCAGGCTAACAAAATTTTTAACTGCTGTGATTAGGAATCAGTGCTGTATCCCTGCTGATTTTCCACATATGTAAGAAGAGGAGTGTAAATTTAAAAATGGAAAATGAAAGGAGGCAAATACACAGGAATTTCTGTAATGGCTTTTTAATCTGCTTTTAAAAACAATATTCAAATATGATATTTCAACAAGAAATGGTGTCGCTAAAGTTGTATGTAAAATACAGCCTACATTTACTTATTTTTTCATAGACTACAGGAAAGTTGGGGATTTTTAAAGAATTTCTTCCTCAGAACAAAAGAATATACAGTTTATTACATTGATTTCATACCGTCTTTTCTTGTTTTCAGTATCTTGCAAAATACACTTCTCTTTCAGCTGCCTCATCACTTTATTGCAATCTACTTGTTTTAGCACTCCATAAACACTGATCTTAAGGTAAGAAATCATTCACTTCATTCACTCTAGCATCCATCCTTCCTATGCATTGAAGTATATGCCACCTCTTCACCAAGCATCTTCCTGAACTTCTGGGTATTTTTTATCTCAGGGCAATGGGTAGCAAAATACGTGTTTTGTATTATGGAGTCCAGGAATTGCAGCATAAGACACAATATGAGCAGAAGAATTTGCTGATGGATCTCTTTCTACAAAAATGTCTATTATCTGTGAAAATTAAGGAATGCTCAGCTATGGTGTTTTATTTGCCCATTCTTTTCTCAGTTGCATGTTGCCCTAAACTTACTCCACCTTTCACTGAATTGATTCCCTAAAGAGGTTCTGTTGGGGTACAAATTATTTGTCACGTTGGCATATTTATACCTTCTTAAAATAAACTTTCAGTGTCTATGTACTCATACATTTTATATTGGCATTTAGACCTTCCAAAAGTGACACTGAAAAATTCATTCTTGTAATTTTTTTTAATTATTAAAACCCTGGAATACAATACTGTGATGAACTTGGATTCAAAATGTAAGGGGTGCTTTGAAGTGTCTTAGACACTGGGGACTTTCTTCCACTTGCCGCAAGTAAATTTCTTCTTGATGTAACATCTGAAAGCCAAAAGCCAATAAGAAATGTCAGCCATCTTTCCCAAAGGCCCAGGAATTTGGGACATTCATAAGAAAGTGTATTTAGACATATACATATAAGAAATCGTTACACTAGATATCTATCTCAGTGTGTAGTGAGTGTTTCACACACCAAGAAAAACTCTAGCCAGGAAAAGGGAATTCCTCATTGCTGTGCCAAGGGAAGACATGGCTGGGGCAAGACAAAGGTAGTCCAGGGCATGGATCTGCTGGACCAAGTCCAGAGGAGGGCCACGAAGATGATCAGAGGGCTGGTGCACCTCTTGTATAAGGACAGGCTGGGAGAGCTGGGGCTGTGCAGCCTGGAGAAGAGAAGGCGCTGAGGAGACCTTAGAGCAGCCTTCCTATACATGAAGAGAGGCTACAAGAAAGTCCAAGAGGGCCTTTTTTAGAAGGGCATGTAGTGATAGGACAAGGGGTAATGTCTTTGAACTGAAAGATGGTAGGTTTACATTAGATGTAAGAAATTCTTTTCTGTGGGGGTGGTGAGGCACTGGAACAGGTTGCCCAGGAAAGCTGCAGATGCCTCTCTCTGAAGGTGTTCAAAGCCAGGCTGCATGGGTTTTGAGCAACCTGGTCTAGTGGAAGGTGTCCCTGCCCATGGCAGTGTTGGGGGTGGAACTAGATGATTTTAAGGTACTTTCCAACCCAAACCATTCTACAATTCTATGGTTCTGGGATGTATGTTATTGTGCAATGTCCAGCATAAATTTGTTAGCAACAAACAGAATTTTCTGAATAGAATTAAGGTTCTTTTAACTCACACCTTAAATACAGCCCGGGTGGAAAGCCTGATACAATCTTGCGCTGGTTTGGTGAAATTTAGAAATATATCCTCTGAGAGAAGGCAGGTCACAAACCACCCCTCCCCCACCAGGTTTGGGAAAAATTTTTCCTCAAAGGAAAGTGAAAGAGATAAAAACTATTTATTTAACAAACACACAGGAAAAGGATAATGATGCTAAATAATAAAACCTCTTGCCCTGCTGAGAGAAACCTGGGAAAATTTCAGAGTCCTTCCATAGATCTCTCTCCCCCTCCTTGGAGCTGGGACGGGGTGGTGGGCCCACCTCCAGGGCCAAGGCCTCGGTGGAAATTCCTCCCGATGTATTCTGATGTTGAAACAGTCCAGCAGAGAGAAAAGGAAAAAAACAAAGTCCCAGAAAAACAAAAGTTCAACTCTCCTAAGGAAAAGGAGCTGGGAAAAAAAACTGCCGAAAGCTGGCTGGAAAGAAAAGCAAGCCAGGTGCTTCCCTTCCCTCCTGATCTCCTGAAGCAGCTGAAAAAAAAAAAGTCTCTGTGTGACCTTGGACAAGCTGCAAACTCCTTTGAAAAAGTTCTGCTCAGGTTTTTTCCTTCCCCCTCTCAGGCTCAGTTTAAAGGCATAGAAAGGTACAAAAATTAATTTCTGGGCATAGGGCAGTGATATGGGATACACATCATAAAGTCACCCCAAGACAAATCTATTAGGTACATTTGAATGAATAATGTACAGTATAGGTTAAAAATAATATTGGTGACTGGTATTGATCTCTTTCACAAATATTCATTTATTGGCAATGCATGAACTTGTTCTCAGATGGGATGTTTCTATTCCCCTCCCTCCCCCACATTCTTTTTAGTTATTAACTCCTACTGTCTGATAGTTGAAGCGTGACACTGCTGGCCCTGTGCCACTCACCTCACAGGGTGGCACCATGGCCCACAGCCGGTGTGGGATTCTTGGATCTGTTCCTTCTGCTTTCATTTGCACTTTGTACTGGAACTTTCCTTCCAGACACACTGTTTCAATTTCAGCTACACGGGCGTGACATTGCCTTGTCAGAAACAAACAGCTTGAGTTTTTGAGCATCCTTTGGGTGGTCCTGCCTTTTTTATTGCAATGATACAAAACACATAAAAGATGATGAACATTTCATGTGTCTGTGTAGAAGCATTTTGTAAATATACAGCTGACTGATTTTAAACACCAAAGCAATGCATCCTCAAAACAAAACCATGTGAAGAAGATTCACCTACACTTGGGTATTTTTGGGGGAAGATTTAAATGTTCCAGTTATTTTCCAGTAAAAAGAAATCATTGTAACACCATATTTAGTCAACCAAAACTATGATCTTCTAACTAAATTGTTCCCAACTTAGAGATACGGATTAACTGTGCATGTTTTCTTACTGACTGATATTACTTCAGGTGTAGAGGCATAATCACTTATGTACATATATATGTCATTTTATTGATAACTTTTAATTCTTGGTCGTGACTAATTATTTATGTTCATAAGCTTCATAAACTTTTCCTCATAAAGGAAACATTGACTATTTGACTAGATATATATATATATATATATATAGTCTCTATGTAATGGTTTATGAACTTAAATTTACCAATATGTATTTTTACCATGTGTGATATATTGTATAATTTTCCTGTATAATACCTTCTCCTCAATTCATTATGTGTGGCCAAAGTTTACATAGGAGTTCACTAGGTTTATAGGAAGACAGCTGGTAGATGTACCTGTTTCTAGTTTCTGACACCTGATACAGAGTTCACAGGTGATGATTGTTTAAATAATTGAATCCAATGTCAATGGCAGGTAAAAAAAGCATTTAAAGCTCCTTATGGTAAAAATTTGGATGCCTAGGCCTTGGTTCAGATGCCCGTGCCACACAAATAGGTGCCTAGTGCCACTTCATATACTGTAGAATACAATCTCAGATATAAAGGTAAGTGAATCAAGTAAAAAGACTAAAATCCCTAGAGCTGTATGGATTGATTTCACTTCAGGAGCCAGTGCCTTTCAATCTCCAGCCCAATTAGCAAGCTGTATGTCTTACTGATTAAGAAAAAGGTAGAAAGTACAATTATCAGATTCCTTAGTCATTGGACATGTAAAAAAGTCTGTTCATATGAATCAAAATGTGAGGTTAGGTAGCACACTCTCTTTACAAAAATACAAATTTAGGGACTTAATTCAGTTGCCTAAATGTGCACATGTAGTGACATTCTTTTCCTTTTTTTTGTTACACTCTCACATTTTTGTTTAGGCTGTTAAGGGAAAAGAAGGTCTGGGCAGTGGATTCTTCTCACTTTGTTCCAGGATGATGTAACTCATGGTCCTTCTGAACCCTGCATGGAAGTGTGGAACAAATTGCTGCTTCTGTTTCTGAGGAGATTCTGTGTCCTAGTGCTTGTTAATTTTTTCCAGGCAAAACTGTTGTGCTTCATACGAACAATTCAATATTGGTTGTTGCAAATCCTGAAATTCTAGAAGAGCAAATGTCCACATTCCAGTACCACAGAATGTACCCGACCTCTGCTCTTAGAACACTTTTTTATACCTTCAGCTACCTACATCAGTGCAAATACATGCTGGGAAAGCACAAGACAAAAGAGAGTTTCATGGTTTCTGTACTCTTAGTGGATGTGGGATTAAGACAGTAGTCTAAAGAAGTCTTCTCAGTTGCACAAAGGACAAAAGCCATTTAAACCAAATTTTCCATGCAGTTTCTCTTTGTGCAGTTTGGAAGACTCCCTTGATGGAAGTAGTGTCAAACGTGGCACACTGCATTTTTAACTTCAAATAACCCCAGCAAGATTTGACAGGAAAAAAAATAGTTTAACAATGACCCATTGAAAGGTCTCATTATCTTCCCCATACAGTGCACATAGGAATAAGCTGTTCACATTCCTTTTAACCTTGCTGGAAAAGATTCACTTATAATCAGAAGGGCTACACATTCATGAAGAGGAGAATGATGTTCCATTAGTATGCAGGAAGGATCCTTCCAGGTTAGTCCATATTTGGTTTGAATTAATTCCCACTATATTAAATACAAAGCAAAATCCAAACCTTTTGAATTTAATTTAATGTGCTTACACACAGGAACTTTTTCATTCTTGCTAAGCACTGCTTGGTGTCATAACAATCATTACCATGTATTGTTGTGATTCATCTTGTCAAAGATCCACTTATGAACTCCATACTATGTGCTGACATTATACATTTGAATAACTGTGAAAAGAAGGTTTGATAAGATGTAGCACTTGAAATGAAAGGCTTAATATTATGCTTTGACATAGTACATTGTAGCAGCTGTGAAGGAAAAGCCAATAAGATGGATCATGTCAATGTGTAGTATGGAGCCATTAACATTAAGATTTTTGACATGATTTATCTTAATAGCTGGATATCTATACTGAAATAACACATTTTATTCTGTTAGAGATCCATATGTTAACAGCTCAAGGACAGTACTGCATGCATGCTGTATTGCTCTGAGTATGTAAAGAGGAGCACAGTGCACATGTGAACTTAGTTTGCTTTGCCTGGCCCAGAAAGGAGGACAGAGAACTCGCACTTCTCCCTCGCTGCATTTCCCTTCTTCACAAAATCACGTACTCCTTCCTGAGGGAGGGTTCTGGGCAGAATGCTCCAAGAGTAATTCACTCTCCCAAGAAGAATTGTAATTAGAGCTCCCACAATAGTTAAGCAGCTGGTGTTCTCTGACTGCTGCTTCATCAACTGTTCGTAATTGCTTCATTGTTCCCTTGTGCTCCCTTCCAGCTGATGGCTTCTTCCACCTGTTGTCTCTCATTTTACACTTCGAATGTGAGCTCTTTTGCACAAGTTATATTTATACAAGATATTCTGTGATAGCTCACAGGCAGTCTCATAATACAAATCCCCATTATGTATTATGACAATGATAGTAATAATAATAGTAATAGTAACACTGCAAGATGAAACTTGTTTAAATAAATGGCTTTATTTCCAGTGGCTTGCTAAAAGAGTCAGCTAAGTTCATGCTGAAGCCCAAAGGCAAATGTGAAGCTTGAAGAAAGTCTACTCTGCTCTTGGCTCTGAATCTGGGAGACAATTGTGAAGTTGGAGGCTATAAAGTGTTGGCTGAAAGAGAATTAGTGGCAAGGAATGAACAGTCTCTGCCTGATTTCTTTTGTGCTCTGCAAAACAGGAATTTTTATATGCTTAGAGAAATATGCTGAAAAAAACTGATTCCATCATCTGTTTATCTTTCCTTCTGGTACAGGAACATCATACTTAATTTTGGTTGGTCAAGAGGGGGACTACACAAAAGATGCTTTTCCAAATAAAATGCGCAGATATTATACCCATAGATCCACATGTGCTAGCTCTGTAACCAGCTGTTGTAAATAGCTGATCTCTAAGTGCCACAACATGGGCTAAAATGGACATTTTTAAGATCAACAGAAGTAATAAAAGTTTATCCTTTTCTGTGACAATAAAGAAAGAATTGCTGCTTTGTCCATTAGGAAGCAATGTTATAAAACTTAACAAAATAGGAGCTTTTTGAAATGCTTTGTTTGTCTCTTTGTTCTGATGCTAGATATTTGGTAAATGTAATTTAATAGCCCTGCTATGGAATTCAGCAGAATGTTATGGAAGAGATTCTTGCATATTTTTAAAGAAGTTTTGTTTTGGTTTGGTTTGGGCTTTTTGTATAAGATTCTGCTCAGTTTCTTCTAATCCATTGTAGTTGCTGCAGAGTCTTTCTCCAAAAAGTGATAGTTAAAAATTATTTTTTCTCATCAGTATCTAAAATTAACATACTGCAAAAGATAATTAGAAACCGAGGGATTCAGTGGGATCCCACCTATACTTTTTCCTAGAAATCACTCTCGCCTCATTTTACTGCAGAGAATCACCAGTTCTAAGGAGGGATACATACTAGTAGTAGCTGTTATTAATGTTTAAAAGCCATGTTAAAAATATATTAAAAAAAATAATATCAGATACTTTTATGGTTGGCTACAAACAACAGGTACCTAAAATCAGACTAGTTGAGAGTTCAATATCTAAAAGTTAAAGATCAATAATAAGTGAAGTGAATTTCACCTGTAATGTTTTATTGATTCAAAGAAAGTTGAATGATAAAACAAACTGCTCACAGGGTTCTTCCAGTGACATCATCAGATCCTAAAAAGTGACCTGGGAGCTCAGGATGGAACAGATGAACATTTTTAATGATGCAAAACTGATTTTAATTTAATAGCAGAACAATTTTGTTTGAGTTACTTTCCTAATATACTTTGCCAACAGTGGAAATATCTCAAGGTTTACTGTTGGACTTACTCATCCTTCACTGCCTGAGGAGCAAGGCTGTTTGACAGTGGCCAAAAGATTTTCTTACCATTTGGAAAACTCTCTGCTAGAAAAGGTAAAGTGAAGGTTTGAAGCTATTTCTGTACATTTGCTGCAATTCTCACAATTGCCTACTTTGTAGACAGCATATTTCTCCCTCAGTTTTTTTCTTCCCAGAATGCTCTAAGCGCCTATTTTTCATTTCATGAGAAGCAAAAAACAAATGGTGAAAAATGGCAAATCCTTGTTTGACAGCCAATCCTACTTAACAGCCTATCACGCCTGTTTGCTGTTCTCTTCCAATGCTGTCCATAGAGGCATCTGAGAATTAACATGGTGGTTTTCTCCAGGTAAAGCTCTTAATTATCCTTCCTAAGCTCATGCAATGCTTTCCCACCCGTGGGGAAAAAAACCTTACTGCAAAAGATGTTTCTTTGGCCTGATGTTATTAAAGTCTTTGTAGCTTTAGTTCTGTTTAACTTGCATAAGTCAATATAACACTATGTGTTAAAAGATCATGGTGTTTCCAAAATCTGGGGTGGGCATGACTTTTAGTCACACTTAGTTTGATCTTTTTAACTGCAGGAGCTGTCTGTCAAAGGGTAGACTTCAGTTGCACCCCACTGCTATCTTTTTCTGTTTGAACTTTATAAGGTATTTTATTGGTGACTAAACAGTAGTATTTTAAACTGAGGCAATATGCAAATTATATCCTACTAAGGTGCTAAATTCTTATGTCTTAAAAACCACAAATAATCATATATAACTATCTCTGCAGAGGAAATCAGACTGATTACACTATGTCTACAGAGGTGAACCCAGGAATGCCTCTGAATACCACATATGCATGTCAGAAGTCTCCCAGTTTGTGGGTGAAACCTCAGGCACACAGTGAACATTTCCATGGTCAGAAAAGCCAGTAGATCTTCTGGATAGGGGCCAGAGTGTCTTCAAACCATGTCTTGAGGGAGCAGAAATACTAAAACTTAGGTTACTTGGGACGTAGTACTAGGGTAGGTCCAAGAAGAGATTCTGAGGTCCAGATCCCTGATTGTTCTCAATGATTGCTTGTTAGCTTTCTCCCTTTAGGCCTATCTCTAAAACAAATCTACTTGAAAGGGGACTGTCCCTAATCAGAAGAGATGCAAATTAGTTCATGTCATTTGGCCTTGGTGTGCAGCTACACAATTTTTTTCCTTAACAGCACTGACATAGCTGAAAAGATTTGACAGCAGTATCTCAACAGGCTTTCTTCTTCCATAATTTCCACATAATTTTTCACTACACTTACATTTTTATGTGATTTTGCTTTATGTTGTTAAAATTTGCTACAATCTCCATGTTTTTCAAGAGGAAATATAGCTCCAACAAACATTTTTTTTTCTGCTCAAATTTAAGTTCAAGTGTGCATTTTTAGGCTAGTGTGGTTGCTCAAATAGTACGTTCCGGATATAAAAATTCAGCATTAAAAGTTCAAACCACAGCTGAAAGTAAAAAAATTTAAGATTTGAAATAGGTTACAATAATGAAATATCGGCATCTCGCTCATGTCCACGTGTATCAATACCAATTGTGCTGTATACAACAAAAACTCTGAAGGAAAAGCAGTTGAAATTGAAAATTCTGATTTATGAGACAGTAAGAACTTGTAGAGTTATCTTTCAAGGAATAGAGATCAGAAGCCAGTGTTCACAGTGAAATTACAAAACCAGAATTCGGTGTACAGCAACAAAAAGATTAGACTATTTATCCACCAGTATTTCAGTTAATTCCTTCCTTATTCATGTTGTCCTGAAGGTACTGATCATAATGAGGTCAGAAGCCTGGAAGAAACAGAATGGTCCAAAAGTTTTGAAATTTTAAAAAATTTATTTATTAAAAACATTCATATTCATCTTGAGAGAGTTTACAGTTCTTGTAGACAGCAATACCTTAGAGGTCCATTTGGATCCATGAACGCTCAGGAAAATGAAAGTTTCTGTATGGAATTGTAAAACCAGGAACTAAAGAATATGTGGGCAATTCTAAATAATAAGATGCCACTTCTCATAATTTGTGAGTGAAAGACTGCTACACTTTTCTTCCGTAACTTTTTGCTCAACTTCTTCTGTTGAAAACTTTTTTTTTTTCCAAAACTAACCCTGCACAGGCAGAAAATGGTACTTTTTTGTTCCTTTGTGGATAAAGAGATATTTTGCCCCCTAAGACAGAGAACCTCCGGGCAATAATCACACCATCTGAATTGAGGAAGAGTAGTGAGGAATTGGAATGGGGTACTGCCATCTGCAGACTAGGTCCAACTCAAGATGCAAAATGCCATTTGGAGCTGCTAGCTGACCATCAGGGATCCTAGGCTGATAAAATCCACTACCTATCTAAGTTTCCCCAAGTCCATTTGAAGAAATGAGGGCCCATGAATCTGTCCTGGTGCATGACGCAGGAGCACAGACCATGGTGCACAGAACACGCCTGTTCCTCCCTGAAGCACACAAGGTTTCAGAGCAAGCCTAGGCAAAGGGCCCTGTGTGGTGGGAAAGCAGGAAGCTGCCCTCTGCCATTTCAGAGGGAACAGAAGTGAGACAAGGAAAAAAAGAGATGCATTCCGTGCTAGGACTGCAACAAAAAGGGAATGCGCTTTTGATAGGAGCTTTGAAGAGATATAAGATAATCCCAGTATGACTTGACTAGAACAGGGTGAACTCTTCCAAGCAAATAATTTATTTGGTGAGTCAAGGGCCATTTAATAATCAATAATCCTCCTCAGCTTGGTTGTTATTTGATGACGTTTGACTATGAAATGTATTTCATCATGTAGATTGGACAAATAGCCCTGCTTTAACTCTGTTCACAACTCACTATTATTTGCCTTTCACAGTGTGGGTTTTGAGCATCAAATTTTCACAATGTGGCTTGTATCCCTTTATGAGTTGCCAAAATTTTTGCAAGAGGTGAAAGAGAATTCCTGATAGTCTGGTGAACACTTCCAATAAAGCCTTTACATAAACACACTCACCAGAGAATGTCATCTGGCTTTCCAATTTCTCAGTAAAGCATAACATTTCTTAAAATTTCTCATAGGAACCACAGGGAAAAAGCTGTGAATATTATTAGAGAATATTTGTAGGCTGAATCTGGCTTTGTCAACATTTCTCCAGGTTGTCTTCATGCTATTGTGCAGTGTTTTCATTCTGATAATATTTGTCTGATTTTAGTATTTTCTTCCAGCACAGCATCCTCCTTCATATGCTGTGATCTATGCCAAAAATGTTACACTTAGATACTCTGTGGTTCTCTGCAAACTGCCTGCCGGTGTCTTGAAGTAAAAGTGTTAGATCTGCAAAACCATCTGCCTCCTGTGCTCCCAGGCTCATCTAAGTACAATAATTCTATTAAAAAAAATCATTTATATTTGATTTTACAGCTATTTTCATAGGTAAAGATAGAATTATTGTTTTTGTTAGAAGCAGTTTCTTTCTGAACTCTCAGTCTTTTATTGCCTTAATTAATAGCCTTGAAATACATTCCACTGCAGCACAACATGCAGTCAGCATGCAGATGATACATTTTTATAACGAAGACATAAACCCTCTATTTTTTTTTTAAGAGCTCTGATATTTGAGCCAAGGTGAATTACCAGCTTTTAGCTGCATCTCTTGACTGCTGCTTAAGAGAATTAGTGGCACTGGTTAGCTTTGTGAGGACAGCTAAGAGTAGCCAGATCAATCACAGCTCAGTCAGAAATCAATGAAACGTGTCTCAGTAAATCTGACTGATCCATGGGTCACTACAGAGTGCATTATCCTGGTCTTACTCTGTTACACGATTAGACCCAGAAATAATCATAAGTGAGATTCTCTCTGCTCTTTTAAAACACTCTTTACACTCCTTTTTGCTGTTCTCTGGTAAAGAAACTTCAGAGACAGACAGAGTGAGAGCAATACCACCATGTAAATGAAAGAGGCTTCACCCTCTAGGTCATCACCCTGGGAGGAAGACAAAGTAATATTTCAGTCCTGTCTGCAAAAATGGGTCAAAAAAGAAATTGAAAATGTAGACGTGGTGTTTTCTTAACTAGAAACAGAAACACACATGCAGGATAGAGGGTCAAACCCCCGGATAGAGTCAGTGAAACCTTCACTAAATTTAACAGAGTTGCTTCAATTTACTGACAATAGGGATCTCCCCAGAATGTTGCTGAGGGGCTGTTTGTAGAAGCCTGCATACCTTTTGAGACTTTAGCTTTGTTTTCAATAACCACAGGCTCTGAATACCCTTCAGGAAGTGAAGTGGAGGAAGAAAATTGCTCTTCTTAATCTAATTTGCTGTATATTTTTTGTAGAAGGGCTGCACAGAGTCGAGAAGAGCAAAGCTCATGCCTGCTGTGCAGTGAGGGCTAAGCTGTGCTGCAAGGACAGAGCCTCCAGTAAAAGTTGCATATCCTATGAGTTCTTCTGATATGGCACTCTGGGAAGGTGCAAGCAGCTGCTTCACTCTGACCACATAAGAGTGCAGCAACTGCAGCAATGCAGCCCAGGTGAGTGGGCTGGAAACCCCATCAGCTCATACACAGAAATTTAGTGGGAAAGGTGAGAAAAACAGGCAGGAGATCAAAAGGCACTACTGGGTTGTAAAATGGCGTGGGATATCACCTTGATGAAAGCAGTACTGGAAGGCATGTAGAGTTACTGGGTTGTGCAGTTAAGAGTCAATTGCCGAAAAGGTTTTGTGAGATGGTAGTTCAAGCCTCTCAAACCTCTATGCTCTTCTAACAAGAAAATTTACTTCAGCAAAATACTCGCACCTATCTGAAGGGAAAATTGTACCTTTATTTTTGGGTGATAGAGCATCCACAAACACCACTGTAATCAATGAAAGCAGATGAGACAGCAGGAATGTGTTACACACTGTTCTGCTTACTGACTCAATACACATACACAGGACTGAGTGTTCACAGGATTTCTATGTTCATAACCAAAAGTAAAGAACATTTGTAAAAGCTCCCCTCCCCCAACCTTGCCACCTCTGCTTAACAAACATTAGTCTAATGAATGTAAATTACTGCTAGAATGACATAGTCTGTGCTTAAAAAAAAAGGTTGAAATATTTTTTATCTGATATACAGAGATCCATAAAAATAACTATTAACTTTGGAATGAGAGTACAATATGGAGTTTATTAAACGAAGAAATACAACAACATTACTTTTATGTACCATGAATTCATTTCCATGGTTAAGGATTAGCAATAAGGAGCTCTCAATATGGAATCAGAGACTGCCAGCATGGGTGCAATAAACTTTTCAGAATGGTTCATAAGATTATACTAATTAGGGATAATCTAATTTGAACAATTTTTATCTTCTCAAAAAGTAATATGATGTCACTCAATGGGAAGAGTCACTACCCGGGCTCCAGGGATATACTAAAAAAACCACACACGTTATCTGTAATATTAAAAATTATGGTTGATCCATGAGACAGTCTCAGATCTACCCTTCTCCTCTCAAAAGATCCACCATATAGACTGTTAAGCCCCCATAATTATCTCCCCTACTTGTGACAAGCATGGGCTAATCAGTCTCTGAGGGAGTTTTCCTGCGGATCATTGAGAAGCGTGTGTATGCCTCACATTGCTTATCAAGCTATTTTGTACGCAGTATCACATAAGAGCTGACAAAAGTTCATTATCCTCATCTGGACTAGAATGATTCCAAATTAGGAAAAAGAGATAAGCTTTTTTTCCCCCCACTCCCTTTCTATTTCCTTTTTTTTTTCAATAGGGGGAAAAAAAGAATATCTCTAGCTTGCATCGCAACAAAGAAGATCTTAGCTAAGAAAAAAGCAAGCTATGTTCTAGCAGACTTTAATCCCATATTAAAAGATTAGAAAAAACATCTGAAGAAATCAGAGATAGTCTAATTGAGGTTCTCGCCTTTAATCCTGTGAGTAGACTCCCCCTTGGATACCAGGATCTGTCAGTGCGTAGTCTTGGGAATTCTCTAAGGAAAAATAAACCACAAGAAATGGACATACAACATGCTCTCTCACAGTTAAACAGAGAAAGAAAGAAAAAATCTGAGAGATAGCAATATCAAAACATATCGTCTCCCAAGAAAGAGAAAAAAGTCAGGTAAAATATAAAATAAAAACAAAAAATCAGATGAGAAGAACCACAGTTATTTTGGAAGTTATTTGGTAACACCTACAAATGTAACCCGAAAGGAAATCATCTGGCTTGGTTCTGCTTTCCTCATTCAGATCAAAATGACATTTGTATTGCATCTTTGCTTTTTATTTTACTACCAATTGTATTTCCATTCAACTAACTGCAATACAAATGTATTAAAAATGAATCTTTGAATTAGTTCTTTAGAATGATGTTTAAAATAAGCTATAGAGTAACCAGTGCACAAAGGGAAACCAGACAGAAGATTAGTATTCGTGTTTGTCTGACAAATAAGGGCAAGATGTATACAAGGAGAGATATTCATAAAAATTCACTATAACACCAAGCCAAACTTTTTCATATTAATAATTATTAAAGGAAGAGACACTTCATAAGGGTGAAAAACAACACCAGTAACATTAAACTGGGATTCTGTAAAACAGCACCAGTTTGAAAGTGAGTGACCAATATGGCAAATCTATCCATTTGATTGTAAAGTTGCAGACTAGAATTTGATTTCAGACACTTGCAAATGCGTTCCATTGTCTTAAAATCTACTCTCCTTTGCTTTATATTTTCTTTTCCATATTTGGTGATCCATTTCCCTAGAAGCGGGGTTAAACATATTTTTCTAATTAGCTGTTATGTAGTGGACACATGGAAATGCATTGTGTTGATAGCTAGCTATTTGAAATTTTAGTAAAGGGAAAATTAGGAAACTCTTTTTAACAGGTCAGATTTAATGGCAGTGTGTTAACTTGACCAAAGCTGAAAGGGTCAGATTTTAGAGTTGGGTTTTCAAGCTGTACATTTGAGTAAAAACAGAGAAAATAAACAGAAGGAAAGATGAAAAACAAAATCATAAAAAAAAAATAATCAGAAGTTACTTCAGCATGAAAAATCAAGGTAACATTGCAGGCAGACACAATAAACATAAAAGAGATTTGGAACTGTTATTTTTATTGCCTGGAAAATTACTGTGATTCATTGTTCTAAATTATGTAAAGATATATAGATAATGGAAGTATGAACTGTATAAACATAAATGTGTTTGCCTTCCATTCAACATGTTCTATATTAATATAAAGCAGAGTTAAATCACTGTAAGATCAAAAATTTTTCTTTTATTTCCTCTATAAATTAATTCAAGACATGGGAATGTCATTCTGAAAATTTTAATATACAATTTAATATTTTATTAACAATGCTTAAGAAAAAGATTCATATGTTTCAGTAGTCTTGTTATAAGGCACTACAAAATGTGATAGGAATCACTGTAAGGCAGCAAGTTCCTATGGCTTGGCGTAAAGACTGTGAACAAATTAAAATAGTCTAATGCTCTTAGTGTTTCCAAATTCATGACAATCAGTGGGGGAAAAAAACTCTAAAAGTGCCTGATCCAGCATGGCTGGAATTGGCAGACTTTGTTTTTTTTAAGGAGAGCTTTGTCTGTGAGAGATGTATAAGAAGTGACACTGCAGAGTTGGAGAAAAACAGCGCCCAAACCCCAGGTCTCCAAGAACCTCATGGATAAGCTGAGTACCTTAAACTGACATTGAATTAAACAAGAGTGGAAGGTACTGAACATGCATTGAATTCAAGAGTAGTTGAGTTTCTCAGCACTTTGACAGATCAAGACCCCAATTTTTGTTTTGTCTTTTATAACAAACAATGCCTCAAGGCAAGTACATACAGTAGGAATTTTGCATAAAGTTAATTGTTCACTATACATAAAAATGACTCCTTAGTTTTAATGAGACTTAGACACACACTGACCCAGTCACATTATTTCCCGGTACATGGACTTCTTGGTATTATCAACAGTACAAACTAATTTGCAGTAAGATTTTTTTTCCTCTCAGGTTAGAGAGAGGTTTGATAGGAACTAAGCTCATGCAGGGCTGCATTAATTCTGCAGGAGGAGTGGGATAAACCATTATGCCTTGATGGTTGCAGCAGATACTATTCATTGTACTGTAATTTCTTCTTGCAAGTTGTGCAAAAGGCATCCAAGTTTTCTTGCACAAATCAAACAAAGACTAAATGTAGTGCACATTTTATGTGAAGCAGTGAGAGATATCATTTGTTACCATTTGATTAAAGCGTCGTGTAATAGTTTTGCATGATCTATAGTGCTAAAGAAACAGGCACTTTTAATCTTATTGCAGCATGCATATTCAGAAATGTTCTTGCACTGGCACTAGGAAATCTTTGTAGAAGTTTCTTACAGGAATGTACAGAAAGCAAGCAAATTTATAATGAACTTGTATTTCCTTTGGAGAGTTTGATAGCCTTTTCAAACAGCTTGCTTCAATGTGGTCTATTATCCAAAATCCTCTCTGCAATGATACTCAAGACCAGTAACTTCAAATTAATATAAGGTAGTTGGGACGAAAACCCTCTGTGCACAGAATAATTCTGCTGAATGACAAAATAGTTAAATAACACATGCAACAGACTCTAAAGGCAGATGTTTATGATAATGTAACACGCAGTAATTGTGGATGGTGTGTGAAGAGGAGAAAAGAGCAGCTTCTGCTCTAAGATGCCTGCACTTATTGGTTCTATTGAAATTTCATCTATCAAGGCACTGAATTTAAACTGTATACAGTAGAAGCATGACTCCTAGGGAAGTGGCTCTAACACTGTGACCACTCATTGCCGATAGGGGAAAAAAAGACTTCCCATTCAGTTAAAATGAGTACTCCATGTTTTTTTGCCTTTGTCTAGGCTCTGGTCCATTGATTAGGAAGCATTATAACTTTTTTACTGAAGAACCATTACTGCAGGATTGCCTTTGGTTTTCAGATCATGGGGATGTGTGTTTAATCAGAGTATGACTTCTGAGAGTGGGACATAAGCACCACATCAATGGTGCATGAAGTCAAGAGATTTAAAAAACTTACCCTATAGCATGTGAAATTTTGTTTGAAAATCTTTAAGGTTAATGCAGGTAAAAGAAGATACCTGATGACTTGAATGTATATCCGAGCTACTGTTTTTTGCAGGTTTTTTTTCTTTTTGCATAGATTGCATTTTCACATGTGGCTCAGAGTCACAAACATGTTATGTGCAGTAACAAGAACTTGTGAAGAAAATGGATAACTGATCTTCCACCAACATATATCTGGTTAATAAAATTTATATTTTATTGCACAGTTATATTCTTGGAAGGATATATTTTATATTTATTTTTTATATAGTGTTGATGTATTCTTGAATGCAATAAGCCCTCTGTAAGAGACGGTCCGAAGATCCCTCATCTGCCTCACGATCATCGCCGAGAACAGAGACTGAGCACAGACTGAGCACAGAGACTGGCCTGGCTGAGGTGGGATGTCTGCCGAGTGTTGCCTAGGGGTGTGCCCGCTGGGAACTGGTACGCATTCCTGAGGAAAATTAGTGCAGGTCGCAATGGACTGCGCCGTTCTTGCTGCCCAGGCGGGAAGGACTGCGCTGAAGCGGAAAGGAACGACCTGTCCTGCACACCTGTCCTGCACACCTGTCTTGTGCGTCTGTCCTGTACCTGTTTCCCAAAGCAACGGACTCCACAACAATGGCTGTAAATTTCCCAACCTCTTGGCCAGTTGCCCCTCGCTTCTGAAAAGGACTATAAAGGTACTTTCTGAAATAACCAAGTCGGAGAGATCTCCCCCACGGAAAGAAGACGAATCTATTGGCGGAAGACCACGAGGACTTCGTCTCATCCGTTGGTAGCTATTGCCCCCCCCTCTTTCCTTCCTCCCTACTTTGTGTCTCTCTCTCTCTCTTTCTCTCTTCTATCGCATTACTGTGTTGTGGGCACTTAATAAAGGTGCACTGTTTTGATTTAAACTGAAATTTCTTGTGTCCTTTTTACACTCTGAGATCTATAAACGAACCATCACGACCCCCGCTTGCATTAGCGGATCGTGACACCCTCCCATAAGAAAATTTGAATAAGTTCAAATTACTGATTTCTAAAGCTTTTCTTTTGAAAGGATCCATTCTTTCCTATCAAGTGACTATTTTGCTAGGGAAGATTGATAGATTAACCTGTTTCACCCCCTTTGCTCTCTTCCTTTGCCTCTTAATTATACAGACTCAAAGGCCTTTACTCATCCCAGGTATGTACGTAGCCAGTTTTGAAAATATTTGTGTATGTTAGAAGAGAAAACTCAACTCGACCCATTCATCTTTTCTCCACCAAGACTACCTATAATTTTCCCAACTGGTTCTAAATTACTTTCTGTCTGAGAAATCAGGCCCATTCTTAACACTAATGAATTTTCAGTTGAGTGCTGTTTGATTTCACAGATAAGAGTTAAATCTAGCTAAAAAAGGGCACAAGAATGCTTAAAAATTACCATTTCTCTGGTGAGGAGTTAACAATATAATCTTATCTCACAAGTCTGAAAGTCAGAAAAGGGTTTTTCTCTCTATTAGTGTAATTTCTGGAGATCTGATATACTCTTTCCATTTGGCTCAGATCCTGTCTGGTTTTTTATGTCAAGTAGTAGGTGGAAGTTTATGGTGTGAAAAAAAAATAAAGAAAATCTCGACAGATACCTTTGTTAAATATTTTATAAAGATGTCAATGTTATGCATCTGCCTGTTTTCTTTTGTCTCCAAATTAATAAAATTAAGTGTAGATCTCTTAAAGAGATACTTTCAGATGTAGGAAAAAAAATCTAAAACATCCTTATCTAAATGATTTTCATATGTCTGAGAGACTTCTAGTGATAGCTTTCAGGACAGTCTTACTTTCTTTTGAACAATTCAGTCATGTTTCACTGGCCATTAATTGAATCCTTGATTTCAAATTTGGGTTATCAAAATATTCCTAAAGTGCTCAATATTGCAAATACAATATTATGCCTCACAGTCTGTTTGATTCTAATTGATAGGGGACAGACATATTAAACTTAGATTTAGTATTTATAAATACTAAAATTTTTCAGTTTCTGCTCCTGAAGGAGGTCCCTCCTAGAGGCTCTGTCCTCACTGAGCTTCTACTGCGGCCATGTGTGATCTGACTCCTCTCACTGTAACTACCACTAATTTGTAAGGGTAACCTGGATATTCAGCTTGTGCTCCTAAGAGTGTTTTCTAGTGATGTTTCTCCATGGAAACCCCAGCTAATCCGCAGTGGGATGGTATATTTGGAGCAAAGCACCAGCGTGAAGGGCTAAGTCCAGCCACAAAGGCAGAACACATATAGATCAGTGCAACCCCTTGGCCAAGCCTGCCTCTCAACGAAGCCACAATGCACTAACACAGTTTCCCTGTGCTTAGCTCTGGAGTTAACTCACTTGCAGCTGGACAGGGACCATTTTATTGCAGTTCATAGGCACAGCTAATCAAAAATGAGTGTGCATGGACCAAGAGAGATCATCTTCACTCTGATGTTTCTGAAAGGCTAGGTATTGAGATTAATTAATAACAAGGAAAGTCCTCTATAAGAGAATGGGCTATTAGCAGGGGTACATAAAACAGGTCACTGAATATTATATGAGCTCACCGCTCCTAATAGCTTGACCTGATAAAGCTCACAGAATTTGTACACAGGCGTAGCCCCAGAAAGGGAGAGCTCACCAGATAAGGATCAGTAGAAACACAGCTACTCTTTTTTTTCTCTGAAGAAAAATCAATATTATGGAGTTTTTTCCTTCTTTGGCTTTAGCACCTTGGTGCAGAGTTAGAAGCACTAATTCCCAGACTTCAAAATGATCTGAAGTTTCCTTCACATACTTTCCCAAAGATGAACTTTTACCTAGTGCTGTGTGACTCATTCCTTATTCCACTGAAATGTGAAAGTGCACCCAGAAAAGGCATAGAGAAAAGATAAGTAAAAACATAAGACTTGTTTAAAGAGGAGGGGGTTGAATTTTGCACACACCTGACTCGACTTTCTTCAACTTCTGACTACTGATTTTGTTATTTATTTGTAAACAATGACATCTATTCTCTATTGCCATTTTTCCCATTACATATTTATTGAAGGGTTTTATTTCTTTGCTATCCCAATGTTTAATAATTTAAATTTTATTGCTATCATTTTAACAGAATTTTCTTTTTTCAGAATGAGACAAATATGTATTTTAACAAGTCTATCAATTTAATTGTTTAGATGATAGGTGTTCTTGTTAGGAAATTATAAACATTAATAAAATTTTATGAAATAAAATGAAACTAGGAAATTTGTTTCTTTTCATTCTTTATGCTACCAGTATATAGCATCTTGTAAATATTCCATTTCCTTGTAGATTTGTAAATTATTCTTCATGTATGTAATTGGCTTTATAACTGCAGCTATGGAGCTTGCAAAATACTCCACCATCTAAATAGTAATGCAGATAAAAGAAAAGTGGAGTTCCTTGGAAAATTACATACCTAATTATTTTTTCCCGCTCCACACCTAGTAATTTTTTTTGGCTATAAGCAGGCGTCCTCGAAGATGCAACAGGAATAGTGAATTTAAAATGGTTCCATTTGCAATGTTGAGGCAGTATTGGAGTTTTAGGAAGCCACACCAGAATGGTGTAAAGCTGAAGTTTATATTCATTATTCATATACATTGGACAGCAGGAGAAGTAAAAGATCCACAGAAAAACTGTGATGGCCTGTGCAATTGTCTGCACTCATATGTCTTTTTGCAAGAATTTGGTGATTGATGTGCTAAGTACTCTAAAAATCATGCAGTCATTTTCAGAAATTTTGCAAAACAGGAAGAATGTATAACAAGCTGCATTTTTAAAAGTATCTTTCACTTTTCTCTGTCCTCTTTACAGGCAAGGAATTTCTCTCTCTGTGTCAGACAAGGGTTATTCTTTCTTGTACAGTTCTAAGTGTCTTTTCATTCGTTCTTTCCCCATTTTTCATCCTGAAAGGACAAGTTACTGTCACAAAGAATCCCCTACTGTGCTTGCTTCGACAAGAATATTTCAGTGTTCAGTGACTTGGTTAACCTGTTCAGTTACTTAGAGGCAGGAGACTATCATGAGTGCCAAATGGTCTGGAAATTTTTAAAGAGAAAAGTGAATGGTAAGGTTGAAAGATAAAGGTGGCAAAAAATATTTGAACAACTTTTTGTAATGCTTCTAGTGAAGATGTATCCCTTTCATCTCCTAAAACTGATTGTAGTTGAGGGAATATTTGAATCTCAAGACACAGTATCTTCAGAAAGGATGGAAATGTATGATATGCCATAATACTCCCTGGTTTACATTATTTCCTCTTATGCTTATAAGTTCTTCCTCCATGGAGTTTCTACATTTGTCACAAGCAAATGCAGCAATCTATAATCCCTGTTTGCTTGTGCCCTAGCAGGCTTTTTGTTCTGGTTCTTTCACTAGATCATCTTTAGCATTCCCATCAGGTTGAAACTCTTTGGTTTCACCTTGGTGGCTCTGAACTCCTTAGATCTGACTGCCTATCTCGTGTCACTTCTTTCTAATATATTACCTACTCCTCACTTTGATGCAGTAACTTTCCACCTTCCTTCCAACTTTCCATGTGTTTGGAATGTTTTTCCTGCGTATATACTTTCTTTCCTACTGGCTCCTTTTACTTGCAACCCTTTCTATCTTAGCACCCTTCCTCCTTTTAGAGCCATTCTCTAAACAATTTTCTTCTCAGCATGACAGCTGAAAATGTATGGAAAATACCAAAGATTTGGAACTGTACAAGGATATCTATCTGAGCTAAATCATCACCTTCCTGACACTGTGACTTGAAGAAGGAGACATCTGAAATAATTCAGATGAATTGCAGGCTAGCAATGCCCATTTCTTTGCAGTGGTGTAAAAGGGACCCCAGGGTTGCTACAGACCTATATACTGTGGACAGCAAATTTACAGAGGAGTTGTGTCAGCGCATATATCCACATTTTAACTAAGTCCTGCACATAGTTATTAAAATAACTGTGAATATATTCATAATGCTACTTGTTAAGTTTCAGATCTAAGGGAATATTGACACTTTTTTTGCTAAACATGCAAATATAAACTAATAAAAATTAAAATACAAAAAGCGGGAAATTTAGCTTTTCTCTCTCATCTATCTATGCTATGTTAGAGGGACCTTATATTTCTTTTACTCTCTGAGTTGCAATCCAAAAGTGAAGAAAGGTAGACCTGAGGAAGCCTGCTGTAAATAAGAAGTGGATTGTGTCCACATCCTTAATCTGATCCTGAAACTATTTTTCTGAGTGCTATAATTGGAGAAATAATTGAACATTTTCAATAATATAATTGTCTTCTGTATTATTCTTATTACTATTTCTACTGGTTTCATGCCTGGAGAATTCTTTTGTCTGTTCTTTTGTCTGTTTTGTCTGTCTGCTACTGAAGAATGAGGAAAAGATTTTAACTCTGTAGAAAGATTTTACGATTTTGCATAGTGCATATGGTAACTGGAAAGGACATCCAGCTAGTCACAAAGAACAACTGAAATACAGTATTGCTTAGGGAAGGCTTTATTTTGCATATTAGTAACAGCATTTTTTTCTCAGTCAAAAGATTTTTCTGTTTGAAATTCTGAAATGCTTGATTAATGAAGCTATGATATCATTCAGATATCAGTTTAATTGTGCTTTTAAGCAAAATATTGCCTTATGGATATTATTAAACTGATCAATAAAGCTGTATCTAATTCAGTTTTTTAAACCTCAATTTTAGCAATTTGTGCCATTAAAGTTATAGCCCCACCATAAAGTAAAATAATAGACTAAAATTAATTATTAATTTAGGGCCTAGAGCTTATAGAAATCTAAATTGAAGATATTCTTAAAATTAATGTTTAGCTAACTGGAAACACTGAAATTACCTGTATATTTAGTTGAAAAACTTAAAAACAGTTTTAAAAATACAATGTTCACAAAATGACTCATAATTTACATTAGGATACCTGTCTCAGGAGCTTACATTTGATTAATCCATTTGATCAATCAATTTAAATCCCAGTTCAGTTCCTAGCTACTGCTTGGATGTCTATCTTGTTTGACAGAGACACAAGCTGTTAAGTCTTAAAACTTTATACAAAAATTGGGATGTGACCCTTCAGAGAGGAGTGCTGCATTTGCCTGGTCTTCAGTTATCTAGCCCTTAGATACAATTCAAATGCCTAAATAAGGCACAAATTCTCTAAATAATGCATAGGAACAACACCTTGCAGTGGCCATGGGCAGACTGTGAGAACTTGCCTTGAATCTAACCCTGTGTCTATTGGAAGAGCCAAGTTTGAACATGGAGGTGGCTTTTATATAACAATATTAGGACTGAAAAACTGGTCTAATCACATATCTCTTCTAGACAGCCGTTAATATAAAGCGGATTGAAAGAATATTTTTCTATGCACGTTTTGGGGTTAGGGTGCCCTAACTGACAAGCATAGGTTAGCCCACCAGGAGACAGAGATTTGCCTTTCTCTTTTGGATCAGAGGTATTGTGCATCCAGGGAGGTGTTCACAGGGACCAAAGCTGTATCTCCCCACACTTAGGACATCCAGCCAATGAATCCTAGATGATTGTTACTACTTTTTCTTTGGTACTTTTAGCTTTGGATACAAAGAGCCTCTTGCACTATATATATGGAAATATAACAATTTTTATATATGTTTGTTTACATGTATGTATACAATTATATATAATTACGTATACAATTACATAAAATTATATATACAATTATATGTGTAAAGCTCCTACTGAATTGCAGTGTGTCTTTGCTATTCCTTGTTTTGGTATAGCAAATTCCTCTGTTTAGTCATCGTGCTTTAATCGCACTTCTTGCTTTACTAGTTGTTTAAAAACTCCAAAGGAGTAGTATAAAAAACTCTCTTTTATTTCACTGTTTATCCCTCAATGCGATTCTAACAATTTTAACTGGTTTTGAATAGACAAACTTAACGGTGTAAGTTGGAAATACTTAAACATGAGTGAGGAGTCTATATTTTCTGTAGAACATTATTGAAAAAATTTCATTAACCTGCAGGATTGCAAACTGTGTGTATCTTGCCTGCCTGCATGTGGAATGCACAGAAACCATAACTAACCAACCGCTCTGTGTCCTGGACAAGTAGAATTAATGACCTAAGAGAATTCATGCTAAAGCCCTACATGTTGCCTTAGAGGCCATAATTTGATAAAAAGTGCTAAGGAATAGGGTCTTTCTGGCAACCTGCCCATTTCCTGAGTTTGTAAACTGTAGTAGGACAGCAAAGCAAGTACTTGCTGGCTCTCTTCAAAATCTTCTCTTAAATGTGGTTTCTGTTCATCCAGGTGGGTTAAGGAGATTCCTTCATTTCACAGGGCAGAGGTGGTGTGCTTCATTTCTGTGGCTAATTCTTCAGGCCGTAAACAAGAACTTTGCTTTCCATCCAAAATCTCCTCTCTTCCAAGAGCTCTTTGCTTCTACTGAAGTTGGACTACGGTATAAGGTAGAGGGTTCACAAAGACAGAAGGAATAAAAACAAGGAACCCTGCTCCATAACCTAGTGAGACTGGATTTCACAGGTGAGGCAGTGTTTCCCTGAAATTTGCTGTTCCTGAGGGGCTATAAACAGCTCCTCTTCCTCTTTCTCTCATGATTAAAAGTAACTGTGGCTACCTCTCCATTAGCAAGGCCAGTCCTTTCAAGCTGTTTCCTGTGTGGTGGATCCTGTTTTAAGGACCTTGAATCAGGTGCATCATTGTTAGAAGCTTAACAGGACAAGGAGCCCGGGCCCCCGGCGGGGGGAGAGAGAAGCAGTCCGACCAATATGGCTGATAAGAGCAAACTCCATTTATTAGCAGTCCAAAGGCACTTATATAGTATACCAGCTTGTTAACTCCTAAGTGGCTTAAAGCTTATCAAAACACATTTCTATTTCTACATAATTGGACTTACATTGGCAAGCTTCCATAGTGTTGTTATGATTAAAATAATTCAGTGCCCATCTCCCTCATTCACTCCCGGATAGTACAGCTGCACCGTTTCAAACTCCCTCTTTGTTCCCAGCCCTGCTTGTTATTTTTCACACAGGGACTTGCCCATGGAAAGTTTTCTCACACACAAGCCTTAAGCTTCCAGGCCTATTGCTTGCACAGTTCTTTTATTGATCCCAATAATTATATTTCCCAACACATCATAAGCCTTACAATGAAGCCTTCTGAAGTCATAGAATCACAGAATCAATTAAGTTGTCAAAGAGCTCTGAGATCATTGACTTCCAAGCTATGACTGAACACCCCCATGTGAACTACACGATGGCACTAAGCGCCATGTCCCATCTTTCCTTAAACACCTCCAGGGACAATGGCTCCACCACCTCCCTGGTCAGTCCATTCCAATGTCCAATCACCCTTTCTGTGAAGAAACTCTTCCTAATGTCCAACCTAAACCTCCCCAGGCACACTTCACTGGTTGCCTGGGACAAGATGCAGACCCTGACCTGGCTACACCCTCCTTTCAGGCAGTTGTAGAGAGTGATAAGGTCACTGCTTGAGCCTCTTTTTCTCCAGGCTACGCAACCCCAACTTCCTCAGCTTCTCCTCATAAGACTTGTGCTCCAGACCCTTCAACAGCTTCACTGCACTTCTCTGGACTTGATCCAGTACCTCAAAGTCCTTCTTGAGTTGAGGGGCCCTTAACTGGACACAGCACTTGATGTGTGTCCTCACCAGTGCTGAGTACATGCGGGCAATCCCTGCCCTGGCCCTGCTGGCCACACTACTGCTGATACAATCCAGGATGCCTTTGGCCTTGTTGGCTACCTGAGCATATACTGGCTCATGTTCAGCCACTCTCAACCATCACCCTCAGGTCCCTTAGGGTTTTTTGTCCCGTAGATTTCTGTTCACCTAATTCATTAATTTAATAATTATTGTCCTTGAAAATAAGAGAAATTGATGATGAAAGGTGATCTCTGAAGGCAAGTATCTTGAGAGGTTGGAATGTTACAACTGCAGTTATAAAACCAGTTTATTTAACTCTCTACTTTCTTAGCACTTGTGTTATTCTCTCATGAGTGAGATTTAGCTCTGCTACCTCCCCTGTATGCCAGCAATGAAGGGGACAATGGGAACTAACTTACCTTTTGTCATTGCCCCTTTCTGAATTTTACCTTTAAGGAACAGGGCTATCAACTTGTGGCCTCAGCAGGGTCTATTCACCCTCAGCAGGATGAAAGGTATGGAAAGACTAGTAGGTATTTATAGTCGTGATCCTGGGAGCATAGGTATATAATGAGATATTTGAATGAAAAGAGAGAATTTATTATTTGAGGCATAATTATCTTTTTTTCTGGAAATCTTTCTGAGAGTGGGAATACAAAAGGTTTTTAAGAGACACAGTTCCAGGAGTAGTGGCTGGCCCTACTACCTGGATGCCTGAAATTCAGAGGTTCTTTTCCAGCTATTAATTGTAAATAGGAGCTTCTGTGACATTTGATTGTTACAACATTGAACTGGAGTTAATAGTCTTTCATCAAACAGGCAAGGTATGTATGGACTTTGAAACCCACAACTAAACTGGGTTCCAAATGCACCTGTGTGATGTAGTGGAAATGGAAGTATGTAAACAAAAAAAAAGGGTAGCTCAACCATTGTAAAATTAGGATTGTCTGGTCTACTTGAATTTCCTCATAATCCTTTGAACACTGGCTTTGTGCACTGACACTGGACTTCTTTATTTGTACAGGTGTTAATTAACATGGCCTCCTAGATAATCAGCCTATCTTTGTTAAAATGAGAAGGTTATGCACAGAAAGAGATGTTGTGTACAGGTGAGGACTAAGCAGAAAACGTTGTAGCAATTTGCTGAACACAGAGGCTTATTGAGGATGCAGTCCTGAATAATACACACTAGCTTTGCTCTTCCCCCTTTAGTGTGTGTAGAGAAGCCATGAATCATTCATGGTCTCCCAGCTGAGCGGGGCTTCAAAGGGGCTGGTTGTGATTGGGTGTCCTGGGTGAATTGCCGCGCTGCAGAAACGCCTGCACCCTCAGCACTGGAGGGGTGAGGAAGCACTTTCATCTGGGCCTCCAAAGTGTTTCGGGTCACAGTTCACCAGGAGATAACGATGTAGATGTACATTCAGAATTAGCTGCAGAGATACCTGTGTAGTGCGGTGTGGAAAAGTGAGCCAGTTAGATCCCCAGTGGATGCTGTGAATCAATTACTGTGTTCTGAATACAAGGTTGGCTGCAGGGGATAAACAGATGTCAGAGAATTTTTCCTAATAAGACCATAGTAATAGAAGAGCACTGTCAGCTTCGTTTTACATTCAAAATCTCATTTCCTCTTTATATGACCAATTTTATTAGGCCTCTAAACAAAGATATTTTATGTAACTGATAGCTGTATCATGAGAATAGTATCATTAAATTTCTTTTTTTCTTTTTTAACAAAGACTGAAAGAGAAAGCAGAAATTAATCTTGACAAAGTTAGAAAGAAGGTGTGCAATTTAGAAGGCTGGATGATCATTTCTTTTCCCTTCCAATGAAAGACAGTATTGAATGGCTTGCAGCTGCCTTTTATGCTGAATCATAATCACCTACATTCCAGAGCAAAATATTCTTACAGCCAAAGTTGGTGATTAGCTTGTCCTGTTCTCTGCACTTTCCGCATATTTTGTCAATGTCTGGTATACAAAGCTGTGATCAGAAACAAGAAATAGCTTTGGGTTTAGTTAATAAATCTTACAACAGGACACAAACTTGCAGTTAGCACCATATTCTCAGTATTCTTCATTTCTGTACAAAAATCAAAATATCAAGACATAGGAGCACACCGTGTATTTCTGCATATTTTGAGAGTAAAAGCAATTAACTATTAGAGATACTTATTACCTATCATGTTACTCTTTCAAACAGAATAGAAGTACAATATTACTTGGATAAAATTTGCAAATACTGAAACACTAGACTAAGGGGATACCTTTGGATGCATCACGTTCATAAATTGTTCACACACAGATTATGCTAAGTGTTTTTCTTTTTGAAAGGAATAGATGCTGATTTTTTTTTAGTTCACACTATTGCCATGAAGATATTGTAGAGCAAAATTTGGCTTTAAATATTGGTTTACAATAAATGCTTTTTAGTGTAATGCCCAAACTATCAGCATATCTCATACAAAATCTTAATTCTGAACACTTCACAAGAAGGGAAGCAAAAGAAAACTGCAGACAACATTCAGAACAATTTTAACAAACAGGTCAACCATCTGAGAACCTCTATGAAGTTATTCTCATATACAGCTCATACTTGCCAAATTCAATTCAGCAATGTTTGGGTAAATAAGGCATAACTCAAGGTTTTGTTCACTGAAATTAGTTTAAGCAACACAGGCAAAGACATGACCTAAACCCCTATTGCTGAGTTACCTAAACCTGGCTTTTGCTCCTTCCCCAGCTCTGACATACATATGGCAACTAAAATTCAGAAGAGTGTCTCTTGAGACAATCACATATCAATAATATGTCTCTGTGCAGGTGGTAGCACAATGCTTCAGTCCATAACCTCTCCATGTCAAGACCTGAGCAGTTCTCTAATTTTGACTTTCCTGAGATTTGTCTTCATTGGAAACTTGGAAACATACCAGCCACAAGGGTATTAAAACTTCTCCTACACCTGGCTGTCCCTAGGGTTTCTTTCCAGGACCAGCTCTGCCCTAAACCCCAATCATTGTGCTGGCACCGCTGCCCTGAATATGAGTGCTGCAGCCTTCCCGAGCCACCGTTGGCCACATTCACCATTGTTCCTCTGATGTACACCATGTTACCTAGAATATGGCAATCACAGCAAGTAGGGGGAAGGCAGCAGTCAGAAACTTATTGCAGAATCATTCTCTCCCTCTCCAATTCCTTTAAGATCAGGATATACAATAGTAGTAACCTCAATGCATCATCTGTAGTGATGCATTATCATTGCTCTTAATCTGTAAATTACAATTTGTGTGCTGCAGCTCAGTGCTGGGAAGGAAGTTAACCCCGGCTTACCTTCTGAAACCTTTCCAGCAATTAATCTTTAATGGAAAACCCTGCTGTTCCTCTCCAGATGGGGCAAACGGGAGCTCTGTGTTCACATTCATGATTCACCTTCAAAACAAGCCATGGTGCTTGTTGTGGAGGTGGCATAAACTTGGGCATAAATTCATGATCATCAAGATGATAATAAAATCAAGTGTGGTATTGTAATGGCTGAGACCTTTTCAAAAGAATTCTGTGACACAGACACTTCAAAACCATGGACAAGATGATATATGCTAAGTAGCTGCATAAATTTTTTAGATGAAAAGGCTGATGACTGCTTAGTCACCAGTCTCTCCTGAATTTGAACTGGATTTTCATGTATCTAAACCTCTAAAATATTTGCAGGCACTTTATGGTCAGAATTCCACTATAGCCTTGCAAATACACACTCAATGCATGAGGAAGGATCTGTAGAATTTGCTGCTGCTCATAGAGTGATGAAAAAACAGTGAGACCTTAGTCACTTGTGTTTAACTATGTTTTATATTGTTGAAATTCAGTCCTTTTTAATTTAGAAATAAAAGATCCTATGTATTTTGCACATCAGTGGAAATCAGTGTCACATCTTTTGCTTCAGTGGTATTATGCTGAATTTTAACAACCATGGACGTAATACAAAGAAAGCTCAGAATTTCTGGTATTCAGCACTAGAGCCATGACTCTGTGAGGCATTGTCTCTTACTAGTGACAACTCAGCCAATAGCATTATCAGTCCACAAGTGTCCAGTGTACAATAGTATTTGGAACAGTTACACGAAAATAAAATGACAAAAGGGAGCAAATAATGACAGCAGCTGGGAGGCTTCAGGGGCACTCATATTCAAGGGACGTTACTGGGAAGAAAGGTCTATGTGTTTCTGAATAGTGCTTTTTGCAGCATTAGACTCACTTTTAGTTCTTCACTACTGATTTGTAACAAGGAAATGCTTATTACTTTGGGATCTTTTGGGATCTGTGCCATAAGAAAGGCACAGGTACTCAAAGCTGGTTAACTGTTTAATAACAGTAACAGAAGTGGTAATAGCAATCTTACACCTTTCTGACAGCGGGAACTCAGTGATGCAGCTCCAGATGAGCCCTTCACACTGATCTCAGCAGAGAGTGGAAACCACCTCCCTGTTGATGCTCAACAGCATCACTTTTGTTCTCACTTTTCTAGGATTTTCTCAAGCAAGCAAAGGTAATCTTCCACCTGCACAATACTGGGCTTTCTAGATGGAACATAAAAGCTCACTGAGACTGTTAACGTTCTGTCATATCTCCATAGCAGCAAGCTCTTACAAGCAGTATGTAGAGGTGGTGTTGTCAAAGGCAGCACATATGAATGTCACAGTGTGTCCTCAGGTTGCACAGCAGTCAATTAAGCTGAAACCCAAAGATGTCTACAGCCAAGGTGTATGGTTAAACTCTGCTAAGATTTCCAGGAAGCCATGGCACCCTCATTTACAGTGTCTTCTGCAGTGGGCCATTATAAATACATTTCTTAAAGTTTCTCATGGACATTTTTTCCGATTCTGTTGAACAAAGAGATGAAGGAAAAGGCAGAAGAGGGAAACTTAAAGAATCTCTCAGATTCTATTCACAGGATCAAAAAATGGCAAGGTAAGGGTCTAGACTCCATGGATGTGATATATGTGTTTGCACAGCATATCAGAAAATATGACAATGGTAAAGGAAAGAAAAATGAATGAATAAAAAGATTTTCCTTTAGTGATATTGAGTGAAACATTTTAACTTTATATATTGTAAACCTGGAATGTTGCTCACTGACCCATTTGCTTTTATACACACTACCTTTGTAGTTTTCTTGTGAAGATCTAATGATACAAGAAAAGAAAGATGTATAGAAAGAGGGCTTGTCTTTCATTTAATACATCTGATAAAATAAGAGGAATATATATTTTTGGGTACATATGCATTTTCTGAAGTCTCTGCCAAACCAACATGTCCAGTGGTGTACTTATTTCAAATAAATTTTGTGTTCATCCAGAAAGATCTTTCCCTGGACATTCATCTGCCATGCAGAAATATGTTCAGCTCCAAAGATTATGGTTTAAACTTCCAGTCTTTTCTGTCATGATGGGTTAATATGGCATTACCTGGAGAAAACTGAAGTGATAATTGGTTTTAAACACAAAAGCTCAAACCATCAATTCCTAGGTGTTTGGAAGCTTTGCTCCTTTGAACAGTTCTTGTCTCTTCAACATGCATATTTAAATGGGCAAATGGAGTTTACAATGTGGTTTTATATTGTCATCAAGACTCCTGAGCCTGGAATTTGTAAAACTTAGGACAATGTGTGAAATCATAATGGTATTGAAACATATTCTCTGCTGCACTGTATTTGACTAGATACCCAAATTTGCTGGTCAGTTCCCTCCTTCAATCTCTCTCTTTTTCTGAAAAACTTAAACCTGTAGTTGCTCCAGTAAGACACATTGCAGGCATGTGACTAATAATTTTAACACTAAAAAAAACCATTAAAAAAATACAGCTCCAGACACAACTGGCATTACTCTTTGCATCTTTGCTAACAGGTTTGCACTAGAGGTCAAATATTCATTTGACATCAATCAGTAAAAAATACTTTAAATTTAAAGATAGGAGGGTCTATTTACCCTGGCTGAAAAATCTAAAACTACACCCAATACAAAATTAATCCGAAGGGAAACCAAAACTATAATTTTACTGAGATCAAGGGGAAGCTTCAGACTCATTTTTAGAAACAGAGTTTGCAATGCATGCTGTAGGGAATAAAATACGTGGGTTTAATTATCAACAACAGGCCTAAGGACACAATCAGATTAAATTTAAACATGTGTGTAAGAAACAAAATAAATATAGATATAAGGAGATGGAAACAGATACAAATCAATCTCGAGGGAGGTGAGAGGGAAAGGGATTAATAATTAAAATGTGTATACTACTTGTTTATTCTTAGAGCTGAGCTGTACCTGTGAGCATGACAAGTATGACTTCCCCAGACTTTATGACACTGTGTCAGAGTTTCATGAGGGATTGAAAAAGAATTTAATAACTGAGACCAGCCTGGCCAGTAGTAAGCTATCAACTATTTGTGTTTATCACAAAACTTAAATGCATGAAGTCCGACAGTCTCCATCTTAAATTGTCTGTACAAATATGCAGTAAGTGGATTGCAAAAAATTCCTCCCCATTTAAAATTGCTTTGTTTTGTGCAAAATTATTGCCATCTTTTCTAGCTTAATGTGGAGCTTCTAGACGTGTCTACACAGACATATGAAAGTCGGAGGAGTCAAGCAGTACAATCCTGAGTACCTACATAATTAATTTTCAACTTATTTCCCAGTTCTTTTGAGGACTGCTTCAGCTAATTTTCTTCAACACATCTTCTCTAGAGAGTATGCCCTAAGCATTTTGGATGTGATCCAGTCTGTGCCTCTTGGCCTTAGGGCCAAGTATCAGCCTTTTACTCTCTTTTTTTCCCCTCAATAATATTACTAGAAATGGGATGAAATATTCATCTTTGCAAGACAGGTACAGGACCAGCATGAATTTTCTCATTTTCATTCCATATGAATTAATAATAATTATCAAATTTTAAAGGTAGTGTATAGTGTTTGTAAGTATGCACCTCTGGAAAGGCCTTTAGATTGTGGGGGTTACAATGGATGTTTCTTTTCTTTAAAGATCTTCGATTTTTTTTTTTTTTTTTTTTTTTTTTGATGTTGTGGATTTTCTTTCTCATGCCTCCAATCTTTCTTATTACCTTGATTTTACAGCTTGTCTCAGCTATTGCTCTCCTGTTAACAGAATATTGCTCTGCCTCAACTAAAAGTGCATCTGCTCTAAGAAATCCCTAATGTTTGATTTTGTTTCATTTTTTAACTCCCTTCTATTGGAATTATTTTCCTCTGGATATCTTTCATCACAATGTTTACTGTTTCCTGTATGGCCTGTCTTATACTGGTGACCTATCATGAAATGGAGTATCAGATTTAGAGTGTCCTGTGGCCCTGATGATTTAAATCTAAGAGCTGTCAGGTCTTTCCATATCTCCTTTTCCTACATATTATGAAGTTGCCAGCTGTAAGGGTGAAGCTCTCCTGCAACTGCAACAAAAGAAAAGAGGATGCACACTCATCACAACTTGCTAAAGGAAAACAAATAATAAAAAAGATGACCTTAAAGGGTGTCCTCTTGGAGAGAGGAATACAGCTTTAAAGATGGGACTTAATGCATGAACTTGCAAGGTTCTGAGACACTGTGCTAACAAACATAATGTAAAATTCAGAATGTGAAGGATCAACAACAATTAACCATACTGAGATCTGGTCAGGATATATAATAACTCTTCTACAAATGGAATTTGAAGACCCTCATTTTGTAGGGCTTTGGTTTTAGGTAATGTGGAAGAGAAAGAACCCAATGCAGATTACCTACCTGTGGATAGGGCATAAAATCCATGTCAGCAAAAGCAGTTCCTCTCAGAGAGCTTCTGCAACTATGTTTGTGATTTCTCACTTGTTGGAAAATCCAAAAGAACTGACTGCTTTATCGTTCATAGAAAAAAGGTCAGGACAAAATGAACACAGAACCGTTTTCAGTTTTATCTTGGGACATCTTTATTAGATTAAAAAATCCTGATTTAGTTACTTCACAACACGAGTTGCTCCATTGATTTAATCTGAATATTCCCTGTCTATTCTTATACTTTCTGAATTTTTTTAATAAAACATGATAAAATTATCTACAAAGTTGTACTGAAATTGTTGGTGGTGATTCCTTTTTCTTTTAAGATTTAGATACTAGTCTCTTATGCATAAACTAGTGCTTAATTAGTTTCAGTTTTACACATAGCCCTGGGTTTTGGTTTGTATAATTTCAAGATTATGTAAAGCTAAGAAAGAGTGTATGTATGATATCTGCTAAATAGTATATCTGAAAAATGCAAATAGTTCACAAAGCTGAAAAAAACATATTTTGGTAAATATATGGTTGCAATGAAATCTTCTATTTTATTTTATTTTTACAAATCCTAACAACACTTGAAATATCTCCCCTGAGGTTTTGTTTCTTCCTCCTTCTGAATATATACATTTTTATATTTGTTTGGTTACTAAGACTGAGGCTTCAGACCAAGGAATTGGAAGTTGCAGCCTTTCGACAGCCATCGCTTTATTCTTCTATCATGAAAAGGATCCTAAGTAAAGAACACCAGCAGTGACTTGCATCGCTCCTGGGCATTTTTTTGTTCTTGTGATCTAAAGTCCACTTATTGTGTTTTCTGTTATTTGGAGGTCACCAAACTTTGATCACTAGGGGGTAGTGTGGGGCTTTTCCTTGATCTTAGGTTCCACATTCTTCAGCCTGATGTTTTTTGAATGTTTATATGAAAAGCTTACTCTAAATATCCCATATCTATGCATACATCTATGCATAATGTTCAGAAATTCCTGGATTTATAAAACCATATCACACTACCAGTGGAAATTAAATGTGTGGTGTTCTGTTCACTTATTGCAAACTTTCCTGTGTTCCCCGGAAGGAGCCAGATATTGCAAATGTCTGTTAATCCTCTTCATTTTCTCTCTTCTCCCACAACACATATACATACACATACACAAAAAAACCATTCACACACATACTTACATTTTGAACCACTGACAATGCAATAACAGGTTTAGAAAACTGTAAAAAGTGTGACCCCATACCCCATATTAATATTTAATCAAGTGCTCACCATACATTTCAAGTTAGTCTGGGAAAATTAATTAGCCCGAAAGATGCTTGTCCTTTAAAGGCACTGTAATCCCTTTTGAAAATGTAAATGAGATAATCCTTTGGTGAGTGCAAGCAACTGTTCATTTAATTCACGATGAGGTTTTCAGGATGTCAGTAGAAACCCATCCTACGTCATTGGAGTTTATTGGTTATAAATTTACCATCTAAAGAATTTTGTGGAGAAAAAATTGAGAGAATTTGCTCCTCCTTCACTAGATCACTTCTTCCCTTGCATAACTTTGAGTGTGACCTAAGAAGGGAATGAAAAAACCCATTGGGGACCCTTCCTTTTCTATTCTTCTTAATTGATTCCCTTGTTATCAGGAGACTAAGAGGCATTCTTGAGATCAAGGACAGTCTAACACTATTTGAACATACTGTGAAGAAGACTATGAAAAAATGGATTTCAAAAATATGAATAACTGTTACTCCCCCCCCCCACACCTGCTATGCTCTTGCTATCTCATAAATGAAACTTGCCTCAATTTCAGGTTGCTATAGAGCAGATATCCTAGTTTGTCTCTGATAGAAATTTAAAGCTAGAATTTTTCCCTCTCTCGGTTACTACAAAGGGATTTTTTGGCCGCTATAAATATTTTCTTGCTTAGAACTTACCTTTTTCTGGTTTCAAATTTCTGAGGTTTTCTGGCTAATCTAACTTCCTCTACCTCACCATTTTCTTCAAGCATAAATCCCAGGCATACATTTTTGTGCCTAAGCAACTGTGGAATAGATGGTCTGGTTTGTTTGGGGTTTTTTAACTTCTGATGGTTATTTTATCTCTTAATAAATTACATATCCTTTTCCTATAAATCTTTCCTCTGTGTTTCCTACTGCACTGCCTGTGAAGGATATATACTACAGCTAGTCCCATACCTAAATAGTCTCCCTATGGAGGACTCTACCAGCTCTTTCTGAGTCTTGTCCTTTTTTTTCTTTTCAAATAAATGATAAAGGACTCATTTTGACAAAATTCTCTGAAGACCAAATGTTCTTACTCACACAAGAAGCTTCAACAAATAAAGGGATGATAATAACATTATAAACTTAAATATAAGAACTCTTATCTGAAAAGCTGCTACTGTGTGCAGTTTTGGACACCACAATATGAAAAGGATATAAAGCTATTAGAGAGTGCGACAAGGAAAACTACAAAGATGGTAAAGGGGCTAGAGGGAAAGTCATATGAGGAGTCGGTGAGGTAACTTGGTCTGTTCAGCCTGGAGAAGAGGAGGCTGAGGGGAGACCTCATTGAAGTCTACAACTTTCTCACAAGGGAAAGTGCAGGGGCAGGCACTGATCGCTTCCTTCTGGTGACCAGTGGTGGGACCTGAGGGAATGGCCTGAAGCTGTGTCAGGGAAGAGGTTAGTTTGGAGATTAGAAAAAGGTTCTTCACCAGAGGGTGGTTGGGCACAGGAACAGGTTACCCAGTGCAGTGGTCACAGCACCAGCCTGAGGGAGTTCAAGTGTTTGGACAATGCTCTCAGGCACATGGTGTGACCCTTGGGATGTCCTGTGCAGGGCCAGAAGTAGGACGTTGCTGATCCTTGTGTATCCCTTCCAATCCCTCCCAATCATATTCTATGATTCACCATGAAAATTCAGAATAAAAGTATTTGAATTTGTAATGTACTGGAAAACTATTGCAGTGCATCTTAAATTCTTAGGTCTTCCTGAACTTATACTCGTTCTGCTTGTTAAAATGGACAGGTGACTGACAATAGCTCAAGGTTTACATGTAAGAGATAAGCTTGGGAGCATAGACTCTTTACTCTGTGGTGTTTGGGGCTTCTTCAATATTCAAATGTGGTCCAGTTTTCAGAAGCAAAACAATACCATATACAGGTGAGTCTGTATCTATAAATGAATGCCAATAAATGGATCTCTGTATAGCAGCTCTGACTCTGATTCTTTGTGTTTTCACTTATAAGGAGGAATAAATGTGTTCATATTTTATTGTTAATAGCAAAGGATCTATTTCACACTGTGATGCTCTCTTTTACTTCATTGTTTAAACAAAAAAATTTGAAAATTTCCATGGTAAAAGACTTTTTCCAAAATAACAAGAGCATGAAAAATTTCGCATTGATGATAATATTACATACTCTATACATTTTCTGCTTTTATGAACTGACCTTCCTTAAAAACAATGAAATAGCAGCTGTTGCTCTCTTAATTTTCTTTGCTGACTAAAAAGTTAGAGAAAAAAGGTTAATTTAGGGGCAAAATAATACCTGGTGACCAATTAAAATTTTTCATATTCTTGTCCCTCTCTCTCCTCTGACCCATCACATTCTCAGACCCTTCCCTACTGTTCTGGGTAATTTATTCTGTGTCAGTGTCATTTTTAGTCCCCTCTAATTCACTGACTGCCAAGTTTAGAAGATTATGTACAGCAATTTTTGTGCGGTGGACGCCTGTCCACCAGGGACTCAGTGAGCTGCAAATGTCAACCTGGACGTAAACCAATGGCCTAAAGCTACAAGGTAAGTGCAACTTCTTCTGATCCAACATAGCTCTTACAAGTGTTGTTTTCAAAAGACAGGAATGTTAGCTGTCTTTTACAGCACTAAAATGCATGTTTGGCATCAGGGAATCCCCTACCCCAAGTACATGGAGGCACAGTGAGAAATTCATGTTCTACTTTTGGTGGTTTGTCCTGTCTGCACTCCCAACCCACTTTCTGAAATTGGAGAGGAACTTGATAAAAGGCAAAGCAAATGTGACAATGTCATATCAGTTCTCCCCAAGGAGTTTATGCACTGGTATAAAATCACTGAAAAGTAATCACCGAGCAACCAGGTTACAGCTTTGGACAATCAGTGCCTAAATCCACAGAGCAATTTGAGTTACTTACACTCTTTTGCCCCCTCCCCCCTTTTTGACCTGCTTCCCCTTGTGCTGTGAAGAGAAGTATATATTTTTGCTATTAGACTTTTGTGAGCTGCACTGCACATGAAGTGATGTGAGGTCACAGGATGGGATCTTCACCTCCAAATAGCACCATGTGATCTGATGTGACATATACATTTAAAAATCACTTCCAGGGATATTTTCAGTGAGAGGAATACCCTCTGGATAGCACAAAACCAAGTCAGTTAATGTCAAATATCTAAATCATCTTTGAGTATATTAAAACATATTTATTCCTGACACAGAACACAGTGAAAACAAATCTTATTTTTCCGCTTTGCCAGCTTTAGCCTCCCTTAAAACTGTTGCTCCTTCCTCAGGATCATGTGGAATTCTTTTTCCGTACTGTCTTCTGCTAAAACTTCTGTGATATCACCCAGATCAGTCATTAGCTCAATAATGCACCAGTGTATCTGAAAATAAGAAGGAATAGAATGAGAAAAAGACAAAATAGCACGGCAAGAACAAGCTGAGGTGATTATGAATCCTTGGAAAAAGTTTTCAGACAAATTATCACAGTTTAATGACTCCAGTGGAGCATTTTCTTAGACCTCTCTCAGGAACAGACTTGTCATAACTTATATGAAGAAAGAGTTCACTTTCCTTAGAGCTGTCACTTTACCTCAGAGCTGAAGATCTGGCTTGGGCCACAGTTTCAGAATGTTCTGTCTTTGTATATAATGAAGTCAACCTGCCCTGTGACCCTGGCAGTACTTTCCAGATTCTCTGTCAGGCGGTGTCAGCTCATTTCTCTCACGCAAGCACAACCGGCCTTAAGGCTGCTCTAAAAACCACATTAGCAAATAATCCAAATTAATTTAGCCTTCCAGAAAGGGGCTGGAAGCAATGGGGGCTGCACAATAGTCTGTCATCATTGCTTTCCAAACGTTCCATCTTCTAGCTCCATATTGGTACCTGTTTGTTATTTGGTGCTGTTTCATGAATCAAAGTTTGATAAGTGTTACATTATGCGACATGCCTTGCAAAAACCAGTGCTATTCAACTTGTTTATTTTGATTCCAAATTCCCTAGCTTTCAAAAAAATACCTTCTAGCAAATCAGCTCCTATCAGGATCTGAAGATTTTTAACAATGGATGTCTCCAACTGCTATTTCTCTCATAGAAGAATAGGTATTTTTTTGTAGCCTCGGCAAGGAAATGTTACCTGCTCTCAACTGAGACATCAGTTATAGTTCAGATATCGAAACTAGTAGATGCAGAGTGAACAAATATATTTTATACATGCTAAAAGCTACTTTATGTTCCACAGCCTTACTATGTCTTCCTTTGAAAATGATCTTCCCATGGGCAGTGTAACCTCCATTATTTTTACTCCATCTTGTGCTCAAACTCTCCCCCTCCATTTTCAGATGATGCAACACAGGTCCTGAAAAACTTAAAGTACTTCTAAGAAACATCTGATCATTTTGCACACTCAAGGCAGCATTATCTGTTAAAAGCTGATCACTTTGTTCTCATTACTGCAATAGCAAGGAATTTTTTGTGGTATCAGCTCAGATGGCAATGATGATCTGTATGTGCTCATTAGCTCTTGAACAGCATTTACGTGGGACAGACAGGAAGAGATATTGCTGTTCATTTCAGTTTGTATGGGGAAAAGTAGTAATTTGAATGGAATGAAATATCCAGCCAACTCCAAATGTTGGAGTTCTCTGGCAGTGCCTGGTGGAAGCCTGCACAGCTTGCTGGATACTTGCAGTGAGGAGGGACCTTTTGCAGTGTACCCATGGTGGAGAACAGACGCTGAGTTATGGGCTGAGGTTTTGTTTGGCCTTGCCAGCTTCCAACATATGCAGCTGGAGGGGTGTGGGTTTGTGCACCAGCTTGCCCTTTCAATCACATACATGGAAGTGCCTATTCAGAGTGAATTTTACAATTTTTCATATATAATTTAGACCTGTTATGGGCATATACTGCAGGATGAATACATGAAGAAGCCTGCATAATTTATGCCTCATCTATTTATGCCCTTTCCACTATAGATAGCATACAATGTGATACTAGAAAATAATGTATTTGATAGCTACTACCCCAAAATCCCTGAGCTTAGCTTCAGTTCTTCCAATGAAATCTTCATTTAAAAATTAATATGTGTCAGAAAGATCATGAGTTTGATGATAGCACTCAGCTTAGAACCTAAGCTCTTCAATTGAGAAAACATAACTAAGGTCATTGCCACTGCACTGGATGCAGATGCTCATGTGCTGGCAATAGGGGCTGCAGGGGGCATGGCTGAGCCCTGCAGCCAAGGGCGTGGCGCCTCAGGGGAGAAAGGGTTTAAGAAAGGGCAAAAACACTGACCAAGGCAAGAATGAGAAAAAAAAGTGTGAGAAACAGCCCTACAAACCAAAGTGAGAGGAGGAGGTGCTCCAAGTAGCAAAGCAGAGAATCCACAGAGGAATCTGCCAGCCCTTGGAGGAGATCATGGTGGAGGAAAGTATCAACACTGCAGTACATGGAGGACCCTGGAGAAGTTGAATATTCCTGAAGGAAGTTGCATGTATGGAGAGTCTATGCAGTAGCAGCAGATAAGTATGAGAAGGAGGGGTAGCAGAGAAAAGTTGTTATGGACTGACCATGGTTGGCATTCCCTATTCCCCTTGTGCCATTAGGGATTTGTGGAAGGTGGTTTAGATTTTCTCTTTGTTTCTCATCATCCAAATCTATTTTAAATTGGAAATAATTTAAATTATTTTCCTCCTAAGGCTGTTGTGCCTGTGGTGGTAACTGGAGAACATCTTTATCTCAACCCCTGAGCTTTTCCTTCTTATTTTCTCCCCTTGTTCTGTTGAGGAGCAGGAATGTGACAGCAGCTGTCTGACATCCAGTCCCCTGCAGGGGTGACAATCAAACAGTGTCCATAGAAGATCACAATAGAGTTATTGTGATGATAATTATCAAACTGTTATTATAATAATTCTATTGAGATATTCTATGAACACTGTTAGGTTGTCACTTCCACAGGTGACTATGATGGGCTGATCTCAATCCCTTCTACTGGTGTGAAAACAGGTTTCAACCTGCTACATTCTTATAGGTCATTCTGTGTTGCTGTTTTTTAAGAGTTTTTCTTGAAAAGTAGTGAAAATTAGTAAGTGACAGAAGACTGCTGTCTGAAATAATTTCTCCATCGGGAACCAATTCTGATTTTCCATGTCTGGGCACTGGATATGGTCCTTGAAAACATATTGCTCATGAGATCCAGTTTCTCTGGTTCTGCAGGAATTTTAGTCACAGCAAGGTATTTTGTATGATATTGACAGAAAGGATAGAGGACCTGAAGGAGACAGACATCTCTTTGAGTGGCCACTGGAAGGCAGGCACCATATCACGAGGCTTTTCAGATGGTACAAGATGACTTTGGTTTGACTGCCAAATTCTGTCCTACCTGATCTAGAGCACCTGGTGCTTCAATGCAGTTTTTGTATCAATGCTGTGTGATTGGTGCATAAATGCATACTTGAAGGCTCACCAAGAACTCACGGAAACTCCATGGTTCATCCTTCCAAAGTGAACCAGAATCAGTACAAGATAGTAAAAGAAACCAGTATTCTATGCCTTTTAAAGAGAGTGAACAACATCCAGTACCCAAAGTTAAGTCCTTGAATAAATAATGAAGGCGTTAATAAGAATATACAGAGAAGAAATTGCCTTGGTGTCATTTTAAAATCCTCTCTCCTACTGCTGTTCAAAGACAGAATCATAGAATATCCTGAATTAGAAGGGACCCACAAGGACCATCAAAATCCAACTCCTGGCTCTGCACAGGACAACCCTAAGAATCACACCATGTGCCTGAGAGCATTATCCAAATGCTTCTTGAACTCTGTTAGGCTGGTGCTGTAACCACTGCCCCTGGGTGGAGCCAATGCCCAAACACACTGTGGGTGAAGAACCTTTGCCTGACAGCCAACTTACACCTCCCCTGACACAATTTCAGGCCATTCTTTTGGGTCCCATCACTGGTCACCAGAAAGAAGCAATCAATGCCAGCCCCTCCACTTCCCCTCACAAGGAAGTTGTAACTGCAATGAGGTCTCCCTTCAGTCTCCTTTTCTCCAGGCTGAACAGACCTAGTATCCTCAGCCACTCTTCACACAGCTTCCCCTCCAGACCCTTCACCATTTCCATTGCCCTCCTTTGGACACTTTCTAGCAGCTTTATATTCTTCTTATATTGTGACACCTAATACTGCCCCCAGCACTCGAGGTGAGGCCGCCCCAGTGCAGAGCAGAGCGGGACAATCCCGTCCCCTGCCCGGCTGGCAATTCTGTGCCTGATGCCCCCCAGGACAGGGTTGGCCCCCCTGGCTGCCGGCGCACTGCTGACTCAGATTCAACTTTCCACTGACCAGGACCCCCAGGTCCTTTTCTGTGGTGCTGCTCTTCAGCCTTTTGCTCCCCAGTCTGTCTGAATAGCCAGGGTTTCCCTGTCCCAGGTACAGAATATGGCAATTGTGCTTATTAAACTTCATATTGTCAGTGATTTTCCAACCCTCAAATTTCATATGGAAGCACCTGAACACTGCCATTCAATTTATGGCACATCAAACTGTTATTTATTTCTTTGACAAGTGTCCAACTTGTATTTTGTGTCTTTTGAGCTTGGTTTTCTTGTTGTCAGTTGCTTGGGATCATATGTCACTAATAAAAATTTATTTACATGGAGAATGCCTATAGTTAGAATCTTATTGAGTATGATGAAACCTATCACAAAACTTCAATTCCTCAAGGGAAAACATCTCTAAATAATACTGGAGAATAACAGTACTGTCAGTGTGTTCCCAAATACTTAGGGACAGTTGTAGAGATCAGAAGTCTAGTTGTGTGGAGTCACTATATGTATTTTAACACCTTCCCTGAAGCCTTGCTGCAATACAGTCTGTTTTAGTAATAGTTGAGGTGACTCTGGAATGACTTACACTTTCATTTCTTTTACACTTATACATGTCTGACAACAACATCAGGACCAAATAGAGGACACCTAAGTCACTGTGATACTACCCAAGAAGACAATATATCCTCCAAAAAAAGAAGTGATCAGGTACTAGTGCAAACCCCAGTGAAACTACCTTTTTTGTGGATCCCTATCTCATTGTCCGCCTTCTCACACCTATGGTCCCTAACACCATGAGCTAAACCAATGGGTTTATGCTAACCAAGTAAACCAGAGTGGGGTCCCCAATCACATTTAATGTTATATATTTTAATATATATCTTTATATGTCAATGAATTGCTTCTGATATGTAAATAAATTTGAAGGAACACACTATGTTCCCATTGGCCTTTTACTTTGGATCAAGAGGCTGCTTTTGAACTGGACTTTCAGGACAGCTCAACTTACCACTTTCAGGTTCCCATCAGCAAATGGTCTCAGCACCCAGAGATTCATCTTTGACAAAAACTTATCTAAAGGCATGGTTTGAGCAATGCAGAGCAATCACTTCTTGTCAGTCATTACTCCCTGGAGACTGGACATGGCTCCCTGGAGCGGGGAGCTGCAGGAGCTTCCTAGGGAAGAAGCAGGGCAGGGTCCCACAACAAGGTCCTATCCCACCACACCAGCCCGCGAGTAGGGCATGCCAGAAAGAAGTAGCTTGCATGGTGTAGGGGCTTGGACTTACACCACACTAATGTGGTGTAAAACCCACAAAATCTGTATAGTGTTGCAAGGGTTTCACTTTAGAGATCTTCACAACTTGCACCACAGTATTTTCTTATGTGTAGTTTTGCCACATCACTTGCTTTAGACTCTGTCCTCTCTCTGCAGAACAAAGGCAGATAGATGTCTAGAAAAGCTACATCTAAATTCATCAGTGTGTTCCCACTGTGGGCAACGAAGAGAAAAAGGTCTTTCCTGGTATAGTTTAGATTAGTTGTATGAAACTGCCTTAAAAATTACTTCTTCTCTGACTGAAATTGCATAGTAGAATTAGGCCAGCTGTGGTAAACACATACATCTGAAGTTAGGTGAGACAGCTGAAAAACTAGGCACAATTTAGTCATATGTAACACAAAACAGTATGACAGATAAAAGGAACTCTTCACAGATTACAAGGGATGTGAATTCCCCCAAACTAGCCTCAAGGTGGCTTCAACCATTTATTTCCTCAAACAAAACAACTGATTTAATGACTTAGAAGGCTGGCTTCAAACGCTGTTGGCACAAAAATCATGTAGTCCTGTAACTCCTAAAGATTTATTGCAAGTAAACAGAGCCAAACTCTATCATTCTAAGACTACTAGTTGTCCTTAGGGGAACCATAAAGTTTGCTACCTTCATACCTGAGCTGAGAAGTGAAATAGAAGCTGAAGTACAGTTAGAAAATAGAGCTGAGACCACTTAATTCCTCTTTCACACACCTTCCCTCACTATCCATGGCCAGGTACTTTCTCTTCTGTCAGTTCTGGCATTATATTGAACACCACGTTGAACTGATCCATCTCCTGCAGTCAGAATAGTCCATTTACCTAGTCTTTCCTGCCCTTACATTCCCTCAGAAAAAAAGAAAAAAAAAGAAAAAAAAGTTATTTCTTCTAGATGACCTCAGTGGGCACTAGAGCTAGTGCAGGTCTCAGGGCAAGATTTTCCAACTGGAAGCAAGGGAGGAAAGAGGCAGCTAAAAAGCAGGGGCAAGCCTACTTGGTCAGTAGGCACAGCCACACTTTTGACTTGTACCCCAGGGCAGAAAAAATTTGGAAATCTCCTAAGATTGCCATGCCACCACAGAAACTACCCTGTGGAACTACTTTGTTAGAGTTTTAAGCTATATGGAGTGCTGGTGATGGTTTTCCAAGGCTGCTTCATTCAGATAATGACTAAGGAAGGTTCCTTATCACCTCCTAAAAACTGATACTTAGCATAGAAGTGTGACTTTATAAACAAACAATAAAGTACAAAAATTTTCTCACTGTCTTGGTCCTGACTAGAAAAGTGCTTTCTTGTTAATGATATCCACAGCTGGCTTGAGCAGTACTTTCCTTGCTCTTCATAGACTTAACAAATAAGTCAGCAGTTTCTCTGAGGAAGTATTGTGCTGAACACTTAATCTGGTTTACCACGTGGCTGCACAAAGAATTGTGAGAGATAACGAGGCATGGGAAAGAACTGGTTCCAAGAGCAACATCCCTCCAAACTAACTATAGCTCTGGGCACCTTCTGTATTCAAAAGGGAGAGCTGCTTGTCCAGGTCGTCTGTATAACACTGGGAAGTCAGTGAAACATAGAAACCAGCAAAATGAGTAAGGAAGTGTCTCATACTAGGCCTGAGGGCAGAATCCTCCATCCAAAAGGTCCATACCTTTTAGACCTGGAGGTTAAAACAAGTTCAGTCATTTAAAACAAAAAACTGGGAAAGAAAAAGACCACAGAATTATATGCAATCAGACTCAGCATGGTTATTATTGGGTCTGTCCTATACCAAGCGTAATCTACAGGTCGAATTCAGGGAAAGGTGTGTGGCCATGTCCTACAGGCAGGATAGAAAAGGCAGTTCAGAGACAACTCCTTAGCTGTAGCAAAACTCCACACAGCTCAGTCATGTTAAGATTTAGAGATGCTTTGCATGGGCTGTTGAATGTTTCTCAAGTGCTCATACGGTCAGGAACAAATCTGAGGGTGACATAGCACCCAAGGTGTCAGCTAGATACCAGATTATAGGCTTCTTCTTAATGAAGATATACCTCTGTATATATACATTCAAAGCAGAAGGTTCTTAACGTTCCTCACTTCACTTACCATGTAATCTATGTCAGTGCAGGTGTTTACACTGCGTCAGATGTAGACATATATCGTGTAGACATCTAAAGTTATGAAGAATTTTACGGAGAATTTTCTGTGATCAGTTTGATATAAAACCTCCTTCTAAAAAACATGCATCATATTTCTACTGCTTTCCTTGTTACACAGATTCTTCATTTTCCTTCTTTCCTGTAAAGTGGTGATTTGGAGGTTCTGGCCTGGATAGTCAATGGACCAGGATCAGAAATATCAGATATTGGCATCACAGGAAACAGCAAATGATAACAATGTTTCTAGATGTGTGCTGATTTGTTGTGTGCTTCTTCATTGGGCCCTTGTGTCATAGAACAGTAATTATTTTCTCAGCGTTCTCGTGGTGTGTTGACCTCAGCTGGCTACCAGTCCCTCTCCCCCTCACAAACAAGGTGAAGAAGCTCATGGGTCATCACATGACAGGGAAATCACTTACTAGTTGTGCTGGTTTTAGCTCAGGTAGAGTTAATTTTCTTCACAGTGGCTGGTACGGGGCTGTGCTTTGGATTTGTGCTGAAAGTAAGGGTGATAATTTAAAGCTATTTTTGTTATTGCTGAGCAGGGCTTACAAAGAGACGCAGCCTCTTCTGCTTTTCCTACTGCTATGCTGACAAGGGAGCTGGGAGTCCGTGGGAGGCTGGGAGGAGACACAGCTGGGACAGGTAACTCCAACTGACCAAAGGGATATTCTAGACTATATGGCATCATGGTCAGTATTGAAAGCTGGGAGGAAGAAGGAGGAAGGGGGGATGTTCAGTGTTAGGGCACGTGTCTTTCCAAGTAACTGTTATGTGTGATGGGGCCCTGCTCTCCTGGAGATGGTTGAACACCTGCTTGCCCATGGGAAGCAGTGAATTAATGTCTTATTTTGCTTTGCTTGTGTGCACAGTTTTTGCTTTCCCTGTTAAACTGTCTTTATCTCAGTCGATGTGTTTTCTAGCTTGTACCCTTCCAATTCTTTCCCCAGACCTGCTGGTGGGGGAGTGAGAGAGTGTCTGCATGGAGCTTGGTTGATGTCTGGGGCTAAAGCACACCACCAATTGCCATCATTAACAAAGCAGACTCAACTTGGTGAAAATGAATTGAATTTAATTTAATGCTAACTACAACATATTTGGATAGTGAGAAATTAAAACAAAATTTTAAAAATACCCATCTAACTTCTCAACTCCTCTACCCACTTCTCCCCTCTCTCCCTCCTGTGCCTGCCCTGCCCAAGCAGCACAGTGGATGGTGACTGGGGTTGTGGTAAGTCCATAACAGTTTCTTTTTACCACTGCTTCCTGCTCACACTTTTCTCCTGCTGCAGTGCGTATACTTTATACAGGCTGCAGTCCTTCAAGAATTGCTTCAGCATGGACTCATCTCCATTGTCCACAGATCCTTCAGGACCTGTTTCCACATGGGCTCCTCCACAGGCTGCAGTGTATCTGCTCTGGCGTTGTCCTGTGTAGTCTGCAGAGAGACAAATTGCTTCACCATGGTCTTCATGGGCTGCAGAGGAACATCTGCTCTGGCTCTTGGAATATGTCTTCCCCTACGTCCTTCTCTGATCTTGGTGTTTTGATGGTTATTTCTCACATTTTTTTCCTCTTCACTCCTGACTGTCCAAACTGCTGTGCACCATTTTGCCGTTTCTTAAATACATCTTCCCAGAGGCACCACCAGTATGGGTGACAGGCACAGCTGCCTCCTGTGGTGGGTCTGCGTCGGAGCCATCTGGAATGGAGCAAACTGTTCCCAGAACCAAGTCTGTGCATTTCTTAGAAGATACAAAGCTGGAGACATCCAAAACAGATGAGAAAATCAGGTCAACCAGTATGGAATACAGAGGGTCATACATGAAGTCCTGAGACTTTTACTGTGCTTCCCACAGATACTAATTTTTCCTGTGTGCATTTGTTAATTAAATTATATTGGAAAAACTCTAGCACATTTGACACCGGACACATTTGACAGCCTTCATCTCTCTTATTAGTATTATAAAAAGAGATAACATGACTGGAACAGGATTATTCAACAGAATTTTGATGCAGTTCTATGGGTTAAGAAAAAAAAATTTGAGATCTGATACTTGGAACTCTCTCACTTGACTTTAGATGCTGACAACTCTACTGTCAGACCTAGATTACCTGTAAGAAGCCCACCCATTAACAATTTGCCTGGTTCCACGGTAAATTTTGTGTAATTATCACTGCTGTTTTTACTGTAGTCCAGCTTTAACTTTTGGCTTGTGACAAATGTGCTCTTTTGTATAATCTTTTATCTGCTAGTTTCCAGGTAACTTTTTGTGTGCATATAATCTTGTTTTGAGCCTGCTACCACCCTAACATAACCAGAGATGTAATTTATTCTACTTCAAAATATTCAGAATTTCAACCATGAATGTCAATGTCTGATACTCTGTTATTTGTACCCTCTTGATGACAACTTGCTGATGATAATGAACCTTCATGCTCTAGTAGTGACGATGTTGCCATCCATCTTCTTTGTTGTGGCTTTCACACTTTTGAATCTTCATAGTATGTATTAGACATAGACAGAATTTTTAAAGTCTGGTCAGTTAACAGGAATGCTTTCATTTTGCCTGAGAGTTGCAGTTTGGGCTCATATAAAAAAGACAATAGCTTTTTGGAGCCAGATAATTCCTTTGTAGAAAAACAGTTTGTTGGGGTTACCCAGTTACCTCGCTGCAAAGCATTTAATATTTTGTGAAAGGTCATGACTTTATATTGCAACTGAATCAAGTTTTGTTACATTAAATACACCTTAAATAATAAGCAATAAGCAATGGGAAGTAGGAGATTTATGAAAAAACCAATTATTGTGTCGACCATTATTTTGGAATTATGCTTTGAAGTACATTAATGAAATGAGCTTGATACTTTCATGTACAGACAGTTTGAGATTGAATTAATCTCTGTAAAATTTAGCCAACTAGTCATAGAAGCTTTAACTGGTATAAAGCAGAAAGACAGGCAGTTCCAAGAGCTAATTAATAGAGAGAAAAAGCATTTAGCAGGTTACTCACTTTCTGGGGTTATCTATCTTCAGTGACTGTAGAGAAAACTCAAGACATCTGATGTTTATATGTTTGAAATCAGGTGAGGTGAATCTCACTCCTAGTGCCAAGACTGGACTGTGGAAACTCAGGATTTCGGTATTGCAACGTGTCCCACTGAAGCTGCAGCTGGAAGATAGACATCAAAATTGAGATCAGTCAGGTGCATAGCTCAGAAGTAAAAAAAATAAGTTACTATAATATCATTATAGAATCAAATGAAATAGAGTGGGCAGGATTCTCACGGGATTTCCTTTGGTTGTTTGTGTTTCTATACCTGTTATCTTACAGCAATCTGGCTACAACAGTAGATATCCCAGTTAGTTCATCCATTGGGAGAATATCAAAGATTTGACAATATACACTAACACTATTAGATTATTTATTCAAAGCTGAATTTCTCTATTACTGAATTCTAAATTTAAATTTATTGTTTTTTCTTCTCGCATGAAAACGTTAGACCTTATTCTCAACAGCTTTGGCAAGGAGAACAATATTTTATGGTTTCAGACAAAGTGTAGCAATTATAGCAAGGTGCAGTCCTTTGAGATAAGCATTTGTAGCTGGTAGATTACCATGAAAGTAAGGGTATTTCAACGAAGCCCCTTCCCCTCCACACTCCGTCACTTTCCATTACTGACAATCCATTGGCATGGCATGCATGGACAAAATTCCCTGCACACCGAGAGCTTGGGGATCTCATATCTGTTTGTTAAAGTAACAGTTGCATTTAATCAAAAGAAAAATCCATCCTCCATTAATAAATAATGTATACATCTAACATTATAGTCAAGCAAGGAAATACAAACAGTTCCAGGTTTTGAGTTCCAGTATTTGAGTGTGATGTTTGCCCTTTGTAAAAGTTATACTGCTGGCTTACAGGGACATCACATTAATGATGTTACATTTAGGGCTGTATGTAGTCTTGGGCTTCCATTATGGATTTATATAGGATTCAGAGACAAAAAATGACTCTTGAGCTTTAGGTTGGTATACAGGGCTTCAGCCAGGCTGGGGTGTGTTTAACAATTACACAATGTTAAACACTAAACACATTTTCATAGGAATGAATGGGTGGGGGGAAAGTAGAAGAAGGGTTTGATGCCTTTTCCTGGTCTTAAAATCAAGAGTCAAACATGGTTAGAAGGGAAAAAGGGATTTTACCTTGGTATTTATTTTAAGGATCCTTAGGTGCATACCTCCAGGTCAAATGCACCCCAATGCCCACTGCAATGCTCACCCCCAAAAGATCTGGTATAACATTATGGGTCTTACTAATTAGCATATCTATCAAAAATTCTCCAATGAGAGGCTCGAGTGAGCCCCCCTCCCCAAGGAGCCTTCCCCTGGATGGTTCTATCTTGGTTTACAGAATGTGTTCTGGAGAGGACCTTGGGGTCTGGGGCACACTGATCCCTAGCTACAAAGCTTCTAAAATGTTTAGTCTCTCAGCATGACAAACAAGTCCAAGAATGTAGGCAAAAAGCACTAGGAATACAGAAGTTGTGAAAAGGTATAACGGGTATAAAAAAAAGACAAAAAATCATCATGGCATTAGTCTTCTGAAAGGTCCCTATTTCTTAAGGATTCAGATCATCTAATAATTCATCTAATGCACTCTAAACATTTTGCCCTGTATCCTAGATAAAAAACAAAAAAAAGAAAAAGAAAAAAAAGAAAAATGACAACATTTACAAAACTTTCAATCAGATTCTAACCTAAGCTATTGACATGTATAGCACAATATGTCTGATTTGTTTTTTAACTGAGAAGGAGTTTAATCTACTGATTTTTTGTTCTAGACAAGTACCTTTTTAATAGATTTTGGGAATTTTTATATATTTCTTAGGATGAAGATAAGGGCTACTGAAATTTTCAAACTCAGTAGTAACTTCCATTGGTATTAGTGAAAGTTGGGTATTCAATTGAAAATCCTTTCTACATTTTTATGCACTAAATACACACTTTTAGAAGATGGGCCTTCTTTCATGAATTAATTCATATCTTTAAGCATCTTTGAAATTTATGGAAATGGTGCAGTGTAAGCGTATCCAGGTTTTTATTCTGAGTGGAAAAATAAGAGAAATGTCATCTTTCTTTGCTTGCTGAAAGACAACTGTTGCCATATGAGATTCCCTAGGCTACCCAAACATTTTCAAACAAGACAATGGAAACCCATTAACACTTTGGAGTCTAATCATGTTGTGCTAATGCATCTCCAAAGGTACATGGGGCAATCAAACGAACCTCTCAGGATGCAATTGCCTAATCTTAGAACTCATCTAAATTTGGTGACTACAATGTAGGTACTGATATAAGGTATCAAAGCTTCCTTAGTCAGAGGACATCTATACAGGCTTCAGCTTTATGAACATAGATATGTAGCGTTATTATACACAGCTAGACACCAGTTGCTGCTCCATAATTTTGCTTTGTACATCCTTTTTAAAATTTCATGAATGCTAGCCTCATGTAGATATGTCTTGGATACAGATGACTAATCCCCAGCTGTTCAATCTAGTCCAAGGGGTTTAGGGAGCTATTCATCCTAACCTAAGATGACCCAAATCTGGTCATCTGAATACCTAAACTAGCTTGCATATATGACAGACAGACATGCTAGATAGCTACCCACACTGAAGAAATCAAACATAACAGCTAGATAGATCCCTTCCTCTCGTGATGTTTTAATAAACATGGATGTTTCTTATCAATTTAGATGCTTCACCCTGCAATGCAGCTTCTGAAGGTACAAGTTTCTGGTGTCTGACAGCACTGTTCATGCATCTGCAGGACAGCTCTCTGTATCCTATCCTATCCTATCCTATCCTATCCTATCCTATCCTATCCTATCCTATCCTATCCTATCCTATCCTATCCTATCCTATCATTCTTGTTTAGAAATTAGGCAAGACAAAATGGCTGTAGAAATAATGTTTCTACCTCTACTTTCTTCAGGCGAAAGTCTTGCTTTTACTATGCCCTGAGCACTGCCATTTCCTTTGCTCATGCTGATGGCAGAATCCAGCCTTGCTGAGAATGAAGTTACAGAATTTGTCTTGTTTAGTTTGTGTCTGGCAACAACCAAAATGTTGCTTCAATCCACAATTTGACGCAATTAATGATAATAGGATTAACATTAAAAGACTGGTGAATACCATGTAATTAAAACTATGATCTGATTAAATTATCTGTGATTGAACACATGACTAAACTGCTGCAATATTCTTGGAAAATGTTTGACTTTCAAAGAGAAAGTGTAGTCCCAGTAGAAATAATGGTACTAATAAGATTTAAATTGGTCAAATTCTAGCTGTAGGTGCACCACTCTTAAGTTTCACATGTGACAGTAGCCACAGACCTTTTGAAATTAATATATACAAGATCAGCCCCCAAATAGTCACATTACTATTGTAATCCTTTATAGGTGGACAAAGTTAAGTAAATCTTTCGTAAATCAGATAATTTTGTCTAGACGAACACAAGAACATTATGTTACCAATTTACTGAAAAGGTGTACTGTTTCTGGGTTCTACAATTCAAACATTAAATAGGTATATAAGAAAGAAAATCCTTTTCATTCTCATCACATTCAGCCCTACCACTGGCTGATCAAAATTTTTAAAAAGTGGTCTGATAGGTGAATTTGAATCTTTCCCTTTTTGCATTTGCTGAGAACATCATGACATTTGATGATCATTCTTTCTGCATATGTTATACTTATCTGGACTGAATTCTCACAGAGCTCTTCCTGCCTGTCTTCTCTGTCAGTGTATTGACTGCTCAGCTTCACCAGTCTGTATGCAAGCATTCTTGGAAATACATGCAAGCAGTAATGTTACTGATCAGATATTTTAATACAATGTGCTAAGAGTATCTAATTGCATATATTTAATCAAATTACTCTTCAAGCATTACTATTATTACTGTTTTACTGCTATAGTTATCCATGTATCTTCCAGTATTTTCCAGCTTTAAAACTAAAAAACTTCTGGGGTGAATGCAAAATTTATGGTTATACACTTAAGTGCTTTTTAATTTTTACAAGATTAAAAAAAGATAATAAAGCTAAAGTACAGATGACAAAATATTATCCTTTTCTATCAGTAGGAAATTGGATAACACTTAGAAATACTTTGCTAAGAATGCCACTCTGACTGGAGTTTACCTCTGCATATAAATCTCCATCCCTTTTGATACCCAAATATATTTATAATACTTCTCTGTTTTTATTCTAATTTGCAACCTTTTTAGGGATAGAAGATGCAGCTGTGGAATCAGATATTTTTGGGCTTATTCTTGTCAATTATAGTTATTCTGTTCAGTATTAGAAAAAGCATCCAGTTTTAAGGGTATAAAATTGTATAATTGTATAATCTTGTACATTGTATAATGACAATATTATATGGAAAGATGTTGACATATATTTATTTTGCAATTTTCATCATGAAAACAGCAAAAATCTCCTGCTCCTTTTTTAGCTGTATTATGCATCTCATAGTGTACTAGACCTTCTTTTTCTCTTTTGTGTCCCTGATGATTAAATGAACAGTTTTCTTGGTAAAATAGGCATCCAAAGTAATCCTGTTTCTGCAAGCAGGGGATCAGTTAATTCTGCTTGATACACAGAGCATATCCATAATGGATTCAGTAACAAAGGATGAGATCAAATCTATCTGCATGAAAAATCTAAATTTTAAATATCAAATGCTTAGTCCTTATAGACTACCTAGATGGGAGTTTCTGAGACATCCAGAGGGAAGAGCTGCCCAACAAAAACTAATACCATAAATCAGGCAAATGTGAAGTAAATGTGAAGGTAAACATGATGCAAAGTGCATCTTATCCAGTACTTGAAATGTGAGAAATATATGTTCTTGTGTTTCACAAAATCACGGAATATTCTGAGTTGCAAGGGACCCACAAGGATCACAGAGTCCAAATCTGGATTTCTTACCAAAATCTCCCCATCAGAGTGGCTTAACTTGCTGTCTTCCAGAAGGAGGGCTGTTTCTAGGGAGAAAGAACAGTGAGATAAATATTCTTTGAACATAACATCTACAGATTCATAATCAAAAATCTTAGAAATTACTTTGAAAATTGTAATACGAGGATCTAATTTGTCCTATATGGGACAACAGCTATGCATCTATAATATTCTGTGAAATCTCTGTTTCCCTCGGCTTTTTTGAACATCCCCATGATCATTCATTATGTGCAAAATTATTTCAATACTTTCCCCCATAGTAACAGCAAGTGACAGCACTCTGTGTAATGCAGTGTTGCAGCACTCTTATGCCATTCAGTTCTAAGAAATGTAAGCAGCCTTTATGTACATTAAAAAAAATTTCAATTAAGCATTGTGTCCCATTTTTCAGCACAAGTATTACCTTCAAGCAATAAGGAATAAATCGCTTTATAGCTAGGAAAATACCCAAGGTAATTCAAGTCATTCATACTGTTATGATCCTTGTCCCTATGCTACAAAATGTACTCACTCTGCAGTTATTCGTAATGCTGATAAGAGATAAAGAATTTCCCTTTACAATATTTCTAATATTTATGAAGATATATCTTGGGTTTATTCAAGACTTTTTTTCTAATCTAACAAAAAGTCCATTGTGAATTTGGATGAGAGACATGTCAATTTAATACATGTGAATTAATGTATGGGTCATCTTAGTGAGAGTCAGAAAAATGTTTTGTTTCTTACATATCTAAGGAGCCTAAGCAGGTTGAAAACTATTTTGGTCTAAATCTATTTTAATAGAATGTAATCCATACCCAAACCCCTTTTCTGTATGAGAGTAAAAATTAGTCTGATCAGCCCCAATTGTTTTAATAAAAAGAGCTCACAAAATCCTGTGATAACAACTGAAATTTTAAGCATTTATGTTGGGGTTTTTTTCATTTTTTTAGCATAACTACTAAAACAAATTCTTCAGTCTTAATAAAAGTTGTTAGATACTTCTAGACCTCTAAATTTATTTAGACCATTATCAAGTTTCATATTCGCTGCTTGAAGCTAATAATAATTTTTATCTTGTCAATCCAAGACAAAATTTATTTCCTTCTGATTTACTTTCACAGGATTCTGAATTCTTTCTTTGATATTTTGAAGCCTAGATTGCATCTGAAAGGTGCCTCTTCTCCTGTGATGGGGAACAACATGCAAGTTGATATCAACAAAATGTCAAACTCTCTCTCATAGTTTCATATTGGAGATAAAATCAAACTGCTCTTCCGGAAGAGGACAGTCACTCCCTCTCTATCTGAAGACAAGTTAGGAGAAGATACTATGATTGTAAAAGCTGCTATGAGTTCTAAATGACGTGGATGTGAAAAAGGATAAAAGAGAAGGCATTGCATACAACACACAAAAAACCCATAAAAAGCAATATTGAAGCTGGGATATATGCAGAGGTGTAGCAATGAAGTTAGGCATGTCAGACAAAGAACACAGAATAAGAAAAACCTCCAAGTTAAAAGAAAACAAAATATGGGGATGAAGAAAGGCCATATCTTCAAGGAAAGCTAGAGATAGGTGGTGTTAAAGGGTTTGTCTGATGATTCACCCAAGGATTAAATGAAAATATGTTCCACATATCTCAAATGGAGAGAAATTTTACCATTTGTACTTGTAGGATGGCTGCACTACACACATGTCCTTGTAAAAGTATATATGTACTTAATTATACTATAGTTGAACATGCATCTGAAGCTACAATAACCATGAAAAGTTCTTGGTTTCAAGAACCTTGGACTATGTCAATGCATAGCTTTGCCATACTAAGGGGAAGATAAGGAAGTCAAGAAAATATAAAAATAAAAAAATATATTTTTCCATGTCATCATATAATGGAAATGCTGGACAGGTTTTTGAAGGCCTGACTTTTAACAACACCTGAAGATGTCAAAGAGCAATAGTATAAACCTGAAGACCAGATGCTGAGTAGCTATGTCATAGATCTAGCATTGCACAGCTACATAACAACCTTTCCCAATTTCAATCTTAGCTAACTGATAACTCTTGCCTTTCATCCAGAAATCCAGTTTTGAAAAAAAACCTGTGGGTGAAAAAGTATCTTGGCATTGGCCTATGAGTTAGGGTTTTTATTCTGCAAGCCCAACATAAGTGCTGTTTATTACTGTGTGAAGATTACTTCTGATAGCTACACATCCAGTCAATACACAGAAAGACAATAGAAGTCTGCCCAGTTCAGGTTGAAAGCAGCTCCTGATGACTTTAGTGGAATTTGGCCCATCTACTTAACTTTATCTTATGCAGCCGCATCAGAGCATAAAGCATAATATTATTCAAATATCCTATCATGACAAAAAATATTACTGACCTAACTGAAACAAGAATACCCATATCACAGAAAGATTACAAAGGACATTTGATGGTCCTGATTAGTGCAAAAAGTAATAAGAATATGATAAGAAAAGACTTATGATTGAAATGGGGGGGTTTGAAGAAGAATTGTTATACACCCTAAAGAAATTGAAACAATTTTTGTTATAGTTATAGCACATCAGTGATATTTTCCTGATTTGGAAAAATGATTGTAACTCACTGGAAAGGTTTATTATGGAGCTGAATAATTTATGCCTCACCATTATATTTGATGAAAAGCAGTCAGAAGACTGTTAACTATCTTGATGTAAGTCAGGCACTGATTTGATCCTGGTGACAGAAGAGCATATTTTGGTTTTTTGTGGCTGATATAGAAGTAGTCAATGGAAGAAATCTAAAATTTTTTTGAGAAAAGCCTTCAAAATAAGAGAAAATTTTATATAATACTTACATTAACACCAGATATGGCCATGCTCACCAAAGATTTTCCCTACTACCCCTGTAAAGCCACCTCTGCCCCAGCATTATGATAATATTAAATGCAAAATACTATGACTAATAGAAACAAGCTTTTTGTCATCACAAGGATTTTCTAGATTCATTTCACAGAATTTGTAGCAGTTTTAATAGAACAAGGCCAACTCAAAACTGAAGAGACATACTTTGAAAGTGGTCTGAGAAAGTAGTCCCTACCAATTGCAGGGGTGTGGGAATAGATTATTTCTATCTTTATGTATAATTCCCAATGAATTTAGCCCTCTTGGGGTACAGTTCACACTTGGAATCCCAATTCAAAGACCAACAGACAAGTTCATATAACACATAAAGAGATTTGTTGACAGAAGTCAGCAACTGCTTTGTTAGACATTTTCACATTTTTTATTACCATCTGTTAATAGGTCTTAGAGTATATATGGGAATATTTCATGCCTAAATACTGTAACAAAAATATATTTGCTGAAAGGCCTGTAGTTGCTTTTGAAAGGAATAAAAGATATTAAAGATCTCTTGATACATGGTAATGATGCTAAATATATCAATAAAAGTAATTTCCTAAGTAGTCTTGAGCTAAAGTGCTTTCTTCTCCTAACCACAAGCAGTTTATAAAATGATATAAAGACAAAATTCACTTATCCACTCCCTGGTTGGAGTCTTTGGATAAAACAGAGACATCCCACCTTAGTGACTGTTAAATATTTATTGAAGTGCCTCTATCTTACAGTTTATGCCATAGAGAAAGCCTGAAAAAATCTGAGTTTTTTAGCATGCAAATTCACCTGGGAGGAATTACACATCTCCACCTGGAACAAAGGATGGCCTGGAAGATAAATCTGATGTAAAATCTGGTTTATATAGATAGGCACAGAGTGTCTAGTAGTGGACACATGGTTAGGAGCTTCAGTGCTGCATAAAGAAGCTCCCATAAACCTCCTAAGGCTACAAGGATCCTCCTTTTGACATTGAGTCTCTGCAGAAGGATCTTCAGGGTTGATTATGAGCAACACAGCAGCTATTCATGGGAGGAAAATACAAGTATATCCATTGCTTGGGGTGTAGCACAGGGTGCACCTCCTTGGACAGGATTTGGACCTCTGTCAATCAATCCATTCGCTCCGATAAAGTATGATTCCCATGCAGGTATTTGAGATTGTGTGCTAAAGATGAAGATGGGCTCAGGCCTCCTATACACCGTGCCATACTTAGTGACTCCATACAGATATCTTGGATACCTCAGGGTATCTGAAAAAGCACTAGATTTTTTCCAGAGAAATCACCACTGAATGAAGCCTGTGTTGGTGACGCTTAGCAGAGAGGATGACTTTGGGTGGTTATTTTCAGAAGTGCAGATATCCTGTAATGGACCTGGTGTCACTTGCTCCTAGGATTTTTAGGCAGGCTGCTCCTTACTGGATGTTTAATGTTACTTCCCAGAATTATGGGATTCACAGTGCCCTTGGGAGAGCTTTGTTGCACCCAGTGTTGAAACAGCCTTTATGTGTGCACAGGTTCAATCTGGAACAAAGTTAAAGTTGCTCATAACAGGTGATATGGGGCTATGTTTTGCATTTCTGACCAAACATTCTAATTTTTAACTATTGCTGAACAGTGTCTGCAAGTGTCAAAATCTTCTCTCTTTCTCACTCTGCCACTATTCAGTGAATAAACTGGACGAACATGAGGCTGGGAGGGGACACAACTGGGCTGGGATGCTGGCTGGGGATTACACGAAGGGGCACAGCGTCCTTTCCGCAGACATCCCTGGCTGGAGAGCTTCAGCTCTTGCAGGCTGGCTCCTCTCAAGCCCCAGGGAAAGATAACAGGAGCGTTGGCAGAGCCAAAGAAGAGGGAGAGGTTCTCTGTATAGGTTCCACAAGCGAGGTTTATTCCATGCGCAGGTGAAGGGTTCAAGGACAAAGGGCAGTTTGAGGGTAGGGTCCAGGGTCCTCATACACGGGGGTTAGGGGTGGAGAGAAAGGAAACAACCAATCAGATAGCACAAAATGGGATGGACTAACAGGGAGGTATCCAATGGGAATAACTTGGAGGAGGGATTTATAAGAATGAACTAATAGAGCATCTAGCTGAGAAGAACTTTCTAGACTTAATGCATAGTCAAACAGGGAAAATACATATGTGTAAGCATATACATAAAATTGGGTGGGAAATGCATTCACCAATCAATATTAAGTATGTAAATAGCGAACACAAGTTCTGTGGGGACTTGCCCTAACCTTGGGGAATGTGCTGTACCTCGGTGCCTGTCCACCAGGACTTAGGGTGCTGGCTGGTGATGGTGGCCACAGCCACACGCACTGCACCGCTAGGCAGATGACCCAAACCAACCAAAGAGGTACTTCATGCCACACAGTGTCATGCTCAGCAATAAAAAGGGAGATGAGGGGGATTCACATACATTAGCCATCTTTTGCTTGGGAACTGGCAGGGTGTAAGTCTACTACTTGGAAGGTGTTGAACATTTGCCTTTGTATCAGTTGTTCTGTTTTGTTTTCAGTTCTCCTTTCCTCTTCCACTGCTCCTTTGTTTATGAAACTATTTTTATCTTGACTTATGAGTTTTACCCTTTCTTTTTTCTTCCCTTGTTCCACTGGTGGTAGAGAGTGGGCAAAAAGAGTAAGGAGCTACCTGGTGCTTAACTGTCTAAAAGGGTTAACCCAAACCAGCATGTCAGAAACAAAAATATTAACTTTGTATCCAATTTGTTTTCAGGCTGCCAGTGGTCTCCTGGTTTGCATTCCCCATGCCTAAGACAAAGATGAGAAAAAACAAATGATATTGATTGGCAACAATTGGCAAACTTACCAGTTTTGTGCTTGAGGCCAGACTGGAAAGTAGTCACACCATCTCTTGTCCAAATTAATCTTTGTTTACTGACATTTACCTTTAACTACAGTGCTGCCCATATTCTAAATCATTCCACAACCGAAAGGCACAGGTTAGAGAACAGAATGTGCTGTGGCCAGATTCTCCTGGGTTACTCTCAATTAAGGCTCCAAGAAAGGTACTGGACTCTGTTGAAGGGTATGCTGTCTGCAATTTGGTTTTGTTCCATTCCTGGAAGCTTTTTTCCTCCTCCTCTCTCTCTGCATTTTCAGACTGAGTGCCAGTTACATCTGCTTTTCAGCAAATGAAAATTTGGTTGGGTAAACAGCACAGATGTGGTTTCAGAAGCTGCAGTGTAAGTCACCAAACCCCTTTGATCTCATGGGATGTTAGCAATGGTGACATATCTGCAGAGGCTGTTTGACTATTTGGCAAAGGCTACCAGAAGTTACTGACTCTGCAATCAAAATTTCCTGTTCTGTATGTTCCATCCCAACAGTCCTGTAGTTAATAGCTATTGCCTTTACTGGAAATTATATTTTCCTGTTATATAATGAGAAGCTTCTACAATTGTTACTCATCTGTAATTCCTTAAAAATAGGAGGAATTAACTTCCTCCATGGATATGAGCAAGGGCCAGATTCTGCTATGAACTGTATAACCTGTGAAAGTTTGTTGAGCACTCTAGAGTTGTTTGGGCTGTAGATTGCTGAATCATGTGGCACAGAAACTGTATAAGGGAACAGAGAAGGAGACATAGCTGAGTTTCATGCACTTTTATCAAATATCATGAAATCTCAAACTTGTTTTCTACATAAAATTTGACCATCCTGGACTTTGTATCTATGAATCACATCTAGGTTACTGTGGATCCAAGCCTAATAGCAGGCAAGGCTTTTGAGTTGCAAATCCTAAGGACAGGTGTTTCCCAAATACCCTAGTCCCCAGAGACACCCCTGTTTGCAGCACTTCTCCTTTTAGCTGAGTTGGTGCCACGCCTTCCCAGCATTGGGACTCACACAGCATCAGTTCAGAACAGCTATAATTCTGGATCCTGTCAGAAGAGGGTAAGATCATAGTATATCTAATTGTCCCCGTGTCCAGCAAAAGGCACCTGCGTCCTCACACAGTAATCTGAGCTGCACTTTGAGGCCAGACTTGGAGAAATAATGTGTTGCAACATCTAGCCATGTGGCACCAACCCCTCAGCCAGAAAGAAAAGGTGGTTAATATTAGTTCAAGTATAATCAGGAAGCTCATTCAGCTATTGTCATTTCTTAAAATGCGTTTTTTTTATATATAATGAAGCCTCTCATTCAGCAGAGTAAGCAGTGAATGATTCAGTATATAAACTCTTGTGAAACCCAAACTGCTGCTATTGACAAACATTGAAGACCAATAGAAAATATCCTTGGGCATCTCTAATAAAGGAAACAATGTTTTTGTTTGTTGAGAAGATTCAGGGTTTATTTATGTACAACCAAAGGGGTTTGACAGGGGCAGCTGGCCTGCAAAGAAAAGATAGCTATTCCTTAAACAGACTGCATCTTATTAGCTATTTATTTTACTATTTTTCCTTAAAATTCCATTGGAATAGTTCTCTCCAGTAGGTATTTTTCATGTCATCCGTTTGGTATGTAATGGGGTTTCTGAGGGTGGCTAATATGCCGCTGATTAATTAAAGAGTTGCCACTGAAAAGAACCTTCTGTTCTGTATGACCTGGTGACTGACTGCTTGGAGGAAAGAAATGTGTGGCTTGGATATAAAAATTATCAACTGGAAAGGTTTGCATGATTGACTCCCCAGAATTATATAAAGCTAATCCCTCAAGCAAGTGTTGCTTTTCTTGCTGTTTCCCAATCCTTTCTCTTTCTAAAAACTGTTTTTCCTATTTTTTATTTTTTTTACTCTTGCACCCAGAGGCTGCACCAAGATTGAAGGTTGTTCCACTGAGAAGGGGAAAAAACATCCTAGAATGTCCAAATAAGACAGGTTAATTTGATGAACAATTATGTTGAAATTTCAGGTTAAAATTTCTCATTCAAAATAAAACAGAGAAAGGCAGACGAAAATATTTTTATTTGTTCATTTTAATTATTTTCTTTTTCTTCTACTTTTATTTTGTCTCTCTGTTTTTCTTTCTATTCCCCTTAAGCTTACTTCTTTCCAGTTATTAATTGGAAACAGTTCCAGAGCTTGAGATGGGTGCTATCTTTGACTAACCTCTCAGATAATAGACAATGGAGCTGGCAAAGCGTCTAGAGAACAAGAAATATGAGAAGCAGCTGAGGGAGCTGGGTTTGTTTAGCCTGGAGAAAAGGAGGCTCAGGAGAGAGCTTTTCACTCTCTACAACTACCTGAAAGGAGGGTGTAGCCAGGTGGGGTTCAGCCTTTTCTCCCAGGCAATCAGTGACTGGACAAGAGGACATAGTCATAAAATTGCACCAGGGGAGGTTCAGGTTGGACATCAAGAAGAATTTTTTTACTGGAAGAGTGGTTAAGTACTGAAACAGGCTGCCCAGGGAGGTAATGTAGTCACCATCCCTGGAAGTGTTGATGAAATGACAAGCGGTGACACATATTGCCATGATTTTGCCATGATTTAGTCGACAGGGTGGTGTTCAGTGATCTTGGAGGTCTTTTCTAACTTCAATGATCCTATGCTTCTATAAATCCAGTTCCAGAAAAGTATTTCAATTTATATTTTATATCCAGAAAATGTCAATGAAACGGATAAAATTTTGTAACCTACTTGTTTAAGACTTGTCCTGTAGTGCTTACATTACTAACTGTTGCCGCGAGACACTCATTCTTCCCTTCTTTCGTCCTCATGAGTTTTGGAAAGCAATGTAACTTTTCAGAACTGACCTTTGGTCCATCTTTTTAGACATATGAGACTATTATTGCAATGTGTTAGAGTCTCACAACATTTAATAAATTCAAGCTCATAATTTCCCACTGATTTAGAGTGGTAATTTTTCAGTGTTACACTGTTTCCCATATTAAGCCATCCCAAATTCCGTTAACACCTTCCAATTAAAATTTACTTGAGAGAATTGATAAACAAAGTGTTCCTTCTTTCTGAGTGTTGATGATAAAAAGGAATAGTGTTTTGGGGCGACGCTAATGTAAGTGAAAGCTCCGTGTGCTGAGAGGTGATGTCTCCAGCTCTCACATTGAAATCCATAGTTTAATGTGTGTGGTTACTTCTTTTCATTCACTAGATAGACTCATTATGGTAGGAAAAAACTTCTTGTAAGTAGTAAGTGTGGAAACACTGACTTTCAGGCAGATTTTTGAACCTGAGGATTAAATGTATTTGAGGGCAAGGAATGAAAAAATTTGGCAAAGCCTGTGAGTGGTAAGAATGAACAAGAAGATATGTGGCTAGATAGAGGTGGGATAAAACCATGGTGATACCATTGGAAGAGATGTGTAAACCAGAGAAATTCTGAATAAATATGAAAATGTAACTGAATAAATGGGAGTAGTTCAACAGGAACTTCATCTGTTGGTATGCGTGGATGCTGAAAAATTTTTGCTTTAATGCCACAAGGGCAGTGAAAAAGCAAGTGTGATAGGATGAGAGACAGATTTAAGGAGAGTTAGAAATGCTAAGGAGTATATCCTGGTTTTTCTCACTATTCATTTGCTATAAAAAGTTTCAGCTTTTCCTTTGAAAAGGGAGGATAGCAGAAGAAGGTACTTCTGTTTCCATATGTTTTGCTTCCAAGTGTTTTTAGTTTTGTTTTGTTTTGTTTTGTTTTTTTAAATTGGGCACTACCAGTTCTTAACAAAATAAAAATAATTAAATTTCAGCAATGTTGAGCTATTTGAACCATTTTATAGGAAATAAGAATTTCACAAACATTGATTCAACCCCTGATCTGAGTTTGGTTAAACACCTACTTGTTCCTCTTAGTAAATTCGTTCTGGTCAACCTGAACATCTCAATTAAACACCTTCCTCCCTAAAGATCTTTTGCAGTACTCCCTGGTATTCTTCCTCCAGTCCTGACCTCTCTTTATATGATGACTCCATTTATGTCTTTCAGATGCTGCCATTTCTGACACCTTTGGATAGAGTATGTACTTCACAGCAAACTGGCTGGCAGGTATGGACTCTCCTGTTATTTTCACTCTTGACTCAGAGTACAAAGTACTTCAGAAGAAAATTCTCACAATAGTATAGCATGAATATATGTGATATCGATCTTTTCCAGCTAGGCAAGGTAAAGGATATGTGTGATACCATTGGAGATACATAAACTTGTAGAGTCTTGGCACAGAGGTGCTTTCCTCAGTATATTCGAGGAAGTCAGAAGCTGGGAGTTGATTGATTTTTTTTTTCTTTTTTCCTTTTATTTCAGGTTGAACTTAGTTAACATTAAGAACAACCTGAGACAAATGGAAGGTCCATTCTAGTGGGCCGGCTTCATTCTCAAGATGGTAGAATTGTTGGGGCAAGCACAAATGTTGAACATTCAGAGGTTTCCTTTATCGATGTACACAAATAGGGGTGAGGATGAGGACAAAACCTGCTTTTGTACCACTACCCGCTTCCCTTTAATTCTCATCCAAAGGCTCACACTGCTATGATAAGCCCTGCTGTCAACAGGAAATTCTATGAGCCTCCAAATATATCACCCTAGTAATGGGAAATCATAGCAGAAACTAAAAGTGTTTGTTCAGAAGTTTCCTATTGGGATTTCTCCAACTGACCACTGGAGAAAGTGGAGGTTTTTTTTGACACAGAGACATTTAGATCATTCATGCTTTTTAACAGAACAGTTCCGGAAGGGTTCAAGTACAATTTGGCACCTGAGAAATACTTAAAAGACTACAGAAGTCATTGGGATCCCTTCCATTGATCTCAGCAATCTATGGATACCATTTTATTGTTTTTAATTTTCTCATTCAGATATATTGTGTCCTTCTGTTTTGAACATGTGTCCATCCTGGTGTCTGCAGTCAGATGAGGAACTTCACTCCCCACTTTTCAGTTAGCCCCATGTACCCCACCTTTTTATTTTCCTTTCCCTCAAAACTGACTATAAATGTCAACTTTCAGAAAAGAGGGACA